>NC_090128.1:17290930-18571763 GCF_040581485.1 Linepithema humile | reverse complement strand
TTTAATAATGTTCTTAAACAATCGCGCGAATTTCTTTCTCACAAAAAAATGCATTCTCTGCAAAAGCGGATATTCTGCAATAACGATTTTAACAAATTGCGCGCTTGAAGTGGAAAAGAGATAAAAAAAATTTAGGAAAATCACGGAGTTGTCGCGCGATTTAAATGAAGGAGCTTCTCTTGCTTTTTTTACGGAGAGGTATCGCAGTCGCTTACAATATTAATGACGGCAGCGAAAAGGAGAGTGAAAGAGAAGGTAAATTGGAGGAGCCGGAAACGGGCGAGCTGAATTTCAGTCATGTCAAATCGAGTCTTTCAAACATTTTGAAAGAAATTATTTATTTTTATCATTATTCTACTCTATACTTTACATTCATTACATATATTACATATATTACATCCATTATGTATATATTAGTTTTAACATTAACGTTTTATGTTTAGCTTTAACGCTTATTAACATTTAACTCATATTATTACATTATTAACATTTAACTCTATGGCAGTAAGGTGGGGTTGCAGGCAACCTCAGGCCTTCATCTACGCTGCGAAGGCGTAGGGTAAGTTTATCATTAAACCAATAGAAAAATTAACATTATATAAAAACACATAATCGATGACGGACTCGAGCGAGGACACTGCGAGGACACGTTGACGCGACCGATTCGACCGTTGCCGCAGAACAAAGTGTCCTGATCGACGGTGGTGGTCGGCGTCGCCAAGGTGCTGGATGTGTTGGTGCTGGTGTTGCTCGCTTGCGAAACCGGACCATCTAGATCAAGCCAAAGAAAACGTTACATAAGGAACACACAAAAAAAGGATGTAATTTAACTGTAAGAGTTTAGCCAAGAAAATAGAGGAGAAGTAGATGCAAGAGACAAGATAAGAACAATTCTGTTACGTAAAATGAGTTTTTGCCAACAAAAATACAAAGTCACAAAAGAAATTAAATTACAGCATAAATTTGGACGCAGGAAAAATGATAATAGATCCTTTTTGTTAAAAATTCAATTAAAGTTCTAAAAATCCTTCGATCTTTTTTATTAAAAACAAAATTAATTAAAATCCTTTTCACTCTCTTCTTTGCGCGTAAAAATACTTCGACGTTTCGAATAAATTTTTCAACGCGAGTTTTCGAAAGGTTCTCTAACCAATTCGTTGGTTCTGAATCAAGAAGTCAATAAGGGAACTCTTGTCGCACCTACCAGTTGGTTGAGCGGAATCGATGTTACAATGAGGCGCTGTCGGAGGATCGTGAATCTTGCCATGTTTCCACGGTTCTGTACAATTGGCGCAGAGACCAGCCGCTGGGTCGTCCTCAGTACACGAATCGTAGCAGCACTCGCCGGGACTGGCCATCACGGACTTCGCGGCCTGTTCGCCGGTCTCCGGAATTTCCGGATCTGAAATCGTTATTTCTTTCAACGATCTTACGCGTGAACAATCGCCGAGCAGTCGTCGCTCCTCTTTCAAAATTTCGAGAAGCAAATTTGCGAGAGACATCTTTTTTTATAAAGTTTCAAGAGTCGTTATACTATTTTTCAGTGAAGAGAAGAGTTTTGAAAGAGAAGCTGTCGTGCATGTTGAATGCGTGCTATGAAATTATGCAACATAAAATCACACGAAAGTGCTTGTAAAGTCGTCTGCGCAAAGAATCGCAGTTTCGTAAACAATTCAGTGTGAGCAATGGTTTCTACGTGTGCGGGTAACTTCTTATTTCTTGAATGTGATGTTGTCGCGTAGAAGAGTTTAATTGATTAAAGACGAACAAGTTAGTTGGCACGTGCTTGCTGACAACTCGCCAAATTTTCAGACAGTTGTGAAAGGCCAGTTGTCAATTAATTTAAGAGCTCCTTCTAAGAATAATTTTGCAAGAGTAATTGATTGTCTCTTAGAAAAACATTACATAAATCATTAGCAATATATTATCTATTACATCTATCAATTAAATTTATTCTCACAAACACATCAATATACTAAACTTCATTCTCTACTTTAATTTATTTAAAATTTCTTTACGTATCCTAATATTCTTAATTTCTCTTAACATTTCCGCATTAGAGATCCATCGAAATACGAAGAGATTCATGCAAATAGCAAATAGCGATTTCATCAAATCGAACACTTCGACGGTTGTTGGTCTCCTTTTTTTTCTAATTAGGATTTCGTATTTTTACCTCCGCAAAGAAAGGTGGGTTCGCCGGCGTACTGCGTGGAGAGTGCAGGAGCGCGATCGGTCGGAAGTAAGTAAGGGCAACGTTGTTCTACAGCGTAGCAGAAAGATCGGCAGGGCCTCAATCTGCTACTAGCCCAGCTGCCCTTCGAAATTTCGACCGGCGTCGGTTCACTGTCGTGAGCAAAATGAGGGACGAGAGAGCTGCACATCCATTTCCTATACGCCTCCTGCAATCGACATCATCGTGTCTAATTAATAAATTTTTTATGGTGCTGCTCAATGCATGAAATTAATTATCAAAGAGATACGTGCAGCAGAGAGAAAATTGGTAAACTGGACTCTAACTTAACAATTATATTTTACTTTCTGCAAGAAATTTTGCGAATTTTTGACAAATAATGTACAAATTATGATATTGATAATTTAAGACAAAATAAAACATTTCCTGTTTTTCTAAGATAGATTGAATTATTAGCTTACAGGTTACATAAAGTGATGGATTACGTGTAATTGCAGAAATAAGCTTCTGTGATTTCAGTGAAAATTTGCACATTGTGCATTTAGAGCTTTCTGAAGAGCTTCTCTGCATCGAGCCATTTTCTGCCATTCAGGATGCAGTTAATGTAAGCAAAAGCGATAATATTACAAAGCGTAATAAGGAAGCGGGAAATGAGTGAACTAACGACTTAAAGCGCGTTAAGCTTTTATTTCTCTCGGCTTCTTGGCTGGTATATCTCGCTATTAACACGAAGCTTGTGCCACACTGAAGCGGCATGTGCTACCACCGTTTACTTGCAGCTCGATAGAACAGCCACGGTCGTTGAGAAAACAATTGCCCGGAAGACATCCGCTGGCAAGTATCACTTTTGTATGCACACAAAGCAAAGTGGGCGAGCGAGACAAAGAGACTGGAAAAAAAGGATGAGACAAAGAGTCCGGGGGAAAAAAAAGAGCGTGATCTGCACTTCACCGACTTTATCGTCTCAACGTATTAGTAATGCATATCTATCGAATGAGCGGCCCGAATCACACGCGACTCGTCTCTCGACGCTCTTGCTTCCCTGATTACGTCGGTGAAGTAATTTCATAAAATGGTTGAAAAATGATGGTTAAATTGATTTGGAGAAAAAATAGAAAAATAAAATTAACTTGCATTTAATGTACATAATTAAATATTGTTTCCTAATAAAATAGCTCGTAGTTTTACTCTTCTTTTTTCATTCATTTTTCCATCTTGACGTATTATCGTATTCCACTAATATATCTAACATTTTACACTGTCCGAAATGATGCTTCTCCAATTATAAAAAAAAAAAAAAAACGATTAAAAGACTTATCAATTTCCTCCCGAGACGTATTAATAAAAATCTCATCAATCTCACGGTAAGTCAAGTTCGTATAACAAGAGTCACAGAAACTTTTTTCCATCACGTCACGCTTTCGCTTTCCACGCAATGTTAAAAACATCGAGTCACCAAAAGACGGCTTTGCAATGAAAAATTATGTGCCGGAAGTAAAATGTACGGGTCGATGGAATAAATCGTGAGAGCTTTAGTCTATCGCGCGAATAGAATAGAGTAATTTTTCATGCAAACGCGGACAATACATTATGAATAAGACTAATGATGATAGTCGTTTTTATAGAAGTCCGCTGTACGTTCTCTCACGATAAAAATAATTACGATACAAATTAGCGGCAGAAAGTATAAAATGCAAAATGAAATATGTTTAGTGAAGTTAATTTCAAAATGATGACTAAAATTGAAAATCATACATCTGGCTAATAAAACAACAATAACAATGTATTATTTCACAGTAACATTCATCAGAATCGACGGCCACGAGTTATCGTTAACGAACACTAATTTACATTTTCATTTCCTCTTAATATTTTCGTCGATTTTTTTTCGCACGCGAAAGCGCGATACGAGGATACGTCAATACTGACGGCGTCAATATCCTCTCGGCGTCGTGTCTGGTGTAAAGCCGTATAATTGCATTATCTGTATTTTCGACCGTATAATAGGCTTCAACGGGGAATTCCGGTTTTCGCGTCCCGACTAGGTATTACATCGATTATTGGATATTAAGAGCCAGCTCGGCAACCAAACGCCAGGCACGTTTTAATTGAATCGTACTTAGAACTTGACCTCTTAGTGCTCGCCGATTCTCGCACTCCCGTCTGCGCCTAATAACACACTGGTGAGCGAAGTCTTGTTAAGATTCTGCAGAATTTTCACGAATATCCATGGGATCGCGCCATCGGCGATGCATACATGCGAACAGGTATAAACGGCACGTGATGACTGATGGACTAACCGTTTTCCTTTCGGGAAATTCCCTCGTCACTCTTGTCGAAGCTGTCGAATTTAAAACGCAGACACGTTTTCTGCGGCGTCTTCCTACCTCGCAATTTAAATGTCACGCTTTCAGATTGAAATTTTCCAGAATTCTCCGCGCTAAATGTACAAGAAAAATTATTTTCTATTTCTCACATCACGAAAGCGGGCACAATCGTGTCCCTTGATACTGAAATATCAATTATTGACGCCACTGCACTCATCGGAATATATTAGATTGTTCAAAAGATACTTTCGAATTTTTCGATAAAATAAAAACCCGAAGGAATTTTTCCGTCAATAATTATTGTAGTTTACTTCGTAGTTATTTTTTCATTCTCTTGATAAAAGGATGCTAAATAAAGTCTTACACAATAAAAATGCGATCCTGCAGGAGCATAAAAGACTGTCAATATCTCTTATATATGATAATGCATGTGATGTCGCCGGTGCGAAACGTCTCTGCCGAAGAATTTGTTGTTTGGCGACCGCGAAGGAAATTCCTCGCGCATTTTCCGACGGAATCGCGCACACACGCGGAACGCAACAGTTTGCGTGGAACTTCGGGGAAATGTGCGGTCGAATCGAGTTTCACTTCGGCTAGAATGCGGCTCTCTTCAGCTCAAAATTGAAATTGAAACGCGTGTGACGTTTTTAGCAATCGATTAACTACCGCGGGAACGCACTTTCTCTCTCCATCTCGCATTCGAGGTTGAGATTGACACTGTAGCTGCGGTTGTTGGATGCGCATATTATCCGGCTACTGTGTCAAATGAATTAATTGAAATTGATTATGTCACACGAGACACCACGTGTGCGTCGGGCTCGTGTCACGCGCGCAATAAACGTGAACTGCGCGTGCAAATTTTTAGTGAATAGAAACCCTTATCGCTCGTCGCGCGACGAGCGAGAAGCTCCGTTGAAATGTAACACCGCCGTTACGACGGTAAAGTTACAAGAGCCGCGAGTAGGGTGAGGTCTCTTATGAAATTTACGGTCGTGGAAACGTTAATAAAGTTACAATCGCGAACAATTATGGGTTAATGAGTCGTAGTTGCGACGAGTTCAAGCGCTCGAAACTCCGAGATACGGTTTAGCCTTTTGACGCATGCATTTTGAATCCGTTTCCCCCTTTCTCTTTCCTTTTACGCGCCAGTCAATGTAAGTCAATTAATTTCAGAAATGATCGAACGCTAACAGATTAAAATTAAAAAATAAAACTGGAAATTTTTAAAGATATTATATGACCGTTAAATTCGACGATCGTATTGCGGCAAGCGCGCAAGCGATAAACTAAATAAAATATTCGCGAAAGCGAATATTTTGGAATAGGTGCGATAAAAAAGAGCTATTGAATTCGGCTAATTGATAATGAGAACGCGATGAAGCAAAGCGATATTAATTAATTGAAATCAAATAAAACATTTTCATGTACATGCACACCGCGGGGAGGATTTTCGATGAGCCGCGACCGAGTTAAATTAAATCAAAATAATATTGAATATAAAATTAATTTCGCACCTCAAACGCGCTCTCGGCTCTTGTTAGCTCGTAATATAAATTTACGGCAAAATAATATTGTATCGGTGTCAAGATACTCGTGGAAATCGTTTCCATTTAAATTTCAATGAATACCGTGAAACTAATACACGTTTTCATAAAAATAGGATTTATAAATTTCTTTGAGATAATAATAATAATAACACATCGTTTTTTTTATACGTTCTATTACTACAGCAGTGTTCGTTGAAATTGAACTGTGCGTTGTCGAAATCACCATCATTGAAACATCAAAACGAATATCATCTTTCCTTCAGCAAAAATGCCATTTCATAGACGTTTGCGTTATCACCGGCCATCTCGCTGGAGCAATGAAATATTTTAAACAAATTCCACTCGCGCTTGATGCATCCGAGAGAGAGAGAGAAAGAGAGAGAGAGAGAGAGAGAGAGAGAGAGAGAGAGAGAGAGAGAGAGAGAGAGAGAGAGAGAGAGAGAGAGAGAGAGAGAGAGAGAGAGAGAGAGAGAGAAACGCTCGAGAATCGAGTTACCGCCCGAGTCGAAATTTAGCACCTATATTGAACCTTAATCTTTTATTTTGAGGTAGGCATAAGAGAGTCAAAGTAGATGTTATGCATTGTATCGTATGTATATAATAGCACCTACTTTGGCGCTACAATATGTCCGAAATTTCCTTTTTTCCTGCTAAAGCTTCAAAGTAGGGTTTAGTTAAAACCCTCCGTTGACCCGCTTTAGACCCTGAAAATATATAGATTCCTTTTTGCCAGCACTACTTTTATGATATTATCAAGAAATTCTAATGATTGCAAATGTTCACAATAAAGAAAAATACTAACTATAATTTTGATTAACGATAATTTTTAATAGCATACAATTTAAAAATATCATTAATCAATACCATTTAGTTGAATTTTATTATCTTTTGAAAATTTGTAATTATTAGAAATTTCTTGATAATATCAAAATATAATATCAAAATTCAACTATTGAGTATTAATTTCTAATATTTTTAAAAATTCTATGTTATTAAAAATTATCATCAATTAAAATTATATAGTTAGTAATTTTTTTTATTATTGTGAAGATTTTTGCAATCATTAGAATTTCTTGATAATATCATAAAACTAGTGCTGAAAATCCATATACCTTTGTGATTATATTAAAAATATTAAATTAAGATATTAAATATAAAATAAGATACTAAAAACATTACATAATATTTATTGAATTAAATATTATTTATTAAGTATATGTAATACATATAGTTAAGAGTATATTATTAAGTATAGTTATAGACAGAAATATTTATACAGAAAAAGGTCCAAATTAAGACTGAAACGTTTGATAATATTGTATCACTTAATAAAGCAATAATCAAAATACAACCACATTATGCATATTGCTCGTATAGTTTTTCATTCTTATTTGAATTTTAACGAGTACATCTAAAATAGTTAACATTTAATAAAAAAATTAATTTAAAAAAATTTTTTTGCGTTGAATCTTTTTCAGATATCATATCACTATTTTGAAGAAGGAAACGGAAAGGTATCAATATTAATAAAAGTTGGAAATGCAACGAATTAAATATTTTTCTTTATGATTAAACATTATAATAACTTTTATAGGTCGAATTTATCTAGTATATATATATATATATACTAGATAAAAGTTCGAGGTTTAATGGAGGAGTTCTCGCAGTAATACAATCTATTTTGTGAGGCTCTATAGGCTTAAAGTAGTATTTCAACATCAAATTATAGGAGATCAAGTTTTAAAAGAGGAGTTCTAGGTTCTAATTCCGTAAAAATAGGTTCATATAGGCTGTATGAGCATTAAAAGAGACGCTAAATTTCGACTCGGGCGGCGAATTCGCTTCCGAGCTGCGGAACATTTTGATGTCGCTTGGGCGAGGCTCGCGGGCCCCTCTTTTCCATCGGGCGTCGTTTAAACCCCTATCTCGTCGTGTAACGAGGACGGAATGGTGTGTGTGTGTGTGTGCCTAGCTCCGGTCGCCCATGTGAGTACGTGTGTAAACACAGCGAAGAAGCGGGATCGATCGGCGAGAATTTGTGGGCGTCGGCGAAGAAAAAGCGCTTCGCGTATTACGTTTTGTGTCGAAACGTTTTACTTGGCCGACATGTCGGTCCCGATGAGTGTACAGCGCCGTTCGGGTGATCAACGTGATATCACCTTCGCCGATTCCTTTGGCCTGCCGCCAAAATCGAGATATTAAGATAGCACTAGCGATTCACTTCGCGCGAGCGAGCCCGCCGCGCGTTATCGCCGTCTGGAATTTGATCGCTCCTTCGCGAACGTGAACCGCAAATTGAACCTTTCCTTTGCCTTTGCCGACCCCGAAAAGCGTTAACCCTGAAGTTGCCAAAGAAGCCAAGCACTCACTTTACCGATATCAAGAGAAAGAAAGAATCCTTTCTCTCTTTTCCGACACAAAAATAGAAATATTAAAAAATAATCACTCGAAAATAACGTAGACATTTCTTTACAGAGTTTTAAAGAACAGTTTAAAACGTTTATGAAAATCGAAGTAGCGTCAAATAATAATACAGCAGCGCCGAATTATACGGGAAGTAAATTTTTATTAATTAATACGTTCATTCACTTTTATTCATTAGATCAAGTGAGTAATATTCGAACGCTCGCGTAATAACGTGGTAAATTTATGACGGCTATTAGCGGGACTATCGTTGTGAAATAGTGGCGTTGTTAGAGAATAAAACGGGCCGGAAGCGTCGGACATGTAAGACGCTATCGATCAGAGAACGAGGGACAATATATAGAGGAGTTGATGGACGAACGAGGGACCCTCTCCGACCTCAGTGTGTTTTCTTTCATCCGCCGGAAATGCATCAGTGTCAGCTCGGAGGAAGACCATCTATACGTGTCACATGACGTATCGATGTGTCGCAATTTCGTACCGTAATTTTGCCTCCTGCTACATTCTCTTATATAAATTATTTTTGTATTATATTTCACGGTGTGTATATCCTAGATATTACATATCGCGCTTCCTGTCGTCGCGATCGCTGCAGATTCCTCGACAAATCTAAAGTAACGCATTTGCGAACATTTCGTTTTTTTAATGTTAATTTTTCAATATTTCTAACTGAGTTTCCTTTCCCTTACTTTGTTTTTTTTTTAATTACGGCCGAGCGACAATTAATCTGAATACGAGATCGCAGATGTATTTCGAACACATTACGAACAGATTGCGTCAGCTAAGTCGCCGCAATCTTCGGAGTTGACGAATCGATTCAGGATTGTTCGTACTATTCCCGTAGGGACCGCAGCTGCTCCCGACATCCTTGCAGGATTCCACTCGCCGGGATATAAGTAAAAGTTACTTCTTTCTTAGCCGAGTAAATTTTTCGCCGCGAACAGCTCCGGCGCTACTCGGAAACAAAGTTCCTAATTTTTATTGCGGCATGTGTGAGATCAACAAGACCGTGTAAAGGTTCGGCCATTTCCCAAGAGGCTCCTCGCCCGTTCGTCCCCTCTCGAACCGTTCTATAACTCCGCAAATAACAAGCGAGCACACTTGAACGTCAAGAACGTCGTCCGTCTCGCAAGACGTCGTGTTATACTACTGGCAGCCGCTTGCAGTGGAAGAGAGTAAAAACAAGCGGGTGTCAGTAGAGCGACAAGCGCGAGTTCTCCGAAGTTATTTTGCTCCTCGACGCGAAACTCACGCCGTATACTACGGAGTTTATGATTAATATTCCAAAGTAGTGTTAATTAATAAGAAACATTATTAGAATGTAGGGAATTTTAATTAACTTGATAATAATAAAATGTCGCACTTCTGGTTGCTTTTAGCATGACTTTGTGACAGGAATATCGGCTTTTACAGGTAAATTTAGCGTTGAACATAATTAAATACAAAATTCCTGATATATTTCTGAATACTCATTTTATATCGATTAATAATATACTTATTATATTTCATTTTTCTTTGAAAATTGATATTTTCAGCAAATTCTTAGGCTTTGCAACGTTGAAGGTAAATAATTGTTTTCGTAATATCTCTCGCAGTAACTTAAAACAGTGAAAAGAGCACGGTGTCACAAGACTACAACGAGTATTAAGCATCAAACGAATAAATTTTGCTAATGAATTTTAATAAGCGACCGGAGAAATTAAATTCAATAAATATTTCGCAGTGCGCGCGCGCGCTTTTGTCGAATATTAATCTTTTCGCAAGATACCGGCGAATATTAATTTAATTATTCATTTAGCAAGTTTGCATTTTTGCGACAAATGTGTCGAATGATAGATGTCATCTAGCAATATTTAAAGACAACGAATTTGTTCCTACTATATTTAATTTATTCCAAAAGTACTCAATTTTCAACCCTCGCAGGCTTCTAAAAAAACACACACAGTTTTGACGCTTACACAGATCTTTTCGCTCCTGGATTTGTGCTTACGACGAAGAGACAGCTTATCGGGCTTGCGAACGACATGTGCTACGACGCCGGGCGCGAGTTGGCTCTGGAAGAACATCGAGTTCATCGCGGTAATAACGGCGACACACCGGGGTCACATTCGTGTGGCCGCGCGGCCCGTTGCCAAATATCTGAAGTGTCCTCCCTCTCGCACATCCCGGAAGCCAATCCTGGATGAGGAATGGACGCGGCTACCGGCTCGGGCGCGCGTGTACATGCACACGTACACACGCGCACGCACGAGGATGAGCAACGGTCCCGTCGTCTGCGCGCGACAGGCTGCAACTGCATGTATGCATCGGCGATGCTACAAGCAATCGCGCGCACTAACTCGTGGACCTAACAGCGGACACTCTGACGATATCTCCCGTGTGACTTTTTCGCGAATTCACTTACACGTCACGCGACATGTTTTATCCCGCCATCGAGGGAGAGAAAAAATCTGCCGCGATTTGCGGCGGCGGGGAATTTACAATTGTAGTCTGTGTTCAGCGTGGTCAATCTTTTTATTCGCAATACCATTACCGGACCGAAGATAGATACTAAGAGATGTGATTTATCACAAACGATGGATGGGGGTTGGCGTTGCGTTCTCGGTTTATGTTACAGCCGGGGCGTTACTACGCAATACGTCGTAATACACGTTTCAGCGTAGGGCGCAAATTTGGAGAGGCGCAAAATTTTATTGAAGGCACGCAATCATTTTTTAAGTGTCAATAAAATGTAAAAATTGACCGCTCGGTCCGCGATGATCCGCCCGTATCTGACTCAATGCTACCTGCTTGTAAAATTCCGTTTAATCGCGTGGCTGCCAGAAAAGTATGACCTTTCTCTTTTTACAGCACTTTTCTGGAGTAATTTCCAGCGCCTAAGACATTCGCAACGGCTTATAAATAAATCGTATTTATTCATATTTGTGCTAATATTTTACGAAATACACTGGAAAATTATTTGTATTGTGACACGCGTGTACATCGCATTATTATTCACTATTAATTTATTATTCATAAAGATCTGTCGCGATCCGATAATATTCACGATTAAAGCCGATTGCATCAAATCGTAAATCGCGCGAAAGAGCAGTCGTATACATATTTGCATCTGTGTAACACATATACAGATGTGTAATACCGCGTCCTTGATAATTCGCATAAAAAGACTCATAGATTTGCCATTTCGAAGTTGGCGACAAAAGGTATCTCTTAGACAGCTATGCAAATATGCCATTAAAAAAATATGATTTTGGATTCCGCCACCGACTGACTTCACGAAGAGGTCAGCCGCGGCTCTCGAGACGTATATAAATCCTATAAAAATCATATTACCAGTGGACGACCGTAACATTTTGCTTGATATCTATTCAGCGCGGAAATTCGATCTGGTGGCACGTATTCAATCATTGGGGCAGCGCAAGATCGACGATAACGACGCTGTAAAATGATAACGCGCTATCACTGCAACGAGATTTCTCGGCAGCGGAGTCTCGTACGCGGTGCTAAAATAAAAGCTCGGCTCATAAACCTCCATTTGATTGCACACGAACTGCGCCGTGGGAACACGAGGAAGTCTTAGCGATGAAACTGCGACTGATAACAATGCCGGCAACGTTCGTCCGATACGCGCCCGTTGTTAGACGATTCCGCGCAATCAAAATCGAACATAATAAAATGGCTGTTTTTAATCGTAAATCTTTTAATTTAAATATTTTAAAAGATACCGAAATCATTTTTCTTAATAAAGATTCGATAATCTGATAATTAACATGGAAATAATTTATAATCTTGGAAAAATGTGCGATAATGCAAGTAACGTGTTTAAACGTTTATAAAAACGCGATAATTTGACGTGACGCATTAGCATTTCGCACGGTTGCCAGATTTAATTATTTTGCGCTTGAATTCGTTATCGATTTCTCTCAAAATAGAAAAAAAAAAAAAAAACAGAGTGTGATTCAGGACGAATAAAATGACTTATAAATCCACGTTTCCTGCCCGACCACAATTTTATTGTCGTCGACGTCACGCTTACGATTCGGATTTTGATCCCTCACTGCGGTTAACTAGACTTTAGCACGCTATACTACTGATTTGACGTGATTTAAAGACGATTCGTAGGATTAACATCGCTTTAAGTACCACACGAACGACCTGTTTATATAATTAATTCTAGATTATCGCCAAACGGAAAATCTGCGGAATGTGGAGTTTCATCATTTCTGGAAGTCAATTTTTACAAGATAGAATTGCGTTAGAATTGCTCGGGTCATTTTTACAGTCGTTTAAACATGTTCTTTGCATTATACTCGTAAAAATCTATCGAGGATATATCAGGATATATATATACTGAAACAATTGATAATAATTATATTATAATAATCATATATGATTATTATAATATAATTATTATCAATTGTTTCAGTCGCCCTCAGACGTAAAATATCTGTCATCAAATGTCGCGAATAAAGCTCTTTTTCTCGGACTAAGGCTGTTTTCCGAGTTTATTAGATGGAAAATTATGTTATCGCTGAGGAAAAAAGCGACAAAAAATTTTAAAGCTCTCGGACGAGTGAATTGTCCCGCTCGTTTCAGATTACGTGACAGAGAGATCGAGCGCGAGTGAGAAATTCAAGGTAAGTGGATGCTCATAAACAGCCGGGTTAAAGCGGCGTTAGTCGTGACGAGAATCTCTCGCGTAATTCTCCCGAGATTGAAGAGATCCCGAATCCCAGGCGTGCGCCCGCGCGCTTCAATCGATGTCGCATCCTCCGCGAACCAGGGCGCATCCCACCGGTTAAACCGAGGTCCCTTCGCGATATCACCGTCCTGTCCGTCTTTAACTACACCGGGCAATCAGGCCGGAATTACGCCTAACAAACAACGCTCTGTCCGCCCGTCGCGCTGATTAAGCGAAGAGAGAGGTGATTGACGAATCTCACGGCGCTTTGATTTCTCCGCTGCTGGATTACGTCGCGATTAATTAGAAGACTAATAAGCGGCATTTATGTTCTCTTCTTATATCCGAACAGCCAATCAAAGCAAACAATCGTTTTCCTTGGAAATAAAATTATCACCAAAAAATCGAAATTTGATCTACTTTAAATATTGTTTTCCGTTAAAAGAAGCGACAATCTTTCTTTTTTTTTATAAACATAATAATACGCTTCTGAGGAGTATATTTGATTGAAATAAAAATATCGCAAAAATGCGTTCAAAATAAGTCGACGGCACTAAACTCGATTAAAATCATTGTTTTTTCCACCCAATTTGAACTTAAAGATCGCGTCGTCCTTACGTATATTTGAGCTATTTTAACCACTTGACCTACACGCTTTCTCCCGATTGCTCGGGCCATAGTAAACAGGAAGGTCGGTCGCGCGTTGAAGTACCACGAGTCAGACTCGTGCTTATTGCTTAGGGACCAAATTCCTTACCACGAGTCTTACTCGTGGTTGTAGGCCAAAGGGTTAAGCTGTGCGCGAATCCAACCGCCATTCTCCTACTCCGCGGGAGAGTCCAAGAATGTTTCGGTTTATATATCACTCGGACGCTTGAATGCGACGGGTTACTTTAAAAATGTACGTATATGCATACATAAGACCGGGCTGGCTTACCGCTTGACCTTTGTCACTCGCGCGCAGTCACGCTCGTATGTGTGTGTATGTGTGTGTGTGTGTGTGTGTATGAATTTCGCGGAATAATTCAGCTGATAAACTCGCGAAATAGCTCGAATTATCGAATTATCTCCGTCCTGCACATGTTAACATGCACATTTATTTAAGGCAGGCTCTTGAGTCTTGCCGCTAAATTAGGACGTCTAGAATAAGCGACTAAAATACATATTTAGTAGTTTACATTAAAGTATAACTAAATGTTTCTCGAGCAATATTTGCACCTACGACCCGGATGCTTTCTACAAATAAAAAAAAAATGCAATATGTAGTTACCGCTGCCGCGAGCATGAAAGTTAAAAAGTATTGGCACAAGTTGAAGAATACCGAGAGATGCCGTTCTTGCAATTAAACCCACCTTATAATTGAATTTCGCCGATGAAATTTTTCATCCCGACGATGTTTCATCCAGCAACCTCTTGTAAACTTTCACAATGAAAGCATTTTCACAATAAATCTGTTCGCGAAACTTCGCGACGCGAGGTAAAAATCGTACGGTTATATGCATTTAGCCCTCGGAAGAAACTTGAGCTGCTTAACGTGCGCGTAGACTTTCGAACGGAGGCTGTCGCTCGTAAGTCGGAAAACTGGGTTTATTTGTCCGCGCGGAAGTTTTCTTTAATAAAAATCGCATTTGTAGCTCGTAAAAATTCTCATTTGCAGAATATTTTTGCAATTTTCGTTACTTCGGTGAAAAACTTTGTTAAATCCGGCTATTATAAGTTTACACAAGTGAAAATAATTTAATAATTAAGTTAAAAAAGATACATTCCAAAAGAGCGGATTAGAATATCATTTCGCGAATGGTATTGAAATATTTTTATTAAAATAGCGGTAAAATCGTCGCCAATGTCCTTCGGATCGGCTATGATGCTTCACGTACACACAGAATTATATTAAGCCACCGCTGGTTACCTCGTCGATTCAATAAATATGTGATCGCCACTGGGCACGTAACCCGCATGTAATATCCTCTCCGCGATGCCAATAACAGTTTATATCATAATTTTCTCATCTTTTAAGATGACGACGCGGGTAGGATCGTGTCATAATAGAATATCTCTGCTCGAGGGAGGGCTACTGCTATGAATCTCTCTCTCTCTCTCTCTCTCTCTCTCTCTCTCTCTCTCTCTCTCTCTCTCTCTCTCTCTCTCTCTCTCTCTCTCTCCCTCTCTCTCTCTCTATCGTCGCTGAGCGGCTTCTGCAAAACGAGAATGAGGATGAAAAGGCAGCGGGAGCGAGCTTTATTAATGTCGTCCTGCGAGCGCCTTGCCGAGTGTAATATACGAAAGTACAGTCGCCTGTAAACAATTTCGTCACTTTCCATGCGCGCTGAACGCGGCGTGATTAATGAACGTGCACGTTAACGATATTTATCCCGTGAAAGCATTATTATTCACATTCTATACGAAAAACTAAATATTATAATAATCAAATAATGACGAAAAAACTGAGAGTCGCAAGTACGCATGCTTTTCACGTAAAATATAGATAATATAACAAAGAGTAAAAAATACGAGCAAAAATAACGTTGTTGAATGAAATTAACTTTGCTCTTTGTAAAATAATTGTATCCATTTCCCAACCAATTTTATAACACCTTGTTACGAAACAATTGATATCATTCTCGCGCAATCGGAGATGTTTCATTCACGCCAAAAATAACGCAATAAACAATTAACGCGATTGAATCTCGTTAGCTAAACTGTGTTTTGCAGGAACGTCGGCGCAGGCAAATCTGGCGAAATTCACTTGGCACGCCGGCCGCAGGAAATAAGATCATCTCGCTCGGCGAGAAGAGGAAACGGGACAAGGAAGGAGAAGTAAGAAGAAGAAACGCCGGCGATAAATTAAATCCATTTTTAAGAGCCAACGCTAAAAACGGTTATTAGCACTGATTGTGAGGGAATTCGTTTACCACGAACGCATTCTGCACACGTCGCAATGCAGTTTGCCAATAGCGATGCGATGTCCGAAACTAATTTCGAAACTAATAAAATTAATCCACGTCTCGATTTCACGTTGCGGACAAAGTGAATTAAACAGACAGGGATATTGCGTTCGCTGCAAACGCTCCGCATAATATTTTTATAATAATATCCGAATATCGGGATGTAAATTAAAGCGAACAAACACGTCGAATACGCGCGATTCATTTCTTTCGCGTGATCATTTTTCTCTTCGCACGTCGCATATATGTTTGGCCCAAATAATTATATCGGCAGTTTTGTTGTATTCGCGACAGGACGAATTAATTTAATCGAGCGCAATTGAAGAGGCGAGCGCGATTCGACAAACCGCACCGTTTCCATTCGCGATTGCGCTCGCGCGCGGTAAAACTACAAATTGAAGTTCACGCCGAAATGAACGAGGACGCGAAGAGTGGAGTGATCATATGATATCGATGATGAATGATTGGTTCGCTGGTCGCGCGGCATTATTCTCACGTAAATCGCAACTGCGAACGAATAATGCGCGCTCGTATTGCCGCTCATTGTGAGTTTGCACGAACTCCGGCGCTTTTGTGCACAAGTGTCGACAACGATAACGCGAACAATGTGGGAAAGCGGAGAAAGATGGACGTACTCTTGTCTGGAAATAGTTTTGACGGCTGCTGAATGAACCGGGCCGCGATCGCTAAGCGGCAATTTATGCGACATTAGTGTCGGCCGGATGAGGGAGAAACACCTGTTCGTTAACTCCTTCGACGCCGACGACAATGACAATGTGCTCGCTTTCCAAGGCGCACGCCTACGATTTACCATTCTCGTCGCCTGGAAATTAGTCCCGTGCGTCGTAAACGCCGGGACGTCTATCGACAGCGTGAGACAAGTAATTCGTTTCGCTGCCGTTAAGGACCCTCGGAAATTACGCGCGCGAGAGGGTTATCAATATATTATAAAAATCGAAGGGAGGATCTTGCGCGTTTTCTAGAACACGATCGACTTCTGGAATGGTTCTCACAATTTCATATTAGCTTTTCGACATCGATTTTAGTTTCAAATTTGTAATTGCCAAGTAAGCAAATTACTTTAATTCGAAATGATTTAATGCGAACAAATAACTTCATTAAATGACGAATTGCGATTGTAAAATTGAGACTACACTTGAGACAATTTTGAATATAAAATCGGATTATGAAAACCGTTTCAGAAGCCGATTTGTGCTTCTTCTTGCTGGAAAGCATTCTTTGATATTACTTTCTTATATCTCTTAAATTTATTTTATTCAATTTAAAGCGTGACTGCGCGACTCCGTGTATTTCGAGATTTATGTGTCCTGAAGATAAATGCACACGCAGAAATCTACGCGCGTTTAGAAACATTGGCGGAAACTTACGTTATCCGCGAGATCTGCGCTGGATATTCAGATTATGAAACTTAATGAACGCGTTGGATTGTGATACGTAACGTTTCGCATAATTCGCGCGTTCACTGAATAAAGCCGAATGGCGTGAAGCACCGCGAAACCGTTTACTCTTTACTTTCCTTAGCTACGGTAAGAAAACTGACAACTTGAGGAGATGCTGCGAGTAAATTTACTGTGCTCTACATTAAACGTGGTATTGCGTGATCATAAACTTCCGAAAGTGGTCTACAAGAATTTTCAACAACTTGGCTCGCGCCGAAGGTTGCGCTGCGATGTATCACGCAAAACTCTTTCGCCTTCTAGTCGACGAGCAAATTAACATGCGCACTAATTGCTCAATTGCTCACAAATTACCGCATACGAATCGCGCGCGGATCGTTTATTTGGAAAATGCCATGAAATCAATTTCATGAATCATGAATTTCAATGAAATACGAATGCAAACTCTGACAGAGAATACAATGTGAAAAGGATTTTCACGATAAGATTTCTCGAAGCAGCAAACATTTTGCAAAATGTAAAAATTGTCGGACGTAGAATGCTGCTATTCTCGAGTCGCGCTATTAAAATCCTCAAATGCCCGAGCTCGAGCGAATTATGCGTGTGTCGCTCTACTTTCGTTTGCGGCAGCGCGTGCAAAGCGGATGAATCATGCTCGAGGGTCTGGACAACCCTCTCCGTGCATTAAGAGAGTGAGAAAAATGCTGAGACTCACCCTGCAATGCGAGCAGGTGTGGACGACAGAATACGTCTGGCGGCAGTCAAAGCGTCGCATTATCTCCTCGAATTCGCAGTGCAGTCTCGCGGCCATGGCGTCGACGACGAGGAGCTTCTCCAAGGCGTTCTCGCATCTCCAGCCGCCGTCGAGCACGTCCTCGAGCGGACCGTCTTTCCCCGGCGCCAGGGCGTTGACCACCACGTGCTCGCAGCAGTGCCGCAGACGCAGCTTCCTCAGACGCTCGAATCGGATCTTCCTCGAGCCGGCGCTCAGGCAAATGTTCCTCTTGTGCGACTCGTCGAGGTACAAAAAACACTGGTCCGTCCGCACACCTGCCTTCTCCTCGTTCCCGCTTCCACGCCTCGTCCGCGACGTCGTCCTAGTTTTCGCGTCGCCGAACCCCGCCCTCTCGATCGCCTCGCGCCGCGAACGCGACGTTTTCGTATTCTTACACGGCGTCGGGCAGTGCCTGGATATGTCCACCGGGTCGCAGTTGCCGCGGAGGTCCTCCGGCTCTGGCCCCGCCAGATCGCAGGCCGACAGCCAGGGATTAATCTGATTCAGTCCCCAGGAATATTCGACGTACGGATGAACGGGCTTCTTCTCCGGCTGGTGATACTGGTACTGGCCGTGGCTACGGTCACCGCTCTGCTCGTACTGGAGCTCGTCCACGTTCGGCCGCGCGTTCGACGACTTGGGCTCCTCCCGTTGCACGGAGTCCGAGAAGGTCGGGTTTCGTGCGAAGGTGGAGACGAGGTGATCCGAGGGACTAGTCGAGCACAGCAGGGGCCACGCCAGAAGACACAGCGCGAGCAGCAGCGGCCTGTAGTAGCTCCTGCGTGCATGCAGCTTGTCCCCTGTCCCTCTTCCTCCACCTCTCCTCCTAGCAATTAGTTTTTAGAATCGGGTAGTGCGATAACACGTGTTATCACTACCCGATTCTAAAAACTAATTACCATTTTGCCCTACTACATAGTTTTTGTTCCTTCTCTCGTCCCGGTTCGTTAAACGTTACTACACGCCACTCCACGGCACTTCACTCACACTTCAGTAACCACTTCAGTTGTTAGATTTTCGATGTCGCATCGCACTCGACCGATACGCGACCAGCAGTATTACACGCGACTTTTCCACACGTTCGCACGTACGATTTAAAGTGCCACCCAACCGATTTCGTTCATCTTTCATGCAATTAATCGGAATCGCTCCACTTTTCTTTTCTGCGGCGCTCGCCCCGCGTGCAGTCCCGGATAAGACGACGAGCTGTGTCCTAGTTTCTTAAATTTAATCGTTCGTATCTTTGTCTTTCGCGCACTAAACGGATGACATCCGACCTCGTCGATGGAACGGCTGCGACTGCTGTTTCAATCATCCCCGAGTGTGCTACAACGCCAGCGATGCTGGCGCTACAGTGGCTTCATAAGATAAGGGTGAAGTTGGATATTTCCTGTAACACATTATCAATTAATTATGTGTACTGACGACAGATTATACAAAAAGAAATCAAAAGGCGACGGAAATTTATCTAAAACAACATGCATTTGAGAAAGAAATATAAGTATAAAGATAATTTCAATTTTCAAAATATTCACACTTGCATTCAATAAAAGTGGTAAAATGTAGTAAAAAGTAGTAGATGAACAAAATAACCCTGGTGCATAAATTAAATAATTTACAATTAATTATTATAGAATAATCCATTATATACTTCTTATTCTAAGAGCATTCGTTCCGCATTGAATTAGCATAATCGACGTAGATTCACGGAAAGCATTAGAGAATCGATTCTTTAAAGCTCGAAATATTCGACTCTTAATATTTTATTAGCGGCTTACTTTCGCTTGTATAATGTTTAAAACATTTGCAATCTTTTAGAAATCTTAAAAAAGCTATGTGAATTGTTTCGGAATTCTTCTGCAACAATTAAATTTGATAATCAACACTTAATATTTAATTATCGGCTTACTTTCAATTGATTTTTATATTTTAAATATTAACAGTCTCTTATCAAACTTAAATAAGTAAATTATATTTTTAAATTTCATCCTTTTAATTCCATTAAAATCGATCCGAAATCGAATGTACGAAGAGATTGTAGTTTACATCTGTCGGAAATTGGAGATTTGAAACTTAATATTTAATTAACGGCTTACCTCTAATTAACTTTTTGTATCTTGTTAAACTTTGATAATCCTCTAGAAATATTTAACATTACGCCGTAGTTACTTTGGAAGATTACAGAAATCGACAAGGGCAGATTTGATGTAAAAAAACCAACAATCGTAGTTATTGCTGTCTACAATCTATAGTCCAAAATGATCGGTATTAGGAGAGTAGGTATCAGGAACACAGAAACGACAAGAGGTGGTGGAAGTGGCGGTCCGCGGAGTGTATCTTCAAAAACTGCAGAAGATATATAGGAATATTAAAAGAACGTTTATTCGAGTAAATGTATACAAAAATAAATATCTAAAAACCTTTAAAGACAATCAAAAGAAACATCGAATGTTCTGCTGAGGTAATATTATATTGTAATGCATTATTGATTTTACAATATTTCACCCAAATAACTTTTATATTATCCGGATTAATAGTACCATCTACATCTCTAAGTGTACAAGAGACGTTCCAGATTAGATTAAATATAATTTAACGAGTTAAACATGATCTCGAGTCATTTTCATAATTAAATTTTCTGATTCACTGCAGTCGTATCGAATTGATATTAATGACGAGAAATCGTATAATCATGTAAATTTCTTTGTGCTATATATACTATATACATACGCTATATACAGGGTGTCCGGTAATTGCTAAATCGCCTCTTGGATGCAGGTAGTGCGGGTAGAACCGAGTAGAAAAGTCCTCTACCGTTTTGCGATTTCCGTAATAATTAATGAGAAATTAATTAAAGATTGGCTAATTTGCGCGAATCTAAGCGCGCGGCGAGAAGAGACAGCCCATTGTTACGTGATCGCTAGGACGCAAGGATCTAGCCTTACGCACCGCTCGTATGTTGCCGTTGACATTTGTAGAACGCTCCTCCTAACGCTTCATTGCGCGCCTAGTAACCAAATAACAGTGGACCGCCATGGGTCTCTTCTCGCGCTTAAACTTGCGCAAATTGGTAGATATTTTTAAACTCATTCCACATTAATTATTGAAGATCGCAAAATAGAGGACTCTTTTACTCGGTTTAACCCGCTCTACCTACACCCACGAGTTGATCTAGCAATTACCGGACACTCTGTATAAATAAATTTTCTTTTGCATATTATAATTCGTACTAACGTCACGATCCAATATTGTTGCAGCGAGAGATCAGAAACTTGGAATAAAAATGTCAAATTGTAAATTTTTTTGGCTATCGCAAATTTTTCATCAATTATATAGATTATATACATTAAACTCTGATACGATAATGCAACTTGGAACTATTTATACTTGGCTATACCTTTTTTTGAACAATTTATGACAGAGTGCGTCACTAAGTAAGTATTTTAGACTTTATGACGTTTAGCGAATGCTATCAGGCCGTTAGTCGACGAATCATGCGTTGTGATAGTTTCTGCACTCGCCAACTCTGGTTCAATGGCTTTAGCCAACTGTTTTCCCAGCTCCACACTGTATACAAAAACATTAATTTTAAATGGTCATATTTCTATCTATTAGCAAAAGAATTTAGATTTCGAAATACAATGAGTTTTCTTACCCCCACTGGTCATAAGAGTTTATGTCCCAAATTATGCCCTGTACAAAGATTTTATGTTCGTACAGCGCTAAAAAAGAACAAAAATAAAAATTTATAATTATTATTTACACGATTATGCTTAGAATATAGTATTCAATAAATCATGATACAAATAATGAGATTATTCCTTGTAAAAAAACAGATAAAATATGTGAAATAAATTTTTTTCAACTAATTGAATTTTAGAAAATAATTTCAAAATATGAAAATAGTATGCATTATATTAATATTTGTTTTTTTTTTTTAAATAAAGATTAACGTTGTTGGTAACTGTATGATTTAGATAGATTAATAATAAGATATTTACCAATCAAAGCACCAAGAATGAAGGGTGTTAATTTCTTTATTACAATGCTGTTTGTTGGTCTGTTTCCTTCAAATATTTTATGCGGTAACAGCGCGTCCACTTTTTCAGCGCTCAGTCCCGATTTTTGCAATTCAGCTCGAGCCTCGTTCTCGTTTTTGCCTTTCATTAAAGCTTCCGTTTGCGCAAAGAAATTAGCAAGTAAAATTGTATGATGCGGAGGAATCTGCAGCAAGTAAACACTTTTATAAGTAAATGAGTAATAACAGGCAAAAAGCGACGCTATGAAAAATTGCAGCGTTACCTGATTTTGAGTCTGAACGGGAATTATGAAATCTGCTGGCACAAGTTTTGTACCTTGGTGCAACAATTGATAAAACGCATGTTGTCCATTAGTGCCTGGCTCTCCCCAAACGATCGGTCCTAAGAATAACAAGTTTCAATTAGTTTAGAATTCATATCTCATACATATTGTAAGACATACCAGTGGAATAATTTACAGTCTTCCCGGAACGAGTAACATATTTTCCATTACTTTCCATATCGCCTTGTTGAAAGTAAGCGGCAAATCTATGTAGATATTGATCATACGGTAATAGTGCGTGCGTTTCAGCCTTGTAAAAATTTTGATACCATACGCCGAGCAAAGCCAATATAACAGGTATCTGAAAATATTGGAAAATAGATTATTGAAAGCTCAATTAAGTCAATTAACTTTTCCAAGTTGGAATACAAATATAAACTTGACGCGCTGATAGAAAAATATAAAAATTACTCAGAAAACACGAGTTTTTAAATATATATTATGATTTTTTAATTGTTCAATTAATTCCTAATTTTTGTTAGTTTATTTATACTCGGTGTATTTACATTTTTCTCCAATGGTGCTGTGCAAAAATGTTGATCCACAAAGTGAGCCCCACTTAAAAGCTTCTCGAAATTCTCGAAGCCAATTGACAGGCAAATCGACAAGCCAATAGCTGACCACAGCGAGTAACGTCCACCAACCCAATCCCAAAATCCAAACATATTTTGCACATTGATACCAAATTCTTTAACTTTTTGTTCGTTCGTAGACAATGCTACAAAATGACGGGCCACTGCAGAATCCTACACAATTTCAAGAAAAAACAATATCAGACAGAATTCAAACATAAGTAGTGCGTTAACTTTTGATTCATGTGCTTACATCTTTCAATGCCTTCAACAGCCATTGTTTGGCAGTAGTTGCGTTGGTAATAGTTTCCTGTGTGGTGAATGTCTTGGAAGCTATTATGAACAAGGTTGTCTCTGGATTAAGTTTCTTGAGAGTTTCGGCTATGTGAGTACCATCTATATTGCTGACGAAGTGAACCCTCGGTCCAATGCTGTACGCTTTTAAAGCTTCAGTTACCATAAGCGGACCCTGTTGAAATTTAAATAAGTATCAAATATCTTAAATATAAGAATAATTATAACAAAAAGAAAAAACTTTTGTACAAATTACCAAGTCAGAACCACCAATTCCGATATTGACAACATCTTCGATAGGTTTGCCAGTAAATCCTTTCCATTGTTTCGTCAATACCTGCAGATGAACATATATTATGTATCAAGATATGTCACACTAATGAAACAATCGATAGACTTACCTCATTTGTGAAACTCTTCATGTGCTCCAACACTGCATTGACATCAGGCATTACGTCCTTTCCATCTACTAATACCGGTGCATTGCTCCTGTTACGCAAAGCAATATGCAAAACTGCTCTATTTTCTGTGAAATTAATCTTCTCGCCATTGAACATAGCATCTCTCGCAGTTTCTACTTCTCGTGCACGTGCCTAAGAATGATTCATACATGAATAAAATAGTAAAATTAAAACTTCATAAATATTACTAAAACAAAGTCGAAACCAAATTCATACCAAGTTGAATAACAATCCAAGTATTTCTTCGTTAATCCTATTCTTGGAATAATCCAACAAAATTGGTCCATCTTCTGGAGTAGCGAGTTCCAAACTATTTAATAAAAGAGCTCCACAATTATTCATGCATACTTTTTTGTAAATTTAAACTTTAATTCAACTTCGCAAAAATTAAAGGGCTGCATTCAGAATTATAATGTAAGAGATCATTGCTTTACACTCAATATTTCTGACAATTTAGAAAACAAAATTTTTTTACTTACTAAAAAATTCTACATATAACAAAATAATCGTGAAATATTCAGCACATATGCAATGACCTTTTATGTAAGTGCAAGAACTTTTGAAAGGTCATGTCAAGGTCGCGTTTAAGGTGAACCGAGAACATACCTAAACTTTTCGAAGCGTTTAGGGTCTTGCTGGAACATACTGTATATGTTAATTTTCGAGCCATTGCTGTTGAAGTACTGTTGCAATTGATTCCACGTAGGTTCACTAGACAACTCCGCCTTGGGTTTCATTTTTCAATTTGAGGAAGTCGCGCGTAACCCTCAAGAACGAGATCCGTCTGCACAGTCACGTCATATATGTGCATACATATATAACGTTTCCACTACCTACTTTAAGGTACTATCACATTAATTAAGTTCCATTTCTATTGCATTTTCTAGTTTCTTTTTCCTTTTTCTTCTTTCAAATAAAAAATGTCCTTGACATTTGAACATTATGTAAGAATAATCTTTAGTTTTATTCACAAATATATAAAACATGACAAATTACTATAAATTATATTAAAATAGAAACTCACTAAAATTATATTATTCTTTTGAATCTCCTGCTCCAAAATTTTAATATACATTTACTTAATAAACATTATATTTTTATTTATAGTGCAAAGTTAAAATGTATTAAAACCAATAAATCTCTAGATCAAATAGTTTTTTTCTGTACTACAGTAGATCTACGAATTGCCTGTAATATAACGTAGCTTGCAAAATCAAAAAAAATTTTGAAAATATTGCAAAGGATATTTAGTGATTAAAGTGAATAAAATCATGTTTTATTAATAAGACACTAAGAAAAATAATAAAAATGTTCATGTAATCAACTTATATTTATTGATAAATCTTATGGTATTCAAGTGCAATTTACATTTTATACAAGCAATAAATTATGTTAAGTAATCAATTATCACAACTAGTGTTTGCTCTGCTGATTATATTACATAAAATTTATGCAACATATATAATATATATTAGCAAAACACTTGAGCGAACAGTTTTATTCTGAGTATTGAAAGAGACCGATCGTTTCAAGACTTCAAATCTTTCAAATGTCATGATTACAACGTTGAAAAAGTCTTAACGTTACTCGATGCAAAAAACAATAATTTATTAATGTCCTTATATATAAACGACAAGGCGATAAAAAAAGACTTTAATGTTTAACACGATAGCAACAGTGAATATAATCGAGTCTCTGTTTGAAAGCAGAGACCAGCAAAATTCAGCTTTAATTATTATTCTCGGTCTGACACAATGATGTCAGAATGTCCTCGTAGTGTTGTATATTAGTTTCGAATGTTTCCAATTGTTTCGTAAGATCTCCCAGTTGTTCCGCAAGCGTTCTTTCTTCCATGAAGGCTTGCAATTGCGGAGCGCTCTGACATTCCCGATAAAACGCTCCCACGTCGCTATTAGTGTTCGTGACTGCGAAAGGCGTTTTCTGTAACAATATTCGACATTCATTTTCTGCACACATACACACACAGTGCGAAATTTGTTCAGTCAATAAAAGCAAAAATATTTCACCTAATGTATAGAAATAAATATGTATAGAATGTACATGAATATGTATATAGAATATGTATGAATATGTATAGAAATGTATACAAATATATCAATTGCGTAAACTTCAAGTTAATAAACTAAATAATTTCTTACGATGCAAAATATAAAATATTTCCATATAATTAGGCGAAATATTTCCATGTATTACGCAAATTTCACACACAGTAAGACGTAACATCATGACTGTTGTGATACTTTGGATTAGGAGCATCAATTACCAAATCTACCATAATAAAATCATCGTTGGCACTAGTCATTGAACAACTACTCCTTCTAGATCCGTTTTGAGAGGCGCATTTTGAAGTTGTATTATCATTACTAAGTCTTTCGTTATTTCCGTTGTTGCTATCGGTTGCGGTAGCTGCAGTCTTTGTATTTATAGGATCTACTAGTGACACCGGAGGAGGAGACGTTTGTTTAGGTGTCAATAGGGAACTGAATGGTACATCTGGTATCACCAGATCCTCCTCGTTAACGATGACAGGCTTGTTTATTACAAATGCGCCAACTTTGATGGTATCGCTAAGAGACTTCGACGTTTCCTCGCTATAAATTTGATTTAAAGTACATTAAAATATGTATATATATTTTTAATTAAATGTTTTTGTAAAATGTGTGCTTCGTGACTTTGGATTGCTATCACTGACCTTTGTTGATACCGTGCATGACGTGGACTTAAATCCGAATGAAAATGATCACTCTTAAGCATGATAGAATCACGTCCTTTATGAGTGGGTGATATGGTCATTTTTGTTCTGTAAGAGACTGATAATTGTATGGTACCTACTGGAGTACACAATTGACCTACTCTTACATGTTTATAATTATCGCCTGTTGTGAAATAAATAATATTTATTAGCACTATACAACATTCTATATAGAAAAAATATATGTATTATAATTTATTCAGATGTACATTCAAGATTTTTCAATTTGTTGCACAATTTGTTATGCATAAAAAGACAACTTTGAACTTCTTGACTTAAATAATCGAGTTATACCTAAGTTATGTAGCTGAGGCTCTCCCATATATATTCGATAGCACATCGTGTAAGCGTCGGGTCCTTGTCGCCTGCTCAGTTTGTAAGCAGGTGTGACTCTTGACACGGAAAGCAAAGATTTTAACAAGATCCCCATTCTGTTATATACAGTATACGTTATTCGCACTGTCGAATCGCTCTGTTCCGGCAAAACGCCGAGGCTCCAAGTTTCCAAAATCATCTTGTCACCTTCCACTGTTTTCAGAGAGATTTCTATGCAGAGAGGTACAGTAGAACTTACTATCTCTCCACAAAGTGCCTTCTTAGCATCAGCTGAGACATCCGGTAGTTCTTTTATTGCCAGATTAAACTACAGAATCAAACATGAACATATTTTAATTCCTTTACGCATTACAACATATTCATATAAATGTAAACAGTACAGATTATACAATTTATTTGATTCAATTCAATATTTTAGTCTGCTGATAGAATTCTTTTTAAAAGATAATAGTTTCTACACAAAATTTAAGCAAAAAATTTATTATTTTCTTATAATTTGCAAATATAATGAAAATATAATCAAAATAAGATAATCAGAAAGAAATATTGCAGAGAAATTTCTAGTCACACTGAATAGATAAGTAAAAAGTATAAATAATAAGTATAAATGAATGTATTGAATATATAATTTGTAGAAATTATAATCTCTCGAAGATACTATCTGTGTAGACCAAAACATTGAGAATTAATCCTGCTATATGTTTCTTTCTCATTTCACTTATTTCTTATACATGTTTAGTATATTTCAATTCCAAGAAGATTTATGTTTTAATTTTTTTAATCAAATATATTTGTTTTTTTATTGCATAAATGTTTCAAAACAATTACTGGAACAATAAAATTTAGATATATTTGCAACAGTATCTATACAGAATCATTAGCTGTTAAAAATATCGAAATACATAAAATAGACCTGAACAGAGCAGCGAAGAGCAGCAGGATAAAACCAAACAAATTGCACGGACTAGAGCAAACTTTACTTTTACCCAATCGCCGGCCGAAGAATCCGGTCTGCACGTGGTGTTGACTTTCTGGCCCGATCTCGACTGTACGATAATCTGGGCGGCTCTTAGTGCCAGGTACTTCGTAAACTTCTCCAAGTCCTTCTTATCCTGCATGCTTAGCTGTGTTGACATCGTATATGACCTTGACAATGACCGGTCGTCTCATAGGAATTCCTTGAACGCGCCGGAACGAAGGACACGTAGCACCATAACGGAACAGCACCGCATTGTTGGCTCGCGAGACCGCGTCTGTCACACCCGTACTTGCGATCGCTTATGCGTCTCACTCGACCCACACTGGGTGCACTTTGAACTTTTTACTTAGGCATTCAAGGTTGTAAGCAGAATTGATCTTACACGTGATACACTCCCTTGAAAAATTCCTCGGCAGACTCAACATCGTCGCCACGTTTCGTTGAGTTGCACACGAGTGCGTGGCAGGTGGTGACCCTTGTCTCTCTTTTTGAAAAACCGAATATCTGCACCGCGTATAATTGTTAGAAAAGGAAACGGTCAATCAGGCAGATCGATAAAAAAACCTGATAAGGCTTACTTGCGAGAACTGTCCAAAACACGCGGAAATACCGACAAGATTTCGTCCTTTCTACTTTTGCGACACATCACAGAGATCGATCGAAGGAGAAATGTCATCAACTAGAGGGCGAATCCTAACGTTTTCTCTCTAGACTAGCCACTTTGGAAAGATACTAGATAAAAGTCCCTAGAAAATTTAACCAAAAAATCCCTAAAATCTTTAGCCGAGGGTGTTTACGATAATTCAAGTTCGAGTTAAGCCGAGAGCACAAGCTTTTACATAAAGCATAACGCATAAGCATAAGGAAATTGATTGGTCTATATATAAGCATAAGCAAATGCATAAGGAAATGGACCAATCAATTTCCTTATGCATTTGCTTATGCTTATATATAGACCAATCAATTTCCTTATGCTTATGCGTTATGCTTTATGTAAAAGCTTGTGCTCTCGGCTTAAGGCACTAGATATGTAGGTATTCTCATCCGCCATTTTGGTTCCTACTAGATGGAGAATTATAGCGTATATAGTATTGGCCGGAGCACAGACTTTTGCATAAAGCATAAGGCCGGCGTCACATAGAACCCGTAATCCGTAATCCGCACCGGAAGTCCGCAAAAGTTACTAAGGATTGCGTCCGTAACGTTACGTGTGTTTTTTCTCCTTGTGTCCCATGGAGCCGTAAATACACACGTAACGGTATTACTATTTTTTATTTAACAGATTATAATTATTTATTTGTATTTTATTCATAAGAAAACTACAGAATATATTATAATTTTAACAAAAATTTTAATTAAATCGTCAAATTTAGTTAAACAAATAAAATTAAAAAAAGCATTACTAGTAATAACTAGTAACTTTTAGTAACTTTTACGGAAATTTCATGGAATTACGGCTCCATGGGACACAAGGAGATAAAACACACGTAACGTTACGGACGCAATCCCTAGTAACTTTTGCGGACTTCCGGTGCGGATTGCGGATTACGGGTTCTATGTGACGCCGGCCTAACGCATAAGCATAATAGCGTTTTCGATTATACAGGATTTGAACGACCCAAGATTGGTTAATGACGTCATTGCAACCTCTCCACCAATGAAAGACTTGCATTTATAGTAAAATAGTGATTGATCAACCCTAGATCGTTCAAACCCCGTTTATTCGAAAACGCTAATACACATACAAGACGATTTGTTTTAAGTAACAGATAAATTTTTATGTGGAAGTAACTATTTTCCAAAAAAATGTTTTTCACAAAAGTTATTTGGTTCTAAGAAATAAAAATATGACTTAAATGGAGTAATGTAAGGACAAAATGGGACTCCAAGAAGAAAATAAGATCATGGTCTTAAAATAATTTTTCAAGGAACACTTATTTCCAGAAAAAAAGAAAAAAATTTGTTAAATCGAATCGCTTTGTATATCTTTATTATAATAGTATATTTAATATATTTATATTTCTGTATATTTGTTTATTTATTACGTTTCCTTTTCTTCTTGATATTATAGTTAGCAATATTACGCCACGAAAGGGAAAGACAGCGCCTCGCAGAAATTCATGCAAGTCAAATAATGAGAAGAAGACTTAGAGATATGCTTGATCCATTTGCTTTGCCTGAAAATGAATTTATGGGCATGTATCGGTTAACAAGAAATATGACGAGAATTCTTGTAGAAGCGTTGGAACCATATCTTCCTCCACGAAGGAGAGCTCTGGGTATTCCAAATGAATTGAAGGTAAAGATAATATGTATAGCATTAAAATAGCAGTTGAAAAGGAATAATTTTATCAATGTAGATTCATAAAACACTTATGGATATGTTCAGTTTTATGCATGATACGTATTATGTATCATTTTATTCTTGTTTAACATTCGATGAACAACAAGGATAAAATAATATATCATGTGCATCATGCATAAAACGAAACGCACTCTATGTAGTTAAGAGTAGAGAAATTTGTTTAATTATGTATAATAAATATGAATGTAATTAAAATCTCATTATTTATTACTAAAATATACTTATTTGTAGCTTTTTAGAAAACAGTATTAAAATTTTACATATATTTTTTTGCCAAGTCGTCAATAATGTCTAAGATATAAACAATTAAAAAAGTATTATTTCATTATCTTTTAATTTATTTTTTCATTATTTTTTAATAAGAGATTATTGTATTATATATAATTTTTATTAATTCAAACAGGTACTGTGTGCCCTGAATTTCTATGCTCAAGGTAGTTATCAGAAAGCTGTCGGTGTGGATAGTAGGTTGAGTATAGCCCAACCTACTGTAAGTGTAATCTTACAAGAAATAACGAGTGCCATCAATAATTATCTTCTAAGACAATGGATACGTTTCCCAACAACACTGCAAGAGATACAGCAAATTGTTCAAAGGTATATATTAACAATAACAAGTTGTGTAACTCTATGTTTACTTAGAATTATAATAAATAAAAATATTTATATTAATATTATATTTCTTTTATTACTAGAAACTTACAAACTTTATAATAAATGTTTTGAAAGAATACATACATATAAAATATTTTAATATTAGAAGAACATAATAACTTGTTAAATATATGTAAATGGCGTAATATATGATCCTACACAGCACAAAACATCCTATGACATCTTAAGGATATCTCAATGTCCTGAGGATTACCTGTAATAGGATGTTTTGTGCTGTGTGGGATATATGTTTAATAATTTTCATCTTCATAATTAACTTGATAGTTTTCTTCATTATCATCTACATTGTCATCTGCATTTACATATGATGTCTGTAAATAAAAAGAGAAAAAATTTTATTATATTTCAGAAATTATAATAACACTACAATTCCAGGCTTAATTGGTTTTGTAGATGGTACAAATATTGCTATTAAAGTACCTGTTGACCATGAAGGATTATATGTTAATAGAAAAGGATATCATGCACAACATGTGCAAATTGTAAGAAATTCTATTTTGTAACGTAGATGTACTTTTATAATATTATATAATATTTATGTATATTATTATATAAAAATTATATAAAATTTTATTAAAAAAATTATTATATAAAATTTTATTAAAAAAATATATATATATAATTATATATTTTTATTAGATATGCGATACAGATATGTATATTCTGAATATACTAGCAAGATATCCAGGCTCGACGCACGACTCCTTTGTATGGAGAAATTCATATGTGAGACACCTTCTGCAAATGCAACATGCAAATAATAATCATTGTTGGCTATTTGGTAATTAATAATTTCAATTATTGAAATATTTAATTGAATTAATAAAATGTAAAACAAACGTTCTGATTTATGTAATTAAAATTATTGAACTAATGTAAACATTTTTCTTTCATTTTTTAAGGAGATTCTGGATATCCATTAGAACCGTGGCTGCTGACTCCGTATCCTGAAGTACAGCCAGGTACACAGGAGGAATATTTTAATCAAAGACACAGTACCATGCGAAATACCGTAGAACGTTGTATTGGCGTTATGGAAAAACGATTCCGATGTCTCCTTAGATATCGTACATTAGAATATACACCACAGAAAGCAGGTCAAATTATTAATGCCTGCGCAGTGTTGCACAATATGTGCATACGTGCAAAAATACCTCTTCCTCCAGAACCTGAAGAGGCAATTATGGCTATGGAAGATGATGTAAATAATTTTGAAATACAACCAATACCGGAAGGTCGAGCCATATTTAATGAAGGGCAGAGAACGCGCAATAATCTTGCAGCTCGATTGGTAAATATGATTAATGTTATATAATATTAATATAAAATAATGTTATATTTAAAAAAAATGTAAAACTACTTAAACTACTTAACTTAATAATATAATGGGTGCGTTCGGGGAGCGCGCTATCAGCGCTATTGTGTCATTCTATCCTTGTTTTATGTCTAATGAGCGATAAAGATAGAATGACGCAAATAGCGCTAATAGCGTCTTCCCGAACGCACCTAATGTAACTACTTAAAACTACTAATAAAATATATTATTATGATAAAGAAGCAAACTTTTTGTTGTAACAATATTATTATTCTGCCATACATACCAAATCTGCATTCACAAACTGTTTGATATAAGCTGCAATATCTGTAACAGCATCTGTCAATTTTTGTACTGCTTTCGTTTGCATTTGCATTTCATGTGGTATCTGTGCATCGATATCTAAAAGAAAAGAACGAAAATAAAAGGACATTTATAAAAGAAGATTATATGTAATTTTATTTAAATTTAAAAAAGTTAAAAATATATTTTTCAGGCAACATGTATGTCTAAAAGATCTATGTGACATCTTTTAGACAAACGTATTGTCTGGATAATTTTCACTTTTATTACATTTTTGAAACAAACTTCGTGGTCTTTTTAACTTTCTTACCACGAACGTCTGCAGTCTTTTGCCTTTTCAGGCGCTTTCTTTGGGATTCGGATATTGGTAGACAGGATGGAGACGAATGCATCAATGTTTCTTGATGTTCGTTATTATTTGTATTTAAATGAGGAGATGAATGTACTTCAGATAATGAAGTTATGAATGTTGTCTGTGGAGTATATTGTTGCAAAACAGTATCTCCTTGTTGAGACAGATGGGTGAGTGAGGTTCGTGGAGTATATTGCAAAGTGTTTTCTTGTTGACAGAAATTGGTAGTTGATGATGTGGTTGATAATGTGGTTGTCTGTGGAATAGATTGTTGTGGAAAGATGCTTTTTTGTCGAGAAAGATGAAAAGACGAGTGATTGGATACAGTTTTAGATGGTGTAATTGAAGATTGGCATGGAAGCAGATTATTTTCAGTTAAAGTTTGTTCAGTCCAATTTTGAGGCTATATTCAAGAAGAAATGAAAAAAAAAGATAATAAAAGAATAAAATTGATAATATAGTAATAATTAAGATAATAACAGTATATAAAAAATATATCATAAATCCAGTGATAATTTATTAATAGATAGTAAAATTTAATATATACTACCAACCTCTGCAGGATCTATTACACTTAAATGCCCAATTACTGATTCTATACCCATCAAAGCAATTAATCTCTTTTTTGTTTCTTGTAAAGAGGCTGGTGATGGGCCTCCTCCGCCTGTACCTTTCTGATAATTTCTCAATTTTTATGCTTTGGACTTTACATCTAAACGCCAATCTCTCCATGACTACAAAATAAAAAGAAATATTGTTTAGATATTTTTTACAACAAATTTTTAAACTATTTCTTTTTTATCTTAGAAGAAATAAAAACTTCAAATTATATTTAGCATAATATATATCTTCATCCACTTCTCTGTTGATTTTGTGGCTCCATAGCCACAACAATTTAATTCATTTGCTAGCTGTTCCCATAAATGCGCTGTTTGTTTTCGCGCCTCAGGACTTTGAATTCTATTTTGAGCAAAATCAGGATGTTCTTCCATAAATTGAATCATTATTTGGCGTTGCTCCAGAGTAGTCTTTTTTTCTTTCCTATATATATAAGGGTGTTCCATTATAAAAACCCCACGTGAATAACTTTGTAGAAATTGGTTTTAGCAAAAAATGTTTCAGACAAAAGTTGTTGGGTTTGGAAAGAGACATCCGATAATGACATTGGTTTAACTAGGGTGTACATACCAACGTCATATAAAGATCAACTTTGTTTTTTTAAATGGAACACCCTATTTTTTATTCCAAAATCTAATAGCTGGTGTCAAAAGTTTTTCAAAACACTATAATAAAGTTATTTCATTAAGTACTTTTCGAGTTATGAGACTTGTAAATTACAGTATTTTGACATAAAATACAAAATATCTTGTAAAACATTCAATTTTCGGGAATCTTACCTTAATACTTTTATACATAAAATAATGAGACGAATCAATTGATATAAAGAAAACACATAGTTGCTTTTAAGAAAAAATATGTAATTTGCAACATGCAACTGCATACTTTTTATTAAAACCAATGTGTTTTTTTTATACCAATTCATTTGTCTCATTATTTTGTGCATAAAAGTATTAAGGTAACATTCTCAAAAATTAAATGTTTTACAAGATATTTTATATTTTATGTCAAAATACTGTAATTTACAAGTCTCATAACTCGAAAAGTACTTAATGAAAAATAACTTTATTATAGCGTTTTGAAAAGCTCTTGACACCAGCTTAGATATTTTGGAATCAAAAATAGGGTGTTTTATTTAAAAAAACGAAGTTGACCTCCATATGACCTTGGCATGTACACCCTAGGTTAAACCAATGTCATCATCGGATGTCCGCCTCCAAACCCAACAACTTATGTCTGAAACATTTTTGCTAAAACCAATTTCTACTAAGTTGTTCACGTGAAGTTTTTAAAATGGGACACCCTGTATTTATTGCTTTATATACACATTTTTTTTTAAATATATGTATATTCTTAAAAGAGAAATGGAAAAGAAATATACATATATGTACATAAATTTTATATAGATATATGTATATAGATTTTAAAATCTATATGTATATTTCTTTTTCTATATTTCTCTTTTAAAAATATATATTTTAAGAAAAATGTGTATATAAAGCTGTATTTCATAATTTTAATTCAGCAGATAATATTTCATCTTTTATTCAAGATTTATATTTTATATTATTAGGTCCTTGAATAAGTTCTCGCTGTTTCTTAAAAGATGGCGTAGCGGCACTCTGTGCATGGAATTTCGTACGGAAACGCATCAGCTAAGTAATACTATATGTAACCTCAAATTCTAGTAGATACAGTTTACCACAGTGTCAACCACGTGTTTAATTACCTATTGCGAAAATGTCTACTTTTGTGCCAAATAAAGTGTTTTTGCGGGGAATTTTATTGCACTGCTTTATTCAAAAGAAATCTGCAGCTGAAGCACACAGAATTCTTGTTGAAACATATGGTGACAATGCTCTGTCGAATACGACATGCAGAGACTGGTTTAGGCGCTTTAAAAATAATGACTTTGACCTTGAAGATAAAGAACGTTCTGGAGCACCGACAAAGTTTGAAGACGAAGAATTGGAGGCATTGCTTGATCTAGATCCATGTCAGACGCTAGTAGAGCTCGGGAAAACATTGCAAGTAGATGCGTCAACAGTTTCAAAACGTTTAAAAGCGTTAGGAATGATCCAAAAGCAAGGACATTGGGTGCCGTATGAGTTGAAGCCGAGAGACGTTGAACGACGTTTTCTCATGTGTGAATTGCTGCTTCAACGGCATAAAAGAAAAGGTTTTCTGCACCGTATCATCACTGGAGATGAAAAGTGGATACACTACGATAATCCTAAGCGTAGAAAATCGTGGGGTAAGCCCGGCCATGCATCAACATCGTCGGCAAAGCCGAATATCCATGGTTCGAAACTTCTGCTCTGCATTTGGTGGGATCAGCAGGGCGTAATTTATTATGAGCTGCTTAAACCTAATGAAACTATCACGGGAGCTCGCTATCGACTTCAGATGATGCGTTTGAGTCGAGCTCTAAAAGAAAAGCGGCCACTATACGAGCAGAGACACGACAAAGTCATTTTGTTACATGACAATGCTCGGCCACATGTGGCAAAACCAGTCAAAACTTACCTGGAAACGCTTCAATGGGAAGTTCTACCTCACCCGCCGTATTCACCGGACATAGCCCCCTCGGATTACCACTTGTTTTGGTCGATGGCGCATGGTTTGAGCGAGCAGCGCTTCCATTCTTTCGAAGAAACCGAAAAATGGGTCGATTCATGGATTGCGTCAAAAGATGAATCGTTTTTTCGACGGGGGATTCAATTACTGTCAGAAAGATGGGAGAAAGTGGTCTCTAATGATGGACAATACTTTGAGTAAAGTTATTGTAAGCCTTATATTTTAAATTAATGTTTTTTTTTAACAAAAAAAAACAGCGAGAACTTATTCAAGGTCCTAATATAATGTTAATAATTTTGTTAATAATAATTATATTAATATAACATCATCTGCAGAACTAAATGTACAAATATTTTTAATATTAAATTAATATATGCTACTTACGTTATCTGTCATTTTGCTGGTTAGTGATGTTTCTATTTAGATATTTTATCACTAGTTACTTTTCTTATACTGTAATTGGTCGATACCGCTAATTCCACTCGTTCCTCTCGTTCCGCTTTTTACTCACCAGAACGTGTGAAAAGCTAATTCCACACGAAATCCATAATAGCGCAAACGCATGAGCGGAATTGCTGTCGGAAACTCGCCAGTCGGAATCTCCGATCGGAATCTCGCGTTTCCGATCGGAATTGTAAAAAGTTCCATAATAGGTGCCCAGATACCACAAACACCACACTTATAAACGACAGGCATGTAACAAGTATCTTGTCTACAAATGACACCACATTTATGACCGACAAGTGTATGATAAGTATCTTGTCTGCAAACGACACCATATCTATATAAAGGTAATGTATAAAGAAAAATGAAAAGTGGTACAATAGGATTCCTGGCGAAGATCCACCTCTTGGGTGGTGCGGAAGACCACTATATTAAAATGGTTAAAATAAAATTAAAATACTAAACTATCCGATGTATAATCACATTGGTATGCTTTGTCCAGATTACTTTTGTGTTGAATAAGATAGTCATAAATATTTTTTAAGTAAAAACATGTTTCTTTTATTTTCAATCAATTTTTTCCTTTACTTCTCAATGTATCTTGCTATTTACAAAAGATATTATGCATTTATAATGTGATTTTTCACGTTAATGTGTAAAATTGGAACATATAAATAAATAAATAATATATTAAATATGTTTAAAGCTTATTTTTATCGCAATTAACTCATGTTAATATGTTTTAATAGGAAAAATGTTTTTCTACTAAAATTGTAGAAATGTTACTTGTTTTGTTTATATATTGCGATATATAATTTTTATTACTTTATTCTTATTTTATATATTAACGTGAAAAATATTATTCTGCTAATACATATAATGTTAAAATATTTTATTAATATGAATATGATATATATTTCATAAAAGACTAAATCTCAGAAAAAATATCGCGTCGAGCGAAAGCAACATGCCGCTAGTCGACTTAGTCACGTGGAGCGAAATTCGGGAAAGCATTTTTGCTGCCAACGCTTGGCAGAAGAAATGGTGCGAGCGTCAAAACCGGTTTGATGCTAGGCTTGGTGGGAAGGAGATACAAGACATAGGTCCGCTCACTTCTACCAGTCGACAGCCGAGCGCACACGGACACGTGACGTCAGCGGGTCTCGGTTGTGTGCGTGTGGAGCTCTCCGGGGAAAACTGGCAGCTCTGCTCCAATCTAGTTTCTGTCATATTTATCTTTTTCCGTGTTCGAAGTGTAGCTATGTTGGGCGGCGTCATCAGGCGTCATATTGATGCTATGAAAAAGTGATTTCTTTTGGTTGACAGAGAAAATGGTGTTAATCACGCAGTATAAGCGTTTCGACGAAAAGATATTGCAAAATGTCAAATGCAATAATATACAACATCGGTACGTTGTACTTCTTCCACGAGTGAGATAACCTGAAACTACTTTCAACTGCTTGTTATTCTCTGACCATTATATTTTATTATAAAAATATAGCAAGTGATATGTTTGTTGTTTGATATTATTTCAGTATCAACTGCATTGTACATTTATAATCTAGCAATGACAATTGTTAATTACCTTAGAACTATTGATGATGATTGAACAAGATTCTGAAGCTCTTGGATTTATGTATTTTGAATTGATTGTTTTCAGACCAAACTCGAGTAGTGGATTATGGCTAGGTATCTTGGTTGGCTTAAGTGCCACAGTTACAATAATGAAGGAAGAGAGCAGCTACTCTGAAATATGTCTACTCGTGGGGACCACAGGATTCGGACTCGTTCTCTGTTCTTTGTGCCTTTACATGCGGCTTTCCATGCAGAGAGTTATAGCGAAAGACTTTCATGCCATATACTTCTTGCCTGCAATTATAACATCCATGCTGTTTCTACTTGTAGCTAACAGAGGTATATCAATCTGTGAATTATTCCTTAATTTAAATAAAATCCTTAGCTATATTAATTAAGAATAAACAGCATGCGATTGATATATAGAATTGAATAGCATAGAAATAATTACTTAGTATAGTTTTAATTACATTTTTATATTAATTAAATAAGAACAGGACTGTTAACGAGTGTCATATGGGGTCTAACCGTTGGAAGTTTGGGCACGTGGGGTATCATGCAACTAATGTCGGCTTTTCCCTACTGTTTCACAATGGGAGAAGCAACAGCGATTATGCATAGTTTTATTTTGTTTCTGATATCGGCTGTTACCAATTTACCCCTGCGGTATCACTTACCTCCGATTCATGATTACGATATCAGCACAGTTTTGTTGCAGGTAGTAAAATACAACAAACAAAACCTAGTTGATACTGTTGGTAGATAATATCGCTTATTTCTTTAACACAATATTACAGGTTGGAATATTATATGTAGCATTGGTGTGCTTCCTGTGTGGATATTTTCCTGCCCTGCATAGCGCAAAGTACTTTTACTTTATGACACTCAGCCTTCTGTGTTTCATAACTCTTCCAATACTTTACATTGTTCTTGATCAAAACCCAATAATGTGGATAATTTTATTTGTTTTTAGTAATCCTAAAAGAGTAAGTAAATAACGTGATGCAGTCTACATTACTTTTGAAGTAAATACATTTGTGAAATATTATAGTTAAGTATACTTTATTTAACAGTATTAGCAATTTTATTTCAACTTTAATAATGTTGCAGATTTTGCTAGTTCTTTACTGGGCAATATGTCTTTTGCTAAGTATCTTTATCATAATATATCAGATATCGTCAAAGTCTCGAGCTACAACCTTGACTAGAAAAAATTTTCATATATTAGCCATATTCGTATATATCCCTGGCATGATATATGACCCTACGTTCTTGTACCTCGCCAGTGGTGTGATGTTGGGCCTGTTTATTGCCGTGGAGGTACCTATAATTCTTGCACGTATCAATTGTCCAAGGTAACCCTTATTTTATTTTTAGTACAATAATCACTGAATGTATTTCAGATGATCAGACTTTTGAAAATCGCACCTTTGGGAGACTTTTTCCATCAAGGATTTATCGTACTTGTCGATGAGAAGGACACCTTTCTTTCATTGACACCCGTATATCTATTATGCGGTTTATCGTTTCCCCTTTGGATGCCAAGTAGTAACTTGATGCTACTGACATTACTCAGCGGTGTGTTAACGGTAGGAATCGGCGACACTGCTGCAAGCTTCATCGGTAGCAAATGGGGCGCGCACAAATGGCTCGACACGGAGAAAACTGTTGAAGGCACCATCGCGTGCATCCTTAGCCAAGTTTGCGTGATAATCGGCCTGACATGCTGCGGTAGATTTTGATTTCTATATGTTTGTGTTTAACTGTTGTGTGCTTATCGTGCGCTTATTTTTCTTTATCTTACCAGGTTTTGTGGACAATTATTGGTTACTGTGGAGAAGCATCTTGGGGGCTATATTAATATCGTTGATCGAAGCACGCACAGACCAAGTGGACAATCTGGCTCTGCCATTGTTGATGTATGTGTATTTGATGATATAAGCGCGTATACCGTTCTTCCCAACTCGGTATTAACGTGATAATTCGAATTATATATAGTTTGTAAAAAAGCTATGGTGATACAATCATTTTATAGCTAATTTCTAATTGCACTTACTAGAAATGAACAGATTGAATAATTAATATAACTTGTGAATACTTAACGGTCTTTTATGGGGTTAAAATTGTAAAAATTTGTATGTTAATTGACACATGTACACGATCGTATACTAAGTTGCCATGCTGCGCAGACGTAATTAGTCGCAATCGAAGATTGCAAATAGTTGATAGAGACTGCTTGATTCGCGAAAGATTTTAGAGTTACGTTTAGTCGCAAAATAATATGTACAATTGGCATTTATTTGTTAGAAAGATATATAATGACGTCACAATTATAAACGCAATTACCTTTATACGCGCTATACCGTTCAACAATTGTGTACAAATATTTATATCTATAAAAGCATAGCGCATAGCGCATTATATATTTTTCTGTATATACCAGTGTAATATATAATTTATATATATTATATATATAAATATTATATATATATTTATATATATATTATATATATAAATATTATATATATATTTATATATATATTATATATATAAATATTATATATATATTTATATATATATTATATATATAAATATAATTATATTTATATATATATTATATATATATTACTTATCCAAAGATCTGGATGTGTGAAAAATTGCGTAATATAATCTATACAAATGCGAATGTAAAAAATCGGTGAAAGTGTATGATATATATGTCGCATTTAAGCTTTACTAACTTATACTCTCTTTAAAAAGTCTGTAAAAACCGATTATGTGCCTGACATATTCGCTCATTCCCAACAAAGCATTTTTGTATGTAAACCTTGTACACTTTCTGATGAAGTTATATTAATAAAATATTTTTCTAATTATTTATAATTATTCCTGTTCTCTTTGTAGATTATTTTGAAAAAAAATAATATCTGACTTGATTAGGTGGACTTTGTGCAGATTTCATGCCTCATAGCATGTTATTTTGTCAATTTGTCTCATATCTTTCAGCTCGTCCTCTTCTTTTTCTTTTAGAACAGAGCGCTTGGTGATTTGGAGTAATCATTGATCTATCGAGATGTTTATTTTAGCGTTTTATTGACCACACAGCCTTAAAACCTGCTCACGCACAGTATTCCCTCGCCGCATTCTTTAGTCTATAATATAATACTTACGAATGCTTAAAAAGCACCGATACTTTATTAATTCAACGTAACATGTGAATTTTAGCGTTACATTATACATATATACATATATCGTGTGTGTAATTCACTAAATAATAATTTCATATGAATGCGCTATAAATTGAATTTAGCCTCGTCGTCACTTATCGTTATAGTCATTAAATTAAACTGCATGTTTGGTGAAATTAATTTTTATTTAACCATAATTGTCGCGACAAGCTGATTTGTCACACTAGCAAGGTGAAGATTTTGTCCCTGTGATTCGTCCAGAACCATACATTGTTTACAATCTTTAGAAAATTAGAATATCTTTATTATAACGTACAATATATTATTTACTTATCATGTAACAACGAAAAAGGATGCACGAATAAAGGAATCGAAAGAATTGAATGGCGAATTAACAAGAACGATGATTTTCGAGCATTTCGTACCGATGATCATTATGTTACAGCGTGTCTGTCGGTCTCAAGCAATTTCTTCAATCTCGCATCTTCGATCTCAGAAGATTAATCTGGAAAGTCATCGAGATTTTCTCATGCTCGCAGAACAGTTTCGCACAAGAGGTCATTCGTATAGTTTTCACGATCTAAGAGAACGACAGACGTGATGTACGTTGTGTATCGCTACGCGTACTCTACTTATTATACTTGTTTCTTATATATATATATTTATATAGGTAGTTGTATTTTTATGATTAGCAATTAAATAAATATCTTGAAATTCTCGATCGTGTAATGCCGTTTGTTTCTCAGTGAACCGCCGTGTAAGACGACGATGTGTCGTGTTTGCTATCTTAAAACGTACGTAAAACTTATTGTTCGGTGTATCTCTTGAGTCTTCGTGTGATATATTGCGACTTTTCTGTCATACTTTCGATCGCAGTGTCTGGATACGTTTCTCGCCACCACTCGCTTTTCCTCGCGTACCCTCTTCGCGAGAATTGTAGCTCGATATTCTCGCATGCATCGCGGTCTTCTCGTCCTCGCTAGTAGCGAGCCGCTATGAAAGAAGGACGATGAAGTGAAATTTGTTCAATTAGGAAGACAGGAATATTCTATCTGATTGTATAAAAATATTCTGGAATTTCCTTTAATACGTTTATTTTGAAATTTGTGTGATTGTATAATTGAAACGTACATATTTACATAGAAAATTGAGATTAAAGAACAAAATGTTATATTCAGCGATATAAAAAAAATATAATTTTGCTGTCCTAAATAATGGAATTTAATGTTGAGATTAATTGCGTTTTAAAAATTTATAACAGACCATTACGCGCATATTTACAAGCAATCAGATAAAAAATCTTTGTCCTTCTAACTTGAACAAATTCCGCGACGTGAATTTTGACACGCAATTTATTAATTATGCATTCGTTAATTATGCGTTGCTTTCTATTGACTTTTACGTTCAAAATGAATAATCACGCTATCTTGCGATCTGCGAGCGTCGATTTGGACGTTAATCGATCTTATCCATAATATAGCACTAGCAAAAAGAATTAAATAACACATATTAAATCTTGCGGTGGTAAGAACGAAAAATTGTTTTTAACGTTGTTTAATTTGTAATCACCAAATTTCGAGATAAGAACAAAAATGCGTACTCTCCTAAAACCATCCTACTTCTGACGCGCAAGTCAGTCATAAAAATGATAAGACAAATTTTTAAACGCCATGCGTCAACATTAGATATTAAAACCGCAGTCTGCGGTTTTTTTTAATTTTAGAATGCTATCGGAATAAAAATAAATATGATTCGATTTTGTGACTTGACGTACACTGAATAAATCGAAACGAACGCACCCTCGTCGTGCTTGCAACATTCTAAGATTCAGATAAAATAATTATTTTGATGTCACATTGCGTTTGAAAATCAATCTCATTGTTTTTAAAACAAACTAGCGCATACACTCGGAGACAAAAAGATCGCGAGATTTTTTTTTCGATAAAAATTTTGGAATGCGTTAAAATTGTAAGATTGTTCCCGCGAAATTTATCTAAAAAAGTTTCGCAAGTTTTTTATCCGCGTCGAAACGAAAATTTCTTGGTAATCGCGTAAAGCAGGTTCGCCACTCTTCTCGCGGTTCATCAGTTATACATATGTACAATCGCGAGCCGAGACTGTATTCGTAGTCCAGCTACTCTTAAAAGCAACAGTGCATTCTTTCATTTATCGTTTCATTGTAAAAATAGAATGACAATCGCGAACGAAATAATTCAAATTCGAGCCTTCTTCCGGTGTAATCGCCAATGTATCGCAATTTCGTTCAGATTCCGCATTTTTCTACATCCTTGCGACAGCCTGTTGCAGACGATGTGAACTTCTCCATTTATTTCGCTTTGTTGTGAGAGTAGAAAGACGATTGGAACAACGGGAACTCAGAGTGTCTTTCCAAGTCTTACTACGACAATATATTACACATGTAAATGATAACTTAGAATCAGATAGTCGTATTTAGCGCTAGATAGGTTTCGGTGAAGATACGAGTCTTGTATTCTTTCGCCAATCTCCTCGAGATAGTAAATGCACCTCACCGACTTGTTATCGAGATGCGACCCGACGAGCTTGCCGCACACACTTTCAGTATTGTGTCGCAAAACTAGTGGCGTAACTACTATCAAGCGCGGGTAAGCGATGCTTACGGGCCTCACGGGGGGGCGTCAGCGACCCAAAGTGACGTGAAGGGACAAAATTTTGGTGTAACGTAAAAATATCCTTCCCTTGCTAATCACATAAATGTCTATACAAGTCAAAATGTACAGATCGTTAGTTTCATTTTTCTTCTAGTTTTGCGAGTGGAGCAGAAGAGGGAGAGGCCACCTTTATCAATTCCCTCAAGAGCCGAGGATTTACAGAGTTACGCCACCGCGCGTAAAATGTATACGCCTTCAACGTGTGCAATGCGCGGCCCCGCGCAGCTGCAAATATAACGAATCATGTAAACAAAATGGAGCGAGTCTGTAATTCGAACGAATGCATTAGCGCGCACCGGCGCGCACTCGATTACGTCGTACATACAATTTATCAAAGTGCATAAATTTTTCATAAAAGTCTTGATAACATTTAGCGTAAATTCTACCACATAGTATAATGAAGCTGAGCATTCCATTAGTGAGCCGATTACATACTATGCATATACTTTTGTTATTTTGTGTAAGACCGACCGTCTTTAGAACCGCGTCCGTGCGTTAATGCATCCAATCGAATGTATTGTAGGAGAGAATCGCTTCATTTTTATCCATCTGATGCAATATTTAGCAATTGGAAAGCCGCACGCACCGACACTTCTCTTCCGTAGTCTCGTTATCAACTGGTCGGGAATCTTAATGTCTATGTTTATATCATAAAGCATTCTGCAAGCTGTCATCCCGTGATCGCGTATCATTACGTCTCGCGATAATCCGCATAATGATTCATTAGGACCGATCTTGCATTTTCGCGACGAGAAAAATTTTATTCTATCAGAAAATATAGAAAAATTTTAATAACGGATAATCTGCCTTCAGAACTCTGCTGCATCTCATTTTTTAATACGGCGTTAAACTTTTTAATAATTCTAATATTAGTCTGAGATATTTTGTGTACTTTAGTAAAATAAAAGACGTGAAAAAAAAGGTTTAATTAAAATCGTTTGAATTATACTTACGGCATCTTTAACATAAATTATCTCTTAATATTAAAACTCTTTATATTATAATTATAGTCTTTAATAAATTAAGACATCTCGTGTTTTTATCTTTTTAAATCTATCTACTAAACACCATGACGAGTTTCCTAACATTTAATATCTGACGTTTATCGTCATGTAACCCTGCTGTGTTCCGTTCTTTTTCCTATACACATTTTACATACGTTCGAGCTCAAATCGTGCGCTCTTTCATACGTTTTAATTGAATATAATATTTCCTTTGTATTATATCACGTAAATACTTGTTTAGAAATAAGAAATTAAAAGTGAAAAAAATTCCAAAATATCACGAGTATTTACGAGATTATCACATTTTATAAATAAAAATTGGTCGGGTGAGTCCCAATGGAATAATCGAGTTAAAAAGTTCTCCCCATTTAAAGATTATCGTTCGACTCGTAAGGAACTTACAGATTTAAAGGTGTCTGCCGCGATGACAGCGATCACGGGTGGACGAGCCACTCGTTTCAAGCCTAATATACATCGAGTATTAGGTTTACAAAACAGATGCCCTACCTCGTTGTAGGGTTTCAAGAGTCGGATCGGTGGCTTCACAGCAGAAAAGAATATGGGGCTCTAGGGAAATCGGAGATGGGAACTCGGATTGATACGTAGAGCCGGAGACCGGTTTACTCCCGCAGTTTGTGCCAATCGGCTATCTGTCGTCGCGGTGAACTGCACACTTCCTTCCAATGATTCACAGCGGAGCCTTGGCATTTTGGTCCACCGAAGTCTAGCCGGCCAATCACCTACACGAATCATATTTTATTACGGTTTTGACAAACGCGACTGTGAACCGTTGAGAAATTTTATCAATGAAATGAAAATTCTGTTCTAAAGTACACAATAAAGCTAAAATAAGTAATCACGTTTCTATAAAGTTAACCGGATATTTTTATGTTCGTGAACCTAGCATATCATTTTCCAGCAGATCAAAAATAAAAGAGAGTTCTTGTCGCATGCAGTCGAGTTCTATAGTTCCTTATAGTTTTTAGTAATAGTTCTGGTGATTTTATCCAAAAAAACACCAATCGAAAAAATGATCTGCTAACTTCCCGTAGCAGATCATTTTCTAGCAGATCAAAAATAAAAGAGAGTTCTTGTCGCATACAGTCAAGTTCTATAGTTCCTGATAGTTTTTAATGATAGTTCTGGTGATTTTATAAAAAAAAACACCGATCGAAAAAAATGATCTGCTACGGAAAGTTAGCAGATAAAAAATAGAGGACACTGAACATATATGTGATATGCTGGCCGTATATTGATAGGTCTGTTGATAATTAAAGAGTTTTCGTGTAGTTCTGAGCCAGTACATTGCTTTTCCAAAAAGTTCTGACGACTAAAATAATTAGAAAATTTTTTAACAATTATTTTACCCGAAAAACACGCATTTTTGTACATATATGTGATATGCTGGCCGCATATTGATAGTTCTGCTAAAAATTAGACAGTTCTCTTCTAGTTCTGGGCGAGTACATTGCTTTTCCAAAGAGTTCTGACGACTAAAATAATTAGAAAATTTTTTAAACAATTATTTTACCCGAAAAATTTTCTAATTATTTTAGTCGTCAGAACTCTTTGAAAAAACAATGTACTCGCTCAGAACTACACGAAAACTCTTTAATTATTAACAGAACTATCAATATACGGCCAGCATATCACACATATGCTCAAAAATGCGTGTTTTTCGGGTAAATTAATTGTTTAAAAAATTTTCTAATTATTTTAGTCGTCAGAACTCTTTGGAAAAGCAATGTACTTGCCCAGAACTACACAAAAACTCTTTAATTATTAACAGAACTATCAATATACGGCCAGCATATCACACATATACTCAAAAATGCGTGTTTTTCGGGTAAAATAATTGTTTAAAAAATTTTCTAATTATTTTAGTCGTCAGAACTCTTTGAAAAAGCAATGTACTCGCCCAGAACTAGAAGAAAACTGTCTAATTTTTAGCAGAACTATCAATATGCGGCCAGCATATCACACATATGCTCAAAAATGCGCGTTTTTCGGGTAAATTAATTGTTTAAAAAATTTTCTAATTATTTTAGTCGTCAAAACTTTTTGGAAAAGCAATGTACTCGCTTAGAACTAGAAGAGAACTGTCTAATTTTTAGCAGAACTATCAATATGCGGCCAGCATATCACACATATGCTCAAAAATGCGCGTTTTTCGGGTAAATTAATTGTTTAAAAAATTTTCTAATTATTTTAGTCGTCAAAACTTTTTGGAAAAGCAATGTACTCGCTTAGAACTAAAAGAGAACTGTCTAATTTTTAGCAGAACTATCAATATGCGGCCAGCATATCACACATATGCTCAAAAATGCGCGTTTTTCGGGTATATTAATTGTTTAAAAAATTTTCTAATTATTTTAGTCGTCAGAACTCTTTGGAAAAGCAATGTACTCGCCCAGAACTAGAAGAGAACTGTCTAATTTTTAGCAGAACTATCAATATGCGGCCAGCATATCACACATATGCTCAAAAATGCGCGTTTTTCGGGTAAATTAATTGTTTAAAAAATTTTCTAATTATTTTAGTCGTCAAAACTTTTTGGAAAAGCAATGTACTCGCTTAGAACTAGAAGAGAACTGTCTAATTTTTAGCAGAACTATCAATATGCGGCCAGCATATCACACATATGCTCAAAAATGCGCGTTTTTCGGGTAAATTAATTGTTTAAAAAATTTTCTAATTATTTTAGTCGTCAAAACTTTTTGGAAAAGCAATGTACTCGCTTAGAACTAAAAGAGAACTGTCTAATTTTTAGCAGAACTATCAATATGCGGCCAGCATATCACACATATGCTCAAAAATGCGCGTTTTTCGGGTATATTAATTGTTTAAAAAATTTTCTAATTATTTTAGTCGTCAGAACTCTTTGGAAAAGCAATGTACTCGCCCAGAACTAGAAGAGAACTGTCTAATTTTTAGCAGAACTATCAATATGCGGCCAGCATATCACATATATGTACAAAAATGCGTGTTTTTCGGGTAAAATAATTGTTAAAAAATTTTCTAATTATTTTAGTCGTCAGAACTCTTTGGAAAAGCAATGTACTGGCTCAGAACTACACGAAACTCTTTAATTATCAACAGAACTATCAATATACGGCCAGCATATCACATATATGTTCAGTGTCCTCTATTTTTTATCTGCTAACTTTCCGTAGCAGATCATTTTTTTCGATCGGTGTTTTTTTTTATAAAATCACCAGAACTATCATTAAAAACTATCAGGAACTATAGAACTCGACTGCATGCGACAAGAACTCTCTTTTATTTTTGATCTGCTAGAAAATAATCTGCTACGGGAAGTTAGCAGATCATTTTTTCGATTGGTGTTTTTTTGGATAAAATCACCAGAACTATTACTAAAAACTATAAGAAACTATAGAACTCGACTGCATGCGACAAGAACTCTCTTTTATTTTTGATCTGCTGGAAAATGATATGCTAGGTTCACGAACATGATATTTTAAAGTAACATCAAATATTTTTTAAATTACAGTTTTTACGGTTTGCAACAAAGCTTCAAACGAAAACATGATTTTTCATCTATTTTTCCTTCTGAAGTTTAATTTGATATTAGCTGCTTACTGCTTATTTTCGATAATAAATTTATTTTTCGACGATGTCTCGATGTTTATGTTTCGAGGTTTCGGAATATTCTACAGATACGACTTTATACGAAAGCCCATCTATACAACGTATATATTGATTCGATCAATAACGGGGGGGGGGGGGGGGAAATGTCGTATCTTGGACGATTGAAGTGTAAAATTTACCTCGTTCTTTGTAACTCGGTCCCAGTCCAGCAGCATGAACTCGAGGCTGACGTTGTTGAGCCCGTCCGCGCCGTTCGGTATGTCGAAAACGAACGATTCATTGAACACCGGACTGAGCGTACGTTTCTTCACGTGCGTCTTCTTCTTGGCGATACGTTGCTGGTTGTACAGAAGATAGATCTTCACATATGGATCGGCGAGCCCAGTCACATCCATCTTGGGTAGATTTCGCGCTTTTAACACCACCACCGTTAGCCGACTGGTGACTGGTTGCCAGCAAAGAGAGACCAGCAATTCCCCTCTCCCTTGCGATTGTATCTGAAGAAAAAAATAAACAGAAAAAAGATATCATCAATTTTCTCATTTTCTCGATACTTTCGCGAAGGAAAAATCATTTTTATATAATAAAAAAAAAAATTGCGATTAAAAGACCAATAATTCTGATACTTTATATATATCGTCTAAGGAATAATCCGTATATTTTGAAGAAGTTCACCTTCAAACTCCTGGGGCATATTTTTCGACATAGCGATATCTCCTGATTATCCGCATCTTCTAAACCGGGCACTGATGATAAAGCGCACGTCAGTTCTCCGATGATGTCGTCGCGCGAGTATCTGTCGAAACTCAGCACGATGAAGTGTAAGCTAATTTTCTGGAATCACAATCATCGGGTAGGTCATTTCTCTTTTCGAAGATTCGCTACAATTATTTTCATTCAAAATTAACAGGCAGTTGACGCGATTACCCGAAGCGTACGGTTTACCTGAAGTTGACTCTGCGATATGCCGAAGAACGTGAAATCCTCATCGTATACCGGGTCCCTGGTGTTCCTGAGAACTCTAGTTTTCACGTGATGCTGCTTGTCGGGCAGCAATTGCAGTTTCACGTAAGGATCGCTGGTAGCGTTCTGCTGACCTCGAGCGGGTAGTCCCTTGCATTTCACCACTGTGACAGCGAGCGCGTTCTGCTCGCTTCGGTACCGCAGTTTGAAGACCAGCTGGCCAAGATTGTCCTTGTCGTTCTCAGTTGTTTGACTCTTATCGCGCTCAACTTTCTCGTTATTTTCCAACTCGGCCTTGTCGCGCTCGTTTTCTATACTTATAGCAACTTCAACGGGCGGCGTCTGTACCGGTGTGCCTACCATTATTGCGAAGATAATTGTATACAAAGTGCAACAGCTTTTTCAAAAAAAATATGCAGTAAAGAATTATTAAAGAATTGAAAAGATAAAGAAACTCTTTCGAAGATATTATTGCTTGAATTCGTACGATTTCTACATTTGCATAGATAAATACTGAAATAATTATGGAAGACATAACCAAGCAAATATAAAAATTTAACTAAAAAAGTTTCTGAACAGCTGATTTATCATTTCAGCATAAATTCAAATAAATTTTATAATTTAAATATTTTAATATACTTATAAATGCTAGTATAAAAAGTCGTCTTTTAGTACAGTCAAATATTTTCTTGAATAATCTACCTGACTAATAAGAAAAAAATGTTTATACAAAATAATCGAAATAGGAAGAAGAAATAATATTGCATCTGAAAAAAACATTGATTTTTACCGCGTGACAGCAAGAGGATTGAAATAATATAAGCTATTTTTATAATTCAACTTTCTTTTCCACTGTTTAAATATAAGATAATTAAAAAAAATAGAAGATAAAAAATTGCATCTTTAATATGTCTGCAATATTTTTATCTGCAATATTTTTATCTGCAATAAGAACAGATGTTCATTTCAACGCAAAAAAAAAAAATTTTTCAATACTGTTTGCCTAGTGGTAAGACTACATCACTAGATTCATTATTTATTTGCTCACAGACGTTACCTGCGCTCTGCGGCGTTCTGGGCTGAGACGCGGGATTCGAGGACTGCGACCCGGTCGGGCTCGGGGTTTGTCCGCCCGAACCAGGCGGGCTCTTGGCCGGTCCTGTTGGCGACGGGCTCTTCTTCAGATAGTGGCTCGTGCTGCCGGGACTCTTAACCGCCGTCGGTTTCCGGTGCGGCGGCCTGAACGCCAGGGACTTGTCGGAATTCAGCTTGGTGTGCTCGCGACGTCGTCGGCAGAGCCACCAGGTCATCGCGACGGCGCATAGTAGGAAAGCGGCGCCAATGCACAGCGTCACTAACGCCGCCGTCGAGACTGAAATCGCACGCGTGTGTGCTTTTCGATTTTCTTCGTCGTATGTATGAGATTTATCGCGAATTGCGTCGCATCATGCGATGCCGCACGGGGACAATGGGGGAGGGCGAATAATGACAGCATTGTGAACGTTTCCGGAAAAGGAACCTGGCAATGCGCGATATTTATGAAAGCGCGAAGGAGCTAAGGAATCTTTTTATGCTTTTCCTCTCCGCCGATAGAGCTCCTTGTTTATTTAACAATACGCTCCCCGATATAACGCTACGCGCGAAACGGGAGAGCGGTCAATCGAGTTCCGCGAACGCATCGCGTGACAACAACGTCCCCACGCGCTAATTACTCCAATACTCCGCGTGCAATCGAGCTGGTTGATATCGATAGGTACGGCGCGCTCCACTTCCAGCGCTTTCCACGGCGGAATTACGCGTCGCAGCCTCACGCTCGCGGATCGCAAATTTGCGCAACGAACGACATAGAAGCAACACGTCGAATGTCGCGGATCGTCGAACACGATCCGCCGCGTAATTGCGCGAGGAATTAACGACCCGGCGTAGTCGTAATCGAGGGACAAGAAGTAACAGCTGTCGGTGTCCTCCATTCCGAACGGTGCCGTTGCGAGGCACCGTTCTATGTCGGACGAGCCGATTGACGATCAAATCGGTCGATCCCGCGGCGCGGAGCGGAACGGAATATCCTTCGATAACGGTTAATGATTGCGGAAGGGATGTCAGATGATAAACGTAGGCGGGCATCGTCGGGCGGGCACTCACTGAGACAAAACACTCACCGGGTTCGACATGTCGAATAAGAGGTCCACCCTCCTTCACTCCACCGACCATCCTCGGTCACGTTGCTGCCTGAGCGCTGCAAAATGGGATGCTTTTTGTCCGCGTAAGTCTTATCCGTCACGGCGCACCGAACGAATATTTACGGGCAGCGTGCAGCCCCCGTCGTTGTTCGCGGCACTCTACCGTCGTCCGACCGTCGGCCGAAACGCGTGTGGATCAATAGCCCCCGAGAGGTGTGGAGCTTGCGCGGAGAGGGATGACGCGGCGCCGCCACCGACAGCACCGGACGAAGGCACCGAGAGCGTCGGCGGAAGAACGCGACGTTCGGCGAGATGAGATGATAGGGTGGTCCTGCGGGTCACCCGCAGCTGCGACCCACGCGGGCCGATGTGCGGCGTAAAATTTGATACGAGAGAGTATTTATAATTCGCCACGAGAGAAATTGCGATCGGCTCTGCTACATTCCGCTAACAGTTTGAAAAAATATATTTTTTATATAAAGGATCTCAGTCGTTCTAAAAATTATTTCCATGCAGATGTCCATGTACATTCTCTCGGAATGTTTCACAAACGTACAGTTTCAATATTGAATTAATGTTTTTTAAAAGTGATTTTAAAACAACGAGAAATATAAATGTAAATAAAAGTAAAAAAAAAAAATATATATAAAATTTAAACAAAATTCTGTGTGAAGTATTTTTGTCCGTTTAGATTAAACAAACGTCATGCAGAATGACAATATTGATTCGCGAAATGGAAGTAAATGTTTACATTCTTCGAAACTTGATTACAAAAATAAAATTCATATTTTACAAATTCATATATTTAATACATTAGAATTAATGTGCTTCAAATTGTAAAGCAATCGCACATTGAAACCAGGATTTTGTAATTATTGTTTAACATCACGATGCTAAAATTCTGTTGAGTAAAGTTTCATAGAAATTCTTGAAATTGAATTATAATGACAAATGCACTCGCCGAGTGTAAATCGATGTGTCGTCCTCGCTGCGTTTCGATCGTATTCCCGCCGGTCCTTCGTGGAGATGAAAATATAAGAAGGTAACAAAAATGGTACAAAATGAAAAGGGCTAAACTTAGAATTAAACTTTGTATAACTATTTTTAGTCGACCTTTTCTTTTCCAATGATGTTTGAACATATGTATGTAAATTTTCTGATACACTTCTAGACCAATCGAGTGTAAGCATTTAGATAGAAAAACTAATTATAAAAGTAATTTGTTTAATATATATCGTGTAATATAAAAACAAAAAAAAACTTTTATTTTAAATTATTATAACAAAAAAATATCAATAGCAAAATATTAATAGACTAATATCTATATTAAGATTCCACCAGAAGAGATATAAACCGATAATAAACTAATCTATAAGTGTTAAATAAAATTTCTAATTAATAATCTATTAATTTAAAATAAAGATTAAATTCAAGGGCCAAATAATTTAAAACCAAAAGGTTAATAAGAAACAGCCAGTGGATCCATCACTTTTGGTTTTTAATCTATTAATTCTCTAAATTAATTATAAATTCTAATTTATTATCGTTATTCAAAATATATGCAATCATTTTTCACGATTAACAGCAAGTTAAGGTAACGCGACGCTGTTTCTCTCAATACGATATAAATCAGAAATGTGTAACGCAATGCTAACACGTAGTTTCAAGTTGCATTAGTAAATCGATATGGAAAAAGGGTGTATATGCTGTCTACTGCCCACATGTATCTCGAGTAAAACCACAGAAACGTTAGATAAACTGGACTAGTGCCCTTCGCTATCCGCTGCACGCTAAAGCTGTGTTTTGAATTATCGATCGGTAAATACTAAAAGAAAAATTAAAGTGAAAGAGATGGAAAAGATATTTGTCTGCGATTCATCTGTAACGTGAGAACACTAACGATCCACATTTATGACTCAGTTCATGAATAACGGTGTCGTTTCAAGAAACTCGAAAGATAAAATGATCGAGATCAGTTTCACCTAAAGAGTAAAAATAAAAAACAACTCAATAGTAAAAACAACCGGAAAACCTCGTAAATTATTTTGCGCGACGGGGTTCTGAAGTATGACATAAATTTTCCGCCACTTAAGCCTCAAGAGTGCGGCTGGTGTCGCGGCGATGACATTATGGAGAACGCACAAACTGCATCCCGATGCAATTTAACTTAAAATTTCAACGGGCGTATGAATTTTACGTCTATCCGAATTGCGGTCTATCAACGCTCGGGGACGTGACGTCGCATTTTTACACGGCACGTTCGAATTTTAGATTCAATTCCGAAAATGCGCCCGACGATACACGTATAACTTGAAGTATAGATGAAGTACAAAGTACATGTCATTTTCCATGTCGAACATTTGCGGAATTACGATGATCGACTTGCAACAAATCGCGAGGTCGTCCACGAGAAATTGCGCTAACGATGATGAAACAGGATTTTCCGCTATTCGATTTATTGGTTTCCCAATAAATTGCGTCGCTTCTGACACAGGTAACTGAAAATACTTCTTAATAGCAACATAAGTGAGCTGGAAATTATATATCAGCAAAACTGCTAAAAATAAGTAATAAAATAAACAGATAGAGAAAATACAAGTAAATAAAGTCTGTAATCGATTACATTCCTAATTGATTTGTTTTTCAATGTATAAAATAGTGTCTCTTTTAACGATTACTCATCGGTGAAGTCGCGTAATAAAGCCAAAAAGTAATTCATTATTCATGCCAATTAAATTTTAATTCATTTAAATTTAAATTAAACGGGAGCTAAGATTTGTGATCGATCATTAAGCTAATATAAGCTTGCTATAAATAATGCTTTATTTATTATTAAATTTCAGAAAGCTTCAAACAAAGTAATTTGTAAGTTGAATATTAATTTAAAAATTAACAGACCATAGCAACTAACTATTAATTAGCATTCAACAGTTGAAATCTTAATATTGTATTTACATTGATAAAATTATAATATTCATATTTAAAAGTTAAACACTTGCAAATAAATTTGATGACATTTTCGCTAAAAAAATCAATTGTAAAATATCCAATGTAGTCCTCTAAATTTAAAATATTCCATATGAATATTTTTATACAAATTGCCTCGCATAATTTGTTAAGTAACAGAAAGAGAGACAAGTCGTTATATAAAAAGGTTTTCAAAATGCAATAGAAAAAAAATTCATGATAACTGAAATATTCTGGCAAATTGAGCAAAATTAATAATTTAATTATAATTTTAATTCAAAATTCGCATAAAATCGGTCTGAACAATTGAAATAATATCCAAAAATAATCCTTTACTTTTCTCGCTATGAGAAATAATTTTTTCACAAAATCTTTTTTCTCTTAATTGTACCTTAGTTTTAGTTATTTTATTTTTCTAGAAAAAATTTAGAATAAAAATCATAAAAAAAAAAAAAAACATATTACGTCCTGAATGTATAAAACTAAACTGCGTTTCTCCGCCCGGAGAATTGTTGTGATGCCTGCGCGTCCCAGAATGAAGACGGTCCTGGCGACGGCGAGTCTCGCCGACTACGTCACTCGTCGTCTGCGCGAACATATGAACGCGTGCACCAGCGTGTGGCTTCGTGTGTCCGGTTTTTCACCAGCTCGATATAGCGTAGAGCGACGCGCTCGGACCACAGCGGAACGCCGCGACGTCGGTAAGCGTCGACGTTAATAAGCGTCGGTGAATGCAACGCGAATGAAATAATCGACGATATCGGTTGACAAGAGAAACGTTAAGGTACAAGGTAAACCGATCGATATGGGTTTGAAGGATTTCCGGGTAGTATTTGACAATCCAGTGAACACGTATTATTCTGGACAAACGGTGACGGGTAATATCATCGTCGTCGTGGATAGCACGAAGAAGGTTCGCGGTGAGTCTTGCCTTAAAAACAATTGATTACACGTAACACGCAATAGTCATACATAAGAAAAGATGATTGAGAGTGACTCATTAATTCTCAGGACCGTAATATCACTCTCTGGAATCGCTATCCATAAGCAATATCCAAAAGAAAAAGAATATTTTGTTTTAATAAATAATTTTTTTCAACTATACGTGATCCATAAATATACACGAATGTACATAATTATCGTGCAGAGTTTTATTTGAATACGTTACTTGTCATTTTGTTATTTATCAATTCTATTATAGCAATTTACAATAATACATAGATAATCAGCAAAGCGAAAGTACAATAGGAATAATTCGTTTGATAATTAATGTTAACAATTAATTATTTAATTAATCTCATTTGATAATTGTTTATGCACAAGCTGAATATTTTGTTTCGTTCTGTTCTCAACTTCTGCCATTGAAAAAATTATTTATATATTAAAACAATTATTTAGTGTGTGCTCTATATTCGAAAATATATTCTGTGTCTGTCGCATTCTATGAGCGTTCTTTTTTCACTGCAACGTAGACGCAAAGTTAATAATAGAACAACCACACGTTGCACTCCTGCACAAAATTTCGTTACTGTTAGTCGAAAACTTTATCTCTTACATTTATCTAAACAGTTTTATAACATTCAAATTTATTGCATCCAGTGCAAAGAATAAATCGGATTTTCTGGAAAGAATAAGGAATGCTTTTTAAAAAGTTTGCATTTATATCTTGCCTTATTTACATTAATTAATTCAGATTTGACATTTATGGTAAAACAAATTGACAGAATAATTTAATAAAAATTTGCGTTTTAGTGCAAATCCGATAAAATATAAGGATAAATAAAAAAAATAAACAAATAAATTAAACAAATAAATTAATTGAATTAATTAATTAATTAAAAAGAAGAATTTGGGTCTTTTCAAATATACGTGTATGTGTTTATAATATTTGGAATTTCTTCCACGCAGGTATAAAAGTGAGAATAAAAGGTGAAGCGAATACTTCTTGGTCGTACGGTGGATCCATGATGGAAGAAAACTATCTATTGAAAAAGAATGAGTCATACTATGTAGAGGATATTCTCACAGGTTATGAAGAATATTTTGAAGAAAACTACTACTTGATTGGATCTGCTTCGGGTAAGGTTAGATAATTGTCTCTGTGCTTCACAAAATGCGAAGAATTTAAATTTTATTTAACCAATTTGCATATATATTCATTTAATTATTTTTTATATGCGCTCTTTTACCAGGCAGTGAAATAGAAATACAATCAGGGGAACACAAATTTCCATTCACATATACTTTACCGTTAAACCTGCCGTGTAGCTTCGAATCGGACTTCGGACACGTTCGCTATACTGTTAAAGCCACGCTGGATCGACCTTGGAAGTTTGATCACGAAGTCAAGCGTCCATTTACAGTCATCACCCCGTTAGATTTGAATAAAGAACCCAGAGCGACTGTTTGTATCAAATTTTATGCGTAAAATAAGTTTAAATTGAATTTAAAATCAGATCTAAAAGTACATCGAATAAAGGAACCATCAATTTTGTTAAACTTTTAATAGTATGTTCAAAGTTAAAATTAAAAGATTTATAAAAAAGAATCATTTTAATCAATGATGATAGAAAATGTAAATGTATTTTCAGGAATCCATTCAGGAAGAAATGAGCGACACATTATTTTGCCTGTATTGTTGCGACACGTCACCTCTGACCGTAAATTTTTCGCTACCAGTTCGAGGATACGTGTCCGGACAATCGATGCCGATAAGAATAAATGTCGAGAATTTGTCAAACGTCGCCGTGAACACCATCAAGCTCGCTCTTTGTAAGGTATGCAACAGTTTCATTTCGCAACTGAGCCGTTTAAAGAGCAACGACTCTCGGCGGTGTGTCGAAGCTAGACAAATTGTGGATGTAAATTTTTCACCAAGAAATAATAACGTATCGTGAAGTTCAGATTGTGACCTTTCACGCTAACCCACAAATCGGACACTCACGGTTCGCATCGGACGCACGCGTGTACAAAAAAGAGGAATTTGTGATATCGGAAATCAGTAAAGGACCGGTCGAGGCTCGCGGCACCGCCGATTATGAGCAACATCTAGATATCCCGCCTTTGCCGCCGTCGAATTGCCTTGATAATTGCAGCATTATCGATATCGAGTATAAGTTGAAAGTGAAAGCGTACTCCCGAGGATGGTTAGTATTTTTTTTATTTAATTTGGTGATCTGGTTCGCGCTAGTCTGTATCGATTTATAATGCGTTTTAAGTATTTTTATTTATTCAAGATAAAAAAACTTTTCGTGATATGTCTTATGATTTGTAGGTATAATTGGAACGTAGTTGCCAAGACGCTTATCTTTGTGGGAACAGTTCCGCTCGCGACTTATCACGCACCGACTGCCCCACCTGCTGAAACGGAAGGCGATTCTCCAACCAAGCCACCCGCAGCCGGTTTCGTTATACCTTCGACGAATATGACGTTACCTTTACCGGAAGCCAGTTTGTACCCGACTTTACGTAAGATTGACATGAAAATCAGCGTTGTTTTCTCACATGAGAAAGAAATATGAAATAAACGAGAAATAATGAAAATGGCGATAAGAGCCGTTGCAGGATGTTAGTGCTAAATTTTTTAATTTTTCTTAAAGAAATTAGTAAATTAGTCTACAAGAGACAGTTAAATTGTACACCAATCTCAAATCGAGATACTTAAAGTGTACGAAATTTATAGTACATTGTTCTCATATATCGAGAAACTTTAATGTACGTATAGGAATTATTGTAAAGAAAGGAAGAGAGAAAAAATATCAGGGCGCGAGTGGCTAAATATGAAATAATATTGGAATAAGATTTATGAAAGAAAAAAAAGATTTCTATTTATACGGAAACCTTTTTTTTTATCATAAACTCGTTCGTAGAAATAATTTATCCTATTTGTTTTTCAGCTCTGCCGTCCTTCGAGAAGTCTTTAAACAACGCTCGGTATCTTCGCGAATTCGAAGAATCGGATTACGTTTACGGCCTAAATAATTATTTCGCGCCGAGATATCCGGTATATAATTTCGCAACAACGCAATAACGGGAAGAGCAGAAACATCTCACTGCGTTGAAATTAATTTTTATAAAATTATTGGATCGCATATTTTGCTCTTTTGGCGACAAAAGCTTCAAGAACCCACAAATCGCAATTTAATCGTACTCAGCTTCGAACAGTCATTTCTAATCAGCATAATGGTTGGATGTAGTGTATAATCAAACGAACATACGAACAGCGCGCTTTTTAAAATAATATTTAAATTTTTTTACACTAATCGAATGCGGAAGATCATAGACAAAACTCTCATCTGGTCAGTAGCGCAGTTTGCTTATGGGCTTTTGAGGCTTGAGCCCCTGTGCGCCGCAGCTTCTATATATTCATAAAAAAATGTTCCATTTTCAATTATCTCCTTGTTCTTAAGTGTGTTTCGGTAGAATTTAATTAATATTCAAAATGTTAATTATTTACTGTTTATTCATTGGGGGAGGGAGGTCAGACTGAGGCGCTCGAAAATCACAAGCCCCTGGGCGCAAATTTTACAAACGCGACCCTGCATCTGGTGATACGATATATTTATTTATTTGATTATATTTGTAGAAATATACATATATTATCAATTATATAAATACATCGTATTATATAAATACATCGTATAGAAAAAGGATATAATCTGTCAGATTGCATTAGCAATCTCGAAAGCGCACACTTTTTAGAGCAACGCCGTTTATAAACACTCGCGTAAAGATACACGGTCGGTCTTGCGCTGCGCGTGAACTTGACGCGAGACACTACCGTATCTCTTGATATTGTAAATGTGAATGTATATTCGCGATGATAAGCGAAATGAAAGATTAAAGACACCGAAATACATGCTTTACGTAATTATGAGCGAAAAATATTTTTAAGATTTTGAATGGATTTCGGATGGATTTCGCAATGAGAATTTTTTACTAACGACTCCCTCTTGATGAAAAAACTCTTTACACAAAATGAAAATAATAATGCTATTACATATAAAATTGTAGTAAAGGCCTAAGCAACTGCTGAACAAATATACAAATGCAATACAGTATTATGTATGTTATATATATATATATGTTGTATGTACAATAATTATGTTTTTATATTTTAATAATGTTATTTAAATTTCCGATTTTAATATACAGGGTGATTCAAAATAACCTAATGTTCTTGTAATGCCATATTCTTGAGCGAATTCTGAGATAATTTTTCCTTTTACAAAATTTTGTCCGAAGCTTAGTTTTCGAGTTATAATTGAAAATAGATAGCAACTTACGAGTTCGGTACAACGGGCAGGCAGGGATGCGCAACATATAATGAGACTGTCAAGTGTTTACTATCGTCTCATGACGCATTGCACCGTCCCTGCCTGTCCGTTGTATCGGACTCGTAAGTAGCAAACTATTTTCAATTATAACTCGAAAACTAAGCTTCGGACAAAATTTTGTAAAAAGAAAAATCGTCTCAGAATTCGCTCAAGAATATGGCATTGCAAGGACATCAGGTTATTTTGAATCACCCTGTATATATGTACTATATTATATATAGTATTATATGTATTTTTTGTATTTATAACTACGTTTTGTTTTTAAAACAACTACGTATTTGTGTTTATAATCGTGTGTATAATCGTGCGATGAGTTTAATACAATTTCCATAATCGCAGCGTGTCAACTTGTATGCGTGATGGCAGTTGCAGTTGAAAAAAAAAATTAAATGTTGTATGTGTGTGTAAATTAACAATGTATGCTATTTTTTTCCTTGAAAATTCCGCAGAGATAACAACTATTATCAAGGTAAGATCAAATGCATATAGCATGCCGTATTTATCTTCTGTATCTCGACAAGGCACATTCCGTTTTCGCGCTATGTTTCTCTAGTTTTCTACCTAACGCGTGACATTATCTTAATCGCAACGTGGATCTAGGCATTGTCTGCACACGATGTGCACGATAATAAAATTTCGTAGAGTTTAAACGACATTGATGAATTTACCATTATAAATTTTCCTAGGAAAGAAACGCATTAATATTCATCGATTTGAATAGAATAGAAATTGAATCGGCGAAGACAGAAGTCGTAACTTGTTTTTTAAAGCTCATCTACGATATTTCACAATTTTAATATCTAAAAAATAAATTTAAAACAATTCTAATTAATTAAATTATAACATTTAATCGATATATAATATATATTATATATATATACACATATTTCTATAGCTTCCATTCAATTATTATGCAAAAGTATTGATTAGAATTATATTACTTAATTAACATACAATTTAATTGATTTAAAAAAGAATGAATAACATCCACTTTATAAAACAGCCAGAGATATTTATTAAATAAAAATTTATATTATTCAAATACTATCAACTATATATAACTATATATATATATATATATATAACATCATATATTATCCAATAATATCAGAAAATAATCATTAAATAGTAATCATATAGCAAACTCTCATGTTCGTTATATCTTATAAGATCGCGTATCAAACACATACTGGCATCTGTGTTCAGGAATATCATTTATGTCGTGACACATATTGTATATGCAATCTCTTTGCTACATGTGCATACATATTTTTCGTCTTTCGATAAAGTAACTTTTCGGTGTAGATTTAGAAAATACAATTTATCGTTAATATGTCTAATATGTAACATTATTCAGAAATGCGTGATTTCAATTGACAATTAGATTTCAAAGAATTGATAATTAATATTGGTATAAAATTTCATCGTTTAATGCATATCATTTGCACAATATCAAAAATAATGTCACGTACGAAATACGCAACAATATTTAATCATAGAGCTGGTAGAACCGAAAAACTAGCTTTCTAACTAGCAGAACTAGCAGAGTTCGGAAATTGTAAAACGCGCGTGAGTTTGGAGTCAATTTGTTCCCAATGCGTTTTGTACCAAACCTAGAATCGGATGATATCGTTGTTATCTTTTGTTTTATGTATCATTCGTTTTTTGCTCGATAAAAATCAGATAAAAAATTACGTAAGTTTTCCAAAAACAAACTTCATTGATTATTATTACTAAGAACAAAAAAAATTAATAGTTATTAATTGACAAGTTTATGACAAGGGAATATAATGTGTTAAATAAAGTAAAGGCACTATTATCTCAAGGGAAAGAAAATGATAATGTGAGTGAGAATAATAATCCACTATGTTATCTAATTTAATAAAGTCCGATGTTTTATTAATATTTATAAAGAAAGTATAAATAATCAAGTTCAATTAAGAAATGCGTATAACATAATTGAACAATTCTTACATTATTTAGTGCAAATAATTAATCATTTATTGAAATTAGGAGTGCGTTATAAAAAGATGCGAATACAAAAATCGCGCGATATTTTAAAACTTTCGACGCGTACTTTGTCATTCGGGCAAAGTAAAACTCGAATCATCGCACGGATTACACGTTCGACACTTTGGGCGTCCGTAATAAGTAACGACGGGAAGAGTGAGATCGAAAAGTACGGAAAATAATAATTAATGATAGTACTGTTGGAAAGGATAATAGGTACGGGGTGCCGTATTTGGGACATCTTGTATATAAACGCGATTCATAACTTAACAATGTAATAATTTATATGGTTAAATGTGTGTGTGTGTAAACAATGCCTGGCTTTTAATTAGCGATCAGTATCGTGCAGATATTGTTACTAATTACGAGAGTACCGTAATCAGCTGTAAAGGTAGGGCTAATGGAAAGGTGCATGTTAATTAAAACAAGAGATCTAGTTTTTTGGATAGTTCCCAAGAAATATATATATATATGTTTAAAAATGCTTTCTTAAAGAATTATTGTTCAGCTCGTTGTGATATATTATAACTGTTAAGTGTTATCTTCCACGACTGAATCTATTATCTTGTGATAATTTCAGTCAATAATTACATCTACAAAATGTAATTAGAACATCCTTTTGTTTAGTTACATTCCGTATGCTAACATGCTAATGGTTTCCTAACTTAACGAGCGTCTTAATGAATGTCTGTTCTAGATAAACATGGAACATTAACTTTTTATTTTGTGTATATATGTGTGTCTGTGTTAACGCCACTTCGATTTCAGCAGGACGTAGACCACGGCGACAGCATGAATATTTATTCACGAATAACCTTCGATTGAATATGCAAGGTCGCACAGGGCGCCTTGGCAGATAAAATCTGAAATAAATTTTATTAAATTTATTTAAAAAGTATTTATTATATATATATATATATATATATTTATACAATGGATTTTTTATTAATCATAATGAAGACTTATGATTAATTGTTACTTAATGATATTTTTCAAATCAAAGCAATTGTTAAATGCAATACAGTTTTTTGTGTTGGAAAATATTATGTGCAAGACGAGTAATTAATATTTCTTAAATATGTACATGCAATAAATAAAAAGACGTTACGAAAAAAACTTATTACGGTGAGCTTGAAAGCAGAATATGCATTGCAATACGAATTATACTTGAATGAATTATTAAGTAATCTTTTCTTTCATTGATCTTTTCCAATCAATTTTCTGAAACAATTTAATGATTCCATTAAAAAAATGCGAAATTTTCTCTCTAAAATTTCTCTCTTAAGCGACACCGCAGATCGGTCGACTATACTCAGGAAGAAATGCACGAAGAAACGTCCGCACAAGTCTAATCGATGATGAAGCGGCATCACTGGACAGTCCCGCGGCCTTGAAAGTGCGAAATGAAATATTCGTGAACGTCGTGATCCAACTTTTCCGCGATGCTCAATTAGCGAGGTAAACGCGCGTGACGAAATCGCGGAGAGTCTCGTCCCGATATCACGCGATTCGTACATCACGATCGAAGGAATCGTCCACACGTGCTCGCGCAGCGTTATTATAGACATAATAATCTTTTTGCATTTGCCATGTTACCACAATAAATGTCTGTATACGTAACGATTTTTTACATTTTTGATGACCTAGCTAATGTTACGCTCGATGGACGAATTGATTGCACCCGTGATTGCGCGACATTATTATATATCGCGCGTTATTGGCGGCAATATTTATGTGAATCATCGTTACACGACTGGTGGTAGCGTTGTATATGCGACTAGTATACCTAGCATAAGTATATTTACGCTGCCAATTACGTAAGCAGCGACAGTAAGCGTCGACATAGACCTTCCTATGACAAGTCGTGGACTTACGCTTGTAATTCATAGTACCTATCTATTGAAATTTCGACCCAACGCGACATTCCGCACGAAGAGGCAACGCGACGAAGTCGACGAGGACTTCAAACAACTGAAAATCGCGAAACTTCGCTATTACTTCAGACAGAAAGATTGCTGTACGATAAAAAAGTTTATTCTTAAAGCGTTTTAAATTTATCTTGTTTTAAATTTAAATTTTAAAGCAGTTTGGCAAAAGTTTTAAATAACTTTGTGATAAATAATCTTCATTTCCATCAAACTGCATATTTAACACAGTTCGGAAAAGATGAGTTTAATCTCTAGTTTTCGAAAATATGAATAATCGCTATTTTTCGAAATTATTAGGCTTATATTTATACAATTGATTGCATAATACACTGTACTTGATAAAAATGCTTTTAAAATATCAAACGAACACTTTCTTTCGGCAATCACTCATTTGGTCGAAATCGATTGTGAGTGAGTCTCGAAGTAATACGATTTCAATGTCATCATCCATCATTATTTAGTTTTGTTATGTATCCAATTTCGCTTTCTTCCAATATTTCGAAATTAATTATAATAGAATTATGCATGATTCTAAGTGTAAAGTGCTTTTAAAATCTTTCTCTAATTGCATTCTCATTGCATTCTCAAGGAGCAAAATAAATAGATTGATATTTCAAATATTGCTAACAAATTATTTTTGCGTGAACGTTTGACATTTTAAAGAAACATTGAAACATTTTTAGATAATAAGATTGAAAAAGAGTTTAAGTGCAAGTTAAGAGAGATTTCGAAATCTCGTTCAAAAATATTTCAGCAATTAAAGCTCAATTAAAGCTATGATAAGATAGATAAAACAGCGAAGGAGCTAAGAAATTTATGTGCGTCGTACTTTCAGCAATGTATATTCTAATGAATTCCACTTCGAATTTGAGCACCGAGTAAGCAAGAATCGCGCGAGACAAGCGGCATTCTTTTGCATCGCCAATCAAGGCTACAATATAGAATAAACTTTAGTTCCGAACTGACGAGGTCGCGATGGATTGCACGTTTGCGTTTCGACCTCGTCGACGATCGATAATTCAAACCGTATCGATAAGCGGAAACGTCGCGCGCTCCAATGTAACGGCGAGGGGGTGACGTCACGCTCTTCGGACACTCGGTGTCCTCGTAATAAAGTAAAACGGCGTCACGAGCGATCTATAATCAGCGCGTCGTGTCGACCAGTTTGTGGTCGGAGACTTATCAAGAAGACACGCGATTGCAACCTGTGCCGCAAACGGTTGGTATTTACCGGATAATTTTACCTGGAACCATCGAGAAGTTGGCGAGCCTGTCCATCATGTAGGTTCACCGTACATCCCCCCAGCGTGGCTTTTATTAAGGGTTGAAAGTGCCGTATACGTGGCCCTGTCACTGCCGTCTTCTTTCCAAGAGTGTGAATTTTGCTGTCATCGTGCATCGACGCGTCCTATGCGATTTATTAATTTTTTTTCAGAAAATATTATAGAGTTATCTCATTCCTCGAGAATTTACTTCAATTGTCACATTGATTATAATTTACAAATTAATTTCGTTTTATTATTCTTTTCGCTCTCTACTTCATTATTATCATCTTACAGTATCGAAACAATTAGATTCGAGTGAATCGTATTTGAAAAATGGAACATCTGATAACAGATCAACGTTGATATGTGAGGGTCAGTATACGACCCCGTATTTGCGCCGCCCTTGTCGTGGCTGATTGCGTGCCGGCACGTGCGCGGTGCACCGAGGCGCGCGTGCTATACCTCCTGTCAGACTCGCTCGTTCGTCGCGCCGCAGGACGACTTCCCTCTAACCGTGGAAAAGCCGGAGCCGATGCCGTCGTGTCCGCTCACCATCATCGACTATCAGCGACGGTTAACAGCGCCTTCTAAAACTTCCCGACGCGACGCGGAAGATCGGAGCGCTCTGTCTCTCGTGCGAAGATCGCGAGCGAAAGAAAACACGTGTGCAGGAAGAAGAAGAAGAAGAAGAAGAAGAAGAGACGGCCAGACGCTCTCTCAGCTGCACGCGAAACAGTACACGTGTTGTTCCGCAGGACACGGCATCGTTATCGCGCCGCCGTTATCGCTCGACGTGTGAGTGTAGCGATCAGGAAGCGATCGCCGCTTCGCACGCGCGCTGTTCCACGGAGCGTGGAGTCACCGTCGCGGGCACCACGCTCGCGAGGACACGACGGGCAGGAGAATCGATGCCGCGCCGCGAGTCGAAACCACGAGCGTCGGACAGCTAGCACGCGATCAGCATCGTCCGGGAGTCCTGCGACGCGCCGCCGTGCCCGGGGCAACGACGGCGGGCACTGCGAGGCACCAGCACCAGCTCGCGCACGGAGGAGAGCGTTTCTGGAGAGCCGCGCGAGTGCCGGGACCATCTGGGTTCCTCTTGCAACAGGTACGGTTGACGTAAGCTAACAAGAGTCTCCATTGACCGCGATTACTAATTCAGATAAGCGATTAGCGCAGCCTGGCATTAACTTCATACCAATGTGCAAATCGACACATGGATTCGCGACATGGAAACTTTTTTTAAATTCTTTGATTAACGCGGATCGTCCCTCGTCCGAAGATCGATTCCATGTGAACTTATGAATATTGCGACGATAATGCCGCTAACTGCTTGGCATAATCGAACATAAATATTGAAATCATCCGGTTTTCTCGAAACCACTCAAGTCAACTTATTCTTAAGTTCACTCTCTGAAGAATCTCGGCGTAAAGATAAAAATTTATTCAGGAGTGAATGTTCTTGACATATCTGAGAAATTTATTAGTTTGTTTACGACAACACCTTTTAAGTAGAAAAAGTCATTTAAAAAAAAAAAACACATGATATGATGTATAGTATATGCATCTGTGAAGATTATGGGGCGTATATAACTAGATAAGATAAAGCTTTACTGCTCTATTGGCGCGTTCTAATCTTTAATATATATAACCTATACATCTTCAAATGATTTACAAGACGACCGAATCAGCATGACGAAACGTTTTTCTTCGTAACTCACGTCATGCGATGTACATCAAAAACGCGGCGTGAGGAACGGCTAGGTCTCGCCTTTCTTGTTTACGCTAGCGTTGAAAAATATAATTAACGCTGAATAATCTCGTCAAGGAGAAACGACATTTTTCTTATCGCGACGTAATAATTTCATTCATCTGCGCATATGTATGAGTGCGCATCGTGAAATCGAATGAGATTCTACAGTACGACTTTTAATTAGAATTCTGTATTTTAATTATGATTATTACGAAATGTATTGAGCAATTATTGTTGATCAATATTTATAAAATATGAAAAATAATTATCTTTAAAAATCAAACTTGATTCAATTAGTCGACGATAATTTCGGTATAATATCGGGGAAGTTTCTGAAATTGATGTTGAACTTTCAATGATAAACATTACACATATTTCAACGCCAGTATCTTTATACCGATCGTATTCATATTCCTGCCTTGGCAGGTTTATCAATTTTGCGCGACGATGTATTTGCTAAGCGGTAGAGAAACACGAAATTAACAAACAGTTGGAAAGCAAGTGTTTACTTGTCCTTGTTCATGACGAATAATTTCTTCGTTTCAACTCAGAGTTTCCATATTTTCGCATTATTTACCTCTCGTTAATGGAAATACGGGTTGATTCGTGTTATATTCGCTTCATATGCCTTAGCAATATTCGCTAATTACGTATCGATTTCATCACATATTGTTCTCATCTCAATTATGACAAAGTAAATGAACAATTCGCGACTAATATTGACTTCACCGGATATCCGCACCTCCAACCGGTAAGCCTTATTGTTAGAAAAAAAAAAAAAAAAAAAGAGCGCATCTTCTTTGCGCTCGTCCGAAGTAACAAAGTAGCCGCTCTCGTCCCTTCCGCCCACTCGTTTCGCCTTCTCGACTGTAGTCTTTGTAGTCTAAAATATCAAGCCACGGATTAGCCTACTTTCCGTGTTATTCCGGAGCTTTGCCACTCGCACACAAAGGATACGCGCGAAGGACGTAATTATATATTATTCTTTTTGATGTGTGACATATTCTCGCGAAATATGGCAACAAAACATTCGAACGAGCGGAAACAGCTGCGTAAAAAATGTATACAATGTTGATAAAAACTGGAAATTTTCGCGATTTTCTTCTACAGATTTCTTCGTCAAATGCGCAATAATAAAATATGCAATGTGTAAATTTTTCGAGCTAATTAATTAAAATATTTCTTCCACGAGATTTCCGATTTACGTCTCATTAAGAACGCATTATTACGCCAGGTGAAAGACATTAGCAAAATTGCTTATCAAGCATCGACATAATCAAAGACGCAAGGGTCACTGAAAAATACTATGTGCACGCGATAAAAGGAACGAGAAAGGGCAAAATGTCACGCGATATTACGAAAGTCCGAGCGCCCACGTCCGATTACGTGTACGGTGATTCTTAAATATCAATTTTTTATGACCAATTTTAAGGCACTTTTCCGCGACCACACCTTCCGACTACGAAGCGTGCCTGGTACGAGCGGGGTGAATATTCCGAATGAGGTCGCGGCAGGAGTTACCCGAGCCACGTGTAATATTAGCTAGTTTAGCGTCGCATAAAATATTTTTGCAATCAACTCAATATATCCCACTCAAATAGTAACATAAGTAACGACTGATCATTAATAACAAATTTTGTTTGTCCGACGTTATAAAACTCAAGGTTTGATACGATCGACAAGGTCGATGTTTCTTAGAGCCTTATTCACCTTTACGTTAAATCACGGGAAAAAAATCCAAATAATATTCCAACTGTCATGATGATTAATATACAATTCTACAATTTATTAAAATAAACGACGTCGATCAACGAAGCTGGAGTGTAAAGAACATCAATATTATATTCCAAATGACCACCTGACAAATTTATTGCGAATAGGATGTGCCGCCGAGTGAAGGCGTCGAAGCGAAGGGAAAATGTCAGTGGAACTTTTAGCCGTTGACTAACATAGTTAAATTCGGAGTGTCGCGAGGAAGCGACAGCTGTGAGTGGAGCCTCATCTCGCAACTAGTGCTCTGACGATCGAACAACTCAAACGCTTCAAACTTTGGGCTTTCGAGCTTTAAATTGTTCCTTCAAGATATATCCAAACAATTTAAACCTGAATTCAGATAAAGCAACGAAATAAAGTTAGACAATGTAATGTGAAAAAAAGAACAAATAGAAGGTGATTATCTCTATTTATTAATGAATAAAGCTTTTCGCTCAAATTATCCATGATGCGAAATCTTTAATTAATCAAAACTTCAGATGGTTGCGAAATGATCGAACAATTCCATCCATTAGTTCTGTGAATAAATATTGATCGGAATAAGTTGCGTGAGTTTAATACGTATTGTATGATTAGTAAATGGTGCAGTACGTTTCCACAATATAAGTACAAAGGATTTAAACGAACCGGCAAAATCGTTCATAAAATTAAGAACGTTATTATATCGCTTACTTCTACTTTCGCCGGCGAGAAAGATTAATGTTCAGTTTCATTAACCTTTCTCGAGACAGCTAGTGGCTGCTATATCTTTAACCTTTCAGTACTGGGTTTATATTTAGTGTGAGAGAGAATCTTCTCTGGTGTTAAAAAGAGTACAATCGCGAGCTTTCTTCAACTATGTAAAATATCGCGAAATCTCAACGTCTCGTAAATAACGTTAAAAACATTCGATTTGTTAAAGCTGTTGAGTAGCGAATACTATAGGCGACAACTTTTACGCAGCTTGTGTATTGCAACAGCGGATCAATTCATGCATTAAAAATTAAACTGTTTCGAACTGTCAGAAGCAGTTTCTTTACCCGTGAAAAGCAGTAGAAATGCGCTGCTGACTCGATATCGATTTGTCGGTTTTCTTCACATTTATGTTTATGAAAACATTTTTCACGTATACAAAATGTTTTTTTTTTTTCGTCATCGTTTCATTGAGTCCTGTTTTTTAGCACGCAAGTGCTTTTAACACGATGCCCTTCAAAAATACTGTCGTTCGCCAGACGAATTTGAACCAACGACTTCAAAACTGTGTGCTTCGCGCAATCGTTGCATTTCATGCTCATTTAATGGAATTTAATTTTTTATAGGATTAAATTGGGTTTTCGAAAACGCTACGAATTTTACGTTAAATTTCCATCCTGGCTGACTAAAAATAGCAGATAGGATAACAGAATCGAATGAGACCAAAGTAAATTTTTGCAAAATTTAAGTATTGTACAAAAAACTATATTTTATATTTTTCACTTATTTTTCGCAAGAAAAAGAGAGATTAATTTAGAGTTTATTTTTCATTATATCATAAATCACGTCCACAGACTTAATAAAAAAATTATTAATCAGAAAAATTGTTGAAAGAAGAAGTAACACGAAACTAATAAATAAATCAGAAATAATATGAGCAAATATGTTTTGTTATTATCATCGCAATAAATTTCCATTCGCGATTTAGACAAGCCGTTTTTCCTGACATATTTACGTGTCAAACGATCGTGAATTCGCGATTTCCTTGTGCACTTTCATCTAAATTATCCGTACGTGAGTGATGACACATCAATCTTTTTTAGAATTTTTTTCCATTTTGATAAATATAGTCAGAGTGGAGGGATATTAGGGATTACAGGCATCGTCGTTTCGTTTCCAGAAATTTCCCGAAGGGACTTTGATAAATAGTCGCCGTCAAGCGGACAAAGAAAGTCCACGCGAGTCCTACGTTCGCCGAAAGTGATTTATATAAGCGACAAGTCTCGCATCAATCTGCCGTAAATTTCTAATTAATCAAGCAATAAAGAACTATCGTGAAGTTGCAAGATGCCTTTAATGTATGATATAATAATAGCTCTATTTAATAATAAATATTTATAGACTCTATTTATAGACAATATATCAATACGTTAACGCTACCATTATTTTATATTAATTTAATGTTGTATTTTTAATGTATATGTTACACATTATATTTGAACGTTACATTTTATGAACGACGACATGTTCAATATTTTTAATGTATCTAATAAAGACCAGATGCGAACATAATTGAGATACGTGACCTCGCGCATGATATAAAGGACAAATACAATATCTTTAAATTAAAATTGTCGAAAAAAGAAATTGAAGTTTTAATTAGATAAGTTTCAAGATTATTCCTAGAATTCTCGTATGCGAAAAATGATAAGAATCTGTTACCGTAATAACGTGCAGAATGATATCACGTAGGTAATGTAATTAGTTGGATAATTCCGATTATTAAAAGTTAACGCGTTAGTTTAAAAAACTCAGGCTCATTAAAGGTCGCGACAGACGAGCGCGATTCACTGGATTTTACGGAAGATGATCACCGCGATTAGCCGGGTATCTCTGTTAGGTGTATACCAAATGATATACCGTGTTTTCCACGCGTAATCAGCAGCCCGCACGCGATGACAGACAGGGGTGAAGGGTTGTAAAAGAAAGGAAGAAAAAAATAACAATTACTACGTGCGGCACACGATAACGTCGTCGTCGTTGCGATAGAGTCCACGAATCTCATGTCTATATAGCAACTATATATAACTATATATAATTCTTACGAACTAGACCCACTAACCGAGACACGTCGACTATCGATCTATGATATTGCACGCATGTATGTATGCTGTAAGTAAATATAGGGGTTGCGCGCACTTTAATGTCCGCGCGTATATATAACGCGGACAGAGAGCATAAAATATGAAGGCGTCTGTAACACAAATCCGGGAAGGAATTTGGGAAATTGCACGATCATCCGTTAAAGGATATCGAATCGATGTGATGTAATCCGATATTGCAGTAACCGAACAATGAAATATTAAACAAAAATTTATACATTAAAAAATGACGATCACACAAGAAATAAAAAGCTTAATTTACAAACAAAAATAGTTTTTTCAATAAATAACAATTAAAAAAACTGGAAGTTATTAATTTTTACCGCTATTCGTTACTTTGACAACAATACCTGTAAACAATACCGTATTACATTATGAACGGAGACGAAGTACATCGACCACGAAACTTGAACACATGTAAAGCCAGATAAATGGCGCGCCAAACTATTTAAATGGAAAGAAGGTTTCTTTGTTCTCTTCTATTTTACTGTGACACAGAGAGAAGAACTCTAATTACGATATTCATTGTTCCATGTGAAAGAAATTTCTCGAATTTTTTCGGAGCGTTAATATATCGGTGATTCCGATCGACTGCCATTCATTCAATTCAATGCTTTCAAGCAGAATAAAGCATTAATTTCTACAGAAAATTTTAATGAAAAGAAGCTTTTTCGAAAAAAAAAATAATTATATTACAAAAAACGACGTCGCTTGATGTTAAGAATATTATAGCCGCAAGTGACCTCCCCGATAACTTTTCATTTTAAATGTTTCCTTTCGAAGTTAGTGCATTGATTTATCACACTTTAAATGCCTTGCTCTAGATATCCCGATATACTTTTATCTACAACAAGAGATGTTTTTTTCTTCAGCAGAGCGGGAGTAGACGGCGATCGACGAAGCCCTACTGACGCAAGTTGAAGAATTGTGCGATCTTGGTGACCTGGGCATGGTCTTACTTGCGACGGCGGGGCGATGACGCTCAACCACCGTCCGCCGTCATCAATAGGAGTCCCTCAGGACTCGCCCAGCTTCCCGCTCCGGGTCCCGGTCCCAATCACGATCTCAGTCTCCGGTAACGATTGCCGTTCGGTGGGAAACGTCGGGAAAACGCGCGCGAGTGCCGCTGCCGGAAGAAGATATGAGAGACCGTTCTCATCACTATCGAGATCATCACGGACACGCCATGCCCCTCGAGGAGGTTCAGGGGTTGTTACTACCCCCCTCCAGAACAGGTGAGTTTGCCACTCGTGACGGATGCGCGCAATAATGTTTCAAAAATTCATCGATAAAAATGAAATCGTCGAATTACACGGTGATTGGCGTAACATGTTGTAAAATAAAATTGCTGAACATTACGTTGAAATCATACCTGCCAGCGAATGAGTAGTAACGTTTTAAAATCCTTTTAAAAAGTTATTCCGACCGAGCGCACGTCGACGTGGATATACGCACCTATGTGAACTTGGCACCCGACTTTTAATAAATAAAGTTTTAAATAAGTAAAATGATAGTACTTCGTTTGTAGTTGTTTGTAGTAAAAATATTTTCGTTTGTAGTTCAACCCATTATAAAAAAAAAAATGTTTAAAAAATGACTGTCACCCGACTTTAAGATTTTTCAAATCCGCTTCTTCCACGTGATTCAGAATCGTTTGTAGTTGTTTGTAGTAATTTTCCTTTCGTTTGTAGTTGAATAGTTTAAAAGTTATAACATATTTGTAAAAAACAAATAATGTAACTTTGTCAATTTTGAAGATTTTTCAAATCCGCATTTTCCACGTGATTCAGAATCGTTTGTAGTTGTTTGTAGTGATTTTCTTTTCGTTTGTAATTGCACCGTTTCAAAATTATGATTGTTTAAACAATTAGCCAAGAGTGAACTTTGTTAATTATAAAGATCTTTTAAATCCGCTTTTTCCACGTGATTTAGAATCGTTTGTAGTTGTTTGTAGTGATTTTCTTTTCGTTTGTAGTTGCACCGTTTCAAAATTATGATTGTTTAAACAATTAGCCAAGAGTGAACTTTGTTAATTATAAAGATTTTTCAAATCCGCTTTTTCCACGTAATTTAGTATCGTTTGTAGTTGTTTGTAGTGATTTTTCTTTCGTTTGTAGTTGAAAAGTTTAAAAGTTACAAAATATTTGCAATAAACAAATAATGTAACTTTGTCAATTTTGAAGATTTTTTAAATCCGCTTTTTCCACGTGATTCAGAATCGTTTGTAGTTGTTTGTAGTAATTTTCCTTTTGTTTGTAGTTGAATAGTTTAAAAGTTATAACATATTTGCAATAAACAAATAATGTAACTTTGTCAATTTTGAAGATTTTTCAAATCCGCTTCTTCCAAGAAAATCACTACAAACAACTACAAACGATTCCGAATCACGTGGAAAAAGCGGATTTGAAAAATCTTCAAAATTGACAAAGTTCACTCTTGACTAATTGTTTAAACAATCATAATTTTGAAACGGTGCAACTACAAACGAAAAGAAAATCACTACAAGCAACTACAAACGATTCCGAATCACGTGGAAGAAGCAGATTTGAAAAATCTTCAAAATTGACAAAGTTACATTATTTGTTTATTGCAAATATTTTGTAACTTTTAAACTATTCAACTACAAACAAAAGGAAAATTACTACAAACAACTACAAACGATTCTGAATCACGTGGAAAAAGCGGATTTGAAAAATCTTCAAAATTGACAAAGTTACATTATTTGTTTATTGCAAATATGTTATAACTTTTAAACTATTCAACTACAAACGAAAGGAAAATCACTACAAACAACTACAAACGATTCTGAATCACGTGGAAGAAGCGGATTTGAAAAATCTTAAAGTCGGGTGACAGTCATTTTTTAAACATTTTTTTTTTTATAATAGGTTGAACTACAAACGAAAATATTTTTACTACAAACAACTACAAACGAAGTACTATCATTTTACTTATTTAAAACTTTATTTATTAAAAGTCGCGTGCCAAGTTCACATAGGTATATTACGCTAGTATAAAAAGTAATTTCGTCGTTTAGGAGCGCTTTGCCGCAACACAAATGCGACGCGCAGAACTTGGGTTTTAATCGCGCGTTCACGAAGGATGTTATACTGTTATTACACGCACCGCTAAAACATTACGCGCCTTTATCAAGGGGGACACAAAGATTAGCCTCGCTGTGCTCGGCGGGGGATTACGGACAGATTATGCGGGCCGTGCACAGCTGTAAAGTTCCGAGCGTGACGCAATGTACGCTCAGTGCTTTGAAATAATTCGACTCGCCTCTTATTAAATTTTCATGAAAATCTAACCTGAATTCCGACCGCAAAAAGCGCGCGGGTATGTAATTCGCGTGGCAACTTCAACTTTATGAGCATTGAGCTTCACGCGCTTGGGCCTGTAAAACTTCAACGTTTTTTTATTACCGTAGCCATACATGCCTAAAGGTCGCGGCCGTTTACGATACCACGTGTGAATGCCAAAAAAGGTACTCAACTTAGTTTTTATGAAGGATCACTTAAGGGATAAGAAAAAAAAGGATAAATAGAATTCCCAAAATATAAATGTGTTATGCTTCCAATTTGTTTTCAATAAAATGGATCTATCTTATACAAGAACAAAGTTTGAAATATGTCAGACATAACATATCGAGTCACCGAAAAACATTACAAACTGATTCTATATTGTGTGACTTAATCTTTAAAAAAAATATTCGATAATTACAGGATCTCTGTCGCTTTCTTGATCAAAAATCAAAAGTTTCTATTGAACTAATTGCAAGTTTGAAAACAGAAAATATAGCAGACAACATGATCCTCAGTTAATTTCAAGCAATTCTCTCTGTTTGACAGGATTAATTTCAAATGACATAGACAGAAACCATTTCTATGTACAGCGTCAGTGATATACGTTGCTGGTTGCGAGCAATAAGCGCGCGACGTGTTCCTCATTTAATTTAGCGTCGCGCTAATATTTTCTCGAATCCGCAACACGCCGATCGCAAATTGCGCGAATAAGTCTTCTCGTATATCGCTCCGGTGGATCGTGCATCGAATTATCGCGAACGAATTGCGCGGTCGGCCGAGAAAGAGTTTCCCGTCCGGTTAAACGGATTCAATTTTAGCTCAGCTTATTCGAAGATGAGGCAAATGATACAGGGGTTAATTACCACTTAGTGACATCCCTGCGAAATGCTGATCTCCGTCTCTTCCGAGGCCCTCGGTTCGTTTACCATTTCCTAATGATAATTTCGTACAACAGGCTTGTAGCTGGCGCGCTATCGCACGCATAATTAGCAGAATACGTAATTAATATAATCAAGAGAGGTAAACACGCCCTGATGAGAAACTTTAGCAGCTTGCGCGCTTTTTATCAGTGTAGTAAATTTTAAATTAAAAGAAAATAATACTTTACAAGGTGTCGTTAAATGATAATTAATCTTCGTTTGCCTTATTTTCGAGTAACCTGAATTGCAAATGAATCTGTTTATCTTCAGATTAAAATGAAAATGATCAAGAACAAATATATCTTATTGCGATCGCCAATTGTATTTGCAAATTAAAAAAAATAGTTATTAAATCGCAATCACATTCTAGATTTGTCTAATTATCTTCTCCGTGATTTTTATGTTACTTAGTTTGTTGATAAAAAAGATAATTTTTTTTAATTAAAAGAAATGCTTTGCAGACAACATTATCATTTGCCGTTATGAGAGTCGAGCGGCGTGTTGATGAATTTAGGAAGTTTTTGTGCGCAATTTTCATTCTCGTCAAACTCTCGAGCCTCTTCTCATGCAATTAGAGTTCGTCCTTTAATTTCGTTATGAATAAATGATGAGGCAGTTGATTGCTCCTTCTCGCGTTCGTTCATTTATTTTTAACGACTCTGATCATTATGGTCTCTTTCTGTTTCATGGCAGGTAACCGGGGACCTCTGAATGTGACAATTGTACAGGTCGGCAGAGGAAATGGAGGCGGTGGAGATGGCGGAAGTGATTTACTAAGATTGGAGCCGTCGCCGGATTTAAAACCGGCCCCGTCGCCCCTATCTGACACCAGTACTACCTTGCAGTCTGACAACATTGACACCTTGACTGGAGGTGAGAAGTGTGCCGCGTTATTATATTCGCTTCAAAGGTCACCGATACCTACCTTTATTATCTCCAGTTTTAATGTCGAAAAGTTTTTCTAAAGGTCCTGATCATTCGATGCAGCTGTATAAAAATAGAAAATTGTATGAACTTTTCTTGAATTCTGCGCTGAAGTAAATTAATCCCGGAAAAACGAAATAGATGAAGAATACTTGATATTTACGTGTTTCATAATCTGGAATATCTGGAATTTAATTTAATTTAATTTTAAGCAAAGCGTATTGCTCTTAAAAGAAACGAATTTTAGTAACGGAACGTAAATGTAGTTTCGATTTTGGAACGTAAACACAGATAGTTCACATGGAAATGATGAACCCAGTGACCCAAATTCAATGTTAAATGTTCAATTCTCAAATTTATCGAGATATACACGTATATGTTACGACGTAAACAATCCGCGCAAGTAAATACATGCGTAGTATCAAATTTCCAATAAAAATAGAGAAATGATATATAAATTCTAACCGTAATGACAGAATCTGCCTAAATAAACAATCGTACAAAAAATCCATTTTTGTAGAATAAAAATATTCTAGCTTGTCATTTATTTGCTGTATAATATTATTCGTATATTTTTAACACATTTATATTACGTCATGTGTTTTTATAAACTATTCATATATTGTAAATTATATAAAATATTTTGCATTTTCCTACAGTTTTAAAATTATTTTGATTAAATTTTTAAAAATAAAATATAAAAATTTATCAGTTATCGACAGTATGAAAAAAATGCTCTGATTACAATTTAATGACCGAATTTAACAATAATTAGAATAAATTGTTTTGGTAAAATTGTGAATTGTCTTGTATAAAATTAAGCGTCATGCTTATATTTACACAAACAAATAAAATATTTTTCTTTCTAGATCGGAAAAATTTTTCTATTATTAGGTGGTATCATTAATTACAATTTTTGGGATCCCCGGTGTATATTCTTTAAATATCGATCTAGTTTCGTTCACTTTCGGTCCGCGATAGGGTATGTGAACCTATATCCTGCCATCGGAAGCGTTTCAGCAGGGGATTTCAGTTACAATATGGCAAGGATTGATGAAAAAGAAAACAAAGCTAAAGTGCACCGAAAATAGACGCAGAAAAGGTGATAATAGTGATACGTCAACGTCTTTTCGAAGTTGTAGTCAACATAAGCGTTTAGTTGTTTAAAATCACGCAACCGTTTTTCATCGTGCCGTTTTTTCTAAGAAAATTATACTCTGTATTTTGCGAATTTCTATATTAATTCAATCGAAAGAAATACTTTTTTATTAATTGCTATCAAATATGTGCATAAAAAAAATTAATTGTGACTTGTCGCGAAATTGTTCATAATTTTATCAGAGATTTTATCAAATTAATAAATTTTCAGGTGTCGATCCAAGGCTATTACTGGGAACCGGCGGTGATCGCGCTTGGGAAGGTCGCTACCACGTGAAGGAACATCGACGTGCCGGGAAAGCCACCTTCCAGGGTCAAGTTTACAACTTCCTGGAGCGTCCCACCGGCTGGAAGTGCTTCCTGTACCACTTCTCTGTGTAAGTACTTGCTATGTTTCATGCATGCATATAATTGGCACGGCTTTCTGATAAAATATTCGATAGTTCATCGCTTACATTAGATGCAATGTAGCAATTTATTTCAAAAAATTGTACGAAAAAAATCACGCTATGTATCAAGCGAAACTCGTCCACGATGAGTATTTTTCGGCAACTAGACTGATATTTTTTATTTTCTGCATAACGATGAGTGTCGGATCGTTCAATCGAATATTATAATAGATGGCTCAATATGAAACAAAAAGAAAAGAGTTTAAAAAGCATTGCGTATTTTATTCGTTCGCCTTATCAGTCGTTTACCACGCTCAATATGTCAAAAGAAGAATTAACGTACTTGACGGCGCTGCATCAATCTTTATTGTCATTTAATAAATATTATTAATGCAGCGCTTCAAGAGAGATTGATGACAGTTCTATCAACTTTTCGCATCTCAAAGTGGATACAAAATAACGATTAATATATATAATTTTACTCCTAAGCTTAAACTAACTGTCGCTATAATCATTAAAATTAAAAGTTTCTTCTTTCCACAACAATTTAAATCAGACAAATCACGAGGGATTATCTTTATAAATCAACGAAAGCGAAGGAGTGTTCTCAATAAATAAAACATACATTTACTTTTGCGGTTGCGTTGCGTAATATAAACTCGCGAGAAAAGAAGAACTTGAGGAAGTTATGAATATCAAAGTTAAAATTTATTACGGTAATAATTCTATACATTCCCGAGCAATATTTTCTCGGATCGTAGTTCACGGTTGGGGGTCCTAGCGCAAAGAAAGCGCAATTGTTTATTAGAAATTTATATGACGGACGAAATGTCTGTCTCTATGCGAAGCGCGCCATGCTTCCCCGGGGCATTCTTCGGCGTACGTCGATAAATAATAAAGCTTTATCGCTACGTAGACACAATGCGATTGGTTATCGGAATTCATCGTAAAGTTGGAGAAAGGAGTATTAATGTAGGCATCTTGAGTTATCAATGTATCGAGCTTGAGTTAGGTTATCGGTTAAATACATCTTTCTGTACAAAACTTTGATAATTTGAAAGAACGTATATTTTTCAACAATTGACTATCTGTGATTATATCTGCATTTCATTCTCGTCCGATTGAGAGTTAATTAAATTTGCGATTAATCGACGATTTCTCAAAGTCTTACAGTTACTCGCGTTCGCATTTGTACACGTATCTTGAAATATCCTCCGCGGATTTCTGCATTCATGTGATATCGTTAGAAGCACACTAAAAATACATGCAAGATAAAGAAGTGTAATAAATCACTTTTTTTACTGCTTTGGGAACATCTAATCGCATATGTCATACGAGGCGTTCTTATAGCCCGTGTAGTTTAAGTTCGATGCGCACAGATGGCGGACCCCATACTGACTTTTACTACTTGGTCTGATCAATATTCACATCCTACCATTTATCCAGAACACATGCAGAAATCTGCATTGTTAAACTGTTCATTTTTTTATTATAAATTTTTAACACTCTACGTTAAACAATTCAAGAATCTGAACGACATCAAATTGTGCAATTATTAAAATTGTACACAAAAAATGTGTCGAGGATATCCTTTTGACTATAGATTTTTAGCTAAATTAGAGTCTATTTTTTCTTAACAAACAAAACAAAAGAGAGATTATAAAATTAACAATATTTTATATATGCAAATTTTATATACAATATATATATTATGCATTATTTATATGCTATATATATACACACACACATATATATTGTAAAATAAGCTGGTGATATATGAGAGGACGAAAAGAGACTCTGATATTGGGGGTCCTTTCGAGGGTCGTGTTATTGTCAGACAAAAATATATGAGGGTTGTTTCTACTCAGGTGATATGCTACAGTCTACCCTAGCATTAAATAACATCTGTAGGGTGCGTGGGGTAGTAAGTACGTGGCAGAAGTAAATTCAGCATTACGCAGCGAAATTTATACAGCAGGTCAGTAGAGTGACATATAATAGGTCACACCTTCGAAAAACCTATCGCTTTGTATGCGTAAATCGTTTTTCCTTTTGGATTATCATTGTACGAAGACAAAGACTAGCGTTAGTTTTTCGGGTGTGTAAACAACGTGAGGTTTATTAATATTATTTGTCTTCATAGTAAGCTACAGAAACATACAAGTTGTTATAATAATAATCGAACAAGGGATTGTGACTGGTATTTAATAATAAATCGTAAGACGAAACGATTCAATCGTTTTAAATTATTGCGTTGTTAAATTTATACGATCATATATCCTGTTCTGAGTCTCATTATCACAGAAGATTGAAGTTTCTCATTAATAGCATAAATTAATATAAAATTTGTATAAAAACATTAGAACTCTACATTAGAACACTAGAATTATATATTCACAAATATAATATTACGTTATCTCTGACGAAATAGAATAAAATATTAAAAATTGAAAAATATGATTATTTGCCTCTTACATTCTCAACATATTTCTCTAGAGCTGAAATTCACGTTTAATATCGATGCGGATGTTTCGTTGAATAATTGTTGCATTATCTCAAAAATTTCCAAATTTAAATTCCTCAAATTATTATGTTGTGGAACATCCAAAGCCGTTAATTTACAATATTAAAATAACACAGTGTATTTGTACTATATCGGTAAATAGAATTTTTATAATATAATATTTAGTACACATAATGCACTGTTTCATTAATGTTATATTTATATTCGAAGAATATATTTCGACGATATATTGTAAGAAATAATGTATTTTATTCTGATTTCAAATATTTTCTTTCATTTGCACAAAGCGGAGGTGATATTGAACTGAGAGATGTATTGAAATATCAATGAAAGTTTGAACTCTGATCTTCTCTTGCATATATTTAGACTAATTTAGAATAAAATTTATATTTATATAAATTTCACTTTATTAAGAGGTAATCCTCTCAAAATGTCAAAAATGTTTCAACTTATTATGAATCACTCTGCATGTCGATCATAATAGAATAATATAAATGATAAATCCTCAAGTGGAAGTTTCCATTTAAACGCACTTTGAAAATAAAGCGTTACACGAACTCCATAGCAACTCAATTATTGATGTAACAGAGTCTACGTTATACCTGCAACACGTATTGCCAATGGAGCGCAGTGAAGGGGAGACAACTTTGTGAGAAAAGTAGAATTATTTTCTGCATACGTATATGCAATACTACGTCGCGCTTGTTGCATTTAACAATGCAATTTTATGATGCAAAATTAAGAGATATGTTACGGATTTTCGGAACGATTCCTTTACGTGCACATAAGCGCTTAGGTAGTAATAAGACACGAATCTTAACAGCCTGAAGACAGATTACATAAGAATCCACCAATTCAATTTAATAATTCATGACATAATAGCATTTCAGAGCATCTTACATGAAAATTCCGTATAATGAAAATAATCTCTTCAATATTGAAGCAATACAATGACAAAGTTTATGCCACTAATAACTTTTCATAGGAGCATTTTATGCCCTTAGCATTATGTTGTAAACTTTAAGATTATACTTGCAAAATATTTTATAATGATTGTAAAAAGCTTCCAGCATTTGCTGGAGATTGTTTTAAGAATATTATGTAATTGTGTTATACTATATAATGCACAGTGCAGTGTTATCACAACTTTATACATGTTTTAATAATGAATAAATAATTATCTTCATCAGATAGGTTATTATTTATGTGCAATTGATTCGACATTATACATTAATTTCCAACATTTTGTAATTTTATAATTTAAAAGTATTAAATTGCATATATAATTTGTGCAAAATTCGAAAATTCCAAGTTTATTGATAAAATGGAGAGAAAATAATTTTATTATTTATTTGTAAAAATACAAATTGCAAAAGCCGTGTATTATTAAAGCGAGGTCTATAGCAATTGTAAAGTTTTCGAATAAAAAGATTGTAAGCGATATCAATATTTTGTGTATGAATAACGAATAAATTCACTCACCGGTCGTTGTACCCCAACTAAATACGCTCTCAAGCTATATCTGAAAAAGAAATAATATATATTTCAGCTGTTATAAATTATCATACATTTTATATGCATTGATAAATATTCGTTATTTCCATTTTTATTAATATATCACATAAAATAAATTACGTGGAAATAATTTAATAATTTTAATAAATAATTGTAATTGTATATGCGTATATTATCACATTGTCCTTATATATTTAATTAGTGATCAAATAACCTCACCAGATAGGGTATTGAAGTATGCCATCCACCGCAAATTTCTCCTTGGACTGTCCGCATCGGCTTCATCGAAGAATCAATGACTACTGGAAATCTGCATTGTTAGTCATGCACACTCCCGAAGAAAAATCAACCCGCACACCGGTCACTTTTCACGGATTCACATCGCGGATTTGCCACGCCGCGGTATACGAAACGCGATACAAAACGCACTTTGTTCTGTAATGAGTTCATGCTCATTGAGAATTGTCACCGACACATTCGGCGGTTACTGGACATTGTACATGCGTTCGAAGCAAGCGAGACGAACGAATATCCTGACGGATGTCACGCGGACGTCGTCAGGCATAGATATGCACACACAACGCCACTATGTTTTGCTCGACTCAGTTCCGATGGAAAAGAGTTTTGACATACTACATCTAATAAAAAATATATCGCGTATTCATGCCTATAGCGTCGGAATATGTATACGATTACAGGAGTGCCCTAACACATGAACTTGCACGAGTGTGAATTTCACACGCCAATTAGAATGTGCCTTGACACTCGCTGACAAATTCATGTGTTAAGACATTCCTGTGACCGTGTGTACTTACTCAAGCTGCGCGAATTCACGGTGAAAGATGTCATTTTTCTGATAACGTTTTTTAGACGTCTTCAAATAGCTTGAAGACGTGCGTGTGTCTGGGCAGTTAATCGAGAATACCGGCAATCGCCCGTCACTTTAATCGGCACACCCGATAAACATTTGCACTCGTTACGCGTTTCTAAAATATGTGATTAATCACGGAACCTTTGCGCTTTGTGTATTATTGCAACGTCATAGAAATATAGCGACTAAAGGGTGGCGCGCCTAGTGTTAAAAATATCAATGATCATTATCGATCTGCTTTATCCTATTAGGATATTAGATAGTAGATCTACATCGATTATCGATATGTTTGACACAACGTACGCCAGTGATGCGCGCTATTTTCTGGCCGCCATGACAGTTGTGATGTTGCTATTAACACAAAAACGCAAAATGCGAAAGCTCCGCGATCAATCGCGTATTTTACCCGTTAAAAGTGCACAACAATTGCGAGTTTTTGTCGGGAGTGCCGATTAAAATGATGGACGATTATCGGGAACGTATTACTGTTGCCGCAGGTGGTCGTGATTAACGGTGTTTTGTCGAAGGTAGTGCGCAATCCTAACCAAAATGCGAATTCGGTGCAAGTCTATTGAGTATTGACTCCGATATTTACATCCGCAAATGATCCTTATATTTGATCGACAATATTGAGCGCGACTTCATATTAGATGTAGCATTTGGAAAGTTCTGCTCGTCGGAATTAAATCGAATAAAACATGTGTGTGCATTTGTTTCACTCGCTCTGAATATGTGTGCGAATGTATAAAGTCATAATAACCAATTATCGAGTAACCGAATGTGTAAGGTAATAATAATTAATTATACGTTGACGTATTGCAACACAAAGTGCGTTTCATGTCGCATTTGCGTTTCATGTACCGCAGCGTGGCAAATTTACGACGTGATTAAAAGTGATAGTGCAGTGTGCGGGTTGATTTTCGTCTGGTAGCGTGCTCAATAACAGATGTGGATTTGCGATAATCATATCGATTTTTTGATGGAGCTGGAATGTGGTGTCTAAAACGAAATCTGCGGCGGATGGAGCGCACTTCAATACTTTAGCTGGTGAGTACAGTCACTTGTTAATTATTGAAATAGATACATAATTGTGATAAAAATACACACGTATATAATTATTTATTGAAATAACTATTAAATGTTTATTAAAATGTTCAAATTATTATTAATTTAATAGATGCGGTTAAATTCCAATCAAAATGGAAAGAATTAAATTACATAATAATTAACATATATAAAATGTATGATAATTTATAATAATTGAAATATATGTTAATTTCTCCAGGTACAGCTGGAGGGCGTACTTAGCTAGGGTACAACTACCGGTGAGTGAATTTATTCCATGTAACTGCTAGGGACCGCGCTTTGACAATTCTCGTCTGCAGTCTACCTTTTAGCAAAGGAATACTAAATTACAAAATTGATTTTTATTGCAGCACTGAAAATTTTCAAAACGCAAAATTAATTTTGCACAAATCGCGTATGTAACTTACTAATTTTGAAATAATTACAAAAATTTGAAAATATAAATTATACGAACTTGTATATAGGAAAGAAAATTTTATATATAAATATGTGAAATTTTCAGTTTTATTTAATATAATTTCAATATGTTTGAATATGTTCTCGATTTAATATTAATAGGTTGGATTATTAAATATTTTCTGTAATTGTCAAAGTACGGTTTCGAATGATTTGCAGTTCGTTGGGGTACGACAAATGGTGGTGGGTTATTGATACAATTGTTTACACAGCAATTGATATAATTGACTCGCCATTATGACGTGTTTTTCCGGTTTCTTTTTTCTTGCAACAAGCATCGTAAAATTCCAGGATTTTTTTGCTTCGCGAAATACATTTCTGTTGATTCAAAATCTTTTTTATTGCATTTTTGTTATAAAATTACTCTAGCAATTTTAGCTATTTCTCATTTTATAACTCGTAGTTAGTTGTGGCTCATAAAATGTGCTTCATCTCGCGTTCACGTTTCGTGTACTTACTATGAGATAAAAAAATTACGTACGACGCAAATCCGCAATTTTCGGAAGTGAAATAAGCGTCGAGTTACTCACTTTGGTAGTGCGTAACTAAGTGCGGTTTTTCAGCATCCATCATTTCTTCGATGGAGCTGAAGGTAATTCAAAGCGGAAGTGACTGAATAAAGCTGGTGAGTGCAATTTTGTTTATTATTTAAATATGTATCTGTAGTTGTGATAACACAGAATTATATGTAGGAAATATAATTCATAAAAGTAATTACATGAATTATGTGCATAGGCAATATATTTGTTGATTTTTTAATGACAAATTTTACTCCGAGAAACTGAACAGCTCAAGAAACAATTATCTCAAAAAATGCAAAATTTTCTTTACTGTGTTCTTGTTGTCAAACATTCACGTATTATTGAACGCAAAACGAAAGTGCTTTTTCACCTATACAATTTTTTGTGTGCTATCCCTTCGCAACATTTCCGATCTGCAAGATATATCGTAGCCGAAATGTATCTTACATGAGCACGAAACGCACATGGCCCTCAATAATTCACTGACCACGCGTCCCAAGCAGGGATTTATTCTCTCTCTATCTCTGTTATTTTTTTACGTCTTTTTGCCTTTATGCTTTTATAGCATAGAAATGAATACATACGAGTTGTTGCGTGGTATTTCTTTGTATTCTGTCTGAATTACGGTAAATTACAAATTACGTCATTTGCAGCTCGTAAGCTGCGCAAAACGCGGGGAGAATTTATTGTTATTTTCTTGCAAAAAGGCTTTCGTGTGATGTCGAACAGCAGTTAGGAAAGTAACATAGATTTATGATCACGGAAACTGTTCGATGACATAAAAGATGAGGAAGAAACGAGATCGGTGACGAGCTACCCCGAAGGACACGCGACGCGGAAGGGGAGTTTAATGACTAATATTGATTTTCTTTTGCTTTTATAATACCACACACCAGGTAGAACACGAAACTTGTACGAGAATGAGTCGTATATTATTCAAATGAATCATCTTGTACGTTCATATTTCTTCACATGCCGTCGTCCCACCAATATATTTTTTTTCTGACCAAAAAATAATGAAATTTCCATAGAAAAGAACAAGTTCCAATTAGAGCAGCAAAAATATTGTGATGTATGTACTAGTTCGTTTCCGATGCATTTCGAGTGGGAAAAAAATATTATTTCTGACAATAGCGAGTCGTTTGGAAAAATTGAAAAGATGACAGTCTATCGTGGTGAATTTCGTCGTTGCGAAAATATTTCGAATCGTTTATTGTTTTTTTTTATGACCATAACATGATACACTAGAAGATGAAAATATCTAATGGAAAGCTATAAACTCAAGTGAATGTGGTAGTAACTGTGGAAGCTTGACGGTGAGCACTAATAAATGAGTTTTCTCGCTTTGTGTGCTCACTCGCGGTAACGAACAACTTTTGCTTGCAATCTTCCGCGCACGAAACCTACGAATTCCGCATTGCAGTGGACGTGGAGTGCTGTTTCGACCGATGCGAAATCGACGAATGTCATTAATTGCCGTGATCCCGTGCAGTCATGGTTCCATTTCTCAATAATTTAGTCGCGAAAATGAGTTCCGCTGTGAAAAGGGTTGTGGATTCGCTTCGAGGCTCCGTCGTTGATTATTGTTAAACCGAGAGAATATTCAATCAAACTTTACCGGGAGCGAAGATTACTTCTTACTTAAAACGAGGTTGGCAATAAGGACGATATTTCCTTTCGCGGCTTAACAGTAAAAAATCGATCGTACTTGTTTTGTGAGTAACAACTTTTTTTCGAGTTGTGAAACATTTTTATTTTAATTTTGTTTTTTAATTATTTTGTCGTATTTGTCAGATAAAATATCACGAACATAAAAAAAAGAGTACACAGCACTTCTTGAAAGAAACAACTTTAATTGAAAAAAGTAGTTGCTATTAAACTTTAGTAACACTTCCTCCATCCAGAAAGAAGTTTTGTAATTTGCTCCTTAAAAAAGGATTTAATTTAGTAATTTTATTTAGCGGAAAAGTAAAAAATTGTCGCGTCAATTTAATGGAAAATAGAATTAAAAATATTTAGCAACGCTTTATCGTCCCGGATGTTTAACGCGTCGATGTTTGTTGGCACGAAGCGCTCAGCCGCCACTTAAGTGTCATTGTCTATCGCTATATACACACGACATGTTTGTCGTTGTAAATGCAATAAAGAGACGAAGGGGCTGTATCGATCAACGTGTTGAACTGCGACGACTGTGCCGATTGGAGAGAGACGCGACTCGCGATTCAATAAACCAGCAAAATTCCAATATATTATACGTAAAGAATTTATTTCTCCGCGCTATCCCGATGGCGCATAAAAAGAGATATACATTGCGCGCACATGTCGAAATTCACCTATCCTCAAATCTCGCTCCTGGCTTTGAAAATTCAGCGATCTTTTATTGCATGCTTCGTTCTTTCGCCATACATTTAAATGTGATATAAACTGTAGGACAACGTCGGTAAAGGAATTTCTGAAATTCCTAACATTTCTATACTTTTACTGTTTTATCAGTTCGTGACATCAGTTTTTTTAGTTTTTTTTTGCATAAAGTCAAAAGGAATTTACAAACTTAATATTTTGTAAAAATTATGCAATACGAAAACGTAGCAAGATTCTATAAAACTGTTTTCAAATGTTGATCTACAAGTATATGCGTTTCAAATAAACTTACTTATCGTCAAAAGACTGAAAAAAAGTGAAAAACTCAAACAGAAATGCAAACAGATTGTCGAAGGAAGATAAGTTCATCCGATGTGTTGCTTTTGATGAAGAAGGAAAGTGCAATATTCGCTTTTCCTTGCGCACATCCCGGCGTGTCTCTCGGTCAACATGAAAAATGCTGGCTTATCTTGCGATCGGGTGCATTCATTACACAGGCGCGTGTCAACATGCCTGGACGATGGCGAGGGAGGCGGAGAGTGCGAGCAGCGAGAAAACTATCGTGACACCGTCGGCACGCCAAGGCTTGGTGACCCGCAAACAGCGAGACACTCTATTCCACAAAAGCCGTCCATCAAGCATCAATAATGTAGAAGGGTCGTAGCATGGCCTTGCCTTGCGAATTATCGACCCGCTAAATATCGATTACTTCTATCCGCGCGCGGCTCAAGATGCTGCCGTACGCTACAAAGTAATTTGACCGTCGCACGCACGCACAGTAAGCGCTACGTCTCGCCAATCGAGCCCCACAGTCGTGGTCCTCGACACGATTATACGTTTTGGACATACATTTTGTTTCCCAAAAATACATTCTTAATCTTGGCACAATAGTTTCCGACTTATGCAGCGGAAAGAATAAACTGAATTAAAGAAGAAAATTTTATTTTAACTACAATTACAATTAAAATTGACGTTAAAGAATAACCAGAACTCGTAGCTTCATGTTTATATATTATGCACTAAAAGCATACGTATTGAAATTTATTGAACAAATAAATTCTTTTTTTAATTATAAATAATGTAACATAAAGATTTTTTGCACTTTTACAGAATATTTTTTTGCTAAATAAATTTATGGAATCGGGTGACATTTTTGGAAACATTTTGTACTTTGTTGAATATAGCAAAATAAATTAATCTCAGATTTAAAAAAAAACCAATTTTTATTTAAATTTAAATTTGTGATTTGTTTGACTTTGTTTTGTCATTCTCTGTTTAGAACAGCAAGGCTATATTGTTCTACTGTTATAAAAAATATAATTCAGTATGTTTATTATTTATTCTGAAACATACATATATGTGCATATTTCTCGGAAATTCCTCAATTTGAGATAAATGTATTTAAACAAAATAATTTCGAAACAGGAAATGAAAGCACGCGAAAACTCTTTATAAAACTAGATGGAGTATTTTTTCGTTCCCTTAGATTGAGCAAATTTCACACTATATTCCGGCTAGAGTTGCAGAATTGTTCTCGCGAGACAACAGAAAAGAGTCTCTCAGTTTCAGCGAGGTATATCATATTTTTACCATTCAGCCATACTGTCGGCAGAGTGTCGTGAAAAAAAAATGCACTTCGGTGCATCGGAGTATGCAAACAACTTGCTAATGGGCTCTTCTCTGTATATCGACGTATCCGCTGCCACCGTCGCTTCATTTGGTAACAGCTGACGTTTCCGCATAATTTACGAGGCTATCGAAGTAGACATCATTTCTCCTTCGCCGGAGGAAACTCACATATCGATTGTGTATTATGATTCAAGATTAGTAAAAGTTCAGACCTTGAGAGATTCAGGCTTTACTTTATACATTTTTCAGCGGTTTCTCTTTGAGATTAGGAATTGCGATGGATTCGACGATTGCGAATGTGCTTATGAGAGACGCTTTGACATATCCAAACGGAATAAATAGGATGGGTATTGTTACATTATGTACGCATGACGATGGTATCGTTTTTTCATCGATTACGTCGTGGAGATTTGAATGCGTGAAGTGTGTATATGTAGACCGTGTGAAAACTTGAAAAGCTGTTTACATGACGATTTAATTTATAATGTTATTGAAGCATAAATATGCTTTGTTGCATAATTGTTTATTTCAGACTTTCAGTCTACGATTTATTATATTAGTTTGCCACTTGTTTTATTGTTCAATATAAGTACGTTTCAAAACGATCAGATGAATTACACAAATATAGATACTGCAGATCAAAATAAATCTTACAATATACGTTCAGAACAGTTTTGGAAGGAAATGTTTTAGAAGGATATAAAGAATCGTAATATATAAGAAGAAATAATATCATAAATCTGCCGCGGTAAGGTTTATAAATAAAATTGAAAGAAACTAACGACACTTTAAAGCAGTAGACACAAGATGGGGCATCTAAAGGGAGTAAATGTAATATTTTTCAATCTTTTGAAGATGCGGAAATATCGTTAAGAATAAAGTTAGACGGAGCAATTATGATAAAAGCAAAAAAAGTTTGAACTATACAACTTTATCTCTCACAGAGTTTGCATAATTTCGAAGTAACAGAGATATCCAGCTCGGCTTTTATTTGCCTCATCTGAAACATTTGAAACACTGATACGGAATTTAATTTAATAATGGAATTTGAAGTTATCCGAAACATTTTAATCTTGATTTGTACAATAAAAAACACAATCGGGCAGTTAGAAAAATAGAAGATGAAGATAAAGAAAAAAGAAGGAATAAAACGGCAAAATTATACGAAACATAAAGAGCAATATTGAGTGTTCTACAACCGCAAGTTTCATTTTATAACAGATTCTCTGATAAATTTAGAACTGTTTCTTTTTTTTAGCAAAAATTACGTAAAATATCGAGGCAGCGAGAGTTTACAAAACTGTAAGCGAAATTAAAATAAAGGACTTTTTCGCAAATAAATAAGGTTACGAAGTATCAGTTTTTAATTAACTTTTATTATATTTTATTTTAATTGGATTTTAATTTGATGCACCGTTATAAAGGCGCATAACATTGAAAATCAGATCAGGAATTTAGAAAAAATAATAATATTTTTTGCAAAAATGAAATCAACTTCAAATTGGTCCGAGTATATGTTCAAATTATTTGCAATCTGTGAAACACATCTATCTGCTGTTGCTCATATTTACGCATCGAGAAATGCACGCTTGTTATAAATAGAAAACGCACTTGCCAATCTTACAATGATGGTATGATTGCCGATCTCGAATTTTAAGAGCCAAGTTGTCGAGTAAGCTCGCCAGGTTTAGTAGATCGAAATTGCCAAGAGCAGCGAAGCATTCTATTTTCTTTTTTTGTGCAACATTATCTTCCTTATCGGTCTCCTTTCTCGTTTTCTTTGATATCTGTTTTCTCCGTCCTTCCTTCTTTCTCTTTTTGTATCCCTCTATTGTTCTTTTGCTTTCTCAATTTCTTTCTTTCTCCATCTTTCGCTGCTTTTCTTTTTCCATCCCTCCCTTCTCTTCCTCTCGCTTCACTTCCATTCGGTCGCTCGCTTCATTCTATAGCGGGTGTCTATCGATCGTGTCGGCTCTATAAATAGACGTGCGGGATGTCGGCAGTATTTAGCATTTCGCGATCAGCTACTTGCACTAGCTGCGTACAACCTGCATGTTCGTGACAAGTGGATGACACGATGTCGGTTCTCGCGCTAGGAAAAGGTGACGGCCGCGTGGGACGTCATCTAAACGCGACTGATGCCCCCTTTGCTGTCCTTCGTCGGGGATTCCTTCTCGACAAAGTGTTCCTTTGTGACTGACACGTTGACAAATGACGACGTTGCTGAAATACAAAATTGCAGATTATGACGTATTTTACTGCATTACATATGACAATCCGATGGCTATTAAAATTATATGAAGCAGGAAATTAATACATAATTTTGTCTAAATGTTTACGGCAGTTTTTAATTCGAAAAAATTATTTATTATTAATGTTATTCTCTTTTTTGGATCTCCTTATCTTTTCATGCATACAAAAATTGAATTATAAATAAAAGTAATTTTATTGCTGAACAAATCAGAAATTTTCTTAGAAAGAAAATTTTGGTTTGTAATTCTGAATCATATTTCAACACTTTTTGTGTAGAAGTTTTATCGGAAAAAGACTTTTAAAATAAGCTGTCAATAATAAGTTTGTTTGCAATTTAGATGACTTATTTAGTTTGAAATTACCGGTTCAATAATTTTAGGCTGACAAGTTTTTGCGTGTAGTGAATTATGGATCATGCTTCTGAGAAGATACTACAATATTCATAAACGTAAAGAGCGATTTTGCTGCATAATTCAGTCGTCAAATTTCCGCTTGATTATCATCGCTCCTCGTTCATATCTCGCGCTCTTTTGCCATCTCCGTGATCTTCTCCGTAATCACCGACTACTTCGTTTTCGAGAAAGCGGCCACTGCGCATCTCTGCTTTCATCTTGTTCGCCGCATTACACGATTTCTGGATATTCCGATTTATTACCGCCTCGTTACCCCAAGAGATCAATTAAGCTATCTCTTGAGTGAACGATGCGATCGTAATAGCGACTCCGCGGATGGTACCGGTGAACTTTACAGCGATTAAATTAACATTATTATAAACTTCATAAAATTTTATATGAGCGATAAGAAGGAACGAAAGGAAGAAGAAATTAGAGTTAATCAGAAATGCAGTATTGTTCTTATTCCAAGCTCAGTTTCTGTCAGGTCGCGACGTCCTTGGTCTTTAACTCTTCCGCGTTCTGACTCTCTTCGTGCCGGCTTATCTTTTTGGGAGGGTACAACGACGAGGTCAACAGATTTGCAAGGATTGTGAGTGTTGCAGAGGTGGAAAAGCACGGACAGAGGTTACGAATCGCGGAAACTTCGTAGAAATAAGCAGCGCGACTATATTCGCCATTAAGACCGGCATCTTTTTTCGGAAGCACGGGACTGGAAACTTTGCCTCGATAGGATTTTGCGTTATAGAGTGGAACATATTTGTTAGAAATATTGCAGCGTTAATGATGATAATACAAGTTTCACAAATTTGTAGAAAAATTACTAGAAATTTTTTACACAAATTGATGCTCATTCCTCAACGTATTTAGAGAGATAATTCTAAAATTAGAACACGGAACATACTCGATATATTCTACTATGTAAAACAGTTACTGAGTTAACTTCGATAAAACAGTTACTAGTTGAAAATAGCTTTTTAAATGAGAACAGCTTACATTTGGAATATAATGTAAAATTTGCTCGAATATATCACAAAAATGTTCTATTTAGAATATCACAAAAATTTTCTATTTAGAATAAAAATATTCTGAAGTTTATTTTTGTCTTAAGATTAATTTAAAATATCAATTTTACTAAAATTAGATTAATTCGGAATTAAGATTCGAAAAGTTTTACAGATACGTAAATAAATTTGCGTAGAAAATCTTGGTAATAAGAATTAAAACTTTTCATTGTTTTCTACAAGAAAATATATAGTTTTGTCGTTCTACATTGATAATTGAATTTATCAGGCTGCTATAAAATTTATAATTTATATTAACAAGAGCGTGCTGTTTTATACGTTTAAATTCTGTTTTAAAATGGACTTGTGCGTTTGAAATGTTTATAAATATAAAGCATAATTATCTTTGTGTTATAAGCTTTGACATATAGAAAAAAGAATATAAGTTTTTGAAATTCAGATTCAGATAAAAGGATTTTTTATATAAATCTCATTGGATTTGGTGTACATGTATTTTATCTTTAATTTTTATATTTTTTTAAAGAATTTAAAGCTCTACATAATAATTATGAAATTAATATACGGAGAAATATTATATCTGTGCATACAAGCATATAATAAATATTATAAAATATTGTTTCTTTAAATTGGACAAATTTTATGCTATGCAATGTCCGAATATCTTTTCCGAATATAAATATTTTTTTTATATTTCATGTCGATGTAATATTAATCTGCAATTGAGCACTTTTGCCCGGCACGTTCGCGTGTAGGTATATATTTCTGCCCCTCGTATGATCGTGACTTGAATGTCTGCATTGAAATTTGCTCCGAAAGATCACCTAGATTGTCTCTCATCTCTCCAGATTCTTCCTAGAACCACTGTATTTTTCATACATAATAGATGTATTGATCATGTTATCTCTGATGTATTACAATTTTTATTATATTTTTGCAATGTAATATATCAGAAATAATATGACACAACAACAATGTAACATAAAAGTTCGACATTACGTTATCTAAAAAAGTTGAACCACAAAGTGTGAAGAAATAACCGGCAACGTAGTGGAAAAATAACCCATCAAATTTCGACATCAACGGATTTCCAATAGCGTACTCCATGTTTAAATCCTATAAAGTCAGCTTACTAACGCTATTAATTTTTATTTACAAAATATCCTAATATTCTGTGAAAAATATTCTATGAAAAACATATTCTATATTTGATGCAATGTTATACGTTTCGCTGAAAGGCTCAGACTATCAGTTTTACGTGCGAATAATTTTTTTACTTTTGATTAAAATCTGTCTGCTGTCAGTTTTTTGAAGCTCGATACCCAGTGTGTGTGAAGCTGGCGTATCATTTCGCGGAAACTCACAAATAATTAAGAGTTCTGACTTTATTTTCAATAGTTCTAGAGTTCCTGATAGTTTAAACAAATAGTTCTGGCCATTAAACCAACGAAAATGCCTCAGGACAAACTGAGACGCCAACTTCACGCAGCGTCTCACTTTGTCCTACGACATTTTCCTTACCAATAATTGTTGGAAATTAAAAGATTTATAGTTCTACAAGAGTTCTAAGAAGAGTTCTGCCTTCTAAAAGCAAAAAAATATCAATAAAGATAAAATAAGAACAAGCAAATCCTTATGTCTATAGATATACAGATGAGACGCCGGCCTATTTTTAAGAGTTTTGTTTATTCCAACTTAGCTCTCGTATATTTTTGGGCATGCACAATGTCTTTCTAAAGAGTTCTGATGGTTACAACAATTAGAAATTAAAAAAAAAAATTATTTTATCCGAAAAACGTGTTTTTTCAAATATAAAAGTGAGACGCTGGTCGATTTTCAAGAGTTCTGTTTATTCCAACTTAGCTCTCGTATAGTTTTGGGCATGCACAATGTCTTTCCAAAGAGTTCTGATGGTTACAACAATTAGAAATTTAAAAAAAAAATTATTTTATCCGAAAAACGTGTTTTTTCAAATATAAAAGTGAGACGCTGGTCGATTTTCAAGAGTTCTGTTTATTCCAACTTAACTCTCATATAGTTCTGGGCATGCACAATGTCTTTCCAAAGAGTTCTAATAGTTACAACAATTAGAACTTTTTTTAAAAAATTATTTTGCCCGAAAAACGTATTTTTTCAGGTATAAAGGTGAGACGCTGGTCGATTTTCAAGAGTTCTGTTTATTCCAACTTAGATCTCGTATAGTTCTGGGCATGCACAATGTCTTTCCAAAGAGTTCTGATGGTTACAACAATTAAAAATTTAAAAAAAAATTATTTTACCCGAAAAACGTGTTTTTTCAGATATAAAAGTGAGACGTTGGTCGATTTTCAAGAGTTCTGTTTATTTCAACTTAGCTCTCGTATAGTTCTGGGCATGCACAATGTCTTTCCAAAGAGTTCTGATGGTTACAACAATTAGACCTTTTTTTAAAAAATTACTTTGCCTGAAAAACGTATTTTTTCGAGTATAAAGGTCAGACGCTGGTCGTATGTCGATAATTCTATCGATTTCAAGCGACATTTCGTGTCAGTTTGTAATGACTTTTTATTTCTACGAAAAGTTCTATGCGTAAAAGTTATTAGAATGCTGATTAAACAAGTTAGGTCTCTCGAAACGCTGGACGTATATACAGGGTGATTCAAAATAACCTGATGTCCTTGCAATGCCATATTCTTGAGCGAATTCTGAGACGATTTTTCCTTTTACAAAATTTTGTCCGAAGCTTAGTTTTCGAGTTATAATTGAAAATAATTTGCTACTTACGAGTCCGATACAACGGACAGGCAGAGACGGTGCAATGCGTCATGAGACGACAGTAAACACTTGACAGTCTCATTATACATTGCGCGTCCCTGCCTGCCCGTTGTATCGAACTCATAAGTTGCTACCTATTTTCAATTATAATTCGAAAACTAAGCTTCGGACAAAATTTTGTAAAAGGAAAAATCGTCTCAGAATTCGCTCAAGAATATGGCATTGCAAGGACATCAGATTATTTTGAATCACCCTGTATATTGAGCTATCGAGGTGAGACTGATCTTTTTTTAAAAGTTATTTTGGCTGAAAAACGTATTTTTTCGAGTATAAAGGTCTGACGCTGGTCGTATGTCGATAATTCTATCGATTTCAAGTGACATTTCGTGTCAGTTTGTAATGACTTTTTATTTCTACGAAAAGTTCTATGCGTAAAAGTTATTAAAATGTTAATTAAACAAGTTAGATCTCTCGAGAGGCTGGACGTATATATATTGAGCTATCGAGGTGAGACTGACCTTTTTTTAAAAAATTATTTTGCCTGAAAAACGTATTTTTTCGAGTATAAAGATCAGACGCTGGTCGTATGTCGATAATTCTATCCATTTCAAGTGACATTTCGTGTGACATTTCAAATGAGATTTCGTGATCTAATTTGTTTAATCAACATTTTAATTACTTTTTATTTCTACGAAGAGTTCTATGCGTAAAAGTTATTAGAATGTTGATTAAACAAATTAGATCTCTCGAGACGCTGGACGTATATATATTGAGCTATCGAGGTGAGACTGATCATTATTCTACGTCATGGATTTTGAAATTTTTATTTCATTGTGTGAAAGTGTATTGTTTTAAATGTACTTATCTTGTTCTTAGCATAATTCAGAATCACGGCGTGGACATTTAAAATAATATACTTACACAGTAAAATAAAAATTTTTTAATCCATGACGTTGTAGAAAAACAATCAACGTTTCACCTCGATAGTTTGGTATTTATACGTCCAGCGCTTCAAAAGATCTAATTTATTAAATTAACATTCTAATAACGCATAGAACTCTTCATAGAAATGAAAAGTGATTACAGCCTGACGCAAAATGTCATTTAAAATCGATAGAACTATCGAAATTCGACCAGCGTCTCACCTTTATACTCGAAAAGATACGTTATTCAAACAAAATAATTTTTTTTTTAATTTCTAATTGTTGTAACTATCAGAACTTTTTGGAAAGGCATTGTGCATGCCCAGAACTATACGAGAGCTAAGTTGGAATAAACAGAACTCTTGAAAATCGACTAGCGTCTCACCTTTATACCTGAAAAAATACGTTTTTTGGGCAAAATAATTTTTTAAAAAAAGTTCTAATTGTTGTAATCATCAGAACTCCTTGGAAAGACATTGTACATGCCCAGAACTATACGAGAGGTAAGTTGGAATAAACAGAACTCTTGAAAATCGACCAGCGTCTCACCTTTATACCCGAAAAAATACGTTTTTCGGGCAAAATAATTTTTTAAAAAAAGTTCTAATTGTTGTAATCATCAGAACTCTTTGGAAAGACATTGTACATGCCCAGAACTATACGAGAGCTAAGTTGGAATAAACAGAACTCTTGAAAATCGACCAGCGTCTCACTTTTATACCTGAAAAATTACGTTTTTTGGGCAAAATAATTTTTTAAAAAAAGTTCTAATTGTTGTAACTATCAGAACTCCTTGGAAAGGCATTGTTCATGTCCAGAACTATACGAAAACTGATTTGGAATAAATAGAACTCTTGAAAATAGGCCGGCGTCTCATTTGTATATCTATAGATATAAGGATTCGCTTGTTCTTATTTTATCTTTATTGATATTTTTTTGCTTTTAGAAGGCAGAACTCTTTTTAGAATTCTTGTAGAACTATAAATCTTTTAATTTCCAACAATTATTGACAAGGAAAATGTCGTAGGACAAAGTGAGACGCTGCGTGAAGTTGGCGTCTCAGTTTGTCCTGAGGCATTTTCGTTGGTTTAATGGCCAGAACTATTTGTTTAAACTATCAGGAACTCTAGAACTATTGAAAATAAAGTCAGAACTCTTAATTATTTGTGAGTTTCCGCGAAATGATACGCCAGCTTCACACACACCGATACCCATCAAGAAACTAGAGGCTAGAGAAGACAAAAGACGTGCGAGCTAGCGTAATTCTCTTTTCCTATTGATTGGCGTAGAGTTCATTGCCGTGGTTACCAAAAGGTTGCTACAATCCTTTCATCAAGAACCATTTATTGGACGAACATTGCCCGCCTGAGCTCATGAGCTCACGGCGATATCAAGGGAACGCGAAAACAGTGTTCGTAACAGCGAGCCGCAGTATACATACATACGAAACGAATTACTCGAATAGCGCACGAGCTTAAGCTCACATTCCATCGCAAATCCAGAGCTTTGCGCCGATGTACGGCAATATATTTACAAGCTGCGTACAAACAAAGGACATGCGGGACATTCCGTCAGTACGGCACGTTGAAATGCATGCATAACTATACGCAACTACGAATTTATTTCCGTGCATCAATGCGACGCGTCATGTCGGATTTAGTGGAATGCAGATTTTATTCCCCGAACGAGCTATAAATGCGCGCAATGAAATTTATTCACTTCGGGACATTGCTGCCGTTGAACGGCGGAGCAATGTTGGCGCGAATACGCTCGTTGGATGCTGTAAAGGTCCGGTTATTCCCCGAGCTGTTAGCTACAGGTTGCCCATCGGGAATACAAGTTAAATGAAAAAGTTTTCATCTCCTTGCGAAGCGCAATGTCGAGAAATTTATTCTTTAATCCCGCGCCGCGACCGCGAACGCGTGCAATAATAAACAAGAACACTCGCTCCAATTTGTCAAGAGCACATGCTCGTAAATAAAGAAAATTATATAATTTATTAAATCACCAAGAAGTTATATATAGGCTCGGCGATCATCTTTTATCCGAATTAACATCATCTTTTATCCGTGCGACATTACGTTGAAGCTATAAGTTTCGCTTAAAAGACAAATGCGTCTCCGGAGATTTTGATGATACACATTACGAGGAAGTTTATTCACGTGCAGCCGGGGAACGGCGAATTTGAAAAGCTCTTTGGGGAAACATTTTTGTGGAAAGAAAGAAAAAAAAATGTGTGTGGACGTTATGCGCGCGCGATTACATTTTGGGTGGTCAAACGCAAAATCCAGAAGTTGATAATATTTTCGTTCGAAATTTAATACAAGAAGATGGCCAACACATCATTATTGTTAGTCGGGCTGCGCGCGGTGGAAATGTTTGTGCAGTTAGCTGCAAGTTTGCGCGCAAACATATCCCGCGTCGGACGTGGGTACACAGCGGCGACGTCATGCGCCGGTCGAAGTGGAGCGTTGAAATCAATCGAACAAGCGAATTATTGTTCGGGCGATGCGTGTATTTACGAGCATTGCGTACCGCAAACAGCGTTATCGCGTGGATCAAGGGGGCCCGTTTTTATCCAGATACGATTCCCATTTCATATTCTGGCAAATATCAGTTAACTCCCAACTCCGGAGTTGTATTAGCAATTTCGTTCTGCAGTTTTCCAATTATATTACAGTTATAATTATATTTGCCATATCTCCTTCCGGATATATTTTTCTCCGAAAAATAAATTTCTAAAACATTTAAATTGAATAAAGCAACTGTGGCTAAAACATTTAAATATGAAAGTAATTTTAAATTTTTTACATATTATAACGTGGATAAATAAAATTAAATACTTCCTGAGGGAAAATAAATTTATACACATTTTCTACATGCTTGAATTGCGACATAAATGAACAAAAAACATTAAAATTTATACATTGGCAATTATTTCAACTTTTATCGTTATTTAATAGTGATTATTGTATGTATTATTTATTTGAATATTATGTAATGTAGAAACACATGCTCTATTATTTTAAAATTTTAAAAATACGATTTTAGGGTGATAAAGAGATCATGGTATACTTTCCCATTAAAAGAGTTGATTTAAGTAAATGATTACGCTTTCGAAGTAATTCTTCCTCGTAGATCGCAGTTTCTCGCGACAGTTAAGTTAAATATAATTACGTTAGTCTTCGGTCTAAACTAAATTATTCACGGCAACGCGAAGCTCCGGATTGCCTCTAGAATTACTTTCAAAGCTGATTTCAAGTTTCAGGCATCTTTCTTATTATGACCGCGAAGCTTTCCTTTGAAGGGACAACCGATCGATGTTTGTTTTAGATGCGAAAAACGTCCCCACCCTGCGCGAAACTTGGAACATTTCAATTTCGACGTTTACTCAAGCGACCGTAAAGTTGTCGCGCATTCGTCGAACCATCTTCTTGTTAGCTTTCCTTCAATGTTATTTAAGATTAAAGTCTTCCCTTGTCGTATAAAACGTTTTCGCTGAAGATTTCGAGTCTACTGACGTGAAAATCGCCCACCACGTTTCTCACATTCTCCCTGCATTCGTTATCTCACAATTGGGCATTCAGAAAACAATGTGTTAAAGCGAGCAAGAGAGACAGACCGACAGGAAAACGCAGGTGCGGAAGTTCAAATAAGAGCGGAATGAATACATCGCGCGCGACAGGAATAATGGAAATGTCTTGCATTTCGGTGCCAAGTCGTTAAATATCGCGCGGAGTTATAACACTTCGATGATTTGGCGTTTTTTTTTATATGAATTTTTAATATCTAAACATCTACGTGCAATGGTTTTTTATTTATTATCCGCCATCGTTCAATACACATCTGCATAGCAAGTAAAAGCGGATAATAATAAAAAATACATTATTTTAAAAGCAAACTTAAAAAAAAAAAAAAAAAAAAAAGACAGAAAAACTACAAATTTTTTGTACCAACCAAAATGTTCAAGTATTGCGGCTTTAACTAACACTTTTTATACCGTTATTTGTGATTCAAATTAAGTATAATACTTTTTTGAATTCATGCAACTAACGTATGTATTGAATTCATCAGAGAAAGAGTATTTAAAACTTGATTCATAAATCTATGTGAAACAAACAACCGATGATTTACTTACGATAATAACTGTGAACAAAATATAAATATATTTTCTACGCAATATTTTTCCAATTTATATTTTGTTTACTCGAGTACCGGTGCGCATTAATGGAAAATTACAAACTTCTCCAATCGCGATTATTTCTATAAACAGCAGGGATGAAAAAAAAATTAGTTTCCTTCTCCCAGTTCTTGGTTGCGAGCAAGCAGATGTGGACACCTGCTCGTAAGCTCGTCGGAAGGACGAGGAGAGCGATCGTGATCCTCACGGTTGCGGAAGTGAGACAGCATGAACGGGGGGGGGGGGGGGGACGCGCGAGATCTCGGGGATCTCCCCCGTAATCCGTGCGCGCCAAGCGCGTGTAAAGCGCCAGGCCACCCCTGCTCGGGGTTGCGGTGGGTGGCGGAACTACGAGGTGGTGGCCGAGGAGCCACAGTTGGTTGCGGGCTGTCGCCCTGAGAGCAGCGCGCGTGTTTCCGCGTCCCTCGGCACGCGACCTCGTGATCGCGTGATTGTGTTACAAATCGCGTCGCATCGTACCAAACGAATCGGGTCGACTTGCGGTGCGAAATCGACCGTGCAATCATTCCGATCGAATCGAACCGACGCGGCGGTCGAGTTCGCCGGGATTTCGCGGACACGCGACAGTGACAGAATGTGCGATTATCTTGGCATCGATCTCTTCTTTTCTCCTCGGTCTTTTCATTAACTTCTGAATCGCTTCCAAATATAGTGCATCGATCGAGAGTTTCGGTATTTGCGTTTCTGAATTTTCGCGCGCGGCACTCTTCGGCGGTCGAGTCGCCGTGAGAATCTCGCGAAAAATGGAATCACGGGAGGCATGCCGACACGCTACGTGATAATTGCTTGCTCCGAATGGATGCGGTAAATTGAATCGCGCGACTGTGTGCCCGCGCCGTGTGTTTAAATATCACGATTGATAATTCATTATCCCGGCGGAGATTCGGAGCGCGAGGCCCGTTTGCGGGGCGAACTCTCCGCGCGCGCGAGTTCATCGGCGAGAAGGTCGAAAAAGGTCGTTTCACGGATGACCTCGTATGCGCGATGGTGGACGCACGGTAAACTGTTTCGAAACGTTAGACAGAGAAATTGAAGATCTGCAGGAATTATCTGCGAGAGAGGTTTCGAGTAAACGCTTTGGCCATGGCGAGGGACGATACGCGAAGCCGCCATTCAAAGGGGTCACTATATTGCGGGCGCAAAAAAACGTCAAGGAAGCCACAGGCGTTTCGTGCACCGAGACTGCAAACGGAGCGATCCCTTTGAGGTTGCGGGAAATAAAAACGAAATTACTCTTTCTCTAAACCATTCGCAAATCCAATGGTGTACGTGTGTGCCGCGCGCGTACGTCTGAACGCGCGGAGCGTAGTAGCGTTCAGTCGCGCTTCGCGAAAATAAGAGGCTTCGGTTGAATCGATTTTTTGGCGCGAATAACGACGAGTAAGCAAGCGTGCGAGGAGAAATATCTTCATTAATCGCGACCGAGCACGAGTGCCAGGTAGAACATCGGCGAGGGGCAGTCCGCAGAAGAGGAAACCGAGAGGCTCGAAAGCGATCAATCCTTGTCCGGCGCGACGTCGTGAAAGGTCAAAGGACACTCTGACTTTCGCTCGATCGTACGGCGGCGCGATAATGCCTGCCGGTCGACAATTCGGCGGGCTAGCTGTCGGGTGTGTCGAAACTTTATAATCGGGAACTCGCGGGGGTGCACGTGTGAAACGCGCGTCGCGCGCGATAGTATCGCGCTCGTGAGCGACGCGATACGCGAGTTGGATCCACGCGGCAATCCAGTTGTCGCTCGCCGCAACGTAAGCCCGCTTTCGCGAGAGGCGTCGTTGCGGAAAACGTCGTTAGGACAAACACTGTTAACGCTGTCTCGTCGCGGTCGTGTAGTAGGCAGCCAAGTGTATCCCGATGCGGCTTTAGCGGTGTTTAAGAGGGATTTAAGGCGTGCGCGAACAGCCCTTTTGTGCACGCGCGCGCGCGCGCACACAACACACACACACACACACCTACACATCGGTGATTCTCTGTGATTCCGTTAATCCGAAGAGCAATAACGAAGCAATCATTAAGCGCATTAAGGAAGACCGGCGTTATTTCGCGGCAACCGTGCTAACTCATCTACCACCGTTTTCATTAGGAAGCGTCGACGAAGTGAAGTTTCTTTGTGCTCGCGAAACACTCCGAGATTGAAAAACACTCGACGGCTCTCTTTCCTCGTCGAGAGAAAGCATCACGAGGAAGATTTCGACGTAAATAAGCGGGACGGGACAGAGAAACGTGAAAAGAGAGTATACGTAATCACACAATACGTAACGACTCTCCGAGTGGTAATTATCGCGCGAATTATCACAAACACAATACTCGCGCGCGAGTTTGTCCGCGGACGGAAGATTAAAGACGCGGGTAATATTCTGACAGAGACGTTAGGTGTCGTCGCTGGTACGCTATTGTCCGGAACATCCCGAAGAAAGAGAGAAAGAGAGAGAGTGAGAGTGAGAGAGAGAGAGAGGGGGAGGGGGGTGAGAGACAAAGCTCTCTTTTGCCACGCCGTGAGATGGGATTAAGAGCGGCGGCGTTGTCTCGCGTAAGGAGCGGCAGGTAGAACGCGATAGGAAACTATCTCGGCGCAATTGTGATAACGAGCGACGCGCGGAAAGAAAGGCCGCTAGGGACGCCGTGCCGCCGGGAGAACGGCGATGCGCCGAATACATTTTGCGACATCGCTTGACGAGCGATTATCCGTGTTTGAGCGGCGAAAGGGGGCCGGGGGAGACACTTCCCGGAGGAAAGGAGGCTCGAGGGAGTCGCGGGCTGGAATTCCATTACCATATTAGTGCGAATAAACACTCGAAAGGATTTCCTTAGGTAAGATCGATCGCGCCGAGAGTCCCAGCGAGTCTGCTAGCAGCCCGACATTCATCTTCACGGGGGACTCCGTAGCGATATTTCGATCTATCCACCTCTCTATCTCCCCTCGTCTCTTTCTCTCTCTCTCTCTCCTCTTTCTTTCTGTTTTTTTTTCCCTCTACTTTCTCTCCCCGTCTTTCCTGCGGCACGCATTCGCGTTCTCTTTCGCCGGGCCGCTTGTGAAATTTCGGTCGGTTGTCGAGTGCTCGCGTCTCACGTCCACGATCACGTTTTATCTCTCACAAAGGCCCGGCGGGGGGTTCGTTAAACGATTTTGTCACGGATCGGTCGATTCCGCGAAATTAAGCGCGAGCGCTCGGGAGAAGCGACTGGCAGAGTGGCCCGTAAAGCCTGCGTGACGAGAATCAAGAAGCGGCGGTCAGAGGGAAAAAAATCCCTCGATAGGTATTCAACTGTTCATATATTGCGGGGTAAGCGAGAGCGGTAACGCGGGAAACGAGCTCGGGGACGAGCCGAGGTTCGTTGCTCGCTCGCAGGCTTCTGGCGTCTCTCTCGGGAGTATCGAAACTTTTTTCTTTTTTTTTTTAACGAGAACGCGCCACCGGCAACGGCAATGTTCGCCGCGCAAGGACACGTCGCGCGCTGCGTCTCAGACGCGATCGACACTTTCGAAGACGACGACCCGGTCGGATAATCCCGTCGGCTATATCCGCGAGGAAATAATCTGATCAACGGCAGAGGCGACGGGGATTACGGACGAGCCGATTTCTCTCGCTCTCTCCCGGCCTAGCTAGCGAAAATCCTGATTGAGATCGCTGATCGGACGAAGTAATCCCGCCATTGTCGCGACCGGAGTGAATCCCGACAATTCATTAAGCGATGTAATCGAAGTCGACCTATTAATCTGCGAGTAGCGTTTGCGCGAATTCCATTCACCTGACTTCTGCATCCCGACGGGACGATCGTTGTTGTGCGAACGCAGATTTCGGTGAACTCGAATTCTGGAGGATCATGGACAAGCCGCGTGATCGGGCGACCGTCCGGCTGACAAGGTGCCGCTCATCGATCATAACCGGAAAGCGAGTGCCGGGATGCTGCACGCCGTTATGCTAGGTAGCGGTCCAGGACGGGGGAGACGCGAATGGTATCCAGGATTTTACCTCCAGAGTCGCCGTCTCGGCTGCAGGATGAATCGCGGCGAGCAGGAAACCCTGTTCCGGCAGAGCCGACAGATCACGCGGATCGTACCGTCCCGCGAGGACCTCGTCTTGAGCGTTCTGAAGTCACCCATCAGTCAGCAACAGCAGCAACAGCAGCAGCAGCAACGACAGCAGTGTCGTCCGTATCATGCACACGTTCCGGGCCACTTTAACTGCCAAGGTCATCCAAATAATAAGAAGTGCAATCATTCAGGTACATGAAGACTAATGCCGTTCCCCGCCGACGTCGGCGCAATTCGTGCTCGTTATTGTTATCGCGAACGAACGTGACGTGCGTGCGTCGGGAAAAAATACAACCGTGGCGAACCGTTCTACCAGTTTACGCGCATTTGTTGCACGTCATGGAATATTTATGCCACAGTCAGTCATTTCGCCAACGTGGATTGAACGTCAGCCGTAATTGATCGAATATCACTTGCTCTATTTGGATTTTAATCAGTTTTTTTATTCTTGAGGAAAAAAAATAGGGAATCAGTTAAAATTGTCGTATTCTAAATTGTGATATTCTGTGATAAAATATGACTACCGACATTCCGGCCTTCTCTCTTCTATCTCTATGAAGTTTCAAAGTATATTAATTTTTTAATTGTACGTTTAAATATAATTTTACATTTTTCTAACGTGGATCTTTCTTTTAAAAGCACAAGAGCCGCATTCGGACATTTGAATATTTTCTTCCGAGATATTCTGCCAGAGGAAACTCGCATGCATGCCGTGATGTTAATTCATGAATTTTTTTTTAATTAATGCAAGCGTAACGACACGAACGCGCTTGTTGCATTTTTAACACGGCCTTCTGTGCGACGCGAGAAAGGAACTATTGCGGCAGCGCATATGCATATCTTCTGACGTGGATGAATATCGGGTATATCCTCCTTTCGGCTGGGGGCGAGGATTCACGTTGCTCATGAATCCCCGCGGCTAGCTTAACGGAGAGGTAGATTTGCGAAGCCCGACTTCTGCTCGGCCGGGGAGAGAAAAGTATCTTTTCGCTTGATACTCGAGGCTCGATCGGAGACGCGGTTCGGTCCGTTCACGGGGTTTTATAATGTCTCGTCATCACGAATAAGAGAGGGAGAGAAAGAGAGAGAGAGAGAGAGAGAGAGAGAGAGAGAGAGAGAGAGAGAAAGAGAGAAAGTGAGAGGTGGACGCTTTTATAAATAGAGCGGACGGTATTCATTCGCGTTATTGCACAAGCGCGCGGATCGGGAATTTGTGGTTTCCATTGTTCCGCCTTCTCGATAATACCGTTCGTGTCCTGTCATGATAAATATTATAATGCTACACATAAGTCGTCGCGCTAACATTTGCACGTAATCATCATTAGCTGTTCACAACACGCTAGGATTCAAAAGTTTGAAAGCAGAAAGCAACAGTAGATAATTTAAGTCAAATCTCGTGCGATTAAAGTCGCAAAAGGTTTTTTCATGAGAAGTAAAAAATTTATTTTGAACTAAAAATATGAAGACTATAAAATTTTTGTTTTCGGCATCGAAGCAGTTCAGTTTGCTCGTAGCATCGATTAAAACATGTGCGCTATCGACCTTCGTGCGATATAAAGGCCTCTTAATGTTCAATATTACATGCCAAGCGTAACGAATGAATGAAAGACATGAGAAAAAGCATATGTACAACATGAATGTTTCGTTACTTATTTGTAGTCACTGATATTAATTGCAGCCCGCATTTGCTTTAATAATAAATGCAACTCTTCTATTTTTATGTGAAACGCTGACTAACAGTTAATGGAGTTCGCGATTTTTTTTCAAGTCAGTCTGCTCGATTTTTCGATCTTTTTGCTACCCTTCGTGATTAAAAAAGCTTTCACGACGAATCATCCGTCTTAAAAAAAAAAAAGTTGGAACTTCGTAATAATTACAGTTGTCGCCATGTCTCTCTTCTCTTAAGACGACATTTCTTTGCGAGACATTGTGCGGTAAAGCTTGAAAATTATCACAAATTGAACGAGATTATTATTATCTTAGTCTACGAGATCTTTGTAATACAGAAAAAAATATTTTAATTAATCTACGTGTAAGTAAATTAATAACAAAAAATTTACGTGTAATAATAACAAAATAAGTAAACTATGTTTTTAATTTTATGATGAGAGAAGATTTAATTTTCTTATTGATAAATATTATCATTATGTTTACTTGTAAATAAAATACTTTTGTTTTAGACAGATCTCTCATCTATTATACTTGTTAGAATAAGAAGTTTCTGCCATTCATTTTATTCTGCCGGTTCTCACTCTAAATAATTCGATAAGCGAAAATGTGTGTTCTTTCCCAACAAAGCCGTAATGATCTGTAAATGATGTCTATGAAGTTAGCACCGCCATTTTAGAAAATTTAAAAAACAAAAATTGTGCTAGATTGTGCTAGGTTTGTGCTACGTTGTGCCGCAAACCGCACTTCGATATCTCCAAAAACTACTCGAAAATTCGAAAAAAACGATTTTAAGGCCCAGCACCGCCATTTTGTCAGAATGAAAAAATAATGGTTGTGCTAGGTTGTGCTAGGCTTGTGCTGGCTTGTGCCGCAAACCGTAGTCCGATATTGCAATTAGTTTATTAGCAAATCGCAATTGAAAAAAAAATCGTAGCACCGCCATTTTGAAAAACGAAAAAAACAACGGTTGTGCTACATTGTGCTAGGCTTGTGCTGGCTTGTGCCGCAAACCGTAGTCCGATATTGCAATTAGTTTATTAGTAAAAAAAAAAAAAAAAAAAAAAAAAAAAAAAAAAAAAACCGCTATTTTTAAAAACGAAAAAAACAACGGTTATGCTGAGTTGTACTAGGCTAGCACAACAACTTTTCCTTATGACAAAATGGTCTAAATAGTTTTTTGCAGAATCGGTGGATAATTGTTTATACAGCCATTTTTGAAATTTATTATTTTGACAATTCCTATGCTTGTGCTGAGTTGTGCTAGGCTAGCACAACAACTTTTCCTCATGACAAAATGGTCTAAATAGTTTTTTGCAGAATTACTGGATAATTGTTTATACAGCCATTTTTGAAATTTATTATTTTGACAATTTCAATGCTTGTGCTGAGTTGTGCTATGTTTGTGCCGGTTTGTGCCGTAAACGAAAATCGACTACAACTTATGGTTCTCTTTGAAAACGGAGAAAAATTTTGTTATGCACAAGCAAAGTGGGTCCAGTATGACTAAAAAACTGATTTTATCAATTATTCTCGTTGGGAAAAGTTGTTGTGCTAGCCTAGCACAACGCAGCACAAGCATTAAAATTATCAAAATAATAAATTTCAAAAATGGTTGTATAAACAATTATCCACCGATTCTGCAAAAAAACTATTCAGACCATTTTTTCATAAGGAAAAGTTGTTGTGCTAGCTTAGCACAACCGTTGTTTTTTTCGTTTTTCAAAATGGCGGTGCTACGATTTTTTTTTCAATTGCGATTTGCTAATAAACTTATTGCAATATCGGACCACAGTTTGCGGCACAAGCCAGCACAATCCTAGCACAACCTAGTACAATCATTTTTTTTTCATTCTGACAAAATGGCGGTGCTGGGCCTTAAAATCGTTTTTTTCGAATTTTCGAGTAATTTTTGGAGATATCGAAGTGCGGTTTGCGGCACAACGTAGCACAAACCTAGCACAATCTAGTACAATTTTTGTCTTTTTAATTTTCAAAAATGGCGGTGCTAACTTCATAGACATCTGTAAATGCCAATTCGATCGATGAAGAACAATGTGAGTCTAATGAGAGGCGCGTTGACATTACTTAAAGTTGACGAATATTCCATTAAACTCATTTGCAAACATGTAAATGTTATAGCTTTAACGTAACTCTTGACGTCATTACGTCAACTTTTTAACTACTTCCCGGGAAAAAAAGAGTGTAATTGGTCAGATATAAATATATATAATTAGTTACGAAAAGATCTAATAACATATGTAATTTTATATGGTCATATAAAATATTACATGTTATCAGATCTCTTCGTAACTAATTTTATATATTTACATCTGACCATATATACCATTTTTTCTCGGCTTTTCAATCATTATCAGATTTGATAAACAAATTCGGCAGAATCGCATGTGTCATTGTACGAATTTATTCCTATATCGAGTCTGAGAGAGGCCCAAGCTTCTCTCAGTACTAGCTAGGAATCCAGTAATGAGCAGACATGCAGACGGTACTAAGCAATCTATCAAAGTGGGATGTATGGATATCAAATGTTCGTGTGAAGGATATACAATATTACTTGTACATATGGTATCTCAGAAGTCGTTCACTTTCTCTCAATCCCGATTTGATCTAGAAGCTTCAAACTCTCGAAGCTTCTCCAAACTCCAAAAGTTCTCCCAATTTTCACATGTTTTTTGCATTAATAAATAAAAGAAGAATTGCTCGGACGCGGCGACCTAACGCGAATAGAGATGATTGAAAAAGAATGCTGATGAATTTTCATGTCGTTCCTGAAAACTTTTTATTTGGAAACAAGCGCACTTAATAATAGATATTATCATCGATCCTATTTCATAAATAGGCTTCTCCATCGCGGAGTATTTGCGCGCGTATTATGTGGCAGGATATTATTCCGCGGTTTCTCTAGTGGTTAGAATTGCAAATACCTCACTCAGGCCACGTCAAATATTTGAATAATCTCCACTCGACGGTTGATATCTATTTACCGTCGACAACTCATCCCAAGTTCATCAATCGGCTCCCTTCATCGGCGATCTGAAAAACGTAAAATCACGAAATCGAATTACCGTGGTGGAATCGCGATACGTGATGTGATTAGCGCGATCAAATTATAATAATAATTGAAGTTTGATTTCGCGAAATCATGTAAATTTCACGCAGCAACGGTTCACACAACGGGAAAGCACAACAACGCTCTTTCGCGTTTTACCGCCACGAGCCTCGCGGATCGAGCGGGTCGCGCGCGAAGCGCCGTGATCGAAGCAACGCGATCCCTGGTGCAGCCTGGCCCAATAAGTCAATGCTGGAAATGCCCAGGTGACGCGTACAACAACGAGAGTCTTCCACGAAGCAAGGACCAATGCTCTAGGCATGCGGAAAAGCGGTGCAGCACCGCGGCCGCCTACGCCGCCCTCCAAGGCAGCGAGGACGAGCTCGCGGCCGAGCAGGGCCTCGAGGCGGAGGACGCCGCGTTGAAGACGCCCGGCAGCGAGACGGAGGACACCGAGGACAACGGCGCGAATGCGGAGGAGCCGCCGTCGCCCGCGCGTCGTTTCACCTTCCTACGCCGCTTCCGTTCGCCGCGCTTCGGCGAGGCGCACCACAAGCGGGTGCCGACGCCCATGAAACGGAAGTATCGGCGGAAAAAGAGCAAGGACGACATCATCGACAATGACGTGGCCGGCGCCGAGGGAGAGGAGGAGCCGCCGAGCCCCGGTCAGACCGGCATGCCCGATTCTTACTACCCGATCTACCTGCCGATCGATCAGGCTTTCAAGGCCAAGTACGTGTTCCATCACAAGCGGGGCAAGACGTTTCAGGAGCGGCTCTACGTGTTCCTCGAGCATCCCGGCGGCTGGCTGTGTTTCATCTACCATTTCGCTGTGTGAGTATCTTCCGCTCGCGCGCTCCGGCGATCATTTCTTTCAACTTTGTCCGCCCGTCGCGAACGAATCGGGCAAAATATGCGTGATCAAAAGTGCAAATTTATGTTCACCCCGAGACTTTCGAGCGCAGCGGTGTAGCACGCGCCGTTCGTTCGCCGCTAAAACGGCCAAAGGTTAAAAGATGTGAATGCAAAATGCCGCATCAGCGGTTACCTCCTGTTTCCCTTCTACGCGCGAGCATCGATTTCAGCGTCGTGGCCTTTGACACCTGGCGTGGCCTAAATTCGATCGCCGGGGACTCGCCGGCTGCAATCGAATGATCGCTCGAATCAGTCTGTCTAATCGCGCGAGCGATCCCCGATTTGATCGGAGCACAGATATCTCGCATAGGATTTTATTGCTGGTTGATTCGCTGTGATTCGATAAGCGATAACAGGGCGCCGGAAGTCGAAATAGCCGGGGTATACTTTAGGTAGTGTCGATAAAAGAGTGCGTTTCTCGTGATAGCTACTAGCTTTTACACGTTCATTGTCGACACGGGGAGTTTACAAGTGCTATTAACGTACAATTTTGGTATCAAGTTTTACGTGACGACGCTTTCGTGTAATATGCTCTCTGCAATATAAGGATATAAATTTAGGAATATTTTCTCTCGATGTCTCTAAAATATGGGATATATTTATAAGCAGGCAAAATCTAAATGTTATTTCTATGAAAAACTTGTGCTTTTTTATCTTCTGCATGGTAGTTTGTCAAAATGCAAAAATAGGCCGATAAAAATCACTCTCAGTGATTTAAATAGCATGAAATATTTAATTAAATATTTAATTTGCAAAATCTCATATAAAACTGTATAACTTTTCCTTGAACAATTTTTGACGTCTGTTGAAAACTATTATTGGTTGAAATTTTACGCGTAAACAGAAAGCGTTCAATCTTTGTCGTAAAAATAAAACTGTTGCCACTTCCTAAATATACACCGCTGATTGACTGATCGATTTGACATTAATCTTTTATAATTTTAAAGATATTAGCTTATAATATTCTTGACGTTTTAGATTCTATTTATTTTCGCTGCAATATGTGCAGTTTCTAATTGAATCTAATAAATTTACGAAAATTGTAATTTAATATCTCTCTATGCGGTTAGACCGATAAGGTTGCTTACACGAGAAAATCCATAAAATAAACCTTGATAGATCGTCCTTGCGAAGCTCCTTCAAGCATGTCTCTGGCACGATTTGGATCAAGTAGATTTATCAATACATTTGCGTACTACCATAAATTTATTCTCTTTATGCACACGTCGTTTAGAAAAGCAGATGCATTAGCTGGCGCTCGTTGAAAGGCGAATAGTGGAAAGACTAATTCTTTGACCTCCCTACATGTGCTATTTTTGCAGCTGGAATATTCAGAGGTAATACGTATGTCAGTAATTTCATGATGGGGATAAACATTTGTGATCGTACGTGAAAATGTGTTTTCGTTGTAATGCTGCGATCGCGACGCGATAAAACCGATTAAACTGTTCAGGAAGTGCCGCAGAAAATCAATATTTAGCTTTCCACGCGTTAGAAATATTTATAATACTTTGATAGTATCTTCAATGTCACGGAATAATTTTTATCATTGTCCGATATAAAATTGTGACCTTAATTGTTAACTTTGCACTTTATTAGAGAGAATAAAAGGATTCTCCGATAAAATCTTGATATTAGGAGAATCAGGGTCAGTTTGCCATCTATTATGATATTTTATATTTTATGGCTTGCTATCTTTATTCAATTATTTAATTGATAGTTTTTTTTATTTTTATTATTTTTTATATTGTATGTTTGATAGGGGATTGTATTAGCTTTGGAATGTTAACAATATTATACACGCATCTTTATCGCGCTTCGGTCTTATGCTCTGCAAAAAGAGGCACACATTGGTCTACGAAGTATATCTATTCCTCTGGCGAACATCATCCATCGAAAAACTTCGCGAACTCGTACATTATTCAACGGGCTGTTTTTCATTTCTTCCAAACTGTCGCCAAGTACCGCAGCTTTTTAAATAATTCATTATCAAAACAAAATGCAGTAAAGTATCCGCGAAACAGATCGACCTCTGCGAATATACATACAAAGGAGAGTTTCTATCGTTTTTCTTATTGTCAGTCAACACCTTGCGCTTATTTTCTTCGTTTGATTTCGAGTTTTGACAGGCGATCGTTAAGTGGGAAGTGAAAAGAATCGAATCACGATTTTAATATATATTTTAAATATTTTTTAAATTTATTTTTGGATAAAATATTCCACTTCACAAATTCTTTATTAGCGATAAGATCAGAGCATTAAGAGAATCCAAACACAAAACATTCTGTACACTAATTTTAAGTTAATTGAGCTTTACTGATTGTGAGTATATTTGAGGACGCTCGAGTGTCATAAAATATTTGAGAATTATTCATCAATCAACGCAAAATGTGCACAATCGACACTTCCATCTTGCGTTTTATCGCACCCTGCGGGGTGTCTGATAATAAACCGCGTTATCGAACTTTTGGCGGCGCGAAAGTCGAAACGTTACAGTCGGAAATTGCCACGGAAGCGTCTTTCATTTTGCACCCGATGGTACTGTCGTCACGTCGGACACGCCATTCATTTCCGGAAACATATATCTATTTTTCCAGCATACTGAAAATAAGCTATATCTACATAATGCGTTCCTACAATTATTTTCCGATATACATTTTTCTCTTTGTGTCCGACATTCTCGATTCAATGGTTCAATTTTAAGGATAACAACTTTCTGAAGTGTAACCGGAAGTATAACACATTCAACAAACAAGTGGACAAACAGTTGTTCGTTGCTCTTGTTAATCTTTGCTGTTTGACTTGTTAATAATAGCTGATATAAACTTCCATCTTGTTTACAACAAGTTTACTTGAAGAATGAATATTGCAGATGCCAAACCAGTTAGAATTCACTTACAATACATATCTAATACGAAAGAATCGTGTGAACAGTGCTAATGTTTCTAAACAAGTACAGTTTAAGAATAAAACGAATATAATTGAAAAACTAACGAACAACAATCTTGGCCTGACCGGTTAAAGTTTTAAACATTAGCACGATTCATGCAATTCTTTCGGTATTGTTTTTTAAATAAATTTAGTTTTAATCTTTTGAAATAAAAAATTTAATTACTGATGTTTTATTAATTTATATTTTCTAGTGAATTTGCTTTTTTGTTGTAAATAAAATAAAAATTCCCTGAGCTATTAAGATCAAAGTTGCTAAAAATTAACAGAGTTGCTATCGTGGAAAGATGTATTTATAAATTTATAAGAATTTTATATATGTCTGTTTGTCTACTTATTTATTGAATAATCCTTACAATTTTAACTGGTACAGTTACAATTTTAACTGGTACAGTTAAAATTGTAAGTATTATTCAATAAATAAGTAGACAAACAGACATATATAAAATTCTTATAAATTTATAAATACATCTTTCCACGATAGCAACTCTGTTAATTTTTAGCAACTTTGATCTTAATAGCTCAGGGAATTTTTATTTTATTTACAACAAAAAAGCAAATTCACTAGAAAATATAAATTAATAAAACATCAGTAATTAAATTTTTTATTTCAAAAGATTAAAACTAAATTTATTTAAAAAACAATACCGAAAGAATTGCATGAATCGTGCTAATGTTTAAAACTTTAACCGGTCAGGCCAAGATTGTTGTTCGTTAGTTTTTCAATTATATTCGTACTGTACCAGTTAAAATTGTAGATTCTATCGATATCAGAAAGCAGCTTTACAGAATTTGACATTTTACATTATTTTCGTATCAAATATTGAATTAATAATTTTTTTCTCATACTATTTGGCGAAAATCTGACATTGAAAAAACAAATAATTGAACTTTTCATAAATCTCTTTAACTGCACGTGGTCATTGCATGACTGTTGCGAATAGCATGGTCTTCGTGCAGCTTTAATGCCGCGCCGTTTATACAATCGTTAGACAGCCGGCTAATGAAGTCGCGCTGCACGAAACGCTGCTGTAAATATTTAATTGTGCAAGTGATCGTATTGATCGCACTATAGTGTCCGTTATTATCTATTATTGTACTAACCTGATGCCAAAGTAATCGAGAAGTGGGAAGGCACAGGAGGGATAAGAGTCATTCAAACTGAATTTCGTTGGAAATTTCACGGGCTTCTGCCTGTTTAAACTATTTACGTAACGAATTGAAACTGAAATTATGACAATATAATTCTCAGCCATATACGAATTTTTTTCCCTTTGTTTTTTCCGTCATACTTTTTTTTTAAACATTAATTGCTTCAAATACTAGATAAAACTGCATTTCTAAAAGTTAATTAAAATTCGAGTGCTTAACTAAAGTAGCTTGAAAAAAAAACGAAGCTACCGATTAAACTAAAATTTATAATTGTGCTTTTCACAATCGCAGAATTTTTCAAGTTGGATTGCCAAATGTTTTTTTGTTTTCGGAGAACTCGATCGTATCGTTTAATCCACTTTATTCATTGTTTTTAAAAGCCAATTAAGCGTGACTCAAGCGTATCGCGGCGTTACGCATTGTGGTGTCAAGATAAAAGAAATTTGTCGCTAACAAGAGAGAGAGTCCAATTTTACCGGCCTACTTTCGAGCGGGCGTAAATAGCAGCGTGTTATTAGGCCCAATGCATATGCATGCTATTTGCGTGCAGTCTGTTATTTTTAGATGAAAATCGCGCGCGCTGATATATCGATATCGCGCGCATAATGATGCCCATGGAGATTACACATCACGCTATAGAAGGTCGTTACTAAATTTTTTAACAAATCGAATGCGCGCGATCGAGAAAGCGTGCGAATCGGAGAGAAACCGGAAATTCGATCGATGTCGCGCGTATGCAAATCGGCGTGTTGAAACGAGCGATACTCGCGAAACGTTGCAAAAAAAAGATAAAATAAAATACAGCACAATATCGCGGAATTGCATAAATTGTTACGCATGCGTTCATTCTGTTTTCAGCGCGGATATTTTTGACCTTTTGATTTTTCCCAGCGAGACAGGAATTGCATTTGTTAATCGGCAACGCGATAATGTCATGCGTCATATTAATTACTCTGCGTTGATTGATTACAATTATATGCCTCATCAAGTAATCGATTTCATTAAGGGCGCAGCAGACTGAAATTTCGCACGAAAATGACTGAGAGAGAGAGAGAGAGAGAGAGAGAGAGAGAGAGAGAGAGAGAGAGAGAGAGAGAGTACTTTTTTGTGTGTTGCGATCGGAATCGGATAGCTTGTGTTACTTTGAACGCACGAATCCATTTGTAATTAAACTGTGATGTGTATGAATAAACGACGCGGTATGATATGACGTTATTGCCATAGGAAGCGCGCACGCAAGTTCTATCTCTCCTCCATCGCATGTAGGTTAATTGATATGCAGGGGATGCACAATGGGTGTACACGTCCAATCATTTTATATATCTTTAGCCGTGAACAACGTATGGCGCATTGTGTCCGCCGATGCCCGTGTGTTAATATCGATAATTAGATCTCGCCTCGACCTTTCGACTCACAATCAGTCATTCAATGGTACAGGATGTCCCTCGTAAGATCTAGTTTTTTTTTTTTCCCCACCACGCGCAAGAAAGGATGAGAATTTTTATAGCGCAAGATGTTACCTTTTTATATATCTTCGGAATCTCCCCGAAGCACCGCGCGTACTTTACTTTAACCACGTGTACAGAACGATTCGACGGCGGGATCTGAGAAACGGCATATCCAGACGTGGGTGCGAGCCGACCTTCAGCCAGCGATTGTTGTTTCGCGTTTTATTCCGCGGACATTCCGCTGCATAACTTCGGTGCTTCCAGTAAAGTGCAAAAAGTGTGCTATTCACGAATAACGTCTGTCCGACGCTCGACAGAAGATGGATGAGTTCCGAGCGATGCTCGAGGAAAAAAGGAGGAATATGTTAGACAATTATCATAGTAGGTCGATGAAGGTGACCCGTGCAGCCACGGAATACGTTGTACATATGTACGTCGGAATTATAGGCCCTCGACACGCCATCTTAAAGAGTACTACGCGGCGATGGCCAAAGCTGCCTTCGTTAACGCCGCGCCGTGCTCGTCCGCGTTACTTAACGAGGCAACGCTCAACAATAAATTACTTGTACAAACAGCGAAAGCGCCTAGGCAGATCGATCGCTAGATCGTAGCAATTACCGGTCCCGCTTAAGCCCGCACACGTGAGCTATGCCTTGCTGTCCCGTGTAGCGTTTTCCTACGTCGTCGCGTTCGCGCGATGCACGCGTATCGATAGATAGCGATTGAGATTCGCAATGACGCGCTTCACTGGAAAATTGAGCGAGCCCGAGAAAAGACGGGGAAGCGAATTTCACGAGGCTAGCGTGCGAATGAATACTCGATATACTTATCTTACCGAGGCTCCACTCACGAATATTCATTGCAATGCATAGTTGTATCTGTGATCGCGGAATCCGATATTATGCACGACCGCAAATCCTATTGCATGGAGATTACATTTTATTTGCTGATGCATAAAAAATTGTACGACACAGATATTATACGTGTACATGTGTGTTCAATGTATTCTTAAAAAATCAAAATTAGCAAATATGTTAGAAACATTTGTCTGTCTTGTGAATAATTGTAATAGGTGTTTGTAAAAAATGTATGGACAAATGTAGAATTTGTTGCTTACAGCCGTTTATCTCGAGATGATTGAGTTTTTAACGTTGTAAAAACTACAATCTTTATTGTGCTCGATATGTATTTTAAAAGTAAAATATTTATTTATGTATTTAATAATTCTTTTCATATGTAGACTGTTATCGGGATATTTCCAGAATGTATTGCTACGTGTTATCTGTCGGTTTATATTTTTTTTATTATGAAAGGTGCTTTATAAAAACACACTGCTTACTCAGATTTACAAATAAAATACTAGATACAATAATTTAGAACGAACGTTTGAACATTTTCAGCATATATTAAACAGCTCGCGCAATAATACGGTTTTTAACAAATGATTTTCGTAAGATTTGTGAACAAAATAAAAATACAAAAAATTTATATTCTGCTGACAATGTTGTCAAGTTAAATCGTTAAACGTTACAGAGACGGTTGAGATAATTGCATCTTGTATCGCAACATATTTTAATTTAAGCATTGTCTTTATACTCGTTGATATCAATCTGTCCGAAACATGTAATTAAATAATAAATAAAATAAATAAGAGAGTGAAAATTAATTTAACATTATGCTTTGTATCGTGCAAATTGTATTTGAATTTATATATAAAATTTAAGAGCAGAGACAGCGTATTGTGCCGAAGAAAATATCGGAACATAGAAAAATCGGGAACGTAGAAGATATCGGAAAATCCCGGGTCTAGTATCTGATATTAAATTTCTAATAAATTTTATTATATTTTGTTGTGGAAAATTTGTGGCTCTCGCGGCTTTTACGGTGGATCTTTCTGTCCGCCAGATAAGACGGCAAAGTTATCGCGCTCAGTATCGTCACAAATGTTTTTATGTTCAATCGTCGCGGAATATATACGCGACGACCTTGATCGATAGGCACTACAAACGGCTATATATATATACATCCTCTGGTAATGTTCTTTGCAAGTTTAAGTACAAAATTAGGTTTCGTAACGCCGGCAATCAGTAATGTTAGATGTCTAGAGTATCATAGCGCTGTTAGTTTATCAAGTAATTTGTCACTTTGACGAGAGTTTAATAACCCAACGAATATGTAGTTTGTTCGAGCGAAGAGACAGGTGAGCCAAGTTTTTTTCCGTCGAGAAATCGGAACGCAAGTGCAAAACTTCCGTGTGACATACTGGAACGCGGTGTACAGCGCGTAGTCTTAGTAGTGCTATTTATATCGTATTTCATTTTGTCAATCATTTTTATCGAGCTTGGATTCCATCGTATCAGTGTAAATATTATTACAGTAGAGTAGATAATTTAGATTGTCATCAATGAAGGCCTAATTTAAATTTTACGTCACGCAACGTGATATACAATGTGTCTACATGTATTTCTTTTCTATTCTTTTCCTTCTTATTTCGCGATAATTACTTCCGATGTTATATATGTCGTGCGCTATTTGAATTATGTCTCGCACTATATATTTGAGCATGATTTCACGTTTGCATAGAAATCCGTAACTGAGGGAAAGTATAACAATTCCGTGGCGCTCTACACTAACTTTGTTCTCCAGTGGCTACCATAAGCGTGTCAGAAAATGTCTAAAAGTTTGGTACATCCTTTTTAATAGCGCAGGAATACTTAAGTTTAAAACATTGAGGGAAGAAAACAATGACAGTTTGATAAAGAATCTAAGGTCGCTTTAAATATGAATTAAACATATGACGTTTTATGCTTGTGATGCATCAAAGTATCCACTTGAACGTAATTCTAATGCAAAACTGAGCATCGAACAATTTGCATATGTTTGTATAAATGTGTTTCTTTCTAGGTTCATGGTGGTATTGGTGTGCCTCATATTTAGCGTTTTGTCAACGATAGATCAATACAGTGACTTCGCAAACGAAACTCTGTTTTGGATGGTGAGTACATTATATGTTTATATATATATATATATATATATATATATATATATATATATATATATATTAATAATATATATATTAATACTTTTGCACGACCTCGTTTGAACAAAGGTCTTATTAAAGCACCTCGTGTAATGGCTCGTGTAATGACAAGTTATTCGTAAAAACGTTAAGCACTGATGATTAGGATTTCACAAACGAGGGCTATAACATTCGGTAAAAGAGTTAAGGCAAACTTCATTTAATTAGTCCTCGAAAGGAACACTTGGAGATATTTTTATTGCTTTACTCTCGAGAATAGACTTTATAACAGTTCCGGAGTGAAAACTTTCTGCGCTCTCTCTTCTTTCGCCGCCGCTGAGGTTGAACAAATAAAATTAATTCCTCCTCTTATCTTATTAGAAAAGGAAAATGTTCGCGAAACTTCGTGTAACATAAAGTTGCGCTGCGCGGAGTCGCGTCAACACCTCAAAAAAAAAAAAAAAAAATTAACATCGCGAATCGATGTTCTGCATTGTACGAATTTACGATCGCACTGCTTTCGCGATCGTGTCGCTTTTTTTTTTGTTTCATTCCTCGCGCGAACACGGAGGAGGTAAGTGCGCATAGAAGCTCGTTAATGTCCTGGGTCATAAAAGAGTATAAGCCAGTTTTCAAGGATCCCCGCTTGGCTGCAGTTCTAACGTCGACGTCCTCGTTTTTCTAGGGCGTCTCGTTGATACAACGGCGCTGAGTACAATCGATACAACAGCCACCCCTATCCATACGCTACTGTCTATTGCATATTCATTTTAGTGATGATTAGTTAATGTCCATACTAATTTACGGAGCCATAGCGCGTATTTTTCCCCTCTATCGACGCCGGATAATTAAACTGTCACATATTGCCACCGGCATATTCAATCACTTCTGGTCGAAATAACATATTCACAAACTTAATCATGTTTTTCTAAATATATATTTCTAACTATTTATTGTATAAAAACAATAATAATGAAATAAAATGTATTTCCACGCATTAAACAAAAAAAAATAATTTTTTTTTTTTTAAATATTAAATAATTATTTATAAAGGAATGGCTCAAATGATAACAATCAATTAATATAATAGAAAGGCATAGAGAACCGTCGCGGGATGTTAGTGCGAAATTATAATTTTCTTAAAGAAATTAATTTGTTAGTCTACGTGAGACAGTTAAATTTGTACACCGATCTCTGGTTCGAGATACTTAAAGTGTACGAAAATTTTAGTACATTGTTCTCACATATGGAGAATCAGTATGTACTGATAGGAATTATTAGAAAGAAGGGAATAGAGAAAAAATATCAGGGCGCGAGTGGCTAAGCCGGGAATTGAACCCGGGTCTTCCCGGGTGTACAAATTTAACTGTCTCACGTAGACTAACAAATTAATTTCTTTAAGAAAATTATAATTTCGCACAAACATCCCGCGACGGCTCTCTATGCCTTTCTATTATATTAATTGATTGTTAAATAATTATTATTTTCTTTTATATATACAGGCTAAAACTAATTAGCTGTCATTTTTAAACGCACATAGGGAGCAAGAAAAATAAAATATCTTTTAGCGGAGAACATTTTGCAGTTTTTTATTTACATATAAACTAAAAACAATGGAAAATATTTTTATTATTAAATAAACGTTTATTAAAAAATGTCAAATTTTGCTTTTAATTTCTGCTGGATTATATTTTCGAAATGCGCACCGTCAGAATTATAACAAAAAATTTAAGTCACTTTTGGAAACTGTAAAAAACTTTATGCGACAAAAGTTACAGTTACAGTTATAATTTTTGAAATCGACTTAATTTTTATATAATTCTGACGGTACGCGCATCAAAAATATATACCATTAAAATTAGCGATATTCGGTATTTTTTAATAAACGTTTATTTAATGATAAAAATATTGTCTTTAGTTTACACGTAAATAAAGCTGCAAAATGTCTTCTGTTAAAGAATATTTTTTTTTTTGCTTCTTATGTGCGTTTAAAAATGACAGCTAATTAGTTTCAGCAGCTTCCCATAGGACACTCTGTATAATAAATTGATTCAGACACAACTAATTGTAAGAAATGGAGCGTCATTTCTGATAAATTAAGTCGCAGATTTACATAGCGGTTAAATAAATCTACGAGAATATATTTGAAGCGATTGAATCGCGATTGAATCGCGACCGAAGATATGGAGCGTCTGGAGCGGAACTGAATGCTTAATCATACTTCATTAATGTCCAGGAAATATGTCTCGTGGTATTCTTCGGGGTCGAGTACATGGTTCGATTATGGAGCGCGGGCTGCAGGTCCAAGTACATGGGTTGCTGCGGACGGCTGCGATTCGTACGGAAACCGATTTGTATCATAGGTGAGTTGCGGCTCGCTTTTCCTAATGCAAGCGAAGCGCATCGCAAGCGGAGCGCGGTATGCTCGAAACTAATCCGATATTCGCATTGTCCGATCGACGGACGCCAAAATTGGATCGCGAGAATCGTCCGTCCTTTTGTTTCGGATCGCTTACAGGACCGTTTGCGCGACTATCGCTAGCCGACCAACTTTGCGAAATTAAGCCCTGGCCCTAATATCGAATCCATTCCGCTAAAACCAAGATTGGACGCGCTGTATCGCGGCCATCGTTTCTGCCGGACGCGCTTCACGAATGAAACACACGCAAACGCGGTGTCCGCGGTGAAATTTCTCTCTTAATTGAAGACCCAGCTAAAATTGATTACCTGGCCTCTGTTTTGGAACTTTGCAATTACGTTGATGACGACTGCACGATTGAAGACTTGAAAGCAAGGAAAAACGGGCGCTTTGATTTTTTTTTTTTTTTTTAAATATTATTGGAGTGGCCAAAAAGTCAAAAAGCCTCCGAGAGCGTATCAAAATTCCTTTTTGTAGGATAAATTTAGTTATTCATGGTCGAATTAATTGGTTTGCGGATTATTCGTGTAAGTTGCTAATGAATAATGACGAGTAAATAAACGTGTTCAAACAAAATCCTCAGTTTCGCAGTCGTGCGTATTTTGTGTATATTCGCGGTTCATGTATTGCTCACTGCTCGGAATTAGTCGTATTTTCGAATCGATTTTCACGCGGCACCACGCGAACTGCGTTATACAAATTGCTGTTGTACAGAACTTTTCGCTTAATAAACAATATTGGCGTTGGAGTATCCGTGCGCTTCTCGCATCCGACGAAAACCGCTTCCTCGTCATTATCTTGAACTGCCGGTAATATAATCGAGAGTGCACTGTATTTCGTTTCACTTTATCTAGCAGGAGCGGGAAACGCAGAACGTTAATTGTCCGTGGCATCGTGAATGGAGCATTATTATTAACAGACCGGCCGCAAAAACGCTACTGGGATTGCTCGTATTCGCCAGTCTCTCGTATAACGCGCGGATCTAAAGAGAGATTATTGCTTTTGTGGTCTTGGCAACGCGCGCATGCACAGTCGACAAATGAATTTTCCAGATAATATCGGATTAAGCATTAATCGGATTACGTTCTTTGCGTTTATCGATATCGCTGATTATCGGCGATTTGATCAGCACCTCCTGTGTCGGCGGAAAATATTTTTTTCAATCGGCACGACATGCGGACACTAAGCCGTTTTATATGTATAACTATACACTGCGAAGCGGCCGTCGCATTTTATCGCGTTTCCTTCGTATTGATCGTGCGACGCTCTTTTTACTTTTAGATTTAATCGTCGTGGTAGCGTCCATGGTAGTCCTGTCGGTAGGAAGCAACGGTCAGGTGTTTGCCACATCCGCCATCAGGGGTATTCGGTTTTTGCAAATTCTGCGAATGCTCCATGTCGATCGTCAAGGCGGCACGTGGCGGCTCCTAGGCTCGGTGGTTTTCATACATCGTCAGGTATGTCGACTGCATCGTATGAAGAAGTGGATCTTAATAAGTGGATTTTAATTACAAAATCAAGGGTACCTGTGTGTTTGATAATTATATTTCTAAACACTTTTGTACTTATAAAATATTTGTATTAATACTTGTGAAATATTTATAAGAATTTCTTTTTTTTTTTGCTTCACAGGAACTGATCACAACGCTGTACATTGGGTTCCTAGGCCTTATTTTCAGCAGCTACTTCGTGTACCTTGCCGAAAAAGACGCAGTCGGGCCCGACGGCAAAACAGACTTTTCCAGTTACGCCGATGCACTGTGGTGGGGGGTGGTAATTATTGATTTTTCTAACAAATACTTTTTACTAATTTAGCGGCAATCTATGAAATTTATGAAAAAAATTTTTACACTATTTTTCAATTATTGCCATTGCTGTTAATCTTTTATTGAATTTAAATTTTTTATGAGAACGACGAATAAATGGTATAGAATGTGATCGCAATGTACATTTAAAAAGTATAAAAAGGTACAAAATACTAAAAAGTTTAATATTCCGAGAAAGCAAAATTTTATTTCCAATGGAAACTAAATCCGATGAAAAGTGAAGTCATTAAATCAATTCTGCGAAAAATATAAGCAGCTTAAAGTTCTTCATATAATTAACAACGCAAACAAATTGAGGAAAAATTGATGAATGGTGGCAAATAATCGCCAAAAGAACGATCGATTTGCAATTTATCACGGCGGCAACGATAAGTTTCGATGTGCGGCGCGATACTAATACTCGCGTGTCACACCGATGCAAATAGTTTGAATTACAGCGCCATTTGTACAGCAATGTGGTGCGTAAATTAAATTACTTATCAGAGCGTAATACGCTAATTAATAGGATTAACTAATTGGGTTTCGCGGATTAAACTGTTGATAAAGTAGATGTCAACTGTTTGCACGGAGCGAAACCTCTCCGGACTGAACTTGATATCGTTAGGAGCGATGCAGAGATAGTTCGCACATTGAGCACGCTGTGAAACAATTTTATTTGCATAATGAATACGTTTGATGTTTGCAGATCACGGTAACGACGATAGGTTATGGTGATACCGTCCCACAAACGTGGATGGGGAAAATAGTGGCCTCGTGCTTCAGCGTTTTCGCCATATCTTTTTTCGCACTTCCAGCTGTAAGTATATGTTGCCGAAACATTCTCCCTTCGCACTCCTTTTTTCTAATCAATCTAGTCATTTTTTTTACGACAATCAATTTAGATTTCTACAGAGATCATCATTTGTCGCAAGTTTTTAACAATATCTTTATGATATAAATTCAAATTCTGTCGGAATTTACTTGAAATTAATTAAGGAATGTAATTTTGTTATCTATTTATTTGGTTTGAAATTAGCAGTTTAGAGAAACTCGTCTAGTTAGAAATGCTTTATTTGTATTTGTTTTATCAGTCAGAAGGATTAAATTAAATCAATGCAGCTATCGTGAGTTGGTGTTTCCGTATCTTTCTCAGGGTATCCTAGGTTCCGGGTTCGCGTTGAAGGTACAGCAGAAGCAACGCCAGAAGCATTTCAATCGGCAAATACCGGCTGCGGCGATGTTGATACAGTGTCTGTGGAGGTGTTATGCCGCCGACAAGGCCATCAACAGCGTCGCTACGTGGAACATCTACATCAAGGATCCGGCGCCGGCTGGACAGCCCTCGACACCCCTGGGCAAGGTAATATTTCCCGTTTGCGAGCAGTGCGGAGCAGTAGCCGTATTTAGCTGTTGACTGTTGATGTTCTTAGTTGCTTATACAATGTTCTTGGACGTTGAAAGATGGATTTAATAAGTCGCAAAAATCGCGCGATTGCCCCCACGCGAAAAAAAAAAGAGTGAAAAAAACTTTATTGCGATTTGGTCGACGAGTTCGCTAATGAATCTGGAATTACCTGTGATTTCTCGTCTGACTCAAATATATGGCATCCGAACTAATTGCTCCTGAGATTTCCGGACTCTTACCGCGATTACGTCTCCGCGTGCGACCAGATTGTCGAGTAATTCTGAATCGTGGTGGAAGAGTCGCGTCATTGTGTTCCCTCCTAAGCGGATTGCGAGAAATCAAATTTGCCTTGTGTCGCTAAACCCGCCGCGCAAATAAGCGTGAAGCGGTGTAAAAAAAAACGAAGTAGCGTATAAAATTTATTTTTTAATCTAAAAAAAGTAATCAAAGTTAAATCATTAAATATTTAATTAAAAGCGATTACATTTTTATATTAAAAATCAACGGAGATTCTTAATACATTTTTGACTAAATGTTTATTAAAATATTTTTAATTGGTCGCCGTAAATTGGTCAGCATCCACAAATTACCGTGTCACATCAAATATAAAACGTTGCAAAGCGTAAAAAATTCACGGTAAACTTAAACTTTTATGAACATTTATAATCCGACTCATTAGAATCTATTAGAGATGTTTCGCGCTTTCGGGAAAGAAGACTATAACGTATTTGAAATGCGTATTAATTAAATATAAAAGCCGTTGTATTACAGCGGCAATTTCATTAGCGGGCGTCTAATAAGGCCGCTGTTAAAAGTTATTACAATAAAATTCGCTATATAATCGGTTCCGCGTAATAACGAGATTTGCGCGAGATAGTTTCGCTGTCCTATATTATTAATCGCTAATTACCGCCCCGGTGAATCTAGTATTGTGTAACGACAGTAACAACGGCCGTGTACTTTTACCTGTCCGATGATAATTTGGCAGTGGATGGATGCAAGCGGAGAATGCGAATTTTGCTCGATGTTCTCAATGTGCCGTTATTTACCGCCGCTATCCGGTCAATTTTGTCCCCCCCCCCTTTTCCCCTACATGTTGCTAATCACATACGTGTGTTAATGCAGTCAGAAAAAAAAGATGCGCTTAGAAGCTTCTGTACATTATCCCCCCCCCCCCCTTTATATACGACGTAACGAGAGTTCCGCTTTTGTTTTTTGTTCGTTCGATTTCGTTTTCGTTACGTAATATTATAAGAACGATCCTCCTTTAACAATGCGTTTTTTTAACGGACTGGTTTGTTTACCTCTTGGATATATGTAGGTATATCCTTTTATAGTCTTAATGGTTAACCGTTTATTAGTTGGAATGTTGGGTATATTATATATAAGATGCGTGCAGATATTCATTAGGATTATATTATTATTATAGAAATTTATGTTAATTTTTTTTATATACACTGTAAAAAATTACTGCCAATTCAGACAAAAGTGTTTGAAGTTTTCTTACAGTCACATTGTCTCAATTTTCGGACAGAATATTGTCTGAATTTCTAGCCACAGTTATCTGAATTTCTGGTTACAGTTGTCTGAATTTCTAGCCACAGTTGTCTGAATTTCTGGTCACAGTTGTCTGAATTTCTAGCTACAGTTGTCTGAATATTTCTGATCTCAATGCCTGAATATTCAAACACTTTTGTCAGAATTTAGATGTGGTTTTTTAAAAATACTAACAATATATTTTGGTTTAAAGTATACTCAATGATGCGATATTTCCTATTGGGCTTCCGACTCCCGAGCCCCACACAAGCGAGAATATGTACGCGCTTCTATCACAAAAATGTGTCTGAATTTTTAGGCAATTTTTTACAGTGTATGTATAGAGATCTTCCTTTTTTTTTACGTGAACGTTAAATTGTCGCAAATCCGTGAAATGCCAGTTGGTAAAGTTTCTCGCGTGGGTCGCACTCTTGAATTTTCACGGCTTTATTTTTTTATTTAATTTTTTTTTAAACATCTAATCTAAATCACAAATAGTTACGTTTGAACGGTCCATCAACAGGCTCGTGTTGCACAAATATAAACTCCAAAAAAAAAAAAAAAAAATCAAATTTTATCGTCAGCCACGCGTTCTCGTATCTTTGTGGTGCATCTCTTTTTTTATTAAATTTATATTTCAAACATTATTGCTTGGAAACTCCAATAGTTGTCATCCTCACATAAATTGCTTCCGAATATGTGTATCGAATAACAGACGCAATATTTTTAGAACGGTTTGATTTTTCAGAACGGCTGTGTTTGATTTCCATTTCCCATTACGATTATTATCGTTCAACCAGCGTATTTTTGTATTGCGCTTGTACACCGTAATGTATATATGAATAACATAAAATTAAATTGCCCGAACTATGGGAAATGTAAATAATACGTTTGAAATTGTTTTCACAGCCATTGCAACATTAAATTCATAATTAATGATTATAAAAGAATTTACAAAAAAAAAGGGGAAAAACGGGACTTAACCAAAAAAAAAGTTGATTTATCGGCACATTTCGCGTACGCTTAATTGACACGAAGCGGCCGTATTTGTAAAAGTTGTATCTCCATTTTGCATCTGCTGCCAAAGTTCACAAGCTCTCTGTGTTGAAACCGCGCGCGATACATTATTTACAATAGTAAAACAACGCTAAGTGTGATGATTTAACGATGATAAAATATACCTAATATATTTCAGTTGATTTGTGTAAAGAAGATGGTATGTAAATGGTTTATATTTATTTCCATTCTTACTCTCTTTTGCATGTTTATTTTTTTCCAACTTTTTATCACATTTTTTTACACATTTCTGTTACACACCGTGAAACGTCTATCTTTTATATTACATAAGCAGGGGTCACCGTGCTCACTGTCTGCTGACTGAGTGTAGAATAAACGCATATTAAAAGATATTCGACGCTCACAAAAAGACCATACTTTCGTCGCACTTTTAGCTTTAACGAAGGTGACTGCTTAATTTCAAGCTGCAGCTTTTAAACACACCGTCGTAGTCATAGAATTTAAAACGTAAATTAATTTGCGGAAGCGCTGTCTAAGTAAACGTTTAAAAATACGTTATTTACTCTGTTCTTCCTAACAATGTTCTTGTTGAAACATATTTCTCTTTTTTTAATTCTATTTTTACTCGTTACATTTTTTCGAACAGTTTAGAATAAAAATGAAAATCTAATCACTTTTCCGTGAACAAGAATTGAAAAGAAGTGAAAAAAACTTGTGTGACGATATTATTCGGATGATGAAAAGATTACATGGCCTAAGAAGTAAAAGTGCGATGAGAGTACAGATCGAAATATATACAATATCGCTATTGACGATATTATCGAATTTCCTTACAAAAGAAGGGACACAAGTACAGCTTTCTCATTACGCCGCTTTTTAGCTTTAGTGTTACGCAATTTTTCATCTCTTACATCAAGACATTTTTGCTTGATCGGAAATTTCTATTACACATTTCGAAGTCAGCAATATTGCTGACGTGAAACGAACGAGGATACACCGCTAATTTTCCTTTTAACAAACGAAACTATTTATTCAGCGATCGGACGCGCTACTTTCTCTCGAGCGAGCTGAGCTTTGCATAAGCTACTTCAAGTTTGTCGACGAAGAGGCAATATAATCATTTGTTTGATCATGCTTTTATATTTCTGGCTTACGTATTTTTTTTCTGTGCCACACTATTACGCCGTCTCTACGAGGATAACGATCGATGTCACATGTAAATGTGACTTTACCTTACTTAACGGATTTTGTAGCATGCATGCGCCTGGAATAATATATATATATATATTTATATACATATATATAATGTTTGTAGCTGTGTATGTGTATGCCTAGACGTTACTCCTTGTCTCTACATCAGCCTACAGAGTGGGAGACTCGGGATCTCGCACTCGAGTTTACAACGCAAAAATAGGAGTTTACGCCGGTCGCGCGGCTTGGCATTTTCTTATGCAAGATACATAAAGTATCATGGAAAATGGAGATTTCGGCAAGACGGAAGACGCTTTACAAAACATTTGTTTTAAATGTCAACGAAGAGTGTAGAGTTCATAAAATGTTTAAACTTTGTCAGCGTACCAGTAAAGTAAAAGTAAATATAATACAAAGATAAGTTTGCGAATCCAGTCTTTCCAAATCTTAGTTATCGTTATTCTTGTTTTCTTGTCTTATGGTATCTTTTTTCCAATCTTACTTCTTACATTTTTTATCTTTAAATAATACGAAATAATATTTACATATTTGGTCTTTTTTTTATCACTTTGTTGATAAAAATCTTAAACATTCATATCTTAGAAGCACATTTGTTGATAAAATACAGAATTTGATTAGTATAAAATATGATGTATTAGTAGAATACGCTTATACGGTTTGTCCGAACGTTCTAAAAGCATCCAACGTTTCACAAAGTAAAGTTCTCGAAGCGGTAGAAAAGAGAGCGCGCTTTGTACAACGTGCTCGGCATATATCGACAGCGCACACCGGGGATTACACCTTCGCAACAGATCCGGTGTGCGGTCGCGTCGAGTCGTTCCGTGCTGAAAGGACGATGTCACTCGCCATAAACATCGGTCCGCGCGATCGGCGTAATTTCCCGCAGCAGACGTTCATTTCGGATGTCCCGCGGGGAGATCGTCGCTTTCGCGTTGATATCTCCCGCATAATGATGACAGGCTTGTCGTGTTGAGAGAGAGAGAAAGAGAGAGAGAGAGAGAGAGAGAGAGAGAGAGAGAGAGAGAGAGAGAGAGAGAGAGAGAGAGAGAGAAAGAGGAGGGCCGAACGGCCCAGTAGGGATAGTGCATGCTGTGTTCAATGTGCGTTGTAATGGGAGGGCACCGGGGGTTCAGTCTCTGATGATCCAGGTGGCAAAGAAGGCGAGCGTGCTGAAGAGGAGGAAGTCGCGGAACCGAATGGACGTCCAGCAGCAGCCGACCCTGCCGCCCACGATATCCGGCGGCATATCGGCCGGTGCCGGGACCGGACAGAACGACAACCAACGTCTCGAGAACGAGGGGGACGTGGTTTTCTACATGGAGGAGCCCAAGGCGGGCACGCCGAATCGCGCCAGACGTGACAATCGGTGAGCGACTTCTGAAAACTATCTCTCGGGAGAAGTGCGTTGGGATATTGCTTCGCGATTAATTTCCCACCGAAGTGATGCAGATTTCTTTGCATCGGTAATACAAGCGTGATGAAAGAGAGATCGAAAAGAGTGAGCTGAAAGTTTCTTGCACGCGCAATTTAATTTAAAATAATTTGCGTGTAAAGTAAGCGCTTGAGATATCGTTTGTCTCGAATATATTGTCGGCGAAACATTGAAATATCAGAACGGCGGAGAGAAAATTATTCTGATCCCAATCAGCTTTGTTCGCGTTACAATGCGCTCGCATGCAAATTTTGCGTCATAACGGCGCGAGAAGTTTCGCGTCACCTTTAACAGACGTATCTCTCTGGTCATTTCTTCGAGCGGAAGAGTCGTTCTAAAGACCCGCTTTTCAGCTCGGCAAAGCAACGGTCACGAGGACGTTGGTAGTCGGGTGCCGTGAAATTGGCGAGCTTATTTCCGAATGTTCGTTGCTGTCGGGTAATACCAAAAGTGAAAAGTGCATCGAGGTGTCCCAGTGACTTCCTGAATGCGAGACACAGCGCGCGTAATTGCGCGCTGATGTTCAAAGACGGAAATGCACTCGTGACACACGAACGTCCGGCATTGAGAATTTTTCGTAATTACGGCTCTAATATCGCACAATTTTTCAAGTGACACTTTACACGACGAAATAGTCGCGGAATAAAACAGATTTATCATAAAAATCGTTTGTTTGCTTTTTTCCATAATTTGGAAATTACTCGATCTTACGCTAAAGTCAATATTTGATCGCAAATCTAATAATGCGATTAAATTTAAAAATTGCATTAAAACATAAGTGCATAATATTTAATGAGAGCATTAAAATATTAATCTTCGTATTAATTTATATTTGTACGTCGTGTAAATTTATACGGTATGTGCCAAGCTTTGATTAAACGCTTAGTATGTAACTAGTGCAAACTACTTACAAATTAGAAACTTACGATTATTTATTGACAAATTATGTAGAAATATTACTTAATATATTCGTACGTATATATGAATACATTAATTTACAAATATCAATTAATATTTATATATTATTAATTATTAATTAATCGATGAAATTGAAAATTAATGAAAGATATTACATAATATAGTTGAACGTAATTCAATAAAGAACCGCAAGATTTTGATTTATAAATGATAGATAACGTGGAAATAATTTAACTCACGAGACTCACTTATTCGATATCTTCCTTATCAAGCATGTCGATTATCGATCTGTTGAATTAATGAATGACATCAATTTGTCGGTCGAGTGATTTTCGAATAATTTTCGATGTATATAAATTGGCTGCATTTTGAAAGAATCATCGAACCCACTGATTAATGTATTATCCGTTCGAGTGCATTACGGAAATTAAATGTAAATTCTCATGTATGAATAAAATCTTGATAAACAAACACGCCGCATTGTGCGAGACAATGTGCCACTGCAATCCGCATTTGATCGATGCGAGTTTTAGAATCTGCAATTTTATCCCGCTTGCAAAACAAAGCGTTTGTTTGTTATTTGCGCCGATATATAGCCCGCTAAAGTTTTCTCTCAACGGTATTTCTCCCGATTGCGCCAAGGGACCGCGTATCCAGTAAAAACGCTCTGGAGAAAGAACTCGGAAGTTGCGCGCTGCGTAAAAGCCAAGTTCCGATACAATCACAGACGCGTGAAAAGCGTACTTCAACATTTTCACACATTCAAATAACATTTTTCACGAAGCTCTCTCTCGCGAGAGAGAGAGAGAGGTGATTTGAAAAAGTAGAACTCGGCGAACGCTCCGCACGCGATTAAGATTCCGGCCAAGTTTGCGATTTATAAAATTCAAGTCCGACATCGCCGCAAGCTAATTCTCTCCTCGAAATTCCTCGGCTGCGAGGGGCAGCGATTTGCGAAAACTTTCCGCGACAGACACACGTCAGCCCCGTCTGAAGAGCGCTTTCTCCGGAGCGATCTCACGACGTCGAAAGAGTCGGATCGTGAGGTCGTTAGTTTGAATAGCGTGTTCCCGGTTGGCAGGGGGAGCCTCTTCACCTCGCAGACGAGTTCGGTGACGGAGGCAACCAGCGACGAAATTGACATTGACATTGAAGAGCCGCAAAGGGTCACCACGTGAGTATTCACCTCATTTCATCTTTGATTCGTGGAAATTGATCTGTCGCGAGAGAGAGAGATCTATTTTTGCAAAGAAGTTATTTTTTACCAAACTGTAGAAACAATTGGGACATTTGTCAGATTATTTTCGAACCTATTTTATAGTTTCCTTTATTTGTTTCGGAGAATATACCTTTTTCCGAAATTTCACAGCCACACTTTTACGCATTATGCTCGATGTATCGGTCGACCAAAGCATACGGAAGCTTATGATCCATTCGATAACTTCCCAAGCGACTTTCGAACCGCCTGTCATCATCGTGGTGGTCGATCGTCAAGTTATTAAACGCCCATTTCGCGTGTACACTGAGTTAGATCGCGCGCCGACCGAAATCAGAGTGTAGGAAGCCGTGGAACGTATATCTCCATGCAAATTACTTCCACTTTGTATGCGGAATCGATAGCGCCGGGAAATTTTCGTGTACCTCGTGCATACCATAATATACAGATAAATAGCGTGCAGATCGTGGCGCGCGCGCGCGCGCGCGTTCCGCAAGATAGAGCGTAGTTCTACAAGAATAGAATGTGCTTCTACTTCGGTGAAATTTAATTTCGCGAAAATCATGTAGTTTCCTTCATGCATAGATGCGGCGCTCGAGTTAGCGAGGCTCGAGTTCCGACCCTTTGAAAGGGGAATCCGAATGCGCGGAGTTTGATCTCTAATATCGCCGCAGAAATGTCTTGCAACTTGATAGCCGTGTAATCCGATCGTCGTTTTCGTTGTCCTGCTTTTAAATTTGCATTCGCATTTTTCAATTTCCATCATTTATTACCAATTCATTCCAGCTGAATGACAGTCGGGAGAAAGAAAAGTAGAATACGTTGAATATTACCTGAGATATATTTCACATAGTCAACACTTTGCGGACAACTTTAATTAACGCCTCAAATAGATTTCTTCTGAAATGTTTATTAAAAACGTATCTCTTCTATTCTATCCTCAATTTTTATATACGTGTGTCTGCACTACTGATATTAGATCTATTTCAACCGCTTCAGGCGCCTTGTATATTTAGCGTATCCTTGGACTTTTAATTTAGCGGTTTAATTTGCAAACTATCGGATGTTTAAAGGCAACATATTTCGACGCGAGATAAAATCTGTCCGGCTGCCGCTCGTTAATAATTAATGACATTCGCGAGACAATCAGACGCGGGGATTATTGGCATTCGTCATCACGCCGAAAATACATTTCGCCGTCTCATGTCGCACATTCGTGGCTCATGAAAAGAAAAAGAGAGAGAGAGAGACAGAGGTGGGCGGCTTTTCGCGCCATTGACATTTCGAGAAAGTCGATTCCGCAACCGCGGAATGGAACGCACGATATTGGTGGACCAACCGAGCCCGCCGAAGGCGGGCGAAGGTCGGTCTAGATTATACGAGTGTCTCGCCCGAGAGATTACGAAGGTAGTATCACTACTTCGTGCCTAACCAGTCACAATTTTAGAGCAAAGGAAAATTTTCAATTTGCCGCCGCCTGCCCCACTCCGCGGCTCCGCGCCTTCGCACGGCTGCCACTTCCATCGTCATTCCTTTTAGAGTAGTTCCAAAAAATTTGTTTCTTCTTCTTCTGGGTGGGTTGACGAGTATAGTTGGGATGGGAATCTCTCGGGCGAGACACTCGTATAATCTAGACCGACCTTCGCCCGCCTTCGGCGGGCTCGGTTGGTCCACCAATTATACTTCGTGTCTCGCCCTTCGAGATTACGAAGGTAGATCTTTAGAGCCTAAACAATTTTTTGGACATAACATGTATAGTATAATATATATATATATATATATATATATATATATATATATTACTTTATTTAAAGCAAAGGAAAAATAAAATTTTTTACTTAAAAGAAAACAATTGTTATATTCTAGTTATTAGGTGATAATACCGTTCTCGCAAAAGTCTCTTGTGTACTAATTATAGGGCGGTTATAGAAATCCGCGAACACTTTGGAATTCGAAGACCATCCAGCTATTCTTTTAATCTCCTCAATGCTTACTCCTTTCTCAAAGGCCTTTGAGGTTGAAGCGTGTCTAGTGCTATGTGGTGTGAATTTTCTGTCTACTCCGAAAAGGATCAAGCTTGATTTTAACCATTTCCCTAGGGTATCCTTTTTTACTTTCTTATGTGGCCTCTGGAAGGAGATAAATAGTGTGTCTTCTCCGTTTCGTAGACCTTGTGTGACTTTCAGGTAATGTAACAAGGTCTTTGCAATGCACAAACCCGGCTTTTCCTTGAAAAAAGGAAGTTTTAAAAGTGGTTGCTTGGTTCCTACTCTTGACGATTTTATTCTGTCTGGAATTTTTACTTCTAGTCCTTTGTCAGAAGAAGATATATTAGAGATCTTGATTAAGGCCAGAGTTTGTAATCTATGGGCTGTCCCAAGTGCCAATAGGAGGACCAGTTTTTGTGAAAGCTGTTTTAAGGTTAATAATTCTAACGGAAACCACTTCTGTAGTCCTTTTAATACGGGATCAACATCCCACGTCGAATCGTACCTCGGCTTGTTTGGTCTTGTTTTCGATGATCCCTTAATGAATTTTTTGACTAAATCATTAGTTCCGATGTCTTCCGTGGATATTGTTGCTAATGCTGATCTTGATGAATTCAATGTTCCATAGTTTGCGCCGTTTTGATATCTTAAGGTTAGAAATTCTAAGACTTTGGATATTGATACGTCAAAAGGATCGGTATTTTGTGTGCTGTTCCAATTCCACCATAATTTTAGTGCGTTATTATACTGGTTGATTGTTGAATCTTCCCATGCTTTTAGCATTATGTCCGCTGCATCCTCTGATGTTCCTCTTCGTCTGAAGGCTTCGCTGATAATCTGGCGGCAACCAGGGTAAGTTTGAATGCTAAAGGATGGCGTCGTGTTCTGCAAGATGAGAGTAAAAGATTGGCATTTGGGTGGAACTCTAAATATGATCCTTTGAGTAGTTTCATAAATACTGGGAACCATATTTGGTTAGACCAGAGGGGTACTATTACAATTCCAGAAGCTTTATCGTTTTTAATTTTTTGAAGTACTTTGGCAATTATGCCAAAGGGTGGGAATGCGTAAAAGTTTAAGTTTGACCATGAGAGTGTAAAAGCATTAGTAACAAATGCGTCAGGATCCCTTTCCCATGAGCAGTAAATCTCACACTTTGTATTATTTTTTGAAGCAAATAGGTCAATCTCGGGATTTCCAAATCGTACTTGGATTTCACGAAATGCATAATCTGCCAGTTCCCATTCAATATCTTTATTTTGTATTCTAGACAAGGTATCTGCTTCTTTGTTCTCTCTGGAAGAAATATATTCGGCAAATACCCACAGTCGTCGCTCTTCACACCAGTTCCAAAATTCCTCGGCGTCCGTATGTAAATACTCTACCTTTACACCGCCCATTTTATTAATATAGGCCATGGCTGTCGTATTATCTATCCTGAGAAGAATTTCACGATTCGTAAGATCATTAGCAAAGGATTTTAGTGCTAAGAGTGCAGCTTTTAGTTCTAGTTGGTTTATGTGTAATTCTGATTGTTTGGAGGTCCAGTGACCGTAGGCTTTTTTACCGTTACAGAAAGCTCCCCAGCCTGTTTTACTAGCGTCTGAAAAAATTTCTCTCGCAAAATTCATTGATTTTATTGTCTTGTAGGAAGGCTCTAAATTATTTTTCCACCAACTTAACTCTTTCTTAATTGATTTTGGAATTTTCATTATTTTTTCAAAGTTACCGTTATTTTCTTCTAACGCCCGCAATTTTGCTACTTCTAATGACTTAGAATGTATCATGCCGTATTCAACGCCTGGGCAACTCGCTACTAATAGGCCTATGAATTGGGCGAATTCTCGAATTGAACAGGCTTCTTTTCTTTCCATCTTACAAACCTGATTTATTAAATTTGCTTTTTTCTTTCGTGGTAATTCTATTGTCATTTGAGCGGAGTTTATGACAAATCCTAAATATTTACAGATACGTTCCGGATTTAATTTGGATTTTTTCTCATTTATTATAAAACCTAACCCTCTTAAAAAATTAAAAGTGGTTTGAATATTGATCCAGCAGTCTGATTTCGTTTCACCCAAACATAGGATGTCATCTAGGTAAATAACCGATAAAAATCCGCGTAGTCTTAAGCTGTTCATTACTGGTTTCATTATCTTTGTGAATACCAGGGGACTTGAACTAAGTCCAAAGGGTAGGCAAGTGAACTCGTAAACTTGAGAATTAACCCTGAAGCGGAGAAACTTTCTATAATTCTTATGTATAGAGATAAGAAAATAAGCCTCTTTTAAGTCAATTGATCCCATAAACATATTAGGCTCTAGTAATCTACATACAGCTCTAAGATCTTCCAATTTGAAATGTTCTGTTTCTACAAAAAGATTTAGTTTTTTAAGATTTAAAATAAACCGGTTACTGCCATCCGGCTTTTTTGCTAAAAAGTAATCTGAAAGAAATTGACCTTCTGTTGGGTCGCAAGGAACTATTGCTCCAATTGACAGAAGGCGATCTATCTCTTTTTGTAGTTCAAGATATTCAGATTGATGCCAACTTCTCATGGTAGGGATCTGAGATTGATTAGGTAAAGACTTAAAAGGTATCTTATAACCTTTTACGCATTCCAGGATGAAAGGATCGGATGTGATGGTTTTCCAAGTATTTATGAAACTTGTTAGTCGTCCAGCCAATGTAATGACCTGGTTTGACTCTAGTGATGCCTGGCTCTGTCTCGATACCGGGAGCGGTCTCGATAGTAATTCGATCTCGGGTAAGACTTCTTCGTTGAGTCCGATGCTGTCGACTTCCTTGGTTGTTGAGGTCGGTATCTGGGGCCCGACTGGGTCGTCGACTTCTGGGATACCAGTGGGCCTTTCCAGTTTGACGAGCTTGGTGTGTTAGATATGGTTTTCTGTGGTTGTATTTTTATATCCTGTCCTATTTTATTAATCATTTTGACCTCTTTAATTTTTTCGCACAAGTTTTCACCAAATAAGTATTTGTCTGCTTTCCTTTGTAGCAGCTGCTCAGCCATCTGCTTTGAGACGCTTGGTAGGATACAGGCTCTTCTAGCTATTGTTTGAGAATGGTGAATTTCCGCTAACAGCTGAGCTGCGTCCCAAAGCTTTTCTAACCTTCTTTTCGCTTCCGCTGACTTCATAGGAACTAAATCTGTTATGACCGGGGCTAGTGCAGAAAGAGCTGAACCGGCTAGTTTTTGGGTGAAAGCAAAGTATCTATCCTTTTTAAGGATATTAGCGTTTAATGTGCTCAGTTCTTGGTTAAGAATTGGTGGTTCTAAAGGGCAAGTCCCTGCTCTAGGGTACTTCTTGAGTAATTCGTCTCTTACCTCCTTCTTTAGTCCCTGATTTAACCAAGGATTCCAACGGTTTACCAGGCTAGAGTGAATTTCAAGCTCTTTTTGGTTCTCTGGGGGCTCTTCGCCGATGATTTTTAATGTTTCTTCGTCCAAATCGAAGATGTCTTCTTTATCCTGGTCTATTTGATTAGTGAGAGGTGTAATCTTTGTTTCCCGAGCTTCAGTCTGTTGAGGTAAGGCCGCTGTGATTACGGTCTGGACATTCTCGGATTGAATTTCTGGAGAATTCCGATTTTCACTATCTGCCCTAGACTCTTCTGATGGACTCAACATTCTGTCCAGTCTACCTGAAATTTTTATTTTGAGGGATCGTAAGCTAAGGTATTTATAATACTATGATAAATTTGTATAGGTTATGTCTCGGCTCTCGTCCGAGCTCAACCGTTCAAACTGGCCAGGTTATGTTCGACACTGATGTGAACTTCACCCTTAAAAAGGGGGACGTTGTGTCTTATATCCCATGTGAAATATGCTATTTTAAAGCGCTTAAGGTTATGTCTCGGCTCCCGTCCGAGCTCAACCTTATTACTCGGATCACGCCTTATCTCTCGTATAAGATCGTCCGGTAACACTTTTTGGTTATGTCCCGGCTCTCGTCCGGGCTCAACCAATTTGTAAGGGATTGGACTTCCCCGAAAGTTTTCTTACCTGTATTTTCTACCTGGGATATATGCAGTGATGTTTCCGGCGAATCAGATTTTTCGTTGTCCTTAGTTTTCTCTCGTAACGGATGTCTTGGTAAGCTAGATGCAACCAGGCTTTCTAGAATCTTTATTCTTTTCCATAACTCGTTGTTTTCCTTCTCTTTACTGCGTGATCTCTTCTTACTTTTACCCATTTTCCAAAACCTAAAACTTTTCAAAATAAAATTCTGGAAATTACGCTCTAGCTGTGACTTGTCTGGCACAAAGAAAACGAATGACGATGGAAGTGGCAGCCGTGCGAAGGCGCGGAGCCGCGGAGTGGGGCAGGCGGCGGCAAATTGAAAATTTTCCTTTGCTCTAAAATTGTGACTGGTTAGGCACGAAGTAGTGATACTACCTTCGTAATCTCGAAGGGCGAGACACGAAGTATAATTCCGTACAAAAGGCCTCTTTCGAGCCCCCGCACAGACTCGTAAGTGCTTTTTTTCCACCGCTGTTACTTTGCGCCGGTACGAATGACCCAGATTTCGCGCGACGTCGAGCGCGCGCCGTTCATATACTCGGAACTTGTACATAAAGACACTCGCCAGATTTTCCCGCCCAGCCTTGCCAACCCCCTTCGCTCTCTCGCGGCTCACCTACTTCCGCCTGAAGCTTTCTTATGCTTGCCAACCGAAGATATATCTCCCGGCGTTTTACCGATCCTTCTTCTCCCCTCCCCCTCCCCCCCCTCCCCCTCTTTCCCCCTTGTCCGGTTCCGTTCGCCTCGATTTCATTTTGAAATATCATTCTACGCACCGCGACATAAGTGCGGGGGATCCTTGACTTCCTTCTCGTACACTCTCTCTCTCATCCCATTTTATTCCGTATTCCGCTATTCTTTGCCTTCCATTTTTGTCGGTTATTATGTGCGCGCGAATGCTTCTATCATTTAACAAGATTTCGTATTTTAATGATTTTTTTATTCCGTTTTTCACTAACAATACTCGACAATAGTAGGAGCACTCCTACTTACTCCGAGGATTTTTCCACTCTCGGCAAATACCATGAAAGTTTTTAGATTTATTAGGGACGTTGCATAATGAATGATAAAAAGGAAAGTTTTAGTTGTACGCAGCAGTATAATTAAAATCTTGCAGGTTTAATAAAGTTTTTTAAATGCGTCTATTTGCATTAATGCACCAGGGGTTTAATAAAATTTATATAGTGCGCGGATTTACAATTTTTTCAAGAATCACTATATTAATTTCTCTTATTTGCGCATTATTATGCGCACTTTTTTTTTTTTTTTTTTTTTTTTTTTTTTTTTTTTTTTTTTTTTTTTTTATAAGATGAAGCAAATCTGTTGTTTGTCCATAACTTTTCTCGAGCAACGATCTTATTATTCTGACGCAGAGCGAATTCGCCGTCGTGACATTTCATAAGAATTCCTTACGGCGTTTTATTGTAAAAGCCACTTTATCTCGCATTTACACTCACGACAAAAGTATCTGTCAAGGAGCTAAGCATTCTCGGAGACGCAAGCACCCGAAGAATGGGATACTTTTCTCGAACATATTCCCCGCTCTCCGGATAAGCGTCAAGGGATCGAGAGGCTGAGCGCCACCGGATGGTTAGCACAAAGACGGGAGAGAGAGAGAGGGGGGGGGGGGGCAGGGGGGGAGGGAGAAGAAAACCAATATTTCGGCCGGTGTATGTGTGACAGTGTGTAATCCGAGATGGATATTGACGTGCGACATTGCGTCTGGCACGAATCAATTTTCTATCTCGTATAACAATTATTTCGCATACTGCGGATTACGGAAAAGATAGCTTTATTGACGTTATTCCGTCTCGAAATAACACTGTGAACTCGTTGCTTTTGACATATACGAAAGGAAGATCCCACTAAGGTTCTATTAAAGTACTAGCGCGCTTGGGAATATCTTTGAAAGTGGAATGCGCTTCGTTCAGTTCGCATCGCCGAGGTTTAATATTACACTTCAGCCATTATTTCTCGTTCGTAGCGAACGAACGGGAAATGAGGTGTATCGAGTTGCGTCCCGCGTCGCGTCGCGCGATCGGCTACGAAAATTACGTTAACGAAGAACGGCAACTCTCTCCTCCTTGGAGGAGGAGAAATTAATTTCTCTTCTAAACCGAGAGAATCGAGCACATTCGGAGTTGCCGTTATCAAGCAGTCTGCGAGTGTGTCGCTAATATGATATATTTCAATTACAAGCAAAGCCAACACTTGTACTTCTGGGCGTCTATATTTTTTTATATCTCCGCATTCCGACGTGTCAGAAGGGAAGGTGGATGGGGAAAAGGGAAAAATAAGTTATGTCCCTGTCCGTAACTTGTCAATTTAGAACTTCGACTTGTGCCTTCGCAGGCTGACAGAGGCACACCGGAATGCTATACGGGCGATCAGGAAGATTAAGTACTTTGTGGCTCGCAGAAAGTTTCAACAAGCTCGGAAACCGTACGACGTCCGTGACGTCATCGAGCAGTACAGCCAAGGTCATCTCAACATGATGGTGCGGATTAAGGTGAGTTAATCCTTTCTATTGCGCTCCGTCTTCCGCTCTGGTGATTACCATCGAAAAGAAATTGGCCGGTTATTTTTGGGAAATGTGTGCTCTTGCATTCTCTCCTCATAAATCAAATTCATTCACCGCGTAATGAATTAACGACGGCCGTTATCGGTCCGTAATTGCTCCGTATTTGACGGATTACTCAGTGATCGTCAATACGTGAACCCGCGCCTCATTCAATCAACCGCGTTGTGATCATTGACGATCAGCTCGATACGCAACATCGAAGGACACAGCGCGAAGTTCATGTCGCTTCACGGGACGATTAAGTCGTCGATACATGATGCGACAGACGACGATTAATCGGGGAATAGTCGCTGCATCTCCCATATATGTACATACGTCCATTAGCTGCCGAAGATCGATTGTGTGTGTAGCGTCAGGAATGCCGCAAGCATCATTTTCGAAATTCTGTCGGAAGAGCACAAATGTCGCGCAATAAAGATAAAACATACGAATATGACTACGTCTTTTTTTTTTAAGATTCTTAAGTAGTTTAATGCATCGCATTATGACGATTTTATCCGCTTGTTTTTCCTTCAGCTTTGCTTTTGCAGGCATCCTATTAATCTATTTTCGTCAACGATATTTATTCGCATTCGAGCAGCGAGATCGTTCGATAATTGAAGAATCGCGGGAAGAACGACGCCGTTAGAAAGCAAAGACAAAACGTCAATTATAAGCGACTCAACTTCTGCGCGCACACAGTCCTTTGTTTGCCGAAGAAGCTTCGATACTCGACGAGGGCGAATAGGGCTTTATTATGTATCGAGGAGATCGATAACACCCTCGAGCGCCCGTTGTTGCACGGCGAGCCCCGCTTACGAAATTTCGAATTGCTGATTTAAGCGCAACAAAGAGGCGCATCTGCACACCGTTTCATTATGACGCCGCATTAATTCGAAATTTCTCTCATTCACCGTCGACCTTTCTCGTTTCTCGATTTGCGAGTATCGCGAATACCTCCGGCAAACAGTCACGCGAATACATTTGCGAATTTGCCTTGCTCTGCACTCTGCGTAATTGCATCAGATTAAAAAAAAATAAATATGAAAAAAGGAAGGAAAAAAAAACGAATGAAAAAGGAGCGATATTGATTAATAATGAAATATACTTTTAACAGCCGGTAACGATTTTCCTTTTCTCTCTATTGTGTCACTTTCTTCTCATCTCTGTGCTCGTCTATCGCTCCAGCCTGAGTGTAGATTTACGGATGTTAATTGCACGTTCGATTTGTCCGCAGGAGTTACAGAGGAGATTGGATCAGACCCTGGGTAAACCGGGGAGCTACCTGGCAGGAATCGACCGGGCGGGCAACGTGAAACCCATGACGATTGGCGCGCGCTTATACCGGCTGGAGCAGCAAGTGCGTCTCTCGCTTTAATGTGTTGCCATAATCGTTGCGATTATCTAATTACATTTTAATTTTCAAAGCGCGTAGTTTCGCGAATGTAATTTTCTCGTTTCGGATTAATTTTTAAATTTGTAGATTGTCGAAAGGGAATTACGTGCTTACGAGCTTATTACGAGTTTCCAAGCTTTACACATCTAATTTTTATCTATCTTTATTTTGCTCATTAAATTTGGATTGAGGAAGGAAATAAGGTCTCCGATTTGCAACGGAATTATGCAATGATAGAATTACATCGACGACATTCGATTTTTATTGGATCACTCGTCGAATAATTTTCTCACGTTATACAGGAAATTTGCATGCGATATCGATCCTACATTAATTATTCCTTCGGTTCACAAATCTTCTCGAGCCAAAAGAAAATACGCGAACAGAGTGAAGAGTAAGAATGGAATTATGCTGAACCCCGCATCACGGAAGGAACCAATAATGGGATTAATTACGTACAGTTTCGTGTGATCTCGTTGAAAAGCGGTTCTGCAAATGACGCAATATTTTCAATAGCCGTTAAACGATCCCTCGCACAAATTGTGGAAACTTTCGGCCGAAATTGCGGCGTCGTAGACGTGTCGAAAACGGAAAGCTCGCGATCGCGGAGCCTAATCTGTAATCGGAAATGTGCTTTCTGCTTTCAGTTGTCGGTGATGGACAAGAAGCTGGATCAGTTGATGTACGTGCAGAACGCGTTGGCGCAGAAACAACAGATACCTCTGCGTAGCATAGAGGACGACGTGTAACAAAGAGCCCCCGGCGAGTTCGCGCAATCTGTTTTACGATCAGCCGCAGTTCCACGGATCCTGCCTCGCGTTACGATAACTACAGTGATGCCGAACATGCTCAGCGAGAGTTTCTAAGCGCGAGATAACGCGCGCGCGCGCGCGCTCGATACGCAATTCCGCGCGAACGTGTTTCGCGAAGTACAAACGCCATCCGGCTCCGGGACGAAGTTCCCCGGTGGATACCGCCGGAGAAATCGCAGGAATAACAATAATCTTGGCGAACTTTTTGCAATTCCAGTAGCGCCTCAGAAGTCCACGCCTTTTCGATCTTATTACTCGTCACGATCGTCGCCCACGCGTGTCTCGCGGAGAGGGACGCGACGGGGACGCAAATCCAACGGCAGCTGACGGAGCCGCGTTCTCGCACACGATCGTAAACGCGAAGTCAAACGCACAGGATGCATAATCGAATGGACCGAGGCGCGAAAGCGGTGGACGATAGTCGCAAGATCGCGCCTCGTAAAAAAAAAACAAAAAAATATAAAAAAACGACGTTTCGTGGAACCGAAACCGAGAGTGTGCGGGATATCGCGCAGTTATCAAAGAAAGAGCGCGAAGGAATACATTATTCATCGAGAGAGGGACGACGGGGGCGGAGGGGAGATCGTTCGTCCTGTCATCGGGAAGAAAGGGTGTCGACGCTGTTCCATATTTCAGTTTCGCCGAAAGAATGGGTTTAAACACGCCAATGGGAACATCATATTCGGGCCAACTAGAAATAATAAAGAGGAATGATAAGCAAACTGAACTTTCTAGAGCAGATTTCGAAACGTGTTGATTGAAAACTCGTAGACTGCAGGATCGTTCGGTCTGAATCCGGTCCGAATCGTTCGAATCAAGCGGGCGGAATCGCCATCGGGTCGCGCGAGGAATGGGATTCCGCATGGGTTTACGGTTTCGAGAATCGTGGTTCCGTTTCGCTTCTTTTCTCAACGCACGGGAGGTCCCCGCAGATGGAATCAATTTCCGAATCCGCTCTGCTCGCGAATAGTTCTCGGTTGTTCGATTTCGCGCGAGCTCTCGATTTCATTTCGTAGATTACCGATTGATTTCTTCGGCCTAGCACAAATGTAGAATACTTTCGTGGTAACTCCCGCTTTAAGTCCGCTACGATTCTCCATCTTTTTTACGGCATCGCCCGATTACACTTGCCTACCGCGCTTATCCCTGAAGAGCAATACGTTTACGTAGATTATAGGTGCTGCTCTCCGTGAACCTTCGGTACAATATATATATATATATATTTACATAGGTATGTATTATCCGTAATATTAGTCTTCGATACACGCGTGAGTCTTGAGAAAACGTCTTAGAAATTTAAGGATACGCCATGAGAAGAAGGGAGGAGGGGGAAGGGATGATGGACGAAAGTTGTACATATATCGCGTATTGCGCGGAGGCGTATCACACACTCTCTCGCAAACAAATACAATTTATATTTTGTACGTAGATTATTTACAGAAAAGAACATCAAGATCGGAGACGGTTGCACCGCGATCTTGAATCCTGCGCGACTCGTAGTGTTAGTGTGCAGCTTTCTTACTTAGGATCGAAGCCGCCGAGCTGCGATGCGACACAAATTCGAAAAACCCGACGGTAAACGATCTAACAAGCTTTTTATCATAAATTAGATTAAAGAAGGATGATCGAATCGACTCGCGGGGATGACATCGGCGCAGAGGACGCGGACAGTGATGCAGTTCTTATGATTTCTCGACTGCCAAGATAGTTTTAAACGAGATGAGCAATATAACGTTAATAAGTTCAGATAGCGTTCACGGGCGGATTTTCGGCGTTGTCTCGCGATTCGCGGCTGCGCGTCGATCGATTAAAAAACGACTTCGCGGGCAGGAGATCGTCTTTTACTAAAAGCGAGTCTGTCGCACTTTATATATCTGTCACCTTATACATATTATTATGTACATATATACAGTGAGAATAGATTTAGCGACTTTCTTAAATCGAGCGGCTTCTAAGAGTATTTTTAATCACACAAAAAAGAAATATTATATGTATACATACATATATATATATATATATATATATATATATATATAAATATAAATGTAGGGTCCAAAATATACACATTTTACAAGACTTTCTCGTGAACCAAAACACCACGCTTTACTGCTGCAATGGACGTGGTGCTTGATTCGAGCTGATCAATTCGTTGCATCAGCGGGCTGCATCGCCGATTGAATGCGCACGATGTTGCACACTACGTTCTTCGTTCGTTTTACGAACAAATTATAATTTCGCCATACATGTTTTTTATACTGTAATCTTTTTCATATCGCTTCATATATAGTTTTCCATTGTGTTCTCGATGGAGCTAAGCACGAGGGCCGTGTGAAATAATTGATTATTTACGTCGAATACTCAATTGTTCTTGAATCAAGCACAACCTCTATCAATTATAATAAAGTGATAGTCAAGTAAGTGATTTCGAGGAGGTGGAATTTAACACAATTGTAATTTCTCGGGGATAAAGCGCCTCCTAAAAAGGCAGATAAAAATTGTTAATCATCTCCTTTCGACCAATCGCCGATTTATAGTTTTTAACAAATACATAATGAGCTTTCAAGGATTCCTCCGATTTTGATAAAAGATCGTTGAACAATCAGCACACTTTTGACGATTTTACACAGCGCTGTCTGTAGCCTGATCGATTTTGTACAACTCGGATCTCGCGTGTGCGGCGCTTGACTATCAGTTTATTATAAGTGTGTATTTCATCGAAATATGTAAAGAAAGTGCACAGGAAAACGTAAGCAAAATACTCTGTAAAACACGCTTTAGCCTATATTACGTGCGTACGAGCACACTCTACGGTGCCTCTCACTTAACTTACTCCACTTTAACACGATTAATAAGTTTTACGATAACGCATCGTAATTATATTATAGATTACGACGATACGAACATACTGTAGCTCTTATAGTCAGTAGTGACGCGGCGCGACGAAGAATTTTTCATTCGTCTGACGATCGTTAAAAAAAAAATTAACTCTCCACACTTTAGAAAGTTCTTGATTCTCGCTCTTTTTCTTTTTAACTTACAAGTGTACCTGTTTTAGCAACATTATTGTGCACATCGTTACAGCATCATTACAGCGATTATTCAATTCGATAGCAATTAGTGAAAAATTCTTTGTACGAGACGTGCAGACATTTCGAGCATTCGTGGGGAAAGACACGTGCGCGATGGACAAAATTTAGGCACTTGACAATTATGAAGTCATGAATAGATAAATGTTGCGTGATTATTATTATAATTATACATATAAGTAGAGACAATCAATGAGCATCGTCGTTAACGTAACGCTGTGCGAAAATCAAATTTCTTTTCGTGATCTATTGCATAACATTCTCAATGTAAACGATTTGGTCAACGAAATATATAAAATAAGTTAACGAATTCCGTTTGTAAGTATTATGAATCGGTGATATTAATGGCCTCGCGCTCTAAGCGCATTATTATTTTAAATATAAATTATTATAGTGAGTATCAGTGATTTTTTGTGGTGCAAAAAAGATTAATTCTACATGCAAAAATGAATTCAAAATGTAGAATAAAATTTTATTTTATTATACATTTTCGATTTATTTTTGCATGTGGAATTACCACTTTCTTGATTATTGCACTAATAACGAATCTAGAGTATATTTTTATTGTAGTTCAAGTATACTACATTAGATCTTTTATTCATAAAAATTATGATGAAATTTTCTGCATTTTTTAAAATTATACTATTTATTTAAAATGGTTAAATTATAATAATGACCAGAGGCAAGAATTTTAATTACATTTCTCTCTTTTGAGGAACATCTTATTGAACGCCGAAAAAGAATTGTTGTGAATAGAGAAAGGAGGGAGCACATAAAATAGATGCGAATAAATAAATATCTACTATTATTATATCGCAAAATACTCTTATAAAGGATCTCAAAATGCAAGTAGTGTTCGTGAATCGGCCGAAAAAATATGTAGCATAATTTTTATCATTAAACGCATATATACATACATTATATAATGCGCACGCAGAAACGTGCACGCACGCAATCGGGTTATTAGAGGTATACATACTTAGAAATCGTTTAAGACCATAACTTAAAGTTACTATATATTATACGATATAATAGCTCTCTTTTTCTGCGATAACAATTAATTTAACTACACGTATAAATATAGATCGACATTGAGACAACTAGTGACGAAGCGCCTAGAGTCAAACGATCAGACGAGAACTTTTTGCGTAGAATGTGATAAGACACAACCTATTCTAGCGAGAAAATTAGGAAACCGCGTCCGAGGGATCACACGCAATTGCCTCTCTCTCTCTCTCTCTCTCTCTCTCTCTCTCTCTCTCTCTCTCTCTCTCTCTCTCTCTCTCTCTCTCTCTCTCTCTCTCTCTCTCTCTCTCTCTCTCTCTCTCTCTCTTTCTGTCTCTTGTAAAACTTTAAATACCTCCGCTCTGTTTTAGATCGACACGTCGATATACACTCTCTTATCGCCGACGTCCGATGGATTAAATCAGCGCTCGGAATTAGTTGTACATTTCGGACCGATTCTGGAGACGACGCCTCCTGTCCCCCCACTCCGCCCGGCCGCTGGCGGCCGAGCCGCCGATAGCTCTGGTTCAGTAGCGTTTTATATTAGAAATAGGCTGGATTGTTTAGGCATCTCTCAGGAAATCGTAACATTTTCTTCATTACATAAATAATGTTTATTTTCATTAATATATAATATATATATATTTAATTATTAATGAAAATAAACATTATTTATGTAGCAAAGAAAATATTACTATTTTTTTAGAGGTGCCTCAACAACCGAGCCTATTTCTTATATAAAACGCTCCTGCGCCAGAGCTATCGGCGACTCGACCGCCAGCGGCCGGGCGGTAGTGGGGGAACAGGAGTCGTCGTCCCTTGAATCGGCCCGAAATGTGCAACTGATTCCGAGCGCTGGATTAAATTAATGTAGTCGATACGCGATACGGTAGACCCTACCGACCCGGTAATTCCTGTAAATTTTTCGACTAGCTCTCAACGATCACGGTGGATCCGAACTCGACGGATGTAGGATCTCTTCTAGACGCGCGTGTTTTCATGGATCATGTGCCTATATACTAGTATTAGGGCAAAAATGATTTAGGAAATACGTTATTTTTTTGTTTCCTTTTTTTTTTTTAAAAAAGAACATTCTCGCGTCATGCTAATCAGCGCTGGGACATCTATGTACATTCTTCTACGTGTAAAATATCTATTCTATGATCTCGTGATAGAGTTATGAAAACAAAACCAATGCGCAAACACGAAATACAGATATGCGTTTGAAACTGCACCGTTTTGGTAAACTCTGTCAATATCCTAGAATTAGGCGGGTGAAGAATAATAAAAATAGTTACTTTTTCGCATTGTTTTTTAGCGTAGATTCACTGTAGAGTATAATATAATAAGCGGTAGAGGCGGTTTAGATATTCTATGCGTAGATTATATTGCAAAATAACGTTTACAAACGTAGACGCCCGGCTCTTCATCGATCGCTCGTTCGAATGAATGTGTAAAAAAAGTGGGACCGTACATCTGGAGTTTGTTTCTGCCTTCTAGCTATCTATTGTAAAAACAGTTTTCTATGCTCTCTATAAGCTGATTCGGTCGTGAGATCACGCCGATATTAAATATAAGACAATTCAATAATAATAATAATAATCCGTAGAGCGCGATCATGCTTTGGACAACTAGAGTTTACAGTTTTCGTCTATTCACCGATATATATCGTGCGATCCAAGCGAAAACTATTAGCGAAGACGAAATGATATACACTAGTCGAGCGTAGAGCGACATATCGATCTCGTCTACGTGCGACGCGCTGCTCTTAGAGAATCCTTGCCGCAATCTTATCAGATGATGAAATTTGTTTTATCTTTCTGTGATTCAAAAATGCATGACGACATACAGATAGATAGTGATAGCGTTATAACTCGAGTACTGTAAGATATTGTCATTACTTATTGTTATTACGTAAGGTTTATTGCGCGCATATAAGGTACGCTAATTTCTGAAACACCGAATACAACAGTATTTATGATACTACGTAGTATGCCTCGTTGAGCAAGTCGCGCGAGGCAAATAATAGATTCGAGGTGTGGAATGCGTTTTTTTTTTCTTTCTTTTTTTTTATGAATGAGAATTCCCGGTTACTTTGTTTTTCTTGAATTGTCTTGAAGTTTTGCAACGAATTAGTGAGAGCGCGTTATCTACTCACTTTTGCATCTACTCTGTCACTCTTGAACACTCTTCGCGGAGAAATGATTGAAATTAAATTTATTAATAATACTGACAACTTATTGGACGAATGTTCCACAAACATTTCTGACGTGAGTTACGTCTTTAGATTTCTAATTTTAACACAAAGAAAAATTTGCTATTTAAACAAGATGTGTCTTTAACACATGTTACTGATTTGAGAATAAAAATTATTTATTATGATAAAATAATTTTTAGATAAAATAGGAAATTTTTTATAGGAAATAAAATTAGTATTCTCAAAATAAATCTTTTCGCTGTCTATACAATAACTGATAAAATTTACTACGACAGCATAAAATGTACTGCGCCAGTAATTATTTTTTCCGCGTGTAGTTTTTCACTGAAGTTTATAAATAAATTTCCATGTTATTTTCTGTAAAATAATTAATTGGAAGTTATTATTAAAATATTATAATTTTTTTATAAAAACAAATTTTAGTGAAAGCAATGCAATCATTGTAGAGATATAGTAACCGTGTATCTGTAAATAGTTGTAAAAATGAAAAAGCGAGAAAACAATTACACATACTTAACCGAGAAATGAAATAACTACATCGACCATTTGAAGGGACACAAAACTTCCCTTCTCGTTGGGAATCTAAAGATCAAAAACTAATTCTCCCAAGAGTAGGCTATGTTGAATATCAATCCGCGGAGGAACGTCGCTTATAGAAAACTCGCGGAGTACGAGCAAGGCCAAGAAGCAACAAATTATTCTCCGTACGATAATCGATTTTCAATTTTTACAAAAACGTATCAAGAAATACAAACATTCCAAGTGCAAACGGACCACCTTTTATCGATAGATTGTTTTGTAAATTTAAAATCGATTTTTTATTATTAAAAAAATCTCCACTTATATTTTCTTAAATATGAAAAAATAACAAATATATAATCAAAGATATAGAACCAAAGATTAATTTATAACAAAAGGTTTCATATTTTTCGACAATCTCAATGTATTGTTTAGCATTCGCGTGGAGCAAAATTAGATTGTTCCACAAATGAGATTCAATTTAAAAAAATCTCAGAATACATTTTATCCTACTTATTGTTATCCTACAAGCACCTGTTTCAAATGACGAAGAGACAAAGATTTTCTACACTTTCGCGAATTACGAAAAACTGCAATTATGCCTAAGATACATAAAGATTCTTCTATCATGCTTGCGCGCTACTTTGTATTGAAAAGAAACCTTGTGATTTCTATCACACTCCTTGTATTTGCAATTTGAAAGTGCTCAATATCTTTCCTCCTAACTATACACTTGTTGAAGCAGTCGCGTTTAGCAAAGCAATTAAATGAGAGTGACGGAACTGTCCGATCGAGAAGTACCATTTAATGTGACCTTCGGAGACGAGGGTGAAAGATAAGGAATGAAGCTATCGTAATTCGATCCTAATCACCGTAGTTGCCTATATTTTATCTGTGTGTCTCGATAAAAGTAATCACCTTAAGACGTTTTTTCGATCTTGAAAAGCCTCGAAGTGATGGGCTTACAAGATCGTCGCCTTGACCGTGACCTCTCTTCCTACTGTCAGTACCGATTAAAGAAGATACGCGTTACGATGACGATAACGATTTATGTTACCACATAGAATAAATCAATCCGATGTTGTTCGCAGCCGTTGACACTGTATCGCCGTTTTTCGTTTGTCCGGCATGCCGAAAGTATACTTTGTGAATAAGCATGCGAATCAAATCACCTCTATAATTATTGCGTTTTTTCGCAGGCGCTAAGATAATCACAAGAAAGCTATGAAAAGTATTTCCACCGCACATTTAACATTGCTTCTGGGACTTCGCTCACGTCGGACGTACAAGATGTACACTGTAAAATAACGAAACGTAGAATTGTAGAGAGCTGCATATAGCGCTAGCAATAAATGTGCAATGGAAATACGAACAAGATGAATCACGCATCTCTCTCTATATTTATGATCTACTAATCTGTATATTTACGAATTAATACAAATTTGCAATTACTGTTGCTACCACAATTGTCGACAATCACTGCTCTGCAGAATTAACGCGGTTTTATTGTAACATAAAAGCTGGATATATTTTTGCATATCTTGTTTTCTTGTTAAATGCCGTATATTTTTTCAGGATCGCAAACGTTTGTCGGCTAATTCGCTCACTCTTGTTTCCATTTTTAACGAATCGCGCGATAAAAACACGCACGCTTCTCGGTGGAAAAAAATACTGCTTTATAATGAGAAGTTGGCGGTTGGACTTGCAGACGTACTCCGTATTGTTACGCAGAATAATGCTCTTAGGTACTAAAATATGCTCTCATGTAACGTTAGCGCTGGCGCGAGATGTATTCTATGATGTATTATATTGAATATCAAATGTCAGGCGGAAGTGGTTTTTATGCGAAAGAGTGTCTCCTGTATATTTTTACTCCTACATTAATATTCAATATATTTAGCAACAATTTTTGCAATATAACATCATGAAAATTCTGCGTGGAGCGTCATATTAACAGTTCCCGCCAGTAATTAATTCTCAATTGACAGAAATAATAACGCGGGTGACGAAAATAGGTCAATTCTGATCCACTAGATTTTTGTGCCTCTTAACTCCTACTCGAAACTGACGCTAATAATTACGTAAAAACTGTAGTGCTTCGATCAAATTTATTTACACATTTCAAAAATGGCTTGATGAATATTTTTTAACGAGAATTTATTAATTAATGACTCTCCAAACATGGCACATTTTTATTCAATTTCAACGAAACATATATCGGATCAAATTAAACACAATTTTCGCCATCCGAGAGTTTGAAAAAGTTAACAATATTATCGTTAAAACTTACAAATTACTACTTTCAGGAATTTTGAGTGCAATATATTGTTCTATATTGCTTTCTCTTCGATGTATGATTTATTGAACTCTGATATATTTGGATTTTTTTACGATATTAAAAAGGCACGTGTTGGAGAATGAAGCGCAGCGCAGCTGGAAGTGGAAATGGAATGCCTGTGTGTGCGCATGTGTGTGTGTGTGTGTGCGTGTGGGCGCGTATGTATGTCGCTCTGATAATAATAATACACTTTCAACTTTCTGTGGCAAAACTGTTTTGCAAGTGTCCTTCCAATTGTGAACGTGGGTAGTGCGCTCTCAAAGGTCTATGACATTTTTAGATTTAGAGCTTATAATTATACATTTCGGTGGTCCATCCACGAGCCGCAACGTCAATGAACGCATACAGAATGCGTGTAAGACGCGAAGAAATGGCGTACAGATGATGCGAAGACACGCGGATGGATCAAACGCGTCACACAGATATACGCGTATACACACGTCACGTATATAGATTTACGTGAATGTATGTATATGCGTATATGTATAAAGAGAGAGACGCATACAAATAATACAGATAAGTGCTGATAAAAATGATTTTTAAAAATCATGCATAATATACCATCCGTCAAATATTGTACATTTGCGACAGCATTACCTATGTAATTATAAGTATAAATATACATAATTATTATTATTATCAAATATTATAACAAGTAAAAGTTGAATATATCTCATATCTACTATTCTCTTGAAATCTTTTTATTATTTATTCTATCGCACCACTTTCCGTCTCCGTTTTTCTGCAGATTTTACTTCCGTTCGATCTACACAGCGGCGAGAATATCGAAGGGGAAACTTCAGCGCTATAGAAAAAGGTAACAAGATTACAATTAAGCAAACATTATTAAATTCGAGTGCTTTTACTGTGATTACATTGATTTGGGTACAATTAAGATGTTATATGTGTTAATTTATAACAATAATTTATTATTAGAAAGTGCCTCTTATTATTGTTTTGTATCGCAAATAACTACCGGATGTGCTATCTTGTGTGTCTCTGTATATTACGATAAAAATAAATATTGAAGGTTTCTTTAGAATCTTTTTAAGATTCAGGTCTAAGTTTAGCAAACAGCTCTTTTTTTGCACTGTCGCCAGTTCCGGTACCGGAGCAATGGCCTCCAGTTGGCCTCCGCCGAGAAAGCCAAGAGACTACCAAAATTATGACAAAATGCAACTGTTATTGCATGTCCTTCGTCTCATTCCTTGATATTAAACGCATAAGGAATCTATAATTAATAAAAATTGAATCAACACAATTTTAAAAACACAATGGTGTCAAAATCATAGTATTGTCGAGAAAATAATGATTAAAAAAAAGTGAGAGTTAAAAATTTAGAATAGATTTTTCTACAATGTTTTTTTCTTTATTCAGATATTCCAATATTTTAAGTTAATAAGAATATTGACTTACTAGCAGACCACTTACCTTCCTCCTCTCCTGGATGGCAGGAAACGAGATCCAAAAGGACCACTAACAGAACGAAGATAAAAGTTTTGTGACCTTTCAGATGTTGTTCGTTCTGCTGCAGTAAAAAACTGCGAATTGATGCAACACACCAGCGAACGCTGACTTATAAAATCCGCTCTGAAATTGTAAAAATATTTTGTCGGATTTCTCTTGCACAATATTTATTTAGGAAGTATTAAAGTTTTATAAAAATACCAAGAAAAATATATTAAAATTCTAAAAATATCTTACTATAAATTTTTAATAATATAAAAAATTGAAGTTATATTAAAAGTATAAAAATATATTTATCAAAAATAACACTATATTAATTTAAGAAAAACAATCTGTCCGAGATTATATATCTAAATATAAAAATAATAGAATTTATTTGCAACGTTATCTAATCAATATTTAAGATATTTCTTTTTTGCACGATATCCGGAATATCTTCTTGTTAATTTCTTAATCATTAGACAATGTGACGCATCGTGGTCAAACAGAAAGTTTAATGATCCGAGGCATTTTGCAAAAAAAGACGTTGATAACGTCATATCTGAATATAAATTACGTAGATAAATGCAATAATTTTTTTATCCAATTATATTTATTAATTTCTTTTATCCAATTCTTTTATGAATTTTTGCAATCAGTATATTACTTGCATTTAACGCAGAATAAATAATTTAAAAAATACATGTTTTCTTTTATATAGCCATACCAATTTCTTTGATGTAGCCATAATTTGAGAATAATTTTATCGGATACATATAAATAAATATATTATATTATTTGTACATTATTTTTCACACAACAATATATTCGTGTATAGGACACACTGTCACGTGTCTTTCGCTGAGATGTATTTGTACTCACATGAGATGTTACCGTATGTTTTGATATGCGTTAGCTAGATTTGGCCGACGTACCAATGTTTACATTCAAATGGAGAACAATGCGAACTCTTTCGTTCTCTAGTTTACTTTCGGCAGAAAGATTTTCTGATATTCAGTTACACGCGACCAGTCGCTTCAAACGAACACAATGTCATCAAGTATTATAACCAAACAGAATCTGTGGAAATATTATGTGAAACTGTCGGATTTTAAAGCACAGTGCATGTTTTGCGAAAAGAAATACTATTACGTAATGGCTATAAACTTCCAAACGCATATAACAATACATCATAAAAAAATTTGGAAATGCGAAGAAGAGAGAAAACTAATAAAAAAAGGGCCGTGGATGTATTTCAAGTATTTAAACGAATTATATTCACGATGTATTATCTGTGATGTAAATGTTCTGTCTACATCTGTAGAAAATCATTTAAATACGCATTCTGAAAAACAACGGAAGAATCGTAAATATCGCAATTGGCTATGGAAATATTGTCGAAAAAGAAAGGATTTTCTAGTGGAGTGTGATATTTGTCATAAAAACTTATCTCTTTCTATTCAAAGACAGCTGAGTTATCATATAAAAGTGCAACATTTGGATGAATTGAAAAATACGCAAGAAATACACGACACAGTTGCTTCGTCAAAATGCGTTTCGTTACTTGAAACGGACATAATGTCTACGACACAGAATATTGCAACTAAAAATTATCTGTGGGCATATTATATAAAACTATCGGATTATAAAGCTCAGTGCATGTTTTGCAAAAAGGAATACTATTATATAATTGCTACAAACTTTAAAACGCATATAACAAGACACCATAAAAAAATTTGGAAATACGAAGAAGAGAGAAAACTATTAGCAAAAGAGTGGATGTGTTTCAAGTATTCAAACCAATCATATTCACGATGTATTATCTGCGATACAAATGTTCCGTCTACATTTGAATCTATAAGAAATCATTTAAATTTGCATTCTGAGGAACAATGGATGGATCGTACATATCGTAGTTGGCTATGGAAATATTGTACGAAAAGAGATAATTTTGAGGTGGAGTGTAATATTTGTCATAAAAACTTTTCTCTTTCTATTCAGAAATATTTGGATTTTCATATAAAAATGCAACATTCGGATAAATTTAAAAATACGCAAGAAAAACATGACACAGTTGCTTCGTCAAAATGCGTCAAAATTTCACCACTTGAAACGGACACAATGTCTACGTCACTGAATATTGCAACTAAAAGTTGTCTGTGGGAATATTATGTAAAATTACCGAATTTTAAAGCACAATGCATGTTTTGCGAAAAGAAATACCATTATTTAAACGCTTCAAACTTTCAAACGCATATAATAACACACCATAGAAGAATTTGGAAATACGAAAAAGAGAGAAAACTAATGATATGGTGGAAGTATTTCAAGTATCTAGACAAATTAAATTCGCAATGCATTATCTGTGATGCAAACGTTCCGTCTACATCTGTAGAAAATCATTTGAGTTCGCATTCTGAGGAACAACAAAATAATTATAAACTTCGCAGTTGGCAATGGAAATATTGGACGAAAGTAAATGATTTTGCAGTGAAGTGTAATATCTGTCAAAGCTATTTATCCCTTAGTATTTACAAATTTCTGGATTCTCATACAAAAAATGAACATTCGGACAAATTGAAAAGTACGCAAGAAACGCAGGACACAGTTGGCTTATCAGAACGCGTTTTATCGCTTGGAACGGACACAATGTCGATGGCATTAAAAGACTGTTATGTATTGCTAACGAAATGTTCACCTTATAATCTTTACATATAGAGAAATGTATGAAAAATTTTTTTTGATCTTGAAGAAAAATATCAAAGTTTACACGGATCGGTAAGAATATATTTTACATGTTTCAACTCATTGAAATGCATTATTTGTGATTGAGAACGTTTTATTTTTATCTAAAAGTTTAGAAGATGACTTGCGCTTTCATTCTAAGAAACATTTAAGAAAACATATATTTTAAAGTTGATTATGAAAATATTGTATCAAAGGTGATGACTTTTATGTTAACTGTAACATTTGTCACAGAAACATATCCGTTGCTATTAGAACTCATTTCAATGGCAATATTAAAGATGAATATTATTTGGTTAGCCAACTAAACTTGAATAAAAAATGTAAATTGTATTACTATTTTTTAATATTATTATGTATAATTAATTTTTTATACAGCAAAAACTAAGAATTTATTTTTTATTTAAATATTATATAATAAATGTTTCTATAGATTTATTCAGAAGTTGGCAATATGAATGATGGTAACGGTGTTCATGTAGCATCACAACCAACAATTATGATGATCTTGATTTTATAAATTTTAGTTTACTTAAAAATAGAAATAAGAAAAATGGATATAAGAAAAATATATAATTAATTATTTTTTGTTTATAAAATTATAAATATAAATATGATTATAAATCTATATTTTATAAAAAGATAAATCACATTTTTTAATTTATCAAATATATTAATAAATTTGATTTATGTACTATGTTTTATACGAATAGTTTATGAACTGTGTTCATTAATAGATAAAGTCAAATGATTTAATGAAATAATCGTCGACTTTTCTGTAAAGGCAAAAGTATCGACATATTATTTAACAATTCAATTTTAAATATTTAATTTCTATATAATTTTTTATATATATTTTTGTTATTTTTTGTATTTTATATAAATTTATTATTATAACTTCTATAAAAGTTTCCGATTATAATACATTAATTGTCGGTGAAATATATCAATTTAAATTTCGAAACTGTATTTCTTCAAAAAATTTTTGTGGTACATAATGCATTTATCGTAATACAAATAAATAAATATATATATATATATAATACATTTTTATTAAAATTATTATCGTAATTTATACGTAAATGATTATTTATAAAGTTTTTTTTATATGTTTTTTTTTTTTAATATCTTAAACTCATTCCAATAATTTTCTAAGAAAACCATTTTTAAATGATTTTAATAGTCCAATATCAATGCTCAATAATGCATTTTGTATTATAATGCATAAAGTTTGACTTCTGCCACTTCCTTCTGCATTAACGCCTACACTTCCAGCTTGGTTTATTCCTTGACTTCCTCCTACATTGACGCCTACATTTCCAGCTTGGTTTATTCCTTAACTTCATCCTGCAGTTACGCTTAGATTTCTAACTTGCTTTGTTACTTGATTTCCTCCGGCATTCAACCCTGGATTTCCCGCTTGGTTTATTTCTTGACTTCCTCCTAGATTTGCTCCCAAATTTCCAACTAGACTTATTCCTTGTTGACTTTCTCCTAGATTCACTTCTACATTTCCAACTGTATTTGTTCGTTGTTGATTTTCTCCTTGATTGCCTTCTCGGAACCTGTATTTATGTTTGAATATCCGTTTTTTATTGCATCCGAATTTTTTATTGCACTTGCGATGACATTGGAATTTATCTCCGATTCGCAGGTTTTAGTTTCACGAGACATCTGTTCACCAACCTTTATACTCCTTTCTCCATTATTACCTTCCACACACAAAGAACCTGAGCTCACTCGCTTGAAGGTAAAGCAGAAAGGGCAAGCAGTTCATAAATTACTACGAGCATAATATAAAATATATTTAAATTTCAAAGATTTAATGATATTTAGCTTTAAAGCTGCAGTAGAAAAGGGGTTGAAAATTTACAGCTTCCGGCTAGCGACATTTTTTTCGAGTTATATCGCACGCTAATTTTTCGATTGCTAGAAATACTGATACATTTTTAATAATTTAATAATCCGCGTTGTTTAACGCTTAAGTGCGGATGACAAACGGTTCGAAAGAGATATTTACGAGACAGTTATGCGCGCTTCTTACGCCTAACATCCGGTTAGTCGCTCGTCCGCTCGCAATCTCTGTTCTCTTTTCTTCATTTTTCATCCTTAGTCCAACGCGCCGCCCTTCTACTCGCAGGGTTCTTGCTCTCGCCTGTTCCGAATCGCATTTTTCGTTTTCGCCGCAGCTGTCGGCGATGGACAAGAAGCTGGACCAGCTGGCGTACGTACCGAGCGTGATAGTGATGATATATTAAAACTCGCGAATTATTGTCAGATATTCCCGAGGCTTGACCTTCATTCACTAACTTTCTATCCTGTTGATACTCCTTGATACGGTTTATTCTAGCAATATCGGATTGTTAGTCGATGCAAGTTGTCTTACGTGGTGTGACAAAGTTTTCAAAATCTTCAGTTTTATTATTCATCAGTGTCATTTTAATACATTTTAAATACATTTTCGTACAAAATTTATAAATTATATTTAACAAAAATATCCAAATGAAATTATTATTTTTATCGCAATTTTTTACTGATTTTTAACATATTTTCGTAAAGAAATTTCAAACTAAAATTTTATCGAAATACCGTTCCGTAAAATTGATTAAAAAACTGATTTTCTCCTCTGAAATTTAATGCATTCCAAATTCATTATTTTTAGTTATTCGAAACTTGTGTCTAGAGAAAGGAGTATTAAAGAGAAATCATTTCCAAGTCGACCGAAATATCTATATATATAACGAGAAGGATATCCCATGGTTTCGGAACATCCGGTATTTCTGCAATTAAACGTACACAAAGATTGAAGCGAACGCGCCTTCTGGTTATCTTGTTGTCAATCCGCGCGCAGACGACCGCGCGATGTATTCCGGTTTTCTTTTGATTAGAACTCCCGTCGAGAATGATGATTTCCGGTGGCGTCCCTTTCTTATCTCCGATGCTGGAACGGTCACGGGCTGCCTAGAAACAATCGGGTATTCCGTCTGCATTGTGTCGGGTCCAGTCTGTGTGCGCGAAAGTAGATTGCGGCAGAACGGGAAAGAAGGAGAACGTTTTGCCGAGCGCGTCGCGATTCATTCATGAAGCCGTTCTTGCGCAAAATCGTGCCCGATGAACGGGCCGTTCTACCCGCGTCAAACAGAAGGCAACGAACGAACGGGAATGTCATTAAGGGTTAATTATACAAATTGCACAATTGCTCGTATTAATTGGACGGCAGTTGTGCGACAGTTTTAATTGCTTTTACGTAAATACTGTAAGAAAATAATAGGAAGCTTGTATACGAACACCGCGATGTTATAATAGAAATTATGTATTATACACCTGAGAAACTTGTTCAATCACGAAAATAACTCTATTTCTTATGAAACAATCAAAAATTATTTATGCGCGGTAAAGAAAATTAAATTATTAATTTACTATCGAGATTCTTACGTAGGTTGTATTTTCAAGCAGATTTGCTTTCTCCAAGATTATTAGCGTCTTCCTCGGAGACTGTCAGTGTCCTCGCGATTTTAGCATTACACACGTAGTCCTGCCTGTCTTTTCCGGATTCGAGATGGCAACCAGTTTGCCGACCGCTTGGATGGTTAACAACATCGTCTTTTTTCATCGAAGCATATGCCGAGCCTATATTAGGAAACTTGTAGTCACGTGTAAGAGGAGATAGCGCGTAGGCGCGCGGGGAGGTAAAAAATCGGAAATTCGACGCAAATTTCCTGATTCAAATTTTATTGACATTTGACACGCTCGCGTTTTGTATAATTAGTTTTTTTTCTGAATTAAAACAGATCACTGTCGGGAATTTATGCTGAGTTATCCTTAAAATCTTTTACATCTAATATTATTTTATTTAATATTCCATTATGTTCAATTTGCTTAAAGCGGATATGAATAGAGCGAACAAATTATCTGATACAAATTATCGAAAATAACTTTAACAAAATGAACAGAGCAGACAGATGAAAGTTGCAATATCAAAAGTATTTAATACGCGATTCAAAAAATTTCAAGTTTTTTTATAAATCTATTCGCAGCGTCATTTTTGCGTCTCTCTCGCAAAAATGTGAAGCGGAAAGCAGTATGGAATGCGGATTATCTTTCTTCATTTTCTATTTCTCTTTGCAACGGTTTCTGTATATTTTCTATATAAACGCAAACAAGTGTCTACAAACGAGAGGTATTTCACCACCTCTCGCTATCAGCCGAGACAGAAAACGTTTCTCCCGACACGGACGGAGTCGACAAGACGCATAGCTTTCGTCGTGCCTGGTTATTAAATTTTTGTATCGAGCACGTCTAACAACGCATCCGTTTCCTTCCCAGGGTCTCCTCGTGCTTGCCAAAATTCCTCTTTTTTTTCGACGTACATCCAGCCGTGTCCGTATTAGGAAACCTGTAGCCATTGTGCCTGGCTCTCTCAAACGACGAACGATGGGAAACGATGACGACGAGGACAACAACGATCGCCTCACCGCCGTCTCTTTCTGCCACGTCCTCTTCCCTCCAATTGATAATAATTGCGAAAACAACCTACAAAAGAGGTGAGAAGATAAAAGACTTTATTCACACAACTTTCGCCAAATATATCTTTCTATTTCAGAGCGCACAAAAACAGTAACGCACGTATTTAACGAATCAGATATAGATTTCTAGAAAAGTGAAACAAAATTGCCAAAATCGCACATCCAAGCCGCACTTTACGTGAGCGGAAAAGGATTTTTGAGGTAAATAAAAAAAAAATAAGTAATTTGTAAAAGCGAATTGTAAACTTGCCAGTCTCGTGTGATAATCGTCTCCACAACAAAACATGAGTAAGTTTTTTTTATGCTTTTATATGTGTACTTATGCGTGTATGTGTGTGTGTACCTACGTGCTCCGTACATCGGTCGATGATAAAAAGTCTTCAAGGTGAGCCGGGCCGACATATGAATGGCCGTATGCATGAATGGGTGGCTGTACGCACTCCGGAGAGAGACTAACCGATGGAATTGTATACGCCGATCGTACGTGTGAGTCTGGCTAGTACGTGTATACAAGGTGTCTCGCAACTTGCGTCTCCGACTTCAAAAGTTTCTTTTCGATTGTATCAGACGAAATTACTAATAAACTGCAACTGTTCTGCGATAAAACTGAACAAAAAATACGACCTTACGCGAATTATCGCGTAAAATCAAGTCATCACTAACTGTGCTTCACCTAATTCTTTTATTTTCTTTCTCCTTTTATGTACATTTGATCGATAAATAAACACAAATCTTTTTTAATATTCTTCTTAAAGAGAAATTGATCCGAGAAACCGTGTTAAAATTATGACCAATAAATATGCGACACCCCGTATACGTGTACATGTATATAAGTGTATGTGTGCGTTTGTCACATATCTTGTGTGCGTTCGTGCGCATCTTTCTCCACGAACTCACAGAGACGTGATCCGCAATCGCAAGGCTCCGCTGTTGGTGTCGCATCAATGAAGTCAATACGAGAAGAGGTATCTTATAAAGTTTAATTAAGATTCCTTGTAAAGCGGTTTTTCTTTTCTAAATGAAACGCGAATTCGGCAAAAAATCGCGAATGCAATATTCACAAGCTCGTTAATGGACGCCGTATCTCAGCACGACCGGGATCGTTCATAAATTCATTTTGCGCGTGCTGAATTTTATTTTGATGGCGCATCCTTTTCTCAACGTGATCGACGCGCACGATCCTTTAAGACCACATAATTTTTACAGCACAAAAATTTGATTGCGAAAGATGAAGAAGAAGAATAAAAGAAGTATAAAAGAAGAATAAAAGAAGAATAAAGAAGAAGTCAGAATAAAAGATCAAGCCGGTCACATTAATGGAAAGTATCACAAATGCCAAATTTTTTCTACATTATTTCTGAAAAAAAAGGAGATTTACTTATACAATAATTTTCCACTGAAAGAAATAAAATTGTGATAGTCGCAAAATTAAGTTTTAATTAAAACAATTTTAACAGTTAATTAACAATTTAAACAGTTTTAATTAAAACAAATTTATAGATATACACCTTGACTTTTTTTAAAGAATATATTTTTTATATACGCGACTTAATCATCGCTTTGTGCGACAAACTGTTGCAAAAATCACTTTTGTATAAATGGAAATTAACTGTCTTATTGACGTCATCGAGGTCTACAAAGGATTATGAATAAATCCGCTGCACGCTGTATCGATAACAATTCCTTTTATTATTACAGACTACAAGGATTTATCTCGTTACAATAAGCATATGTATAAAATAATTTTACATATCGCCGCACGGAAGAGAACAATAATACGAGAGGACGGTTCGAACTTGCAGTTATCCAGCTTAACGGGGCGTAGGTGCAACGAAAGATTTAGCTCGATAAAAGAATCGCGTTTTTCCGCACGAAATAAATGCTTTTCAATATTTAAATACTGCGCAGGATTTAAATACTGAAAAGTACCGGTGAATTAAAATTCTGATGTTGCGAGCGCACTAAAATTATACTTGATTGAAATCTCGTTTCGTGCACAATTGTCTGATAATGATTATCGAACATCCTTTATGAAAGCATTAATTGATCCGGCGGACAGAACAAAGAATTCACATTTTGTAAAATGTCTTTCTACCAAGCACCGTCGCACTTTAACGTGCAAGCATTTCACGTTTTCGTATACCGTCGACAGCTAATCAAATATTTGCCTCAACGTGTGGATCGAAGAAACGAAGCAATCGCGCGCAATCCGTCGATCCGAAATCGTCTCGACATATGTCGTATGTAAGCTCGCGTTTCCTTCTCGCAGCTGCAATATTATTCGAGCCGCTGCTGTGCGCGCGCACAGCCTCGCTAAATATAAATATCCGTCAGGTGTAAAAACAAGAAAACATTGATTTACGATTTAACAAGAGTATAAATAAGACTAGATTTCGTTAAACGGTATTTCAACGATTCGCTTAGAAAAATATTACGTGGCGACGGTATCGTTTGCAAGTCTCACTCTGATACCACCCCAAATGCATCGCAGTCCGATTGTCTAAAGACGAATTATATATGTATCCAGCGTACATCTCCGGTTCCAGTATGGCGAGTGCAAAATCACTCTTTGGTTAACCCGTTCTCTATCGCGATTTTATGTACATAGCAGTCTCTCATCTTTGGCACTAAGCTACGATCGAATTCGCCTTATCTTCGTGACGCGCGTCCTGACACGATGCTGTTGCGATCAAATTTGTATCTATCACAATATACGGACGATGAACGTTGGTGTAAATTGCGCGCATTGAACAATCGTCAATTTTCCGATCTTAAGATCTCAATGTACCCGAAGGGCTCGTTTTCAACGCCAAAGTATCAACACGCGCATCGTGTCGCGATCGCCGTTCGTCGAAGGACGCGTCGTGAACGTCGGGTCTCACGTGAGGGGCAAAGTTCGATGATCCTCCACGAAGGTGTTCGGCGCGTCCAGCAGACTGCCGCGATGAAGCGGAGAATGAACGAGAGCGGCGTCGCCGTCGACGTCGACGTCGACCGCGTCGCCGTCTATCGCGGCGACGCCGCCGCCGCCGACGCTCAGTTCGCGCACGTTACCGGGCAGATAGTCCTTCCAGCTCCTGAACAGGTATCTGGTGAACTTCCTGAGCTGCCGAAACTTGCAGTAAGTGGCCCCCTCCGCGGACTCCAGCTGCTGCGTCTGTATGAGGAAGCCCTTCTCCTTGAACGTCTGCTCCAGCTTCTCGCGCTGCAGCGACTTCCTGGTTTTCCTCTTTCGCCGGCCGTCGTCCTGGCCGGCTGGACTCCTCTGGCACGTCGCCGGCTGGATCCTCTCGCCGGCGGCGCTGAGAAAAGCCCCGGCGGCGGAAGTGGCTCCGGATTGACTCGCCGGCTGCTGGAGGGCCTCCCGCGGGAAGAACTCGTAACCGCGCATGCTTTTGTCGCCGGTGCCGCTGTAGTAGCGGAAATTGCCGCCCGAGTCAACGGACAGGCTCTTCTTCTCCTGCAGACTGGGCTTGGCGCCGCCGGTGAACTTGAACTTGCATATGCTCACCTCCGTCGCCGGATTGTTATTGTTCTCCGTCGGCATCGGCGGTATGAAGATAGCGGAGCGTTTCCGCTTGGTCGGCTGCTGACCCTGCTGCTGACTCACCGGCGCGTTCCTCTTCGGCCTGGGCGACGGCGGCGCGCTGCTCGACGCCGGCGTCGTCGTCTGCGACGTGGACAGCGCCTGCGGCGCGCTCTTCGTCTCCATCATCGAGTTATATATCGACTTGGGCACGATTTTCTGCTCCCTCGGCGGCTGATCCGTCGGCCGCGGCGAGCACTTGTCACCCTGGGCGACCTTCTGATAATACAACAGCTGAGACTGCAACGCCATCGGATGGATGAACACGCCGGCGTTCGGCCAGTACACGAAGCCGGAGTTCTGGCCGACCATCGGATCGATCACGTTGTTGTTGTTGTTGTTGTTGTGATTGACGAGATTATTGTTCGATCGATGAGCCGCCGGATCCGAGTAGTTGATCGGCTCGGACAGGAGGCCGGTGCCAAGGCACTCCACCTCCTCGCCGTCGCTCGACGTCTCGCTCTTCACCTGGCCGGACTCGTAGACGTTCCCGTGTTTCCGCAACAGTCGAATCTTCAGCTGATTCAGATCCCTGATGCAGAGATTCAGCGGTTCGTCCTGCTCGCGCGAGTTCTCGGACAGCGCGAGGCTGCGCCGGGTCTCCTGAGTCAGCCGCTTCTCCAAGAGACTGCTGATCCGGTTCTGAACGTCCGTGCGCTGAAAGGGCGCTTGCGGCGACACGCGGTCCCGCGGGTCCTGCTTGTCCCGCGGCGACAGCCTCTTCTCCTCGTGACCCGGCGTGCCCGGCAGTATCGTGCCGTAATTCTTGTAGATCAGGTGGCAAATGTCGGCCTTCTTCGGCTTCCGGCCGCGTCTGGGCTTGCTGTTGTCCAGAGTGATCTCGCCCATGTAGGGCAGATCCGAGTACTTCATCGGCGGTCTGCCGGACGTTTGCGACTGCGTCTGCTGGCCGTGATTATGATTAGGGTAGAGTGTGCTGTAAGCCTGCGAGGACGCCGACGTGATGACGGATCTCCGGGCGTTGGCGACCGGATTGTGAGCGAGCGTCGTCGGGCACTGCGGCGACGCGACTTGCGGACAGAGCTCCTGCTGCATCGCCGCGATCCGCTGCAGCCAGCCGTGGACGTCGGCGATGGGGCTCGGGGTGGACGTCGAGCTCGTCGGCGCCGGGCTTGGCGCCGCCGGTTCGATCACGCGCGGCGGCGGCGACGAGTTGAGATTCTCCTGCGCCAGCGACGCCTCGTAGTGGTCCAAGTACTCCGGCGGTAGCGCTTGGTGATGAAATTTCAGCTTCCATCGCGACTTCCTGCGACCGCGACTGGAAATGCGATACGAGATTTCATGGTTTAACGCTCGGACTGTTCGACTATCGCGTAAATTTCTTTATTTCTTTTTTCATCTAAAAGCGACTTTAATCATAATTGCATAAACATTTCTGCGGAACTGTAAACGAGCAAAACTGAGGCAAAGTTGAAGAGAAAACAATGGCTTTCGAAAGGAAAGTCATTAAAACAATGAAAATTGAGAGTGTCTTTTCTTTGAATAGCGTTCCCACAGATCGATATCATAATTCTACGATATTATCTAGAAAGAGAGATATTCAAAGTGCTGCGGCAATTATATTGCCCGGTGATATTGCTCTTTCATTAACGCCGCTGACTGCATTCCGGACCACACCTTAACGGCGCTTTGTACCGGCGCGGCACTGCGCCTTCGCACGTATGCAGAGAGCGTGTCTTGCGCTTCTTCTGCCCGTCTAGCCTCCGACAGGCTCGGCCGTTTTAATGAAATTCACTAATAACGGTAATCGACTCTCTCGCCGATGTACATCCGCGAATCCTTTTTTCCGCGCGCTCGCGCGTCGCTTTAGAAGACTCGCTCGGCACGACCAGTTTCCCGGCGCCTGTCTTTCTTGCCGACGACGCGACGGCCGTTTAAAGCACTTTCCTGGACGCCGGCCGGTTTTACGTTAAAGACATCGTTAGCGACGTGACAAAAAATAAGATACGAGATGGCCCGAGTCGCATCGTTGCCGCGGATCGCGCTACGTGACAAGGTAAGCCGTCGCGAAACATGCTCATTACGTCCCACAGATGCACGGAATGAGATTTGTACAATGTAGAAAGACGCACTGAAGCGCTCCTTTCCACTGTACAGCTGTGTTCTGCACTTCTTTCTCTTGCTTACAAATGTTTTTAATTCAAATTAATCTCAACTCTATATATTCCACGATGAATTTGAAAGAATTCTTACGCTCGCGTAGAATATCTCTTCGCGTCATTATTATTCCATTTAATCGTTGATGGGAGATCGCGCGCAGAGTAAATTTAGGAAAGGTAAATTAATCACCTGGGTCGCCCGCGGTTGCCAGAATCCGGAGCAGCTAGCGCCGGATTTTCATCCAATCCTTGATTCTGATGATGATCGATTTGCTGTGCATGCTTGCCGTCCACCGTGCCCGCGGCGTTGCCTGCGTCCGCTTGCGGGCTATCAAAATCACAAGAGACTTTCGTTCACCGGGGCTCGCGTCAAACTATTATCAATTCCCGACTGAGCTAGGTAAGCTACGATGTGGAGCATTCGAAATTACACGACTAATAAGGGAGAAAAAAAGAAACATTTCGATGTATCACTTGGCCGAGCCAATCGATCGTGATGTGATTACAGCGAGTGCCTTGCGAAACTCGACGGAGAATTCGAAGCTCACCTCAGCGTGTTCGCGTCGCGACTTCGTTCTTCCTCCTCCTGCGGCTCCTGCTTGACGGCCATGTGGATCAGAGGCGGTAACGGGCAGCGTAAGTGCGCCGAGTGATGCAAATGATGCTGCAGACCAGCGCCGTCGGTGCGAAGACCACTGTCTATGCCAATAGACTGTGCACGCGGCACGACTTCCTCGGTCTGCATAGTGCCCCCTGGAAATTCAAACACAGTCTATTTAGAATTGGTTCTACATAGCGAAACGAGAGTCTCGAAGAGCAAAGTTTATTTTTTCAGCGAAAAAGACTTGCTCTAAATAATTATTCCCGTCTATTCAAATGTGTATCAATTATCGCGATTTTTTTTCTATCACTGGGAGTCGCGAATTAGGTGATTAATAAATCGGGCGGTACGTTAATTGAGATTTGAGAAAAATTGCTTTCATCGGCGATCGCGCTCAGTTATAACTTGCCTCTGCGGAAATGAATTCGGAAAGAATGGTCCTAGCAACATATCTTGCGAAGCGATGCTTTTGTTTGCACAAAGTCCAAGTCGCATAAACAAATTTTGCAGCGCGGTGCAGTTTTTTATCGCTCAATTTCAGTCGATTTAAATGACTTGTTACTAAAGAATTTATACAGAAATTAGTAAATATATTGTTGTAAAGTAGAACGTTTCTAAAGGAAGTATTTTTTGAATACGTGTGCAATTATTTTCAAACGTAATTATAGCTAAAAATTCAATTCAAGATCAGTTATTTATTATAATTTAATTTAAATCTAAAACGAAGTCGCGTTAGATGATCATTCAGCCACTCTTGATCAATTACCAAAAAAAAGGAAATAAAACCGGAAGTAATCGCCGTGCAAATAACTTCGACTTTTTCATTTCAGCGCGTGAGAGCCGCGCGAAAGGTTGCGCGTGGGCCGACGTCGAAGCCGGAGATCGTTTGCCGGTTTGCAAAAGCAGATTGCGGAATATTCATAACCATCGTATTAATGAGCGTTGGATTAATGCCGCATGTAACGCGGTGATTTGCGTTGCGTAGATTTGACGGGCGTGAGAAATGGCAGAAACCAAACAAATGCCCGCATGTACAAATGGGTAAACGATAAAACGCACCTATAGCCGTCGTCGTTGCACCATCGAGCGCGAAACATGTGTGGGCGACCGCGTGTCCGTTCAAGGCTTCGAAATCGCACAATGGCGAACCGCGAGCACCGTTCATTATACGCGAGAGATCCGCTTGGAAACGCCTCGCGAAACTGCTCGGCGAAACCACGCACCTGTCGCACCCGAGTAATTCATCATTGAAGGCTGGAGATCGCTTATACCGTCGCTCGTTTTCATCTCACGCCAATATTTTATCTATGCAAATATTCTTAAAAATTATATCAGCAACGATTTCCGCAACAAAGAAACACTATATAAAAAAGATCTAATAGAATTATTTCAATAAACTTTACATGTTCTGTAAAAACAAATATTATATATTACTTCTACGTTATAAAACATAATTATATTTTTTAACATATAAAATATTGAACGACAAAAGTATATATTCCGCAATAATTTTTCTCCAAAAATATTACGCGCGATTATCTTACAGATTATATAATTTTATTAACGCATCGTGAGAAATCATGCAATCAAGGGTTAACGAAGCAAAGACGTCAGCGACCGGCGCGGTCGGCGATGTCGGGAAACGCGCACGAAAGAGATTAAAAGGGAGAAAGAAGAAGACGCGGAGGAGACGAACGAAGCGTATTATACATACTGCGACTTTGCAGCACCGTCGGATAAAAATATTCGCGCGAAAATAGAAGCGGACACACTCCGGCACGGCCCACCCAACACCCGCAATTCCTGAACCATACTTGGCCTTAGTCGATCGGGTTTCACGCCTCGCGACGATCCACCTATGTCGTCGGTTGTTATTGCACTGCTTCAAAATGAAATTGCAGTACACACACACAACTGAGTCTTGAAATTTCGAAATCAGTTTGAAATACAATCAAGGTGTGTACGATTTGCATATGAACTCTCCGTATTTGCATAATGGCGGATATTCGACCGCGAAGATTTTTACACGTATTAAAATTTTTTTTTATTTTTATATTTTTAGAAAGCAGTATTTTCAAATCTTCTGGCTTTCAAATTTCTAGGATTGTGCGATTTAAATCACAAGATTCCGCAAAGTTTGAAATTTTCAGGTTTCGAATTGTAAGATATGAAGACTTTAATCATTTAAATTATAAAATTCTAATAATATAAAGGATTCAAGTATTTAACTTTTTTTTTAAATAGCATAATTAGAATTTTTAATTGTCCTAAAATGTAAAAAGTTCTACGTGTAAACGTTAAAAAGCGATGATATTAATATCGATACATGTGCAGGAGATAGCTCGTTTTTATTGAAGATCAGTTATAGAATGATGCAGGCGGGCGCGTAACTACAATTTATTTTTTGGCTATTTTTAGCGGTTGGCATAGCGCCACTATTTTCGGTTCTCTCAAATTTCTCACTCCATATTTAGGATTATGGCTGATGGTATCGCGCCGTGCTATGCTTTTATGATTGCTGAAGCGCATTCGTCGTGCGGCTCACATAAAATCATGCGAGTCTCGAATATTTTATAGATCAATGGATCGATTAGAAATTTAAAGAATCTCGTTAAAACAAAGAATAATCTTTGTTCAAGGAAATTATAGACATAACAAGCTATTTATAAAAGAGTTTCAGAATCCATCAGAGTTTCCGTTTAGTCACTCGATTATGAAAGACAAAGAACTATACGTAACAAAAACGATTATTTCTCTCTTTTTCCTCATTTTTTCCGATAGTGTTACGTTGAACATCGAACTTTGTGCATTTACAGGCAACAAGTGGACGAATCGGAGCGTACATTTGTTCCGCGGGAAAGCATGTGCTCTCGCACTCTATTGGCAGAGGCGCAACTGGGTTAAAAACGGAAAGTCAGCCGCGATGCTCGAGAATGTGTCAAGGTGATGCAATGAACGAACAAAATTTTCTTGGGAAAAGAATATCTTTGGAGAGAATTTCTTTCGTGCGCGGTGACCACAATCGCCAAAATAATCTCCAGCTCATTGTTGGCGACTTCTGTTAGCGGATCGCATGATGCGTCGCGCGGATCGATCGGCTTATGGATTGCGGCTCGCTGCACGATGGACCATGATCCACTGGCCCGATTATAACGCCGCTATAGATCCGTAATTACGCGTAAACACCCGCGCGAACCGCGCGGCGCGACGACGGCATCCCACGTGGAGAACAGGTGAGATCCATCTGTTCGAAGAGATTCTTCATCGGATCGATCTTTGTGAATCATCGAGAAATTTCTCTGCGTTTTGTGAGCAAACGAAAAGTCAATTTTTTCCGATCGAAGTTGGATCTTTGTTTCACCGGCGACAGTAGATTCGAATGGAGATAATTGCTCAGAAACACACGCGGCATTGCTGCGAGAAACACGCTGATTCGTCCTTCGAGCGGAAGAGCGAACGCGCGTTTAAATTCATTTGATGTCGATCGGCGATCAATTACCTGTGACGGGAAACTTGCTTTCCGGCAACATGAACGTATCGTTCTCGGCGAGTCCCCTTCCTGAGAAAACTGCGTCTTCGGCGACAAGCTCCGGCGCGTTTCAAGTTACGACGCGGCTCGAATGATCTTCGCGCGCGATCAATTTCCGGCCGGACTGGACGGCACGGCGATCATCGCGCGTCAGATCGGTCGGTCGCACAAATCACAGATGCCGATTAATCACTTTCGTCCCGATCGACTTGTCCGGTTGTCTCGCGATCGCCCACGCAATTCACCGAATCCGCTCGCGTGGTCTCACTGGTTGACAGAGTATCGGCAGGTATTTCGAAGGGAATCGATGGGGAAAAAAAGGGGGATACGAATGAGCGACGCCGAGGAATGAACGCGTGAATGAACGTTCGTCCGGTGCGGAAAGAGGAAATCGAGGAAAATGTGCGGACGACGAGTAAACAGAGAGGAGGCGGAAAAGCGGCGAGAGAAAAATAGGACCGATTGAACACGGAGCGAAGCGTTTTGCGGCACTTTTGGCACTGTTACGAGTGAGAGCGAAGTGGACGAGCGACAACTCCACCGAGACAGCGACGTCTACACCTCCGCCGAGGGACGGGGGAAACATCGGCGACGACGAAGACGACGACGACGACGACGACGTCGACGACGACGACGACGACGACGACAACGACCAGCCCTCCGCGGGCCAAGAAGAGCGAGCGGAGGCGCGGGCGTATATTCTCGATTTGGACGGATGGAAATCTGAGATTGCTCCATATTGGGCTGTGCGCCGCGGAGGTGCTCTGTAATAGCAGAGCCCAACTTCTTCCCTCTCCTTCCCTCCCTCCCCCCCTTCGCTCTTACTCGTCTTCTTCCGTCTCTTCTTCTCTACGACGACTTCTTCTTCTCCCTCTTTCGTATTTCCTCGCCCGTCCCGTTCTCGCTTCATATGCGTGCGAGTGTACGCGACCGCCTCTATCTACTCGCTCTATTTTCTCTTTCTTCTTCTGCTTCCTTCTCTTTCTCTCTATCCCTCTGTCTCTCTCACTCTTCCCTCTCTCAATTCACCGGCTCTCTATGTATGATGCGACCAACGAGGGTATATTTAACCCCGCGAACCACCAACGAGGAATCGAGAGAGCCGCGCGCAAGCCACTTCTCGTATATATGGTTCTCCTCTTCTTATTCTTCGGTTGCTCATTACATCTCGACTACTCGCGGCACGGGTCTCTTTCATTGTTCGAAATTTATTTTTCCGTTTGATTGATGAATATTTAAAAGATTTGTTTAGTAGGAAAAGTGATTGATGATTTATTCGAATCAATTTGTTGTGATTGAGCGGCAAACGGCATTGCCCTCGTTTGAATCCGTATATTTCTATTGTCAAGAAATTGGCGAATAAAACGAAACTTTTATAAATTTAATTAAAGGTTTAATAAATCGAAATCTAAATTTTAATTCAAGCTAAATTCGTTAAACTCGACGCGATAAAGGAAAGAAATAAACAAAGTGTAACGGAACGTGTGACTTGGAACCGGTTGGTCTCACGACGGAATTTGAATTTATAGTAAACAGTAGAGAACAGAAAGCTAAATCCGGAGCGTTGACTAATCAGCATCGATCACCATTGATCAACATTGATTAGATTAGATAATTCTACAACGGTTCGTTGAAAAAAGTATATAGAAGTGGGATAAAAGTATCGCTTAGAGCGTGGAAGTTTTTACACTTTCAGATATTTCTAAACAGCCGCGATATAACCACAATTTTATTGAAAATTGATATGTACCATTAGACAAGCAGCATTACAAATTTACGACTTGCATCGCAATCTCACGTACTGAACGTATTACGAAAATCAGAAAAATGTTAACACATTCTTCGGAATACATTATCCGATTCTTAATAGGCTTGAAATAAACGACTCCATTAAACGACGGGGATACGCATCCGAAAGAAATTGTCCAGAAAGGTATCACGACATCAACCGGCTACATCGACTCGCGCGGGCATTCCGGATAACAGGCCGGCGCGCGCGCACACCGACGCGCACCAACATTCACGCGGCCCGCGCTGCACACCAGCGAGCCGATAAGTGCGCTAACGAAGAGACATCGTAATCCGGCATAACGCGCTATCTCCCGGGTTAATGAGCCTTGAAGGCTCCTCCGCTGCCGGAGGAGGCCTCACGTTTCCCACAGCGGCGCACCGGATGACGCGCGATGCCCAGCGCTTCTCCGGTGCGCGAGCCGTCCGTCTCGTAATGTGCGCAATTTATTGCGCGTTGCGCCGAGTGGCGAGCGAGTATTTCGGCCGCGCTCACGTCAGATCGTTGCCATATACATACGTCCGAGGCGCGATTTAACAGGGCACGAGAAAAATGGATCGGAGCGTGTCGAGCGTGGCGGGGCGACGAGAGGCGCGGACTTAATGCGATTATTAAAAGTCGAACGAAAAGTTGATGTAAGGATATTTGGCACTTTCCCAAAGCCGTTCACACCTTTCTCCTCTTGGCGCTTGCAAAAATGTCTCCAAATTGTAATTATTTTGCAGCAAACGCCCGTAATTAAGTCAACAGGTGTTGCGAAAAACATTATTTTTCCTTCAATTAAGCAACACATTCTTTGACTGATTTTGAACAGAAAAAAAGCAAGATAATTTTGAACTAGAAAAGTAACTTTAGATAACAGTATCTTTTCAAAATAAATAATACATAGCTCTCTTGTTTAAAAAATTTAAGGTTGTTATTCAAAATATTTTCTCGTGTTTTCTCTTAGAATATTGTTTACCGTTTTACGCATTAGCTTAAATTCAGACCTGATGTTGAAAATGTCATTATTACTGCGTCGTAATCGGCCCGATCTCGCCGGGATTAAATGCCACTCTACGAACCGGATAAAATGCACTGGCAGAGTTGAAAGTAGTTGTTGACATATCGCTGCCAGGTATTGGGACACGACGGGCAAGTAGGCGGGGTGGTTTGTCCTATACGGGATATAATGTACGCCTCCACAAGGATCGACGTTGGAGAACGAACAGGCGCGCAAGATATCGACGCATCATCTCTCCGCGCGCGGGTAGACACGGCGCGCCGTACACAATGCACGATACATTCAGCAATTCTGACTGTCTCCTCTTTCAGAAATCTAACATTTGCACAGCGAATCTCGCATCGATCCGCGCATAATTATCAAGCGGCGCAAATGCCAGCTACGCGTCTTGCGTAACGCGACCTAGATTCGTGCGTCTCGGGCAGCCGCGGGAGCGGAAGCTCGCGTCGACGACGCCGTGGCGAAACTGTCGCGCGCGTGGGTGAAAATTTTGGTGCTCGGCGATTAATTACCATAGGCAATCGGTTTACATCGAGCGGGCTCCGCGCGACACAAGACCGTAGTAAATCCGAAGGACGCTCGCCCGAACGGTGCAAGGCGCGTTTGTGTATCTCGGGAATACATAATGGAGAGCGATTAATCCTTGACGCTCGATCGTATGCAAATGTAAAACCCTACTCGTGGAATATTATCGCGATGGTAAAACCAACAGCACACGAGGCTGTCTCTAATGCACTCGATCAAGAGCGAATTTATTATCGGCACTTAACGAGGCTGGGAAGGAAATCCTCTGCCAAAACAAGTCGCGGCTTGACCGAGCACTCTTATTGTCGAACGATAATGACTTTCCCAGTTTATTCCGCGCTTCGTCCACCACGAAACTCATCTCCGAGTCGTGCCGGACCAATCGTCGTTGCTTTTATAAGGTCGTTAATCACTGTCGTTAGCCGTAGTAGGCGATAAATAATTACAAAATGCAGCTTGGTCTCTCTCTCTCTCTCTCTCTCTCTCTCTCTCTCTCTCTCTCTCTCTCTTTCTCTCTCTTTTTCTCGGCATAATGTGAGAGTCCTGACACCTGCGAGAGCCACTCGACGGTACTCTCGCGCGTTGTTCGCTTTCGAAATGTGACGCGAAGTAATGTGATTCAGCTAAAAGCGTAGACTAGTGCAGCGGTCCACGCATCTGGTGAGAAGAGAAAACGAGAAAAGATTTCTCGCGGCGATGATGGGCCACCGTACGGTTAGTCCAATTGGTTCGCCCACGCGGGTAGAAATCTGAAAGGAATACACAAGGCTGCCCGCTAATATCGTTAAATTGTTCCGGCGGAGCTCTTCCTTACGAATTATTCAGTACATCGTTTTTAATTTGGCAATGACGCAACTCCCGTAGGTGTTTTTCATCGAAAAAGGCACAACGCGCTGAAGTCCATTCCCGAATTTCATTAAAACTCCTGATTATTGCTTCTTTCTAAATAAAATTGAGAAAGAAAAAGTCGTGTTCATTCAAAATATACTCTTGCCAGCAGAAAGGCTTCTGGAAGGCCAGAATGAAAGGCTTCTGGAAAACTGAAGACGAAATAATATATTTAAAAAAATCAATTTTAAGCTTTTGATTTAAAAACCTCTTAATTATATAGAATACTAACTACAGAAGTGACTGTTTTCGATATTTTCGCCAAGGAGAAATTGTCTCCAAATCTGAAAAGTAAAAGCTGAAGGAACATCTAGCGCGGTTCTGAAACACCCAGCATAAATTATAATTTTCCACAACGCCCGGCAATCATTTCGCAACACTGCCTGCCTGTAACGATCACAAATGAGCAGAAGAAATTCTTCGAGCGAGTCAAAGACGCTACGCAATCGCATGCATTTATAATCGCAGACGTCGCCTCAGGAGCGTGGCGCCTTTCGCGCAGTTGTGCATTTTCCTAGTTTGCGGAGCCGAGGGCGAGCGAAAAAAATTGTTAATTGAAAGCGAATCGCCAGCCGGGTAGGCCGCCGATAACAATCTCGCCCAAAGAAATGGCCGCAAGAAGCGGTTCGATAAACGCTACATACGTCTCGCTTCTCAATCGGCTTGCTGGAACTTTGATTGGTCGATCGAGGGCCGACCTGTTGTAAAACTTTTCTCGGTTAATGTCCGAATGCGAAACCGCGCGCTTTTGTGCAATGGAGAACGTTCGCCCGTTATTCCCCACTTGCGCCCGTTATCGCCATCGCTACAACATCCGGCGATCGTGATTGGCAGCATTTACTGCTAAGAAATTCTCTCCTGTCTCATTGTGTAACGTAATCGCGCTAGATAGATAATTCAATCCAACAGCTGAAGAATTTTTGACACGGGAGAAGTCTATTTCGCGGATAAGATTGAGAGTTCATGTTTGAAAATTTATGTTTAAAGACATAAATTGAGCATTTATGTTTAAAAACTTTTAGATAGGAATTTAAAATATTTATTTTTTCTGCTTCAGCATATAAAAAAATTGGGATGCGGAATCATATTTGTTCTACGATATTAATGTATTGAAATGATAAGTGAATTATCCAGCTGTTGTTCAATCCGCGATGCGATTGAATCGCGCGCATTTGCGGTTCGCGACCGTTCGCGTGATCGAACTTACAGGTAATGCATCGTGATTGGCAGTTCTGCCGATGCGAAAATTCTCCCACTCGCTAACGAGGCCCTCCTCTCCTTTCGTTTCCTCGCGTACGTGACGATCCCCTCACGACGATCGCTCGAGAGATCGTGCACAAAACCCTCCTCCGATCGCCATATCCGCTAATTCGAGAAAATATGGCTGTCCGCCGCTCGATCGTTAGCCGATTCGATGATGGCTACCGTTTCTGATGCAACGATATCCCGATCGATCGCGCACGCGGATATCGGATTTAATTAATTTTCTTCAATGAGCAAAAATGCACTATGTACACGTTCAATTGAAACATCTCCGCTTGTCGATCATCGCTCGAGTCATTAGTCAAAATTATTAGTAGCGGCGCGTATCGACCGTATGTATCGGCCGGCTGAGGTGTTACAATATTACAGGCAAGCGCGCGCTAGATTTTATATTTAGGATGGCACCATGTAACTCTAGAACTACTGAATTAGGTTGGAACGAAAATACCTGCACCCACGCCGATGACGCTCCTCCGGTCTCCATGCTTCATGTATTTATTTATTACCAAATCCTCGCGTGCCCATTCTTTAACCCGTTTTTTTTTCGGCAGAAGCGTTACATAAGAAACGAAATCCGAGTTTTGGATCGTTTGTTTGCACTTCAATCGAGAATACGTATTGTAGTGGTCGGTTTTTTTTTATCGTGCGAGACAATTGCGAAAGCAAATTCTAAGCTCAAGTTACACTTAGCCCGAATAAAAGAAAAGGAAAAAAGGAGAGAGAAAGAGAGGGAGAGATTAATGACCCGCCAAAGTAATTACAAATTCTCAGTGAGACGACTGGGCGATAAGCAAATAAGCTCGGCCCTCTTAATTAAAAATGATGAAGCGGGGATTTAAAGACAAGCGCGCATCGGATAAGCGTGCACCAATGTCATCGATCATCGGATCTGTAAACGACTTTCGACGCTCTCGCCGTATCTCATTATTTTGTACCCGGAGCGAGAGACGTGCTCGTACGGGAAGAACGATCGCAATTAGCGACGGTATTGCGGTCAGGGGGAGGAGGGGAGGGAGAATCGGCTATTGCCATTAATCAAAACGAAGGCAGAAACAATCTGGGATAGCCACCGAAACGCTTACCGAATTATTAACCGAATTATTATCAATCAATCGTGCGCTGCTTGCGCAAAACCGGGGTCAATTAGCATCGCGGACGTCCCTCGATATGGCGATATCGACTCTCGATTTTAGATCGAGATAAATAAAATAATTGTTACGATTAAACGTCCGAGCTTCTTCCCGCGCGCGCGCGGCACTTGTCGTTAAGCCGGCCGCGATGACTTTACGTCAGCGCTCGGAATTAGTTGCACATTTCGGGCCGATTCCCGAGACGACGCCTCCTGTTCCCCCACTACCGCTCGACCGCTAGCGGTCGAGCCGCCGATAGCTCTGGCGCAGGAGCGTTTTATATAAGAAATAGGCTGGGTTGTTGAGGCACCTCTCAGAAAATAGTAATATTTTCTTTGCTACATAAATAATGTTTATTTTCATTAATAATTAAATATATATATATTATGTATTAATAAAAATAAACATTATTTATGTAGTGAAGAAAATGTTACAATTTCCCGAAAGATGCCTAAACAATCCAGCCTATTTCTAATATAAAACGCTCCTGAGCCAGAGCTATCGGCGGCTCGGCCGCCAGCGGCCGAGCGGTAGTGGGGGAACAGGAGGCGTTGTCTCGGAAATCGGCCCGAAATGTGCAACTAATTCCGAGCGCTGCTTTACGTAATCGCGAGGCGAGGAGCGACTCACGGTCGTTCTCTCGGTTTCGGCGGGCCGTTGGAAAAAGACGGAGGCCTCCGCCCGGCTGCCGATTCGACGGCGACCGAATGATTTTTCTTCCGCGATGACTAATGAGTCGACGTAACGCGCTCGCCCACCCGTAGCCGGCACACCGCCGTTCGATTTTTCAAGTTGTACGTGGTATCGTACTCGGGTATTAGATAACGCACTCTGATGATGCTCTCCGATTATATATCGCTATTCCCGATTATAAAACTTATCTTCGTTAAACCGTTGTTTGCGAGCGGATGTGATCGATTCTCGGGATTTACGCAAAATGCATTTATGTGTAAAACGTTCCGATGATACGCTTTGATTATATGTGTCATCAAATGATAAAGTTCAGTCCCGTTAAAATATAGTCGTGAATACTCGATCTCTATAAATCAATTTCCGTCCACGCTCCGGCCCGAGAAATTTACACGTCGAATGCGCGCATTCCACTTGGCTCGAAGCGTTTTCCATGGAACTGTTGGGATATGACGAAACCGGGCATTGTCTCACGCCAATCCGCGAACTTGCTTATTCTATTTCCAAGTTGACCACACCTGTTTTAGCTTTATTTTCGGCTGCTTCGGAGTTGTCCCGATTACCTAGACATAACGAGAAGTCATGTGTTTATAAGGCGCGAGACACCTCGCGCCGCTATTCTCCGCCGCGATTCAAGGAAGCTTTCGATCCAACTATTTATATCATAAAGAGTGTTCATGCAACATATTTTTTGGAAATGAATAAAAATAGTTGAACCTTTTGGAAAAATTTGTGCGTTAATATAAAAAATATCTATTACAAAAGAATAAAATATTCGGGTTAATTTTTCTGAGAATTTACATTATATTTAAAAATGTGATTAACTGACCGATTTTGTTGACTTTTCTTGTCAAAATTTAAAAATCTACATCTCAGAGAATTGACTATCTCATTGCATATTTTTTATTCAAGAAGAGACGAGAAAAGGCGAGCCACTCTACATATGTCTAAGGAAAAAGAAAGAAGAGAGATTTTTTTAATATTTAAACCGAGAACGCGCTTCTCTCCTTAATCTGACGCGCACCTGGTGTTAAAAGCTTCTTGTTTTTTTGGGATAATAGTGTCAGAGCAGCTTTTCGCCGCCGTATCTATCACCGTGCATCGTAATTTTAAGTGGTAATTTGCAAATGCGTGGTACCGCGGGAGAAAAATAATCCGGATATTTATATTCTGTGTATTACGTAAAATAATGCCGCAGAATTCACAGCGTTTCCTCTTTAAAAATACACTTTACCGCGAGGTCAATGATGTCATTCCATGACATAAAAATAATAATTTAAATACTACTACCTTGACAGCACAGATTTTTTCAAATGTCCAATTGTTAATTTTATGACAAATTTCATACAAGTAGAGATAAAATTATTATATTATTAACATAAAGACATATTAACAGCATATTATTAACATAAAGAAAAATCAAGATTAGCAATAATATTGATTCTTTAAAAAAGAAATTTTCTTATGTAAAATTAATATTTGTTTTAGAAACAATATATATTGCAGAAATAACTTTTTATTATATAAAATTAATATTTTTCTCGCAACAAACCATTTATATGTTTCTATACAAAATTAATCAATCAATACTTTTAATATAACAAAAAATTCTCATACTTCAGTATTGTCTTAAGTAATATTTATTGATTTTCTACGTTTTAAAATAATTTTTTCCATGAAACGATTTTATGGTTTTTTAATGTAATGTTCAAATACTTTCTTAATTACACACATTACGTTGCCTTTTTATTTACGATGAAGTAGCTCATTTTCGACATTCGCCGCGTCTTCGACTGATTACAGAGTGCTAGTGGCGGAATTACACTTGGACGGTGGAGAAGAACGAATTGATACGAGTGGTCGAGCCTGTTGCTAGCCCATATACGGATCAGAGTGCTAAAATGAATTACCCGAGCCGATATACGAGATCCGCCTTCGAAAGACACCGGATGAACTGGTCCCATTGAGGAGGAGCCATTTCTCGTGCTGGGTCTGCCGTCTCTTTTTCGTGTTCATTCATTCATCAGATATTAGGCGTGCCGAATGACTCGACGTACTTCAATGGACTTCGTAATTAAACGGAGCGTGGTAATCGATATTTTGTTAATTCAATTCCGGATCTGTTTTCAGTTATAAAGTGTCTTTTTTCTCAACGAGCACGGGAAAGTAAAGGAAACGGATGTGACACCGCGCAATCATTAAGAGAAATGGCGCTTCGAGACAATTTGCTCCGCTTAATCCACGTCCGATACATAAACTTTCTCCTCTTTATGTTAAACCTGACGGAACAGCCGTAATATATCCCCTCTCCCCTCGCAATTTCTTAACTTTGCGCAAACATACGAACGCACCTTTCACGTGATCTTCTCCGAGACGCATACATTTTATCTCGAAGTAAGTTATTTCTCTCGTTGAATAAATTCACGGCGAAATAAAGTACGACCTCTACTCTCTTCCTCTCTTTCTCTCTTATCTGCGACGCTCGTGAGTTTTTATCTCTTGGATTTATGATCGGCGTAAGTCACAGTCGTTCGAAGTCGAACGATCCTTCGATCGGTCTCGGATTTTGTAAAACGCGGAGTTGCTCCGCGTCTTAGACCGAAGGCCGGAGGGATAAATCGTGAAATGTAGATCGCGCCGGTTTTCCCGTGCCGCGCGCTCGAGAAATCGATGCGGCAAATCGCCCGTAATTCCACCCACGTGCCCGCGTCCGTCGCGCGAGCTATTCATCAAACCGATCCGGCACTTAGGTCTCGCCCAACGAGCCGGGCTTGGTTGAGATAAATCGGCTTGTGGCGGACGAGAGCCGATATGAATACGTGCCGGCGCATAAGCGGCTCTTACTCCTTATAAAGACGCGCCTTCGAGCGGGAGAGTAACGACCGGATGGATCGGATCGAGATCCGATATAAAGTCGGGCCCGCGATCGAGTATTTATGCCGCGTCTCGCGATGCACCGCGTACATCTTCGCCATCGCGCAGAGAGGGACCTGCGATGATCCCTTATCTGCCGCGCCGATCGCCGCCCGATTCGACGGCGAACGCGGCTTGTAACTCTCTCGGCGCAACGCAAGGCGAAAAAGTACAAGAAAATGTGAAAGATAAAGAGCACGGATCCGCGAGCGAGTGAGATGTTAGATTTTTGCCGCAGGCACTTCTGCGTTTAATATTGAAAAAAAGAAAAATTAGCTTCTAAAACAGGTGAGAGAGTTAAACGAGAGACCAATTGGGAGCTCATTGCGAACGTTTCACTCGTTCATTCATCGCGATAGATCGAATCGCCTGAATCGCGTCGGTCCTTTGCACGGCCCGGCGTCCATTGTTCTCGCGAAGAGAGATACGCGAGTGCGTCGAGAAGGCGGGGGATAGGACAAAGCCAGAGGGAAGAGGCACGGAGATGCGCCGCGTGGTCACGTCGCGAGAAGCGGCCACGTGAATGAAGCTCCCATTCATACGTGCCCGCTCCCTTCAACCCCCTCGCCGCCGCTGCCCCGTCGGAGCGTACAGGCGGCGGCAAGAGACTATCCGACGCACGCACTCACGCGTATATACACTGCCGCGCCGTCGAAGCGCCGTCGCACACGTGATCGTCATTGTCGATCGTCGCGAGGATGCCTCGCATCGGCCTCGCGGCTTCTGCCGCTGCCGCGTTTTATTCTCCGCCGCTTTTTTGCGCCGCTTGTCGCGTCCGCCGGCCGTGCTCTCTCGCGAGATACCGGTCGCGCGCGTTCCCGGGAAGCGCACGCGAGTCGCTCTCATTCATCTGTTTCGGCGACGATCGTCAACCTAGGAAGGCTCGCTTATCCGGAATTCATCGTGCTCTCCAGCTTCATTTTTTATCCCATGTCATATATTTATAACACAAATTGTGGACCAAATCATATCGTTTTGTTGCCGTCAATTGGCGATATATATAATACACATATCCGATAATGAAAAAAATATTCGATTGATATAAGAAATTTCTCAAATTAATGCAAAATGATGTTACAACTAGGAGATGACAGTATGCTGCGCTCCCCGTAGAATACAGAATGAAAACCAAGAAAAGTCTCATTCATGGATGAAGGATCATCCGGTGCAGTCTCGTCACGCGCGAGATAGGTCTAGGATCTCCGGGGAATTTCAAATGTCGCAAGAAACTAGCCGGAAAGGAATAGCATTCAAACGGGAAATAAGATTCGCTTCTTCTCGTTCGCGGAAAGAGTATAGCGCCAGCGAAGTGGCGCCGTTTTAAATCAGACTGTCGCGCTGCTCTATTCTCGACAGACTGCTGAACGAATCAGAATAATTTTTAATTATCGACTGACGATTTAATTATCAATTGTTGTTCTTTAACTTTGATTGCCTGAGAACTGTTCCGGGAAAGAATCGAAATAAACCAATCTATCGTTATTACAATCGCAGAGATCACCGCAAACGCGTTCGCGAGTGAAAAGAACTCGTTACGTACGTTCGTTACACGACCGACGCTTTTTTTTTTTTTTTACATCTCGAAGCGCGCATTATGACCCGGCTTAATTAAGTACGCACTTCATACGCTCCTCCCGGTGTTAAAGTTCGTAAATTAACAGGTTCACTCGCGATCGCGCGAGCAATCACGGATCGAGCCTGATTTATCAGCACCAATTATCCCTGATGTTGTTCCTCCGTCCCGCTTTTGAAACACTGCACTTTCTAAAGCGATCAATATCCGACTGTAGCGTCCGTGAGGATCGCGCAATTTAAAGATTATTCTGCGCATTACATATCGCGGACTGATCGCGGCTTCGTTAACACATATTTATTCGCGGGATACCTAATTGATTGCAATCACTCGACGTGAGATTGCATACGTCTCTAAATGAAAGCTGAAAATGGGAGATTCGAGTAGCGCCCAGTGTCTCTCGTTTCGTTCGGACTTGCGTCATCTTTATCATTCCATCATTACAAAATGGAAATAAAAGTTTATACTTAATGTATCGAGAAACGTGTATTCAACGCATATTGATTGATTAATGCGAGCCGAGTCTGCAAACACTCTGAAACTTTGTTCGTGCTTCATTTGTCACTGAAAGCCGTACAAATTTTTTTCTTTAGTTATCTGATATTTCACGCATAACATCCTCTTCTTAGCAGAAGTTGCCCGCCGTGTGTACCACCTTTCTATTTCTCAAGTACTTTTGTTCGAGCCGTTACAAAGTCAGGCTACATCAAACGACACTTTAGGCCTCATTACACACGGTGCGCCCACTTGTCATTTTGATCGTCGTAAATTTCCGAGACGCGCGCGCGCGCGCGCGCTGGTAGTAGTGTATATCGCGCATTATTCGTATTTATATAATCTTTAAGGGACATCGTAGAGCGTGATCGGAACCGGCAATCAACGCGCGTCCCTGCTTAAACAACGTTTGCTCCTTGCGCGCGAGCGCGAGGCCATAATCAATTTTCATTTATGCGCACGCTTCGGCGTTCGGGACCATCGTTTTAAGAAAGCTACCATAAATTATCTCCCGGACTCGGGGACGTGTCCCGTATGGCGTAAGTTTTCAAACACGAGAGTCGCCCGAAGAAACGAATCGCTTTCGAGAGTAACGCGGATGAAGACGCAACGATAATCGGCTACCTACGCACGGAAATTAGAATATAGCCGTGTTAATTTATGGGCGATTATATGGGCGTATTAAGCGCGTTATTAAGCGCCGCTCGCGGGAGAAAACATCACCAATGTTTATCCTGAATCATATTCCAACGATTGTCAAGCTCGTACGCATTTGAGAATCTGCATTGAAAATTACATTTATAAGAATAAAGCGGACATAAAGATTGTGCTATAAATTAGAATTTAAAGATTAGCCTATCTTCTATATTGCATCAAGTTCTGCTAATTTGAATCGCGCAATAATAAGACAATAACGCAGAAGAAACTCATTCTCCGTATTTTAATAAACTCGTGAATGAATTGCAATGAACAAAAAAAGAAACAGAAAGGAGAAAACGTACGATACAGAAACGTTACAAGATACTGAACTATCCATCATACGGCAGAAAGCGATCGCAATCGTAATGCGATTGAACAATTTTCGGCCCTAATGCAATCTTAATCTCGATCTGTAATGCGTAGTCTGACACGGGCTTAACGATCCTCGTTACGATCCTCTTACATGCGGCTTTACTCACATCATGCATTCGAGCAACACCGTCATGCATGCGACTGCGCGCAAAAAAAAAGCGAACGATTTCGCCGGTGCCACTTTTCCCCTCCTCGCGAAATGACTTAATCCGCGACTCCAAGGACTCCGCCGCGAGGAGGAAGCAAAAACCAGGTAGTAATCGCGGAGAGGAATGCGAGGTAAGGTCAAAATAATAGTCGGCACGCCGTGAAGACGAAGACGACGACAACGGCGATGGTGCGCGTTAATGCGAATACGCATATAACTAGCAGAGCTGGACACTCCGCGTACAAGACACGGGGAATTCTGTCAAAAAAAAGAAAGAAAGAAAGAGAGAGAGAGAGAGAGAGAGAGAGAGAGAGAGACAAAGAGAGAGAGACAGAAGCGAAGAAACGGACGCGCGCGTTAAAAGATTATGCTAATGCCTACGGTCGAGATCGCTATCCGCGATACTTAACCCAAAGACCTCATCGTCGTCCCGGCTGCAGTCTCTCGGACGGCTGCAGCGCGCGTTAAATTCCTGCCGGTTATTTCTGCGCGTCGTTATGAGCGTCGCTCGTCCCGCGAATGACCCCGGCGATTAATTGCGGCGTTGCACGAGCGCGAGTTTCCATTTTCGAAGTGAATAAGCCCGATCTTGACCTTCTACGACGTCTCGGCGACTGTTCCTTTGTTAGGGTTTCGGCGTTCGAAGCAAATGCATACAAGAATCCTGTACGTCGCGCGTGCAACAATCCGACGACTACTCGCGCGTTGCCTTTCTTTCGCGCTCCAAAATAATTCAGCCTCTTAGCAGCCAAACCGATTAACTCTGCTTTTTGCAGATTTCTTAATCAACGCGAATGTTTAATGCGGTTCTCTTTCTTTTGTATTTCACGAATTGGCTTCTGAGAGGCTAAATCACTAACGGACGTGGCGCGTTTGCGTTGATTAGAGTGCCGGTGGGTAATTTTTCGAGAGCCAACTGTTTTTGCGTGGTGTCAATCGATCGCAACGAGTAGCACACGAACGCGCCAATCGTAATGATCATTTCCAGGGATCGTAAATTACGGCACATGGCCATTATCATTCCGTTCGCGGTTATGAGAGTACGAGCCGGAGATACACGCGCGTCGGCCGATACTTACGCGTCCATTGTGCGTATTAGTCTTGATGACATAATAGCGTCTGCAGGCACGATCGAATTCTTGCTCGCAATAATGACAAATGTCTTCATCGTTAGTTCATGAAACGATCGACGGTGACGTATCTTGCGCACTTGAGATGGCATTCAAAATGCGCACGCCAACTTCTAATAGCATCCAAAGATTAATTAAATGAAAGATTTGAACTAAACTATTTAACTTCTCGCGACGTTGAAGATTAATATACCTGATGTAAAAAAAATAATTTTTTTAAAATAAATCAACGCTATGGACGCGAACGATTCGTACAGGCGATTCGAAGGAGGACGCATTTTCGGTGACACACGATGCCGGATGCGATCAAATTACGCGGAACGCGCCGCACGACCGAGATATGACTCAGTAATTTCAATGACTCGCTTCAGTAACGAATGCAAATTCGTAGAATGATATATTTCCTCGCGTGAAACGCGATATTCTTAGAAAGCAGTTTTGTTTATAACTACGTTAAATCAATATTACGACAGAGCAGAGTCATTTTGGATTGCGTACACTCACCATCGGGTAGGAATCCATAACGAGCCTCATCAAGATGCTTCTCGCCTGTAAACGGAAGCTGCTTTCAACGAGCGGGTCGGTCGACGACGCGTCGCATCGTGCAAGCACGACGTCGCGACGCGCCACGCGTCGCGCGCGTGCAATCTTCTTCCGAGGGATGCTGCACGCACCGGCCTTCGCTCGCGCTTCCTCGCGATCGGTCCATCCGCCGCTCCGATCCACAATCGACGAATCTTCTCGATATCGATGCTAGTCTCGATAGTTTATTGTTAAGTTTCGCGCACACTCTGCACTCCCGCGCGCAACGGCAATTTTCCTCAATAATATCTTCCTCGAAGACGACGATTCTCACTGACGGGATCGTCCCGCGAGCGGCGCCGCGATAGCGCATATATTTAAAAAAAACGGCGACGATCGCGCGATTACGGGCGCGTATTTTCGAAAACGCGCTTGATCGTGCGTGGTTTGCAGTTCCGCGGAGATCACGATAATCACGATCTGGATGTGCGTCACGTTCGCGATTCGTAAACGAGACGCTCAAGATCGAAGCGATTTAACTACGGAGACGACGACGTATCTCTCGTTGCGCGCGTGCGAGCACGAGGCGAACGGGTTAGTCGCGCGCGGTCGAGCCGATGCGTCGCGCGAGCGCGATTCGAGCGAACTACTCGTGCGCCTCCGCCGGCGTTCGGACTCGCTCGGAACGCCGCATCTCGTTCGGTCCAGTGCGCGGGCGGATGCTGCCGACCGCAAATGTTGGAGAGATGTGTTTTGCTGAGAGACTCGAGTTCGGTTGTCTCGCGCGTGCGACACAATTGATGCTTTATGCTGATCCCCAGTAATTCGACACGTCTTCGATGCTAATATTGACAAACGCCAACAATTTCGGTCACATTCACATTCAAGTAGGTTTGTATCAATATGTGTGACTCGATTTTCTCCGGTAAATCGCGGAATATCTTGTAGAACGTCAATCAGTTACGCTAAGCTGAGGAACTTGCTTTTGAACAATCTTGAATATATTTCTATAAGCCTTGCGTGCAATTTTGTAACAGAAAATTTGGAATATAATCTTTATTTTTATAAAATATAGATTTCAATCGTTCTTCGAATAAATCGAATAGATTAAATACTCCGTCGGATCTGTAAGAAGAGTTATTGAGACGTAAACGGTACGATTTTACACAACTTTTTGCGTGTTATCAATAACTATTACACTCGTCCAGCTCCCTAGACGCATTTCGCAAAGTTCCTCAATAATGAGTTAATCGACGCGCTGCCGGTCGTCACCGGTCGCCCATAGATACGTGATATAAATCAGCAAAGCTGCAATTATATCGTTCGAAAGTAGCAGCAACCGTTAGCGCTGCGGCTTCCCGAGACGCACAACCTACTTTCGTCTCGCGGATAATATAGTCAAATGTATGATTGATTGCAAAAGAATTACTATGCACCGCGCCCAGTCCAGTCGCCAAACTGCTCACCTGCTCTCCTTCCTCGCGTTACTAACGACTTCTCGCGGTGGATTACGCGATAACACGATCAGCGGCAATAACCGAGACTGAAATAGAATTGCGCTTCGTACAGAGTGTAAAAAGAAAAGAGATTGTATGCGGGAAAAGAAAGTTTGCTGCGTATTTTATGCCGCCGTGACGCAAATTTCGTCGAGCAAAACTTGTCAAGAGCACCGATTTTATTTTCTCGAGCAATTTCATTGAAATTGCATCGAAACTTGGTGCTCGTCACTCGCTCCCGCTATGTGTTTTGCAAAATCCACGTAAAATCGCGCCTCGGATAACTTTCTGAGGAGCGACAATCCGCGTTTCTGATTACGAGTTATGAAGCAGCCTTCGGAGCACTTCCGGACGGCGTTACATCGGCCGGAGATGCGTCGACATGCGCGCAATTACATAAACCAGATGGTGAGGCCGGCCAGTCACGGATAGCGGTCGGTTACACCGAAACGATCGGCTCGAGATAGAGCGAGCGAGCGAATGCAATTCCGTTCGGGATAAATGCGCCCACGCTGTCGCGCCAAAGAAGGCTGCAACCAACGAGCTACAGATTTGTCCTGTCTGCGCGCGGAATATTAGAGAACTCTTGTTTAACGCCGGCGTGTCTCAAGTTCGATCACCACGCTACGCGGAATAAAAGTTCGCTGCGTGTTCTGCGTCGGCAGAAGCGAAACACCGCGTTCGAAATTCTAGTGACGAAAATTCTCTACGAGATACCCGCCCGAACGGGATTCCGCGCGCAATTTGCAATCCCTCGTGCACGTAGTCGACACTGGGCGCGCGATAGCGATCGAGCATTCGCGAGGCAAAGGAACAAATTTGATCGCATTGTTACTGAAAGTCCGCATCGCGTTTCCTTCATCGTCCGCGGTCCGCCGTTACGCAACGATCTCATTTCCGCGAGCGGACGATGCTGGACATCCTCTAATGCAAGACGGAAAGTCCGTCCTAAGAAGGCGCGCTCTTGCCACGGGAAAAGCGCCTTAGCGAGCTTGCTATAATATTTCGTATGCAATTACGATTCAGACGTCAGCGACAAAACTCGCGGCGCAGCGCGCGCTCGCTCCTATGATTGTGAGATACGCTTATACCATATCGGGCGCGAGCCCGTAATGCGAGCGTATCGTAAAACGCGACACGCGTTATTAACGTTATGAGATGAATTTATAATTTTATTGTACACAATTCCCACTTTTTCGCGCGTTTATCGTTACGCAATAAATCTGATGTCGCGCACTTGTTTCAACGAATGGCATTCTTGCGCTCACAAAGAGCACGATATTTTCGCGATTTAGCGCAATATATGTTACAATTATCCAAATTTATCGTAGTGAAAGCAATTTTAAGCTGCGTCATTGCGTAATCAGCATCGGAGTGTGATCGAGAAATTGTTATTCGGTAATCTTTATGAATTTATTATATTTCTTTATCAAGATAATATCAAGATATATGCGCCAAATATATTAACTCTAATTATAAAATTTTATCTTTAATTATGAAATTCAGTTTACAACAGCATGTAGATAAAGAATAAGCAAATACTTTTCTCTCGATATCTTTGCTAAAAAAAAACTGTCCTTCAAACAAATCGCGATTAAAGAAACTTCACATTTCGCATATATGCACAGCTCGTAACGCGTGTTATTTTTAGAATTCTCGTAAATCGCGAAGATGTCGCGGCTCGCTTGATAAAAGCCGACGCTGGCTGGTCATTTAAATCGGGTGTACGCGTATGCTTAAGCATGCAGAAAAACGAGTCGATGGTCAGATCGTGCAGCCGTGTACGCGTAACCACGGTGGAGATCGCGTGGGACCTGCCGGGCCCCGCCCTTTGCCGACCAGATGTCATTACTCATTACGCACGCCGCGTCGTTATGCGTTCCTCCTTCTCGATTAAAGGACCGCGGAAGATCGTCCGCTCCGACTCGGCCCTCTCCTTTCGCCCCCCTCCTCGCTTCCCGCCGTGGGATGCGATCTCTTGCTGCACGCAGATGCGACGGAATGATAAAATAAGCGTTTGTTAGAAGAAGGAACTCCGCGCTCGTTCTTGAGACTCGTGGAAATGGAGAAGCTACGCGAATGTAACTCGCGATGATGACTGAACTCTTCGGAGATTTCGAGAAAAAATCGTGGGCAGATGCTCTTCGGTCGAAAGTGAATTCTTGCCTAGATATCGACTTCTATTAGATCGAACGGAGCGATTTCGATAATTTTGACGCCGTTCAATTATAGAAACAATTTTTTCAATTATATTTTTGAAGAGAAAATATATTTTCAACATAGAAAATGTGACACTGCCATAGAAATCTCTTAATAACGGTCGGCAAATAAGAGGAAAGAGACACGTGAGAAATATGATACTCTAAGGATCAATTTCTCTGACGCCGGTTAACGGTAAGCGCAGTTAAAGCTAAACGTTTCGTCGTATCGCGACGCGGTTTCACCGAAATCGAGGTGAAGTGTGTTTTTCCGCGCGGAGCGCGGACGAGGCATGATATCTCCGGTGAAATCTACGAAAGTTCACGCGGCAAACTGATTCTCGCTAACGTAACGAAATAATAACACGCGAGCGGCAAATAATTCATATCATTTCCCCTCTCCCTCCGACGCGCGTACACCTGCTAGCTCAAGAGTGAACCAGATTATTTGTACGACGATGTATACGAGTTACACCTGTTGCGCGCTCCAATCTACCGGCTGCCCTTCTTCGTGTCTGCACGATTCGCACTTTTTTTCCCGTGCCTCTTCGCGAAATGCCCGCATAATACAGCCGATTGAAGCGATACCGCCGGCCGGATCGCGATTGCATTTGCGTTGCAGAAGAATGAGCAAGTTGCGAACACGACGCGCCTCGAGCGGCGATCGCCGTGTCAGTTTAGATTGTGATGCGTGGGCGAAGAGCCCGTTTCACCCGGTCGTTCGGAGATTTGACACGCTTAAGCGGATCGGGAGAAAGCGACGAAAACGTATTTGAGAGCTCAATAGATGTGAAAAAGATTGTAAGAGTCTTGAAGGGAAAAGTTTCCTGCTGAAACTGCTCTTCTCTCTAAAATATTAAAATATTATACCGCATTGTTTTACATGTGGAAAATATTAGCACGTCTTATTTGATTTTTCATATGCTGCAAAACATTGTTATTCACTTTACGGCGTTTATAATAATCCGTAATTTAGCAATCTCCATATTCGTGTAATGCGGAATAGCTGCGTCTTCTAAGAGATATAAACGACAACCTGTTTCGCGGGAGACTCGCGGCATCTACGCGCGCCCTTACACGCGGCGCGATATAGTTCCACGCATTATGGCTGCACTTACAACCTGGGAGGCCTTTCAGATAATGTGAAAGGAAGGCCCAGGATAGGTAACGATCGCGCACCGATGGAGGCAGGCGGTTATGTCGTGTGCATGCGTGCACTGCGTTTCAGCTGTATTAGACTTCTTGCCGAAGCGCAAACGAAGACACATACCCTTTTTCTTCCGCGGCGAGCGGGAATAATAATCTCGGATCTTCTTGTAGCCCGCCTGTTAATTCTCCAGTGTGCTCTCGATCTGCGAAATTTTATCATAAAAAGTTACAGCAATTTTTACGATAATTTCGTATTCCATGTGTTTTTTTAATAGATGTTTGTTTTTCAATCTAAAGTCATGTTTTGAATGAAATTTATTTTTATTAACGTAGCGAAAGGACAGAAGAAAAAGATTTAGCTTATGAAATTGTTTCACCAGACATAATCTTTATTCACAGTTGTGAATTTTAAGCAGACGAATCTGCATAAAACAGAATAAAAGTAACGCTTGTCATAAAACATGTCGCTACTCTCTGTAGTGATAATGATTGCCATAACGAGACAGATTGTTTATTTAAAAAAGGCAAAGATTCTAATGAACAGTAATAACACATTAATTGTAAATGTTTTCATTTTTTCGGATTTCACGAAGACTCATTTGTAAAATATTTGTAATCTAAACACTGGAAATAATCTCAGTCGGACATTTCGCATCGTTTCTTTCTCCGGAAAAAATATTTTTGCCTATTCGCGCGCGAGTGTGAATAAGTAAAGTGAGTCTTATACCAACATGATTTCCTGTGAAAAATAAAGTTCAACTCCAAGAACAGAAATAAAAATAACTTTGTTAAAAGATCATACATACCTGTCACGAGGCCGATCATTTATAAATAGCGTATAGCGGTACCACACTCGCATTAACATTCTTTTGTATCTCTCCAACAATGTGCAGCGCAAATGTAAACGTCTCGCTTCGAATCTCCATTCGACGCCCACGTGCGCGCGCGCCGAGAATGGGTTAAGTCACAGGCCTGTATTCCTTGGAATACCTAATCCTGTAAATCACACGTCGAATTTATCCGACGTTTGCGCAAGCCTAATCGGTCATTTCGCACCGCTCGAGGATACGGAGGTTGTAAATTGCGTAAGTGCCGCAAATTGAACTAATACCAGCGCGCGCGGATACCTCGATTTGAATGTGGACGCGAATAATCTTTGTTATTTTACAAACCACACGCCAACGGGGCAATTTTCTACGTGCGGGCGAGCTCAAATATTTTAGATCAAAAGCGTGTCTAAAATTCGCAAGAAAATTTGCGACGAGAAATGAGTGGAATTCAATGATGTGTCGTGATTATTATAATTTAGAGAGATTTCTCTGTTCAAACATACATAAATAATTAAATTAAATTAAATAATATTATATACATTGATGAAAACATAGTCACTGATTCTTAAATCATGAAATATGATGCATTAATATTTAAGAACGTCGCGAGTACGCCACAAGTAAGTGATTTTACGTGTCGAAGTACACCTAACGTCCACTGTACAAACGCCAAGGATTTCCGACGAATATTGTGAAAGATAACTGTATATATTAGTTCGAGCATCATGCAGCGTTAAAACTATCGCCGCGTTAGGCGTTCTCGAGCGTACATACTTGGCGTTTTATGCGTGGACTTAGAGACGGCGATTTGCGTGGGATTGGAATGTCTACGGGGCTCGATCGCGTTTTATGCTAAAACGCGAGTATGGATGCGTGTGGCTCCTTCGCCGATCCTCCGAGAATAATTTACGCAAATCACGACGTGCTTTTCAATTCATCGCTTTTCCATCGCCTTGAATTGCCTCGTAATTAAAACAGTCACCTTTGCAATCCTTCTCCAGCATTGTTTTTCAAAGGTGGATCAACGCCGCAATTTGCATCCCGCGGTTTAATTGCAATAACGATCATGATGCAGTTCGAATTATTCACTCTATTCGGCACGAGTGCATCGTAATCGTATGCTGTACCTGGCGATTACCTTGCGCAGTAATTAAATGAACTGTCCTGTCGATGGGAGTCGCTAAAAATCGCAAACAAGTTGTCGAGCTTAATGCGAAGGATAAACCGGTGCAGCCGCGATCTATTTAAAGAAATTATTGACCGCGCTGTTGCGCCGCATAAATGCATAGAGTTTACTATTTTATTTGCTACACAGAAGTCTGTGTAGTAATTTACTCGTATATCAAGAATTTCTCTTGACAAATTTCAAGTCGCAAGAAATAGGAAAGCAGTATCGCGCAATCTTTTTCATGTGCATAATTATATTATTTTTTTTTTACGCAATTTAAGAAAACAATTTATTCACGTAGTACTTTTTAATTGTTAATGCCGTCATTATTGTAGATACGTCTGAAACACGGATCTACGGGGATCAACATGAATAAGAAGTTGCAATTCTCGCACACTCATGTATCGCTAATGCGCTTCAATTTGCCGCTCATTTCCGCGACATTCACCTCGTTGCGCGCTTTTGTTGAACGTCTGTGAGCAATGCATGTTAAATTAGATTTTCTCAAATTCTTATTTCAACTTTACGTGAAAAAAATTATAAATATTGTATAGAATATTTTAATATAAATATTACATATAATAAAAAAATTGTTAGAACCTATGCGCTTGTCATAAAACGAATAATAATAATTCTTGCAAAATTAGAGAATAAAAATGATTAATTTTATATGATGAAAACTATATTCTCTAAGGAACATGTACTGCTTTTAACATCTTGATGCGCCGACTCGCGTATCGCGACGCTTTCAGCGAACACGTTCGCGAGAGTGCAAGGACCGTCCGGGCGCGTTGCAGTTGCAGCCGCACGGTTACTAGGCAGGGACACTCCGATCCGATGTAAATGCGTTCTCGACACCCGACGGGATCTGCTAGGCATGTAGGCGAGAGAGACGTCCATCCTCTTTTGCAGGACCACTCCGGGCTGCTAAGAGTAGCGTCGATGTCCTCGTGCCATAGGCGTCGCGAACTCCTTTCCTGCTCATCCCGGCTTGTAGAACCCGTTTAGATAAAGAAGATGAACATATTTCACAATTGTGTTTTGCTTCATAAAGCATCGATACCAAAGTATTTATCCGATATGCAGCATAAATTTTCTATTTTTTATCCGCGTTTATAATTACTGCAGAAAAAGAAACAACGTCTCGATATATTTTCGTAATATATTTTATTTCTATCAATTATATAACTTATGCAAATATAAAATCGTATAAAATATTTTAAAATATTTTTAAATAGATTTAAGATAGATTCGTGTTAACATATTGACTCGTTAATTTGTTAATTGGATTAAATAGTTCGATAAGAAAAACATATATTTTTACATTTTAGATGAATATGCAATCATTTAAATAATATAAGAATGTCATTCTAATTGGAATAGCTCGTAAAAAAATTATATACGCTTTGAACGCGTTTCTATCGTCTCATATCTGATTTGATCGAAGATTTGCTCTAAAGTTGTGTGCTTTCAATCGAGTCTGCAGCAAATACCGAAAGTATTTTAAAAAATTGAAAATAAAGTTTTCCAAATTCTTTCAAACGTACGAATCGTTCTCATACATCCTTCTTAGTCCACCCTGTATGCATCGCGGGAACTTGCAACTTTCCATAACGAGAAGTTTTAAAGCTACGCTTCAGTAGTGGAATATGCGGGGACGCCTACACGCATGCGATTCTTTGAACAGAAGTCGATAATGTATACATGAAAGAGAATTATTTGACAAAGTTTGATACTGAAATAAACATATGTATTATTATTTAATGTGTACATCATTATATAACAAAAAAATAATTTTATTGTACAGCTTCGGCGGTACAAAAATGTCACTATTTTTGATCAATTTAGACTTAAATATACGTCATCCGAGTAAACTAATGAAAATTCTTCAATAGTATTTGAAGTAAATATCTTACAATCGTATTTACAACACAGCTACAGTAATAGTTATATACGTTTATTAAGTAATCACTTTATTAATTTACAAAATCCTAAAGTTCGGACATATCCAGCAGGGCGTTTAAATGCGTCGGCACCCAATTTGTACCGTTGTGACACACGAACAAGACACTGCCGTCGATGTACGCCTGAACGTTGCCCACTTTGTATACTTGCTTAGCCTCCTTGTATCTGTTCGGGATCGGCATAAATAATATACCTCTCTCCTCGCATTTCTTTTGCACGAGATCCTTGAAACCTTGCGGAATTTGCGAGGCCGTTCGCACTACCTCCGCGAGTCTCTGCAAAAGAAAAAAAAACGATACATGCAATATTAATTACGGACAATGTTTAATAACACCAGACGATCTAACTGCACAATCCCCGTACCTCCATTCTCGGCTGCGCAATCGGTGCCATCTGCGACATAGTCGGCTGCGTTCTCTCTAAGCTCGTTAAATACGAAACCTGTTCCATTGCGCCGGGCTGATGACTTTGCGACCCGGCCCTATTCATCATGTCCAATGCTTTCTTGAAGTGTTCTGTAAATCATATTTATGTCCCATGATATATTTCAATGAACGGCGATTGTGAAGAATATAAAAGAAAAGTCAGGTTTACAATGCAACGGGGAATATACCTTTTATCAGGGGTTCCGCCAATAACTTATCGCTTAACATCCCCTTCCAACCCATGTACCAGGTTGTAACTTGATCATAATTAGGCGAATGATTGAGCCAAAGTGCCAAGACCTGTAGCCACTTCGGGAAAAAGAACTTGTCGAACAGTCCTGCCATAATGTGAACGGGAATCAATTCCTTCCATTCGTACACCCAGTTCCATTGATCCAAGTGCTGTTGATGCGGGTTTATAACAAATTCGGACAAAGCTATTTGCAACTTTGGAACAATATTCTTGACTAAAAACGCTTCCATGTCACCCTTGGCAAACACTTCCGCCCAAGGTTGCAGCATTAGTCTGGCGGATCTGTCTGATGGATGCCAACCGCCTAATGCAGATCCGAGTTTTCTGCGTATTATTGGATAAATTAAAGTGTCCAAACGATTTCCTGGATAAAGATAATATACGATTATTGATTTATTTGTATAGATATAAATGTAAATTTTGTATATATACTTACGTAATAAGGGCAACCAAGGATGAATCCATGTATGAATAGGTACAGTGTCGGTGAGAGGATTCCATTCTTCTACCTCTAATGTCAATTTTGGCAATACTAATAAATCTAATATATTTTCTAAGATCCAGCTGGGTAACAATGGTATCCAATATTCTATCAGTTCGATTAGAGGATCAGGCTGCCTACACGTCCATTGTCTAATTCGTTTATAAATGAAAGATATTAGAAAATAGATAATCTATAGATTAAAGAAAACTGCTTGTACATTTTGATATACTGAATGACCTAAAAAAGTCGAGAAGTGTTTGTTAAGAATAACTTACTGTATAGCTCCTCTAATCGATGGCATCCATGCATTCCACACTAGTTGATCATACGGTTGCATCGTTTGTGTCTGAAGCGTAGTACTGATTCCACTTTCTAAAATACTCTTCCATTGTTGGAACAATTTAATTGGTTGTTTCGGTTGCATCAGTGGATTCCAACTGAGCAGGCAATCTTTTATTTTCGGCGCTACAAAACTGCTGGCCAATTCACCAAGTTCGTACATTTTGTACTCCTCGTAATAATTATCTTGCAAATTTTTGAAAGCCTCCGCAGTTTCTTGCAGAGACAATTCGTTTGTTTCATTCATCAGTCTATCCACGATCATGAGCACATTTTCCAAGGTATCAATTAATTCACTATGCTGATTGACAACTTTTGATAAATTTTTTTTTTCCGCTTCTAATGTGATTAGTCTATCATTCAAATGTCTCATTCGCCGATCATTTTGAATAATATCTTGCTCGCACATATCAACAAGCAAATTTAAATTGTGCTGCAATTCAGGCAAGGCAAAATTCACTTTAGATTTTTTATCAGATGTGATTACGTTCTCATCGGGGCACTGCTGACCACCAGCTATCGCGTGATATCCACTGAGAATTCTCTGCTCTGGCCCTGTCATATCGATAACTTTAACTCTGCTCATGTCGCTAGATACTGGAATCTTTTTATTGGGCTTCAATTTTCCATCTTCCAAAACTTGATCCACGCTTCTGTAACAATATCTGACTTTTTTCTTGCCGCTGTTATCACCCTTCCGCCATTGGGATACTTTAGTCTTGGATTCTTTTGCTTCTTCCTTCTCATCATCTTTCTTTTTTTCTGGAATCTTTGGTACCTTTTCCGGACCATATGCACCTATCGCACCTCTTCCCTTTCTGAGATGTGCTTCCACTGGTGCGCTAATTCCTTGTAACTGTTTACCCAAGCCCTTACCAGGTTCAAATCCCATCTAAAACAAGAAATCATACTTATTTTTTATTACTGTCCTACTTTAATAATATCTACAAATAATAAATTGTTGTTTTTAAAATACCTGTAGTAATAATTTAGCACCAATGCCCTTGGTATGTACTTCCCAACTACCCATTCCACTTTTCATCAGTAATGAATTTACTTGACTACGCTTTTTACGCAAACCTGCAATATCACTTTCTAAACTTAAAGTGAAGGATGAACGTGATTTTGGGCTATTTGGCTTTTCATCTTCTGAACTGCATATAAGAAATAAGATATAAATTTAGATTAATAAAAATCTGCAGAAAAAATTTAACATCATACTTTCTGTGGGAAAAACTGACCTTGAATCACTGTGAAGGTTTGTTTGAGAATCACGCATTTCTTCTTCCTCTTCTTCATCTTCTTTATCTTCCTTATCTTTTGGTTTCCCTGACTGTTGGATACCACCAGCAACGAAATTGACTGGTGCTGTATAATTTTTAGGGCCCTTGTTGAAAGTCTTGAAAGATGGCCTAGCAGATAATTCATCCTCATCACTATTATCTGCCCATATTCCTATTAAAAAAGTGAATTAATTATAATAACAAAATAATATGACGTTCTATCTAAAAAGATATGATGAAACTATAGAATTAAAAGAAATTATTATTAAAATTTTACTACATTTTCAAAAAATTTTTATATTATTAATTTATTTTAATGTTATTTGCAGATTATATACCTAGCATTTGTTGCTTCTTTGAGAGTTTGCGTCGAGGACGAGCTATGTTAAATTCATTATTTAAATCATAATCAGTAATTTCAAAGCTTTCCACTTCGTCTTCAGACATCTTGCTGTATTATTTAATTATTTCGTTATTATTTTATGTTGTTTCGTGTTACGTAAATAATATAACCTGAAAAACCTGAAAAACCTTTGACTATGAAAATATAAACCGCTAAAGCCAACTTCACGTTGGTAGCCAAGATCTGTGGCGACACCATATGGCAACGGGGCCGGGAATAACTAATCCATACAATGACTTAGGGTGCGATTACATAGAGCGCGGTTTGCGGTACGCGATAAAGGAACTAAAGTGACTAGTAACTAGAATTACAGATCCGCGCGCAAGCTTGCAGTTCGATTTAAATTTACAACATACAGGAGACAAATATAAACAGATTGTCAGATGTCGATCAAAGGAAAAAGAAGAAAACAAAGCAAGCAGAATTCGTTTAAAATTAAAACGGTTGGAAGAGAAAAGTATATGCAATATAATATATACGATGAGTTCAGGTTCTGTAAGTATTATATATATTTATATGAAACTAATAACTATATACGTTTCTGTTATAAGTGTAAAAAGAACTTTTACGTTTTCAATTCCATTGCAGTCATTAAAATGTGGCTATTGTGACTATATTCTTCATGGGTCTTGTGGAAATGCTCTCGCACATCACTGTTTCAGCGATTTTAGTGAGCACTTACATGCCATCAATGTAGATGAAAACTCTGTTGTTACAATGTGTAAGTGCAAAACGTTCTTATTGTATTTTATAAATATATTAATTAAATACATAAAAAATTACTGTAACATTGATTAATTTATTATTATTTCACAGTGCAGAGATATGACAGTGATGCAGAAGAGATGGAAGATGCTGCTAATAATATGTCAGAAGCAATTTTTGGTACAAACAACCCAAAGCAAACAGTAGATGAACTGCTCATCGATCTTGTTCATGAGCGTAAGGCTTTGTGGGATCATAGATTATCTACCAAAGAAAGAACAAATTTAAAACGAAATGCTTTGTGGAACGAGATTGTCAATAGTCTTGGAGATAAGATCATTTCATTGTATTATTAATATATATTATTTGCAAATTTACGCACGCGTTTGCATTTGTACTAAAGATTTCTGTTTAAAATTATAGGAGCAATAACTGATGTGCAATCGGGAAAGCAAAAATGGAAGCATTTGCGCGATGCATATATCAAAGCCCGCAAGCGTATGCAGGGATATGTGCAAAGTGGATCCGGAGCAGAAGCAGGACATCCGCTGAAGAGCACTTTTGCTCATTACGGGAAAATGAGATTTCTCGATGACATTTTGAACACAGTATCGTAAGTGTTAATGTTGTTCTTAAAATTGATGACTTTTGTGCATTGATGTATTTATATAATTACATAAAAATTTCAATTTTGCAGGACCGTCAACTCTCTGCCAGAGTTTGTGCAAAATTCGTCACACAGCAGCAACAGTGGTGTTCATGAAGATGTGTCGTTGGATGTCTCCATGAGCTATCCAGAAAATGACGATGACAGAACAGACATTACCACAGATACAGAACGTCCGCAGTCTGCGACTTCTAATGTATCGACATCGGCCAACAAAAACAAAAGTAAATATACGCGGCTTTTGTATATATGACAATTTGTACAATTTTTATAATTTCGTGTGTTTGACTTATATTCATATGTAATAATAATTTACATTACAGAAGCAAAGAAAGCACAGCTGCAAGATGCATTTTTAGAAATGCTAAAAACAGCACCGCAGCAACAAAGAGATGTGGTGGACAGCTTCGTGGAGCAGTTGGCTGATATTTTACGCCGTCTGCCATATCCCAAGCGTCGAAGTCTGCAAAGAAGGCTTATGGATTTGGCGATTGAAGAAGAGGAAATGATGGAGGCACAACAAGGATTGAACTAGTTTATTTTTACTCACAATTTTAATTACTATTTTTTAACTTTTTCTAATTGATATAAATAAATTGTATGCAGAAAAATATTGAATTTACTTTATTTTAATTACAAATTTCAGTACACCTTAAAAATCGTTAGACAAAGCTTTATCCCATTGCCAAGGCAATGGAGAAATGTGTTCAAAGTAATAAGCAAAATTATCTCGAATTTTTACAGCTGCCAAGTTTCGTGATGCAATATTACCACTCACAGTTATAAGTCCACTACTGGTATTAATCACGTCTTGATCTTCTTCTTGAATCCTACAATATCTTCTTTTATGTGTTGGCAAGTTAAGTTCTTCGTTTATGATGAAATTGTGCAAAACAACCGTTGCCTGTACAGCTTTTGCAACTGTAGATGTGGACGCAATAATAGGTCGACGGTAAAGTCTCCATCGCGCTACTAAAATTCCAAAAGCGCATTCCACTGTTCTTCTAGCTCGACTGAGGCGGTAATTAAACATTTTTTTACTTGTATTTAGACTGCGATTCCGAGGATACGGTTTCATTATATATGTATTCAAAGGAAAAGCTTCGTCTCCTACAAGTACGAATGGAAACTCTGTGGCAGTAGAACTGATACACATAGGTCGAGGAATACACAATGTATTTGATTGAAATAAATGAGGCAATCCACTGTTGTCAAAGACACCTCCATCGCTTTGCCTTCCTTGAGCTCCGATATCAACAATGAGGAAGCGATTCAATGCATCGCTTATTGCGAGTAAGTTGATACTGTGGTTTCCTTTATAATTGTAAAATGATGAGCCGCTGCGAGCTGGTGCCTGTAATGGTCAAATATCATTTACATTATCAGATTGCTAATGTAACAAGTCTGTATAAATGTATCATATATACACATATTATATACCTGAATGATAACGTGCTTTCCATCGATAGAGCCTATACAATGTGGAAATTGACACGTCGTTTCAAATTCGTCTGCTACTCGGCGCCAATTTTTTTCACTGGGAACAAGAAAAACTTTGTCTTTTAAAGCGAGCCAAATTGCTTCACATGTTTCCGAAATAATGTGCGAAATTGTGCATTGGGCAATGCGATAGGCATACGACAATGATGTCATACTGTCACCACTAGCTAACCAGCGTAGAGTCACTTGTAATCTTGTTCGAGCTGCTATTGGATTACGAATCATTTTCTGCTTTTCAATGCGAGGGCCAACTAGGTCCAATAATTTATTGAACAATGATGGAGACATTCGTAGATAATTAAAATATTTTTGTTCATCTAACAATTGCATCTCAACGATTAAATTATCACTGGCACCTTGCAAAAATCTTCTTTGCTCAGAAAAGATATATCTTACCCACATTAGACGTGGATTTCGCTCATCTTCCAATTCTTCGTAGCAAATGTAAATATAGAACATAGTCATAACTTTCTGCATTGTAATTTCTGCATATCTCTTCGATTGATTCCTCGCTTGCTTTAATAACATAATCATCACCATTAACATTATATGTGCAATCTCCATGATGAAATAATGATTTTCACTGATGTGCAAATGTATATTTTTTGCTCACAAAGCTCGAACTCCAAATTATTTTCTGTTGACAGTTCGCAGTATACACAGCATAAACTTGAGTTAATTTAAAACACTTTGCCGTCCAAACCGATCTGCCGGATAACTAGTAATTCGAACCGTGCCGCTTGTATTTTTTTCCTCCTATTACATGGAGCCAAGAACTGCGCGGAAATGCGGCACGGGCTAGTGACAAATTAACATTTGTATGCATTTTTTAATGAAATTCATTAATTTAAATGCAATTATGAAATAGATCCGTTGAAAGAATAAGCTTATCGATAAAATTAACGTAGAAATAAGTCAATACATTTTAAAAAATGCATATAAATGTTAATTTGTCACTAGCCCGTGCCGCTTTTCCGCGCAGTTTTTGGCTCCATGTAATAGGAGGGAAAAAAAAACAGGCGGCACGGCGGCACGGTTCTGGTTACTAGTTCCTTTACCGCGTACCGCGTACCGCGAACCGCGCTCCATGTAATCGCACCCTTATAGCGTTTTCGATTATACAGGATTTGAACGACCCAGGGTTGATCAATCACTATTTTACTATAAATGCAAGTCTTTCATTGGTGGAGAGGTTGCAATAACGTCATTAACCAACCCTGGGTCGTTCAAATCCTGTATAATCGAAAACGCTATTAGTTTACACCGATTGTTTAGTACGCGTATCAAATACTAAATCTGCTTCTCCGATAGCTATAAATCGTTTAGTGTAAAATCTACACCAATCAAAGAAGCTGATTTAGTATTTGATACGTGTACTAAACAATCGGTGTAAACTAAGCCAATAGTGTGCGTGTCAAAGGTGCGTGGTGTTTACGGCCACTTTTTCGAACGTCTGTCAAGGCCGAAAATTTTCAATTATTTACCAAAAAACTCGAAAATCTCTAGTTTTTTATTAGAAAATCGAGAAATTACGAATTAATCAATCAAAACATCCCATTTTATTGCATCATTTGCCGCCCTTTCTAATAAAAAACTAGAGATTTTCGAGTTTTTTGGTAAATAATTGAAGATTTTTAGAGATTTTTAAATTCTGATTTAAAGATTTGTTCTATCAGCAAGTTGGCAACACTGTTGACTAGACGACAATTGAGCAGCAGTGCTCTCAGATGTGCCCGGATGGGCGCGAATGCGCAGCTTAATGCTGTCTCACTGAAGTATAATATCGAGTGAAAGAAGATTTAGTGAGACCAGTTGGGTCAAAATCGGAGGTGACGTGGGTATTCTGCATAATTACCCTATTTTGGTATTATATCACCTTTACTTATTCATATATCAGCCTCATCCTGTCCTGTGCAGTAGCTTATTGTCCGACTCTTCAATCTGGCAGCTTTGGTGCAATCTGTATGAAGCCCGTCATTTAAACTGGAGCCTGCCCAGTGTAGCCAGATTTGGCCCGGTTTTTCGCGCATGCGCGACGCGGCGAACGCAGTGAAGTGTTTCAGTCTAGTAAAAGAGTATACCATATGGTACCCGTTTATTTTAAAAAATTATTATTTTCTGAAAAATCAATAAAAAAATAAAGTATATTTACATATATTTATATTTTCATATACATATACATATACATATAAATATATGTAAATATACTTTATTTTTTTATTTTTTTTCAGAAAATAATTTTTAAAATGAACGAGTACTATATGGTATACCTTTTTACTAGTACTAGTATAGACATCTGTGATCTGGCTACACTGAGCCTGCCAAAAGTACACCAGTGCGCACGCCACTGTTTTTATGCTCGTTAGGTTGCGCATGCGCGCCTATCCGGGCAAATCTGAGAGCACTGTTCAACAGTTTTTCTGTTGAACGTGGTTAATTGCGGTTAACGGAGAATACACAATCAATCTTCTGATCTTTTAAACAACGAAATTTTGTCTTTTTGAGGTATGTATTTATAATACCGACAACAGAAATTTGTAGAGGATAAAGTTTTAGTGAGTTATGCTTGCTTAACGCCACGCTTATAAATATAAACATCTTACGCTTGTTGTTACGCTTGTCAAAATTTGGGCTAAATTTCCGAAAAACTATCACCTCCGATGGCTGATTTTCAGCCTAAATACATATTTTATCTAGTAAATAATGTTCCAAAATCGATTTTTGGTGCAAATGTCGGTAATTATGCAGAATACCCACGTCACCTCCGATTTTGACCCAACTGGTCTCATTCGATGCGTTTTTTTTTTTTTTTTTTTAAACTTTTTCCTTTCACTAAAATGTCGCTCTGTCCCAGGAGACGAGATATTAAGCGTCAAAGTTGACGACTTTTCAGGTTAGAAAACCTGTCACTTTGACGAATTATAGCGATGTGAGCATACGCTGCGGTCAGGCGCGCATGCGATGTAACAGAATTGTGCGCGAAGTATAAAATATATTTCCGATAATCATTAATTGCAAGTCGCAAACCCATATAAAATAGTATAATTATGGATCTTGCTTTGCGTAGACACAGGGTATTCCACCCCCCCGCAGGGGGGGCGGACCCCCTGTGTAAAATAAAAATAATAAAACTTTCGTGCGTATTCCAGAGCGACATAGATTGCTTAATGTATCAAACTAGCTTTAGCATTATATATTTTTGTGCAATCCAAACTAGCTTTAGCATAGCTAGTTTGGATTGCACAAAAATATATAATGCTAAAGCTAGTTTGATACATTAAGCAATCTATGTCGCTCTGGAATACGCACGAAAGTTTTATTATTTTTATTTTACACAGGGGGTCCGCCCCCCCGTAGGGGGGGCGGAATACCCTGTGTCTACGCAAAGCAAGGTCCATAATTATACTATTTTATATGGGTTTGCGACTTGCAATTTATGATTATCCGCGCACAATTCTGTTACAACGCATGCGCGCCTGACCGCAGCGTATGCTCACATCGCTATAATTCGTCAAAGTGACAGGTTTTCTAACCTGAAAAGTCGTCAACTTTGACGCTTAATATCTCGTCTCCTGGGACAGAGCGACATTTTAGTGAAAGGAAAAAGTTTAAAAAAAAAAAAAAACGCATCGAATGAGACCAGTTGGGTCAAAATCGGAGGTGACGTGGGTATTCTGCATAATTACCCAAATGTCCTTTCCACCTCCCCAGACCCTCTTAAAGGTAAAACTGTTTTAGTTACTTATTTCAGAAAATATTCATTGTACGGAAAAAGTTGTCAAACAAAAAATGAAGCTCATACAAAGCTCTACAAATAAGGTCCTATACATATTTTACCTAACTCCAATATTATATATCAGCCAAATCGGAAGTAGCTTTTCGGAAGTCCACCCATAAACATATATCTTACGCTTTTTACGCTTGTTAAAATTTTATTGGAATTTAATTGAGTACCAAAATTAATAGAATTTTATGCTAATGGTTGTTTGTCTTATCGGATGTAATAATAAAAAAAACTAAAAGCGACAACTTTCAATAAGAAAACTAACTGCATTTATGCAAAACATCTTATGGCAAACAACTCAATACCGGAAATGCGGACATTTCGGTAGAAAAGGCCCTGAGCATTATATTATTTTTCTCTTCTTTCATAAGACGTTTGAGTGAAAGATGGCTAGTTTCTTTGGAGAGACTGTATTTCCACCATCACGAGCATTTTTGGATGATAAAGACGAATATGAAGTGATAGATTCTGAACCATGTTTGTGAGTTGCAATTACGATGCTAATGTATTGTCAGATTATTTTCTGATTAAAACTTATATAAAATTTTTATTAAAATACAAATAAATTGATGTTCTGCATATTTACTGATATTTCACAATTGATTGTTGTTTCAGAAAATTACATGTTCGTTGGGTAAAAAATAAACCAACACATATGCGAAAGTTTATCTTAATGGAAGGAGATTCCTTAATTTGTAATGTATTCTGTTACAATATGACAGTGTTTTAGATTATCTGTTTTATTTATATCTTATTAAAATATTTTGGTTTTGTTTTAGCTTTTATGCAACAATACTTGTTGTACAAATTGGAAGAAGCATGTATCATAGAAAATGAAAATGGTACAAAAGTTTCTACCATCTATCATCAAACTGATAAAGATATATATTTGTGTATAATATTGCCAGGATTTGATATAAAAGTTGCAGGAAAATTTATAAAGGAGGTAAATATTTTATTAACTATAATTATCTAGTAATTTTAATATATATTTAATAAATCTAACTGCAATATATATTTATTTTTTATAGATATCTGATTTATTACTGGGTGCAAATAGTATAATTTCAATAGTGTGCAACCATGTGTCACGGTTTAAAAGTACGAATGTTCCAGAAATTCCATCATTTTTGAGAATATTAGTCACCAGAAAGGCACATGATATTACTGAACTTGATCGTAACATTAAATCATTAGAACAACCAAATCTTATATTTGGAGTTGGTGCAGGAGGTTAGTATTTGTTTTATACACGATAAACATGTAAAGCATATTAAATATAAATATTCTACTAAAAAATAAAAATTATCTATTTGTTTCAGTTCTATCATATTCTGAACTTAGACAGATGTCAGCTAAATTATATATATTATATATCGACAGTTTAGCAATGGATTCCAAATGTGCAGAACCAATTTTACAAGTATTAAATAATGAAATGCATTGTGAATTACAACCTAAATTTGTAGACAATTTTTTCAGCAAAGGAAATCTTTATATGTAAAATCTTTCAGTTTATTATTCTGTAAGTACTAATTCTAAAACTAATTAAGTAAAAACTAAAAGCTCTTCATATATAATTGAAATCATATATAATTAAAAAAAAAAATGAGAAACAAGAAACTTTTCAATCTGATCTCTCACAAAGAGACCGGCTATGTGCCTTTACTAAGCAACAGCAAAGTAAAAAAGTACAATTACATGTTTTATTAATTTTATCTTTGAATCAAGTCTGTTGGTTAACTTGCAGAGGTAATATTGAGAGTGAGCAATCTTTTAAAAGTAGAAAAAATTATATATGTTATTGACAACAAAAAGTAATAGAAAGATGCAAAATTTAAATAAATATATTTTGCTAATTTTATCTTTAATTAACAACGCTTAAATCGATACAGTTTATACTGAAGAATATACATGATACATAGTTTTTCATTGTGGTTGTGGGGGATAATAGCTTCATGGCGGTGCAGCTGGTGGTATTGGATTGCTGGGAAATATGACGCGTTTGTGGGATAGGAATAAGGCTGAAAAGTGGTTTGGTTAGTGGTCGTTGCCGATGGTGGTAGGACGAATAGTAGTGGACGACCCAATATGATGTATTGTTGGCACAATATGATTCATTGTATTTACAGGAGGTGAAACATTAGCAGATGGAATTTTTTTATCTTTAATTCTAAATTTTTTTCTATTTTTGATCATCCAATCTTGTTTCATCTTTAAAAAAAAATTCACAATCTGTTTCTATTGTTAATAATTCCGCATCTTCTTCTATATTTAATAATTTTAACTGTGTTTCTATTGTTAATAATTCCGTATCTTCTTTTATATTTAATAATTCAAAATCTGTAAAAAAATAACAAAATAAAAAAAATATACATCAATTAAACAAACAAGACTTTTCATAAAATGTATATAGCAAATAACATTTGGTAACTAAATATCATTTTTTAGACTGACTATTTGGTCGCGCTAAAAGTATTTACTCAAAATTCTTGTATCACATTTCTAGGCACTAATTGATGCATATAATGAGATGACCATCACTATACTTCATTTTCTGATATTTTAGTATTTCATTACTACATTTAGTATTTTATTATTACATTTGAATAACAATACGATTCTACTTACCTGAGTAGTTGTGCCTGCTGCAGTCGTTGCAATTACTGCTGTTTAACTTATGTTTGATAGAAGAGCAGTACGGAACAAGGCACTTGGTCTTTTGGCAGTGTTTCGCGTGATAGTAGAAGAGAACAGCCAATTGTTTACATAGCAGGCAGCTACCATTGGCCTTTCTCTTACAGTTCTTTGTGTGCATCATCACTTGCTTCACCTTTGGACAGGTAGATAGAGTACAATTTGTGTGTCTGCATTGGCATGCATGCACGAATGTTTGAATGCATCTCTGTATCGAAAGTTGTAAGTCTGCAGTCTCTGTATTGCGAGAATGAGAAAGTAAATGTGATTGTCAAAAGTTGATCGCAATTATTATTTTGGTAATTATACAGTATCGCTACCTCACCTCCGATTTTGATCCAATTAAGCTTATTCGATGCGTTTTTGTGTGAAATAAAATTTTTCTATCTGAAAAAAGTGTCGCTCTGCCCCGCGAAGCGAGATATTTAGCGTTAAAAGTTGACAACTTTACAGGTTAGGAAACCTTTATACGGACGAAGTACAGTGACGGAAGGGGCGGGGGGAGGGTGGGCGGAACACACTGCCTCCACGCATAAATATTCCACGCGAAGCGAGGTTCTACATGGGTTTGCAACTTTCCACGCGAGGTTTTTGATTTTGTAAAAAACCACCACCCCCCTTCGAAAGGGCTCCACCATCAAAAAAACTATACACACAGGGTCTGGATTGAATCTCGTTTTGCGTAAAAATTCGTAAACCCATGTGAAATCTCGCTTCGCGTGGAAAGTGTATGCGTGGAGGCAATGTATTCCGCCTCAGTATTGCTACACTTCGTTCGTATGATAGGTTTTGGCTCCGGCCATAAAGGCGGGAGCACAGACTTTTGCATAAAGCATAACGCATAAGCATAAGGAAATTGATTGGTCCGTTTCCTTATGCATTTGCTTATGCTTATATATAAGCCGAGAGCACAAGCTTTTACATAAAGCATAACGCATAAGCATAAGGAAATTGATTGGTCTATATATAAGCATAAGCAAATGCATAAGGAAATGGACCAATCAATTTCCTTATGCTTATGCGTTATGCTTTATGCAAAAGTCTGTGCTCCGGCCATATGCGTTCCATTAAGGCACTAGATATGTAGGTATTCTCATCCGCCATTTTGGTTCCTACTAGATGGAGAATTATAGCGTATATAGTATAGTATAGCGTACATGTGTAAAGCCTTGTGTCCACGATGCTAGAACTCGGTCCGAGATCTCGGACCGAGGGAAAGTTACTAGAACTCAAATCATGTACACACTGAACTTGGATGCAAAACTCGAATAAGAAGTTCGAACGAAAAAATGCGTTGCGTCCCATTTTTCGGTACAAGTTATTGCGAGTTGTTAGATTTTACTAGTTTCTTTTACTATCTGTCAAGACAAAATATAAGATACTTATAGTGATACGAGATATGGCCGGAGCACAGACTTTTGCATAAAGCATAACGCATAAGCATAAGGAAATTGATTGGTCCATTTCCTTATGCATTTGCTTATGCTTATATATAGACCAATCAATTTCCTTATGCTTATGCGTTATGCTTTATGTAAAAGCTTGTGCTCTCGGCTATACTGTGAACAATATAAATAATGGGCTTGTTTGTTTTAGCTACACTGGGGCTGCTCTGGGTCTGCTCTACACAGGATAATACAGGACAGATAAATAGTTTGTCCTGTATTATCTTGTTTAGAGCAGACCCAGAGCTGCCCCAGTGAATCTAAAACGAACAAGTCCAATATTTTAGTAAGTAATTATAGAATTGAAAAAATAAGAAAAATATAATTCTTAAATAAAATAAATTAATAAGATTAATAATTAATAAGATTTACATAAGTAGTTATTATTAGTTTTAATGCAGATTAAATTAGACATTAAAAATATATTATAACCTATATATACATATTATTTTTCAAGAAAAGTATAATAATATATAAAATTGATTTTCAGAAAAAACTTCTTTTATAATAAAAAATGGATAATAAGGAAAATGTTAAAATTTTATTAATGTTATATCAACAACATTCTTGTTTATATGTTACAAAAAGTGTTGATTATCATAATCGTATGAAACGAGATCAAGCTTTACAGATAATCTGTAATCAGTACAAAGAATTAACAGGACAACCACTAACAACTGAAATTGCAAAAAAAAATTAATAATTTAAGATCACAATATCTGGACCATCTAAATAAAATAAAACATTCGAAATCAAGCGGTGCATCACTTGATGATATCTATAAACCAACTTGGCAATATAACATAGATCAGAAAATCATCGTAAAGAATCGTAACTCGATTACAACGCTAACTATATTCAGCCAAGTATAAATATTATTGTTCGAGGACTCGGACCGAGATCTCGGATTGAGTTCTAGCATCGTGGACACAAGGCTTAACACGTCAATTATTAAAAATGATTCAGGACTTTTTTCGACTCATTTTTTGGCAAGGAATAACGCTATGTACTTAGTGGACAGTCTTTAAGTGTCACCCTGTATACGCTATAATTTTCCATCTAATAGGAACCAAAATGGCGGATGAGAATACCTACATATCTAGTGCCTTACTATTAATCGAGAGTAGACGAGATAGAAAGAGAAATCCGGTACCGAGTCACTGCCTTGTCTGACCGTTTTGTCGAATGGAGGGGGTAGCCTGTGCTCGTTCCAGTATGGTATATAGTTCAATGGTGTAGATAGGGCTGGATAGGGCATTAACGCCTTTTTAAACCACGTCAGTGTAGCCAGATTTGGCCCGGTTTTTTGCGCATGCGCGACGCGGCGAACGCAGTAAAGTGTTTTATGGCTGGTTTATGCTTCGGTCTTAATCTTAATCTTAGTCTTAATCTTAACTTAATCTTAAGGACTCGTTTATGCTTCCCTGGAAATTCGAACTACGCATGTGCAAATGTAACAAAACCTAACCACAAATTGTAATAGACCCCGGTGTTGCAGATTATAGTAAATGTTAAAATGAATCGTCAGCGGCAAAAAATTTTAATGTTTGGAATGGCACTTTTGTTATCAAATGCCTATGCAGCATGTGTATTATTAAGAAATAAAAAAAAAAATAAAAGAAAACCACGGAGATACGCTGTTCGGCCACTGAATCGAAAAAGACACGAAACTGGTCATTTCTTTTCTTTAATGAAAGATATGCTGAATATTGAATACGATCAGGAACAATTTTTTAAATATACACGGTGTTCTCCGAGCCAGTTCAATGAGTTACTCCAATTAGTTGGACCTAAACTGCAGAAGGATATTCGAAGAAATCCTTTTACATTATCACCTGCACATCGATTGACGTTAACATTGCAGTAAGTCATACATATATAGTAAAGTACAATATTTTAATTTGATTGTATTATGAAAATATTGAAATCCATTTTTATACTCTTTTTCGCTTACAGCTACCTAGCCGAAGGCTGTTCAACGCAAGAGATTGCAAGGAATTTTTGTATCGGAAAAACAACTGCACATGTTATTATTAAAGAAACATGTCAAATTCTATGGAATGTTTTGCAGCCAAGTGTGTTAAAACGCCCGGAAGCTGATGATTGGAAGAACATCGCTCAGGAGTTTTATCGTCGATGGAATATGCCTAATTGCATTGGAGCTATAGATGGTAAACACATCAATGTTATAGCTCCAAAGAACACTAGAACGGAATTCTTCAACTATAAGAAGTCTTTCAGCATTGTATTAATGGCCATTTGCGATGCTTATTATCGATTTATATTTGTCGACATTGGAGCAGCTGGTTCTAATCACGATTCTATAATATTCAAGGAATGTACATTTGGTAAAGCCTTACAAAATCGCACTTTGCAAATTCCAGAACCATGCGATCTCCCTGGATCAAATATTAAATTTAATCATTACATAGTAGCAGATCAAGCATTTCCCCTTGACAAGCACATAATGCGACCATACCCAGGCAATAACTTGGGAGAAGAAAAAAATATTTTTAATTATAGACTCTCAAGAGCTAGGCGAACGATTGAAAATGCATTTGGCATTTTAGTGCAACGATGGAGAATTCTGCGGAAGGAAATAATCAGTTCTGTAGAAACTTGCGAAGAAATAGTTATGGCAGCAATTGTCCTACATAATTTTCTACAAAAAAGTGCAGAGGATATTCCAGAACATGAAAGAAGATATGTTGAAACGGGAGTTCGTGAATATATAAATGAAAATGGAGTATTTCAATCAGATCTGTGCAACAAAATACCATGTGATTTACGTTCCGTTGGTCGATTGGGATCAAACAATCCATCAAGAACTGCTAAAGAGGCCCGAGATAAATTAGCTGACTACCTCATAAGCGTAGAAGGTTCCGTGCCTTGGCAGTGGGAATATGTCAGACAAGGAAATGTACCATAATCGTATGTATTTTAAATAAAATGGTTTTTATAATAATTTATCTATAATCATATAACTTAAATTATGTTTTTAAAGAAATATGTATCATACAGGTGTGAACAATGTCAGACGAATCAGATGTTGATATGGTTGTTCAAGCTGGCCCGATAGACAATCAACAGGTCGATGTCGCCATCCAGACTTTGGTGATTCAACGTAACGTGGCTGTCCAGATTTCGGTGAATCAACTTGATTAGGCTGTCCAGGTTTTGGAAAATCAATTAGCACATAAATTCCTTCTTGACAATAATAGCAACGAGTCTTTAATTATATTTAACATGTCAAATCCACATCAACAAATTCATGTTCCACTCGAATATAAATGTGCATGTCCATCAGAATATTTAATTTTATATTCACCATCATATCAACTCTTCTTTTGCTGTGGAACAAATTGTTACTATCATAGATGATTGTAACTTGCTTGAGTTTCGATCAACTTGAAGCACTTTTTAATCTTATACATTCTGAAGAATTCTATTGTAATCTCCGCTATCATACTAATGATTCTCCCGATCGTTAAATATATATACAAAATATTTTATTACTGAAATTTAAAGAGCAAATACAATTATATTAAATGTAGAAGTATACTTTGTACAATGGACAAGCATACATTACAAAAACTCAAAACAAATCATCCACATACACGAAATGCATTATCAAAATCTAAGAAATCAATTGTATGTCAGGAATGAAAGAAAAAGAAGGAAGGAAATGGATTGTGATAAGAATGAAAACAATGACAGTTTCATTTTAACGTTCTTATTTAAGAAGTATTCTAAAACTCGATGTAAAATTCTTTACATTCTTTTTCATTGTACATTAGCTTTATACATTACATAGGTATAAATGACAGATTATATTAAATACAAAACTACAAATAAAATTATTTTTGCAATTATTTAAAGCACATGCAAATATGTAATAAAATACATATATACATATATATATTTATATAATATATATATTATCTATGTATATATATATATATAAATCTGTACGTTTTTTAAGATAGATTTTTATAATAATAATAAAATGAACAAAAAGTTTAAAAATGCATTATTTAAAAAAATTGTTAATTAATCATCTGTCGCATTTGCGATGTCATTTAAAATCTTAGCTTTTAAGATTAGTTTTTTCTTATTAGAAGAAATATTTTTTTCAATGCTAAAGCGACTGTCCTACCGAAAGCAAAATCCTCATCAGACAGCTCTGCAGGAAGTTCGTCACACTGTTGACTGGATTTCATCAAGTTTTCAAATTTATTGAATGTACCAGATATCGTATTTGTCAGTTGAATCAGATCTTGATCTGCTCCTTTCGAATTCCTTTTTTTGTGTTTTGTATGTTAAGAAGTAGATGTTGCCTGTGATGCGGATGACATGCGCGATGTTGAACGCGATTCCGTTTCATAGTTACCGCTATGTCGCATTAGGAATACATCATGTAAAGTAAGCTCGGAATTATCTAGGTCAACATCCAAAAATGTGTTCTCTGTGTTTGGCACGCTTATTACTTTGTCATATTTTGATTGCAAAGCACCTTCTGGCATGACATCCATTGTTGCTTCGTTAGAGCACTTACTAGCTGCTTCACGAGTTTCACAACTTCTCATAGAGAACTTTGCAGTTGCGCTGACTCTCAAATTATTCGCACTTGAATCAGTTCAAGTGGCTTTTTGAAAATTGGTTCTTGTCGCTCTGAAAAATAATAAGCAGTATATAAAACGAATTTTGATTATACTTAATGTAAATATTTTTTTGATAATAATTGTACATATATACCTTGTTGCAATAACGTTATTTAAAAAGCTGCATGCTTCAAAATGTGGCCATTTGGACACATAAGCTCCAGCACCAGAGTGTGTATTGTCGAGTAATGTTCGACGCTCTTTTGCATATCGGTGTCTAATATTTGCAAATCGTTGTTCACACACTTCAGCTGAAAATCAATAAAAATACCCACGTTTTATCACAATCTCAAGAGAAATGTAAAATAATTCCGAAAAACTATAAAAACACTCCTACACAGTTTTTGTTCTTTCAATTTAAGAGGTTAGATTCTACATACTAACTTACCACTTAAATTTAGCGCTTCTCCAATAGCGTTCCAACTATTCTTCACCACTAATTTATTTTTATAATTTAGATTTTTTTTATTCTAAACAACATCGAATTGTTGGACATATTCAATTAAATCAGCATCACTCATTTTCGTATTTTACAAGAATCGAAAACCATTATTTCGCGCGGTTTCGTGCTGCGTCGGACGTCAGACTTACCTCATTGGCCCGGCCTTAGGACATTAGGGACTAAAGTTAAAAGATGGGATCTTTCCAAGATTAAGATTAAGACTAATAGCGTTTTCGATTATACAGGATTTGAACGACCCAGGGTTGATCAATCACTATTTTACTATAAATGCAAGTCTTTCATTGGTGGAGAGGTTGCAATGACGTCATTAACCAACCCTGGGTCGTTCAAATCCTGTATAATCGAAAACGCTATAAGATTAAGACTAGGGAAGTATAAACGCCCTTATGGCATTCTACGTTATCAACTCTTAAGATTAAGATTAAGACCGAAGCATAAACCGGCCATTAGTCTAGTAAAAGAGTATACCATATGGTACCCGTTTATTTTAAAAAATTATTATTTTCTGAAAAATCAATAAAAAAATAAAGTATATTTACATATATTTATATTTTCATATACATATACATATACATATAAATATATGTAAATATACTTAATTTTTTTATTGATTTTTCAGAAAATAATAATTTTTAAAATGAACGGGTATTATATGGGCTGAGTTCTACTTGGTGATCGCAACGCTCGTGAACATTATCTATCTTTCTTTAACTTTCGATGAAAAACAAAGATAAAATAATTCCACAAGCGTTGCGATCGCCAAGTGGAACGTACCTATGGTATACCTTTTTACTAGACTGAAACACTTCACTGCGTTCGCCGCGTCGCGCATGCGCGAAAAACCGGGCCAAATCTGGCTATACTGAACCATGGTATAAATACAAGGGTATGCTCATCTCGTATTCACTTACTGCGCAGTCAAAGTGTGACGTCACACTCGGGGCCAATCAGACCATCCAAACGGTTCGACTAAACATGGTGACCCTCAGTGCTTGACGTTTATGTTCGGAAACGCATGATTGAGTGAAATCTTTTCAGTGAAAACGTAACCGATAAAAATGTTAATATCTAAGAAAAAAATACTAATACCTTAACGAAAAAGATTAATATTTTTATGTTAATTTTATATTTAATTTTTCTATATTGAGTTTATAATGTTTATTTATATTATACTTTATTACAGGATATTTATTAGTTCATAAAATATTACTTCAAAATAGATTTTTTTCTGCAAATTTGAAATCAAAATAATATATTTGACGAGAATGCTGCTAATATAGGGTGTTTACGATAATTCAAGTTCGAGTTATAGCGTTTTCGATTATACAGGATTTGAACGACCCAAGATTGGTTAATGACGTCATTGCAACCTCTCCACCAATGAAAGACTTGCATTTATAGTAAAATAGTGATTGATCAACCCTAGATCGTTCAAACCCCGTTTATTCGAAAACGCTATTAGTTTCACTAGGACCGACAATGAGATATACATAACCATCTAGAACCTTTATGATTTATGACAACTCAACGCTGTCTTGTATTGCTTGAGTTAAATTCATTGAATTTGTTGAGTTTAATAAATATAATTATATACATATATATATAATTATATCTATTAAAGAGGTATATCAACATACATACCAACATTATTTGTTTCTTTCATAGACTGATTTGCAGTTAACATTTTTTTATTACAATAAAATTTGCTCTATAAACTCAACAAATTCAATTAATTTAACTCAAGCAATATAAGACAGCGTTGAGTTGTCATAAATCATAAAGATTCTAGATGGTTATGTCTATCTCATTTTTCGGTCCTAGTGAAACTAACTCGAACTTGAATTATCGTAAACACCCATAAGCTGCTTGGAAACAGTAGTTTTAAATTTACCGCTTATCTGTGACGTATCACTTTGACAATTTTGATTGGTCGCGTGCGCAAGAGCATACCCTTGTCTTTATACCATGTACTGAACCACGTTGGTTGAAACAGCCCTCAGTAGTCGTTCTGAACGCGGTTAACGAACATACAATTGATTCCCTGATCTCTTAAACCAAGAAATTTTGTCTTTTTTAAGTAAGTATTTATAATATCGAGAATAAACTTCCGAAAAACTATCATTTCTGATTTGGCTGATTTTCAGCCTAAATACTTATTTTATCTAGTAAATAATATTTTTAAATGGATTTTTGGCGCAAATGCCTCTACCCCCAAGACTCCTCAAAGGAAAAACTGTTTTTGTTAATTATTTCAGAAAGTATTTATTGTACGGAAAAAGTTGTCAAACAAAAAATGAAGCACGTAAAAAGCTCTACAAACAAGATTTTATACATATTTTACCTAACTCTAATATTTTAGTCGTTATTATCAAAAATATAGCAGCAGTATGTTTCGCCCCCTGCGGGGGCCTCCTCCACCAAACAACTATACGCATAGGATCTGGATCTCGCTTTGCATAGAAAGTCGTGAACCCACGTGGAACCTCGCTTTGCGTTGTAAAGTGCATGCTTGGATACAGAGGGTGCCACCCTTACGATGGCTTTTGCAAGTTTTTTGATAACAACGACTAAAATATTAGAGTTAGATAAAATATGTATACGACCTTATTTGTAGAGCTTTTTATGAGCTTTATTTTTTGTTTGACAACTTTTTCCGTACAATAAATACTTTTTGAAAAAATTAACAAAAACGGTTTTACCTTTGAGGGGGGCTGGGGGGGGGCGGAGAGAGCATTTGCGCCAAAAATCTATTTGGGAATGTTATTTACTAGATAAAATAAGTATTTAGGCTGAATATCAGCCAAATCGGAGGTGATAGCTTTTCAAAAGTCCACCTATAAAAATATATTTTACGCTTGTTACGCTTGTTACGCTTGTTAAAATTTTATTGGAATTTAATTGAGTATCAAAATTAATAGAATTTTATGCTAATGATTGCTTGTTTTATCGGATGTAATAAAAAAACTAAAGCGAAAACTTTCAATAAGAAAACTAACTGCATTTACACAAAACATCTCATGGCAAACAATTCAATACCGGAAACGCGGACATTTCGGTAGAAACGGAAGCCTTGGCATTATATTGTTTTTTTTTTTTTTCATAAGACGTTTGAGTGAAAGATGGCTAATTTCTTTAGCTTAGTTTACACCGATTGTTTAGTACGCGTACCAAATACTAAATCTGCTTCTCCAATAGGTATAAATCGTTTAGTGTAAAATCTACACCAATCAAAGAAGCTGATTTAGTACTTGGTACGCGTATTAAACAATCGGTGTAAACTAATAGCGTTTTCGATTATACAGGATTTGAACGACCCAGGGTTGGTTAATGACGTCATTGCAACCTCTCCACCAATGAAAGACTTGCATTTATAGTAAAATAGTGATTGATCAACCCTGGGTCGTTCAAATCCTGTATAATCGAAAACGCTATAAGCCTTTGGAAAAACTGTCCCACCATGTCCACTAGCATTTTGGCATGAAGAATATGAAGTGAATGATCCGGAAACATGGTTGTGAGTCGCAATTACGATGCTAATGAATTGTCAGATTTTATTTTCTTATTAAAACATATAAAATTTTTATTAAAATACAAATAAATTGATGTTCTGCATATTTACTGATATTTCACAATTGATTGTTGTTTCAGAAAATTACATGTTCGTTGGGTAAAAAATAAACCAACACATATGCGAAAGTTTATCTTAATGGAAGGATATTCCTTAATTTGTAATGTATTCTGTTACAATATGACAGTGTTTTAGATTATCTGTTTTATTTATATCTTATTAAACTATTTTGGTTTTGTTTCAGCTTTTATGCAACAATACTTGTTGTACAAATTGGAAGAAGCATGTATTATACAAAATGAAAATGGTACAAAAGTTTCTATCATCTTTCATCAAACTGATAAAAATATATATTTGTGTATAATATTGCCACAATTAGATACAAAATATGCAGAAAAATTTATAAATACGGTAAATATTTTATTAACTATAATTATCTAGTAATCATTTATCTAGTAATCTTAATATATAGTTAATAAATCTAACTGCAATATATATTTATTTTTTATAGATATCTGATTTATTATCGGGTGCAAAAAGTATAATTTATATAGCATGCCATAATATGAAACGGTTTAAAGGTACAAATCGAGAAATTCCAAATGTTCCATCATTTTTGAGAATATTATAGCGTTTTCAAATAAACGGGGTTTGAACGATCTAGGGTTGGTCAATCACTATTTTACTATAAATGCAAGTCTTTCATTGGTGGAGAGGTTGCAATGACGTCATTAACCAATCTTGGGTCGTTCAAATCCTGTATAATCGAAAACGCTATTAGTTACCAAAAAGGCACATGATATTACTGAACTTGATCGTAACATTGAACCATTAGAACACCCAGATTTTATATTTGGAGTTGGTGCAAAGGTTAGTATTTGTTTTATACATGATAAACATTTAAAGCATATTAAATATAAATATTCTACTAAAAAATAAAAATTATCTATTTGTTTCAGTTCTATCATGTTCTGAAGTTAAACAGATGTCAGCTAAATTATATATATTATATATCGACAGTTTAGCAATGGATTCCAAATGTGCAGAACCAATTTTACAAGTATTAAATAATGAAATGCATTGTAAATTGTAACCTAAATTTGCAGACAATTTTTTCAACAAAGGAAATCTTTATATGTAAAATCTTTTAGTTTATTATTCTGTAAGTAATTCTAAAACTATGTTAGGAATTAAAACTAAATGTCTAATGTTACTTGAAAAGAGAAAGAACAAATAAAAAGATAACCCAGCTGAAGATTTATAAGTATAATATATTTATAATTATTTCATTGAATTGAGGAAGTTGATTTTTAGAATCGTAATACATAAATAATACCAACATATTAATACATAGATATGTGTTTCATCATTCACAATCTGTACAATAAATTCCTCTTTGGCAATACAAAGAAGAAGTGCCACTTTGGCAGTATAAAAAATGAAATGAAATGCCACTTTGGCAATGCAAATGAGTGAAATAAACGAATGCTGGTGTTCTCGGATCGTCCCAATGTCGTTTGAGACAACGGGATGCGGTGGTACTCGGATCCGAGCAGTGTTGCGATATGGGACCGGTTGTATGCGCATGTGCGGCAATAGGCGTCAGTACAGTGTCTCATACAAATTAAACAAGGCACCGTTACCCCGCTACATTAAAAATATTTCTAAATTTTTTGAAATTGATTGAAATTTTTTACTTCTTGGTTTTTTTGCTGCTGGCTCCGTAGATTCCATGTTTGTAAATAAATAAATCTTACCTTATTTGTAGTCCCGTTTTGACATGAGAAGGTCTTCTCATGTCAAAACGTCCCGCCATACGATCAACACATAACATATAACAGCACTGGATCTCCATCACCGCACATGCGCAGAGCCGCACATGCGCATACAACCGGTCCCATATCGCAACACTGGATCCGAGGAACAGATTCCCTGGTCTAGATAGCAGTGATGCGCTGTCGTGGGAATAAAGTTGCGTCTGCGCATTAAGCAAACGCTTTGAACCCTCAGTAATTCACCCTCTTCTTTCACAATATCAGCTAATTTCAATTGTAATTGATTATAATGCACTATAATATGTCGTGTGTCATTAAAAACGCGGGAAAACTATCATATCCCCTATAGTACACCTAGATACATCTGTGGTAGCAGCCAACGTCTAGCTGTGACGTCAGCTTACGCATGCGCACGGAGGTTCCGTACGGGAAAAAATCCCACGATAGCGCATCACTGCTAGATAGACCGCCTGCAGAAGCACTTATAGCGTTTTCGATTATACAGGATTTGAACGACCCAGGGTTGGTTAATGACGTCATTGCAACCTCTCCACCAATGAAAGACTTGCATTTATAGTAAAATAGTGATTGATCAACCCTGGGTCGTTCAAATCCTGTATAATCGAAAACGCTATTACTTACTCTTTTGTTGTCTCCCTTGACAACATGGACACATTGTCCGTGATGGTTATTTTTTAAGAAGTGACTCTGAGTCACTTGAAATACAATCTGTTTTCCACCTATAATTAGAGTTCGGTCGATATGTATTCCTTAAAATAACAAGAATAATTAAAACACTTTCGCTCTACTCGACCCGAAACAACCTAAAAGATGGTATAACACGTCAAGACGTTCTCAGATATTACTTTTTTTTTGACAGAAGCAAACTCGTTAATCGTCACGACACCATAACATAACAAAAGAAGCGATACTTCCAACTACATACTTCTGAGAACCAAAAGCTCTTATCGTGCTTCAAAAGTGGCGTCGCCTATATATTGTAGGATCTATTGATCCACTGCCGACAGATCGATCCGCCGTCTAATGTTTTATTTCATTTATTTCTTTTATATTTCCGGTCGCGGCGTCTATGACTCTTTTGGCGGCCCGCGACAAATAACGTCAGTTTTCTTTTTATGTTTTCGATCACAGCGTCTATTGAGATAATTATAAGTAAACTCTTTTGGCGGTCCGCGACAAACAATGTCGGTTTTCTTTTATGTTACCACTCTTTAGGGTATAAAAGTGCGTAGAGAAACGAGCGAATAGTCAGTCTCGAGCGAACTTCTATACGAAAAAGTACATGGCGATTAGTTGTACTCTATATTGTTAACTGTACTCTATATTATTAAATAAATGTATAATCCTACAATATCTTCTAATGTTTTTAAACAAACTAATTAAGTAAAAACTAAAAGTTCTTCATATATAATTGAAATCATATATAATTAAAAAAAAAATGAGAAACAACAAGCAACTTTTCAATTTGATCTCTCACAAAGAGACCGGCTATGTGCCTTTACTAAGCAACAGGAAATTAAAAAAGTACAATTACATATTTTATTAATTTTATCTTTGAATCAAGTCTGTTGGTTAATTTGCAGAGGTAATATTGAGATTGAGCAATCCTTTAAAAGTAGGAAAAATTATATATATTATTGATAACAATAAAAAGTATAACAAAGATTCAAAATTTAAATTGTATATTTTGCTAATTTTTTTCTTTAATTAATAACGCTTAAATCGATACAGTTATACCGAAGAATATACATGATACATAGTTTTTCATTGTGGTTGTGGGGGATAATAGCTTCGTGGCGGTGCAGCTGGTGGCATTGGATTGTTTGCTGGAAAATATGATGCGTTTGTGGGATAGGAATAAGGCTGAAAAGTGGTTTGGTTAGTGATCGTTGCCGACGGTGGTGTAGGACGAATAGCAGTGGACGACCCCATATGATGTATTGTTGGCACAATATGATTCATTGTATTCACAGGAGGAGGTGGTACCGAAACATTAGCAGGTGGAAACGCGGGTGGATAATTCGTATTGTTGGAGGCTGGAAAATTTGTCGGATATGTAGGAAAGTGTACCGTTGAAACCTCTATTGGTTTTATTGTATCTACGACATCTGTAGTTGGACATCCATTAGCAGAAACGACTGGTGTGTCGATCTTAGTAGATTTTCCTGGTGTTACTGTAACATTTGTCAATTCTTAAACACCCCAATATGATACAATATTTTTAACAACTTGATAAAATTGTTCGTAATCGTATGTCTTTATTATTTACCATTTGGTGTGTTAGTTGCAGAATCTGCAGTAGCAACAGTAGCAGGTCGTTCTCTACAAGCTTCACTAGATGGTACCATAGGTGGTGAATCAGGTGGTTTTGCATTATTGGCTTGTGAATATAGATCCAATACTTGATGACAAATGTCTAAAATTACATACAATATTTTTGGTTCGATTGCCATAACAATAATCAACAGAATGTAAAGTACTAGGGTGGAATCTTGTGACTTTACCTTCTAAAAGATCCATAGTCACATCTTCGACAAACATATCCCACCAACGTAAATGTTTTGGTTGCCTTCCCACCCAGTCTACCACTTCAAACTTACTTAGTTTTCCTGCTAAGTACATTAGAGCAACAGCTATAATTTCTGGCTCCCATTGTAATGACAGTGTAGTGCATAAACTGTAAAAAAAACATAATAAAACAAGCTGTTCTTATTGTGTTAAATATTTAGAATTGTATCAATATTTAATAAATACCTATCATTAACAAATGTCCAAGCCATTTGTACCATTTTTTGTAGTTTGCTTTTATCACCTAGAAATAATCCAATTTATTTCAAATATATCTGTAAATTTCTTAACAAGTTTCTTATGAATATTTTATATAATTTTTTGTAATATGTTTGATAGAAATTACCTTTAAGACATTTTGCATATTTCAATAAGTAACTATATGGATGTTCCACTTGTAAATCAAATTTGATAGTTTGCAATAAAATTCTTTCCAATGTCAATACTTCTTCCTGCAAAAATTTGATGTTTATTGGTATACTAAAATCTTTTATGCTAATAAACAACTTACTTTAGGATCCTCTCCAAATGTCATAAACTTCTGTTCTGATACCAATGTTTTAGCAGTCCTTATAATATCCTTACATTTTTTAGGGGTTTCTTCAACTTTGCCAGCTAAGAGTAAACAGCAGCAAGCAGTCACCTATATATCGCAGTAACATAATTACTATATTTTAAGCTTAATATATTGAGAACATTAGCATGTAAAAAATGTACTCACATATCGTGGAAAATTCTTGAACGAATGAAACATGTAGAATCGATGAAAATACACTACACCTGTTGCCATTGTGTTATAACCTAAATCCATTTTTGTACCAGTGTCAATGATAAAACGCGCACCCTCTTTTCGATATCTGCATTCCGTGTCATAGTCAATACCGTCTTGAATAGACGGTGTGTTCCGTAGTTCTTTCTTTTCATAATACCAGCACGGCATGATCGAATCACTTTCAAGTTGAGTTTAGTGTTAGCAGATGTACATTACTAATATCTGAAATAACACATCAAAATAATATCAAATAAAATCCTGTTATTATTGTAATTAATGTGTGGTGTTTTGGCATATATCGTTGATATCGTGTTTGTTGATAGTTCATAAGATTTATGCTTGTTACATTCTCACTATCACTTCACACTCACATGTCACATTCTTTACTTACTTGTGAAATGTTTAATAAAAAACAACTTTCTTTTCGTAGTTTATATTTATTATTGTATTTTCCCAAACAGCGTATACAAATAAAAGTACACGATTTATATTTTTAATATTTACTTCGCATATGCATCTCTTGACATAACAACACTTCATACACCCAACTACACATTACTGCACGTTGAATTCAGTTGCGCGCGACAAGAAACTGCGATAGTCAATAATCTACGCTCCTTAGCTATTGGTTGCGTCCAAAAAGCAGAACAGTAACAAGCTTGCAATTGGTCTATATTTGTAGCGCACCATTCAGATTTGGACATACATCAAAATCGCGAGGACGGTCTTGCGATTTTGTTGCGTTCCGAAACTAATAGCGTTTTCGATTATACAGGATTTGAACGACCCAGGGTTGGTTAATGACGTCATTGCAACCTCTCCACCAATGAAAGACTTGCATTTATAGTAAAATAGTGGGCTTGTTCGTTTTAGCTACACTGGGGCTGCTCTGGGTCTGCTCTACACAGGATAATACAGGACATATAAATAGTTTGTCCTGTATTATCTTGTTTAGAGCAGACCCAGAGCTTCCCCAGTGCAGCTAAAACGAACAAGCCCAGTGATTGATCAACCCTGGGTCGTTCAAATCCTGTATAATCGAAAACGCTATAAACGGAGAAACGCCACAGCTCTTCCACGGCTGAGTATTCATGTCAGCTAAAATCGCTATTTGAAAATGCTCTTCGAAAACTAATGTAGAAAACAGGAAAAATATTAGGCTTAAGGCGGGAGCACAGACTTTTGCATAAAGCATAACGCATAAGCATAAGGAAATTGATTGGTCCGTTTCCTTATGCATTTGCTTATGCTTATATATAGACCAATCAATTTCCTTATGCTTATGCGTTATGCTTTATGTAAAAGTCTGTGCTCCGGCCTTTACTCGCAACACTAGCTTGCAGGACCATGTCATCGATCAATATATATTGCTTACGCACGACTTACACTTATCTATCTATGTACATAAATTGTATGCATATATATCTACATGTGTGTATACATAGGTTAGCAGTTAACCACGAATTCCCCGCGATTATCGTGAGTTTGTAACAAAGCCAGTAATTAATGAAGTTTGTCTTTCGCAATTAAATGATCGTATATGCATTAGCAACGATTTAACAGAATACTTAATATTTTACAAAAACGTTTGCAATTCCAAAAATAACCGACACTTTGAATATAATGCCGTTGGCGACTCTAACGGCTCCTTGGACCGAGCACTGTATAAATGAAAAGGTAAAACTTAATATTTCCTTCGAAATGGTCATTTCAGCATATAAATTGAGTTATTTCTTTTTCAATTTTTTAACATTCGAGATGTATGATTTATTTTCTATTCCTATCACCCTCTAGCAAAGTTCGGAAATTCTTCCGGCTGAAAATCAGGAAGAAACGATGATTACTCAAGGTAATTTACTCGAAAAATTGAACGGTTGCTCGGAATCTCAGATTGAATCTGAGATTGAAGTACGTGATATGGTAAGAGATGGTTATGAAAAGGCAGAACCTTCCCACTTTGAGTTACTAAAAGTCCTTGGCCAAGGTTCCTTTGGCAAGGTAAGAACGCTGCACATGTGCTAAATATATATATTTTTCTACTTTTTGCAACAATTGATGTACATAATTTTATTTTATTTTTTAAATATAGGTATTTTTAGTAAGAAAAGTTATGGGAAATGACAGCGGTACACTATATGCTATGAAGGTTTTAAAGAAGGCAACATTGAAAGGTAATTTGATATACTGTTAAATGTGTGCATATTATCTTTAATCCTTTATTAATTATTTTATTATCCATTTTTATTTAGTTCGTGATAGAGTTAGAACCAAAATGGAAAGAAACATATTGGTAGATGTAGAACATCCATTTATCGTTCGACTACACTACGCATTTCAAACAGAAGGAAAGCTTTATTTAATCCTAGATTTTCTAAAAGGCGGTGATCTCTTTTCCAGATTATCCAAAGAGGTGATTGTTATTGTTAATAGTTATTTAAAATTGTATTTGATTGTTATTTAAAAAATTGTAAAACTATATATTTAAGCAGTTAAAGAAATTCGAAAATAAGTAGAATAATTCACTTTGTAAGAAAATGCTATGATGTATCTGTAATCATCAGTGTAATTAATTTTCAGGTAATGTTTACAGAAGAAGATGTTAAATTTTATTTGGCTGAACTAGCACTTGCACTGGATCATATACATAAACTTGGAATTATTTATCGAGATCTGAAGCCTGAAAAGTTTGTATTGTTAATTATATTTTATTTTTTAATAAAAATCTATTATTAGTACGCTTGATTAATCTTTTCTTTTTTCAGTATTTTATTAGATACAGAAGGCCACATATCTTTAACGGATTTTGGATTGAGCAAACAACCTTTGGATTCTGACGATTCGAAGGCATATTCTTTTTGTGGCACTGTTGAGTATATGGCACCGGAAATTGTTAATAGAAAAGGGCATACTTTTACAGCGGATTGGTGGAGTTTTGGTGTTTTAATGGTCAGTTAGATCTTACACATTACATTTAAATTAATACAATTAATTAAAAAAATAGACACTGAAAAGCATTATATAACACTCTTCAATATTTTTAGTTTGAAATGCTGACAGGCGCTCTTCCGTTTCAAGGTGGAAATCGTAAAGAAACAATGACGCAAATCTTGAAAGCTAAACTCGGAATGCCACACAATCTTTCGCCGGAAGCCCAGGCACTTTTGAGGGTATTGTTTAAGCGAAATCCAGCGAATCGCCTTGGTGCTGGTAAATCTTGCATTCTACATTTAGACATAGTTGAAAAAGGTAACCAAAGTATGTGCATAAGTAGTTTTAATATCAATTTTTTTACTTTTCAGGTGGAGTAGAAGAAATTAAAAGTCATATTTTCTTCGCTACCATCGATTGGGATGCTCTTTACAAAAAGGAAATAAAACCGCCATTTAAACCAGCCGTTAGGGAAGATGATGCGTTTTACTTCGATAGCGAATTCACCTGTAAAACACCTAAAGGTGACGCTTCTTCTTAAAAACAAAAGAGAAGGGAGTAGCGCAGTGAAGCAGATTCAAATTGTTAATAATTAAACGCGTTCCGAGATCTTTATAAAAGAAATTGTTCCTTTCAGATTCTCCTGGATTACCGCCTAGCGCGACCGCTCACGAATTATTCCGTGGATTCAGCTTCGTCGCGCCGTGTTTGCTCGCGGACGCGGATCTCGCCAAGCCCCCGGAGGGCAAAAATTATGCAAACATCAGCTTAGCATCTACCTTTCCCTCCTATGTCAATCCAGTTTCCATAACTGATGAATACGAATTTAAAGACGAGATTGGCAAGGGCAGTTACAGCGTGGTTTATTTAGCCGTTCATACGGCATCCAAGATGGAATACGCAGTGAAGGTACGTGCTTTTGTCTGCACGAAGTTAAAATACAGATTAGAAAAAACAACTAAATAACAATACGAAATAGGTGATCGAGAAATCGAAGCGAGATCCGACGGAGGAAATAGAAATTCTATTACGGTATGGCAGGCATCCCCATATCGTAACGTTGAGAGCGGTTCACGAAGATGACAGACGAGTGTATCTCGTATTGGAACTTTTACGCGGTGGTGAACTACTTGACCGTCTACTGCAGAGGCGAAATTTTACTGAGCGGGAAGCTGCCGAAGTCATTTACACTATTACCAGTGTGGTGCACTATCTTCACGAGAACGGAGTAAGTATGAGAGACACGCCAAATGGCTTTGCGTCACATATTTCAATCTATACATTCACATACACATATGCGACGAAACGCTACATTTGTTGTATTAACAAAGAAAAAAAAATTACAGGTTGTTCACAGAGACTTGAAGCCATCTAATATCTTGTACGCGAAGTCTGGTGGCGATCCAACGACGCTTTGTATATGCGACCTCGGCTTTGCAAAACAATTACGAGCGGAAAACGGTTTATTAATGACGCCTTGCTACACGGCGAATTTTGTAGCGCCCGAAGTGTTGAAACGTCAAGGATATGATGCGGCGTGTGACATTTGGTCGCTCGGAGTTTTATTGTACATCATGCTGGCTGGGTATGAAGAAACTTCGAAAGTGATTACTTTGCGCAATTGATGCAGTCGGAATTAAATTAATTTTATTGTTTGACGCACAGGTACACGCCTTTTCGCAACAGCCCAGGAGATAGCGTGAGCGATATATTAGACCGCATTGGCCCGGGATACATCGACGTGGAAAGCGGGATATGGTGTCATATTTCAAGCGAAGCTAAAGAGTTGGTTAAAAGAATGTTGCATGTCGATCCCAATCGTAGGCCTACAGCAGCCGTTATTTTGAAGTATCCGTGGATTGTAAATCGGCAACTTATCCCTCAAAAAGTATTACCGGATCTTATTAAAGATACGCACAGTTTGAAGGTATGTATTCTTAGCAAAATAGAGATGTAAATATACAAATTATTTGTGTGAATGTTTTGCTAACTTTAGACTGCTGATTGTTGAATGTCATATAATGACAGATAGCTTTATAAATACATCGATATTCATAGTGAATTCTATTTTAGATGGCTGTAGCAGCGACGTATAGAGCAATGGCGAGCAATCCAAGATCACCGCATATTGGTCCTGTGGTCATGTCTGAATTAGCACGTCGTAGAACACAAGGCAAATCTGCTGGTCCCACCCAAGTTTAAATCTTTGAATATTTCTTGTATGTGACAAATTTAACTCTTATCTCAAGATTTACAAATGGAGACACATAGGGTAACGAAGAGTATCCTGTGTTTTAAAATAAAATACCCTGTTGTTTAAAGTACAAGCAGAAATAGTTTTAAAGTGCCGATATCGCATGGACGAGATTAATATCGACATAAGGAGTGACGTAACGTTTTTGTGAAGTGAATCGAATGTGATATTTATTTATAGAGTTTTCCATTGTGTTTAATATATATGCGCTTACATTTATCATGTGTTGCCATGGTTCGGGAGCAGAGTGCAAATAATTTCGATAATGATGATTAGATTGTATACATGTATAATTTCTTTTCGTTTTTAAATTAATTTTTATATTTTATTATTATATTTTATTGCAAGTTTAACGCAAAGGAATGTTGGTCGAAATTTCTTATGTCCACAAATACTTGAATTTTCATAAATAGTTTAAAATTCCTACAAATTTAGGCGGAAATATGAGACTTATTTGGTACGTTTAATTAAAAAATTAATTCGACCTAATTATCTAAATATTTTGATGTATAAATTATTACGTGCGAAATTTTATATGTACGATGATCGTATATATAAAATTTTACACGCAATAGTTTGTACATCAAAATATTTAGATTATCAAATCGTAATTAATTACTTCGACACGTTCACCTTCGATCAACATTCTTTTTTATTCAATTAGGTCGAATTAATTTTTAAATGTACCAAATAAGTCTTATATTTCCCCTTAAATTTGTAGGAATTTTAAACCATTTATAAAAATTCAAGTGTCTCCATTTATGAAAATTCACGATATCGTTCCATATAAAATTTTATGCGTAATAGTTTATACATCAAAATATTTATATTATCGAATTGTAATTACTTCAACATGTTCACCTTTGACCAATATTCCTTTTTGTAATTAGGTCGAATTAACTTTTTAACTAAATGTACCTAATAAGTGTCTTATATTTCCGCCTAAATTTGTAAAAATTTTAAACTATTTATGAAAATTCGAATGTTTGTGGACATAAGTTTTAAAGAAAGTATGCGCGATGGTTGCGATAATTGTTCAATCATTATTTAATTGTAATATTTAGCTGATAATTTGTTAAATAAAATAATATATGCAATATCACTAATACTTTGAATATGTCTCCGAAATTAATTGTATAATAATTTCTTGCAACACGTGTTTTACTTCCGTTGAATCTTGTCGATACTGTTTTGCTAATGGTGGATTCACATTGCATGAATTATGCCACATCGATGTCCAATAAAAAAATCTGTCTTCTAGGAATTATCTCCAACAGTGTATTTATTCCTAGAAAGTATTTCGAATAACAGGTGTAGTATGAAGCCCCCGTACTATCAATACCAAGTCATATCATTGAGTAAAAAGAAACAGGAGGGAGCATATACTAGCCAGGACTAGGTAAATCCGCGGACGGATGTACGTCATGGCAGCCATCTTGAGCGACCACTTTTTGAAAGTGAGAGGGAATGCTCGAGCATTGCGGCAAGCGGCATGCCGTACGCATTAATATGCAGTGTATAGTCTTTTATGCAACAGTGTATGGAAATAAACGATCAAAATGGTATACTGTAGAGCTTGTGGCATAACAGCAGCAGCTCGAAATCATGGAATAACGTTTCATCGGTTAGTATTATCAACAATAATGAGATTTTTAATTTGGAGATTATAATCATATGTATAGTATTGTGAAATTGTAGATTCACAATAATTACTAAATAATTTTCACTCACAAACAGGTTTCCGAAAAATCCGGATCAAAGAAATGCATGGATAAATTTTTGTAAGGACAAAGGATTTAATATAAATTTAGATTTTAGATTTTAACATTGCTCTTATGGAAATACTGCACGAGTGCAATCTCAATGAAAAACGCCATTAAAATTTGGTATTATTGTTGCATATTATAGTTATTTTCTTTTAATTGTACATTATTTCCTAATTAAACATAACAAGTCATTCAATATTGGCGCCCTTGAGCGGCCATTTTGAGCGACCACTTTATATAGTCACTTCCGTCCGCACTTTTAAGACCAAACGCTCCCTCCTGTTTCTTTTTACTCAATGAGTCATATGCTGTGTCATACGTATATGGCTTAGTTTACACCGATTGTTTAGTACGCGTACCAAATACTAAATCTGCTTCTCCGATAGGTATAAATCGTTTAGTGTAAAATCTACACCAATCAAAGAAGCTGATTTAGTACTTGGTACGCGTATTAAACAATCGGTGTAAACTAAGCCTATGATTCATGTCCACCGGTTCGTGGTGTTGAGTTTTATCGTGCAATATTGCTTGTATTCTGCTTTGCAACTGCGGTTGTTTGTTACTTAGAGGAAAGTAAAGGTAATAAAAATTGTGTTGCTGGTGTATTCGACAGTGTTGATCAATTACCAATCTAATTGCGAATCCACATCAGCTGAATAATCTGGTTAACTCAGCTTTTGTCTGTTATTATAGGTAAGACTGGAATTTGGGATAACATCGTCCGAATTGCTAATCCAAAACTGGCTATCCAATGGAATATTAATGCAATCAACGATCTTAAAAACGATCTAATCGCATATAAATATTAAACTCGAATTTTTACATTGTATCGACTTAAATTTTTTTATTATTTTTTTGTTAAACAGTAAAATCATAAATGTTGCCATAAGTAATTCATTAAAATTCACAAAATTACATTTTGCTTATTTAGCTACAACATGAGTCATCTTAATGAGCTTAATGTAATGTTCATCTTAATTTGTTAATTGTAAGAATTTCTAAATGCTTTTAAAAAATTATACTTGTTCATAATTATTTTTATTATACATGTGACATTTTGAAGTAATCTCGATGAAATAGTAACTACAATGCTAGCCATGGTTGTTCGAGATATCCAACACAAGAATAAGTTGAAAATATTCATAGTATTACTAACAGTGCGATATATTGCAATATATTTCATTTTGAACAACTTAAAATCTATAAGGACAGATGCTGTCATATTTGCTTTTCTAACCCTCTTAATTTTCTACTTAAATTCTACAAAAGAAATAAAATTTTATATCATGTGTGATTAACTTGAATACATATACGCTAGAATTATGTGTTTATTACATTTTTACCTAGCTCTTGTGTCACATTGATTTATGAAAAAATGAAAATTTTGAGATGAACGGTGTCGGACAGTATCATCTGCTTAAGGCAGCGCTCGGAATTAGTTGCACATTTCGGGCCAATTCAAGAGACGACTGGCCGGAGCACAGACTTTTGCATAAAGCATAACGCATAAGCATAAGGAAATTGATTGGTCCATTTCTTTATGCATTTGCTTATGCTTATATATAGACCAATCAATTTCCTAATGCTTATGCGTTATGCTTTATGTAAAAGTCTGTGCTCCGGCCTGACGCCTCCTGTCCCCCCACTACCGCCCGGCCGCTGGCGGTCGAGCCGCCGATAGCTCTGACGCAGGGCGTTTTATATAAGAAATAGGCTCGGTTGTTGAGGCACCTCTCAAAAAATAGTAATATTTTCTTTGCTACATAAATAATGTTTATTTTCATTAATAATTAAATATATATATTATGTATTAATAAAAATAAACATTATTTATGTAGTGAAGAGAATGTTACGATTTCCTGAGAGATGCCTAAACAATCCAGCCTATTTCTAATATAAAACGCTCCTGAACCAGAGCTATCGGCGGCTCGGCCGCCAGCGGCCGGGCGGTAGTGGAGGGACACGAGGCGTCGTCTCCAGAATTGGCCCGAAATGTGCAACTAATTCCGAGCGCTGGCTTAAGGCATTAAAGATGGGTATGCAGAATCCACAGTTTTTGTTTATGATGTTACAATACAACGGATTTGAACAATCTGATAAAGTAAAGTTATATGAAAGTAGTTTAATTGGCTAAGAATCCAATTATAGATGGGTGTATAGAATCTGAAAAATGAAGAAATATATTTTCAGGGGTACTTTCAGCTTGTCAGTACAGCATGATTAACAAAGGCCCACGTCCATTAGTATTATGCGGCCCTTCGGGCAGCGGAAAAAGCACTTTGATAAAGCGATTGTTCGATGAATTCCCTGATACCTTTAAATTTTCGGTGTCTCATACAACTAGAACACCACGGCCTGGCGAAGAAAATGGGAAGCACTATCATTTCACGGATAAAAAGAAAATGCAGGAGCAGATTAAGAACGGCGAGTTTATTGAAAATGCTACATATAGTGGAAATCTGTACGGGACAAGGTAAGAGAAAGCATATATGTAAAAATTAGAGATACATAGAAAATAATACAATCCAAATGGCATTGTAGCAAAAAGGCAGTCGAAGAGGTGCATCGTTTGGGACAGATATGTGTATTAGACATTGATGTACAAGGTGTGAAACAGATAAAGAGCAGTCTTCTCAAGCCCTTTTACATATTTGTAAAACCACCGTCCCTTATGGAATTGGAGCGACGACTAAGGGCCAGAAATACAGAAACTGAAGAATCGCTGAAACGTAGACTAGCAGTTGCCAAAACTGAACTGGAATATGGTATGTTCTACTTGATTTGTAATTAATTGTAGAAAAATTATGCTTAAAAATGCAAGTATCATATTACTTATATATTTAAAATCTTACACATACTCTCATTTATAGGCGAAACACCGGGTAATTTTGATATCATCATAGAAAATGACAATTTTGAGAAAGCATATGGGACTTTACGCAACTTTATATATGCTAATTTTGAATCACATTGCAAACCAGGTGAATCTGTTGCTCTTAGTAGATATTTATCTTTTTCTTCTTATTTTTACATTTTATTATTATTAAGTATTTTTGTTACAATCTTCCTTGATCTTAAATGTCAGCTAGCGAATTAGTATCTTACATTTGACAAAAATATATTATTTATGTTTAAAAAATTGTTTTAGTTGAAACGAGTTGAGAAATTCGGATTTTGGATTATTTTTACATCTGGAGTAATGGATTATATTCTTGGCGAAAAGTTTTTGTGAACTATTTTATATATATTTAATTGATATCTAATTAAAATATATACGTATATATGCATAATATTTAAGCTGAAACTAGGGCTAATGTAAACCACGTAACTAAGTTTTATTTTTATATTCATGTATTAGTACCTGCCATAATCTTAATTACAGAGATTGTTATTTTCTGGCAGCATAATAATTATTGTAACAATATCGCGAACTTTTTTTACACTAAGTCTTGTGCGGCAAATCACGAAAGAAAGGATTGGTACTCTAATCAATGAAAATGTGGTGCTATTTTTTTTTTTTTTTTTTTTTTTTTTTTTTAATCAAGATTTATTCTTTTATAAGAATATAAGAAGATTTTTTGCTAAGATAGAATTTTGACTGTTATTACTAGTAGAAGAAAAGTAAAAAATAATTCAAGAAAAATGTAGAATTGTAGATATAGTTAACTGAGACTATTCACCAAAAAAGGTTGTGTTCCAATAGAATAGGTTATTTGTAAAGTACTTGCGGAGTTTCATCCTTGTACTTATCTTCGTAGTAAAATGTCACAGAAGCGATATACTTCTGGTTACATCACGATCTTCTGATTTACATCACGATAGTAGCGGACTTCACGCGAGCATCCCAAGTACTTAGAATTTATCGTTCTAGATCATAGAAAGAATTATACAAACATTCCTGTAAAATCTGCGTTTACGATTTTAGAAGAGTTATAATAATCTTATTAGAATTGTAAAAGAGAAATATTTCTCAAGTAATTACATGTTTGTTGTCGCATGCGTGCAAATTTAAAATCTAACTGTTTATATGGTTTAACTAAAATCGATTAATAAAATTATATAAAGTATATTCGTCTGATTAGTAGTAGAAAAGTTAGAATTATTAGGCCGAATTGCGCTAACAATCCGGTTCAACTGACTTCCGCCTCTGCGCACCGCACTATTATAGGCAGAACAAAAAAATCTATTTACTTAGAATTAACGTTAGTCATTGCTGATGTAACCGATTACTCGTAGGAATAAGTGTGGAAGATGTCTTATTGTGAGTACACTATTATAAAGATATATACGATTGTTGTATGTATATCAATGGTACATTCAATAAATAGTTTGAGACAGTGTGATTCTTTGACGTTATTTGATGACATGAAATTGCAAAGATAAATATGGTAATTTTGTTCATTTTTTTTTTCTCTTTGTTTATTCGATTGTTTTTCTTTCAAGCAGCAGTTTGCGAACGATGACGATGAGCGGACCAATCTCGCTTGGGCCATTCACCGTGATGATGACGCGTTTTGTGCCGCGGCAGTTCGCTTACTTCGATAGACGTCACTTTAACATTTTCCTCCGCTTGCTTGCCGCGACTGTTGTCAGCGATCTCTTCGCGAATGAGATTGTCACCGTAGCTGCGTGGTGTAGAATTATCAATCGCCTCCTTGACTTGTTCGAGTTGCGGCGTAGGTTGCGGCATAGGTTTCTTGAAGAACATGTATCTAATCACTTGCGGCCGCGGTTGAAAAATATTTTCCAACGGCAATGAGTCGGAAATGACGCCGATCGCCGGCGCATCAGCTTGCGTGTCGCTGATACTCATCGTGCTCGTACGCGCGTTCTCGTTCGCGTCGGTTCGCTCGAAATACACAGGTCGCTGCCTCGCGTCTTCCAATTTTCGTAATAGCTCGAAATTGAGCTGTTTCGACGGGTCGAAAGATTGTCGGTTTACCGGAAACGAATAGCTATTGCCTTCTTTATTTCTGCGGTTTTCCCCGGAGTGCACCGCCGGCTGTGCTATCGGCGGACCTTGATTGACGGTACGGTCGAGATATCTCTCGAGCGCGTTCCAGTTCTCAAGATCCCGAGAAATCGCTCTTCTAACGAGTTTGGAAATTTCCTCGACATTCGTACTCTCGAGCTTCTCATCGCCGTTGAAAATCCCCGTCGAGGGGTATTCATCTTGGAAAGGCGCGGTTTTGTCTGCGGTATCGTAATAGCGCCGAGATTCCGCCCTTTTCTGCTGCTCACCCGGCTCTTCGTTATTCACTACGACGAATGATTCATTACTCGTGACAGGACGGTCCGCAGTCCCGGCCGAGTAAGCGAGACGCTTGAAGGGCACTTGAAAACTTTTTTCCAATACTGCGTTCCGGTCGAAGTAGCGCTTCTCTTGATAAGCGTCGCGAATATCCGGATAATACGCCTCATAGAACACCGGTCCTTTGTCCAAGTTGTAACTATTATACCTACCGTACAATGTGACAAAGGAGTCATTTATATCTCTTATTACACGTCTATATTCTTTCAAACTGAATTATCGCGCAGTGAAAGTGATAATAGTCACCTAGATGTCTTCGGATCCCACGCGACGGCCGCGGCGGTGACAACCACGGATGATATATCTAGAGAACACATATTTAGCGTTAGATTGATATCGACGCGATCCAATTTGCGTGCGTACCTAAATAAATGGTGATTAAAATCGCTGCCAATGGTACAAATCCCCGAGAGGCCATGACTACATTCAAGCAACGGTCCACGACTGAGCCTTCGTCTTCGTCAGAGAGAAAAGAGAGAAAGAGAGGCGCGTGTGTGCGTATTTTCGTAGATTCTTAAAATAAACCCCGTTTCTCTCTGGAAACGTCGCGTTAGCGCTAACTCGCGTGATGCTCCTATTCAGAATAATTATATCGCAAATAGTAGGCTCTCGCGATCGATAGCGAAGCACCTGGCACCGATTAATCATGATCTTGAGATTATTGCGGGCGAAACAGCTGTGTTGATCGAGATTATAATATTGCTAAGTCCAATATTGTCACGCGACGATATTGCCGATTTATTAGATATCAAGTCTACTGTAATTAATTCGCAAGAAATTTCACGATGACAAACTCGAATAAAGCGAATGATTGATTTTGCAAGCCTCTGACTCGCACTGAAATGTTTACGCGTCCGTAATGCGAGAGGAAACGATCTTCTTCCATTGTTCCGGCTTCTTACGCTCTCAGCGGCGAGATTGGGATCTCTTAGCGAAATAAAGCTCCGCGAGGAATATGATGGAGCAAGAAAGTAAGCCGATGGAAAGTCCGGCGAACGTGAGGGAGTAATGCTCCATCGTAAGTTTGATCCTCCTCTCGCTTTTGTCCATCTTCCTCTTTTGCTCGGCCACGTGCATCGGATACACCATGTCGTCGTACCACATTTTCACGAGGCCGGCTTCTTGCATCCGCAGCAGCAACCAGTCGATCCTCTCACGATACGGTGAATAGAGTCTCATCACGTAGGACAATAGATAGGTAGTCGGACACTCGTCAATGATGTGAAGCAGATCGTTGCCGTCCGCATCATAATAGCTGCTCATGTTGTCCAGCATGAATGAGGCGTAACGGCTGATGGCGATCACCTTCTCAGGGCCGAATGCCACCATGTCGTTCGTCGGTCTCTTCGACACGATCACCTCGCACTTGCTGTGCAGCTTGTTGTCCAGAGTGCTGTTCCCCTTGAACGTGTGCTCCCTCAAGTTCCGATACTTGGTGATAATTGTGAAGTTCGAGTTGGCGACGTCTTCCAGGGTGTCCAGCTCGGGGTAATGAGGCGGATCGCTCAGAGTGGACACGAGAATGCTCTGATAGAGATTGATAATGATGAGCCCGAAGAAGAGTGTGCCAAATAAAAGAACTCTCTGAGCGGTCGTGCCGCTGCCGCCGTCCTCTTGCAACGGGTAACAGGAAGTCTCGACGAGGTGGAAGCACGACGAGACGTGAGGATGCGTCCTGGGTGATGAGTCCGTTCGTTGTGCGAGAACCGGCGTTCTCATCAGGGGAAGAAGAATCGCCTCCTGCTGGCGGAACGATTCGCTGTAGTACTTGACGAGGAACCACAGAATCGACATGAGAACGTTGTACACCGCGAGGGCCAGCCACAGGTCAACCGCGAATGGCATTATCGGCATGTACGACTTCGGCACGAAGCCCGTGGTGGGCGCGATCAGGCAGAGCTTGTCCTCGTAGACACTCGCCGTGAACTCGTACTTCCTGTACTCGTATTTATGAATGAAGAAGCTGGTGATGATCATCTCCGACTCGCCGTTTTCGATGTACCTGAGAGAGTTGTGAAAGGGATCGGCGTTGTGAGTGAAGTTGGTGAGCACGTTGATGCGAAATTCGGCGCTCATCGTCTTCTCCAGCAGTGACATCGCCCGCGCGTCCAGCTTGTCATATCTGTACTTCCCCGTGCTCTCGTCCAACGCGACGTCCATCATCAGCGACTGGAACACGATCACTTTTATAGGATACCCGTTTAGGTTTCTCAAATTGTCGTAGAGCTCGACGTTGCTCTCCTGATTCATTAAGCAGATCTTGCGCACGATGCCGTATTCGTCGCGTTGATTCTTATCGAACGGCAAATATCTGCTGAGACATCGAAAGTCATCTCGTATCGAGATTACGATGATCCTGTGGACATTGTAGTTCCTCCAGATCGTCTGAAAAATCTCCCGCGGCGAAATTGCCGCGTTCGGCGTAGCGATGATTGCTAGATATTGATTAGTGGCCTTCCAGATATGGCTTTGCTCGTACACGAGAGAGTTCAGAATGTCAATACTATCGACGATGAAAATCCAGGTGAGATCAACACGATTCTGCCATGTGTACTTTTGCGAGAAGTCGCTCGTCGTGATTTTGTAACTCACGATCGATTCGCTCGCCATATATTTTGATAGGAAATCCGTGAACTTAGACTGAGCGTCGGAAGAAACGAGGGCAAATATCATTGGATAATATTCCTGTTTGCTGCGAATGTAATTTAAAATAATCCTCAAATTTTCACTCTCCGTTGTGTAGCTTCTTTTGTACATGTCTATTGTATTCTTCGCCGCTGTCAACGTCAATATCAGTAGACAAAACGTTATCGCCGGCGGCATTGCGACAACGGGCTTCTTTAAAAAGTTTCAAATTGTTATCGATACGAACACGATTCGGACTGATTTGTGAACAGTGACAAACGTGGAGAAGTAAAGCATGAGTTTTATACAGATGTGTGTCTATATAAAAAGATATGAAATTATAAAGCGATATACATAGTTAAAAAGGGAGGCGGTCGTGCGGTGACAGATAGAAATCGTACGCTTGAAATGTATAAAAGCAGCGACGGTTAATCGCGGCGCAAAAACGCCGTTAACGTCGTCCCTAGTAGAATTTTATTGCAGTTTGACGAGCTCGGCTATGCGGGGTCGACTAATCGTCATACGAGCTGATGGTCGTGCGACAGAAGAAACGGAAAAGCGCCGTAAATTATGCGCCGCTTGCAGTGACCCCAAAAAAAAGGACGTTGAAGTAAAATTCACAAAGTGACGATTCCTTCCAGACGATTCCTTTCAGGAATTTCGATATTTATTAATGTTGCTCGCCTTCTTTTCGCAGACTCATTACCGGTATGTATTCGATAATGTTGGCGGCAACCGATATTAACGCCGATCTGAACACAAGCTTTTCATTAAGCATCGGCGGGGCGATAAAAACGATGAAATAAATCGACATCCGCTCCTTCGAGAATCCTTCAAATTTTAACGAGAAATTACTGAAATATTTGCCCTTCCTCTTCATGAAATATTAAAACGAGATTATTACCATTGCAGCGTCGTGTGTACGTGTGTTTTTTCTCAAAACTCCGGCCAGCGTTTTTTCATATCGCGATATACGCGCACGTGGGTTTGCACGATTCTATTCGCAGGAGAATTTCATCATGTATCACGAAGAAAAATATACACGTGAAGAATAACCAATCGAGCAAAAGTGACAGTAGTTTGCGGGAGACCACATTACACTCCGTACACCGCCCTTAGGGTTTTGCCTTCAACCAGAAACGTTATTACCGCCACGTACCTTTTCTCAGTTTCTTATGTTTACTCCAGGTAAATTGAGCAAACGTTTACTTGCTTTCGCAAACATTAAATTTCCAACGTGCCATTAAGTTGAAAGCTTAGTTACATCGCGCAATGATTCTCGCACACGCAAATAACAGTGTCGATTTTTTCATAGTTGCGAACGAAAGCATTTTTCGCCTCCATTTTTTGTCGATTCGTGTTATCTCGGGGAAACGAAAATCAACTAAAAATAAAAAAAAAAAAAAATGAGAGTCTAAAATCTAATACGTATTTCCATATATCAAACGCACGTATAATAAGAATATCTCATATTTTTTAATCTAATATATAGACTTGTGTATAATAATTTTGTATTTTCTAGTATTGGATGTTATTGTTTTTTTTACGCAGCGTGCTTTTACGCAACGTAAAAAAATCGTGATATAGGCGAAACCTAATTACAGCTTCGAATATTAAATTTACGTGTTAATCAAACTACGCTTTATCCGGCACAAAAAAAGGAGCAGGTAGATTTATTTAAAAAAATACTTATCAAAAATACTTATTGCGCGATATCAATAATTTATCATATATCATATATTTTATATGATAAATATAAAACACCGTCTCTTATATTGAAATCTATTTTAAGATATTCTGCAAGAACAAATTGTCACATTAAACTGTCACATTTTCATGTCACATGAAAATGTGACGGTTTGATATGACTCCAAGTGGGGCACATAAAAAAAAAAAGTGATTGAGGGTTGATCTTACGACGCTTTATGAGGGAAGCGACAAAAAACAAGCGGTAGCTTATCTTTATCGAGTTTTATCTATAATCTGAAGAGCGCGTTGTAATTATGTCTCTTGTAAAATATACGAGTTATATCCTCAGGCGAACCTACACAATCGAAGAGACATATCTGTCCGCAGCGATGTGACACGATAGCCGAGAGAGAAAAATAGGAGGGGAGAGTCAATAAGGGTAACGATAAAGGTGAGTAATGTATGATTTGACTACGTAAAACAAATGCCTGTATGAAGAAGACTGCGAGGGATCTGTTGTCAGTGTTAAATGGTATAAATAAGAGGACACACGTGCCTTCGTGCAAACATGGTATGTTGACACACATTTTCGCTTACAAGTTGCTAAGAAGGAAAGTTTTTCTACAAGAATCTTCGAAATTTTACCTGTCATTTAACGTTAAATTCAATAAGCGACCCTTCCTTGCAGCTGATTCGTCAATTCTCCCTCGTGGCATTATTGTTCCTGAACGCGGCATCGAGCAATGACAGCCGATGGTGCAGCGCTCTGGAATTTTGGAGCAGTGTCGTCTGCTCCATGGAGAATTCCAAAGTCGTGAATTTGCACGGCGTGCTCGGCGGTAATAAAGAGCCGACACTTTTCGAGAGATGCTTGAAGGCGTTTATGCACAGCGTCGCGCGAAAGTGCGAGACAACGATCGTATTGAAGACCTACGTGCCTCGCGATGCGGGAAATACATCTTTTGTCGACAACAATAGCATTGTTCGCAGAGCAATAGAACGATCATTGATCTGGAAGATTGCAGGAAGTTCTGGCGACGCGCTTGTCTCTCCGGCACCGTCATCGGCGAGCGAAAGAATCCACGCGCGAAACGTCAAAGCCTTTGGCGGAAACACGTGGAATGTACACGTAATTCTCACGAGCGACACCCGTTCCCTGGAACAGATCTCAAAGAATGGCTCGACATTCGAATGGAATGCGCAGGATCGATTTATCGTGCTGATCGCGCGCTGCGAGAGCCACGGACCGCTGAGCGTCGAGTCGTACTCGAAAATCGATGATGTCTTAAGGACGTTGTGGTCCGAGCGTAAGATGTACAGAGTTTCAGTTTCCGAGACAATTCTCGTAAATGACACGATTCCAATTAATCAAGTTGTTCGCACATACAATCCGTTCGCCAAAGTTAACGATTCTGGTTTGTAAATCCTACACATAGCAACATTAAAGTTAATCACGAAATTACTCGATACGAAATTGCATTATCGCACTTTGAAACTTTGCAACACCGAAAGAACGGAGAAAAGAAGATACTAAAACTGGTATAATTTTTCAGCGTGGGGTAAAATTGAAATCACAAACGTAGAAACGGCGGAGGAGACGGCCAGCATGCTATCGCGCTCAGCGCACCGTTGGACGAGCAATATGAATGAATACAAATTAAAAGTCGGCATGTTCACGCAGGGGCAAACGGTGGAAAAAGAGAACGAATCGAGTTCGCAGAGTCGTTCCGATGTTTTCAAAGAGTTGGATGAAATTATGCTGAAAACGATATCGCAGCAAATGAATTTCACGGCGAAAATAATGGATCCGACAGATAACCTATGGTTCGGCTATCAATTAAGCAACGGGACGTACACCGGTGCGCTAGGTATTAAACGTTCCGCGCGTAATTCATGTTTTTACTTCATCCCCCGATAATGCACAGCGCGGTTTGCACAGGTGACGTGGTGCACGGTAGAGCCGACATCTACTTCGAGTCGTTTTTCGTGAAGAAATACAGCATCAATTTGCAGCGCGCGGAGGACGTGGACTTCTCCGTCTACTTCGACTTCGACCGCTTGTGCGTGGTGGTTCCGAAAGCGCACAAGGTGCCCAAGTGGCTTCGTATCTATCACTTCTTTCCGCTCTCGATTTGGATCGGCACGACGTTGACGTACATCGTCATGTGCGTGATGTGGTGCTTCCTGCAAACCTTCACCCCGGGAAGGTATATAGCGTTTGATTTCAGACACTAGTGTTACAAATCACCCGCTTAGATTCAATGAAAGCGGGAAGAGCTACAATGGAGCTTAAAGATGCATGGGATTTGCTTTCAGAAAGGAGAGAGTGGGTTTCCGCGCAACGGTGTATCGATCGTTTCTGCTGAACGCCGGCTGTCCCCAAAAATTGCCGGATACAAACGCCGAAAGGATATTACTGTCGGGTATTTTCCTCGCAAACGTCACCCTAGTCGGGATCTTCAGTGGGATTTTGTACAACAGCTTTGCGCACGACATGTATTACCCGGACATAGACAGTCTTCAGGATCTCGACGCTTCGAGGCTACCCTTGCTACTGACTTCTATCAGCTTAACCGACATCTTCGGTTCCGGCAACGAGAGCGATACGACGCCGGTGATGAAAAGCTTGCGAAAAAAATTGGAATACGGTGAGAACTCTGTGAAGAAGATAGCTGCTTATCGCAATGTTTCCGGCTTCATTCGGAAGAATCACCAACCGATTTTTAACGAGGAATTTATCGACGAAGACGGCAGCCCGTTGCTTCATCTCGTACAAGAATGCCCAGGTACGAATGTATTTTTCCTTCTTTTTAATGAACGTTACGTAAAAGGCAAAAGAAATAACGAGAACGCTTGTAATTCTCGTTATCTATATAAATATTAATGCAGTGTGTATATCTGTGTGTCAGGTGCGTTCTACTTGTCCTACTTGCTACCAATAAATTCAATTCTACGCGAAAGGCTGAACACGTTGATCGGCCGATTGAATCAAGCCGGTTTGCCGATGCTGTGGGAGAACCACGTCACAGCAGAATTGATCGCTTCCAAAAGATTATTGGCGAAAAAGAAGTTGACTCATCACGAGAACGGCTTTGTGCCGTTCAATCTGTCCGACGTGCAATCATCCTTCTACATGCTGTTAATGGGATTATCGGTAGCGATAATAGCATTTTTTCACGAGAGAGGCTGGTTAAAAACAGCGTTGCTGCACGTCGGAAAGTTGAGCTCTAAGTCTATGCGCTAATTATCGAGCGGGCCGAGTCGGGTGCGGTAACGAAGAATTTTTTTTTTTTCATTGTTTTATTATTCTTACGCTGCCATCTTCTCCCGCACGATAATCCTTCTCCTATCCGAGGGATAGATCCCTCGACGTTAATACGCAGTTGAGCTATAATAAGAGATCAGCGGATCCAATTTACTAGAGTTTTATCTTTTTCTCTTCGGAGAACAGGAAAATCCGCGTGAGATTAATATTACTGCCGTAATATTTTGATATCAATAAGATTATTGAAACCCACAAATCAGATGACACGTACACTCCGTTGCGAGCCGAATGTAAATTATAATACTGCAGAGAAGTATACTGAAATTAAAATAAAATTCTTTCTCCCGCATTATTATTTCTTAATCATTATCCTTAATGAGCTTAATAATCAGCCGAGCGTGGCTAGAAGGCGGACTTGATTCACAATAATTCAGCGTGAATAGACGCACAAACACCATTATAGACCATCGACGTCCTGCGCGCAGGCTCTTTCAGAAGGTGGAGAGGAAAACGTCGAGAGGGAGTAAAGGATGCTCGTGAATTTTCGCCAGTAGCATTGCCAGCAGCGTGACTAACCACCGGCCAGCTCCACTTGCTCCTCGTGGTAGTGTGTGCCTCGTTGTGGTAACCTGTTGCCGAAACAAATCAATGCAAATAAATGCTACGGTATCGTTCGATTGATTCTACATGTGTCGTAAGTGTCGCGCGCGTACGTGTGTACGTATAAGACAATTCGAGCAATCTCCGGTTTCTATACCCGCAGATGCACAGAAATATAGATATACAACTTCCATCCGTGAGACCGTTCCTTTCTTTTCTGCGGACTTTTAATTTCTTTTGTCAAAAGAGCGAAAAAAGAGAAACTCGCGTAAAGAGAGATATAAAACCGGAACTGTCGCAGCAGCGGAAACAAAATTCGTAAAGCGCTCGTCGTAATTTAATTAAATTCCGGGCAGATATAAACGAGTGTCACACGTGCATCCGATGCTAAACGGAAAGCTAACGCCTTTATTCCTCTTCTCTATTTCGCGACAATCCCACTAATTGATGAAAAATTGATAAATGCACGATCGACTCGCCGATCGCAATCGGCGGAACATAATTAATTGCGAATTACGGATAATTTCAATGTCAAGTAGAACGGTAATCATGCGATTTGTCTTGATAGCCGATAACTAATCGCGTTATATCAAAGATGCGAATATTGTGAAAATAACGGAAAGAAATGCGCGTCGTTGCGCTTGTGAACACTTGCAATCGAACGTAATCGAACACGTACCTCCAAAATTGTCGCTCAGCAAAATGTCATACAATTTTACTTACACTTACATTTTGGAGCAACTGAATTTGACCAACGAGGAAATCGATTGCATCAAAAGTCTCGGCCTGAATAATCTAACGATAAGTGATTGCAACGGAATCGAGAATCCTGATAGTCCAATTCCCGGAAATGGGAATAGCGACGGAAGCGGTACAGAGTCCTGTTACTGCGACAGCGTGATTCGCGATCTGGCGACAAAGTACAAAAATTATCACGGCTACGTTTCGCTGATCGTATGCGTTTTCGGCACGATCACCAATGTGTTGAATATCATCGTGCTCACCAGAAAAGACACGAGAGCGGCGCCCATAAATCGTATCCTGACGGGGCTGGCCACGACGGATGTGTTAGTGATGCTGGAATACATTCCCTTCGCGATTTACACATACTTCGTGTTGCCGGAACGCCGGATATTCCCGTACGAACTGGCCGTGTTCGTACTGTTTCACATGCACTTCACGCAACTTTTTCACACAATCAGTATAGCCCTCACGCTCACTCTCGCCGTTTGGAGATACATCGCCATCAGGTGAGTTTATCGTCGCCGTCGGGCAAATTAGTCCTCGATTTGTTTAAGTATTTGGGGGAAAAAAAATGATTTGTCTCTGTGTCTCTGTTGTGTACGCCAGATTTCCACAGTACAGTCACACCTGGTGTACCGGGAGACGCTGCACCACAGCACTGTTCTGCAGTTTTCTCGTTCCGTCCCTCGCCTGCGTCCCTAGCTATTTCGTATTCGAAGTAAGTAAACATCACTCCCGCATTGTTCGGTAACGTATTGTTCGAAGTCGCGCCGGGTGCAATTTGAAATAAATTAAATTCCATTACGCTAGATAAAAGGACAGATCGTTTATGAGAAAGGCGCCATGGAAATACTATACTACGTAGATGCTAATTATTCCGCCAGCAAAGGATTCTTGTACCAATTAAATTTCTGGGTACTCGGCGTGGTAGTTAAACTTCTGCCGTGCGTCCTTCTCACTGTCATCATCTGTTGGCTGATAAAGGCCCTTTACAGGTAAAGCGAAGACGGCTTGTTTAATTATGTATGCAGCACGTATCGCGCATTCGTCCGACTACTTTAACAACCCTCTTACTTCATTCAGGATGAAGGGTAGAAAGCAAATTTTGAAGAGCTACAATCATTGCGCTGTCAAGCCTACTTCATCAGTCGGAACCTGCGGTCTGAATTACAATGGATCGTTTCAGGATAAGAAGGATGAGTACCCGCGAAGGGTGAGCAAATTTGATAAACGAACTGACCGAACGACGAGGATGCTGGTAGTGGTGCTGCTGCTATTTCTCATGACGGAGATTCCTCAAGGGGTCCTGGGACTGCTTTCCGCGGTCTTAGGCAATTGTTTCTTCCGAAATTGTTATCACAAACTTGGAGAAGTAATGGATATTTTAGCGCTACTGAATGGTAGTATAAATTTTATCCTGTATTGCTCTATGTCGAGACAATTTCGCATGATTTTCGGCCAATTGTTCAAACCGAAAATCATGAAAAAATGGCCAATAAGCCAACAGCACCAACATCATACCGAAGTGCAAAGTACATACGTTTAATAGAGAATTCACAAAAGAAGTCTTATGCAATAAAATTACTAAAGTCTATTTTTAAAATATAAAATTTAAATATGAAATACGTAAAATTATTGTGATATAAACAATTGTGTGTCAATGGAAAATAATGTTTAAACAGTTTTCAACTAAATCAAATATTTTGAAAAAAAAAATATATTATTTATATACAAGATATTTACCCTTTATAGAATTATTGCTAGCAATGTCGTTAAAAAAATTGTGTGTGTGTATATATATGTGCAGTAAGATTAAATAAATTTTAATAACTAATTTATATGCATGCATTTTCTCGTAAAATCAATTTCTGTACTTAATTTTGCAATTTCACATCTCATTGTATTCTTCTAAATGTATACCTTTTGATGCTTGTGAAAAATAAATAAATGCCAGCATGCGTCATTAATGTAGATTTATTGTGCCTTATTTGCATAAAGCAATCAAATGGAAATAGAAAGTATTTTATACCGACATTTTTATAGTTTATTTATTTAAATTTAGACATTTAGTTACAACTGTGCGGTCAGTATATATACTTTCGCATAACAAGTAGCGTGATTTTTAAACTTCGTCAGCGCTCAATTGTCGCTGCTGTTCACTGCCGTCCGTCGGCTCTTGAGCGCTATTTAATTCTGTTTTCTCGCGTTGAAATTTCTTTGATAATTTTTTCGCCATTTGCGATATCTATATGTTATGATACATTCATATAGTCATTTAATTAACATTTATATCTAACACATATACACACACATATATGTTACAATCCTTAATTCTTACCTGTATATCGACGTCGACAACAGCCATAATGTCATTGAGTGCTGTTAAAATTTCAGCAGCATTAGCTTGTTTGTCACGAGCATCGAGAATCACTGCGTGGTTAATCAATATCAGTGGATCTTGAGGAGCTAGGGCATGAGCTTTTGTTAAAGACCTTTCAGCGCCCTCCAAATCGTCCAAACGTTTCAAAGCCACTGAAATTAATAAATATATACCCCAGGCAGATTAAAAGTACGAATTTCTCTCAGCATGGGTATTTAAAAAACGCTTTCAAACGATATTTTACTGGGAACAAAATTTTTCAAATAAAATTTTTTTTCTTCTCAAATACATTATTCTCGTTTCTAGTATTCGTTACATTAATAATTGCTAGTAATATTTTATATGGAGGATACACGGCGGTATGGAAAATGGTTTTAAAAACGCAGAATTATACGAAAAATAATGCTGTTTTAAATTTTTTAAATTTTCAACTTACGACCTAGTAACAGATACGGCGTAGGATTCTTTGGTTCAGCGCTGACGGCGGCGCACAGATAAATCGCAGCTGATGCAGGCTGCCCAGTGGTAAGAAAAACGATTCCCAAGTTGCAAGACGGGACGCAGGACATCGGGTTCAGGTAATGCGCTCGCTTCAACGAGCTAATAGCCTGCAAAAACATTGCAAAAATAAAATGCATTTCTCTCTCTCGTCGCGCTCTTTTTTTTAAACAACAATTCTAGTGATTATCGTGGATTATCCGCAGCAATATTAATGATAATAATGCAATTGTTTAATAATGCAGTTTTAATTTTGTGATAAAATTTGCATCGTACAATGTGCAATGCTATTTAGCCTGCAATATTAATAACGGAAATGGATTTTCGCAAAATCTGCGAGATGCGTGCTATATATTTCTCTTGCCATTACGCGATACGATCTCGCTTTCTGCCGTACTCTCGGCACTGTTCAAAGTACATTTATCGTTTCAAACGGGAATATATGGTATCAAGGTACTATAGAGTCTGCTGTTTCTCATTTCATTCCGACGTGTTCCCCAGACATTTCTTGTCTCTCGTCTTTTCTCATTTATAATACTCCGTTTCGGAACGTTTTTACCACTCTCGCATCAACATCTGCTGCATTGTAAATAATTCAAGAATATATTTCACTAAAATATCACACTAGATGAAACGCACTGCAAAAAGCGCAATGTGTGACGCGATAGAATGCTTTGTATCAAAGTGTTGATATTTGCTGATCAGAGACGAATACCAGATTACAGGCTTTTTTTTGTAATCAGATCAGATCGCTATTGTGTTACAGACCGTGTATTTTAGCAATACTAGTTTGTTAGCAATAGCAAAACACAAACGTAGCGACAAAGGCTTCGCTCCCGTGCAATTTTGCAATAGTGTATTATTTAATTTAAAGAATTAACATTACTTTTCTCATTCTCTCTTTTTCTCCTTTAGAGAATAATCCCAGAAAAAACATCCTTTTTTTTCTAACGTCTTTTAGCCATCTTTCAGGTGTCTTTAAGACATGCGTGTCGTCTATTACAAACTGAATCATCGCGCTTGGAGCAACGTTCGAAAATAAAACAAAGAAAAAAATGAGAAAAAAATGTGACAAAGATAGAACAGAAACTCACTGCAACATATTTTTGTTTTCCATAGAGGCACATTCCAATGTTATTCCAAAGAGCTGAAGACTCTGGAATAGTTTGTGCTGCTACTTTGTATTTTGATAAGGCTACGTCGTACTCTCTATGATTCTGTAAAATACAATACTGTTGTTCAGTAGAGTGAAACAAATTGCGCGTGTAAAAGCGGGAATTCGTAATTAAATTTTAACCCGACAAATGACACATACGCTTACAGTTATTTTCATTAGTAAAGCAATATAAAATCATGCTTTAATAATAGCGCTTTATGAATTGCGAGACGGTAAGTTCGATTAATTAAAAATTAATTTTCATGCAAATAATTAAAGCGGAAATTGTATTTTTCAAAATCATGCTGCAATATTCCGCACAACCTGTGGATGATTTTGGAAAATTTATCCGACGTGAGCGCATGAGCCGCTGATCGATAACAATTTTTCGAATATTGAAAGGAAGGGATGTTACGCACTTGCATTATATAAGCCATAGGCAAAATTGCTTTGACGCAATTAGGCGATTGAGCCAAAGCTGCTCCAAATTGCTGAAACGCCCGTTGCGTATCTCCAATCCTGAGATACAAGAGACCCAGTTCTGTTGCCGCGTCGGTGCTCTCGGGATTTCCGCTGGATAAAAAAACCGATCGAGGTTAATACCGAAATGTCAAAATAAAACGACGATGGAGAGAATGATGTTAAGGAAAATAAAATACTCGCAATATAAAGATAAAATCAATTAAAAAAAAAAACAATACGATAAGTATTGTGTTGATTTAATTGCATACTATAATAGAAATCGTATTTCCAGAATTGCGCAATACACACACACATATATATACAGCTGACATCACTTACTTCAAAGCTGCAGTATAAGCAGTTCTTGCTTCTGGAATCATGTCATCTAAGAGGTAAAGCCTCGCGAGAGCGAGATTGGGCAGCTCATTTTTCGTTAATTCTGTCGATTTCTTAAAATGTTTCTTACCTTCTTGTAACTGATTCAATTTTATGTAAGCCTCGCCTGAAACGAAACGATAAGTGTTCTCGACAAAGGAAATGGCGTTTTATATTACAGTGTAGCGCACAAGCTTATATGTATGTGTGTGCAAAGTGCAAAGTTATTCATGCACATAGTATTAAGCTAAAGTGCACTTTTGTCAATTAAAGAGAATTTCGTAGCACGTGCATTTGCAAGTTTATAAAACTTAGCTAATGCATTACACGAGATATACTAGATATAGATATAAAGTTTTAAATAACTTGCCTAGACCGTAATATATCTCCCAATCCGGCAGGGCCGATATCTTCTCGGCTTCCGTATAAGCATCTATCGCGCGCTTATGACTTCCCATTATTAATCTGAAGCGGGGCAAAATTATCACGTATTGTGTATTAAATTACTGGACAACTTCCTTTCCCACCCATACTACTTACAACGACTTTGCTATCTGTTTAACATTATCAATGTTCGTCGAATTCACATTATATGCGGTCTGAAAACAATCTAACGAATCTTGAATTTTGCCCTCTTTTCTGAGAATTAAACCCTATGAGAATAAAACGACTTGTACATGCTTCATGAGAATAACAACACAATAAAAAAAAAAATTGTTAAATAAATTTATATATGACGATACAAATTTATATAAGACGATTATAAACGGAAACTTGAATTTTCTCTCAAATAATCCTTTCAATTAATTTTTTAAAATTCGAAATTGTTTTCTTAGTATATTTCTAATTTATCAAGAATAATATAACATATATATAGTAAAAGTATTTTAATTGAAATTGTTTACATTAATCTATATTGATGTATTGATCTCACCTTCAAGTAATTCGCGTATTCGTGGCCATCTGATTTTGTTAATTCTTGTTCGATAAGAAGCTTACAGGCGCTGTACTCGTGTCGAATATAATGCCGATGTAATAACCAGTTGCGGCTTTCTATAGCTGGTATATCTGGAGCTGTGCCGAACAACAAACGGTAAGGAATGACGAATGTTATTATGTTATTATCTTCAATAAAGAGATTTTATGCAATGCGACATTTGATTATTACAAATTATTCGATTGCTTATCGATGATTCATGCTTCAGTCGAAGTCACGCATACACTTGTGCTTTAATGGTGACGATGTTTGATACCTTTTTTGCCTCTGTCGTGTCTTGTCCGTTGTACAACCGCGCTTTCCGCTAAACGACCGTTGCTAAGAACATCATTTGCCATTATTCTCGTAATAGTTTTACTATTGTTGGTTTTCTTTTGATGCACTTTTTACGCTCATCCGTTTAATTTTTCGCTATTATTTGAAGAAACGAGATTGTTACCTTCTTTAATTGCTATGACAACCGAATGAGACCGAATGATGTCGCCACTTTAGTATCAAGCGCGCCAATATTACATTTGAGATGTCAGTGTTCCAATAAGAGTCGGCTTTTTGCGCATGATGCAATAGCGTGTACCAACGCGGCATGTATTCGTGAAAGTTTTGGCCAATTCTGACAAGCAGAGAGCAGTGCTGCCAGTCGGGCCGGGTTGCCCCTCCAACGGCTAGGCCGCGCGCACGGTAACCATGGTAACCACAGTAACGTGTTGTGGGTGCAGTTTTGGCACAATCCCAGTGAACAGACAGATACTGGTAAGGTTTTTGGCAGTTTTTTTTACCCTTGCAACAAATGTTGTTATTCTTAATAATTTCTGCCAAATAAAGTATTTCTTTATAATTATACAAGAATGTTTTTTTACAATTATTCTCATCCTATTCCTTTTTTTAAATAATTATTTTTATCCTATCTTATTCTTCATAAATTTAGTCTTCAATCTGTGTTATCAAAAAAATAAAAATTTAGATTTATATTTACTGGGATCCGTACGCTTACAATACGTTACTGGGCATAGCCTGGTTTTTGGAAGGGACTGGAGGGGCAACCCGGCCCGACTGGCAGCACTGGCAGAGAGAATAAAATTAGAAAAAAAATATAGATAAGTAAATCAATATAAATATTATCAATTATATATAAAATGTGAAGTCTGATATATTAAATAAAGTTAGGCACAAACTAATGAACGTACTTAAAGTACTTTTTTCGTACGATATAAGTACTTCACTGATGCTCGATTCGTCGCACATGCGCAAAGAAGCCGAATCGGAATATTGTTTGAACCTTGTCTAATCCACACGAGCAGATGAAACGAAACAGAAATATTAAAAGTCGGTTGCCTTGTAAACAGACGTGCGTCAAGATTTTTTTAAAACCAACGACAAGGGCAAGCAAAGAAAGAGGAAGGGAGACATTATGCGCATCGATAACGACATTGCTATGTTGTGACAGTACTATCAATACGTGATAACACTGACACACCTGTTATCTGGTGCCAGCGTTCCAAGATGTAGGCGGTTGCTACGACGCGGTGGCTTATACGAATTGCAGCTTCAATACGCGACCGATAACCGCAATACTGCGTTCCCCGGAAGTGCACGAGTTACGGGAACGTATACGAGACTTGATAATCAAGACGATGTGGTATGGAATCGACATTGGCTGAGGGCCGCGGCTGCAAACAGCCGGTTAGGGTTAGGTTATCTCATCATTGTGACGTTGAAAAGAAATTGGAAAAATTTGCTTATCGCTCTTCGACATCTGTTAATGCGAGCACCTTGCTCTGCATTCGCATTTTCATATACTGACATAGGAATAGTGGACGCAGAGTGCGTGAAATTAATTCCTATGTTTACCTGGTAACTATCATAGTTGTGATTACAGATATGTATATATATATATATATATATATACTATAAACAATATGTATTTAGTTCAAATCACAACATCTATTTAACACATTGCATGGTTTTAGAAAGATAAATATGCAATTGCAACGTAAGCAAAAAAATCCAAGTATATTTAAGGGAGTCTAAGGGTGAAAGAATCAAGATGAGCTGTTCTGTAGAATTACGTCAGCGCAGGCAACAAGGGATGGCGGAGGATCCTCATAAACTTGCTGCGATGATGAATAAATCTCAAAGACTCGTATTAGGACTTTTAGTTCTATTACTGGTTGACATAATTTGGGTCTCCAGCTCTGAGCTTACCAAAGTACAACTAAGTTTTGTATGATTGCAATTTTTTTTATCTTTGCATTATATATTACATAGATTTGTCATTTATGATTTCATTCATTATTAGTCTTTTATTGTTATATATGTGATAATGATACAAAGATAACGTATTCTATTTCAGTACATTTATAGGGATGCAACATTTGAAAAACCCTTTTTTAGTACATATGTAAGGACATCCATGTTTACGCTTTATTTGCTTGGATTGTGCTTTTGGCCACCTTGGCGAGAACAATGTAATAAACCTGCAACATATATGGTATGTATTGAATTATGCAAGTTATCTTTTTCTTCTTTTCTCTGATCTTTCTTAAATTTTTATTGTGCTTTCAGTTTATAGACCCTAATGTTGAAGATGACAACTTCTATTCGGAAGCCAATACGAGTCTAGTAAGTATGAAATTATTGCAGAAAATTAAAATTTGTATATATATTAGATTAAATATATCATATATACATTTAAATGAATTGCTGGTTTAAAAAAACTGATTTATTGTATTAATAAACTGGATTTATTTGTTATACATTAAGAGTGATAAAAATGTATAGCTACTAATCTAATAACAACCTAACACATATAATAACAATCATTTATTTTATTACAGAGTGATCCAACATTTGTTCCAATAAAAACTCCGGATCATTGCGATCGTTCATCAGGCACAGAAAGTGATGATTCATCTATCCGCTCTGTAAGATTTAGTAAACTAGCGGAAGTGCGCCATATGTCGGAAAGCGATGCCACAGAAGCTCTATTAGCGCGACTTAGTTATCAAGCCAGTGTGAGAGCTGGAGAACATGCAAGGAGACAGGCTAACAAATTTTCTGTACAAAAAGTAGCTAAAATAGCTCTTATGTTTTGCTTATTTGTGAGTATATAGTGTAAAATTCAATCAATTAATATCGCTGTGTGTCAACATTAATATATATTGTTGATATGATATTCTTTCAGTGGTTCATGGCAAATTACACATACCAAATATCATTGGAGCAAATAGAGGCGAGAATCGTGACTATATTGTCTTCGACATCTAGTTTATTCACTTTAATCCTTGCTGCTTTTTTTCCCAGTAACGGAGGGGACAAGTTTTCATTGTCCAAGCTAGCTGCTGTAGTTGTTAGCATCTTTGGACTAGTAAGTTGCAAGTTTGCTACAATTATATGGAAACAGGAAATTCTCTAGCTTAGAGACAAAGTGCAACTTGTATTGATTTTATACCCTTCTGCCGCTAAAAGTAAACAAAAAATACTTTTTATTAGTGAATTACATATTATGCGATATATATCGAAAAATATTTTCTTTACTTACAGATATTGGTCAGTTTTTCGGGTTTAACTGTACAAAGCAATAGCGTGTCAACGGGCATAATATTAGCTCTAGTCAGTGCTTTTTTCTATGCCGCATATATTGTATTTTTGAAGAGGAAAGTGGATCATGAAGACAAGATGGATATACCAATGTTTTTCGGCTTCGTGGGAATATTCAACTTGACGCTACTGTGGCCTTTATTCTTTATTCTTCATTATGGTCATTGGGAAGAATTTGAATGGCCCGATAGTCATCAATGGACATTCCTAATTATAAACGGCCTGATTGGTACAGTTTTAAGCGAAGTACTTTGGCTATGGTAATTTTACTGGAATTTAATATATCATTACATAAAGCAATAATATGTAGAAACTTCCGTAACATGATTACGTTCTGTTGCAGGGGTTGTTTTTTGACATCGTCTCTCATAGCAACAATGGCTTTGAGCTTAACAATGCCCATGTCAATGGTAGCCGATGTCCTCCTAAAAAAAGTAGAATACCCTTGTATTTTCTACTTGGGTAGTATTCCAATGCTCTTAGCATTTCTGACCGTATCTCTTCTATCTTATTACGATAATTGGGATCCTGTTATGGATTTAATAAAAAGATTTTATATCTGGATTTGCAGAAAGAACAGATCGAGGTAAAGTGTACATGTGTCACGTAGATGTAGTCGAACAACGCATGAATTAGCAATGCATGCATTAATTACAATAACATTTTATAAGTTTGGAATAACTGATTAGAATAACATTATGTCACATGTATTAAATATATGTGAAATATATGGGAAGTTATTATTATTTTCAGAATCCCAGATCTCGAAGCAGAGCAGACAGAGTCCTTAATAGGAATAGACAGCAGTGATCATGAAGCTTAATAAGACAATAACGAGAGAATCGCGCGAACACGGTAAAATACTTCGTGTTAACATACGTCATCGTAGTAAGAACGATTTGATTAACAGGCAAGTTTTTATATAGGTTCTCGAGGTATTTATTTGAAAGTGTAGTACGCGGCTCCACAGGCCGTAAAACAATTCTTTTAATTCAAAACGTCTCGGTGTCACTTGCTTTACATCACACGGTGATACAATGATAATCAAGATTTCATCTTTCTCCAAGCGCATCTATCGCTTTAAGCATCATAAAACGATATTACTGCCGGACAATAACCGTTACGGATCAATTCACGACAAATGAAATGCTTTGTTTGTTCAAGTCTATTCATGCATCTCTAAAACTACCTCTCTGCATTTCTCATCAGGGGGTCGATTGTGCATCATGCAATGTAGTGAAAATTACAAAAGTGAGCAAATTTACTAAAGTATCTATGACCTTATTGGTCAATAACCTAGTAAATTTGCTCACTTTTGTAATTTTTACTACATTGCATGATACACAATCGACTTCCAATTCATCTTATAAGCAAACATCGCTTTCAAACATGAACTAGGCTCTGGTAATTATCATTTCGAGACTATACAATTTAAATCTTGCGCTATGTACCCTGCAACTGGGTTCGCAAAGCAAGAAATTCAGTGTCTTCACCAAAATCTGTATATAGTATGTGATAAGAGTTGGTTAAAATCAAAGAAATATTCGTTTATGAGATTATACGTTTCCTAAACGGTAATATTTTTTATGCTACTAAAGCTTTACATCATTGTAATTGATGATTGATGAATGAATAACTTATCGGAGACATTTTACTACACGCTATAAGGATATACCTAGCACATTCTGTACTTATTGTTTCTAGTATTTGGCTAATTTTAGACAAAAGTATTATAAACTGATATAAAATATAGTTTTAATAAGTAAAAATTAGTGAAAAAAGGAATGCTTTGGACCAATTAAAAATTTGATGATAGTAAAAAAAAAAAAGAAGTTCTTCATAGAGTAAGAAGTCCAGTGAGATGAGATTGAAGTTTTATATTCGATGAAAAAACAATAATTCAAAGTTACATTATATTTCATCTAGTCAAAGCACATCTATCAACTCGTATTCCAAACTCGTAGTCCAAAATTCAATTTCACGATTTCATTCAACAATTGCAACTCCTATAATAAATAGCAATTGCAGTCGGTTTTACATCATTTGCTAATTAATTTCTGCTGCTTCGATAATTAATACGCACAAGTATTACAAAATTGTGTTCGAATATCAACAAGATATTACAAAGTCTAGATAGGATAGATGTGTGAAATAAGAACTGTGAAATGAACTGTGTTTAATCGACTTCAAAGCTCGCGGTTATCGAAAAAGGTATTAATTATTCGAAATTATGAACGTATAACAAGTGTGTAAAAGTGAAAATAAGATAGAAAAGAAGTGTTCTTCTGCAGTTGCGAAATTTAATCCATATTTTTCATCCGTAGAAAAAATCGCAACATTCACGTTCGACCTTCGAAGAATTAATACATCTCGATTGATCTCAACTAAATTAAATGATGCGTTATATTATATCGTATTTTTATTATTAGTACGTTTTCTGACATTGCATCAGAGAAGAACATGTCAGGACCTATATATCTATATAACATGGTATCAGTAATCTATACAAACAAAAAAAAAAAGAGAAAAGGAAGGAAAGAGAATTACCAACTGCTTTGACAAACAAGACGTGTAAAAGAAAATCAAAGAGGGACAGTTGCAATGTTAGATTAACGATGTGATGTGATATAACAATAAATACAGTGCGCGAACATACTTTAACATTACCACAATTAATAGAGAGAATATCGTTAAGTAGTGATCGAATGATCGTTCCTGTAATAATGTTATAACCAGACTTGAAGTTCAATTTATGCGTTGGCCTATGTCGCGCGCATAAGCAGACTATACTTTCCACCTTCGGTTATATGTCTAGCGTAGAGATGTTTGCTAACATATTTATCGGGTGTAAAATCGGATGTGTAATCTCGTACTCGAGATTTTGAAAATGTTCCAATCTCTTCTCTTTCTCTGTCTCCGTCTCTTTCTCTCAAGACTGGCTATAACTATGTTTACTGTATATTCGGTGTAAATATTATGCCCTAAGTTAAACTTACATATTATATAAATATAAAGATTATGTAATAATAAAGTGTATAATCCGTAACAATCATTTGTGTTCACATTGATACGGTAATGCGGAGAACAATTCCGAGACAATTGACTCCCGACAAACAAAACAATTTATAACTCGGTCACAGAAAAGGCGCTCGATGTTGAAGAAACATGTAATTGACGTGCACAATTGTGTCGCGTACATTTTTCTAGGTAATATATCAAGTTCCGATCTAATGATTTAGCGTGGCCGAACACATCGTTTTACGAGGAATTCTAATGTTTTGAATTATTTATTCCGTGATATGGCGCATAATGACGGGACAAGTGCACTTGAACTGCATATAAAAGGTAAATATTCAAAAATTATCGTGGAAGAACAATAAATGATACCGTTTTAACGTACACTTTTTAGTAAATGGACAAAATTTATCAGCGATTTCGGAAAAATGTGATATCGGCACCTTACGGTAGGCATAATGTTTTCATTGCGTTAGAATTACTGGCAAACGAGCAGAATCTTGTTTGATTTCATCACAATACTCTCAATTAGGCTTCCTTCCGATCCATCTTGGCCTAAGATACCTCCACGTCGCTTATCCGACAATACCGATGACATTATCAAACCTCCATATATGATCACTGTGACTGGAACTCCTAGAAAAAGTCGCAGTACAGTGCAAACTATTCCGTATAAGTAAGTTTTTCAAGTAATTTAATGTACTATGTCTGAGTCTACATCTTCTTGAATTGCCCTGTCTTTTCCTTTTAATTTAGACATGCCAAACCGGTTTGCTGCCAAAAATATGAAGTCCCCACACACATACCGAGAAAATTATCTAGTTATAATGATCCGCGTTTTAAAAGGTATCAGATTCTAATTAACTTTTACATTAAAATTTTTTGCTTTGTGACATGTTTCTCAATTCTACATAGTGTGCAAGATGATAGTTTGCGTGCTTTTATATCATTATCTCATGATTTCTATCTGTTTGGTCATCAACATGCCATGGTAACATAATTTGTAATGTAATACAGACAGATATCGCGAGATAAGGCTGAGAAACCAGATGAAGCGTGTAACATGAAGAATGACAAACAAATGTCAGAATCAGATACACATAATCAGCAGGAAAATAAAAAATTTGAAGATAACTTGCAGAAAATAGATAAAAATGTGAACAACTGTACATCTCTGCTCCATCATGATGTAGATAAGTTATCAGAGAGTGTGGTAAAATTGATGAAGAAAACCACTGATTGTCTCACTAAGGAGCAATCTATTTCAGAAACAAATCGTGTAGCAGGTAATTATATATGCAAAGCTTATTGTAAAAATTGTGCATATCAAATTACTCGATTAATTATTTAACGACTTTAAATTTATTACAGCTAATCAATATGTGATTGATGAGCGATGTGACATTGAAAGTCGATTCTGTCAACAAAAACAAGTGAGCAAAGTTCTATTTATAGATGGAAATTGTAGGTGTTGCATATTAAGAGCGCGTTTTTTATTACGTGTTTACATGTTTAGGAAGCTAATAAGCCGCTGCTTTTAATGGTTGATGAGAAAAAGATACACGCTTTGCCTATCAATACTCTCAACATAGAAGCTACTCCCGCACAGCCACTGCAATGTTATAGCGTACAAATTCCTGTAGTGACCTACTGCAATGTACCTTTACAAATACCGAATATTTCCACACAAATTCCGGAGAATGTTAAAATACCAGAATGTCAAAGCGATAATGTGAAGAGACGAGAAACTGTCGAGAATACGTGCGCAGTGTCGAATACATTGACCAATTCAACGTGTAACTCCAAGGAATCTAGAGATAAAGAATATCTTAGTAGTAATGAATTGTTCGATAATGTGTATCTCATTCGTGAGATGAAGATAACTGAAATGTTATCGTTTTTAGGTATTCAGCAGCGTAATGTGATGAACAGCGATGATAACAAAAATATTTCACATTGTAACGAACGCATTACCGATCAAGAGAACATATTGAACAGAAATACCGTAAACGAAGTGTCCAGGAATCATACAAATTTTAATACAACAAATAACATGGACGATATGAAGAATGATGAAAACTCGTCGAATCTAAATGCTGCTGAAAGATTGAACATTGTCGGCGGAAAAGAATGCAATACAAACTCGTGTGTCGACGATTGCATCGAACGGAAAAGATCGAGTGAAAAGAGTTTGGCACATTCGAGGAACCAAAGAATCGTAAAAGACGAGCGAATCAATACGAATGAATCTTCGATGAATGTAACAGATAAAACGCTGCAGAAAAATATACAAAGCTTAGCATTTGGCGAAGTTAAAGGTAAGGGTGAAAGAAATAACGAAAGTAAGGAGAAACACGAGGAGCTGTGCGGCAGCTTGAAGCATAAAACGGCATCCATGAATCTGTCGAGGAAGGCAAAGTCGTTCTTTCGGAAGAAATCCCGTTTGGCGATTGTAGATTCCAATTGCACTCTGATACTTCCCGGTCCACGTCGCATTCGAGGTAAACAGTACGAAAAGACATGCGGTCGTTTAAAGGTAAGTCAGTTATTAAATAGAAGAAGCAGAATAACCAGCACGAATTCTATACGAATCAAGTTCTACGCGCTGAAACAGGGTCGAATAAACTCTCGTTCGTTGACGAATCTGCCAGCGGATAACTCATTCGATAGACTATCGTCCATTCCATTAGAGACTCAGGAACTGCTGAACAAAAATTATTGGGAGTATTACAGGAAACTCAAGCGTAAGCTCGTGCTGACTAAGCCGGACACCGCGGGCGAACATGCAAACAAACTGCAGAATCGTTCGCCCGAATCTCAAACGTTGCAACAATGCTCCCTGCTTTCGTGCATGATCAATACGACGCTTCGAGATTCAACGACTGTCGATAAGAAATCGCTTTCTGATCCGGCGACGAATGTAGCGTCCAATGTGCGCGAAAACATTTTCGGATTGTCGTCTGCGAAGAAACGAAAAAGGACGAAGCAGACGAGCAAACGACCGCTCGAACTTAAAACTATAGGTATGTAAATTATGTTTGGATCATACATAAATGAATAACAATAGAGTTAATTATTTTTATTCGAAGATGAAAATATGAAATACTTTTAGCGCTGCTTGGTATCACGATGTACGTTGCGATCATATTTCTGCCCATAATGTACGACTATTTCTTTGACGAGGAACACGACGATTACGAGAACATGAGTTACCTCGAGCTGACGCTGCAGTACGTCACGGCGTCATTCGGGGAAGCCTTCGGCGGCATTGTCGAGGTCCTGAATACAGTATTTCTACGCCCAGTAAGATTTGACCGAAAGCTGTAACTTCTCTCTCGCTTATTTGAAAACTCGCTAAATTTCGTAGAAACTTGCGCTCTGCATTATGTGTTAATCCGTGAAAATCACGCGTCAAGCGTTCTGCAGTTTTGTGTCATTTTCAGTGTTCGTGTGGGAAATGTAATGACGTTATTTGAATGCATATCCGCGAGTTAACGCCACTCTACATGTCTCGCTACTTGTTCCTATTCACACGCGCGCTTATACCCCATCTATGTTTTGTGTGAGTTATGTCTCTTCTATATACATCGAATTCTTTATATTTTCTAATGATATTTCATACACACGCATATTGTATACGTGATGTGAATGTTTATATACGATTATATATTTGCGATTAAACTTTCTTTGGGATTTAAATCAAACATTAGCTCTTGTCTTCTTCATAGTCTTGTGTTCACTGATTTTAATGTAAATAATGCAAAGTAGAACAGAAGATAGTAAACCGTGTAATTTCGATATATTGCAGAAAGATAATTATAATTGGAAATGATTAAGAACATTTTAGAGCAAAGAAGAGATTTATTTTACGTATGAAAATACTAAAATCGAATATATTTAACACTTAAAAAGCAAAAATTATTCAATTACTTATAATTAACACTTGTTTATTTTTATTAATCTTTAATATATTGCTCTTGGATATTTTTGGATATCAATCGAAGACTGTTGAATTTACCGCGCTTACATAAAAAATCTGCTGTTGTGGTATCAGCGGCTCTGGCGTCGCCGTCTAGTGAATAAAGATATCGTGCATGCTTCGCACTCGGTCATTTCGTCTGGCGGCTTCTTCAGGCTTCTTCGAGGTGGTTTAGAGCGCACGTGGACGCGTGTTTTTGGTATTCTAAATCTCGTTTCTTCAAGAACAACTTGATCGAAGTGCGGATAACAGCAGCAGGAAGCGACTGCGGTGTATCAAATTTACAAATCTGCGATTAAAAGAAATTAAATACTTAAAAGTGTTAGAAAATTATGGCAGACTACGTGTTAGGCAATACAGAACCAGCAGACATACCGTTGCCAGACGATGGATTGTCAGCCGCGCAGTTATTCGCCGCGGGTGACGGTCTCACCTACAACGACTTCATCATCTTGCCAGGTTATATAGATTTTACGGCGGAGGAAGTCGACTTATTGTCACCGTTAACAAGGAAGATCGTGCTGAAGGCACCACTCGTGTCCTCTCCTATGGACACCGTCACGGAATCGGACATGGCAATCGCTATGGCCCTTTGCGGCGGAATTGGCATCATACATCACAATTGTACCGGCGAATATCAAGCCAACGAAGTGCATAAGGTACTTTAGAGCAAATCCGTTCTTAACGGATCGTTTTTAAGCCCGGAGTAACTAACATATTTAAGCTACAATTTCTAAAATTTTCCGTTGTACATAATACAAATTAAAAATATCGCGCTTTGTTATATATTATCACTATATATAAATCTTATTAAACGTTTGTCTTTATACATGCACATATATATATATTTGATTTATTTATAGGTAAAGAAATACAAGCATGGTTTCATCAGAGATCCAGTTGTGTTGGCGCCATATCATACAGTCAATGATGTTTTGAACGTGAAAGCTGAAAATGGTTTCAGCGGAGTGCCTGTCACAGACACGGGTAAAGTTGGCGGTAAACTATTAGGCATTGTCACCTCCAGAGATATCGATTTCCTCGAACCTTTGCCTTCCTATCAAAGTAAAACGCTTAGTTCAATAATGACAATCTTAGAAGATCTAATCACCGCACCAGCTGGTGTGACACTGCAAGAAGCAAACGTTATTTTGGAGAAATCGAAGAAGGGCAAGCTTCCTATTGTGAATGAGCGAGGTGAACTTGTATCTCTGATGGCAAGAACTGACTTGAAGAAGAATCGCAGTTACCCAAGTGCCAGTAAGGATGAGAACAAGCAATTACTGGTAGGAGCCGCGATAGGAACGCGTGAGGCGGACAAACATAGATTAGAATTGCTCGTAGCAGCTGGTGTAGATGTAGTGGTATTAGATTCTTCCCAGGGCAATTCCATGTATCAAATCGACATGATTAAGTATATTAAATTGCAATATCCGGATCTACAAGTGATTGCAGGCAATGTTGTGACTACGATGCAAGCCAAAAATCTTGTAGAAGCGGGAGCAGATGCGTTACGCGTCGGAATGGGTTCCGGATCTATCTGCATAACGCAAGAGGTGATGGCTGTGGGACGGCCACAAGCGACAGCCGTCTACAAAGTTTCCGAGTATGCCAGAAAATTTGGAGTGCCGGTTATAGCGGACGGTGGTATTCAATCTATCGGACACATCATCAAAGGTCTCAGTTTAGGCGCTAGCACCGTCATGATGGGCTCCTTGCTGGCTGGAACGTCGGAAGCCCCAGGCGAATACTTCTTTAGCGATGGAGTCCGGCTTAAAAAGTACAGAGGAATGGGTTCATTAGAAGCCATGGATAGGAAAGATTCCAAGGGTTCGGCGATGGATAGATATTTTCATAACGAAATGGACAAGCTGAAGGTAGCGCAGGGCGTTAGCGGTTCTATAGTTGATAAGGGTTCGGTGCTTAAATTTTTACCATACTTAACGTGCGGTATCAAGCACGGCTGTCAAGATATCGGAGCGAGATCACTTAACATCTTGCGATCTATGATGTATAGCGGGGGACTAAAATTTGAAAGAAGAACGCCTTCGGCTCAACAAGAGGGCAATGTACACAGCTTATTCTCGTATGAGAAGAGGCTCTTTTAATTATGTAAGAATAGGAACTTTTAAAACATGCGTCATGCAGAAAAGTACCTGCATTTAAACATATATCAGTCATTTTACAAGATTAGACATGTTTGTAAATTTTTTTATCTGTTATAAATATATACGAGGTATCTTTATCTCGGATATGAATTGTTTACCTCAACTGCTCTCAATGAATAAGAAAGCATCGAGTTACTTACATCTGTTTTTTATGTACTTATTGATAGACACGTGACATATTTAAATAAATTTGACGCGGCACTTTTTAAACAAATTTAAACAATTTTAAACATTTAAATATATATTTAAAAAAGTTTAATTGTATTAAATTTGTATTTATATTCAATGAGCGATATATTGAAATCAGGCAGATTAAACTGTTGTGATTACTATCTAATATGTTAATATGGATTGACATGCATAATGTTAAAACATAGCTAAGAATGAACATGCAGTTCTTTTAATCTGACCAAATGATATATATATATATGGTTGTTATATATAAACATTAAGGACTCGCAGTCGTAAAATGATATTAGCACGAATAAATGCCAAAACAGGAGATCACCATTCTACACAGTTTGTATGATTTAATTAACTATTTTGACTCGTTCATTCCTAAAATCATTTTATTTTTAATAATTTGATGATTACTCTACCATATCTTTAGAAACTATCTATTTTAACTTTTCCCAAACATACACGAAATAGAAATTGAAATTAGCAATAAGTTATCAATCTGATGGTAATATTGTTAAAAATATTAAATGTACCAAAACTTCTTATTCGACACCATCTTTCAATCAATATATTTTATACAGTATTCTTACAATAAACTATATTTCGATAAAAGCTAATTATAATGTTACTATAATAATTATTTACAAGATTCTCTTATTGACCTTTGATTGACATAGAGTTAATAAAAACGACGATATAGATTAATAATTCTTTTAATAATTCTTTTTAAGTAATAAATTAATTATTTAAATTGTTATTACAATAAAAAATATATAACTTGCACCTTAAAGTAGTTAATGTTTGTTATTGGAAATCATTTTGTTTTAGTATCAGATGATTAAAGAATCCCACACAGCATGCATATCCGGGGGATGTTCAGAGGACATTCCAAAGATATCGTATCTTTCAAAAATATCTTTGGAATGTCTTCTGGACATCTTTTAGATATGTGTGCTGTATGGAATGTGATATCTGTAATAAAGAAACTAGGAAGAGACAAAATCAGCTAAGCAGTAAAAAGTCTTACGTGAGCTATAAAAAATCAATATGTAACACAGGTGATGAATCGATAAGCGCACACACGCAGTTTACGCGCATATAATTAAACGGTATAGTTATCTTGTATACATGATTAGTGTTGTACATACATATTTCATAGTTTAAAATAAAAGAAAGAAGCGAGTTTTGTCATATTTTTTGAGATACATAAAATGTGCATTCTTAATATAAAACTACTACTCTTATCTTATAGAATGTATGCTAAACATGTAATAAAAAAATTGAAGCAAACATCAAAATTAACAGAACATACTATGGTCTACTTAACATTGCAATCTTGCAGTTTATGAATAGAAGCACGTTCTGAAAATTACACTTTATTTCAATTCTTGACTAATTAAAAAAGCATGCACTAATTCACGCAAGGATCACGAAACGTTATTGTGACTTATGCAGATTTAAATTGCATTTTATTTATTTAGATTTATGTGGAAAATAATTCGTATGGTTTCGATATGATTTAGTTGTACGTTAAAAAATATGCAGAAGAAAAGAAGTGAGTAATTATAAGCTTATTAATTTTCCAAGAATTACAATTTTTTACGTGAGTTTTATTAGTGCCATTATTTTTATCGATTATGGGTGTTTACGATAATTCAAGTTCGAGTTATAGCGTTTTCGATAATACAGGATTTGAACGACCCAAGATTGGTTAATGACGTCATTGCAACCTCTCCACCAATGAAAGACTTGCATTTATAGTAAAATAGTGATTGATCAACCCTAGATCGTTCAAACCTCGTTTATTCGAAAACGCTATTAGTTTCACTAGGACCGACAATGAGATATACATAACCATCTAGAACCTTTATGATTCATGACAACTCAACGCTGTCTTGTATTGCTTGAGTTAAATTCATTGGGTGTTTACGATAATTCAAGTTCGAGTTAGTTTCACTACGACCGAAAAATGAGATAGACATAACCATCTAGAATCTTTATGATTTATGACAACTCAACGCTGTCTTGTATTGCTTGAGTTAAATTAATTGAATTTGTTGAGTTTATAGAGCAAATTTTATTGTAATAAAAAAAGGTTAACTGCAAATCAGTCTATGAAAGAAACAAATAATGTTGGTATGTATGTTGGTATACCTCTTTAATAGATATAATTATATATATATGTATATAATTATATTTATTAAACTCAACAAATTCAATGAATTTAACTCAAGCAATACAAGACAGCGTTGAGTTGTCATGAATCATAAAGGTTCTAGATGGTTATGTATATCTCATTGTCGGTCCTAGTGAAACTAACTCGAACTTGAATTATCGTAAACACCCAAAGACTGCCCACTAAGTACATAGCGTTATTCCTTGCCAAAAAATGAGTCGAAAAAAGTCCTGAATCATTTTTAATAATTGACGTGTTACACATGTACGCTATACTATACTATATACGCTATTAGCGTTTTCGAGTAAACGGGGTTTGAACGATCTAGGGTTGATCAATCACTATTTTACTATGAATGCAAGTCTTTCATTAGTGGAGAGGTTGCAATGACGTCATTAACCAATCTTGGGTCGTTCAAACCCCGTTTACTCGAAAACGCTATATAAGGCTGGCGTCACATAGAACCCGTAATCCGTAATCCGCACCGGAAGTCCGCAAAAGTTACTAGGGATTGCGTCCGTAACGTTACGTATGTTTTTTCTCCTTGTGTCCCATGGAGCCGTAAATACACACGTAACGGTATTACTATTTTTTATTTAACAAATTATAATTGTTTATTTGTATTTTATTCATAAGAAAACTACAGAATATATTATAATTTTAACAAAAATTTTAATTAAATCGTCAAATTTAGTTAAATAAATAAAATTAAAAAAAGCATTACTAGTAATAACTAGTAACTTTTAGTAACTTTTACGGAAATTTCATGGAATTACGGCTCCATGGGACACAAGGAGATAAAACACACGTAACGTTACGGACGCAATCCCTAGTAACTTTTGCGGACTTTCGGTGCGGATTACGGATTACGGGTTCTATGTGACGCCGGCCTAATTCTCCATCTAGTAGGAACCAAAATGGCGGATGAGAATACCTACATATCTAGTGCCTTAGGTTAAGTAAATCTCTCTTCAATTTATTTGTTATTTATTTAAGAGAATAAAATGTCAGAAATTATTGAAGAGGAAAGCACGACAAATCTAAAAGAACAGAATGAGACCAAGATCACGGAATATTGCAAAAAGTGTGGAAAAGCAGGCAATCCTTACGATAAACCAATGTTGCACTGCAGTGGAGGATGTGACAGAAAAGTACACATAGAATGCTTAGAAAGAGGCAGCGTTCCAGCTTCTTTTATAGGAGATGTCTTCTTCGACTTTAATTGTGCTTCTTGCAATCCGTTAGAGGAAGAAATGGTTGTACGCGATAAAATGCCATGGCTCAATGTGATTATTTTGACACTTTACAATCTACGTGAAAAATCAAGCGGTATCAGCAAAAGAGGATACTTTCATTGGAAATCCGACATTAGTTCTTTTGTGGAGAGAAATTGGGATACTTTGTTCAAAAAGACAGTGTAAATATTCTATACAGTTTAATTAATTTTATGATATTTATTGTAATATATATATAATAATTGTTTATGTTACATATACCTATACTTTATGGATATAAACTGAAATATTTATTATTATTCAGGAAAAAGAAGAAGAATTGGATTGGCACTATATCTGGCACATTATCCCATTATAGCGGAATCTTTTTTAAGTCTGGCACTAGTGAATTAGGGGAATCTGGATGGTGGAAACTCTTGGATAATGATCCCCCTGAAATTTTAATCTCCAAAAGTAATATTGCTGAAATTATGTAATATATATTGTGCAATTTTTTTATATTAGGCATTAATATAATCTCTATTTCTAGATAGCAAAATGGTAATGGATAGAAAGAAAAATATTGGTCTAAAATTATCTTATAAATTATCATGTAGTCCTGCACTGTCAGATTCCAGCATCTCGGTTGGCGATGATAGCAATTGCAGTAGTGAATTATTTAAAAACAAAAGCTCAGTATATTCTTATGCATATGTTCAACCTACTGAAACACTATCTGACTTTTTACTCGAAGATGATGAGCCAAACGGTATGTAGTAGAAAATAAGTAAAAGTAAAAAGTGCAAATATAATATGTATCTATTGAGAAAATTATATATTGCAGATATGGATATGGAAGATGATATAATATTGCGTAACGAGAATAATGTTCCATCTATCTCCGACTTAATTCAAGACTGTCAATACGAAAACAATTTTCATTTAGCACAACTAATGTATAATTCCGATTGGTCATATAATATGAGTACTTCACCACATTATACTGGTGATGAAATTAAAAATGTTAAGGAAGAAGGATACGATGATGACTGTAACGATAGTCCTGCTTTCACACAGGAGCAGCTACCAGTTTCTTTGTTTAAAGAAGCAAAACCTCGTAAACGGCCTTGGTCTAAATCATTCCCTGCTACTAGTACTTTTTTTTTTTTTTAATCAAAAAAGTTGCATGCGCGATGTATAAAATCTCTATGTACATATTATGTATGTATTGCAGGTGAGAAAATTTCACGTATGACTCGTCAAGAAGAAGTATATTTGTTACAAAGAATCAATAAAACTGATCTAAATAAAGCACCGCCGGCTATCAGAAGATTGTACAGAAAATTAGCGGTGCGAAAAACGAAGAGAGATTACGGACTTCCTCTATTAGACGTTGATTGTTTTGGGTCTAAATCTGAAACATCCGTGATACTATCAAAAGACAATAACAGAGTGTTGGATCGATTTTTTAGTGACGATCTTGGGTGCATCTTTGAACAAAGACTGCAGGGCTATAACGAACCTACGTCTGTACATAGTCCATACACGAACAGAATTTTAAAACCATTTATAAGGCGAGATACTTCTTGCCAGCCATTGTGGTTAAGACTTACAGACGAACTGTGCGCGAAAGTGAATAAAAATAATCCACAGTGGAGACCGTCGCCTAGATCACCCATTGATTATTCTTACATTCGACCGCAACACATACCCGCAATCAACAGTCTCTGTAATCAATTCTTTTGGCCTGGTATAGATTGTAAGTGGATGCATGCTCGACACCTACTGATATATACACGACCTGTGTTGTACTTAAAGTATTATTTTGAATTTGTTTTAGTGACTGAATGTTTGCAATATCCAGACTTTACCTGCGTTGCGCTGTACAAAAAATTAGTCGTGGGTTTCGCGATATTGGTACCGTATGTCGGCTATAATGAAGCCTACATCTCATTCTTCCTGACACGTCCGGAATGGCAAAAATCTGGCATCGGCACATTCATGCTGTATCATTTAATACAGACCTGTATGGGACAAGATGTCACGTTACACGTATCGGCTACTAATCCCGCTGTGTTATTATACCAGAAATTCGGTTTTAAGGTGGAAGAATTTATTCAAGATTTTTACGACAAATATATGCCGCCGAATTCACGAGAATGTAGACACGCTCTGTTTTTACGTTTAAGCAGATGATTGAATAAAGTAATTTCTTTATAAAACTGTTTTGTATTTGCAAAATATCTATATATTATAATATCGCTCGATATATCTTCAATGCTTTTTTCCGTATTCTTGAAACATTGAAAATGATCTACGGAGAGGAAAAGCGCCAGATTTGAAACTCGCGCCATATTGCACGGAATGACGTCATTGACAGAATGCTGCGGAACTGGCGTCGATCCATTCTCGAAAGTTCCGGAAGCTGCCAGATGGAAAGTTTATATATATATATAGATAGCGGGGTTACGCGACACAGTTTAGTACGTGACGAGAGAAGTATCGAATAACGTTTGGAAGTGTTCGCGCTCATTCCTTGTGAACTTTCGCGAACGTACGAGCTTCTGGTATTTCAAGTGCCTACGTGAGAACGTGCGCTTGAAGAATAATTACGAGATTACAACAGTAAGTAGTAGTATACAAAATAAAGGCGTGAAGGAAAAAAAATCAGAATTGATCCATTAACCTTGCAATCAGTTTACGTTTGCGGATTTAAGGGGATAATTGATGCAAAATTTCTCGCAGACGGATCGATCGTTCGCTCTCCGTATGTTTTTTCACCGTGGATACCTTTTCGCGACGCGTTACCATGTCATACGTGAATTGTGAAAAATGTAACAGTGGCAGAGCTATATGGTGACAACGACAACGGCAATGACACGGAACTTAATCTAAGGGTGGGGTATTTATTTTTGCGTTGCAGCTCTCGAATCGTGCGAACGAGTGAAACATTCGTCGCGTATTCGCGGTCATCATTGCCAGAAATAGATATCGGTGATATGTACGTGGGTGTGTTGGAGCGCTTGTTCTCTCTCGACGGTTCTCCACCTTTCGAGACTTGACGCAAGGAAAAAAATGGCAGAAAATTCGTAAGACTACGATAAATACTCGCGTCCGCGCTCCGTGCACATGCGACAGGCTCTAAATACGTTTCAGCACACACATTCACACGAGGCATGCCCGTAAAAGCAAACGCGAGCGAGTGTGCGAATGTATTCCGAAAACGTATCGTCCTTCTCTCTTTCTTCATTCGAGAATCATCACGCCTGTACGTGATCCGTTTAATACAATGAGTACACTATCGTGCGGAAATATGGCGGTAATGAACGACACGATGAATGCGCACGTGATTAGTAGAGATATGTAGTAAACTCTAGTTTCCAATTATATATGTTAATATATTTAAAACAAAACAAATCAGTTTGCTAGTACTAATGATTATAATTAATTATAACAGTATTTATAATATAAAAAAAAAAAGAACTAAGATACATAGGAGAAAATATAGAGAAAGATAAAAATACAACTCTTCTAATTTTATCAGTACAATTTATTGATTTTTATTAAAATTTCGATATTCTGATGTTTCAGGAACGTTAGACAAAAAGGATGGGGAAAGATTACTATAAAATCCTTGGTATAGCCAAGGGAGCCAGTGACGAGGAAATAAAGAAGGCTTACAGGAAGCTAGCCTTACGATATCATCCTGATAAGAACAGAAGTCCCGGCGCCGAGGAGAAATTTAAGGAAATAGCCGAGGCATACGAAGTGCTGTCAGATGCGAAGAAGAGAGAAGTTTATGATAAATTCGGCGAGGAGGGACTCAAGGGTGGTGCGTCAGCTGGTGGAGGTGGAGGAGGTGCCACATACACCTTCCACGGTGATCCCAGAGCGACCTTCGCACAATTCTTTGGCTCGGCTAGTCCTTTTCACAATCTATTCGAATTCGCTGGTAATCGCGGTGGAGGATTCGGCTTTCACGACGATGATATGGACATTGACATGGACCCTTTTGGACTCGGTATGGCAGGACCACCGCGGCAAGGTGGTACCTTTAGATCGCATTCATTCAACTTTGCGAGTCCAAATACCGGTAAAGCAGGCGGTAAAGATCGCGCCCAGGATCCAGCTATCGAGCACGACTTGTATATCAGCTTGGAGGAAATTTTGCGAGGTTGCACGAAAAAGATGAAGATATGCAGACGGGCCATACAACCGGACGGCAGCACGAAAAAAGAGGACAAACTACTCACTATCAATGTGAAACCAGGCTGGAAGGCTGGAACTAAAATTACTTTCCAGAAGGAAGGCGATCAGTCACCGAGGAGGGAGCCAGCAGATATCGTTTTTATCATTAGAGATAAACCACATCCGATATTCAGGAGAGAAGGGAGCGACATTAGATATACGTGCAAGTTGAGCTTAAAGCAAGCTCTATGCGGCACTGTTGCCGAAGTTCCTACGCTAACCGGCGAAAAAATACCTTTGAATCTGATGAGAGAGATCATCAAGCCAAGTACGGTTAAGAGGTTCCAAGGACACGGACTACCTTTCCCCAAAGAGCCATCGCGGAAAGGCGACCTTATTGTATCGTTCGACATCAAATTCCCCGAGACGCTGACACAAAGTGCTAAGGATATATTATACGACACGCTACCCAATTGAGTTCGCATAAATCAATCAAGAAACGCGAATGTACAACGTAGGGGACATCGATACAATTATACATCTCTAATCGTCTCGATCGGCGAAATAACGATACGTCTTGTGTACGTTCTAGTACACCGAGATGCGGCGATATGCAGCAACGACCACTATGGCGAAATGATTCTAAGAACAATTAAATGTTTTCCCGATTGGTTTGTAGAGGCCGACTATAAAAAAATAAATGTTTTAATTTTTTCGACGTTGCATTAAATATTTATTTGAATTTAAATTCGACGACTCGGCGTCTCTGTACGTAGCATTATTGGCCTCTGCGATAGCTCGACTAAAAACGAACATGTTAAATTATGGAACTATTACAAAGAGAATTCGCTACATCTCTAATCATGTGGTTGTCGCATCTGAATTATTTCGTTTCCTCTATTACACGTATTAGGCGTGTATGTGTGTGCGCGTATATGCGTGCGTTCTAGAGGTGTGCATGTATGGTATGTACGCAGGCTGCAAGACAAACATGAGTGCAATATCGGAAACTTAAAATGTTTCGAATAATCAAAGCACGTAGCGGCACATAATAGCGATACGTTCAACGACGTATTAAGTATATTACACAGTTGGATTAAAAGAGATCGAAAAAGGAAAGAATAACGAAACAAAAGTTTCAGATATTGCGACAAATTTTGTAGGTCGATGTTTTATTACGTACATACATTCTGTCTAATAGAGGAACTTTTTGTTTATATTAAATAATAAGGCAAATTAGCGAATATATTATGACTCGATTGTTTCTAACGTCGCGCCAATATACCGTTATGTAATGTGCTCTTAAGTTTAATGGTTGATTAATTATTTGTACGCTAAATAATATGAAAATTATTAAGTTACATGATACGCATTTCTTTATTGCCCTCGATTCTTCTCATCCCGCTCTTATATCAATAGAAATATAACATCGAGACATTCTTAAAATAGACAGCAAAGTGGGTGACGTCATCGCTCTCGTCCTATCTCTTGAAACACTCATGCGGAATAAGAGTGCATCCACTTTACCAACGATCTATTTTCCCATTCTGTAAGCATGTCAATTAACAACTAATCATTTTTTTATCGATTTCTTTCTGCTGTTGTTAATGTCAACTATTGAAAATGTTTTGAATACCGTTTTCGGCAAAATTTTTGGTCTTTTCATGGAATTGATGCTACGCAAAAACAGAAGTTAAGGAGGGTAATATGGAGCAGATGACTGGTACATGAAGTAACGGACTGGATGGACTCTTCTAGATTTATTACACGTGTTTTGTGGTCCCAATTTCTTCGCATCTTCGTTTACGTGTTGATAATATCTTAACAATTTTTTTCTTAATCGGCAATTTTTTAGCAGACAATAATGCTTACGACAGTAATAATCTTGGCCATCTTCACGTTTTGTCTGAAAAGAATGGGTAGATATTTAAATGTATCATTTTTTCACGCGTGGAATGTAATAAGTGCGTGTGTAACGATGTTTCTTCGTAGACAGAATATAGTGCAAGCCATTCACGGCATGTCAGTATCGTGAACCGCATGCATTGCCTTCGCCGAAGCGTCCAATTGCGGCACATTAAGACTGAAAAAGGCGCATTTCATGATAATGAACTCGTCTTGAGTTTTTCAGTGCAAAGTATTGAGTCATCACTACATCGGACATTTACTACATATTGATAAACCGTGTGGAATACAACTTTTTTAACTAAGCAAGAAGCTGCAATAATTTACGAAAATTAAGCATCAGTAATGACGAGTACAACAAACTTTCATATTACTTGTGTCATTATTAATAATTTTAAGTAGCAAATTTTCTTTAAAGAGACACAAAATATTTTCTACGATAGGTCGTAATTTGTCTATATATATTCATATACTTATACACGAATATTATAAAATTTTTATATTTGTTATATATTGAATGTAACATTAAAACTCAGCCGGATTAATTGAAAGAAATTGAAAGAAAAAGAAAACAACGAGGCAAAAATTACACATACTGTAATAGATATTGTACATAAATATTTTTTTGTATATATATTTTTCTTAATAAGAAAAATGTTGTTTTCATTAAATATTAAAATTAGCAAATATATTAGAACTCGTTTCTAACATCGTTCCGTGAACAGGCTCTTAAGTTCAATAAATCGATTATTTGTACTAAATAAATTTTGAATATGATTCAATTACGTAACGTGCATTTTTTTATTTTAATTTTTATTATTACGTCAAATATAGTATACAAATACTAATTTATATAACATCGGTAAATTATTAAAACATAACATATTAGGTGACGTTATTGCTCTCGTTGATTTTCTTCCGAAACATTTTCTTATACCAAATAAAAATGCTTGTACTTTATTTATTTATTCTTCTTTTTTGTGAGAATGTTAATTATTACCTAATAATTAAAAAAAAAATTTTTTTTGCTCTTAATAATATCAATGAATGAAATTTGATTTAAATGCCGATAATTTGATCAAATTCTTCGTCCATTTGTTTTCATCGAGCAAGGAATGGACGATACACAAAACAGAAGTTAATAATGACAATTCGTACGACTGTATATCAGATGAACAATCTGCAACAACTAAACAACTTAACTAACGGTTGTAAATTAATTTATGTACATTTTGTAATTTTTTTTTCTTAGGATTCTTCTTCACACATGTCGATAGTCTCTCGAATATTGTTCTTCAAATGAGTAGTTTTCCGGAAGACAATAATGCTGCCGGCAATAATAATCCTGATCATCTTTATCTTTGTGACACCACGTTCCATCGGGGAAGTATGGAAACGAAATGTACGAGTAACCTTCAAAATCGAACATTATTTCACGTACTGGGTAGTAAGTACTTGTATTCTTTAGTAGGCAGAATATAGTGCAGGCTATCCATGGTTTCTCGACATCATGAGAGGCCTGCTTCCATGAGGATTCTATCCAATTTTTCAATTGGATTGTTGGACCTCTGAACCTTTTCATAGTTTGGCTGAATATATTGCACATTTTCTGAGCAAACTGATAAATTGTTGGGTTGGTGAAAAAATTACAGCTGAAATCATTGCACATAACAACATCGTAATACGGTCCTTTGCAATTCGCCGTTTTTTTATTCCTGTGTACGCAAAATTGTCGTCTGATTTGCACGCCTTTAGAATTTCTGATGCAACTGCTTTCACAGGGGCTTACTTCCCATTCACTCCATTTATCCTTTCTATAATAATTAAAAATATATGGCGGTTCTTGAACGGGCACGCATTTTCCACCGCGGCATTCTTTCCTGGGTGCACAATAAGTTCCTGAAAAAAAGTATATTAAATACATTAAACTAAAAAGTATGTGAGAAATCAGCAATAAAAAGCGTACCATCCAACGGCGCTCCAATGCGATTATATGATGTCATATCGTTGGACGTACTAGGCACCTCGCATTCTAAAGTATCACATATATCATGCAACGTGACTACGTTCGCATCATGGTCACGAAAATGTAATTCGCATTGTGCTTTTGCGGTCTATTCTCTTCCGGGTAAATCGTGATAACGCAAATGATAGAATGCATATGCGTCATCGAGGTTTATCGATCTCGCCTGATTTCTAAGACACTTTTCGTCGAGTTTTTCAATTTGGTTACGACTACACTCTGACCATGTTACTTGGCCTCGTTTTAGCCAGTTATTGCCCATCAAGTATTTGTTCTTATTACATTTCCCATCTATCTCTACATCGTGATGTGCTCCTAAACTTTGAAACAAATAAATAATTTATTTTTACAATATATTTACTTCTTGTCGTTTTTTTGAAATACTTTGATATAAACTAAATAATAAAAAAATCAAATCTCTAAAAAAAAAATGTTTTTATTTTTTATCAAATATAATATAATAATAGTTGCAATTATTGGTGAGAAATAATTTATTTTTCACATAGAAACTTAATCGTCTACACTGAAACATTCTAATGTACACCGATTCCAAATTTAGATAATTCGAGTGTACGAAAATTAAATACATTAATCTCACAACAAATAATCAGAATTGCTAATAATAATTTCTTTTAATAATTAATAGATTACTATACGAGTTTTTTTTTTATCTCTGACTTTAAATATATACATATATTGTACAATCAAATAAATTCTTATAAAAAATAGTATTTATAAATAATATATACATAAAATAAATATATATAAACTTACACATGAGCAATTTCATGAGCAGCAATGCGGGCTGCTGTAAAGCCAGAATGTATTGCTCTAGGTACAGCACCGAATTTTGCTATCGCGCAAGACGACCAGTCCTTGCACAATCTTCCTGTATAGGAAAATCCTTCAATTCCACCATTACCTTGTCTTCTAAACGGAAAATCTAATCCGGTTATATAAAGATCAAGGTCCCAATGACACTTTTTCCTAAGACTGAGAGTCGCGTAATTGCAGAACGATTAAAGTATTTCCGAAGCAGTGAATATTTCCATTTCCTCAAAGTCGTAAACTGGCAAACTTTTCGGTTGTTCTTGCATAATTTCTAAATGTACCAACCAAATATCGATGGAAACACCCAAACTCGGATGATGAAACAAAAGGATTTGATTTACGTATGCAAATATCAGATTTCGTAACTTTTCATAATGGAAACGTAAAAAATATTTGTTTTTTTCAGTGGCTGATTTGTCGAAGAAAACGGCCAATTCTACGATTAATTTCTGTTGCGTATTTCGTACATAACGTTGCTTTGATTTGAAATTGTCGAAATGATAAAGACTTGAATTAGCAAAATATTGCAGTGATCTTTTAATAAGGTGAGGTTTTCCGAATGAAAGATTAATTTGTTCTTGAACGTAAATGTCGTCGAGTAATGACAAAGACGCAAGGTCGTTCCACAAAGGTTTAATCTCAAAGTTGTCGTTCTTCAGAAAAACGAGTCCTTCCTACATTAAAAAAATATTCATTTGTTTTTTGTGTCTCATGTTCATGTATAAAACAAGAAACAGTAAAGGTTAAAAGTAAAAATTTTAAGACAATTCGTCTTTTACATGATACTACCGACCAATCCATATTCGTCACAGAAGTTGATGATCGCCGAACTGACATGATCCCTGTGAATATATAAACAAAGATCCGATGCTTTCAACTTGTCATTTAAATGATATTTCCAAACTTCATACTCAGGCAATACAATACGATCGTTTTTATGCAAGTTTAGTTGAATCAATTGTCCGAAAGCTTTTAGAGTCAATGATATCTATAAATGAATAACAATTAATAAAATACTTGGTGATTATGGGATAATGTTTTAAACGGTAAACAATGAAGCAGCACAATAAAACATACGTACCTCTTTTGCGCCCATCGGGTTCCATGCTGGCAGCAGTATTGTTTCAGTATCTTGCGTGATATATGCATACAGGGCCGCGCCAACCCGAGGGTGCAAAGGGTGCATTGCACCCGGGCGGCACAATGAAGGGGGCGGCAAATTCAATTTGTTTTATTTATGAATCCCAGTTATTGCGTGAATTATTCGAAAAATCTTTCACAGATATGGAATTTTGATTCTTTTCTATTTTTTTTTTAAGGTTCTGTTATAGATTTTATATTTTTTGTGCCGATTCTGTTTTGTTAATCCGACGTTATACATATGTGACACATAATTAAAAAAACAAAAGTATGGCTGTGGTAATGATGCGATATTGTTAATAGCGATTCTCGTTTGTTGTTTGTGTGGACTCGGAAGCCGTAGACCGCTGTCAGTGCTCGGAATTAGATGCCCATTACTCAAAGTTTTGATCGTATTGATTACATTTAACGAATACGTTTTGAACTTATTAGTTTTTGTTGGTCAGTGTTTCAGAAAAATACATATAAGCAAAGGTAAATTACTTTTTTATAATGTATATATTTAATATAATATTAAACCGTTAATAAATATATATTCTTCTAGTTTAAAATTTATAACATAACTATGTTTACTTACTATCTATAATACGTATTCATTGACTTTAATTATTTTGTTAATTAAAACTAAAAATTATACAATTTTATGTCAATTTATGTTATGTTAATATTGTTAGTGTTGTAGCTTGACTTTTTTTTATAAAAATAATTGATTTTTTCTCAACATGCTAAAAAGTTAATTGATTATCTATAGATGTCAGATGGAAGAAAAAGGCTTTCAGGAGCTGAATATCGAAAGCGGAAATTAGAAAAAGAAAAAAATATTAGTAAAAATACAACTAATATTTCAAAATTTTTTGAGCCCACATTTTCAAAAAATGTAAAATATACAGAACCTCCAAAAGAAAACGTTTTTACAGAAGAGAATCAAGATTTCACATCTACAAAGGATTCGTTTAATAGTTCGTGCAACATAATCGAAGGCGTCTCCAATACTAAAAGCGTATCAGTTACAAATGTAAGTGCCTCTTGTATAAACGAAACTGTCAGCAGTACATCTGAAAGAACGTGCACTACAGATGAAAGCTCCTACAATATTGATGATTTTCATGATCCAGGATTGTGGCCTAAAATTTTAACAGACAGTGTTAGAATGACTTTAGTTGATATTGGACCAAGACAAATTCAAAACTTTAACTTTCCCGTAGATAGTAAAAAAAGATCATTTTCTTCAGAATATTATTATAAACATTTAAGTAATAACGAAAAAGTTCACAGAAATTGGTTATTATATTCAAAATTAAAAGACGCCGCGTATTGTTTTTGTTGTAAACTTTTTAATGATAAAATTAACGTTTTTAATAATGAAGATGGTTTTAAGGATTGGCAACATCTATCTAGAACTTTAGAACGACACGAAAAAAGTGAAAGACATGTTAAAAGTTTTAAATCGTGGGTTGATCTCAATAAGTCATTAAAATATGATAGAACGGTTGATACAATTAATGAAAATATCATTAAACTAGAAAAAAATCGATGGAAATTAGTACTTGAAAGAATTATACATGTAATTCAATATTTGGCAGTACAAAATTTGGCGTTAAGAGGTACCAATAATAAATTGTATAAAGAAGGAAATGGAAATTTTTTGAAATTAATTGAAATGATTGCTCAATTTGATAATGTCATGTTAGAACATATAAATCGTATACAAAATGATAATAATAAAATGCCTCATTATTTGGGTGATCGGATTCAGAACGAATTAATATCTATAATAGGTGAAAATGTAAAAAATCAAATTATAGAGATGTTAAAATTAAACAAATATTATGCAGTTATAATAGACTCTACTCCGGACGTATCTCATGAAGAACAAGTAACTATCGTTGTACGATATGTGCATTTAAATAATGAGAACAAAAAAATTGAAATAAAGGAACAATTTTTAGGCTTTTGTTCTATTTCAGATACAACAGGTAAAGGATTAACAAATTTTCTTATTGATTTTTTAAATCGGGAAAATATTAATATTTACGACATACGTGGTCAGGCTTACGATAATGGGGCAAACATGAAAGGGAAACACAACGGCCTTCAAAAAAGAATTTTGGATATTAATCCAAGAGCATTTTATGTACCGTGCGCCGCGCATAGCTTAAATTTGGTAGTTAACGATGCCGCGAAGGCTTCTCTAGAAATAGAAAATTTTTTCAACATTATTCAAGAAATATACGTATTTTTTTCGACATCGATATATCGTTGGAAAATTTTAAAAGACGAATGTCCCACTTTAACTGTGAAACGAGTTAGCGAAACAAGGTGGGAAAGTAGAATCGATGCTGTTAAGGTATTCAGATATAATTTAGATTCAATATATGATGCTTTATTTAATTTGTATAATGATCAATCCCGAGATAGTAACAGCAGAAATCTCGCCAAATCTTTACTAACAAGAATAAAGTCGTATAAATTTATATGTTCTGTGGTAATTTGGTATCAAATTTTGTCCAAAATTAATGTTGTTAGTAATTTGATGCAAAAGTCTGATGTAGTGCTACCAACAATAATACAAATGCTGAAAGAACTTAACAGTTATTTAAAACAATGTAGATCTGATGACGGTTTCAAAGATATATTAGAAAATGCAAAACAAATTGCACAAGACATGGAGTGTGAAAATGAATTTCTTGTTTCTAGTGTAATTAGACCACGTAAGAAAAAAAACTTTTTATGTACGAAGCTATGGATGAAATAATTGACTCTCCGGAAAATTCGTTTAAGATTAATTTTTATTTTGTTATCTTAGATATAACAATAAGCAAAATAGATGAGCGTTTTGAACTTTTAAATGACCATAATAATACTTTTCAGTTTTTGAACGATATTTATCTATTAAAATCAATGAGTAAAGAGATGAAATTAAAATATTGCATAGACTTGCAAATTAAATTATCAGATGATTTACGAAAAGAAGCTGACATAGATGCACTTGAATTGTGTCAAGAAATAGAAAATATTTTGATTTATTTAAAACCTCAGATGAATCCATTAGCTGTTTTAGAATATATTTTTGCTAATGATCTTATTAGTATATTTCCAAATCTTGCAGTAGCTTTGCGCATATTTTTAACAATACCTGTAACAGTGGCTACGGGAGAAAGATCTTTCTCTAAACTAAAAATAATAAAAAATCATTTAAGATCGACTATGACACAGGAAAGATTGTCCAATTTAAGTATTATTAGTATTGAAAATAAGACAGCAACTGAACTAGATATAAGTAATATAATAAATGAATTCGCAACAAAAAAAGCACGTAAAGTTAAATTTATATAGATTATATGTTAACACTAAATGGTTATTAAAAATTCAAAACGTTCATATCTTGCTTATTGCCGTATCGAAGAAATTGAGCGCGATTGCGGCATAGTGTATTACGACGTAAGCATTTTTAATATAGAATTCATAAATAAGATAAACTAAATATATATTAATATATATTTTAATATTTGTTTTTAATTTGGCAATTTATTTTACAAATTTATACTCCCTTCATTATGCCACTCGGGTTGGCGCGATTCTGTATATACATCTTTATGCTAGAATTTTATGCAATCTGTAAAAGTTACAGGAAAATCTAAAAGTCATTTTAATACTTACCTGGATAGATGAAAAATATTATCATAATATTTATATTTCGAATTTTTTTTCCTCTTGTTTTGCATATGATTTACCTGTAACTTTAATAGATTATATAGTAATCGCTCATTAATTTGATATTTAATATGACAAATATATAATAAAAAAGGGCGGCAGTGTAGAATTCGCACCCGGGCGGCAAATACCCTTGGCGCGGCCCTGTATGCATACGTTTCATTTAGTAAGGTTATTAACACTAGTTTTAGCATAAAAAACATTTTACTTTTTGCGTTTTCCGATTTTAAATTATATATTAAATAATTTATACAGACACGTTAGAATACTCTCATGTTCGTCGTATCTCATAAGATCGCGTACCAAACACGTACTGGCATCTGTATTTAGGAATATGTTTCGTGTCGTTTGACTTTTGTTGTATATTCCTTCTTTGCTATATGTGTATTGTTATGTCTGTGCTTTTTCACTGCTGATGCTGTGTGCGGTCAGCTGAGAGACCGATCGATAATATCGATCGGTTGTGCAACTGTTCAAGAAGCTGTTTCTTAGCAGCTGAAATATTATAAACAATCTCCATGGTGATTTTGTTTAGACGTCACCATGGATTGTTTGTAAATAAACTATGAGATGTGAGATTTTCAGGTGCTGTCTGCTCGGGCGGACGTGTGTGACGGCTCCGATATTTTAATTGTATTCTCGGATACTAATTGTCGAGTTTTGTGTTATATATTAAAGTGTTCTTTGTTATTTGAAGTGTTGTGTTGTATTTCTTTGATTTCGCGAGTTCCGTTGACGTGTGCGTAAAATATCGTTCCGAGAGCGCAACAGTATGTATAAATATTATTTTGGAAACCCAAATTTGAAAAGAGCGAGTGGTGCTTATGATATCAATATAGGTTTGGAAATTGAAATTTATTGCTAATATGTATAGTATGTAATATGATTGGGGAAAACGTGTAAATCCGAGAGAATGTAAAGATTAACAACAGAGAGATCACAATTCTAAGTAAATTGAAAAGCAATAGATTAATTTGAGATCTCGGGATGTTCTAAGAAATCACATAATTTTTCTGAGAAGCGAGGTATGGCTCGCACCTTTAATTCACGCTCGGTTCGCACAATGGCACCGCTCGTCGGGCCTTATTAGAATCTGTATAATTGACGTATGAGTGACGTGGGATTGACGTATACTTATGTGTATATTTTCCGTATGGGAATATGTTGAATTCAGATTTTAATTCCAAACAAATGTGATTTGAATGAAAAATTTTTTTTGTTTATTTTAATAGCTTAAAGAAACATGAAGAAACTGATATGATAAAATTAACTGAGTATAATACACCTGACACTATTGTGTTCAGCGTAAGGTATATGAATTTAAATTTAAAAAATACAAAGGCTGTGTTTAATTTTTTTTTCTTATTTAAATACATGTAATATAATTTTTAGTCAAATTTGGTCTATTAATTTGGTATATAATGCATCTGACAAGATATTATAATAAAGAGCTACTGCAAAATCTACAAAAGTGGTATATATTTTTACTAATGTGATTCTTTATCTCAGAACTAAAAAGGAACTTTCGAACAGGAGCTTATACACAGAGTAAAGCGACTTTCCCAACATTGATTCATTGTTAAGCTTAGTAACCTGTTCAAATTATATGTTGCAGATTTTTGGAGTTCTCGGTTTAGGATGTGTAACGGTGCATTGAACAAAAATCTCATTTCACGTTATTTTAAATACACATATTACCCTCTTTTGTCCATCGTCCGTATTTATAAAAAAATGTAGATCTTTATTGCCAATAAACTTCTATTAAATTAACACAAAACACATTCATCTGTTCAATGGGATAGTTTTAATACTGTTTTGTTGTCAATCTCAAATGTACAGTATAATGTTTTCGCATGATAATGTTGACACAACAATATATGATTGTATCAAGAGAAATTTTAATTTCAAAATTTTATTAAACTAATTTTATTAAGTGAGAATATAAACAATGCTACACCTGTTAGACATTTTGCACTTCATTCGATAATAATAATTTTACATCTGTTAAGCATTTTTTAATTAATCCAATTGTTAAACGTATCAAAAATCACAAAAAAATGTTTCTATCTACTATAAAAATATATTACATTAAGAAAAGAAAAAAGAGAGAGGGGAGAGAGAGAGAGAGAGAGAGAGAGAGAATAAAAAAACTGTAAATATCAATGTTATGTGCTTAAGAAGTATAATTACTAGTTGCTTTCAAGAAAAAATATGTAATTTGCAACATGCAACTGCATACTTTTTTTTTAAAACCAATGTGTTTTCTTTATACCAATTGATTCGTCTCATTATTTTGTGCTTAAAAGTATTAAGGTAAGATTTCCGAAAATTGAATGTTTTACAAGATATTTTGTATTTTATGTCAAAATGCTGTAACTTTCAAGCCTCATAACTCGAAAAGTACTTAATGAAAAATAACTTCATTATAGTGTTTTGAAAAGCTCTTGACACCAGCTATTAGATTTTAGAATAAAAAATAGAGGTTTCTATTCAAAAAATTTGATTTGACCTTGAATTGACCTTGAAGGTCACGGGTAAGGCCAAATCTAAGGTCACCATCAGATTGCCCGAGAAAAATCCTACAACTTTTGTTTAGATCATTTTCCTCTGTGATGCGTATTTTTCAAATTATCCAGCCATCCCGGAACTTTTGACACACGCTGTATATATCGTCACATTCTTTGATGAGTATATACATTATTTATTGATATTAGATAAATTATCATTAGTCAGTATCATCATTTTTATATATGATACATTTTAAATTGTATACAAAATTGTATATTTTTAAATTTTATATTCTTCAGCACATTTTGCCGAACAAGCATAACATTCAAACCTTGCATTCACTATATATTTGATGATCCACTAAATTGAACATCTAATATTTCGTGATAATCAGAGTTATTCACGAAGCGCTTTTCGTGATAAATAAAGAATGGAGTTTCACAAAAAAAGCAATTTTGATTTTCTTCCAAATATCTGGCCAATACTTTTGGTAATTGGTTTGTACAAATTAATCTGTAATTGGCAAAATTATTACAAATATTCAAACGATTATTATATTAAAACAAATATTAAACAATTTTGATTTATGCAGTATTTTTCACAAAAGTCAAGTTAAATATAATTAAATACATCTAAATAGTAGCAACAAACCTAGATTTCACGATAACGTCAGCTGGGTATTCTATAAGATTTGCTACTTTCAAATTCGTAGTCAAATTATCATTAAATGGATTGTTATCAACATCTATTTCTGCCAACAAATGTGCTATATTTCCTGGTAAATATGACAAATCATTCTCGTACAAGTCAAGCTGTTCTAAATTTCTTAGATTTGCGAGACTTTGTGGTAAACTTTTTAATTTATTTCTGGCAAGCTTTAAAATATTAGGACCTTGAATAAGTTCTCGCTGTTTTTTTTGTTAAAAAAAAACATTAATTTAAAATATAAGGCTTACAATAACTTTACTCAAAGTATTGTCCATCATTAGAGACCACTTTCTCCCATCTTTCTGGCAGTAATTGAATCCCCCGTCGAAAAAACGATTCATCTTTTGACGCAATCCATGAATCGACCCATTTTTCGGTTTCTTCGAAAGAATGGAAGCGCTGCTCGCTCAAACCATGCGCCATCGACCGAAACAAGTGGTAATCCGAGGGGGCTATGTCCGGTGAATACGGCGGGTGAGGTAGAACTTCCCATTGAAGCGTTTCCAGGTAAGTTTTGACTGGTTTTGCCACATGTGGCCGAGCATTGTCATGTAACAAAATGACTTTGTCGTGTCTCTGCCCGTATAGTGGCCGCTTTTCTTTTAGAGCTCGACTCAAACGCATCATCTGAAGTCGATAGCGAGCTCCCGTGATAGTTTCATTAGGTTTAAGCAGCTCATAATAAATTACGCCCTGCTGATCCCACCAAATGCAGAGCAGAAGTTTCGAACCATGGATATTCGGCTTTGCCGACGATGTTGATGCATGGCCGGGCTTACCCCACGATTTTCTACGCTTAGGATTATCGTAGTGTATCCACTTTTCATTTCCAGTGATGATACGGTGCAGAAAACCTTTTCTTTTATGCCGTTGAAGCAGCAATTCACACATGAGAAAACGTCGTTCAACGTCTCTCGGCTTCAACTCATACGGCACCCAATGTCCTTGCTTTTGGATCATTCCTAACGCTTTTAAACGTTTTGAAACTGTTGACGCATCTACTTGCAATGTTTTCCCGAGCTCTACTAGCGTCTGACATGGATCTAGATCAAGCAATGCCTCCAATTCTTCGTCTTCAAACTTTGTCGGTGCTCCAGAACGTTCTTTATCTTCAAGGTCAAAGTCATTATTTTTAAAGCGCCTAAACCAGTCTCTGCATGTCGTATTCGACAGAGCATTGTCACCATATGTTTCAACAAGAATTCTGTGTGCTTCAGCTGCAGATTTCTTTTGAATAAAGCAGTGCAATAAAATTCCCCGCAAAAACACTTTATTTGGCACAAAAGTAGACATTTTCGCAATAGGTAATTAAACACGTGGTTGACACTGTGGTAAACTGTATCTACTAGAATTTGAGGTTACATATAGTACTACTTAGCTGATGCGTTTCCGTACGAAATTCCATGCACAGAGTGCCGCTACGCCATCTTTTAAGAAACAGCGAGAACTTATTCAAGGACCTAATAGTTAAAGCATTTAATCTTCCGATTTGTGATGGTAATTCCGTTAGCTAGAAATAATTTATAATTTTATAATTTATTAGTAGATAATAAATATAAACCAATCTTTTTCATTTTTTTATAATAATTTTTATAAGTTCTTTTTATGATGTTTTGATAAATAAATAGTGCAAGTCTTACCAGATTGTTACACAGATATAATTCTGACAATTTATTTCCGACTGCATCCTGCTCTAGCCATTCCCATGCATAGCAATCAGATCTTCCAAGATGATTAGAAGCGAGATAAAGATGTGTAAGGTGAGGCATAGTACCTAACTCCTTTGGTAAGCAGTTAATTTTATTTTTACTTATGTCTAACAACTGTAGATTTTTCAAACATGTAATTTGTAATGGAAATTCAGTCAGCTGTAAAATGTAAAATAATACATAGTTAGTATCTCAATAAATGATCCTATTAGAATTATACTTTTTATTTTTAAATAACAATTTATTTAACCAGTTAAAATAATAAAATGCCAGCAACTAAATAGCGTAACTTACAAAATTGCCAGATATGTCTAACTGTAATAAATTATCTCTAATGGGCATTTCTAGCCATTCCCATGTAGCTTTTCCAAGATAATTATTTGCTAAATTAAGTTTTATTAAACGCGGCAACGTACCAAACTCTTTTGGTAAGTTATTTATCATATTTTCACATAAAAATAGTTCTTGTAAATTTTCCATACTATTAATTTGTAATGGTAATGCAGTGATCTATAAGTAATGTTAATTTATTAATAACGGTTAATAGTAACTGTTATTTTAATGTTCTTGTTTTTTAAGAAATAATTTAATTTTTGTCAGTTGATATCATGACATTTTAGTAATTCGATATTACAACTTACATAATTATGGATTAATTTTAGTTTTGTTAAATTATTTTTAATGGGAGCTTGCATTAACCATTCCCATGCAGATTGTTCAGATCTTCCGAGATTATTATACGATAGATCAAGATCCAATAGAGGCAAATTACCAAATTCCTTTAGTAAAGAATTGATATTCCTCTTTGCCAAATTTAATATTGTGAGATTTCTTAAACATGGGATTTGTAAAGGTAATTGAAGTATCTGTAAATAACAATAATTCATTAATATAGCGATAAATGGTGGAAACGTAAAGTAATATTTTTTATTTTTAAATAAAAATTTTATTCTATTAATGCAGCGCTCGGAATTAGTTGCACATTTCGGGCCGATTCCCGAGATGACACCTCCTGTTCTATCACTACCCGTTGGCGGCCGAGCCGCCGAAAGCTCTGGCACAGAAGCGTTTTATATAAGAAATAGGCTGAATTGTTTAAGCATCCCTCAGGAAATCGTAACATTTTCTTCGCTACATAAATAATGTTATTCAAATGTGTAATTTCACGTTTCCTTCTATTCTTTTGTACAATAAGCATCAGATCTTGCATAAAAACATGCCTCATTTACAAATAACTTGTTTTTTTAGAGGTTGCGGAAAACAATTTAACAGATATTTTAACTTTAAAAAACATATTCTTAGATGGCACACTACAAATTGCAATAAACAAATAGATGTAATTTATCGTTGTAAAGAAAAAGATTGTAATGTCTGTTTCACAAGTAGAAGAGATTTTAATAGACACTTATATCGTCACGTAAGGCAAAGTAAAATTGATATATATTGTGGATACCCAGCTTGTTTTGATAAAACACTTTTTAAAACAGTCAGTAATTACGCAGTACACATATGTAGACATCACTCAAATATGAATTTGTGTAAGCAATTAAATATTGCTGATGATGCTCATAACGAATTAGATTGTAATATTAATGATAATTGTATTGATACTGGTGATAATTGTATTGCTTTGAATTAGTTTTCCAATGATATTCCAGTAGATTATGTAAGAGCTCTCTCTCTCTCTATTTCACAATTATATTTAAATTTAATTACAAAATATTTTTTGACAGAACATACTTTACAAGCTATAGTAGATGGGATATCATCCATGATCAAACTTTCTCAACAGCACTTTGTCACTACTTTAAATAATAGTGATTTACAAAATAAGATTAAAAAAAGAATCGCTGATATGTTTCAAAGTAGCCATGATTTTCTTTCAAACATTTATAGTCCTGTAAATGGTTGTCTTACAAGTACTTACTCAAGAAATATTTATTTTCAAAAACATTTTCACATTCCCAGTCAACAAAATGTTAGCAGCCTGCTGGCAGTTTGCGAGCAGATTCGCTCAGAACTTGGCAGCAAATACGGTGCCATCTGTGTCCGCATTAAGCTCGTGTTCTGTCGACAGAAACTGTCGACATAGGTTGACAGCAGATTGGCGGCAGAAAACGAGCAGGATCTGCGCAATATAATTTGATGTCAGATTGTCGGCAGAAATCGAGCAGAATCTGCCGTCACAATTTAAATGGAATAGCGGCATTTAAATGCTTCATTACAATTTTACATTTCTCGTTTCGCTTATTAAAAGTAGTAAATGAGGTATGTAAAGTATATAATATATATTTGCTTTATTGGGACAAAAAAATACTTATGTTTTAATAAATTTATTAGGCAAAATCTCGAAATCACTGGAATATCGGGTCAACTCGCAGCGCATTTTCAATTTCAAAAATCAGTTTAATATTCTGTATCTCTTATGGGGATTGTATCAGATTATTGTATTAAACTGTTAAGCTTTATTAAGCCACTGGCCACACTTTATATGCACTGTAGATGAATTTTGAGTACGAGTTTATATACGAAGAAACACGCCGCATAGCGGCAATCAAATTGCATTGCGCAGATTTTGCTCGATTTCTGCCGCCAATCTGACATCAAACTGCATTATACAGATCCTGCTCGATTTCTGCCGTCAATCTGATATCAAACTGCGTTGCGCAGGTCCTGCTCGGCTTCTGCCGCCAATCTGCTGTAATAATTCCGAGCAAATTCTACTCGGTTTCTGCTACTGATCTGCCGTCAAATTATGTCAGCAGGTTTTGTAACATTTCTGCTGATATTCTGCTATCATCATCTGATGTAACAGATTTTGTATACAATCTGCAGTCTTTCTGCTGACAAAAATTTGTAGCAGACGTTTGGCAATATCTGTTCGAACAGACTTTGCTGACTGGGTTGTAATGCCCGTACAAATAAATTTAGGATTTAATAACAATCACGAACACTGCTATTACCATTACATCCCAATTTTAAAAACTTTAGAAGTATTATTAACTAATCCAAATATTCTACAGTTTTGCTTAAATTCTTATAATAATTCTTACAATAATTCCTGTAATAATAATGTGTTATCCGATATACAAAGTGGTAATATAATAAAAAATAATATAATTTCTTTCATGGAAATAAAAATATATTAAAAATTATATTATATCAAGATGCATTTGAAATATGCAATCCACTAGGTACATAAAAAAAAAAGTTTAAACTCGTCGGTCTATATATGATCCTTGAAAATATACCTTCTTACCTGAGGTCAAAAGTTGAACATATACAGCTTGTTTTTCTGTGTTATGAAAAATATATCACGTATTTTGGTTGGAAGAAGGTTATGGAACCTTTAATAAATAATTTAAAAAATTTAGAGAAAAATGGAATAGTTATTTCTGTTGCAAATAAACCAATTAATTTCATTGGTACTATAGTAGCTATGTTAGGTGACAATTTAAGGTCTGTTTATACATATCCGTACCGTATCCGTACCGTGTCCGTACCGTACACGTCCGTGCACGGATGCTAGATTCGATTCCATATGATTAAATGTAAGTATTTAAGGTCCGTTTATACATATCCGTACCGTATCCGTACCGTGTCCGTACCGTACACGTCCGTGCACAGATGCTAGATTCGATTCCATATGATTAAATGTAAGTATTTACACTATTCCGTATCCGTGCCGTCCGTGTCCGTACCGGCACCGCAGATATCGTTGGCGACGATATTTTCACGGACCGGACGGCACTGAACGTGCCGGTACTGACAAATGTAAATAGGCTTCAGTGTAGCATTCAGATTTTTGAGTCTCATTTTGTATCAATCTGCGATATCGAGAGCATTCTTTTAAAATTAAGAAATGGATTAAGATAAAATTATTTCAACAAAATTGATAAAATTAGTGCAACAACACATCGAATTATACGATCTTTCCCATCCAAAATATCTTGATGGAATTTATAAAGAAAAACTGTGGCAGAGTATTTCTCAAGAACTTGACCAACCAGGTAATTTTACTCATGATAAATATTATTTTAGAAATAAATTGTTATATTCATTAAACATTATTTTATTTGAAAAAAAAATACACAATTCTCTTCAAAAATTTATACATATGTAGGAACGTGTTTTCGCTAGCCGGTTCTCTCCATCTTGTATATTGTTTTCGTATTTTATTATCAATTAAATTGAGTAACACATTAAAAGCATGTTCTGACATTCTAAAATATTGATAAAATTTAGTTGCATCATCAACCAATTCTTTATATGTAAAATGTAAAAAATTCACCTTTTGTTTTTCGTTTGTCCATGCTTTATAAACCCATAAAATCCGTTTTTTTTTTTTTTAAAGATTTCTCTTCGTCTAAAATTAATACTATTACCGCTAATTCGTTTATCGATAGCTCTGCCATGTTCACAGTTCAGATGTATGTCTCAAGACTGATGTTTCAAAATATTCACGGATGCGAGCCGGATATGTGTAAATACTCATATCGAATCTTGCCGGTACGGTACGGACACGGTACGGATATGTATAAACGGACCTTTAGGAAGTCATCAAATAGGTGGCTTTACAGAAAATTTTAATTCCTCAGAATATTTTTGCCGTTTTTGTGACATAACTCAAAGTCAATTACAATTAACATATGTATGTAAAAATATAAATAGAAATCCCGACAGTTACAATTTATATGTGAAACAAGCGGAACAAACTATGAAAATCGTAAAAGGTATAAAGCAAGATTCACCTTTGAATAAACTCAATCATTTTCATGTATGCAATCCGGGATTACCACCCTGCATAGCTCATGATCTATTAGAAGGTATTATTCCTTACAATCTTATGTATTGTATTAAATATTTTATTAAAGAAAAATGGTTTAATTATAACTTTTTAAATTCTCGATTGCAAAAAATTAAATTTATAAATGAAAATAAATACAACAACATTCCATTCATAAAAGATTCGGTCAAAATTGCAGGTACTGCAAGTCAAATTAACAGATTATTATTGATACTTCCTTTAGCTATCTTTGATTCAATTAAAAATACTGAAAATGATCTTTGGTTATTAATACTGCTTCTTCGAGAAATTTGTTCCTTGAGTTTTGCTTGTGCATTATCGTTTGATCAAGTTGCCTTATTGCAAGAAAAAATCAATGAATATTTATTGCTAAGAGTAAAATGTTTTCCAAACATAAAATTAAGACCAAAGCACCATTATATTTCTCACTATCCTTTTTTAATTGCATTATTTGGTCCACTTAAACACTTGTGGACATTAAGATTTGAAAGTAAACACAAATATTTTAAAAACATCATTAAACAGTTGCAAAATTATAAGAATATAACAAAAATGTTAACATATAAACATCAACTTTTACAAAGTCAACTTCCAAAAAGTACATAATGTTCTTTAGTAATAGCAGATAGTGCAGAAGAATATGTTCCGGAAAATTTTAATAACAATATTTCCTCCGTTATAAAGGATTATTTTTATGATAAAAAGAATGAACATTTTAAATATATAGCTTCTCAAATTACTTTCAAAGGCATTACATATAAAACAAATATGTGTATCTGCGTAGGAAAAGACTGTTACGATTACTTTATCATATGCAAAATCAAATATTTTTTAATAAATAATTCTTATACAGATGTATATTTTCTGGGTACCACAATAAAAATTGTATATAATTCTGATTTTGGAGTATACGAGCAATTCGAAGTTAAAGAAAGTCAAGAACATAAAATCGACAAAATCTCTTTATTTTTACTTGCCCCACATCCTATCCTTGAAACTCAGTTAAATTCCATTGCCGTTTATATTTTCAAGTACGCACCTCTTGATCTATAAGATTATAATGTATTATGTAAGTAATATTTTAGTAATACTTATTGTTTATTATTTTTAGTATTATGTATAACATATGTATATGTTTTCTGTTGTGTAGATGTCTTATTTGTTCAAAGTTTGGTCGGCTAATAGAAAACAAAAAATCTCATTAGTAATTAATCAATCTGATACTATGTTATCTGAACTTATTGCAAAAAGTAACAGCAAGCTTGGTATTAACGGTTCAACTCTTGTTATGGAAAAAGATGGTACAAATATTGACGATAATGATGTTTTAAAGTTTTGTTCTGGCGAAACTTTTATGTTATTGCAAGCAGAAGAATTTTGGTTACCTCAAAATGAAACAGAATTACACAATATGGCATCCTGCGATACCCTAAGTGTAGATTCCATGTCTACTTTTTCATCCTCATCAAGTACACGACATCTTTCATCGCCAAAAACTGTATCACATAATGTACAATTGAATAATAATGACGTTTGGACAAGCTTTCGTATACCTTGGCACAATTTGGAATCTACAGTGCTTAAAGAATTAGAAGCAGGAAATCGCAACAAATATATAATACATGCTGTTGTAAATCGTATCCGAGATGAGAAATGTGCAAGAATTCATTCCATCCAAGGCATTCAAAATCACAGCTAAAAAGGTCATCGAAAAGTATCCTCAAACATTCAAGGATATGGATGAAGAAGGTAAAAGTTTCGGAGATGGAAGTTATACATTATACTTAAAACTTCGTGATAGAAATTGCTATCTTAATAGACCACACATGAAAAGATCTTTAAGCCGTAGTTTAAACATACCATTAAAAAAACAACGAAAAGTTTTATCTGCTAAAGCTGGATGCAGTAATTGGCAGCCTGACAATTATGTTGAATCAGAAACAGAAAATACTATAGAAGAAAAAACTGAATTTTTACGAGAAGTAACCTTTCAGATGCTCTAGAAAATGATCCTGAGACTCAAAAGAAAATTTATTCATATCTTGAAATAACATTTCCTGCACAAAGATTGTTTCTTAATGACGTCCATAAATCACCTACGATAAAAGATATTAAAAATTCATGGCCAATACTTCTACAAAAAAAATATATATTCTGGCATTACCACAAATTAATAAGACACTCTATTACTGTATTGAAAGAACAAATGTTGAAGAAACAGGAAAAAATAATTACCTATGGACGTTTAAAAAACTATAAAGAAATCATTAATTCAACTGAGCTAACAGAGCTTAAATTAATCAAAATTATTATGAAGCATTTTAAAGAAGACTTTTATATATTATGTAAAACATATCCTGTAAGTCTCATTAAAACATATATATATAACTTTGTTAATTATATTATATGACTTTATAAGTGTAAACTAATTTATTGTTTAGGAGGGGACAACCTTGAAAGAAATAGAAGCACCTATTGCTGCACCATGCATTGTAATCATAGGTAATATGTTATTTTATCTTATAATTCTTAGTTTAAAAATTTTTAGTTACAGTCACATTTTTATATGTGTACGTGATTGATTGTGTGTTACAGATGATATGGAACGCCGAATGTTCTATTTATTTATAGAAGCAACACAAATTGACAGGACATATTGTTTTTATGAAGCTCTAGAAATGTTAATGTCTTCATACTATGTCTTCAATATGGAATATCCTATGCAATGTGGATGTACTTTAGAATTTATGCAAAAATATTTTTTAAATATTCATCCAGATTGTGGCACAAAATCACGTAAGAACACAACTAAATATAAAGTGCTTTCACTTTTTAACAAATTAAGAGATGTAGATGTTAAAGAGAGAGATGTAGACAAGGAAAATATTTCATAAATGTGCCAACTAATATTGTTTGACATATGTATATTTATAAGATAGATTTTCTCCCTGTCTCTCTCTCTCTCTCTCTCTCTCTATACATATGTTAGGTATATGTAATAATATGGTTTTAAAAAATGCAAATGTGCAAAGATATCTATTTACGTTAAGTTAAAAATTAAAAAATTAAGTTTATGAAAATTGAATTTGCAATATTAAATAGTTTAAGTTAATTTGAGTTAATTTCTTTCTAAGATTTCTTTCTAGATTTTATTATGTACGTATTATTTATTATATACGTATATCAGTAGTATTAACAGTTTCAATAGCATTATGTTAATATAATAATATTAAAACAAGTATATTAAACAAATATATAAGTAATATATATAGTATATAATACAAAAATATATGTATTATATGCCAGTTATAACAATAATTATAATATTATTAACATTGTATAAAATTCCCTGATAGCCAAGCATGTTTTGCAAAATCATGCAACTTAATGCTGAGCATGAATTTTCGACTAGTTGCTGTATATTTGCTAAAAACGTAATGCATAGTCATATGTATTCAACAACACGAGGGCAGATTTGAAACATTTCGTGTCAGCAGATTCAGAGCAAACGGAGAGCAACTGTTGCTCATTTTGTTGCCAACAAAATGACTTCTATTCATGAAAAACATTTTGCTTTGTCATTCATTTTCGACAACATAAGAGCAACATGACGGTGATAGAAAAAGATAATGATGTCTGTGCTTTTGTCGTATATTTGTTAAAAACTATTTAAATATATTAAATTGTTAAAAACTGCTTAAATATGTTAATTGCGTCTTGCAACCATTATTATTATTATTATTTTGTTAATTTTGTAAATGTATATTCTAGAGTGAACGCATAATGTGGAGCAAGTATGGCACAACGACGTATAACTTATTCCTTTCCTCGTCTTCTACTATTATATGTATTGCTGTCTTACTTGTATGTTTCACATTTCTGCCACTAGGAGATGAAGGCGCTACAGATCTTTATTATTAGTACACCAACTAGCAATCCATAGTCCACGATTATATATAACGGTCAAAGGTGTGGCACGTGGCACGCATTGGCACGCATTAGCACGAGATTGCTTTTACCAATATTTTATTAACATTCAAAAGTGATAGTTTTGAATATACATCTTTGAATATATATCTACGTCAACTATACGTTGCGTTATCAATAAGTACGGCCGTACAGGTATTTGGATTTTTAATTGAATATAAATTCCTGCAAGTAAGGTTATGTAAAATTGATATCATATTGTACAATATTTTATCGAAATTTTCCATTATACGCTCCTGTGTAAATATTCTTATCAATATTATTGTAATATTATAATTCTCTATTATTAAAATACATACACTAATCAGATATAATATTGTAGAATTTATATATATTAGTCGGACATTAACATATCTTTAAATATGAGTTTATTTCAAAGACGCCGTAAGCCTATTTTTCAATTAGGGCCAAAGAGGCAATCAAGAGTTCTGTTGCAAATGAGGCGATTTTATCAAACAAGATGTTACGACGAACAGCAGCGTAATTCCGAACAATTAATGTTGTCAGTAGACATGACAGATAATCTTACTAATAATGAAACAGATAATCTTGCTAATAATGAAACAGTGTCTTCTGCTATCGAGTTAAATACGAATGAAAATATTTATGATGATTTAATGCATGTTGAAAGTGAACAAAATCTTGAAGTCAATGACATGTCAATCGTAGATAATGATTATAGTAGTACAATCAATAATGACATATCTTTGGACACTGTAAATCAGACATTTCAAGAATCTTTAGCATCAGCGTTTATAAAATGTAATCTGACCCATACACAGGGGAATATAATCTTAAATACATTACGATCACATAAATGCCATACGTTTCTACCAAAAGATACAAGATCATTACTTAATACGCCGCGTGACAGAATTGCAGTTTGTTCAATGTACCCAGGACAATACCTTCATATTGGTTTTGAAAAAGGCATTAATAATATTCTGAAGAAAACTCCACCGAATCAGATTCCTTCCGTTCTTGAAATAGACTGGAGTACCGACGGCGCGAAATTAAACAAATGTGGGACAATGCAAATTTGGCCGATCCAAATTAACATTTAGTCATCAACAAATTCCCACTACACTGAGAGCATTCATCGCAGATGCTCCAGCACGTTCTTGGTTATTAAATCATTATGGGCACACATCGAGTCATGCATGCGGAAAATGTAAAGTTGTCGGCATACGATATGAGCAACGAATGATCTTCTTAGGTACGAATCATCGTTTAAGAACCGATGAAGAGTACATTCGGATGACAGACCGCGATCATCATAAAGGAAAAAGCCCTTTATCCCGATTACCTATGGGAATGGTAACACAAGTTCCCGTAGACTATATGCACTTAGTGTGTATAGGAGTCGTGAAGAAATTGTTAACGGCGTGGATTACGGGCAAATATGGTAAAAAGACAAAATTATCAGGCCGAAACCTAGATGTAGTATCAAAACGACTTGAACTTCTTTCCCATTATTGTCCACGGGACTTCGCCAGAAAACCTAGGTCATTGAGCGACTATTCGGATTATAAAGCCACAGAGGGACGACAGTTCATTTTATATACTGGGCCTACAGTAATGCTTGGCATTATGGAAAAACAAACATATATTCATTTATTATTTCTACATACAGCAATTCGTACGCTTTGCAGTAACACATTTTCGAATATGTCTCTGTTACAGTGTGCAGAAGTAGCACTTAAAAAATTTGTTGAAAAATGTCAAGTTTTCTATAAACTTTCTTTTATGTCATACAATGTGCATGCTTTGCTACACCTGGTGGCAGATGTCAAACGCTTTGGTCCGCTTGACAGTTTTTCCGCTTTTAAGTATGAAAATAATATGCAATTATTCAAACGCTCGTATAGAAAACCTCATCAGGCTTTACAGCAATTTGCCCTCAGACAGGCGGAAATAAATAATCATGAGCGGAAAGAACATTCCGCACACAGTAATGCAACAGTTATACAAATGTTCGACCGGCATGGCGAAGGTCCTCTTCCATTAGGATTTTCTCCTACACATTGTCAACAGTACACAAAGATACAAACCGGAAGTATGTATTTTAATGTTACTTCACTTGGCAACAAATGTTGTATTTTAAAGGATTCTTCAGTATGTGTCATCGAAAACATATTAGAAATGAATGAAACGTACCATTTTGTGGTAAAGAAATTCGAAATTATGGAAGATTTTTATGATGTGGGTATTTCATCATCATCATTAGATATTTATAAATGCTCTGCGTTATCAAGCGATTTTTATGTAATACCTATTACTGATGTGCGGGCAAAATGTTACATGATGTTATATTGGAAAACTATTGATGACGAGAGTTCTGATTCCAGCAGTGATTCCGAAACCGATAAGCCGGTTCCTGGTGAATATGTTATATCAGTTCTTTTATAGGAACTTACTTTTATAGGAACCTACAGTAACAAAGAAACACTAAAGGAGATAATGAAAAATAAAAGAGCAAAAACATGAGTATATACACAATCCAATATTATTAAATAAAAGTAATGAATGAATGTTTCCTCGAAATAACTCAAATTATATATAAAACTTGTATAGTATTCTAACATAGTAATATTATTCGTAACACTGTACATATTCCACTCTTACAAGTTCCTTACTGTATTATATTTTATTAGTGTATAAATTATATTACTAATTTTGTGTAAATAAAATTAAACAAGATACGTCTATTAATGCATTGGTCAAGCGTATAAATTACATTGTCAAAATATGATGATATTGATTTCTCTTATCAATGCAGAGATAATCCATTTAAAAATCTGTAATATTTGTACGCAACAAAATGTTTGATAGCTGATAAGAACAGTAGAAATCGCCATTAAAAAGGTGATAAAAGTATTTACTGCGGCATTTAAATGGAATTTTGTGCATAGAGTTTAACTTTTTTAAATTCTTTTTTTTTTTATATACATTTAAAGGTAGTGAGACTCATTGAAAGATGAATAACCAACGCAAAACTCATATACGTCGTAAACAAGCATTCTTTTCTAAGGCTGGAGTTGCTAACTATAAGGTTCAGAAGTTGAAACAATTTCGTTTAAGTCAGTAAGTACTGTAGTTGATATTATGAACTATCTTTTATTGATATTACGAAAATTTATTGCAGATATTGGAAAAAATAGTAATTTAAAAAAATTTCTAGTAATAGAATAAAATATTGAATTGCAGAAACATTCAACGTCCTACGAGGAATATTACAAAACCAAAGAGGTATGTGACAACTTCAAGTCAGGACGAAGCACCGTCGTTAAAAAAGAAAAAAAAACCAGAAACAGAGAAACCAATTAATCTCGATAAAGATGTCGATGAAATTCGCAATGCACCAAACGACGCTTCTACAACGATTCTTCCAAGTCAGGAGTCAGAAAGAAGCAACATGTCATCTTGGTCCTTACCGATTAGAGACGACGTAGCAGTTACGAATGAAAAAGTTGCGGTTGACCGCAGTTACACGCAACTGATGTCAGGAACTTCAACTTCCATTACACGTGTTGGTGGTATGTCACTTAATATTCGACATGTGAGATGTAATATGTCTGTAATGATTTATAAAAATATCTTAATTTGTTTAGGAGATCAAATGAAACAGAATCTTCTGTACATTATTTTTCATAAGTCTTGACCTTCCATATGAAAAGCTTTGTAAAAGAAATGTGTTTATAAACTAATTATTTGACTGAAAAATAATGCACTTGAAATTTGAAATGCAATTGAAATCAATTCCTTGAAAACAGAAGTAATTTACGTGGATGTTAATGTAATGGAATGTTGAGATGTCTTAAAATTAATTTTAAAATTTTGATTTTACTGTTTACGTTTGAGAAAAAAGAAATATTTTTTAGGTGAAATCTTTGCAATCAACAAATGTAACGTCTCTGAAATAGTTTTATATTATAATTATAAAAATCTTTAATAATGAGTTCATTCTTATTACAGGGCAACTCGAAAGCACTAATAGAGCATCCACTTTTACCGAAGATCAAAGCGTGCGTCCTAATGATTCCGGAGCACTAAATCCACTGTTACATTTGCAAAGTCTGCAACAAATGCCGCAAACAAGCGGATGCACTGGAGGATACTCTGAAACTATTATGGGAAATTATCGCTATCAACGGCATGATAGATATGACGGATATGACTATCCGTATCCTTCAAGAGATAATTATCATGAAACAACACAACATGAGCATGCAACACAACATGATCATCAGCATTATTGGAATGCTATAATAGGGCAAGTGATAATTTTTCTATTTATTTATAAAATGTTGAATTTCTTTTGAAATGTAAGACTATAGATTTAAATATATAAACGCAGTTTAATAGTTATATCCTTTAGTACATTAGTTACGACTTTTATTCTTTGTATACAATAATTTTTTGATCGAATTAACTGAAATTAGCTGATCTGGTAAACGAAATAAACATTTAAAAATGTTATTAGTGTTCATAAAACAATTAGGGTAGAAACGAAAAAAAGGTTAAAGTTTCAATTATTACGTGTTTTAACATTTATGAGCTATTAATAGTTTTTCTGTGTGGTCTGCGCACATAACTTAAGAGATATAGATATCTTTAAGTTAATATAATATTGACTATTTGACACTTTCAGTTTTCTATTAGCTGGAAAATTCAATTATTACGTGTTTTAACAGTTATGTGCCATTTATAGTTTTTCTGTGTGGTCTGCGCACATAACTTAAGAGATATAGATATCTTTAAGTTAATATAATATTGACTATTTGACACTTTCAGTTTTCTATTAGCTGGAAAATTCAAGTTACATGATCGATATCTGAGTCATTTTGAGTAATGTGATGACGGGATTAGTTTTATACTTGTAGTACATTGAAGAATTCGACATGTATTTGTTCCAAAACCAAAAAAAATCACAAATTTAGTCGTAAATAATTCTACAAGTTACATAAATACTACACATTTTGTATATATGTACATGCAGCGAATGTATAGATATTTTTGGATAAATAGTAGATAAAAATAAATTCTTAGAAATAATATTATTTCTAAGAAATAAAAATAAATATGTTATACGTTTTAGGGAATTCAATAACATGAGAAAGCAGCTAGAAAATATGCCGACGAAAGAAGATTTCATGTAAGCTTTCTGCATATGTATTTTGATAATAATATTAAAGTATATATGTATATGTGTATGTGAATAATGAAAATGTCTTATATACGGTACATGCGGTCATAGTCAAAATTAATCCGATACTTTTTATACATCCTGTATAATATAATATAAACTTTTATTGTTACTGTAATCAGAGTATTCTTTTCGACACTATTGTGTCCTAAACTTGCCGATTAAACAGTATTTTGCAACGTAACATTATTGCACGATAATGACTAAAAGATGAAACTAGGAAGCCTTCATAGATCAAACTTTATTTAAATCATGTATAGAAATGCCCTTTTTCTTTTTATTTATGCATTTGTGATCGAATACATAGATATTAATGTTATAAAAATACTATAAATGGCTAGAAAAAATGTTAACCGTTTTAATTTTTAAGATGAGGATGTTACTATTATTAATACTCTCTAGGCTATTATACTCTGTTTCAGAACCATCACCCAAAAACTTGATAAACTGTTAAAAAAGCAAAGCAATAAAATGCCAATGAAACCACACTGTATTCCATTAAAATCCGTCAAAGAAGTGCAGAACTTCGACAATATTGACGAAGAACAGTACAACGAAGTGGTAGGTCTTAAAGCATAATATATTACAGTAATCATATTATAGTAATGACATGAATATATAAAGAATCTTTATAGATATTCTAGTGTTTCCCAGAACACAGAATTCTATTTTGTTTCATATATAATTTTTTTTCCTTGTCATTGTGTAGAAATTAAATACATTATCATATTTACATTATCCTATACAATGTATTTTAGGTGACATATCTCAAATACTTGGGAGGACAAACTTTGGACGAAAGTGTAAAATTTTGCATGAAACAAATAATAACGGACGAAGCATTAAATAAATATTCCTTATGGGGCGAAAAGGACCGGAATCTCGAACTTTATAATACTCAGTTATTATATGCAGTATATGGTAATATATTTTTATTTATAATATTATTAAAATGGCATTGAAAGAATAAAAATTGAAAAACAAATCTTGTATCACTTATTACAATATTCAACTTGTTTTCAATTTATGAAATATTTATAATCACTGGAATATATTCCTTCTTAACGTTTTTTTGTTATTATTCTGTTCATAAATTTAGAAGCGGTAGCAAACAGCCCTTATTTTGCGGTACCTGACCAACAAAAATTTTATGATGCTGTGAAAGAATCCATAAGATTCGCTAAACAACGACTGCGAAATTCTGTTCGTAGACAACCAGGAGAGACAGGTCGCCGAACAAGGCGGCGCGAGGAAGCAGATGCCATATTTGGCACAAGAAACAGAGAAGAGGAAGAAGAAATAAGCAATAGAAAAGAAGAAGAAGAAGAAGGATGATGATGATGATTAGATAGTAATGACCAGAAATAAAATATTTTTCAATATATATGCATAATTTTCAATTGCAACAATTTATTTATCCTATCATTTCTTATCCCGATTAATTTCACTTAAAAGTTAAAAAATTTTTTATAATTATTTTAGTAATACAAGTTTATATTTGCCGATCGGATTATATTTTCGATATTTTTGCTGTGTGTGTGTGTGTATCCGTTTGAAACCCTTACTCTTTTCAAACATATAAAATAATAAGTAAATAAATCCTTCTTTTTGTTATCACTAGAAAGAAGAATTTACTTATTTATTATTTTACATATCTATTATATATATATATAATATATATGTCAAATAATAAATAAGGAAATTTTTCTTTCTGGTGATAACAAAAAGGAGGATTTATTTACTTATTATTTTATATGTTTGAAAAGAGTAAGGGTGCAAAAAATATATTTAACCGTTTTCGACACGCTGTTGAATTTTTGCTGTAATTTATGACTCGGCATGTGTTGTTGGCAACTTGCTGTCATTTTGCTCTTTATGTACAGCGATAAACCATTGCAGCAAACACATAGCAACTTGACAGCAACACATGCTGAATTCATGTGATATCATACCAGAGGCAAATGACTCACACACCTTGTTCTAAATTTGCTGAAAACTAATGCCCTTTGTTTTCGGCAACGTGGCAGCAACAACACAGACAGGTGGCTATCAGGGTTATTAATGGTGCATACCAGGGTCGAATGTACGATTTTGTGGCCCCTAAGCTATGATCTTAAGGAGGCCCCCATCTTATTAACAAAAAATACATTTTTAAAAATCTTTTCTATACTAAGAAGGCCCCTTTATAATGTAAGGCCCTAAGCTGTAGCTTATCTAGCTTATGTGTAGATCCGGCACTGGTGCATACATATGTAATAATTAAAAATAAATAATTAAAAAAAATAAATTTACTTTTTACTACTTATTTTTTGTTTATATGTATAATCTTATATCAATAAGTTATAATTAGAGCACAAAAAACAGATATTATACTAAAGATATATTTTTCTAAATTTTTAAAGGTTGAGCGTGTATTACATGTTATTAAAATTTTTAATCTCATAGATATTAAAAATATATTTTACTTACAGAATATCTCTTAACAATTTTATTGTCGCAATATAGTACTATTATCTCTGTAAACAAAAATCAAATAAAATGCAAAATTTATTTTTGGAATTAGATAATTATCTATTTTTTGTTCAGTCTTATGGTTCAAATTTGCAGAAGTACTAAATTGCGACAATACAATTGTTAACAGATATTTGGTAAATATAAAATATTTTTAATATCTGTAAGATTAAAAATTTTAAACATTACAACATAGCATTACAATATATTACAATACTATTATACAATAAAATTGATATAAATTTCAATAAAATATAACTTTTTTAATGTAAAAAAACGTAATTTTTAAAATATTTATAGTAATATTATAAAATCATTTCGTAAATTTACGTTATAATAGTAAATTTCATATTTTGTTTTGCAATTATACAAGTATATAAATTATTATTACACAAAAGATTTTATACATTTACACATCAAATGTAAATTTAATATATGAAATTGTACAAATATATATACAAAATATATTATTACAAAAACATTTCTAGAAGTCTACTTTTAAATGTAAACTTACTTGTGCAAACTGCTTACTTACCATATAAGATAATAATTTTATCTACAAGATGTAAATTTATTAATACTTGTAAATATACACCTTTAATAGTTGGTCTCAATATTACCCACTATAATAGTTGTAATTTTACATGAAAATTTTTTACAGTGTAGTGACGCATATTGTTCAAATAATTTACAACTCCTCTAAGTATATATTTATTGTTGTTATTATATAATTATTAAACTTTTGGCAATATTGTCTAAATTGTAGATGTTTGAATTTATTTTAGCTGTTTCTAAGTAATTAGTATCTGTTAAAATACTTGTATCAATCAGAATCTGTAGTCCATAATTTTCAGTTATGTCGCATAAATTATTGCATTTGACACATGCTTGCTTTAATGTGTTAGTGTGTCATTAAAAGCTTCTTGAATACTTTGAAGTCCTCTATTCAATAGTATATCGATATTAATGCTAATAGCCGTGAATTTTCTCTCGTTCGAATAATTACACACTGTGCATGTCTTATTTCTTTTAAAACTGGGTAGAGAGGCAAAAGTATATTCAGCTAAATGGGCAGCATTACACATCGCATCTAAAGAATTAAAGCGTCTAGTATATTTCGACGACTGAAATAATGATGTTTCAATGAGAAAGGAGGCCCTTTCCGCATATTCATTTTTACTAACTTTTCCTCTAGATGCAATTTGTAATGTTAATTGCAAAAAGCGATCGTCAGCAATTGTTTGTAGAATATGTTTATATTCATTTTGTATACCTATCATGTGTACTGTAATATGAAGGAGAGCATCGAAAGCACATGTATTGCGTATCATTATATTTTCTCCTTGTAATTTTGCAGCTTGACATAAATTACCATTCTTCATGATAGGTATGACAGTGGTATGACTAGATTCAACGCTGTCCCATTTGGGACATTAGTAGTATGTTGGCAGGTATGGGCCGTCACAACAAACCCCCCACCGCCTACCCCGTCTAGGCCCCCCGCGGTGGGTCTGGCGCCAAAACATTCCCCCACTCCTCTCTGACGGATGGGAAAAAAAGATGGCGGCTACGGGTAAACAAGATGGCGGATGTTGACAAGATGGCGGAAATTTTTATTTTTCCGAATTGAGAAAATCCAAACGGGGTTCGAACCTGGATCGCTGGATTTCTAGTCCTGGTCCTAGTCTGCTGGGCTACCTATAGATCTAATGAAATAAGTCGTAGGGTCGTATTTATGGCAGGCGCGGGATGACGTAAATTTCTTATTTTTTTCCGAATTGAGAAAATCCAAACCGGGTTCGAACCTGGATCGCTGGGTTTCTAGTCCTGGTTTTAGTCCGCATGGCTACCTATAGATCAAATGAAATAAGTCGTAGGGTCGTATTTATAGCTATGGGGCCTGGCAGGTATGGGACCTGACAGGTATGGGGTATTGTAAGAAATTTCGTTAAAATATAAGACCTGCTCCTGCTACCTATTGGATAGACACTTAATATAAGTGTCCGAGATGTGACAACACTGTAATACGAGCTGAGCTCGTACGTAAAGAATTGCTCCAAAAGAGATCTCCGCGATATCTCGAACAAGTAACATTTAAATTATAATCATGATCTCTAATAAAAGGCTGAGTGGACTTAGAAACTTTTCAACGGTTTATTATCCGGTACCTTACCGCTTCCTATCCTGACACACTGCGGTTAAGTGCAATTAGAATCTTACAAAACAAACGACGTCACACAGTCGCCTCTAGTCCGTGAAGGGAAGGGACGTATTTATGGTGGAGCCGCGTCTACATGAGGTACCCCGGACTCTCTGGCAGGTATGGGGCGTCAAAACAAACGACGTCACACAGTCGCCTTGCGAAGGGTCGTATTTATGGTGGGGCCGCGTCTACATGAGGTACCTTGTACTCTCTGGCAGGTATGGGAAATGTAAACAAACATCGCCAAGGTGTCGAGCGGGGGATGATAGAACTACGACCTGTGAGCGGGCAAGTATGGGAGAACAAAAGAACGACAGAGTCAAACGGTGGATTCTGCTAGACCGATATTCGACGAGATGACGACTAAGGGGGTGCAAACGGTATAGAGCGTGCGCCGGTATAGCGGACAAAAGAACGCAGCGACGAATGATCGGACGACTTTTAGTCTGATATTCGGCATGCTGGTTAAGGTGGCAGCGATATCTCGTGAACGGAATGAGCCACCCCGCGGATTGAGCGCGCTGTAAGGATTGTCGAGTGCAGGAACATGCGAAAAGAGGAAGGAAACAAACACGAGAAATGGAATACAAAATCGTTTATTTGGAATTTTTTCTTAAGAATACATAATTGAACTGACAAAATAAAGTTTATACATTTTATGATTTTCAATAGAAGCAAATTTAATTATAAATGATAAAAGTATACATTAATGTATGAATTACAATTTTCGTTGAAATCTAATTATATGTACAATTTGATCGAAGTAAAGAGCAATTAATTCTAAAAATACAATTTCAAATTGATCGTCGAGAAATGTTAAATCTTTTAGTTGCGTACGTACATTAGTTTGTATTTCGCGACAATTAGATTTGAACGCGAGTTTTATAATATCGTTTTCGATATAACCCACGATAGGTAGTCTTATTTGTATTTCATTAATAAGATATTTAGCGCAATCATTGGCACTAGTGGTGATTATATTCAGTCGATTCAAATTAGCGTTTACACATTCGAGTATATTTTCTAGTCCCAGAAAACTAGCTCTCTGCATTGCTATAGCGAGCGAATAAGTCCGGCGTTTCTTTGGAGCATGAATTTCTTCTTTAGTCGTGGTATTTTCCAAAGGTTGAACTTCTTGTCCGTTTTCTCGATATGTCAATAACAAAGCTCTTGCTCCATAAGCAGTGGTGAAATTTATAATTATCTTGTTGATAATAATCGAGTTTGCCGTAATACTATTTCCATTTAAGTAATCCGACATTTGCTTCATATTTTCTTGAAATTTTTGCCATTCCGCCATGTTGAAGCAAATACCATCGGCTCCCTTGGATGAAAATTTAACGAAAGGTTGAAAATCAAACTCGTCGCTGTTGATTGAAGTTTGCAGCCCAACATGAATTTTCTTCGTATAAGAAAAATTCAATCCATATGTTGTAGATAATAGCATGCAATTCTGCACAATTTTTTCGGTGATGTCGCATCTTGCTTCGGAAGTGTCGCTGCACTTTGTCGGTTTTTCGGATTTCACAATTTCCCGGCGTTTATCCATGACACTGATTTTTATACGCAGACGCAAAACGAAAACACGAAAACTGAAACTTGTTCGCTGTTGATCTTGCAGGTTCGAATGCTAGGAGACGAATGAGAAAAATGTTACAATCTTCCGCGTAATAGAAAATCGGAAAAACGGTGGGGGAAATTTGAACACATAAACTTTTAAGCACTATGATTGGTCGCAAAGGCGAAGCATTGACAAATATTACTTTTCCGAATTCCCACGAAAATTCTACTAGATAAAAAAAAGTTTCGATTTTCATGTCGCGACATGTTACGGAATAAATTTTCATGATTTTACAACGGAAAAATTTTTGCACTCTATTGTGGTTTTTACTACGCGATTGTTATATAGAGGATTATTCTTATTCAAACAACAGAATTTCCACCCGTTGCGTAGTATTTCTTAACAAGTTAAGCGTCGTCGGAATTTTTACTACGTGTTCAATACTATAGGATTATTCTTATCCCGATTCGATTATTTGTTATTTTTATTTTTTCCGAGGCGCCTCGCTCTCCTATCTTGAAGTACCGTTCGTTGAATAATAGGATTATCGTGAAAAGTACGAGCGAAACGTTGTACGACGAAAGGACCTGGACCGTTGTCCGGTTTCAAAGGAAGTGTAATAAAAATATTTGAAAACAAACAATGCTTTTTTCCTAAATTTTCTCAAGGTGGGGAAAACTGGTATAAAACGGGAAGACGCTAAAAAATCGCACAGTTTCACATTTTCTCGCGCATTCGGGATCATAGCGATCTGTATTTCCGTCTTCGTGTGATTTCACCGCGTATCGAAGCAACGTTGAATTAAAAATGTCTAGTTTGCGGGAAATTATCGAATCGTGTTTGCGATTGACGCGTAGTTTAAACGGGCTCTGCATCGATAATTATTTATCGTCGTTATCCGACAACGACGATAATAATTATGTTGTATTCGCAAAGTTTGCGGGTGCGTGCCCTACCGCGGTGCTCGCGGTTTTATTCCGTTTGGGGCATTTCTCGATTTACCTCCAGCTTTTGATTATTGCCGGCGAAATAATCGAGATGAGACGTGTGTTTAACGACAACGAAGAAGAGGATGCGGGAGGCTATATCGCCGGCCTGCTGAATTACTATCGTGGTGCGGTAAAAAATGGTAAGTTTCTATTTTTTATTATGAATATTTAAAACAAAATTTAAAAAAATTAAAATCATTATTTTTTAGGAACGCTACAATGTCACGAGCCGAAAAAAGTCATGGTGGTGGAGGGTGTGGTGCGTAGCGAGCGTCAAAATTATGTCGAAGAGCGAGCTACTCAACGCCGCGGGGTAAGACGACGAGACGATACCTCGCCTGAAGCTGGACCTTCGTGTAAGTAATAGACCTTCGTAAAAGTAATTTATATGAAATAACAGCATTGATTTAATATTAGGAAATTTTTCAAAAAATTTAATGTTTTAGCTCGCGCGCGAATTATTCTTACGCCGGAGCTTGTCGATCTTGTGAGCAACGAATCGACGAGTCAGTCGGCTCCTCGCGAAGTGAGCTCGTTCGATGAGGAGGAAATATTCAGTCCTTTGTACAGTAAGTGATAAAAAAAGTTATCTTAGCAGAAGCATAAAATAACTAAAAAATTTGAAAAATTAATAACGTAAATTTTTAGATAACGACCGTCAACAGAGCGTAATATTACCCGAGGCTGACGACGAAGAGGAAGAGCAGGAGGAAGAGCAGGAGGAGGAGGAGGAAGAGGAAGAGCAGGAGGAGGAAGAGCAGGAAGAGGAATTACAGGAGAGAAATTATGAAGGAGAGGATGAACAAAGCCACGACGGATGGGGAATGGGTGACAGAGGTAAGAAAGATTGCAAATTTTTACAGTTGCTTTTATGCTCGAATTTTATTTTTTAAACATTAAAATTAAACATTAAAATTTTCACAGGATACAGTCCCCCTGTGATTTCTTACTCTCCCGATTACAATTATCAAACGAGGGTGTAAAATAAAAAAGAAGAAAATCTAGAGGTGAGCTGATTTAACACTTTTTCGATTTTTATTGCAAATAAAATTCGAGCATGAAGATATAAAATATAATATTTTATCAAATTTTTAATTAATTCGCTAATTTTTTAATTTTGACTTTTGCAGTTCAAACAGGTGGCGGTAGAGAAGAAGAAGAGTCGGAGGAAACTCGGTCGGGCGTGGAATCGACTGGCGAAACCGACGAAAGAGCGCCGCAGGAAGAGGAAAGAACGGAGGAGGAGGAAACGAGGCGAGCGGAGGATATCGATGCAGCATCGGCGGCGGAAAGGAATAATAATCAGGTCGGCGATAATTTTAATTATATAGAATTAGTATCGGAAAACACGCGTAGATTTAGAAATTTCGGGATAGAGGGTAGAGAAGCTAGATTCCGTATACTTCCGTTTCCCGAGGGAGGAGGGGAGGTTTACACGCGATTGGAAAACGCGTTTCGCGAAATTTACTCTTACGCGATATTTTCATGCGTACCGGGAGATTATGTTGGATTGTCTTTCGACTCTCCGGCTCTTTCTCACGGCCCCGCTGGAATATCGTTCCGTAGGGCGAACGATTTGACTCCCGAGAACATTTGGAATCTCGTGAGTTTATTAGCTCAAAGTTCAGGGGGGTTAAACGTAGCGCAAGAGTTTAATATTCGCGTTTTTCGTATCACCCCTCCCACGGGACGTGGATATAACGCTCTAGATATTGTTGGTAAACGTTCGAGTTTAACAATAAACAACAACGATAATCTGTGTTTTCCTTGCGCGCTCGTGACGGCACAGATTTATAACGAGCGTGGAAATGTGCGTACGGGCGAGTTGCATGCGAGATGGAACGCGGTGAGAAAACGAAATTCGTCGTTGCAACGCGAACTCGCCGTCGAGTTGACGAAAAAAGTCGGTATCGCGATTCCGGAAGTCGGCTGCGGAATTAGGGAAATTGAACATTTCCAACAATATTTAGCCGCGGAAAATGTCGCGATAATAGTTTACAATTCCGACACTTTTGGTCGCGGGGGTAAACCGTTATTCGACGGAACAGCGGTGCTAGCCTCTCTACATCGAGAACCTATATCTCGATTAAATATTTTATTTGTCGCCGAATCGCGTCATTATAGCGTGATTTTAAATTTAAGAGCCGCTGCTGGAAGTAGAGGGTATTGCATTCCGTGCAACGTAGCTTATCGCAGTGACGCGAAAGGGCATCGATGCTCTAATAAATGCCCGCGTTGTAACATGGTTCCAACTTGCGAGAGATTCGAACATGAGCGAATACGCTGCACGGAATGTAATCGCGAATTTTTTAATCGCGCGTGCCTCGAGCGTCATCGCGCGCAAAAATCGTACGACGGGCATTCGCTTCAAAGCGTTTGTAGCGTTATACGATTTTGCGGCGAGTGCGGTCGTGTAATCGAACGAAAGAAACAGCACGAATGCGGCGCGGCTTTCTGTTTCACGTGTCGTTCTCACCAACCGCTAAATCATTATTGCTGCATGATGCCGATCAATCGAGCTTCGAGTAGCATCGTGGGTCGCTCTTCGGAAGAGCATTTCGAAGATCAAAATGAGGATGAACACGTGTCGAAAACAGAAAACCGCTCCGCATTCGTGTTTTACGATTTCGAAACACGACAGGATGAAACGCTTCGAGGTACCGCTAATGTAAAAATTCACGTGCCCACTCTCTGCGTCGCGCAGCAGATTTGCGAATCGTGCGCGGAAATAGAAGATATGTCGGTGCGGTGTCGTTGGTGCGGTATCCGCGAATTTACATTTCGTCACAATCCTGTTAAAGAATTTGTAAATTTCGCGACGCGTCCGACGACATATTTTAAAAAAATAATTTGTATTGCTCATAACGCAAAATCGTTCGACGCGCAATTTATCCTCCGATATTTACCATAGTAGAAAGCGGTATTTCGACAGAACCTCGTGTAATTTTGAGCGGTACTAAAATCATAGTACTAACGGTAGGAAATACGAAATTTATCGACAGTGTTAATTATATGCCGATGCGGTTATCCGAATTACCAAAAACTTTTGGGCTGGCGAATACTTTGGATAAAGGCGTCTTTCCGCATTTATTATATAACACGCTCGATAATCAATTCTATGTAGGACCGTTGCCGGGCGTCGAGTATTACTCTCCGGAAACTATGAATACGAAAGAACGCGAACAGTTTTTAGCATGGCACGACGAGTTAACCCGGGCGAATTATATTTTTGATTTTCAACTCGAGATATCGCGCTATTGTCGCAACGACGTGGATATTCTTAGACGAGCGTGCATGGCTTTTAGGAAAATTTTCCTGAGGCGCGGAAAAGTGTGCCCGTTCGAGGAATGTACAACAATCGCTTCCACGTGTATGAGGGTTTTTAGAAAAAACTTTCTGCGTGAAAGCGAGATTGGTATAATTCCACCGGGTGGGTACAGACACGCGAATACGCAATCGCGCAAAGCACTGCGTTGGCTGGTGTGGATGGAGCGAGAGCTCGGACATCCTATAAAGGTCCGTTTATACATATCCGTACCGTGTCCGTACCGTGTCCGTACCGTACACGTCCGTGCACGGATGCTAGATTCGATTCCATATGATTAAATGTAAGTATTTACACTATTCCGTATCCGTGCCGTCCGTGTCCGTACCGGCACCGCAGATATCGTTGGCGACGATATTTTCACGGACCGGACGGCACTGAACGTGTCGGTACTGACAAATGTAAATAGGCTTCAGTGTAGCATTCAGATTTTTGAGTCTCATTTTGTATCAATCTGCGATATTGAGAGCATTCTTTTAAAATAAAGAAATGGATTATGATAGAATTATTTCAACAAAATTGATAGAATTAGTGCAACAACACATCGAATTATACGATCTTTCCCATCCAAAATATCTTGATGGAATTTATAAAGAAAAACTGTGGCAGAGTATTTCTCAAGAACTTGACCAACCAGGTAATTTTACTCATGATAAATATTATTTTACAAATAAATTTTTATATTCATTAAACATCATTTTATTTGAAGAAAAAATACACAATTCTCTTCAAAAATTTATACATATGTAGGAACGTGTTTTCGCTAGCCGGTTCTCTCCATCTTGTATATTGTTTTCGTATTTTATTATCAATTAAATTGAGTAACACATTAAAAGCATGTTCTGACATTCTAAAATATTGATAAAATTTAGTTGCATCATAAAAAAATTCTTTATATGTAAAATGTAAAAAATTCATCTTTTGTTTTTCGTTTTGTCCATGCTTTATGAACCCATAAAATCCGTTTTTTTTTTTTTTAAGATTTCTTTTCGTCTAAAATTAATGCTATTACCGCTAATTCGTTTATCGATAGCTTTGCCATGTTCACAGTTCAGATGTATGTCTCAAGACTGATGTTTCAAAATATTCACGGATGCGAGCCGGATATGTGTAAATACTCATATCGAATCTTGCCGGTACGGTACGGACACGGTACGGATACGGTACGGATATGTATAAACGGACCTTTAAGGTACGGACCTTTAATTTACACATATCCGGCTCGCATCCGTGAATATTTTGAAACATCAGTCTTGAGACATACATCTGAACTGTGAACATGGCAAAGCTATCGATAAACGAATTAGCGGTAATAGCATTAATTTTAGACGAAGAGAAATCTTAAAAAAAAAAAAAACGGATTTTATGGGTTCATAAAGCATGGACAAAACGAAAAACAAAAGATGAATTTTTTACATTTTACATATAAAGAATTTTTTTATGATGCAACTAAATTTTATCAATATTTTAGAATGTCAGAACATGCTTTTAATGTGTTACTCAATTTAATTGATAATAAAATACGAAAACAATATACAAGATGGAGAGAACCGGCTAGCGAAAACACGTTCCTACATATGTATAAATTTTTGAAGAGAATTGTGTATTTTTTCTTCAAATAAAATGATGTTTAATGAATATAAAAATTTATTTGTAAAATAATATTTATCATGAGTAAAATTACCTGGTTGGTCAAGTTCTTGAGAAATACTCTGCCACAGTTTTTCTTTATAAATTCCATCAAGATATTTTGGATGGGAAAGATCGTATAATTCGATGTGTTGTTGCACTAATTCTATCAATTTTGTTGAAATAATTCTATCATAATCTATTTCTTTATTTTAAAAGAATGCTCTCAATATCGCAGATTGATACAAAATGAGACTCAAAAATCTGAATGCTACACTGAAGCCTATTTACATTTGTCAGTACCGACACGTTCAGTGCCGTCCGGTCCGTGAAAATATCGTCGCCAACGATATCTGCGGTGCCGGTACGGACACGGACGGCACGGATACGGAATAGTGTAAATACTTACATTTAATCATATGGAATCGAATCTAGCATCCGTGCACGGACGTGTACGGTACGGACACGGTACGGACACGTATAAACGGACCTTTATTCACGCAGGGCGTACCCGCGAATATCGCGTACTCGACGGCACACTCGTCGACGGATATTACGAATCGTTAGAAAACGGCGTAACGCGACATCACGTGTTTCAATTTCACGGATGTTTTTGGCACGGTTGCCCGTCGTGCTTTAGAATCAACCGCGACAGTAACCTCTCCGTAAACAGTGAACGTAGGGATACGATCGATTTGCGTTATGAGCATACAGTCGCAACGACATATCGTCTTAGAAAACGCGGATACACGGTGACGGAGAAATGGGAGTGCGATTTTGATCGTGCGATGGCTGTAAATAGCGTAATGCGGGAATATTTACAGCACCATCAAATGGTTGAAAACGAACCGCTCAATCCGCGCGATGCGTTTTACGGCGGCCGTACGGGGAATGTCGCGACTCGATATGAAATTACGGGTACAGAGAAGATACGATACATCGATGTATGTTCTCTGTATCCGTATGTTTTAAAAACGGGTACTTTTCCGATCGGACATCCCACGGTGTATGTCGGGGAGGAATGTTCGGTGCTAATCGGAGAAGGCCCGAATTACAATTTTGACTCCGTCGAAGGCCTCGTACGTTGCAAAGTACTCGCACCGCGCGATCTCTTTCACCCCGTGTTACCGTATCGCGTACGCGGAAAATTGTTATTCGCGTTGTGCCGCAGTTGCTGCGAAACATTTTCACGCGAAGATTATAAACACGGGCCTTCCGAACGTGAATTTACGGGTACATGGGTATCGTGCGAATTGCGCAAAGCGCTTGAAAAAGGTTATTTCGTGTCGGAGGTTAGCGAGATTTGGCAGTACAACGCAACACGCTACGATCACGGTACGCGGCAGGGTGGGTTATTCGCCGAATATATTAATACATTTTTAAAATTAAAACAAGAAGCCAGCGGGTGGCCGAGTGAATGTACCGATGACGAGGCTAAAGAACGATATCTTCGTGATTACGAGGAAACCGAAGGTATCGTTCTCGAAAGTAACAATATCGCGAAAAATTCGGGATTACGTTTGGTCGCGAAGTTGTGTTTAAATTCTTTTTGGGGGAAATTCGGCCAACGACCCAACCTAACGAATACCGAAATCGTAAAAACTCAGCAACGATTAGCGAGTTTGCTCACAAGCCCCAAACATGAAATAACCGAAATACTGCCGGTAAACGAAGATGCGATGTATGTTTCATGGCGACTGCGGGAAGAGGCCGACGTTCCCTCGCCTCTTACCAACGTCGTTTTAGCGGCGTACACGACGGCGCTAGCGCGATTAGTGTTGTATAAATATTTAGAACGCTTAGATCGACGCGTTTTATATTACGATACCGATTCTTGCATTTATGTAAGCAGCGATGATCCTTCCGAATACGAGTCGCGTACGGGTAATTTTTTGGGCGATATGACGAACGAACTCGAAAGCTATGAGTCCGGTAGTTACATCGAGGCGTTTGTATCCGGTGGCCCGAAATTTTATGCTTACGTTGTTCGCACACCGGAAGGACTCACGCACGAAGTTTGCAAAGTAAAGGGTATAACCCTAAACTTTGCAAACTCATGCTTAGTCAATTTTAATAGTATAAGAGAATTAATATTGCAAAAAGAGCGAGAGGGACGAGAAGAGGAAAGTGAAGAAGAAGAAGAAGAAGGAAAGTCACATAGAACATCGATAAATCTACGTTTCAGAGCAATTCGGCGTACGGCTTTTCACGAGTTAATAACTCGCGACGAAGTGAAAGCTTGTACTCCTGTGCTATTGAAACGTAGATTTATCAATAGTCGTTGTTCCGTTCCTTACGGTTACGCGATTCGATAATTTTTACAGAATTGTTCTTTCGCTGTCGACGGTTAGCGTGTGTTTTCCGACTTTATATAAATAGCTTTAAGTAGATTTATAAATTTTTGTAAAAGTATAAATAAAAAACTTTTTTATTTAATTTAAGAAAATATTGCTAGTTTTAAAATGTAAAATGTATAATTGTATAAAAACCATGTAAAAACTATGAAAAATTTAAGAAATAAAAACGAATATTTTTATTTTTCTCAAATCATGTACTTTTATTCGTAAAAATAAATGTTTTCTCGCATAATTTTTCTTAAAGATTTTTCTTCCTCCTAACTTACTTTCCCGTATAAAACCCTCATTTTTTCCGAGAAAAAAAAGCGTTTCATCGCGCGAAGTAGCGTTTCCACTCTTGGACGCTGGCGCGAGCAATTTCGGCGGTTGCGCTTGTCCAGCGTCTCCGCGGACCGAATCAGCTTGTTCGAGTCCGCGAGTTGTACGCTAGCGCGAGCAAGCGGTCACCGCCGCCGCCGCCGCCGCCGCCGTCAGTGGGCAGTAAGCTTATCGCGTCATAGTGTTTCGCTGATTTTTTTCGTTTATGAAGGCGCGAGCGAACGGCGAAGAGTTCATTTCGCAAGATGGACATACGCTGGAAACATCCTTGGACGTCTATCGTCAGCGGTCCCACTGGATGCGGCAAAACGGTCTTTGTAAAAACTTTTCTCAAATATCTATCCGAAATGGCCGATGTTTCTTTCCAAAGAATTTTATTTTATTACGCCGAATGGCAGGATGCTTATCGACAACTTCAATACGCGTTTGAGAAAAAAGAAAGGAACGCTGCGGGAAAAATAAAGAAAAATGCAATCGAGTTTCGCGAGGGGTTGCCACAAGCGCATGATTATTCCCACGATCCTCTCACACCAAAGTTGGTGATAATCGACGATCTTATGAGAGAATCATCCTCGTGCGACGTCATCGTGGATCTTTTTACAAAGGGTAGTCACCATAAGAATCTCAGGGTGCCATTACATGGAGCGTAACTGGCGTAAAGCGTAACTCATGTAAATTTGCGCCGACCAATCACATCGTCCCAAGCTTCCGTCTAGTAACTTTATGCTTTTTACGCTATGACCGTTACGTCGAATCCAATTTCTGGCGTAAGAAACGCAGATATGTGCGTATTGACGTTTCAGCTCGCCATCTTGTATTCATTAATATGCACGTGTGCACGAGTGCTCTCAAATTGGTCGTATTGTGCTTACTTCTAAGCTATTTTATTATCTGGAGGAAGTATCCTATCAAAGGTCTGCTTATTTATTTGCTTATTAACAAAGAATCGAGTAAACGGGTGTCTATTAACACTTTGTCACGTTTTTGATGAGATTCATCACGATCCGGCCGTTGCTGGCCTCTCATCTTTTGTTCTCATCACTGTGCCTTTTTAAGGAAAATACCTTTTTATTTGTTCTACCAGAAAATCCACTGTGGAGACAAAGGACACTCATTCCAAGGAACAGTGCCCTCGGTTTTGAGAAGCCCCCAACTGCGTGTGTTATAAAGATGAATAATCAAATCAGGGTAAGTTAACAAATATTTAATTTTTTATATAATAGCTTTTTAGCTTTTTTATATCTGTCACTGCTCACAGCATGTCGATACAAAATTTTAAGGTTGCAGTTTGTTATAAATAGGTCTTACTCTTGCTACTTGCATTTTTTACATTTGAAATCTTTGTTTTCTCTTTCTCAAATATCTAATATTTATCTTGTTTTAAATGCATGAATTTTTGAAAATTTTAAAGCAGCATGAACATCTTAATGTTTGCATTGCACGCTTGAATCCTTTCAGCACAAATGTGGGTATTGTGGGTGGCTGTTCAGTTTTACCACTAATTTTTTCGAGCATGAATGCTTCAAACATTATGTGGAGGACAAAGATCGCATTTATATAGATGAAAATAATGTTGTGACAATACGTATGTTTACTGCATTCTTTTATTCTTCGCGCATATTTTATTGTATTATAATAATTAAATATATCCATTTGTTTAATGATCTAAGGCAATACAAAGACTGCGGAAGATCCTGTATGTACAGACACTTTGGATGAACTCTTGATTGGAGCAGTGAAGGCAAGGAAGGGTCTCTACGACCATCGTATACCTCCTAATGAAAGAACCAATTTACGTAAAAATGCGTTGTGGACAGAAGTTTCAAATACTCTAGGAGGTACTATCTATATCTTTTGTGAATACAAATATGCAAATATTTTATACATTATAAATTAATTATGAAATTAAATTTTTAGGGGCTTTTAATCCAGAGGAGGCTAAAGCTCGTTGGAAATATTTGAGAGATAATTACATAAAAGCTCGCAAAAAGGTTAAAGGCTACATTCCCAGTGGATCGGCAGCCAAAACTAGTGCATCAAAGAAACCTAAGTTTAGATTTTATGACATCATGACATTTTTGAACGACTTGCTTGAGACACGACAGTAAGTTCTTTAAGCTCTTCAAAATAGATGTACAAGACAACTTTTCATGTTCGATGCGCTCACATAGGATGCTATATATATACATATATTTATTTATTTATTTATTTATTTATTTATTCCAGGACTGTGAGTTCATTGCCAAATGATGTTGCTGAAAGTGAAGAATATGGAACACTCGACCAATACGAGAATTATGATAATGTGAGGTTTGATATTTCTCCTCGGACGCCGACTACCATTCATGCCTCTCCACCAGCACTGAGTCCTACTTCTGATCCTCCACGAACGCCCACACCAACTCTCGTTTCTCCGCGGCCGTCAACGTTCAGAAGCGTCTCTCCAACAGTCATCAATATGACTTCGCGAATAGCGGCCACAAATTCAAGAAGTTAGTATTAGTTATTATGTTTTTCTCCCGTGTCTTTTGACGATAATAACTGTACACGTATTGAAATATTTATCGCTACAATAATATATTACTATCTTGTTTTCAGGATTGTTGCAAAGTGCTGACTATGCGGATGTACCCCGACAAATGTCCGCACTCAAAAGTAAGTCAAATTTTAAGAAAAATAAATTTTAACAAAGTAAATATATTATAAAATGTAATTGGAATATTTTAAAAATAAATTATTACAATAAAAATTTGAGTTGAAAATGAAATAGTTCATTTACTAAGATTAATAATAATAATAATAATTTTATTTAAATATTAAAATTTCAATATACCTTAATAAAATTTTAATCAATAAACATGTATGTATGTTTATATTGTGTTCACGCAAGCATATAACATGATTGATGTATTAAAAGTCTTACATTATGTTTCAGAGCAAAAGACCGATGTATTACAAACTGCTATAATAGAAGCCTTAAAAGAACCAGCACACATTGTTGATCCGCTAGATGGATTTCTAGCACGGTTGGGAGAAGGCATGCGAAGGTTGTCATATCGCGACAGAAGTCGCTTAGAAATACAATTTCTGACGTTTCTGCTCGCCGAAGAAGAAGAAAAATTGCATCGTAAGCAGCTTACAACGTAGCGTAGTACGTGATGCGATGACGGAAATTTCGCTCCCGATTTTACGATTCTCCGATATTATGTGCGTCTTAATTAAATTTAAGTAAAATATTTAAAATTATATTAAAATTATAAATTTAAGTAAAATATTTAAGTAAAAAAATGTATTATATTTATAATTATTAAAAAATTTATTATACTTATAATTATAGTGAAAAGAGACTTAAAAATTTGAAAATATCTTATAAAAATAAAACACAAAATAAAACACAAAATATGTTTATCTTTATTATAAATATACATATAATATACATATATATATATATATATATATATATATATATATATATATATATATTACCATTTTAAAAATCATTGAGCAGAACTTTTTTCCATTGCCAGGGTACTGCCCCGTTGTTTTCGAAATATGTAGCAAAGTCGTCTCGAATTCTGGAAGCAAGACGGGTATGAGTGTTTGTTCTATTAGCATTGTTTATTTCTTGCAATGCACCGCTTGTCCTTAATTCCACTTCACTGAGAATACGACTATAACGCCTTTCGGAGAGTGGCAATTTATTTTCATTCTGAATCACGAAATTATGCAAGCATACAGTCGCTTGAACAATTTTGACTGCAATAGAGACAGATGCGATTATCGGTCGACGATAAATTCGCCATTTCGCTGCTAAAATGCCAAACACGCTTTCAATCATTCTTCGTGCTCGACTGAGACGGTAATTAAAGACTTTTCTTTGACAATTTAGACGTCCGCTTCGTGGATACGGCCTCATCATGTAATGAGTCAAAGCGAATGCTTCATCCGCTACTAATATAAATGGTAATGCTGGCCCAGAAGATTCAATTGGTCTCGGTTGTGGCAAAGTCATTTGATTTTGTTGAAATCGCTGACCAAAGTTTGAATGCGTGAAGATCCCGCCGTCGCTCTGTCTGCCTTCTCCACCAATATCAACCAATGTGAAACAGTAATTGGCGTCACAAACCGCTAATAAATTAATACTATGACTTCCTTTGTAATTATAAAAAGTTGAGCCACTGTGAGGAGGTGACTGAAATATAGAAAATGACCATTTTCATTTCTTTAAGTAAATATAAATACTAAGTACATTATTTAAACATCGACTTACCTGTATTATTACGTGCTTTCCATCTATCGCACCTATGCAATGCGGAAAATGCCACTTCGTCGCAAAATCATTGGCGATTCTCAGCCAATTCTCTTTCTTTATTTCAGGGAAAACTGACTTGTGGAGAGTATTCCACAATTCCTCGCATGTTTCAGTAATAATTTTTGAGACAGTGGTTATTCCAATCCGAAAAGAATAAGCTATTGAAGTCATACTGTCCCCAGATGCTAAATAACATAAGCATACTAGAAGCCGGGTACGGGGGCATATTGGATCTCGAATGACAAACTGTTTTTCAATGAGTGGCCCAATAACATTCAACAACTGATCGAACATGTCTACGGACATTCTACAATAATTAAAAAACATTTCGTGATCTCCAAACTCCATTTCTCTGACCAGATTATTACTGGCACCTTGCAATAATCTTTGTCTTTCTCTAAATATCGGACGCACCCACATTTTATGATGAACTTTTTCCTCTTGATGCATCATCAGTTTCCATATTAGAAACAGTTTGAATATATGTCGTTTCTCAACTTTCCGCTGTTGAAGTGTTTGCTTCATCTTCTTCCACTTTTGCCATTTTTTCCATATAATTATTAATATTATGTTAGGATCCATTATGGTGTTTTCATCCATTATAATTTGTTGATGTCAATTCCAGTTTTCTGTGTATTTGTGCCGTAAGATGAATCAGCATGAGCGCAGGTAGAAGCGGTTTCTGTTGTTCTTGTCCACTTGTAAAACCTGAGCAGTGTGAAGAAGCGACTGTAATATAAATGTGGATCTGCTCGATGCTACAGCAAGTACTGCGAGCACTTAATTGTATTACGTATATATATTCTTCTTACCTTTCATTTATTATTTAGATTACATATATATTTTCTTATCCCTCTTTTATTAATAGCATTTAATGGTAAAAATATTAAATGATCTGAACGGAAAATGCAGTGACACACGTGCCATGGACTGTTTTAAACATCCAATTAAATTTTTCAGTTTTTCATGTATAAAATATTTATCATCAAAATATGCGCACGTCATACGCGAACACAAAGCATGGGTTTTACATGACGCGTATTTTTCGTCACTTTTCGAGATGGGTAGGTTACGAAAACCAATCGCAAATCGATTTAACATTTCCGTTAGATTGTACAACGGAAACCCTGATCTACAATTGGTTGAATTAGTTACGCGTTGCGCTCAATACGCTCCATGTAAATGCCGTCCTTCAGATTAGCGTAACCGTGGCGTAATTTTTATTAAATTACTAGAACGCTATATAAAATTACTAAATACGCAAATTACGCTTTACGCCAGTTGCGCTCCATGTAATGGCACCCTCAGCGTTATACTTATCACGCATAATCTATTTCACCAGAGACGATGTCAGCGCGACATATCGCTTAATACCAATTACATCGTCGTCTTCAAGAACCCGCGCGATCGCGCTCAAATTCGTCATCTCGCGCGACAGGTGTACCCCGATGACCCAAAGTTTCTAGAAGAAGCATACTTTGACGCAACCTCGCGCCCCCACGGATATTTATTACTCGATCTGAAACAATCGACTCCGGACAAATATCGATTTCGGACAAGCATCTTTCCCGACGATGCGTTGCGTTACGTCTACGTACCGCGCAGATCCAGCGTATAAAAAGTATGCACCATCGCTCGCGAGATGACAGTTGCGAGTGACTTTCTCACGATGAAAGTAGCGGCGTCGGACGGTGCAACGAAAACCGCTAGACGTTCGATCGGAAAGAGAAACGTTTGTCTTCTAGAGGCGCTGTGTCATCTGAACAAAAATCAACGCAGCTCCTTCCTGCGAACCGCGGACGAAAAATTTATTCGCTGTATTTGCGAATGCGTTTTCAACACGCTCAATGGTAACGTTGCGCTCGAACGGCGCGAAAAAAATCGTCTGAGCAAATACAAAACGACGCTACGTCGTATCGCGTCAAAGCGCGGAAATTGGAAGAATAAAAGAAAGCTATTGGTACAACGAGGTGGATTCTTATCCTATATTATCGTTCCTCTATTAGAGGCCTTATTTTCGCGAATCATAGACAAGGTGACGGCTTAAAACACAAGAGAGAAAATAATATCGAGTGTTATGGAAAGAGCGAAAAAAATGGTTTTAATTTCTACGGAAAATCTCGAGAGAATGCAGCGTCAATTGCATCAACCGACTACCGACTACGGCGCACCGCTCGTGGAAAACACACCGGACGAAAGCGTTAATAATAATAATAATAATAATTATAATTCCGTACGAACACCCGGAACCGCTCTATCCAGACTCGATGCGGAGATGAGTCGAATTCTTAATTCGCCCTATCTGAACGACGAAGCCGAGAGATGGAAGATGTACAAAGAGGCTCTTTGGCGATATCTTCACTTTGTACGAGTAGCACACGGACGACGAAATCAAGACGCGCGTAACGCCGAGGAAGAAGAAGAGGAAGAAGACGCGATGGACACTCGCGAAGAAGAAGTACCGCCGAGCGATCTCTCATTCGCTCCGGGCTCTAGTCGTGCGAGAAGCCTCCCGAAAGAACACGACGCGAGTCCAATGCTGCCAGAAACGAGCGGCGGCATCACACTAATACAACCGAGAACCGATGACGTCACCCTATCCGTGTGAGCTCGACCCGGTCGACCAATGGAAGAGAACGCCGTCTCCCTTCCACCGAGCCGACGCAACAGACGATAAATGCTAAGAAGTAAGTGTTTCTAAGGCATGTGGCTGGAATATGAAAAATCCCGTGTTCGAGATTTGCTTCTCGCAACTTTCTTTTCTTTTTTCCGCATTTGTTTCTAACAGTGTAAATTATCAAATAATCTTTTTTTTGCTTAAAAAATAATAGTTTATATTTATTAATAATATTCGCATATGTTAAAACTAACAATTTTTGAAATAATTCAGATTTGCTATTGTCAATAGAAAAATGAAGTTATTTTGCAATATTGCAACAAAGTGTAAATTTAACATATACTATGTTCTTGCCATTCGCCTTATTCGTTTAGCCATGCTTGCTTTGGCATTTATGTCTATCGACTCGAAAGATTTTACATACCTGTAAAACTTTTAATTATTTCCCAACTTACAATTAGTCACTCGCGTCCTGATATTTTTTCTCCCGTTCAATAATTTTCTATTCGTACATTCGGAGAATCCGAATAGTGAGATCAATAATGTACTTAATTTTCGTACACTCTAGTATCTCAATCTGAGATCGGTGTACATTTTAACGTGTCAAATGTAGACGAATTATTTCTATATAAAAGATAATTAAAATTTTCACACCAACAATCTATGATATATGCTTCATATGCCATATTATATTTTATTCCATTTTTAATCATTTATTTTAAATTACTGCATATTAGCAGAAGTTACTGTACTATGGAGATGAGTGGAGGAGACGGTAACATATATTATAAATGCAGTCAGATTTATTGTACTCTTGTTAAAATATTGTAAAAATAATGTATTATTAGTAATTATAATAGTATTTATTAGTAATTATAATAGTATTATTAATAGTGGTCTTCCGCACCACCTTCGAGGTTCCACTAACGGCGCGTTAGGTTTTTTTAGTGGACCTTCGCCAGGAGCCCTATTATACCACATTTCATTAATCTTTCTATATATTTCTTTTATACATATGTGATGTCATTTGCAGACATGTTAGTAATATTTTATTTATCTATAAATATGTGACGGGATAGAGAGTTAGCACGAGATAATTGATTTTATTTGAAATTTTATTTTTTATATATGTAAAATAAATCTTAATATAAAATTATCACAATATGCCTAGTCAATATATATTTATTATAATGTTATCACATAAATTAGATTAAAAAACATATTATTAATAATAATAATAAATCAATAAGAAAAATATAAAATAAAAATATAAATAAAAAATTAAAAAATAATAAAAATATCGTCAAAAATAATAAAAATATAAATAAAAAAAAATATAAGTATATTGTATAAGTAATATAAATTAAAAAATAAAAATATAAGTATATTGTATAAGTAAATAAGTTAAAAAATAATAAAAATATAAATAAAAAATACAAAAAAAATATTAAAAAATAAAAGTTTGTTAAAAAAATAAAATTAATATTAATATAAAATTAATATATAAAATTATTTTTATATTTATCTAATATTTTTTTAATTTATATAATATTTTTTTATTATGATATGGCCTCTCCGCCCTGGCCACCTCTCGGTCCCCACTCACCTCTGCCACCCCATCCACCTCTGCCGCTCCATCCACCTCTGCCTCCCCATCTACCTCTGCCTCCCCATTCACTTCTTCCACCTCGCTGGTGATACCAGCGAGCGCGAGACTTTCCGCCTCCTCTCCTTTTTTCTAAAAAATAAGCACATTTACAGATAAGTACTATATTAAATAAAACAATCATGCATATAAATTAATCATTTAGTTACAAAAAATAAAAAAAAATAATAATGTACCTCTTGTTTGTTCCTCCGGCTGCTGCTGCTCTTGGATATTTTCTGTGTTTGTATTTTACTGCTGCTGCTGCTGCGTTGTTGCACCACTACTTATTAACAAATGCAGCTGCTGCTGCATTTGTACCAATTTTTCTTGTTGATGCAACATTTGTTGCATCAACTGTTGTACAGCAGCATCTTTCTCCTCCAGCGTCATACTTTCCACTCTTTGTGTCATGTCCTCTGCAAAAATTAATATATATTTATTAAATTAGTAATACATTTATGAGTTTAAAAAAAATAAAAACTGTTATATATGTATAAGAGAGGAGAAAGAAACTAAAGATTAAACATTTTGCTAACAAAATAAATAACATGAAAAACGGTAGAAGAATTATGAGCTACAGCTAAATAATATGTGTTAACCTTTCTTATATTTACAAAATTGTCTTTAAGAATATAAACAGTTGACTATTCGACCATTCTCAATATACATAAAATTAAAAGAATCAGCAATTTTAATATTCAAAATACTAAAATTAAAAATTTTAATCTTTAAGCAAGATTTAATGTAAATTTTTTTAAAAAGCTATACTACTTGAGAAACTTACAACATAGAAACAATAGATTGAGATTAACGATTATTGGAGTAACGTTATATTATAATAAAGATTCTCTACGTAGAATAGAGAAAATATTAGGAATAGGAATAAATATTAGGAAAATTAAATTGGAATTATTTTATTTGAAATAAGATAACGAAATGTATTAATTATTCCTAATTCTTAACACATAATTCTAGTCATAATCAATCTAGTCATCACTCTTATGCCGTTTTTCATATTATTTAATTAAAAATTTTATTTTTAATTAATAAATAATAATAATTTATATTTCTTATGATGATTTTAATAATAATTTAATTTTCTACTTACGATCCATATTTCGCAATATTCTTCAAATCGACTTTTCCGTCAAGTGTATTAACTGATAAGGAACCGAAGGAACTAGTCTGATCTCTGTTTGTACGCGACTTATAAACACTGTGACGATGCGCCTACCACTCATCGTCCCTAGCGACCGACCAGACGTAGGCTCGACGCCTATGACGCCCACGAGCGCTCGCGCCTATGCGACGCCCCAGCGTGGGGACCGCTCCCACTGCGCGACCGATACTCGCGGGTGGGAGGCCCGAGCCGGGTATATAAGCCGGCTCGGCCAGCATAACGACACCTGTCCCGATCCGGTATCCGACCAGACCACATCTCTGGGTGCTCCCGAGATATACCTGCTCCGATTTTCCGCCGACAGGGCCGGGTTCTCCCGCTCTGCTGCCAGGGTTTCTCCCGGCGTTCGGTCTCTCCGATTTTCCGCCGACAGGGCCGGGTTCTCCCGCTCTGCTGCCAGGGTTTCTCCCGGCGTTCGGTCTCTCCGACTTTCCGCCGACAGGGCCGGGTTCTCCCACTCTGCTGCCAGGGTTTCTCCCGGCGTTCGGTCTCTCCGACTTCCCACCGACAGGGCCGGGTGCTCCCGCCCTGAAGCCAGGGTTCTCCCGGCTCGCAGCGCGCTAGGCCGTCCTAAAGGAGACGGGTGCTCCCTCTCCTAAAACCAGGGTTCTCCCGGTACGCGGTTGTATTATATAGAGTGTAGTTAACGTTAGTGTAAGTGAACGCCATAGACCTTAAGAGGGAACGTCCGCGCAGAAGCGCACTTTGTATTCTTCACCACAATTGATTGAATAAACGCAGCTTTAATATATTTCATGGAGTGATCGATCAAGCTTCCCTCCTTCTCTCGAATCCTGACTCCGGCGAGCAGATCCGCGGCGTCGAGAAAGGCGAACCGTTACATGGCGCCCGAACAGGGACTCGACTAGAGGAAGCTACGATCGGCATAAAACTCCATGCCACGGTAGATCGACTATATCTCCAAGCGAGAGGCCATCGAGGAGCTAGCCGCGCAAGAACTATCGACCGAGGGAACTCTCGACGAATTACGAAAGCGGCTGCGGCGATTTGTGGCACAGAACCCCTCACTATTTGAAAACCGCGTTGCCACGGGATCCGGGAATATGCCGCTAGACACCGCTAGCACGAACCCCGGCCCGTCCACCGTCATAGAAACACCCATGGCCGACCCAGCAAAGGTCATGAACCAGATAAGGAAATGGGGGCTCCACTTCGACGGAAAGGACCCGCTGGCCTTCCTCGAGCGCGTGGACGAGTTGCGGCAAGGATACGGGTGCCGAGACGATCAGCTGTTGCTGGGGTTGCCCGAAATGCTAAAAGGCGACGCCCTCTTGTGGTATCGAAATAACCGCGATACCTGGACTACCTGGAGGGAGTTCTGCGACCAGCTCCGCGGGCATTATTTGCCGCCGGGCTACCAGCGCCGGCTCCGCCGGGACATACAAGGCCGTTATCAACGGCCGGACGAGCCATTTCAGGCCTACGCCACGGCGTTGTTGACCATGATGCGCCGGGCTGGGGGCTACACCGCGCGAGATCAAGTAGAGCAACTACATGAAAACATGGGCCCGGAGTACCAGCTGTACGTTCAGCTGACCGACGCTACCACTGTGGGCGAGCTAAGCACCAGAGCCGCCCAGTTGGAGGCCATAAACCACCGTCGGACCGAGCGGACAGGAACTCCCGGCTGCAAGACCGCCGCGGCTGCCGCTTACAGCCGGGATGAATGTTGCTGGCGGTGCAAGCAGCGTGGGCATACACGTCAGGACTGCCGACGGCCGGCCAAGAAGTTTTGTTCCCGTTGCGGGAAGGATGGCGTCCTGACTCGCGATTGTCACCCACCGTCGGGAAACGCCAGCCGGGCCGGGGACGTTGCGGCCGCCGCCCAGCCCGCCTCCGAATGAGGTACCAGCCCCGACCGCACCTCCGAGTTCGGATTCTACAACATACGCGCTGGGCGCTGCTGGACTCAGGTTCCGAACTCTCGTTCGTCGATCAGGCAACGGTACGCCTGTGCGAAGGCAGCCCGTACCACCTAGAAGCCGCGACCGATCGGGTCGATCTCGCCGACGGGACCAGCGTCCCTATCACCGAAACTATAGTCCTGCCCATCTCCGTGCAGGGACACACATACACTCACCGCTTTGCGGTACTACCCCGCCTGGGTAGTCCGATGCTGATCGGTGTCGATCTGTGGGCAAAACTGGGCATCACTCTGCCTCCTCCTCCGCGAACCGAGACATCAACCACGGCAGCGACCAGCCTGGTGGCCGCCAGCACCCACGCCTCGCCATCAGAAGAGGCGCGTCTGAGAACCTTTCTAGAACGCGAGTTACCGAGCTTTGAGGCCATCAAGGGGCCGACCGATCGCGGGGCCCACCATATACGGCTCAAGCCCGTGACGCCCATCAAGCAGCGATATCGCCCCCGAAACCCGGCCATGCAAGCTATTATCGATCGGGAGGTCGAAAGCATGCTTGCCGAAGGCATAATTGAGCCGTCCAACAGCCCGTGGAGCTCTCCGGTTGTGGTCGTACGGAAGCGGGACGGATCCCACCGATTCTGCATCGATTTCCGCAAGCTCAACGCCGCATCAGTAAAGGACGCCTACCCGCTGCCACATATTGCCGCAACACTGGACAAACTCCGTGGGGCCCGGTATCTGTCCACACTAGATCTAAAGAGCGGGTACTGGCAGATTCCACTCACGCCAGAGAGCCGACCAGCGACCGCGTTCACGGTACCGGGAAAAGGATTGTTCCAGTTCCGAGTTATGCCATTTGGCCTGCACTCCGCACCGGCTACTTTCCAACGGCTACTCGACTCCGTCCTAGGTCCGGAATTGGAACCACACGTCTTGGTGTACTTGGACGACATCGTGATCGCAAGCCGGACCTTCGAGGAACATCTACAACACCTGGCCGAAGTTTTCCGGCGCCTACGCCAGGCCAAGCTCCGCCTTAATCCCGCCAAGTGCCACTTCGGACGGGAGAGCCTGCGCTACCTTGGTCATATCATCGACCGAAATGGAGTCCGCACCGATCCGATCAAGGTGGCCGCCATAACCGGATGGCCTGCCCCCACCACAGTCCGCAAAGTCCGCCAGTTTCTGGGGATGGCCTCGTGGTATCGGCGATTCATACCGGACTTCTCGACGGTCGCCGCACCACTGACCCATCTCACCAAGAAGAATGTACGGTGGTCTTGGGGGCCCGAAGAAGACCTCGCGTTCAGACGGCTCAAGGCAGCGCTGACTTCGTCTCCCGTACTAGCCTGCCCCGACTTCTCGAAACCGTTCCTGCTGCAAACTGACGCCAGCTCACACGGCCTCGGGGCCGTTCTGACCCAACAGCTTGCAGAGGGAGAACGGGTGATTGCCTACGCTAGCCGCACTCTCAATGGCGCCGAGCGTAACTACAGCGCCACCGAGCTCGAGTGCCTGGCCGTAGTTTGGGGCATTCGTCGAATGCGTGGATACCTGGAGGGATACCGGTTCGTCGTCATCACGGACCACCAGGCCCTCAAGTGGCTGCAACAGTTAGAGGCCCCGACCGGCCGACTGGGCCGCTGGCTGTTCGAACTGCAGCAGTTCGATTTCTGTATACGATACCGGCGCGGGACGCAGAACCAGGTGGCCGACGCCCTGTCACGCGAGCCGCAGGTCAGCGCAATCACTCCACGTCCCGCCTGCCCGTGGTACCGACGACTCCTCTCGCGGGTGCGGAGTCAGTCCGCAGAATACCCTGATTACGATATACGCGACGGACAGCTGTACCGGCACGTGCTACACAGCCTGGATTTCCACGACGCACCCGCCGCCGACCAGTGGAAACAATGCGTTCCTCGAGACCAGAGGGAGGACCTCCTGCGGCGCCTACACGATGATCCCACGGCCGGACACCTGGGCGTAGCCAAGACAGTCGCCCGCGTCGCGTCGCTCTATTATTGGCCTAGAATGTTCCGGGAGGTCGCGCGATATGTCCGCCGCTGCCCCACCTGTTTGGCATACAAGCCACCGCAGCAACGACCAGCCGGACGACTACACGCCACCCCCGTCACCGAGCCGTGGCAACAGGTGTCCGTAGATTTGGTGGGTCCTCTACCCCGGTCTGCGAAAGGGCACACCTGGCTACTGACGGCCCAAGACCGTTTCAGCAAATGGATAGAGCTAGTACCCCTGAGACAGGCCACGGCTCCCACTCTCGCCCGCGAAATTACAAGGCGAGTCATCTACCGGCACGGGTGCCCGCAACGCATCATATCGGACAATGGAACGCAATTCACATCGCGACAATTCCGGACCATGCTCGACTCCTTCGGGATACGACACCAGACCGCGCCGGTGTACGCACCGCACTGCAATCCGGTGGAACGAGCCAACCGGACGATCAAGACCATGATCGCGCAGTACGTCCAGGGACGTCACCGAAACTGGGACGAACATGTCGACGCTCTACAATTCGCCGTAAACACCGCGCGGCACGAGGCCACCGGATATACGCCAGCCTTCCTTACTCATGGCCGAGAACTGGCCAGGCCGGATCCGCGCGACCGCCGGATACCGACCAACTCTAGGAGCCCGGAGGACGTCTGCCGACAACTCGACGAGGCCTTCGAAGTCGCCAGGATCCACTTGGCACGCGCCTTCCAGCGACAGGAGCGCCACTATAATCTCCGGCGTCGCGACTGGCGGCCAAAGCTGGGCGACCGGGTGTGGAAGCGGGACCGCCCGCTCTCCAACCGAAGCGAAGCGTTTAACGCTAAGCTAGCGCCCAAGTTCATCGGGCCCCTAGAGGTGCGGAGGATCCTGTCACCCGTTATCGTCGACCTGCGGGGCGCACAGGGCAAATGGTACCGTCACGTCCACGTTCAGGACCTCAAAACCGGGCCCACAGACGAGGAAGAACCGTCCGACGGAGAGGGGGAATAGCCGAGCACGCCGACCGACGCGCCCGCCCTACGGCACGACTACTGTCAGGGACACAGTCCCCGTACCGACTCCGGCGCGCTTGCCGTACGGACGGACTACTGCACGCATTCCTGACTCCCACTCCCGGCCGCTTTCCCAGCGTCGGCACGCCGGCCGAGAACCGACACGTGCCGCATTCCATCCCCACTCCGGCCCCTTCGAGCTTGCCTATATAAAGCCGCCCGGAAATAGAGCTTTTAGTAATCCTTCGCTATGTCCAACGAACAACAAATAGCGGACGCCCTATTCGGGGAAATCTCCGACAGCGCGAGCGAGTCCGGTCAGACCGAGACCACACCGGATTCCCAGCCGACGCCAGGGCCTCGACCAGCCCCGAGCCCCCAACCAACGGCGGAGCCACCAGCCAAGCCGCCCGATGCCCCGAAGCGACCCGTTTCTCGGCCGCCTCGACCCGGGACATCAGTACAACGCTCGGACCGGGAGAACCGCCAAAAAGCGATCCTGCTCCTCGCCCCGCTGCCACCGCCAAAGCCCAGGCGACGGTCGTGCGTCGCGACCGCCGTTCGCAGCCGACCACCCACCCGGCCGCCCACCGAAGCCAGCCCGGGTAACCCGCCAGGGCCAGCCACGCCCGACTCGCCGCCGGCCTTTGTCGCCGGCCCCGATAAGGCCGCCGTTCCGGCACCCGGGTCTACCACGCCCGGCGCATCGCCCGTCGTCACCGGCCCCAGTCGGCCTCCGCCCAGGCTCATCAGGCGCCCCGTCCCGGCCAGACCAGCCTCAACGCCCGGGCCAGCCATGCCCGACCTGCCACCAGCCAGTTCCGGCCAACCCGCGCTCACCAGGTCTATCGGACTGGGACCCCGGCAACCTGGGCCCCAAGTGGTGACCGTAACACTGGGCGACGGCACCAAGGTCGAGGTCCCGCTCCTCACCACCATCCTCGGCCGGAAGTACCGGATCCTCACCGCGACCGGACGGTGGATCATCCGGTTCGACCGCCGTGGCCGTCCCCGTAGCGTACAGCGCTTAGGTTAAGCATAGGTTAAGGAGTACGTTGTAAGCCTAGGTTAAGAAAAAAAAAATAATAAACACAGAAAATTCAAGTCATTTAAGCCAGAGTCTATTCCTTGCGTTAGCCTAAGAGGGGGGGTGATGTGACGATGCGCCTACCACTCATCGTCCCTAGCGACCGACCAGACGTAGGCTCGACGCCTATGACGCCCACGAGCGCTCGCGCCCATGCGACGCCCCAGCGTGGGGACCGCTCCCACTGCGCGACCGATACTCGCGGGTGGGAGGCCCGAGCCGGGTATATAAGCCGGCTCGGCCAGCATAACGACACCTGTCCCGATCCGGTATCCGACCAGACCACATCTCTGGGTGCTCCCGAGATATACCTGCTCCGATTTTCCGCCGACAGGGCCGGGTTCTCCCGCTCTGCTGCCAGGGTTTCTCCCGGCGTCCGGTCTCTCCGATTTTCCGCCGACAGGGCCGGGTTCTCCCGCTCTGCTGCCAGGGTTTCTCCCGGCGTTCGGTCTCTCCGACTTTCCGCCGACAGGGCCGGGTTCTCCCACTCTGCTGCCAGGGTTTCTCCCGGCGTTCGGTCTCTCCGACTTCCCACCGACAGGGCCGGGTGCTCCCGCCCTGAAGCCAGGGTTCTCCCGGCTCGCAGCGCGCTAGGCCGTCCTAAAGGAGACGGGTGCTCCCTCTCCTAAAACCAGGGTTCTCCCGGTACGCGGTTGTATTATATAGAGTGTAGTTAACGTTAGTGTAAGTGAACGCCATAGACCTTAAGAGGGAACGTCCGCGCAGAAGCGCACTTTGTATTCTTCACCACAATTGATTGAATAAACGCAGCTTTAATATATTTCATGGAGTGATCGATCAAGCTTCCCTCCTTCTCTCGAATCCTGACTCCGGCGAGCAGATCCGCGGCGTCGAGAAAGGCGAACCGTTACAACACAATTGAGGACGCGGATCAACGAAATCGCTCTGCGCTCGAAATCGTGTAAAAATATCGTCTAAACGTCTCGAAGCATGAAAATTTTGAAAGTCGCAAGATTAATTTTTTTTAAACATAGGCTTGTAGAGAATGATGAGACGAAACTTTTTTCTATTTGCAGTTTTTTTGTTCGATGCTTATTTTTAATAATAAAAATAAAAAATTGAAAAATTTTTATTCCCAAATTCAATAAGATTTTAAGATATAAATCGTCGTAATTTTGCCAAATTTTGTTGAAATTGTTTAAAATTTGGTATATCTGCAAATGACACTACACTTGTAAATGACAAGAGTAAAAAGAGTATCTTGTCTGCAAATGACACCACACTTGTAAATGACAAGAGTAAAAAGAGTATTTTGTCTGCAAATGACACCGCACTTGTAAATGACAAGAGTAAAAAGAGTATCTTGTCTGCAAATGACACCGCACTTGTAAATGACAAGTGTAAAAAAAGTATTTTGTCTGCAAATGACATCACATATGTATAAAAGAAATATATAGAAAGATTAATGAAATGTGGTATAATAGGGCTCCTGGCGAAGGTCCACTAAAAAAACCTAACGCGCCGTTAGTGAAACCTCGAAGGTGGTGCGGAAGACCACTATTAATAATACTATTATAATTACTAATAAATACTATTATAATTACTAATAATACATTATTTTTACAATATTTTAACAAGAGTACAATAAATCTGACTGCATTTATAATATATGTTACCGTCTCCTCCACTCATCTCCATAGTACAGTAACTTCTGCTAATATGCAGTAATTTAAAATAAATGATTAAAAATGGAATAAAATATAATATGGCATATGAAGCATATATCATAGATTGTTGGTGTGAAAATTTTAATTATCTTTTATATAGAAATAATTCGTCTACATTTGACACGTTAAAATGTACACCGATCTCAGATTGAGATACTAGAGTGTACGAAAATTAAGTACATTATTGATCTCACTATTCGGATTCTCCGAATGTACGAATAGAAAATTATTGAACGGGAGAAAAAATATCAGGACGCGAGTGACTAATTGTAAGTTGGGAAATAATTAAAAGTTTTACAGGTATGTAAAATCTTTCGAGTCGATAGACATAAATGCCAAAGCAAGCATGGCTAAACGAATAAGGCGAATGGCAAGAACATAGTATATGTTAAATTTACACTTTGTTGCAATATTGCAAAATAACTTCATTTTTCTATTGACAATAGCAAATCTGAATTATTTCAAAAATTGTTAGTTTTAACATATGCGAATATTATTAATAAATATAAACTATTATTTTTTAAGCAAAAAAAAGATTATTTGATAATTTACACTGTTAGAAACAAATGCGGAAAAAAGAAAAGAAAGTTGCGAGAAGCAAATCTCGAACACGGGATTTTTCATATTCCAGCCACATGCCTTAGAAACACTTACTTCTTAGCATTTATCGTCTGTTGCGTCGGCTCGGTGGAAGGGAGACGGCGTTCTCTTCCATTGGTCGACCGGGTCGAGCTCACACGGATAGGGTGACGTCATCGGTTCTCGGTTGTATTAGTGTGATGCCGCCGCTCGTTTCTGGCAGCATTGGACTCGCGTCGTGTTCTTTCGGGAGGCTTCTCGCACGACTAGAGCCCGGAGCGAATGAGAGATCGCTCGGCGGTACTTCTTCTTCGCGAGTGTCCATCGCGTCTTCTTCCTCTTCTTCTTCCTCGGCGTTACGCGCGTCTTGATTTCGTCGTCCGTGTGCTACTCGTACAAAGTGAAGATATCGCCAAAGAGCCTCTTTGTACATCTTCCATCTCTCGGCTTCGTCGTTCAGATAGGGCGAATTAAGAATTCGACTCATCTCCGCATCGAGTCTGGATAGAGCGGTTCCGGGTGTTCGTACGGAATTATAATTATTATTATTATTATTATTAACGCTTTCGTCCGGTGTGTTTTCCACGAGCGGTGCGCCGTAGTCGGTAGTCGGTTGATGCAATTGACGCTGCATTCTCTCGAGATTTTCCGTAGAAATTAAAACCATTTTTTTCGCTCTTTCCATAACACTCGATATTATTTTCTCTCTTGTGTTTTAAGCCGTCACCTTGTCTATGATTCGCGAAAATAAGGCCTCTAATAGAGGAACGATAATATAGGATAAGAATCCACCTCGTTGTACCAATAGCTTTCTTTTATTCTTCCAATTTCCGCGCTTTGACGCGATACGACGTAGCGTCGTTTTGTATTTGCTCAGACGATTTTTTTCGCGCCGTTCGAGCGCAACGTTACCATTGAGCGTGTTGAAAACGCATTCGCAAATACAGCGAATAAATTTTTCGTCCGCGGTTCGCAGGAAGGAGCTGCGTTGATTTTTGTTCAGATGACACAGCGCCTCTAGAAGACAAACGTTTCTCTTTCCGATCGAACGTCTAGCGGTTTTCGTTGCACCGTCCGACGCCGCTACTTTCATCGTGAGAAAGTCACTCGCAACTGTCATCTCGCGAGCGATGGTGCATACTTTTTATACGCTGGATCTGCGCGGTACGTAGACGTAACGCAACGCATCGTCGGGAAAGATGCTTGTCCGAAATCGATATTTGTCCGGAGTCGATTGTTTCAGATCGAGTAATAAATATCCGTGGGGGCGCGAGGTTGCGTCAAAGTATGCTTCTTCTAGAAACTTTGGGTCATCGGGGTACACCTGTCGCGCGAGATGACGAATTTGAGCGCGATCGCGCGGGTTCTTGAAGACGACGATGTAATTGGTATTAAGCGATATGTCGCGCTGACATCGTCTCTGGTGAAATAGATTATGCGTGATAAGTATAACGCTGAGGGTGCCATTACATGGAGCGCAACTGGCGTAAAGCGTAATTTGCGTATTTAGTAATTTTATATAGCGTTCTAGTAATTTAATAAAAATTACGCCACGGTTACGCTAATCTGAAGGACGGCATTTACATGGAGCGTATTGAGCGCAACGCGTAACTAATTCAACCAATTGTAGATCAGGGTTTCCGTTGTACAATCTAACGGAAATGTTAAATCGATTTGCGATTGGTTTTCGTAACCTACCCATCTCGAAAAGTGACGAAAAATACGCGTCATGTAAAACCCATGCTTTGTGTTCGCGTATGACGTGCGCATATTTTGATGATAAATATTTTATACATGAAAAACTGAAAAATTTAATTGGATGTTTAAAACAGTCCATGGCACGTGTGTCACTGCATTTTCCGTTCAAATCATTTAATATTTTTACCATTAAATGCTATTAATAAAAGAGGGATAAGAAAATATATATGTAATCTAAATAATAAATGAAAGGTAAGAAGAATATATATACGTAATACAATTAAGTGCTCGCAGTACTTGCTGTAGCATCGAGCAGATCCACATTTATATTACAGTCGCTTCTTCACACTGCTCAGGTTTTACAAGTGGACAAGAACAACAGAAACCGCTTCTACCTGCGCTCATGCTGATTCATCTTACGGCACAAATACACAGAAAACTGGAATTGACATCAACAAATTATAATGGATGAAAACACCATAATGGATCCTAACATAATATTAATAATTATATGGAAAAAATGGCAAAAGTGGAAGAAGATGAAGCAAACACTTCAACAGCGGAAAGTTGAGAAACGACATATATTCAAACTGTTTCTAATATGGAAACTGATGATGCATCAAGAGGAAAAAGTTCATCATAAAATGTGGGTGCGTCCGATATTTAGAGAAAGACAAAGATTATTGCAAGGTGCCAGTAATAATCTGGTCAGAGAAATGGAGTTTGGAGATCACGAAATGTTTTTTAATTATTGTAGAATGTCCGTAGACATGTTCGATCAGTTGTTGAATGTTATTGGGCCACTTATTGAAAAACAGTTTGTCATTCGAGATCCAATATGCCCCCGTACCCGGCTTCTAGTATGCTTATGTTATTTAGCATCTGGGGACAGTATGACTTCAATAGCTTATTCTTTTCGGATTGGAATAACCACTGTCTCAAAAATTATTACTGAAACATGCGAGGAATTGTGGAATACTCTCCACAAGTCAGTTTTCCCTGAAATAAAGAAAGAGAATTGGCTGAGAATCGCCAATGATTTTGCGACGAAGTGGCATTTTCCGCATTGCATAGGTGCGATAGATGGAAAGCACGTAATAATACAGGTAAGTCGATGTTTAAATAATGTACTTAGTATTTATATTTACTTAAAGAAATGAAAATGGTCATTTTCTATATTTCAGTCACCTCCTCACAGTGGCTCAACTTTTTATAATTACAAAGGAAGTCATAGTATTAATTTATTAGCGGTTTGTGACGCCAATTACTGTTTCACATTGGTTGATATTGGTGGAGAAGGCAGACAGAGCGACGGCGGGATCTTCACGCATTCAAACTTTGGTCAGCGATTTCAACAAAATCAAATGACTTTGCCACAACCGAGACCAATTGAATCTTCTGGGCCAGCATTACCATTTATATTAGTAGCGGATGAAGCATTCGCTTTGACTCATTACATGATGAGGCCGTATCCACGAAGCGGACGTCTAAATTGTCAAAGAAAAGTCTTTAATTACCGTCTCAGTCGAGCACGAAGAATGATTGAAAGCGTGTTTGGCATTTTAGCAGCGAAATGGCGAATTTATCGTCGACCGATAATCGCATCTGTCTCTATTGCAGTCAAAATTGTTCAAGCGACTGTATGCTTGCATAATTTCGTGATTCAGAATGAAAATAAATTGCCACTCTCCGAAAGGCGTTATAGTCGTATTCTCAGTGAAGTGGAATTAAGGACAAGCGGTGCATTGCAAGAAATAAACAATGCTAATAGAACAAACACTCATACCCGTCTTGCTTCCAGAATTCGAGACGACTTTGCTACATATTTCGAAAACAACGGGGCAGTACCCTGGCAATGGAAAAAAGTTCTGCTCAATGATTTTTAAAATGGTAATATATATATATATATATATATATATATATATATATATATATATATGTATATTATATGTATATTTATAATAAAGATAAACATATTTTGTGTTTTATTTTGTGTTTTATTTTTATAAGATATTTTCAAATTTTTAAGTCTCTTTTCACTATAATTATAAGTATAATAAATTTTTTAATAATTATAAATATAATACATTTTTTTACTTAAATATTTTACTTAAATTTATAATTTTAATATAATTTTAAATATTTTACTTAAATTTAATTAAGACGCACATAATATCGGAGAATCGTAAAATCGGGAGCGAAATTTCCGTCATCGCATCACGTACTACGCTACGTTGTAAGCTGCTTACGATGCAATTTTTCTTCTTCTTCGGCGAGCAGAAACGTCAGAAATTGTATTTCTAAGCGACTTCTGTCGCGATATGACAACCTTCGCATGCCTTCTCCCAACCGTGCTAGAAATCCATCTAGCGGATCAACAATGTGTGCTGGTTCTTTTAAGGCTTCTATTATAGCAGTTTGTAATACATCGGTCTTTTGCTCTGAAACATAATGTAAGACTTTTAATACATCAATCATGTTATATGCTTGCGTGAACACAATATAAACATACATACATGTTTATTGATTAAAATTTTATTAAGGTATATTGAAATTTTAATATTTAAATAAAATTATTATTATTATTATTAATCTTAGTAAATGAACTATTTCATTTTCAACTCAAATTTTTATTGTAATAATTTATTTTTAAAATATTCCAATTACATTTTATAATATATTTACTTTGTTAAAATTTATTTTTCTTAAAATTTGACTTACTTTTGAGTGCGGACATTTGTCGGGGTACATCCGCATAGTCAGCACTTTGCAACAATCCTGAAAACAAGATAGTAATATATTATTGTAGCGATAAATATTTCAATACGTGTACAGTTATTATCGTCAAAAGACACGGGAGAAAAACATAATAACTAATACTAACTTCTTGAATTTGTGGCCGCTATTCGCGAAGTCATATTGATGACTGTTGGAGAGACGCTTCTGAACGTTGACGGCCGCGGAGAAACGAGAGTTGGTGTGGGCGTTCGTGGAGGATCAGAAGTAGGACTCAGTGCTGGTGGAGAGGCATGAATGGTAGTCGGCGTCCGAGGAGAAATATCAAACCTCACATTATCATAATTCTCGTATTGGTCGAGTGTTCCATATTCTTCACTTTCAGCAACATCATTTGGCAATGAACTCACAGTCCTGGAATAAATAAATAAATAAATAAATAAATAAATATATGTATATATATAGCATCCTATGTGAGCGCATCGAACATGAAAAGTTGTCTTGTACATCTATTTTGAAGAGCTTAAAGAACTTACTGTCGTGTCTCAAGCAAGTCGTTCAAAAATGTCATGATGTCATAAAATCTAAACTTAGGTTTCTTTGATGCACTAGTTTTGGCTGCCGATCCACTGGGAATGTAGCCTTTAACCTTTTTGCGAGCTTTTATGTAATTATCTCTCAAATATTTCCAACGAGCTTTAGCCTCCTCTGGATTAAAAGCCCCTAAAAATTTAATTTCATAATTAATTTATAATGTATAAAATATTTGCATATTTGTATTCACAAAAGATATAGATAGTACCTCCTAGAGTATTTGAAACTTCTGTCCACAACGCATTTTTACGTAAATTGGTTCTTTCATTAGGAGGTATACGATGGTCGTAGAGACCCTTCCTTGCCTTCACTGCTCCAATCAAGAGTTCATCCAAAGTGTCTGTACATACAGGATCTTCCGCAGTCTTTGTATTGCCTTAGATCATTAAACAAATGGATATATTTAATTATTATAATACAATAAAATATGCGCGAAGAATAAAAGAATGCAGTAAACATACGTATTGTCACAACATTATTTTCATCTATATAAATGCGATCTTTGTCCTCCACATAATGTTTGAAGCATTCATGCTCGAAAAAATTAGTGGTAAAACTGAACAGCCACCCACAATACCCACATTTGTGCTGAAAGGATTCAAGCGTGCAATGCAAACATTAAGATGTTCATGCTGCTTTAAAATTTTCAAAAATTCATGCATTTAAAACAAGATAAATATTAGATATTTGAGAAAGAGAAAACAAAGATTTCAAATGTAAAAAATGCAAGTAGCAAGAGTAAGACCTATTTATAACAAACTGCAACCTTAAAATTTTGTATCGACATGCTGTGAGCAGTGACAGATATAAAAAAGCTAAAAAGCTATTATATAAAAAATTAAATATTTGTTAACTTACCCTGATTTGATTATTCATCTTTATAACACACGCAGTTGGGGGCTTCTCAAAACCGAGGGCACTGTTCCTTGGAATGAGTGTCCTTTGTCTCCACAGTGGATTTTCTGGTAGAACAAATAAAAAGGTATTTTCCTTAAAAAGGCACAGTGATGAGAACAAAAGATGAGAGGCCAGCAACGGCCGGATCGTGATGAATCTCATCAAAAACGTGACAAAGTGTTAATAGACACCCGTTTACTCGATTCTTTGTTAATAAGCAAATAAATAAGCAGACCTTTGATAGGATACTTCCTCCAGATAATAAAATAGCTTAGAAGTAAGCACAATACGACCAATTTGAGAGCACTCGTGCACACGTGCATATTAATGAATACAAGATGGCGAGCTGAAACGTCAATACGCACATATCTGCGTTTCTTACGCCAGAAATTGGATTCGACGTAACGGTCATAGCGTAAAAAGCATAAAGTTACTAGACGGAAGCTTGGGACGATGTGATTGGTCGGCGCAAATTTACATGAGTTACGCTTTACGCCAGTTACGCTCCATGTAATGGCACCCTGAGATTCTTATGGTGACTACCCTTTGTAAAAAGATCCACGATGACGTCGCACGAGGATGATTCTCTCATAAGATCGTCGATTATCACCAACTTTGGTGTGAGAGGATCGTGGGAATAATCATGCGCTTGTGGCAACCCCTCGCGAAACTCGATTGCATTTTTCTTTATTTTTCCCGCAGCGTTCCTTTCTTTTTTCTCAAACGCGTATTGAAGTTGTCGATAAGCATCCTGCCATTCGGCGTAATAAAATAAAATTCTTTGGAAAGAAACATCGGCCATTTCGGATAGATATTTGAGAAAAGTTTTTACAAAGACCGTTTTGCCGCATCCAGTGGGACCGCTGACGATAGACGTCCAAGGATGTTTCCAGCGTATGTCCATCTTGCGAAATGAACTCTTCGCCGTTCGCTCGCGCCTTCATAAACGAAAAAAATCAGCGAAACACTATGACGCGATAAGCTTACTGCCCACTGACGGCGGCGGCGGCGGCGGCGGCGGTGACCGCTTGCTCGCGCTAGCGTACAACTCGCGGACTCGAACAAGCTGATTCGGTCCGCGGAGACGCTGGACAAGCGCAACCGCCGAAATTGCTCGCGCCAGCGTCCAAGAGTGGAAACGCTACTTCGCGCGATGAAACGCTTTTTTTTCTCGGAAAAAATGAGGGTTTTATACGGGAAAGTAAGTTAGGAGGAAGAAAAATCTTTAAGAAAAATTATGCGAGAAAACATTTATTTTTACGAATAAAAGTACATGATTTGAGAAAAATAAAAATATTCGTTTTTATTTCTTAAATTTTTCATAGTTTTTACATGGTTTTTATACAATTATACATTTTACATTTTAAAACTAGCAATATTTTCTTAAATTAAATAAAAAAGTTTTTTATTTATACTTTTACAAAAATTTATAAATCTACTTAAAGCTATTTATATAAAGTCGGAAAACACACGCTAACCGTCGACAGCGAAAGAACAATTCTGTAAAAATTATCGAATCGCGTAACCGTAAGGAACGGAACAACGACTATTGATAAATCTACGTTTCAATAGCACAGGAGTACAAGCTTTCACTTCGTCGCGAGTTATTAACTCGTGAAAAGCCGTACGCCGAATTGCTCTGAAACGTAGATTTATCGATGTTCTATGTGACTTTCCTTCTTCTTCTTCTTCTTCACTTTCCTCTTCTCGTCCCTCTCGCTCTTTTTGCAATATTAATTCTCTTATACTATTAAAATTGACTAAGCATGAGTTTGCAAAGTTTAGGGTTATACCCTTTACTTTGCAAACTTCGTGCGTGAGTCCTTCCGGTGTGCGAACAACGTAAGCATAAAATTTCGGGCCACCGGATACAAACGCCTCGATGTAACTACCGGACTCATAGCTTTCGAGTTCGTTCGTCATATCGCCCAAAAAATTACCCGTACGCGACTCGTATTCGGAAGGATCATCGCTGCTTACATAAATGCAAGAATCGGTATCGTAATATAAAACGCGTCGATCTAAGCGTTCTAAATATTTATACAACACTAATCGCGCTAGCGCCGTCGTGTACGCCGCTAAAACGACGTTGGTAAGAGGCGAGGGAACGTCGGCCTCTTCCCGCAGTCGCCATGAAACATACATCGCATCTTCGTTTACCGGCAGTATTTCGGTTATTTCATGTTTGGGGCTTGTGAGCAAACTCGCTAATCGTTGCTGAGTTTTTACGATTTCGGTATTCGTTAGGTTGGGTCGTTGGCCGAATTTCCCCCAAAAAGAATTTAAACACAACTTCGCGACCAAACGTAATCCCGAATTTTTCGCGATATTGTTACTTTCGAGAACGATACCTTCGGTTTCCTCGTAATCACGAAGATATCGTTCTTTAGCCTCGTCATCGGTACATTCACTCGGCCACCCGCTGGCTTCTTGTTTTAATTTTAAAAATGTATTAATATATTCGGCGAATAACCCACCCTGCCGCGTACCGTGATCGTAGCGTGTTGCGTTGTACTGCCAAATCTCGCTAACCTCCGACACGAAATAACCTTTTTCAAGCGCTTTGCGCAATTCGCACGATACCCATGTACCCGTAAATTCACGTTCGGAAGGCCCGTGTTTATAATCTTCGCGTGAAAATGTTTCGCAGCAACTGCGGCACAACGCGAATAACAATTTTCCGCGTACGCGATACGGTAACACGGGGTGAAAGAGATCGCGCGGTGCGAGTACTTTGCAACGTACGAGGCCTTCGACGGAGTCAAAATTGTAATTCGGGCCTTCTCCGATTAGCACCGAACATTCCTCCCCGACATACACCGTGGGATGTCCGATCGGAAAAGTACCCGTTTTTAAAACATACGGATACAGAGAACATACATCGATGTATCGTATCTTCTCTGTACCCGTAATTTCATATCGAGTCGCGACATTCCCCGTACGGCCGCCGTAAAACGCATCGCGCGGATTGAGCGGTTCGTTTTCAACCATTTGATGGTGCTGTAAATATTCCCGCATTACGCTATTTACAGCCATCGCACGATCAAAATCGCACTCCCATTTCTCCGTCACCGTGTATCCGCGTTTTCTAAGACGATATGTCGTTGCGACGGTATGCTCATAACGCAAATCGATCGTATCCCTACGTTCACTGTTTACGGAGAGGTTACTGTCGCGGTTGATTCTAAAGCACGACGGGCAACCGTGCCAAAAACATCCGTGAAATTGAAACACGTGATGTCGCGTTACGCCGTTTTCTAACGATTCGTAATATCCGTCGACGAGTGTGCCGTCGAGTACGCGATATTCGCGGGTACGCCCTGCGTGAATAAAGGTCCGTTTATACGTGTCCGTACCGTGTCCGTACCGTACACGTCCGTGCACGGATGCTAGATTCGATTCCATATGATTAAATGTAAGTATTTACACTATTCCGTATCCGTGCCGTCCGTGTCCGTACCGGCACCGCAGATATCGTTGGCGACGATATTTTCACGGACCGGACGGCACTGAACGTGTCGGTACTGACAAATGTAAATAGGCTTCAGTGTAGCATTCAGATTTTTGAGTCTCATTTTGTATCAATCTGCGATATTGAGAGCATTCTTTTAAAATAAAGAAATAGATTATGATAGAATTATTTCAACAAAATTGATAGAATTAGTGCAACAACACATCGAATTATACGATCTTTCCCATCCAAAATATCTTGATGGAATTTATAAAGAAAAACTGTGGCAGAGTATTTCTCAAGAACTTGACCAACCAGGTAATTTTACTCATGATAAATATTATTTTACAAATAAATTTTTATATTCATTAAACATCATTTTATTTGAAGAAAAAATACACAATTCTCTTCAAAAATTTATACATATGTAGGAACGTGTTTTCGCTAGCCGGTTCTCTCCATCTTGTATATTGTTTTCGTATTTTATTATCAATTAAATTGAGTAACACATTAAAAGCATGTTCTGACATTCTAAAATATTGATAAAATTTAGTTGCATCATAAAAAAATTCTTTATATGTAAAATGTAAAAAATTCATCTTTTGTTTTTCGTTTTGTCCATGCTTTATGAACCCATAAAATCCGTTTTTTTTTTTTTTTAAGATTTCTCTTCGTCTAAAATTAATGCTATTACCGCTAATTCGTTTATCGATAGCTTTGCCATGTTCACAGTTCAGATGTATGTCTCAAGACTGATGTTTCAAAATATTCACGGATGCGAGCCGGATATGTGTAAATTAAAGGTCCGTACCTTAAAGGTCCGTTTATACATATCCGTACCGTATCCGTACCGTGTCCGTACCGTACCGGCAAGATTCGATATGAGTATTTAAAATTCGTTAAATAAATTTCGTTATATTGTTGAAAGTGATAAATTTAGAAAATTGATCGATTTTACGAACATTATGTCTCTTATAGTTGGAATCGGAGTGTTATTGTGTACAAAACGCATTTTTGCTAAAAAATTACATACATTGTATTTAAAATATTATATTTTAAGCCTTGTAAAAAAAATAAGTAGACTATAAAACTTTATGATATTTTATTTTCAATTTACGTATTTTAATTCTTTTTATATTCAACGTCGAGTTATCATGAAGACTTTATCGAAAGTCTGTCTTTTTATTTCAAATGTGTATAACGATAATTTTTGGTATTATAAGAATTTCGAGAAACAATTTTACAAATTCCCCAATTTTCATAATTTTAAATCATTGCACTAATCTCGTTTAAAATTGTATTCAAATATTATAACAATATATTGTATATTCCATTTTCTTTACAGGAGGACATTTCGGATAAAAATTGACGACGCGATAACAATTATAATGAAAAGCTATGCAATTGTACATCAACAACAAAAGGAGAAGCGATACTGATGACGCTACAAATTGGGAAGCGACATTCACTCACTTGGGCAACCATACTGGATATTTTAATTATGATAAACAAGTTATACGACAAAGACGTATTACCGACTTCAAAGTATAAATTATTTAAAAACTTTTCGATACAAGACACTTCATTTAAGCATCACATATTCTGTACGAACTGCGAAACGTACCTTGGCGTTCGTGTAAATTTAAAGTCAAAAGAAATATTTACATGTAACAATTGTTCGGCGAGCTTCGATGAGCAATCAGCCTCATATTTTGTGACTTTCGATTTTGCTGTTCAAATCAAGAATTTACTGAATGATCAAACAATTATAAAAAACATTCAGTATCGGTTTGAACGAAAAGAGATTGGTGTAATGTCGGATATATACGATGGCGCCGTATATTCGAATCTGGAACGTTCGGGACAACCGTTATCTAATAAATGGAATTTATCATACACTTTTAATACTGATGGATATATATATATATATATATATATATATATATATATATATATGTCAGCCCAGTAAATCAAGTAAAATATCGGTTTGGCCTATATATGCCATGATCCACGAATTGACTCCGGAATTGCGAGGTAAAAATATGCTTTTAGTCGGATTATGGGTACATAAAAATCAGCCTAATATGAATTTATTTCTGAATCCGTTTATTACCGACGCGAATGCACTTGCAACTAAAGGAATTAAATGGTATTATAAACAACAAGAAATAATTACAAAAGTTTTACCAATATGCTGCTGTGTCGATTCCGCTGCCCGATGCAGTCTCCTTTGCATGAAAAAATTTAACGGTTCATATCTTAGAACATATATACTGGAAGGGGCATAGCTGACTTGCCGTTGTCCTCAACATCTATCTATCCTTGTCTGTACATTTTATTGCAATACGCATGCGTCGATTATGTTGATGTGTGTGATGACAAACTAGACAAGCTTATCTATGACAAGCCTTCCAATATAATCAAGTCTAAAGAAATAATCATAAAAAAGTATACAAAACTAATACTATTTAAACATCAATGAAGTTTTTAAATATTTTTTTTATTATTTATTATAATAATTTTTATTGTACTAGTTACTATATATACAAGATATAATTAAAATAAGATAACAAACTTTAGAGGAGCGAGAATATTACATAATAATAAATATTACTTTTTTATTTTTCATTAATAATATATATTTTATATCAGTAACAGTGGGTTTGTGTGTGTGTGTGACGGACATATGTTGATGTCAAATTTTGTTTCATGTTTGGTCTCGCTCCTCAAAGTTTGTTATCTTATTTTAGTTCATCCTGTACATCCTGTATATAATTATTGTTCATTACAGTATTTGTTTTTGGTTATGTGCATCATTATTTTTATTTTATTTTGCAAGACTCTATTATTACATATTACTACATATTATTATATATAATTTATAATATATTGCAATTATATTATAATATAACTTAAAGAATAAATTGTGGCTGCGTTCCCATTTCGTCTCACTCAGTGCAGTATCCAGTGGCCGCCATTTTGCTGGATACTGCACTGGAGAAGCGTTCCCAATTTACTGGACTGGCTAGTGGCTAGTGACAGTCTCGCACACGTATTAGCTCATAACCTAAATAAAATTGTTAGTTAATATGTAAATAGTGTTGAAGCAATTATTGTTAGTAAAGATTATTATATCGGTAAGTAAATATTTCAATTAGCAATGTATTAATAAGTGTTAGCGTTATTTTTAAATATTATAACGACGATTATACCGATTATTTGCTTGTATAACTTCACATTTAAAAACAATAAATTATTGTATATAATGTTTATTGTATATAATTATTGTACATAATTTTATTTTTTCAGTACACATTGATTTTTTTTATTATTATTATTATTATTATTATTATTATTTATTATTTACATTTCCCGGCCGACGACATTCTGAACGAGGTACGATTGTCACTAGCCAGTCCAGTAATTTGGGAACGCTTCTCCAGTGCAGTATCCAGCAAAATAGCGGCCACTGGATACTGCACTGAGTGAGACGAAATGGGAACGCAGCCTGTTATAATCAAATTTTCAAATGCCTTCCACCTATTTTAAATCTTTCTACTTTCAATTTAAGCGGTTATTCATTCGCGCAAGCGCATTGACCGATTTCGTACAGACAAAGATAGATAGATGTAGGGGACACTTTTGTTATGTGTATTTAAATAGGCTATGCCCCTTCCAGTATATATGTTCTAAGGTTCATATGGCTGCACATTTTGCGAACATCCGACAAAAAGCGTCAATAGTTACATAAAATACCCGATATCAGTTGATGTACCGCCGGATCGGACCGATACATCAATTCGAGAAAACATGATGACTAATGATAACACGAAAGGTGTTCAAGGTCCCTCCGTTCTTATGAATCTGCAACACTTTGATTTGGTGAGAGGCATGGTCCCGGATTACATGCATTCGGTATTACTAGGTGTCATCAAATTTTACACAGAGATTCTTCTTACATCTGTTGGCGAACCCTATTATGTTGGGTCACCAAATTGCATACGTATTATCAATAAAGGCTTAAAGTCTATTGTTTGTCCCTCGGTTATTACTCGACTGTCAAGAAGCATCGATGAACGTCGTCTTTGGAAAGCCTCGGAATGGCGGTCTTGGCTCATATGGTATTGTTTAATTTGCTTCAAAGGTATATTGCCACAAAAATATTTATTGCACTTGGCACTTCTCGTTACTGCAATACACATTTGTTTACAAAAATCGATAAGTCATAGTATGATAAGTACAGTTAACGAGCTATTGTTAAAATATGCCATACAAGTGCAGAGTTTCTTTGGAGAGCATGCAATGAGATATAACATTCATCTACTTCTTCATATACCCTCGAGAATTAGGAATTGGGGACCATTATGGACAACCAACACTTTTCTCTTTGAAAACGAAAATAGATTGCTTTTGCAAATGAAAACAAGTCCTTATCGCGTAGCTATTCAAATTGCACGGCGGTATGTTTTTTACAGGTCAATTCCGGTTTTTCAAATTAATATTATAATTGGTGAGCGAAACACACAATTTTGCGAAGAAATATGTGTCAATAAAAAATTGAAATTTTATTTAAAAGTAGGAAATTGTACGTTGCTAGGTTCAGGAAAAGAACATACTCTTCTACCTGTCGAAAGTGCTTGCTTATTTGAATTGCTCCCTCGTAATTGTTTATCGTACAAAAAAGTTATTGTGAATGGTGTAAGATTTACAAGTACATCATACAATCGGTCCCGTAAAACCAACGATTCTGTAATTGTTACTCATGATGGTCTTAAAGGTTTAATTACTAATAATTGTTCTTTTAATATTGACAGCGAAGATGGTAATGCGAATAAAAAAGTAATCATTTTTTTCCGACAAATATTGGTCATAAATGAACCTTATCTGACATCAACTCATGTTAAGGTGAATCATATTCAAAGATGTTACGCTAATCAAGATGGGCCATTATATTCATGTTATCCGGAATCATTGAAAGGACAATGCATTATAATGCAAAGAAGTGGTCAATCTTATATCAGCGAAATACCAAGAGGATGCCTGGGTGTTTAATATATATATTAATGTAGAACGATATTATATTAAGTAATATCTTTTTTTATATGCGTATTCTTTGAAGAATAATATTTTGTTATGATGTATAAATAAAAATAATTGAATATATATGTAACATGTAGTTTTTTTTAAATTTTGCATCCAAACGTTGCAAATCTAAATCAAGAAATCTTTCACTTGTTCCTTACGAAACATTGTAAAGCGCATTGCAACTTACAGAATATTTATTATATATTCAGTACATTGTTCAACATATCGAAAAAATTCTTTGCGTGATTTGAAAAAATTTATCGCAGTAAAACGCAGTATGGCGTAGTTTTACCGAATAACTAAAAAAAACTATAAAAAACTACATCCCATTCTGAGTTATTCGTAGTGACATGTAGAGTAATGTAGAGCGGCGTGGATTGTTCGAAAAATAAAGAAATCCTACACCAACTCCGTACAAATTCATGGTAAGACGTAGAGCGGCAGAGTTTTCTCAAAGACCAACGAAATTCTACGCTCGTTTCGTAGAAATGTATAATAGAGCGTAAAAAGGCAAACTAATTCGTGCAAATATTTACGCATTTCTACTACATTCTAAAAAATTTAAATCGTATAGTATTCCGTAATTGTTTGTAGTTGCAAGTTGCTTAGCGTACTTTTTCGTAGATATTTTTCCGTCAGGGTAGCGATATTGTAAAAAGTGTCAAAATAGAAAGAGTCATAATGGAAGAGTCATTGATGATTCACTACTATTACTGTCACTCATTTCATCAATTAAAAACATTGTCACATTGATAGCGCAATTTATTGTGGAATCCATTTTGATTTTCCGCTTCTAATGCGTTCAATATTGTTCCGTTTCAAAGCATGTATCATGCGCATAATGAAACGAAACGCAACCAATGCGCTAAGCATTAGCGATGCAAATGATGCGTGCTATGCGCAAAACGGAACGCAACCTAACTAATAATTGCTAACAAACGCCGCCCCCCGTTGAAAGGACGTGCTTTCAAAATGCCATTGCAAACACACTTACAAACTATGAAATTGCCGCATGCAAAATAAAAACAAAAGGAACTATGAACCGACGCAAAAAAAAATGAGAGGTAAACGAAATGTAGAATAGTAATAGCGCCACATGATCGGGTCCTCACTGTTAAATCTGTAGTGTCAAATTTAACTCAAATTGTGTCACTTTTAACTATTTTCATATGTCGCCATTTCTCCTACTAAATATGTAGTTAATTTAACTAAGACAATGGAGTTAAATCAGGGCTGCACAACTCAGGCGAGCCGACTAGCCAAGTAGTAACGCTGCGATATTTCCCCACCATTGACCACGCGCCTACCACCCCAGATAGCACAAGACATTCTTTGAACGTTCTATTTATATTCTAAATATATTCTGAAAAGGAATATTTCTATTGAATGTTCTACGCACATTAATAGAACGTTCCAGTTATGACTAATAAAGAACATTCCCAAAGATTGTTCTATGAATGTTTTATGAATACGCAGGTTTTGAATGTTCTCTATGATACATACTCTGGTGATATCTTTTCAGATCATTCACAGAACATGCTCAATATACCGCACAGTACTTATGAATGTTCACTGGATATTCTCTGAATGTTACTTGAATGTTCGCTGAATATTCATTAAATATCCACCAAATATTCCTTGTACATTCATATTGTACATTTTTGTGCATACGCATTTTCTGTTTTTTATTGATTAAGACTAACCTAAAAAATTCATTACATTATTGAAATATTTAGTTCGTTATCGCCTCTATAAAAAAATTACATCATTAAAGAAAGTATAAAAAAATAAAATAAGTTATTAAAACATACGATGAAACGCAAGTGTTCAAATACGACTTTCTACAGAAAAGTAGCACAAGGCACACAAATGTGTTTGGAAGTTTTAAGGGAAAATGTGAGTGATACTTTGGAAAACGTTCAAGCACAGATTTTTCCATATAACGGAGAATTATCTGACACTTCTGATAATGAAATGCCAAAACCACCAGATGAGGTACGTATGAATATTACAAATTGTAATACAGATGAAGTTCCAGAAGAAATTAATACCAATGATGAGATCAATGTCCCAATACCTATCAATAACGATGAAGATGTTCACCTAAATGAAAATAATGATATTCCAGTAGAATTTTCATATAAATTACGTTCGTAGGCACATAAATATAACATAACGCGTGTAGCTATGGGAGATCTTTTAAAAATGCTTAAAACATTACCGTATCTAGAGCATTCAAACTTACCGAATGATCCAAGAACATTTTTTAATACTCCTCGTCACATTATTCTTAAGAATATGGAATCAGGAACATATTCCTATTTGGGATTAGAAAGTGCACTTCAAAAATTAAGTGCTTCAATTGGCGATGTTTTAGAAAAGATTGAGCTATTAGTAAATATTGACGGTCTACCATTAAGTAAAAGCTCACGAAGTCACGTTTATCCCATTCTCTGTTCATTAGCAGATTATCCAAAAAACATATTCATGATTGCTATTTATTATGGTTATGAGAAGATCAAGAATTACAATGCTTTCTTGAAAGACTTCACAAACGACTGTATTCATTTCACAAACACAGGGTTTACATATAATGGACGCAATATACCATTTAAAATCAAAGGGTTCATTTGCGATGCTCCTGCCAAATCTGACATTACGTATTGTAAAAGCCACACTGGTTTTTTTGCATGTACGAAATGCATACAAAAGGGAAAATATATTAAAGATAGAGTAACATATCCCAAATTACGTTGCGATAAAAGAACGCACATTGATTTTATTCGTCAAAGTCAACCTCAACACCACAAGGGAAGATCGATTCTTGAAACGATACCTAATATTGACATGATAAAACATTTCCCTCTGGAGTACACGCACTTAGTTTGCCTTGGTGTTGTGAAAAAATTAATAGTAGACATGTGGACATTTGGAACACGTTTAAACAAATTGCCAAGGGAAGCTACAAGCAGAATATCCGATTCACTTATTTCATTTCAAAATCATGTACCTGATGAATTTGTTAGAAAAACAAGACCATTGATTGAAGTGAAACGTTGGAAAGCAACCGAGCATAGATTTTTTTTGTTGTATTGTGGACCAGTTGTATTGAAAAATATATTATCCGCTGATAAATACGTACACTTCTTAGCTTTACATGTCGCTATTAAAATTTTATTGTTGGAAAGTCATCGTGAGGAATATTCAGATTATGCCCATTCATTGCTTAAATATTTTGTGCACCAATTTAAGGTTTTATATGGGACAGAATATATTTCACACAATGTACACGGTTTACTCCATGTGGTCGACGATTGTAAACTATACGGAAATTTACATTCTTATAGCGCATTCCCGTTTGAAAATTACTTACAGTACGTGAAACACTTAATAAAAAAACCAAATCAACCAATAGCTCAAATTGTTCGTCGCATAAAAGAACACGAATCTCTGCAAAATAATGTTAATGATATTCGAAATGATAGAAGCGAAAAAATCTTTAAACATGAGCATAATACAGGGCCTTTAATACCGACAAGAAATTTTACTGTTCAATATAAGAAGATGATAACATACAGTTATTCGTTCAGCACAAGCGTTGCAAATAATTGTTGCTATTTAAAAGACAGATCCATTATTTTAATTGAAAATTTTGCAAAAACAAATCATCAGTATTATGTAATTGGAAAAAGATTTTGTAATGTTACCAACTATTTTTCAGAACCTTGTAATTCTGCTTTTTGAAACATTTATTTAGTTAATGCTCTTGATAGAAATTGTTCAGCATGGCCAGTAACTGATATTTTGGGAAAGTTTGTTCGATTTCCCGAAAATGATGCTTTCGTAGTTATTCTGCTCATTCATACTCATTAAATAAAATAAATAAATATCTTGTACAATGTAGTGTTAAAAATTACTTTCTCATAGTAAACGATTTACATTTAGAATTAATATAAGTATGTATATACTTAAAGCTTAAAATTTCATTGTACACGCCATTTTAGTTTCTTGACTTCTTTTGTTTAAAGCGTCGTCTACAATAGAGCCGTAAGCCGTAAGAAATGGACCAATCACAAACAAATTATAGAAGAATAATCGGCTGTTGTAGACGACGTTCAATTGTTTGTCGTTGTCATCGTGATTAATCGTCAAGAAGTTTCTGTACAATACACGAGCATGTACCTTGGAATAATCTACATATGAAATATTAGTGAATTGTTGTGACACACGTGTAAATTGATCAATATAGAAATTTGAAACGTACGTGATACAAAATGAAAAAGTGGACGATTGTGCTGTTTTTAGGAGAAAATGATGTCGAAGCTGTGCCGGTAAATTGGTTAAATGGTGATGTTTGTTATTGGCCTCCATATAATACACACAAAGTAGGGAAAGCTATTTCTTCCTGTGAAGATCCAGATATATCTACATGGACCTTGCACGAAATACGAAAATTAGGAAAAGGATGCAATTATGGTAAGAGTGATAAACAGTACTTCATTTATAAAAAATAATATTTTATTTAATTATATAAAAATATAATATTGTATTCAAATAAAAATAAATGCATTTATCGTCCCAATCAATATACTTCTTAAATTCACATTAATTTTTTTCAACTATCTCGCGATAAAAAGTATAACTTTTATAAAAATGAACTATATCTTTTCAGACTCATTAATCGAAGCCAAGAATAAGGCAAAGAGAGCTGAGGATACTTCGGACATCAATAATTCTGAAAAGGAAAATTCAAAAAGAATTAGCAAGAAACCTAAATTTTTTTATGAGACTTCAGATGTTCAATCGGCATCTGATGATGATATTTCAATGAGTGAAAACGATTTAACTGAGATTCCAATGGAATTACCATTGTCGCCTGCATTTTCCTCTACTATATCAAGTGTTGATCTATCTGCAGGTATATATTTTTCTACAAAATTGTATTGTAACAAATTTTTTTGTAGAGCAAGACGTAGTATTTTTAATAAATATTACAATTATTTAAATTTCAGGATTTGTAAAGTCTTTGAAGCCAATTTCAAGAGAGAGTGCTATGTTAAAACAGTCGCTGATTACTTCTCCTTTACTTACAAATAATAATGTAGAAGATGCTAAAGGTTCGTCATATTTTTCCACAAAATTGAATTACCTATATATATCCGTATTACACTCACCCGAAAAAAAAGCGGTACACTGAAAATGTGGGAAAAATTCATCAAATTTCAACTGACGATAACTTCGTAAATAATAAAGATAGAAAGTTCTATAAAATATGGAAATGAAGCTAAAAATCTCTACTTTAAGAATCAATTTATTTCAATGTTGCAAAATAAATTTATTGAAAATGGCGGATGACAAAGCGCGAGCATGCAAAATTGAAAAATAATGGTTCGAGTTTGCGACGGTGCACGGTATAAACAAAAAATTGTAGCTTATTGGGATCAAAAGCGTACGAAAGTACAGAGTCTCCTCTTTAAAATGCTTTTTTATGCATCTCGATACGATGATTTTTCGCCGAGAGATTCGCATTTGAAGAAAAAGGCAGATTCTTACTTTACAGGAAGAAATAGCTTTCCCTACTTTGTGTGTATTATATGGAGGCCAATAACAAACATCACCATTTAACCAATTTACCGGCACAGCTTCGACATCATTTTCTCGTAAAGAAAAAGGCAGATTCTTACTTCAAATGCGAATCTCTCAGCGAAAAATCATCGTATCGAGATGCATAAAAAAGCATTTTAAAGAGGAGACTCTGTACTTTCGTACGCTTTTGATCCCAATAAGCTACAATTTTTTGTTTATACCGTGCACCGTCGCAAACTCGAACCATTATTTTTCAATCAATTGTTTTGCATCCGAAGGAGATGTCTGCAGATCTTTTGTGATTTCTCCGCCCTGACTTTTTGTTTATGCTCGACCGCACATTGCGAGAAGAGTGCTTGATTTCTCTTGATCTTTTTCTTTCGAGACGCGTTACTTATTCGTACGACTTCGTCAAAGTAAACAATAATTAATCTTTTCGCATTGAAATTATTGGTCAATTATGGCGACGATAAGTCCTGAAAAAGCTGCTCAAGTTGTAGCGTTAATTGAAGATGGGAGAAGTCGAAGGTACGTTGCTGAGGCACTTGATTTATCAATGTCAACCGTGCAACGTGCTTATGCTAGGTACTTGGAGACTAATTCTGTCCAAAGAAGACCTGGTTCGGGATGTCCTCGTTGTACGAATGAAAACGATGACCGATTTATTGTTTTAAATTCATTAAGAGACAGACATCGAACGGCTGTTCAAATTCGAAACAATTTAAGAGATGTCCGCGAATGTAATGTATCCGTTGACACTATTCGAAACAGATTAGCGGAACACGGTCTTTTTCCGCGCAGGCCAGCAAATGTACCTTCGCTTATGCGTCGCCATCGCGTAACTCGACTCAATTTTGCTGTCGAGCATGCAGGCTGGACATATGCAGAATGGAGTACCGTTCTTTTTAGCGACGAATCTCGTTTTTGTCTGTATTCTTCAGACGGACGAGAACGAGTATACCGTCGCGTTGGAGAACGATTTGCAGACTGTACTGTAAGTGAGAGGCCTAGCTACAATGGTGGCTCTGTAATGGTTTGGGCAGGAATTTCTGCGAATGCTCACACAGATCTCCACTTTTTTGACGCAAACATGAACGCAGATGTATACGTGGAAGACGTACTCATACCGTACGTTGTTCCGTATGCGCACTTCATCGGAGAGGACTTTTTGTTTATGCAAGACAATGCTCGACCGCACGTTGCGAGAAAAGTGCTTGATTTCTGCGATGAAGTTGGCATAAATCGACTCGAATGGCCAGCAATGAGTCCAGATTTAAATCCCATTGAACACCTATGGGACAATATTAACAGAAAAGTACGAAATCATATACCTGCTCCTCAGTCATTGCCAGAACTTCGAAGAGTTCTTGAAATAGAGTGGAATGACATTACGCAGACTGAAATTAGAACACTAATAAGAAGTATGCCTCGTCGCATGAATGAGGTAATACGCGCACGAGGAGGTCATACCCATTATTAATATACGCGCGCGCACACACAATTGTACACGCACCACCGGGAGGGTTTGGAGTCGTAAAATATCGTGGATCTAACGAGCCATGAGGTCCTTATCCCAGTGGTGCACGCGCACACACACGCATGCACGCGCACGCACGCACGCACGCACGCACGCACGCGCACGCACACACACATACACACACACGGACGCACAGACACACGCACGCACACACACACACACACACACACACACATACACACGTGCCAACATGTGCACACGGGATCAGATTTCTGCCACGTCCACGCCGTTGATCCTGGGTAACGCCAAGAGCAGAATTGACACTTATAACCGTAAGGAGAGTTTGGAGTTTTAAAATACCGCGGAGCTGATAACCACAGAATTCTTATTCTTGCAATTCGGTCTGGTTCAAAATTGAATATCTCGGCACGTAATACAGCTAGCAGGATTTTTTAAAAACCATTTTAAAAGTTTGGATGTCTAGTGTTCGAAAATTCATAACGCAATAATGTGTGATAACTTTCTCCAAAATGGCGGATGACAAAGCAAAAGCATGCGAAATTGAAAAATAATGGTTCGAGTTTGCGACAGTGCACGGTATAAACAAAAAATTGTAGCTTATTGGGATCAAAAGCGTACGAAAGTACAGAGTCTCCTCTTTAAAATGCTTTTTTATGCATCTCGATACGATGATTTTTCGCTGAGAGATTCGCATTTGAAGTAAGAATCTGCTTTTTTCTTCAAATGCGAATCTCTCGGCGAAAAATCATCGTATCGAGATGCATAAAAAAGCATTTTAAAGAGGAGACTCTGTACTTTCGTACGCTTTTGATCCCAATAAGCTACAATTTTTTGTTTATACCGTGCACCGTCGCAAACTCGAACCATTATTTTTCAATTTTGCATGCTCGCGCTTTGTCATCCGCCATTTTCAATAAATTTATTTTGCAACATTGAAATAAATTGATTCTTAAAGTAGAGATTTTTAGCTTCATTTTCATATTTTATAGAACTTTCTATCTTTATTATTTACGAAGTTATCGTCAGTTGAAATTTGATGAATTTTTCCCACATTTTCAGTGTACCACTTTTTTTTCGGGTGAGTGTATAAATATATTATAATTATATATATATGATATATATTACATTATACATTATTACCTTTTATGCAAGAACATATGGTTGTATTTTTAAATAATATTTTGCCGTCGACCTTCTTAACTGCCGTGAATTTCAATGCAAGATCTCTAACTAAGTATTTCTTTAATACGCTAGTTAGAGATCTCACTAACGCCATACTGGTATCAATTGATGTCCACATGTTCAATTTCTGAAAAACGAATTATGAATTCAATGAGTATAGAAAATCTACAGAGTATCCAAGAATTCGCAACCAAAACAAATCTGGAGAGAGTGTTTCTTATGACAATGTAATATGATTTGTCCTTGTAACATAAATGGGATCCGAGACACAGTTTGCAAGAAATAAATTTGTTTAAATTTGTTTAATTTTTGAAAGATCTGGACTTATTTTCTTGAAAAGCATGCCTCAGATTCAATTGTTCAGAAGAAATCTAAAATTTTCATAAGGAAACCCCCGTTATTTTAAAGTGCGAATTGGGACATCCTGTATATCATTTTTAATTAAAAATGAACACCTCACAGGCTGCTTAAGTAACATTATAAAATACTTTTTAATTTTATCATAAATTATTTTAAAATTTTTTACATTTTTTATACATTTTCTAAATTATATAACACTTTTGATTATTAGTGGTAAGTATGTTTATAAAAAAGAATGCATATATTTGTGCACATTTTACGCTAAAATCTTCATATATTTGAATCAGACAAAATGTATCACTAACTTATTAATTATCACTGCGCATAGGATACAAGCTGTACCAGTATAACCATTAAAAACTAATTAAGATAAATTTTCTTTGTAAGAAGATGTTCTTTAGACTAAGTTTGTTCGATTACTTATTTGATTTTAATTTCAAAAAATGTTTTGTAATAATGAAAAATAAAATGTATTATTTATATATATATATATATATATATATCAGCCTGTGAGATGCTCTCCCTTAAAACAATTAATATAGCCTTAAATATATTTACAAAATCTTTTCGAAATTCGTCACTTGATTTCAGATCCTTGTCAAATGTCAAGAAGTCGTCCAGTGTTTCAAATGGAATACTAAATCCGTATTTTTCCGAAAAATTTTCGTCAGAAAACGTACCCCGCGTATCAGGACAATAACTCTTTTGAGATTGCAGTATTGTCTTTATTTCATGAATTTCACCCTTTATTTGGGTCAATTGAGTTATGACACTCCTAAACCTTGATAACGTTATACGTGCTAAATCTAAAACAAAATAATACAGTATTCAAAATTAATCGTCCAAATCGTTCAGTACATTAAGTAGATCTGAAAAAAGATTAACAAAGTTTGTACACATGTACGCATATATTCAGAATCGCCCGGAGTAAAATGTTAAAGAGAATGGACTTAACGTTACCGTCATTACTATATTTTTTTCTCTCGTCAAATGTGAAAGAATAATGAGAGTCCCCAGCTGATCCCATTGCTTTGGAAGTTATCGGACGAGTATCGGACATAGTATTTTCCATTGATTCTTTAGAAAACAAAATAAGTCAACTTTTTATAAAAATTTAAATGACCAAATTAAATTTACCTTTATCTCTCTTGCTCATTGATTTTTCTTTCTTTGCGCATTGTTGGTCATTTCTTATTAATGACAGTTCTGCACTTTTATTATCTGAAAACACTGAAACAGACAGAAGGAATAATTCTTATTTAAAGATATTGGAATGATGTCAAAAGTAATATAACAAAATAATATAGTATTCAAGATTAATCGTCCAAACCGTTCAGTATATTAAGTAGATCTGAAAAAAGATCAACAAAGTTATATAATATAAAATATATTAAAATTTTTACCTTTATCTGTAGTACTCGATTTCTTTTTCTTCTTCAGAGATTGTTCGTCATGAAATGAACTTTTTGCCCGTTTATTGCTTAAAATCACTGAAAGATTCGGAAAAGAATAATTATTATGTAAATATGAAAGAAATACCTATTAATCTTGTAATGTAATATGAGATCAAAACATTATATGTACAAACAATTTATATACAACTTTATATAAAAAATGCAGAAAAAAAATTGAAAAAAATTATTTTCAAATTGAAATAACATTAAAATTTTTTAATTTCATCATAATTCTTCATTACCGAATGCCAACGGAACATAGCGAGGTGTTTAAATGATCAAGTTAAATTTACCTTTATCTCTTTTGCTCATTACTTTTTCTTTCCTTGCACACTGTTGGTCATTTCTTATTAATGACAGTTCTGCACTTTCATTATCTGAAAACGCTGAAACAAACAAAAGGAATAATTCTCTCTAAAATTTAAAGATATTAGAATGATGTTAAAAGTAATATGGGGCTATTCAAAAAATAGGTCGCGCAATACTTATACATTTTTACACCCTTACTCCTCTAATAAACGGCTCAATGTTCATTAGAGCTTCCTTTTACGAAGAGAATGTGCTGCCACACTTTAAAATTGGTTTAAGAGGATGCTGAAGTGACGGGCGAACTCCGACGCGAAAGCGCCATCATTTCGATGGTACTAAAAATGAAATGACATTATCGGCGCAGCCTACGGACCTATGCCGCGTAGGTCCGTGTGTACGCATTTGTTTGTAGTGGTGACTCACTACACTGACGTGTGGTCTGTGTACGTGTGTCATCGGAAGTTTGTAAACAAACGATGCTTGCGCTTGTTTCCTCGACTGAAATTTCGTCGCAAAGCTGCAATATAATGTCCGAGAAAACATAAGCGTATACAAGGTGTCAAATAAATACAAACTAAATATGACAAAATAATAAATAAAAAATATACATATAATACTATATATATCATTGAAGAAAAATGTCATATACTTTTCTTACTTTTATCCTTATGTAGTAAATACTAAATAACTAATTAATCAATTAATTAATATATACATATACACATATATTCAATAAATAGTTATCTTTATTTTGTATTTTATATGATAATGACTAAAATAATGAAAGTATATATTATTTCAGTTATATAAAATACAAAATAAAGATAACTATATTCAATATGTATATGTATGTATTCAATAATTAATTAACTTATTTATTTATTTTGTATTTGTTACATAAGAATAAAAATAGGAAAAGCATATAACATATTTTTCCAATTAGACATATAGTATTATACATACATTTTTCAAATAAAATATTTTATCATATCTAACTTATATCTATTAGACACCTTGTATAAGTCTATTTTGTCTCGTATGTACATCATTCGGCCATACGATAGAATTTCAATTGCGAGAAAAAAGGTTAAATGACCTTATAAATTATCTGATAAAATATAAACAGACCACACGTGCAGTAAATTGCTAACTAAAATAAATACGTATTTCTTCAAATCTGTCAGCTGACGTTAGATCGCCTCTGACAATATTTCTAACAATTTGCCAGTTCACGAATAAATCGTTTTTAGCTCTCTTTTTTCTAAACTGTCAGCTGACGTTAGATCGCCTCTGACTATATTTATTAAAAATTGTCAGCTCACAATAGATCGCTTCTGACAATATTTCTTACAATTTGCCAGTTCACGAATAAATCGTCTTTAGCTCTCTTTTTCTAAACTGTCAGCTGACGTTAGATCGTCTGTGACAATATTTATTTAAAATTGTCAGTTCATGATAGATCGCCTCTGACAATATTTCTTACAATTTGCCAGTTCACGAATAAATCGCCTTTAGCTCTCTTTCTTCTAAACTGTCAGCTGACGTTAGATCGCCTCTGATTATATTTATTTAAAATTGTCAGCTCACGAAAGATCTCTTCTGGCTTGTCTTATTCTATATTGCCAGTCCACGACAAAGCCGCCTCTGGCTTGAAGACAAGAATAAGAATTTTCTTCTAATGCCAGTCCACGAGAAAACCGCCTCTGGCTTGTCTTATTCTATATTGCCAGTCCACGAGAAAACCGCCTTTGGCTTGTCTTATTCTATATTGCCAGTCCACGAGGAAACCGCCTCTGGCTTGAAGACAAGAATAAGAATTTTCTAATGCCAGTCCACGAGGAAACCGCCTCTGGCTTGAAGACAAGAATAAGAGTTTTCTAATGCCAGTCCACGAGAAAACCGCCTCTGGCTTGTCTTATTCTATATTGCCAGTCCATGAGAAAACCGCCTCTGGCTTGTCTTATTCTATATTGCCAGTCCACGAGGAAACCGCCTCTGGCTTGAAGACAAGAATAAGAGTTTTCTAATGCCAGTCCACGAGAAAACCGCCTCTGGCTTGTCTTATTATATATTGCCAGTCCACGAGGAAACCGCCTCTGGCTTGTCTTATTCTTTATTGTAAGATACTTTTATTACGTCATATGCTTTATGTATATATATATATATAATGTATATTATATGCTCCACATTATCTATATTTATATCAAAATATTTTTCTAAGAAATTGACATCATTTTGTATACTCTTTTTACAATAAATGTATATGATATATGCCATATTTTTTATTTCTAAAGCATAAAATATAAAGATATTTTTATTTTTTTGTGTCTATCATTTGTAAAAAAATTTTGATAAAAGAAACAACATTAATTTTGCGACTTGCAATAATCTGTTTCATTATATGCTTCTTTTAAATACTTACACTTAGCCTTATTTTATGTGATTAACTTGGTATTTAAAATACGTATCAAAATCGAAAATGTATTTCTATTACAGTAGAAACGAAACATTCTTGTCTTACAACAGAGAGAAATGGCAAAATATAATATTGTTTAAAGTACAATCCAATAAAAACTGTTAAAATTGAACATTTTAAAAAACCACTGTGATTCATGAAAAATCAGAATTATTATTTCAAAAATATAGATATATTTCGACTGTGTGTTTTAAACTGCACTACACATTCAAAATTCACAGAATAAATTTATTTCTGCAAAGTTGTGTATAATGTCAGTGGAAAAGTGATTTATTTGTTATTACATATACATGATATTTTATCATTCCTTTCTGGTGTAAGACTACAATGTTTTTTTTCTACTGAACTAGAAATTAATTTTATATTTTGATGTGTATTTTAGATACCAAGGAAAACGCATAAAATAAGGCTAGTTGTAAGTATTTAAAAGAAGTATATATTGAAACAGATAATTGCAAGTCACAAAATTAATGTTTTTTTTATCAAGATTTTTTTACAAATGATACATACAAGAAACTAAAAATACCTTTATATTTCATGCTTTATAAATAAGTTATATGACATATACATTTATTATAAAAATATATACAATATACAAAATGATATTCATATAAATGATATACAATATACAAGATGATATAAAAAGTTAATTTTACATAGATACTTTGATGTGAATATACATAATATGGAGCACAGAATATACATAATATATACACATAAAGCACATGAATAAAAGTATTTTGTAGAAATTAGAATATGAATGTATGTAATTAAATAATATAAATGTTTGCAAAAATGTTGCAAAATTTATGTATAATACATACACTTTTTTATCCTTCAGAGTGCCTTCAACCCATTTTTTTCAGCCGGGTTTCGTAGCACATAACACAAACACACACACACGCACAACTAACACACACATAACTAACCTAAAAGATTCTGTATATGACAGATAGCACTGAGAACTGTATAGCGCCTCTATCCAAAAATCTCGGAACTAATCTATAGCTCTTTTTTACCTTATTCTTTCTATATTGCACACATGCTTTACATAAATCTGGAAAAGGGTGGCGTTTTGAAAATAAGTCTCTAAGCTCTATTTTTTTGGTTTTCCATTATTGTTTCATACGCTCTTCTTCGGCACATGGTCTTGTTTTGCAGATTGAAGCAGTATAATTTTGATATAAAAGATATAATTCTTTGAGGTGACATTGTCGGTAAATTTTCAAAAATTTTTTTTATTTTTTGGTTTAAATTTGACCAACTGCCGAAAGATTAGCATATGTACTTTATTTACACCAAAGGATTTGTAATTCTATTAAAGCAATAAAAAACGCCACCCTTTTTAGAAAATTGAAGTTTCGGTCGGTAACAATATGACTTCAGCATCCTCTTAATGGCCAGATCAAAACTTTGTCGGAGTTTGTATCGGGCATAAAATTGTATATTCAATTTCAGAGCAAAAATAAATAAAAAAATGCTGATTCTCAGGCTCCTTAAGAAAAATACGAAAAATACTTACATTCAGTGCTTGCGTCTGAAACTTTTGAACAGGGAGATGAGTCTTCCATGCTTTCTTCCAATCGGGGAACATTTAGCAGCTCTTGTTCAAGTTCTTTGTCTTCTTTTGTGACGACGCCTTAAGGCGTCATCCCTACGGACCGCCAGTTCGGAGACCGAACCCGGTCCGAACGGCGGCTAGGTGGGAGCCCGTCACGGGTGGGGATCACCGTGACGGGTATAAAAGGCCGGTCTCGGCCGAGACCGGCAGAGTCCCGTCCGGCTTCGAGCGTGACACCTCGAAGCCAATCCTATACGAGCCAGGGCGCTCCCTGACTCCACCGGGTGCTCCCGGTTCCCGACCGATTTCCGTACCCGAGCCAGGGCGCTCCCTGACTCAGCCGGGTGCTCCCGGCCTCCGACCGCGCGCGCTTACCGCTATACTTGGCTTACCGCTATTCTTTACGGTACCTTGCGTTTACCGCTGTTCTTTGTATTCGTTACTTTGCGCTTACCACTATTCTTGGTATCTTACGCTTACCGCTATTCCTTATTTTCGTTACGGTATCTTGCGGTTACCGCTATTCTTTGTATTCGTTACTTTGCATCTTACGCCTACCGCTATTCCTTATTTTCGTTACGGTATCTTGCGGTTACCGCTATTCTTTGTATTCGTTACTTTGCATCTTACGCTTACCGCTATTCCTTATTTTCGTTACGGTATCTTGCGTTTACCGCTATTCTTTGTATTCGTTACTTTGCATCTTACGCTTACCGCTATTCCTTATTTTCGTTACGGTATCTTGCGTTTACCGCTATTCTTTGTATTCGTTACTTTGCGCTTACCCCTATTCTGGGTATCTTGCGTTTACCGCTATTCTTTCGCCTAGCTTGGTCGAACCAAGTCCGACGGCAGAACACCTTGTATATATATATTGTACATAAGAAAGCTAAAATATATCATAGTTTACGACTTAACCGCGCCTACTTATTTGGAGTCTCACCCGTTCCGCATTCCGAATCCTGGCACCGGCGAGCTTAACCGCGCTAACCGCTCCCATACGGGGAGCCGCACCGTTACACTTTTAATGTTTTTAGTTTGTAGCTCTTTTTTGCAAGCTGTGAACGAGCTTCAGCAGAAAATTCCGAGTCTGTAGTATACGCGTACTCTTTCGTTTCTAAAATTTTGAGTCGTTTCAGAGCTGCGTCATAATTTTCTGAAACAATATAATATTACATAATTTAATATTACAACGAAATGTTACACAACAAATGTAAAAAAGTATAAAAAATGTAGTTTTGCACGTCATGTGAATTCACAAAAAATAGAAAACATTTCTTAGTCTGAATTAATGAGTGTAAACTATTAATTATATTAGAGTGAAAAAATTTTCAAGTGTGGTTATTATAAATGAATTACTACGTTAAATAATTGAAGTGTAACTTACTGGCATCGCCCATTATAGAAATCTCGTACGATGGCCAAGACTCTGGCGGCTTCGTCTTAGCCTTTACAAGGTTGAAAAGAATATCGGCGGTTTTTCGAGAGTATGGTGGGGGCATAAACTTGGTTACCAATTTACCTGACTTTACATCATAACAAATCCAATCATTTGGTACAATATCGATGCTTCTACCTGTACATTTCTCTTGTGTAAAGGAAATTAGCTTGTAGCCGGCACAAGCGTTTTCCGAATTCTGTGAAAAAAATAAATACTGAATTATTTCCACAAATATATACTTAGAAATTTACAAAAATTTGAAAGGCAAATTTGAAAGGCAAATGATATCCATTATTTAATTGGTTGACCAGATTTCACTAATAATTAAGCTAGATCCTCCATAAAATTTAAACATTATACATGATAAGAAAATATACTTCACGACGTTAATTCAACAAAAAAAATTGTATGTATTTCTAACCATGAAAAATTTGTCTAAGTAACACGACACCCACAAGGTAAACCGGCTTGAGCAATCAACTCCAGAAATCTTTAAACTTTGAATAAATTCTTACAATAACAGAACCATAAATAGTTTTACAATGGTTTTACATACCTCACCTTTTTTCGATGATTTTTGCGGTTTTGAAGACATCATGAAATTTGATTTCGTAAAGCTAACCACAAATAATGAAACTGGAAAATAAAGAAATTAACAACGCGCGTTTTTCACTTGTCACTTGCGCAGAGAACACACGTACGCGCTCGCACTTGAGTGCGTTTCCTCCACATGCTCCGAAATCAAGAGTAGAAATGTCATTTGTACATAAGGGCATAAGGGGCAGTTGATAAAAATCGCTCTTTGAAAATAAACAAAAAATTAACAAGACAAAATACATAATATTTAATCTTATTCGAAATCTTTTAAATAAATACAAAAAAAGAGTATTAATTAAGAGGATAATGTTACAAAAAATATGATTTTGTGAATTTATGTATATTTTTTCGTTATATGTCATTTTCATTATTTACAGTTTTGTGATAATTAGGAGATCGTCCGCAATAATTTTGAAAGTCAAAATATAGCTGGTATACAATAGCTTCTGATTAGCAGCATTTATTACATATGTAAAAATGAAATGACGAAAGTACTCGTTGCCTCATTGTCACTGTCATCTTCGTCATTGTTATTGTTACTATTATCATAATTTTTTATTGTTAATTTTGTCATTTTATGAGCAACAGATTGTAGCGGATAGATTATTCTCTTTGACGTTACATCTACCTTCCACATTTTCAGTGTTTCGGAATTGCAAGGATAAGTAAACATTGGTTCTATGATTCGTAAAGCTGTTCCAGTCAGAACGATTCTTGTGTCATTTTCATTTGGTGGAATATGCATGGCATCGATGTTCATTGGAATCTTGTTGTTGAGTAATACTGTATTATTTGGTGACTTTGTTGTAATTATAACTTGTTTGTATTTAATTTTTTTTACAAGAATACTTCCATTTTGTTCGATACGTCCTTTTCTCAATATAGTGACAGATGGTGGAAAAGTCACTTTTTTGAAATCGGCGAAATGTGACTCGTGCATTCGTCGACATAACTGAGCAAGTGGCCGGTGACCGGTGCGAAGTACTTTTTTTATTTTTCCCAACGAATTTTCGAATGGAAAACTCGTAAAATCATTTAGAGAGCACTCCATATTTTTTGCATCATCTGCAAGATGGATCAAACTGTGCATATTCAAGATTAGATATTTCTTGCCATAATATTGCTTCGTAAGCAACACAAAGCTTTTCAGATACGCTTTAGCTTGCAAATTGTATTGTAATGCCAATTCTTTTGAACAGAGTATTCTGCACGCACAATGCAGCAGAAGAAAATGTCTGTAATATTTTTTCGGCAATATTTGTCGGAAAACAACAGGACCAACGTAGAGTAACAACAGACGATATTCAGTTGCTTTCCATTTGGCAGTTTCTGCAAGTGTCCTAGTCGTGCGTTGGAAATCATCTGGTATTTGTGATTGTAACTCTACTAAGCACTGCGAAAGCCATTGTTTACGGCCTTGATTAAGTTTAGCAACTGAATGTCCCTCCAAAAAAATCTCGGTTAACATTTTTTTCATGATGCCTAAACAGCCTAGATGCATGAAGTCCAATACAAAACATTTCACCATGTCAAGTTTTGGTTCCAACTGCAATAATGGTGACAGACCTGTATGATGTTCGCGATTTTCTTGGCTTCGAAATGATACATCGGTACGATCTTTGCAGTTAGAAGACAGATACACCGTTCGTCTCTCATATCGAATTCCTTGAATAGTACACCGTTCGCATGCATAATAGCCCCCATGGCCCTTAATGCACTTGATAAAAGAGCGAGCTGGTTTATCGCACACAAAGCACATGATGCGAACTGTTAGTGACTGTTCGTCAATTAAAATGCCATTTCGTGACAGTTCGTTCATTTCTTGAACAAATTCACATAGATATTCGTCCAAATTATTCGGTTTTTCGATTCCACAGAATACGACCACTAGGAACGGTTTATAAACATCGGGATTAACATGGACTTTGCACAATATAGGCCAAAATTGTTTTGCACTAGACTTGTATAAAGGTAAACCGTCACAATTAAACTGCAGCTGAAGTTCATTCGTTGGATGGAGATTTTTATTGACACATCTTTCAAGACCTGCCGCAATACCGAAGTATACAAACTCTCCTATCTCTTTACCGTCGTGCGTTTGAAAATTCTTGATTTTATACTCCGACGATGATGTCCTGAGAAATGTTTTCGAACATGCTGGTAAAGTTGGCAGTGCACGTTTTCTCAGGATTTTAAGTAGAGTGTTCAAATGACAGTGTGGTATGCCGGATTTTATTGCCCATTGTTGAAGATCCACTATGTCCCTTGCTTCACCATCACTGTCGTACGCTTCTTCATCGACCTCTACTTCGTCGCTATCTACTTCGTCGCTGTCAATGTCTTGTTTGCTCTCATTAGCTTCTGCAATACTGTCTTCCTCGCTTGATTCTTCACTGTTGTTTCTGTCATCTCTGTCACTGATATCTATTAATTCATTTTCTCCATTGTTCCTTTCATTTTCTGTGATTTCTGCATCTTCCGTTTCACTATTTTCTTTTTGAGTATCATTTTCATTTTCGTCGTTTTCACTGTCTACTCCAAATTCCATGAAGATGAATGACTCTGGGATGGTATTGCATAATTTGCAGTAGAACCATTCTCTACGAATAATTATCGAATTAAAATATATAATATTAAAAAAAAAAAAAAAATTAAAATTGTAAAAATTGTAAAAAAAGTCTCTACATTTAATAAAAAAATTAAAATACGTACCATTAATTAAAAAATGTGAGCCGGTTTTTAAATACAATGATCGTCGAGTTGCACGAAATCTACGTACTCGCATTCGCGATATTAACAAACTCTTTTTATTGTCCATAATGCTGTTAATTGACATGAATTTCGGTATGTATATTAACACTCCGTCTTGCCATATATTTATCCTATCTTAAAAAAGACATGCAACATCTCGAACTCGAATATATCGAAATGTTGAGGCCTCTTTTCCGCGATGCTGATTGGCTATTTCGCTTGTGTGTTGCAACTCGCTTCACTTGTGTTGACTGTCAAACTGTCATGCAAATTATATATTATGCACAAACTTATGAGGGAAAGATTAAGGATTGAGTTATCAGGCCCATGTAGGATTGCCTAAAAAATAAACTAAAAAGGAAATCCTGATTAGCAACGGACAGGCCCAAGTCAGGAATTCCAGATTAGGGTATGCCTTACTTTTTCCCGATCAAGTTCAAGTCGGGGATTCCCTACTAGAGCATACCTTATTAATCCCCGGTCAGGGCCTGACCCTACATCAGGCATGCCCGATCAAATTTCTGCTCGGGTTAGCTCTACAGAATTATACTTTTGAATTGGTACATCGGTCAGCGGAAAAAATGACGCATGTGGACGCATTGAGTCGTCACATAATGATTATTAACGCGCCTACTCTGGAAGACGAGCTAATGCAGCGACAAATGACGGACGAGAGCATACGCGACTTAGCTATATCTTTAGAATATAAGGAAAATAAACGTTTTACTTTAGAAAATGCATTGGTTTACAGAATATATCAGGAACGATTATTATTTGTAGTGCCGCAGGTAATGGTAAATAATGTTATCCGCGTGTATCACGACGAGTTAGGTCATGTAGGGGTACAGAAGACAATGGAGGGAATCTTGAACACGTACTGGTTTCCGTGTATAAAGCAGACTGTTCGGGAGTATATCCAAAATTGTATAAAATGTTTGATTACAACTTTTTCCACCGAAAGATCAGAGGGGGAATTGCAAGTGGTCGAAAAAGGGACTATTCCTTTCGAGACACTGCACATTGATCACTTTGGGCCGTTGGAAAAAACTCCGGACAATTATCGATTCGTCTTGATAGTGGTGGATGCATTCACGAAGTATACATGGTTGTTTGCGACAAAATCAACGGGAACACAGGAAGCGATAGAGCATATAATGTATTTATTTGGTATGTTCGGCGCATCGAAACGAATAATTAGCGATCAAGGTACCGCTTTCACGTCACAAGTATTCTCACAATGTCTCGATACATTCAAAGTAAATCATGTGCAAGTGGCAGTAGCTTCGCCGTGGGCCAATGGTCAGGTGGAAAGAGTAAATAGATTTTTAAAGAGTACATTAGCTAAATTAGTAAGTTCGCCTAACGAATGGAAAGCCAAATTAATAGACGCGCAATATATTCTGAATAACACCTTTCATAAAGCAATTAATTCATCACCAAGCAAATTATTGCTGGGATATGAGCAAAGAAATCATGCGGATCGCGACTTGCAAGACGGAATTAAAGAGTTACTCGAAATAGATGATGATCTGGAACAACAACGATCAATTCTGAGAGATTGTGCACACGAAGCTAATAGAAATTTACAATTGTATAACAAAACACGATATGATAAAAAGCACAGAAAACCAACTCTGTATCGACAGGGCGATTTAGTAATGATACGAGACATGACAGTGAGACCGGGCGTTAACCAAAAACTTTTGCCTAAGTATAAAGGGCCATACCAAGTGCGTAAAGCTTTAAATAAAAACCGATATGTAATTACCGATGTTCCAGGGTATCAATTGTCAAACAAACCATATAATAGTATTTTGTCATCCGATAAAATTAAACCATGGATACGAGTTACAATGAAAGAATCGGAAAATTAATTTGTAATTTTATAGAAAAAATGTAAACGTAAAATTAATGTAATAAGTAATGTAACGACATGCTAGTGTTAGCAAAACGACAAATTGTGTTATTTACATGTGTATATATATATATATATATGGATATTGGGTCAAATGGATTGAGGACAATCTCATCGTCAGGATGGCCGAACTGTAAGAGGCAGAGAGGGAGAGGCAAAGAGATTGGTCAGCACGGGGTGCCGCCAGTATTGAGAACGAGCCTCAAAAGTGCATAGGCCCCTCAAGCTTGAGGGGCCTATGAATACCAAGAGCACGAGACGGAGAAAGAGAGTTCGCGGGAAATTTTTGGAGAAGCGTAAAAAGGGACATTAGTAATCTCTTCCACGAAGTAGCGTGGCGTAGATAGATAGAGATAGAAACTGTCGCCGGAATAGCGCGGAAATTGTGATTCGGGCAAGTATTGGGTATAACGATTAGAGTTCCTATAAGTACTACCTACTTATAGGAACTCTAACGAAGCGAGGGGGGGAGAAGTGTGTGTCGGTCGTACTTGTACGCATAGCAAGACGTATAATAAAGCAATCAGTTTAATTCAAAGGAAAGGTTTATTTTTATTTGTATTGTTCAATCCGTAGTGAGCAAATTTCAGGCACCAGCTTGAAACAGAAAGAGAAAAACGCAAAGAAATACGCACGGACGCATTTTTCACAAAACAAAGATCATGCATTAAAAGTGAGACCTCTTACATTGTTAACACAAAAAAATATAGAGTTTAATTTTGATAATGATTGTATTAAAGCATTTGAATCTCTTAAGAAAGAATTAACTTCGGCACCAGTGTTGCACATTTATAATCCTTGCGCTGAAACCAAACTGCATACAGTCATAAAAGAAAGTGTTTAAATTTAAAACATTAAAGTGTTTTATTTCTTGTCTTCACTTTTGAAACGCTCAAAAATGTTTAATTTTTAAACGGACATGTAAAACGTTAAAAAGTTGTTGTGTGTCGTAACACAACGTGTCGCTATAAGGTTAATTAAGTTAAATACCAAAATAAAAATACTAAGAAAGAATTATTTAGCAAATAAAGAATAACGATGAGGCTGCAGAGAAACAACCTCGGATTCAAGGTGACACGAATCTGCAATCCGAGAAATATCAACAATAACATATCAATAATATTACAAAACTCTTGATTGCCGATTCGTATAAATACAGTCGCGCGCAAGCAGCGACGGATTCAGTTTACGATACGCGAATACACCGGCTCGTTTCCCCGTGTCCGTACACGGCTCACGAAAATCTAACACCGTCCTGGCGGTTTGTGAGTGATTAAATAAATTGTTCGAGGCAAGGTTTGCGTCCAGTTATTCCACACCTCTAAGCAGTACGTCCCGTTCCCCAAGCGGATCTCGAACTTACGGTTGCGATCGGAAAGACAACGCAACATAAATTTGGTGGCAGCGGTGGGATCCGCAATTACCGAAGTTCATTCTGGACACCCGATGATCGGATATCGGCAGTGGTAACAGAGGGACCACTGAGAGAATCTATCACCTGGAGCTACAAAAGTGAGGTGAGAAGGCAGTGTGGAAAATCGCCTGGATTCACAAGGCGACGACAGTCCGGGCAACAAAGCGGCGGAAAGGTGCCTGGCGGAGCAACGATCAAGCTGAGTCAGCGTAACCCGAGAGGACGACGACAGGCAAGGATCGCGACCTACCTCAACAACGGATCAGCTAACCAGCAGCGTGCATCATGCGAGCGAGCGGCCTAATGTAAGTCAATAATAAGAAATAATATTAGGAAAAGCGAATGTCCGGGAAACGAGAGAAATTAGGCTTCCAATTTTGGTTGAACGACAACCGAAATCATAGTGAGGCGTTAGATAGCTCCGCGAACGGAGAGGAAAAGCGCGCAATCGTAGAATCTCAACCAAACCAATCTCGGTTGATCCGCAACCAAGATCAACGAGCGTTGAGCATAAGCGAACAACGTAGTAAGACGACAGGAAAGAAAACTGGAAATAAGAAGCAAAGTACCGGGGACGCGAACACAGATACCATTTCGAAAAAACCAACCGTTGAGCGCGATCGTACATTACTAGGGCTCGACAGTGCTTTGAAAGCTACTCGCAAGGACAAAAAACCGCGACAAAGTAGGCATCTGCCAAGTAGAACTCCGAGTCACGTATCGGAATACAGTGAGTTCGCACTCACATCTTATGATAGTTGCGTTTTCGACCCAGACGAGTTCCGCACTGAAGTAAAAATGAATAATGATGAAGAATTACCGAAGACTACCGAGTCAGAAATCGACCGGGATATTGAGTTACTAAGAAAGGAAATGACGCAAAACGCAGGGGCAAAAACTGAAGACGCGACGCGAAACTCAGAACTAACAGATACAATGATGAACTTTGTGCGCGAAATAAGACAACAGTTGACCGAAATGCAAGAGCAATTCCACGAACAAATAGAAAACGTACGGGGGCAACAGCAAAAGTGGCAGCAACGGCTCTTAGCTATACCGGGCCAACGAGAATTGAATGTACCACTGACTACTAGGCGCGTAACTGATAACGCGGATGTAGCATACGGACGGGGTATGTCGGATATACGAAATAGGCCGATAGCCATGCATGGGTATATGCAACTAAAAGAAGCGCGAAGCTTAATCCCAGAGATTGACGGAACGTCACAGGCTAAAATACAAGAGTTCCTCAGCGCGAGTACTTACGCGGTGGAAAGTATAGACCCTTTGGAAGAATTACAGTTGCTGAAGGCGATACTGTGTACTAAGTTAAAGGGAAAGGTCTTGCTCGATTTTCAAACAAGAGATATTCAAACGTTCGTGCAATTAAAACGAGAAATAGAAGCAGGATATACAACTCATAAGAGTATAACGCACTTGCAAATTGAATTTAACACGCTAAAGCAGAAGCATGGAGAGAACGCCCAAGCTTTCGGTACACGAGCAGATCAGCTCGCGATGAAACTTTACGAAGCGATGATCAATGGAAAAAGTCTCACGGTCATGGAGAAAAATACAATAAAGACCACTATACAAAACTTAGCGTTACAAAACTACCAAATCGGACTAAACGAAAGCATTAAAACTATAGTACGCGCACGCAATTACAAAACGCTACAAGAGGCGATTGCGATAGCGACGGTTGAAGAAAAATTGCAAAGTCCGTATTCCGAAAATAGGAATTATAACAAATTCAGTAATAGTAACGGCGCAAGAGAAAAGATACTAAAATGTATCAAATGCGGCAAATTGGGTCATGAAGGGCGTGATTGCAGAATAGGACGCTTTCATAATTATAATAACCGGTATCAATTACCGAGAGCTAGCGGCCAGAAGGTCAACATGATGAACATGTTTTGTAAACATTGCAAAAGATCGGGGCACAATCAAGATACCTGTTGGTCATTGCATGGAAGGCCAGACAAGGACGACGCCCGAACGAGGAAAAACGCCAAGCAAGGCGAAGGAGAAGAGGCAAACATAAAAACAGCACGACCCGCAAAAACATTGCAGATAGCATCAGTAGGCGAATATGCACAGGCCGAACTTAATCTAGATTTAATAGCAGTACCTATGCAAGAAATTCGAGCAGCACGGGCAGTTATGCTCGTAGATACAGGAGCTGCAATAACTTTAATTAAATTGAAAACCTTAAAAGAAGAAACTTTAGTTTACGATGAAAAGATAATGATAATAGGCGCTACTGGACAGAAGGCCGAAACGTTGGGCACGATAATGGCTCACGTACTATTGAAAGGGCAAGTTATTACGCATAAAATGCATGTGGTGAAGGACAATTTTCCGATAAGTCATGAAGGAATATTAGGAGTTGATTTCCTTAAAAAGCACGTGATGAAATGGGACTACCCCACTAAGCGACTAACGATAGGGGACACCAAATTTAAACTATTTCCGTGCCGACCAGTCACATTGAAGTCACGAAGTGAGACTATAATATCCGCCACTACAAATAAAAATATGACAGGAATAGTGCATGCATTGGAAATGCAGCCGGGAATTATCATAGGAGGTTGCGTGACGACAGCTCAAGATTACGGTTGTGTCATAAGCGTAATCAACACTACCGATAAGCCGGTAGACATACAGACTCCACACGTAGAGTTAACATTGTTAGAAGCGGAAACAGGAATTCAAGTATTTAATACTGAAGTTAACAAGGCAACAGATAAGCCAATGTCTCGTTTGGAGAAAATAAGAGACGCATTAAGAATTGAACATTTGAATAAGGAAGAGCAAAAGGCAATAGCAAAGATTTGTGAAGAGTACAGCGATATCTTTCATATAGAAGGAGAACCGCTGACTCATACCGTGGCGATGAAACACGAGATCGCGACGCGGCCGGGGACGGCGCCCGCCAACACGCGACCGTACCGGTTGCCGGAAAAGCATAAAAAAAAGGTAAAAGCTAAACGGTATTACGACAAACGGGCTAATCAAGTCATCTTCCAGGAAGGTGATAAAGTGTTATTATATGATGAAACGTTACGACGAGGACGTTCAAAGAAATTAGAAACGTTATGGTGCGGGCCATACGTAATAGTAAAAAGGAATTCGGAAGTAAACTACACTATTAAAAAGGGGAGGAAAGAGATGACGGTGCATGCGAACCGTCTAAAATTATTTGTAGAAAACTAAAAAAAGGAGGAATAAAAATATGACGGAATATATTAAGCAGTAGAATAAGTTATGACGACAACAGTTAAAGAAAAGTTTATTCTGTAGGTGCATTATATTTCTTGGAACTCTGATGTCAGCAACGAAAACCGAGACGAATTTAGCCGTGGAGATAGAAAGATTCTCACACGAACCAGGAATATACTTTGAAGAAGTAGGTGAGATTAACGTCATCGAATCATATTGGAAGTTCGTGATAACTGTAGATATTTCGGCATTAGGAAAACGACATATTTGTGTACAAGAATGGCTAGAATTAGCGGAAAGCGCAAAGAACACGATACACTCTACACGAGCAGAAAAGAGTCAGTTCGCGAATTTACTACGATTAATTAGAAAAGACGAAGTTAGAATAGCAGCATTATTGAAGAAACTAAAAAGAGTTTACGGAAATCCGAACGAGAAGAAACGCGGTCTAATTGACGGGATAGGAAAGGTAGCGAAATATTTATTCGGCACTATGGATGCCGGAGATGAGAAACGCATCAACGAGCAATTAACACTGTTGCAAAATAGCGAGAGTACTTTTAATCATGTCACGAGGCATCAATTAAAAATATTAAACTCTACAATAGCGCACATAAGCGATTTGGAAAAGACGATCGACGAAAATAACGAATTGTTGTACGACTTAGACGCACGCATTTATAATGGTACTTTATTAATCATCAAACGTGAGGAAATCAACGAGTACTGTGCATTACTCGACAGAATGCTAGCAGATTCCGACAGAGATATTCAAAATGTGTATGATTTCTTAACGCAGGCGTCGCATGGAATGTTGAATCCGAGTCTATTACCCGTCGAACGAATTTTCGCCGAAATGCGGGCTGCTGCGCCGTATTTACCACGCGGAACGTATTTTCCTCTCAAGCTAGATGTAAGTGATTGGTCAACGTTTGAAAAAATTACAAGTGTAAACTCGTATGTTAAGAATGAGACTATATTTGTAACGTTGAAATTGCCACTTGTAACATATCCAAAATACAGGTTAATAAAAACCATACCTTTACCTGTCCCTGACCAACGCGGGATATTTGTATTTACCGAGATTAACCAACAATTGTTTGCTGTAAATTTAGAATTATCCGTATATCTAGCGATAAGCGAAGAAAACTTAGAAAAATGTATTGAGATAGACAAGAAATATATATGTAAATCGGATAGTCCGATATATAATATTAACCCTCGAGCGTTATGTGAAGTACAATTGTATGTAGGTTTGACAAAAAGGGCAATTTGCGGAAATAAGTATGTAAGTTTTAACCAAACTATTTGGATAGCATTAACGAAGGAAAATTCTTGGTTATATTCGACTAACAGCGAACAAGACGTAATGATTACTTGTTTAAACCATAAGGAAATACAGACCAAAATCACACGAACAGGTAGAATAACTCTATTAAATAATTGTAAAATAATTGCGAAGGACATGACCCTGAACACAGGAACAATAATAGAAGGCCCGAACATTCAGGCATATATACCACGTTTTAATCTAACGGGAAAAATAGAAGGTATAACTAATGGTGAAACGAGCATGGAAATCAAACCGTTAAAATTGAAAAAGATGATACAAAATTCAAAGGAATTAATAGATTTGGGAGAAAAAATAAGAGAAGTAGACGACGAGTTAACAGAGGGAAAAATTATTCAACCCTTGACTTTGTATCCTGTGGTCACAAGTTCGCTTGCCATCGTGATTATTGTATTAGCACTAGGCATAGGAGTTGGCCATTAGGATAATTCGGTCCTACTGCACGACGTCGTTCGTGGCGGCCACGGCCCTGGCGGGCCTCCTCCCGGTCGAGTTCCTGGCGAACTCGTACGCCGAGGTTTATCGGCGTACGAGGGATCCAGACCGCACCGGAAGCGCCCGTCTAAGACCAAGGGCCGTGGATAAAATCAGGAAGGAGGCCCGTCGCAGTGCAATATCCGAATGGCAAGAGGCCATGGCGGATTCTGCGACGGGCAGATGGACCACCCACGCCATCCAGCCCTGTCTACCGGAATGGGTAGACAGGAGAGGACGAGGACTTCAGTTCCACCTGACACAGGTACTCACCGGGCACGGCTGCTTCGGTGATTACCTGTGCAGGATCGGTCGTGAGCATACGACGGGTTGCCACCACTGTGCGGCCGGTCGGGACTCGGCGCAACACACTCTTCAAGAGTGCAGCGCATGGGAGGAGGAGCGTCGGGTCCTGACCGCAGTGGTCGGCGGAGACCTCTCCCTTCCGGCATTGATCAAGGCAATGCTGGAAGGGGAGGATAAATGGAAGGCCGCCTCTGACTTCTGCGGCGCCGTAATGTCGCAGAAGGAGGAGGCGGAGCGAATCAGAAGAGGGGAGGTGGAGGTGGCGGACAGTACTCCGCCATCCTCCCCGCCTCCCCCCCCTTCGAGAAGAAGGAGGAGAGGCAACGGCGACGGGGGTGCTCCCCCGACCGCGGTTCCGCGACGAAGGAGAGCAATTCCCCCTCGTCGCCGTTTACCAGTCCCAATCGGGGACTGACGAGAGTAGGGGGCCTCTCAGATGGTGGTGCTCAAACCACCTTCTAATCTGAGGGACCCCCTGGGGAACAACGTCCCAATAGGGATTTTCCCCAAAATATACACAGGCTGGGAGAGGAGGGTTCTTAATCCCTCCTCCCCCAGTGGGGGCCATCCTTGAGCGGGGGCTCACGGTGGTCCCGGCCCCCCACATAAACCAGGGAGGGCGGGGGAGACTGTGGTAGCCCAGTCTTCCCCCTTAGAGAAGAAACAGTCAGGGTTGGGGGAAGAAGGGAGAAGTTCTCCCTCTTCCCCCTACCAGGAAGAGGCCGATACTCGGCCAAACCCCAAGAGGGGGTGAGATGAATGCCGCTGGCGATGCCTCACCCCCTCTTACTATGGGTTAGGATGGCTACCGGCGGGGGTTTTAGTGGGTATACCTCAGGGACACCTTCCCTGAGGGACTCCCACATAACCCTCGGGCTCTCCCCCGAGTCCCGAGGGTATCCATAAAGGATTTCCCCCGCCTTACCAAAAAAAAAAAAAAAAAAAAGCACTAGGCATAGGAGCAATACTATTATTACGAAAAAGAAAGACTACTGCGGAATAATAGGTAGACGGTAGGACAAGAACTAACTGTAAAACTATACACTCGCACCGCCTACTCCGCACGGAAACTCCGTACCTACATTTCCTTCCATTCGCGGGGGAGGGATGTTGTGTGTCGTAACACAACGTGTCGCTATAAAGTTAATTAAGTTAAATACCAAAATAAAAATACTAAGAAAGAATTATTTAGCAAATAAAGAATAACGATGAGGCTGCAGAGAAACAACCTCGGATTCAAGGTGACACGAATCAGCAATCCGAGAAATATCAACAATAACATATCAATAATATTACAAAACTCTTGATTGCCGATTCGTATAAATACAGTCGCGCGCAAGCAGCGACGGATTCAGTTTACGATACGCGAATACACCGGCTCGTTTCCCCGTGTCCGTACACGGCTCACGAAAATCTAACACCGTCCTGGCGGTTTGTGAGTGATTAAATAAATTGTTCGAGGCAAGGTTTGCGTCCAGTTATTCCACACCTCTAAGCAGTACGTCCCGTTCCCCAAGCGGATCTCGAACTTACGGTTGCGATCGGAAAGACAACGCAACAAAGTGTTTAGTTTTGAAAAATGTTTTATTCTGAAACATATAAAGATGTTTTCGAATAAAACACTTTTCCGAATTTTAAAGTGTTTATTTTGTAAAGTTTTAAAATAAAACGCCAAAAACCGTTTTATTTATTTAATTTAATTAATTTAATTTTTTAATTTAATTTTTAAGTTTACAAATAACACAATTACAATGAAAGAATATTAAATGTGGTCCAAAATTTCGAAAGTTTTTGATTATTGTAAATAATTTTGTTAAATAATACTTTGTCGAAGAAATCCAGCACAGTTGGATTTTTAACTTTCATTTTTATACTATCATCAGCGCAAATAAAAGCAGATACCAATCTTCCCTCTTCTTCAAAAAATATGAGACGGGGAGAATCAGTTTTTTTGGTTACTAAAACTTCCTCTCTGACTTTAAATGCCTGTTACCAAAAAACAATTTAATAGATAAAGCAATTAATATATACAATACTAATTAAATATTAATTAATTATATATTATATGCACAAATATATATCATATATCAAATATTATAAACATACATCAAATAGCATAAAAAGCTCGTTAGAATAGCTTGTCTTCTTGCGCATGAAATTTAAAAAAAATGCGATTAATCCTTTAATTTTATCGATTTCTGAAAAATGTTCAACAGATGTTGAAATTTTAAAATATGTGGCTAATTTTATTATTATGTCATCCATAAATTTTAGTAGTTCTTCCAATGAATGTTTCGGTTCCATCAAAAGAAGTTCTTGAAGCACCTAGTTTAAAATAATTAATAATATAATTATTTAATAATTATTATTTTTATTATTTATTTATTATTTTAATTATAATAATTATTATTATTTTTATTATTTATTATTTTAATTATTATTTTTATTATTTATTTATTATTTTAATTATAATAATTATTATTTAATAATTATTTTGAAGTAAGAAACAAAATAAAAATGCTTACTACATCACATTTCATCAAAAAGGGATATTCAATTATAACATCGGCACATGAATCTATTCTTTTTACAATCTGCCGCCGGAATTCAAACGTTTCTTTTAAAAGTCGGTTTATATGCCGTAAGTCTATCCCCTTTTCTGATGCTTTCTTTAATTCCTCAATCATTGCTTTTTGCTCTTCGGAATTATCCTTTGCACTGGACTCACCCAACTCTCTGTTAGGTGGAAAAATATTTTTGTAACTTTTATAATAAATAAAACAATCTTTATATAATATCAGATCTTTACTTATTCCTTGAAATAACTATGGCTTGACATTTATTATTAGTGAAAACTTTTGCGGTAGCCTTTTTCTGAGAGAATCTTGTATTTCTTACTCGAGAACTTAACTGCCTACTCACTGTTGCCTATGAACCAATAAACATTATATATATATAAATAATGAAAATGGCGATAAGAGCCGTTGCAGGATGTTCGTGCTAAATTTTTAATTTTTCTTAAAGAAATTAGTAAATTAGTCTACAAGAGACAGTTGAATTGTACACCGATCTCAATTCGAGATACTTAAAGTGTACGAAAATTTTAAAGTACATTGTTCTCATATATCGAGAAACTTTAATGTACGTATAGGAATTATTGTAAAGAAAGGAAGAGAGAAAAAATATCAGGGCGCGAGTGGCTAAGCCGGGAATTATATATATATATATATATATATATATATATATATATATCAGGGTTGGCATGTTTTAAACAATATGTTTAAAACTGTATGATTAAAACTTGTTTAAAACAGTAGGCATTGTTTTAAACACTTTTGTTTTAAACAGTTTTAAACTACTGTTTAAAATTGTTTAAAACATTACTATTAATATTTGATAATTTGGAAAAGGCACTATAAAAAAAAACTAAAAACTTGGAGTATATGTTGCAGAAAAAGTTCTTGTTTTTATTAATATTGATATAACATATAGATATAAAAATATAAATAAAATAGAATTAATGAGTTATATTATATATTATAAAAAAAAATATTTTTGGTTATTAATTTTTCAATTTTTAATTTTAATACACAAATAAAAATAAAATAACAAAAAATACACATAAAAACTATTTAATAAATATTGACTGGCATTTTAAATTAATAATACATAACACATAACTCATAGTTCTCATAACAGATCAGTAGTCTAGTTACAGTAGTCATAGTCTCTTTCTTTGGTTATTATTCTTATTAACAATAATGCTTAACTCTCAACATAAATTGTAAATTAAAAAAACTTTAATTCTTCTTTCATTTAAAAACTAAAAATTAAAAAAAAAATAAACATTGAATTTTAGCGCTCATTATAAATAATAAATAAAATATAATGCCAATCCTACAACTAAAAAATAAAAATCACAAAAAGTGGACGGTGACATATTGCAATTGCAATTATTGCATAAAGTTTTTAATATCTACTTTTAAATTTATTAATCAAAAATAAAATATTAAGAAAGAAATAGTTTTTTTTCTATTATTGAAAATACTTTTTAAAAGATTACAAAGACTATTCACAATCAGCCTCAATCTCATACTCAGTTTGATCAATTTCACTCTTTTTGTTGAGTGCCTTCAAAATTGTTACTAATTTTGCAGCTTTTTCTACGCCTAATCTGTTTCTTAGTTTTGTGTGCACTAAACCAAAAGCTGAAAACAGCCTTTCTATGCCAGCAGAAGAAGCAACTGCTGTATGAAGTTGTGTTACTAAATCAAACGTTACAGTATTGACATTATTTTTTAACGCAAGCCACCATGTTATGGGCTTAATATTTTTAATGGATTCCTCAGAAAAAAGATAATTTTTAAACGGAGAAGTTCTTGCTCGGTAAAAAATAATGTCAGGTATAGCTGCAGGGTGGTACGAATTAACATATTCCATAGCTTCTTCTACTTGTTCTTGGCTTAATTGAAGTCCTCTAAATCGATGATCTAGTAAATTTGCTAAATAATGTGCAAGTGTCATTGCCATTTTGAAACGTTGCAAAACACAATTAAGATCAGACTCCAAGCAATTGTTTTCTTGAAGTTTAAAATGGTTTATTATTTCAATCCATATTTCTGTAGCTTCACCAATTGTACAGCAATCTCGTTGAACTTTGTCTAAAGCAACTAAAATTACTTTTAATTTTTCCAAATAATTAGTTGCACTAATTTTTAAGTTTATATCATTAACTTTGGATGAAATATCCGAATTTATTGCTACTCGATTATCAGTGCAAACTTTGGACAAAATATGCCAATTATCAATGTATGATTCCAGACAATCGGCCAAAGTATTCCATCGCACATCTTGTGGCATCACTAAAGCTTTCCCACCTGCTTGTTTACACTTAGCAGCGGCAAAATGCGTGTTTCGAAAGTATTTCATAATTTTTTTAATGTGATTTTTTATTCCTGGAATTTCAATGTCGTGCGCAAGAAGATTTAAAATATGTGCCGAGCATCCATAAGTAATAATATCAGGCATGCCAAGTTCTTCACACCTTGCTAATTGTTCTCTCATTTTATGCATGTTTGCTGCATTATCAGTCACAAAGCTTCTAACTTTACAACCATGTTTTTGACAGCTTTTGATTGAAGTTACTGCCAAATTTAGCAAGTATTCCGCGGTATGGCTATTGTCTTCGTTATCAATAGTATCACATAAATGCACAGTTTCATCAATGATATCTGTCACTGATATACATACTATAGAATCATTGTGAATGTTGCTCCACCCATCCTGAGTCATACATATATTTTTTTCATTTAAATAGGTTTTTATTTTAACCAACTCTGAATCAAATACTTCATCTAGAAGTTCATTTCCGATTTGACGTCTTAAAGGTGGCTTATAACCAGGATGCAACAAATTTATTAATTTTATAAACTCTGGGTGTTCTACATGTCTGAAGGCCGAATTAGTAGCGTAAATAAATTTAGCTATCTGTACGTCAAATTTTTTCTTATTTGCAATTGAAGTTCTAACAATAAATGGTTCCATATCTGTTGATCTTAATTTGAACTGTGTTGGCGTGGATACTGTAGATTTTGATGTTGATGGTGAAGTATGTGTGATTGTATCTGTCATTGTTGCTGTAAAGAAAATATTTAAAACTGTAAGGAATTTTATACATTACAAAAAATTTAATTGAAAGTGTAATAAAAAAGTATAACACAATCTTCTTTTGTCTCAAAAGAAAAATTATACAAAAATTATTGTAGTTAATGTTTAATACTTTAAAGATACCAAATAAAAAAATAGAATATGTATGTACTAATTTGAGCGAGACAGAGACTGAAAACGAATGCAGCTACTATCAGAAGAGCCATCTTCATCAACATTAATTAATGTAGAGTTACATTTTTTTAAATGTATCTTTATTCTAGCGACCAATCCTGCCATAATTATATCACATTTTTTACATTTTGCTTTGACAGGTTTGTTGTGTTCTTTAATTTCAACGAAATTACACCATACTGAATCTTTCTTCCTTCCCGTCATTTTGCATTTGTTAAGAACAAATAAACGAATAAATGTAATCGTTAATGTAAATAAAATACTGAAAATAATAAAATAATACTTTAAATAAATTATAATTACAATAGGTAACACTATAGAAATATATAACTAAAAACCTAACCTAATAACAATAACAATACTACACATTCGCATTATCGCCACTTACCTACTTCATATCGAGTTGCAGTATGTAAACTAGTAACTAATTAATTCAAGAATAAATCAAATGGTAAAAGTAATACGGATCTCAAAGCTCAAATGCAGATTAAAACCAACCTGAACCAACCAAAAAACATGTGTGCATTTGCACTTGCACGTCCACGCTTACACTTATTTCAAAGTGGTAAATAGTGTTAAAACTTGAAACTGAAAAACTCAGTTTAACGCCGGTTAAAAATTTAAATATTTATATGAATCAAAGCTATTACGTATTTTTTTGCTTGTATAAAACATGTTTTTTTGTTTAAAACACGTTTTTTTTTGGTGTTACTTAAAAAACAAATAAAACAAAAAAATATTGTTTTAAATAAAAAAACCTTTTTTTTTTGTTTAAAATGAAAAAAACAAGTTTTTTGCCAACCCTGATATATATATATATATGCAACTTTAATCGATAAAATGATTTTAACACTGTAATACATATTTACATTTATGCGCTTTGCTCCAGCATTTATGCAATCCTGAAGAATAGGATATGCCTCTACAATTTTTAATGAATATAAATTGTAGTCTGTCATCGTTGGGCACTGATTAGTTTTTGATAACAAATCTACTGCCCAAAAGGATATAAATTTTTTCAAATTTAGCACCAATGTCGTATTCCAGTGTTGTTGTGTGATTATTTTATCATTGAAAAGCAATGTTTTCAAATTATTATTTAAGGCTGGGAGTATGAAGGGATTTTCATTTTGCTACACACAAAAGAATGAAAAAATTAAAAAACAGAAACCAAATATTTCATTATAAAATTAGTCACAACAAGAATTTGCGATACGACAAAATATAGCATAATATATGACACTAATTAATAAAAAAATAGATAAATTAATAGTTAAATGTTGAAATATTTACTGATTGAATTTTTTGCTTCTTCGATTTAGAGAAGCAACTGGTCGAAGATTCATTTTCATTTTCATTTAAATGAACGTCTCCCTCGTTTGATTTTTTTGCCAAAGGAATGTCTTCAACATCCAAAACAAAATCCAATTTTTCATCAATTAAATTTTGAAAATTTGATGATGAGTTGTTTGAAGAAGTTGAGGGCTCTGGACTTGGTGACAAAACTTCCATTATTATTTGAGTCTTGAGAAATCTAATTTTTATAATACAATTAGGTTCAATATCGTCGTTTTCTTCAACATCCACATACAATGATGCTTCTTTGACGAAACATTGTAATATTATGGTGCTGCCGTTAATTTTGTCATAAAGATAAGAGTCTTTTTCAGCCGCCTTAATTAAACTTTGGCGAAGAGCTTCTGCATCTCCCACTGTACTATTAGATGTAAACTTAATTTTTTTCACTCTTCCTTCACCAATTTCACAAAAAACAGTCTTTTCGTTATCAGACATTTCGAATAAATAATGATAAAATATTCAAACTTTAATTCTGGTCGTCCTTAGCGACGACTCTCTATGCACTTCACAATTCATCAGCTGTTTGTCATATAGAAATTGATTAATTTTTTTTATTAAAATTAATCATGCAATTCGAAAGATACAAATGTAATATGTGTACATATCGTGCTGTTACTGAGCGTCTCCTACTTAATCATACAGTGCGGCATCATCGATTTGACAAAAATTTTATGGTAATGTGTTCTGTTGTGGGTTGTGGTTCTACTTACTCTAACTGGCTTTCTTTTAAAAAACACTTCCAAAGAGCCCATCGAGCATTAATATTTAATAGAAGAAATTATGAAAGAGAAAATAATATACAGGAACCTGCACGGCCAGAAAATTTTGAAGATTTTAACGAACCAGCAGGTAGGCAATCTTGGAGAAAAATTATTACGTTGTTTTTAAAATTATTCAGATTTAAAATCAGAAAAAATATGAAATTAATTTTACATTAATTTCTAGAAAATTATAATTTCCCTGAATTGACATCTCGCCAGTTACTTGAATGGCATGGAGCACAGTTTTTAATTCAAGTGCGAGAAGGTTGCAAAACTTCACAAATTGCACTGGATCGAATACGTGTTGGAGTGGAAGAATTAATCAAAGATTATCTCTCTTTAATTCTGGTATTAGTTATTAATTATTTTCATCATTTTGCTATAATTGCATTTCAGGTCAAATTATTTTAACTTTTTAATTCTTTATTTATTTATTAAATTTATTTATATATTTATATATTTTTACAGAATAAGATGCAGCAAATTTCAAACGACAATTCAGGTTTTATTCCTATAAAAATGTTCCATGATTTATTAAATGAAGATCTTTCACCGTCCCTACTGTTTTCAGCTGTTGAATCAAGATGGCTACTTGATAAGTTTATCATGGAAAAATTTAATATGATAATGCCCAAAGCGATACCTCTTGGTAAAACTCATGTTTGGCTGCGTAAACCTTGTCGAAATTTAGTGGAAAAAACTCATTATACGTACGTAGTATCTTTTCTTAGCATTTTGAAAGCTCTCTTGAGTAATGATGAAATTCGTTTAAAAATTGATAATCCCAAGAAAAATACCAATCGATTATTAACTGTTACTGATGGCTTATATTATGAGAGAAATGAATTTTTTGCGTCTCACACTAACTCATTGGGCATTATTTTATATGGGGATGACCTCTGTGTAGTAAACCCACTTGGGGCAAATACTGTAAAACAGAAGTTGACAATGTTTTACTGGACTCTTGCAAATATCCCTCCTGAACTTCGTTCTAGCCTCAAGGCCATTAATTTGTATGCAATTGTAAAGACTATTTTTTTGAAAAAATTTGGACTACACAAGGTACTCAAACCTTTTATTGATGATATTAAAACCCTTCAAACTGAGGGCATAAATGTATCTGTTAATGGTGAAGAAAGAAATTATAAAGGTTCCTTATTTTTTGTAACTGGAGACACGCCATTTTCTGCTATGATGGGGGGCTTTAAAGAATCTGTATCTGCAACTCGTCCTTGTCGCATGTGTATGACAACACAAGCAAAAATGAAAATTTACTTCACTGAATCTTTTTCTACCCTGAGAAATATAGATATGCATAGGGATCATGTTGCTGCAGTGACTGAGCCTCAAAGTGTTCAAAGAATTAATGACTTTTGGGCATAATATTATGGTGTAAATCAGCGTTCTCCTCTCCTTGACATACCAGGGTTTGATGTAACAAAATGTCTCTTGCAAGATGCAATGCATGTTTTGTACGAGGGCGTTCTTCAAGTAGAGTGTCGTTTATTATTACATTTTTGTATATCTGTAAAGAAAATGTTTTCTGTAGATGAACTAAATAGTAGAATTGACAGATTCGATTTTGGTCACTTGCAAAGAGACAAACCAGCACCCATAAAAGAAATACACTTAAACCAAAACTTGAAACAAAGTGCGTCTCAAATGGCTGCTCTGTCTCACACATTGCCCTTTTTAATTGTTGATTGGATAGAGGATAGTGATGATGATGAAGTGTATATAAGACTTATAAACTTTGTTCTTTTGTTGCAAATAACTAATATTTGCCTTGCATTCGAGATAAAAATTGAAATAGTACCAATACTTGCCAAAATGATTGAAACTCATCACACCCACTTTTATCACCTTTATCCAGGACATATTACACCTAAATTTCATTTTTTGATTCATATGCCGAGACAAATATTGGAGTTCGGACCTCCTCGACAGCAGTGGTGTATGCGGTTTGAGGCAGCACATGCATATTTTAAGTCATTAATCCCAGTGGTTCGGTGTTTCAAAAATATTCCATTTACCCTGGCTTACAGACATCAGGCGCTACAGTCCTCTTTACTTAGCACACTTCCAGGTGCCCCTCAAAAAACTTTTTTAAGTAATAACGACAAAATTAAACATGGGCAAACTATGATATTGAACACAATTACTTATGCAACTCTTTTCGAAAAATTTTTACGTGACATTGATACAAATGAAATAAAAGTTATGTGCACTTCAGAAGTTATCTTTCATGGAACAACTTATAAGAAAAAATCTGTTATTTTATTAGAGTGTAAAGACGAATACTTTCCACGCTTTGGGATAATTGATGAGATATATGTCATTGACAAAATTGTATACATTTTATTTCATGCAACTGAAACTATTTATTTTAGTGAAACATTAAATGCATACGAAATAAAAGATATTTATCCGTTTCAAATCGATCTCTTAAGGATAACTGATCTTTTATTTACATATGCATTGTCCATATTTTTACATAATAATTCTAAATATGTAGTATTATTCAATTATGCGAGAACGGAATTCATGGGTTAAATAATAATTTTACATAATAATTATACATTGTAATATAGCTTTTGTATGTAAATTATGTTATTATTTGCTTAAATAAAAAAAAATTTTGTTCTTAAATATGTCTTTGCATTCTGAGTATGTCTTCGAATTGAAAATATGTAGTTAATATAATAGTTATTATATAATAGTTCAAAATATTTATATATATAATATATAGTATTATTCAATCAGGTGAGAACGAATTCATAGGTTAAGTGATAATTTAAACCTTTTTTAGCGTTTTAAATATATCAAAACACTTTTTAGCGTTGTGAATATAATGTCTTGCAAAAAAAAACGTTTTATTTTAATAAACGTTTAATTTCAATAAGGTGTTTTGTTTTTCGACGTGTGGAGAACGTAAACGTTTAACTATCATAGTTAAACACTTTTTTCCGTTTGAAGACAAACAGTAAACACTTTTGAGCGTTTTCAATATTTTAAACACCAAGGCGTTTAGATTTAAAACACTAAAATGTTTAAATCTAAAACATCTTTCATTATTAAACGCTTGTTTTGGGAAAAACGTTTTAAATTTAAACGTTTCCTCCAATTCACTTTTTAGAGTGTACTGATGCCAGTTCACAAGGTTTTGGAGCTATTTTATTGCAGAAGCAAGCCAATAAAGTATGGGCCCCTATTGCCTATTTTAGTAAGACTACAACAGATACTGAGAAAAATTATCACAGCTACGAACTCGAAACTCTGGCTATAATTAAAGCAATAGAAAGATTTCATGTGTATTTACAGGGTATTACGTTTCACATTGTAACTGACTGTAATTCTTTAGTTCTTGCGATGAAAAAGATTAATATTAACCCGAGAATAGCGCGCTGGTCGTTAGCGCTGCAAAATTATAAATATAATTTGATACACCGATTGTCCGACCGTATGATACATGTCGACTGCCTAAGCCGAAACGTCATGATGATTAACGCTATTAATCTGGAGGATGAATTGATGTACAAGCAACTTTCTGATCCTAAACTTAAAGAATTGGCTGACAATGTAGAACTAAATGGAAGTAAATATTTCACATTAATAAATGGATTATTATTTAGAATCTATAAAGATAGAACATATTATTTGTAGTTCCAGAAACTATGATTAATAATGTAATACGTATACACCATGACGATTCAGGGCATGTAGGAATTTAAAAAATCATCTATAGTATTATGACTCATTATTGGTTTCCTTGTCTAAAGCTTAAAGTACGACAATATATTGATTGTTGCATTAAATGTTTAACTTTTTCAGTCGCAGCAGGTAAATCTGAAGGAGAAATGGAAATTGTTGACAGAGATCAATCTCCATTACAGACGCTTCACATAGATCATTATGATTCACTAGAAATGACCACTGATAAATACAAATACATTTTGGTAATCATAGACGCCTTTACTAGGTTCGTATGGCTTTTTCCTACCAAATCCACAGGCACTATTGAGGTAACTACACACTTACATACTCTTTTTCACTTATTTGGATTTCCTAAACGAATAATTAGCGATCGCGGTACAGCCTTTTCGTTTCATACTTTTGCTCAATTTGTTAAAGAAAATAATATAAAACATACAATGACCGCCGTAGCATCCCCTTGGGCAAACGGAATGGTAGAGCGAGTTAATCGATTTTTGAGATCTACACTAGCAAAAACTACCAATAGTATTTCTGAATGGAAAGATACACTGGGCAAAGTTCAATTCGCGATTAATAATACATTAAATAAAGCTGTGGGCTCGACCCCAAGTAAAATATTATTGGGCTATTCGCAAGATTGTAAATCAGATGAAGAATTACGCGATTTTTTGGACAAATTACGTAACATCGACTACGATATTGAAACAGAGAGAGAAAAAAGTCAAAATCTAGCGCAAACCGTTAGTAAACGTTTACAAGAATATAATAAGAGGAGATTTGATGAACATCACAAAAAGTGTACAAAATACGCTGTAGGTGACCTCGTTCTGATCAAATCTTTACAACACAAATCAGGTGTTAATCAGAAATTGATTCCTAAATTTAAAGGTTTTTATCGCATTAAGGCAGTATTAAATAAAAATCGTTACGTAGTTACAGTTATTCCTGGATATAATCGCACATCTAAACCTTTGAATACTATCCTCTCACCAGACAAGTTAAAGCCATGGATACGCATGAAAAATAATCTGGAAACTAGTATAGAGTCAGAAACTTTGGAAAATGACATACTAAATGAGAAATCTCAATAATCTTAATGATTCTATTAATGTTAATCAAAATTTTATGTTGCGTTATAATAAATAGATAAGCGTAGATTTAAGAATTAATTATGTTATTCTAAATATATATACACATATATATATATATATATATATATATATATATATATATATACTTTAATTTTATAGTTTCTAAGTTTAAGTTGTGAACAGTTCGAGGACGAACTGCATGGTCAGGACGGCCGAAACTGTAAGAATCTCTTATGATAACACCAATGTCGGTAAACGATATCGAATCGATTAGTCCTCATATATATCATTGGGGGCACTAATCTACATTTCCAAAGATGCGCAAATTGCACCTGCGGCTCCGGAAACTAGAATATTCGAGAAAGCTCGAGAACATTCGAAGTCAGAGAGTATATTGTAAAATAGCTCATTGAGTATGCACGAGGTGGTTGTCAGGATCCGAAGGAGATTGAACTTCACAATGAGGGACGGAGGGATGACAGAGCTAAGAACCGTATTTCACAGAAAACTCATAACTTTATTCTAATATAATGTTATCCGTATCACGGACGGAGACCAAAAGGCCTCGAACCCAGCATGCCGATGTTCACATGTCCCCAACCGCTACATCGGCATGAGCCAATCAGATTGCAACGCGCTAGCGCTTTCTCGTAGCGCAGCAACGACCTATCGCACGCATGGCAACTGCAGCGCGTACAGTATACAATGTTAGAAAGAGAGAGACTCATTCAACTAAAGAAAGAAAATAATATAGAGTTCTCTCTTACAGTTCGGCCAGCCTGACAATATCGTTCGTCCCGAACGACTTCTATAATATCAAATTATTACAATTATTAATAATGACAAACCATTACAATAACTTATACCATAACAGTATTTTGCTAAATCTTAATTAATTTCAGTCTTAAACTAATCACAATATTTTTTTTTTTTTTTTTTTTTTTTTTTTTTCGAATCACAGTCAGATCTTTGGTATAATATCACAAACTACACTTTAAATATATGACTTTGTCTTTGGCTCGGATTATCATTAAAAAATATTCCTTTTGAAAGGGTTATTACAATTGCTACGCATTTTATACAGCCTTAATTATGTCAAGACGCGTACATGTAAAATTAACGCAAGAAAATAACGCATGAGAATAACGTATCAAACGACGCATAAAACGCAATTGACGATGCTACGTATGCATGTAAAATGAACGCAAGAAAATAACGCAAGAAACGACGCAGGAAATAACGCAAAATATCGCAGTTTTTCATGACATTATCGCAAGATAACTGTACATATCACATTCTGCGTAAGACTAATTAGTTATTTCTACACAGGTTAAACGCAAACCAATTTAAAAATGCTAAAGCAAGAACCGAAAAAGAAACCAAAATAAAATAAACCAAAATTAAATGTTGAGATTACACTAGAGCGGTGTAAAATTAATCACAATACCACAATTAAAAGTTGAATTTTACGCAAGAACGGCGGAGAAAAGACGCAAAATTGAACACAAACAAAAACTACTTAATGTTTAACTGATTCTGGTAGTGGTTCTATCGGCGGCTTAATCCATAACTTTAATCGATCTGGAGAAAGAATTGAATTATATGACCTAGACGTTAGGTTTGATCCGGGAATATCTTGAACCACAAACCGGTTTTTATCCAAGACCTTAGTGACCTTGTAAGGTCCTTTATAGCTAGACTTTAACTTTTTGTCTTCACCCGGTTTGATAGTCGTGTCTCTAATCAAAACCAAATCGCCCGGTTTGTATGCCGTTGGTTTTCTATGTCTTTTATCGTAAATTGACTTGTTGTAGCATTTAATTTTCTCAGCTACTTCCAATGCCAACCTTCGACTTGATTCCCTTTCTTGTTCAACATCAAATTCAAATTTGGCGATATCAGAGAGACGTTGAGCTAATAAAGCGTCAGCATGATTTCGTTGGTCAAAACCAAGTAATAATTTTGAAGGAGAAGCCTTCAGAGAAGAATGTAATGTATTGTTAACAACATACTGGACAGTATCTATGCAGGAACTCCAATCCTGTCCTTCCTCAACTAGTTTCTTCAGAGAAGATTTCAGAAATTTGTTCGCCCGTTCGGCCAAACCATTTGCCCATGGAGCAGCGACAGCAACCAATCGTTGTTTGATGTTCCTAGAACGAAGGAACTCGCCGAACTCCTGAGAGGTGAAGGCAGTGCCTCTGTCGGAAACTATTTCTTTAGGGTTGCCTAAAAAGCGGAAAAGAGGAACAAATTGTTTTATGACTTCTTTAGAAGAAGTAGTTTTGACGGGAAAAAACCAAGTATACCTAGTGAATGTATCTATAAGCACCAAAATATGCTTGTACCCGTGAGACGTTTCAATCAACGGACCGAAATGATCCGTATGAAGGATCTGAAAGGGTTGCGTGGGAGTTTCAGTGATCTGCAACTCACCTTCGCTAGCGTTAACTGCAGTGTTAGAGATCAAGCAGTCAAGACAATTTCCAATGAAATCGTGTACTCTTTTGCGCAAAGCCGGAAACCAGTAATTGGAAGATATACCATGAACTGTCTTTTCAACTCCACAATGCGCCATATCGTTGTGATAAACACGAATAACATTGTTTACCATAGAATCAGGTACTGCGAATTTTGGTTTGTCTGGACCCTTTCGATAAACTAGACCTTCAATCAGCTCGAATTTTTCGTGATCTGAAAATTCTAACTTTTCGGCAATCTCTTTGAGCCGAGGATCCATGGCCTGTTTGAGTTCGAGCTCTTGCTCAAGCGACAAAACATTGGAATATGCTACCCTGCTGAGAGCATCTACATGTGCCATTTTATGGCCAGCACGATGTACCACCTTGAACCGATAATTTTGAAGACGAAGTGTCCACCTTGCAATTCGCGGATTCATATGCGCTTTATTAATAGCGTATACCAAAGCATGGCAGTCTGTAACCAGCGTGAAATCTAAACCGTAAAGATAGATATGGAAACGCTCAATGGCTTTCACCACAGCCAACATTTCTAGCTCGAAGCTGTGGTACTTCGCTTCAGCATTATTGGTTGCCTGACTATAATAGGCGATTGGTGCCCATTGACCAGAACTCTGCCTTTGGAAAAGAATAGCTGCAAGAGCTACAACACTTGCATCCGTGTGGAATTCGGTAACAGCATGAGGATTATACAGCTGTAAGATCGGTGAGGAAACCAACTCACTTTTAAGTATTTGGAATGCACGAAGGCAATCCTTATTGAAATCGAACTCAACAGATTTACGAGTTAAGTTTTGTAAAGGTTTAGCCTTTACCGTGTAATCCTTGATAAACTTACGAAAATAGTTAGTAAGCCCGAGAAAACGTTGGACTTCAACCATTTTTCGCGGCTGAGGAAAATCTTGTACCGCTTTAGTGTGACGCGGACTCAGAGTGATTCCAACGGAAGACAGAATATAGCCTAAATATTCAATTTCTTTCTTTAGAAAGAGACATTTTTTAAAATTTAATTGAAAGTCATACTGCTTTAGTAACAATAGAACCTGTTTTAGAATAGACAAATTTTCCTCCGTCGAAACGGAAGGAACCAAAATGTCATCAATATAAACTAATACTTTATCTTCCCGGATTAAAGGCTGAAGAATTTGAATGAGCCTTTTTTGGAATTCGGCCGGAGCCTCACAATATCCAAAAGGTAACCGTGTATATTCGAATTGCCCATCAGGCGTGGCAAATGCAAAATACTTCGTATGCTCGGGATGCACCTTGATTTGATGGAAACCATCTTTAAGGTCTAGGAGGGAGAAAACCTTTTTATCACTAAGTCGTGCAAGACAATCCTCAATTAAAGGGAAAGGGTATTTTTGCTTTATGACCCGTTCGTTTAAAGGTCGTAAGTCAATGCACAACCGCATAGTGCCATTCTTTTTGTGGACCGGAACAACTCTAGCGCAATACGGAGAAATGCTTGTTTTAATAATACCCCGTTTCATCAAATCGTCCGTAATATCACGGATTTGAATTCTTTCGGACCAAGCAAAACGTCTAGGCGGATATGCATAAGTAGTGTTATTTTTAAGAGCTACAGTTACCGCGTGACCGTCGTCAACGTGCTGAACCGGAGTTTCATCGACTTCCTTTAACAAGTCGATCAATTTCTTTTTCTCTGATTCGTTAAAATCAATACTGATATCCGATACAGATGATTCTAAATTATCAAAAGAATCATTTACAATTTCCGTTGAGGCGACTTCCGCAAATAATTTTACTGTGTCTGAGACACCTTTCAGCGGAGTGTAAGTAACTGAAAGATTATTATTTGAGATAAAATCTCTACCAAGTAACAAATCAGCTGAAAACTGATTATCTTTAATTATAAAAAGATCTGCATTAAGCATGACACCCGGAAGTTCTTTTAATTGAATATTAACCGAGTTGAATATTAACCGAATAGAACCGAGCACCGGTATGGAAGTACCATTGATCGCTTTGAACAGACAAATCTTATTATTGATTTTGGACGTTTGATTTACAAACCGATTAATAATTGTCGGATGTACAAAAGAGACCGGACTACCTGAATCAAGGAGAGAATCTAATTCGCACGAAATATCATTAATCTTAATCACCTTAAGAATCGGATCGGAAATCTCTAACCTGTGTGTACTTATCAATGCAACCGATGAGCTGGAAGACGGAGCGTCCTCGGAGACCTCAGCAGAATCCTCGACGACCGCAACCGCTGTCTTTGAAGAACTGGATGAAGGCTGCTTGGCCTGCTCCTTCTTCTTCAGCCGAAAGCAGTCAGCTCTCATGTGCCCCTTCGTACGACAGTAGACGCAGAAAGCATCCTTCGGTAATTCAGCAGACTTTCCAATTGTCGTGGTTGATCCATTAGATTTTTCCTTGAAAAACTTCTTGGTAGGAGGCGGCGACCGTTTGTATTCATCACCGTATGTGATTATCAGCTCATGCATCAGTTCCAAAAATTTATCCGTTGATCCTGCGCCCAGAAGTAAGGCCATGCCACGTAACGCCGGATTGGTTATTCCATTTATTAAAAAATTGATGGCTTCTTTCTCGGGAAGATTAAGGTTCTGTAACAATTTAAGTTTATGCATCGCATACTCATGAAATGATTCTTTGCCGGATAACCATTTACGACTTTCAGCCTTTTGCATTGCCACGTGATACGGCACAGTTTTCTTGAACCTTCCTTGAATCGCTCTTTTGAAGCTGAGCCAGGTTTCGTTGATTGTGCCTGTGTTTAAGTCAAACCAATCACGAGCCGTTTTGGTGAGTTTTCCAGAGACCGCAAGAAGAATTACTTCGTCTGCGACACCGTGTATGTGTGCAACTCGCTCAACTTTTTTCACCCATAACTCGACGTTATCCTCGTCGGAGCCCGAGAAAGATGGAATCTGCGACGCTAAAAGCGTAATCGCTTGTGCCGTGGGAAGCGTGGCTAACACTGTACCACTCTCGCGGCCGGATGCGCTGGAACTTGAATCAGAATTATGAGGAGCTAGACTAGGCGTTACCTGAGGAGCTGTACGTCTGTCGTTTCCTCTCGAATTGATCGTGGTAATCATTTGGGCGAACTGAGTCATCATCTGCGTCTGCTGTGCGCTTTGCGCTTCCTGTTGTTGACGCATGAGATCAGCAAACTGGGTGAACCATTGAGGTGGATTGCTTCTAGTGTCCATCTGAGGATGAGTAGATGCTGTGATAAATTCTTCGTGATTCGACACATAGGAATTGGAGTCCTCTTCGTGCTCCGAACCGAGAACTGGAAATTCTTGTCTGCGAGCTGATGACGGAGTGAAACCCAAAAATGGTTCACAATTCTCATCTCGGAGCGGCCCAATGCTCTCGAGATACGTTTGTAACTGGTTGATCAAAGTATCACGATGTTTTTGAGGTGTCAACCCGTAACACAGTGCTTCTTTTCTGAGTTGCTTCACCGTACAACCTTCGAGACGACGTCGAAGCATGATCACAAATAAAAACGTGACGTGTAACTGTACGAAAAGTCTGAAAATATTGCGCGACGAGAATCACCACTAACGCAAAGACAGTAAGCAGAACACTGCGAGATCGTAAGTCCGTAATAGCGAGACGTATATTAACGCAAAGGCAAATGCACAGCACTGAAAGATCGAAAAACTGTTTAACGTGACACGAATTATTACCGCCCGGCAAGTCTGATGGAATTGCGTGACGTGAACAATCACTATAAGCGAAGACAGCGCAGTTACAACAGTGCGATCTACGAATAAATGCTTTTTACGCACAAAAATGTCCGCTTGACGACACGACAACTCGCGAGCGTCTTTTTTTTTTTTTTTTTTTTTTTGAAGAACCAAAACGTTTCCTGATATCGTTCGTTCTTTATTTTTCAAGGCTGTTACCCGTAAGTTTCACCAAACAAAACACGCGGTAACAGATAACAACAAAGACACAGCCAATGGGAGTGCTTCCCTCACGAATGCACAAAATGGCGGTGCAAGCCACGATCGCGTGATTTTTCACAATGACACGGTCGAAAAAGGCGATGTACCAGATGCACAAGATGGCGGTGCGAGCCACAATCGTGTGATTTTACAATGAACACGGTCGAAAAAGGCGATGCACCGATCACGTGCTGCGTGCACTAGCCACGACGAAATAGAAGAGTCTAAAGGCGACACGCACTGACTGAGATGCTAATACGAAAGTTCTGTCCGTCACTTCACTACGAATATCTTCGATTTTCCACACACGTAGATCTTCGATATCGTAGATCATCCGGTTATCCCACTTCTGAACTGTAAAATAGCTCATTGAGTATGCACGAGGTGGTTGTCAGGATCCGAAGGAGATTGAACTTCACAATGAGGGACGGAGGGATGACAGAGTGCAGTATACAATGTTAGAAAGAGAGAGACTCATTCAACTAAAGAAAGAAAATAATATAGAGTTCTCTCTTACAATATAAAGGAGTGCAAAGAGGCCACAAGGCTTTTTCGGCTCTTGTTAGTAGAGAGAAAAGTATTGAGATATAAGTGCGAGTGTTTCACAGCGTAAAGGACTTTGCTTAGGGAAAGCTCCGTTGATCTCAGAGGCAATAAAAGACTTTTGCCAATCAATTGTTAACTAACTGGTCAATTTTCCAAGAAGGACTTTGGAAAAGGGCTGGCCAGCTACGAGTTAAAAGAAATACATATATTTCTACAAAAGATAAGTTTAGTGGATAAGACATTTATCATATCTGTACGAAATTGGGTTGTTCATAACGGACATTCACATATTGTTCATCATTAAATATATTAATTGTTAATTGCTAATCATTTAATTAAATTTCCTGACAAACAATATAAGAACGATCTTACAATGGTTTTCGACTGATTGTCGATTAACAAAATATATATTTAATCTATGAACTAAGGCTGTATTTACATTCTTAACCTATCGTTATTCGTAATGCTAAGATTAAATTATATAATATCGCGTTTTGACGAGATTTCGTCAGGGCGCGATTTTTGGTTTGGCGGACGTCTTGTAAAGTTAATTAAAATAACAAAAAATGTCTTTCCGGTTTTACGGTTACAATAATACATGTAAAATAAAAATAAATTGAGTGTTGTCACTCACGTTCACCGTTTTAGTTATCGGGGCTGCTTCTCACCTACTGTGAGGTGAAGTACCTCGATCGTCCAGTTTTCGCCCTGATGCTGCTGCTCCGTATCGGCTACTCCCTGGTTCTGCTTTCCGTCTCGCGATCTGCTGTTGCCAGTCGCACTATCAGGACGTAACAGTGGTATTAAAATGTGCAAAAAGTTTTAAAACGATAAACATTATTTTTCCTTTTAAAAAAAATTACGAAAAATTTTTTTTTGGTCTTATAAAGTAGATTCCCCCCTTAAGGTCCAAAACGCTAAAACCATTATTGAACGAGTTCTCGCTATTTTTCGTCTTCTAAGTCGAGAATTTCAAATTTAATTTTCGTAGTATTTTGAGCAGAACTATTTTTGAAACTTATCTAGAACTACAGAACTATTTAAAATTTACTCAAAACTGTAAAAAAATTTGGATTTTTTACATAATGGGAGGCGTCGTGAAGTTAGCTCCCCGATTTTTCAAATGGTGTTTTCTTTACTTTAAATGGTAGAACTCTTTTTAAAATAAACTGGAATTTTAGAACTTCTCGGAGGGCATCCAGAACTCTAATCACTTTTTTCAATTTTAAAAAATGGGGGGGCCAACTTCACAGAGGTAACAAAATGTCCGCAAAATCTCTTCGGCAGAGATAATTGTAGAAGACGATATGATGAATCTCAAAGTCCAGATATTGATAAATCTGAATGGGTATATGAAACACTTGATTTAGATAATGATGAAATAAGATAATACTTTTCGAATACATAAATATTTAAAAAATTTTAATTACTAATTTATTAATACATTTATAGACAAGAAACACAGTCAATTTTAATGATGTAAAAAATTATGCAAAATATACAAAAAAAGGCGATTATCTTCCGAAGAAATTCCTAACGCACATCTAAAAAAAGTAAAAACATGTGACATTAATGATAATATTGTAAGATAACATCTATTAACTTTACAATAACGTTTAGTTTTTATATGAATTTATAACTAAATATGCAGCTGCATGTTGCAAATTATATATTTTTTCTTAAAAGCAACAATGTGTTTTCTTTATATTAATTGATTCGTCTCATTATTTTATGCATAAAATTATTAAGGTAAGATTCCTGAAAATTGAATGTTTTACAAGATATTTTGTATTTTATGTCAAAATGCTGTAACTTTCAAGCCTCATAACTGGAAAAGTACTTAATAAAAAATAACTTTATTATAGTGTTTCGGAAACGTTTTGACACCAGCTTTAAGAATATGTAATAGAAATTAGGAGTTTCCATTTAAGATTTCAAAGTTGACCTTCGCGGTGTCCTTCAAGGTCACATGAAGGTCATTTCAATATAACCATATAATAAACCACTTAATATATTAAAACTTTTGTATTAAACATTTTCTTTCATAATCATTATTTTCCAAGATATTTGACCGTTACGGAACTTTCTCCCATCACTGTATAAGATTACCGCTTTTTGATTACCTAACCTTTCTCGAATCGACAACTCGAATCGAATTCTAGTGTCGTAGATCGGTGAACATTGAGATTAACGCAGGCAGTAAAGTGTGAGTTTTGTGCTGTGATTCTCCCTTAAAAAACGGAAAAAGGCGCATAAGCGATAATATAAGGCGTCAGAAACTATTAAATTGACAGATAATTATTAAAATCTAAAATTATTATATCATATGCAGGTCATCTTTCTATATATATCATAAATAAGGTTATGTTTGAGAGATGTTGGCTAGTAGAACACCACTACTACAATTTTTATTTATATATTTTATATTAATTTTTGTGCTATATACCGGGTGTTTCAGACCACCCGTCCCACCCTTTTAAAACGTAGAGATGTGCTTGTACAAAAAAATGACCTTAACAAACGTTGTTGGATTAAAAGGGGGCCAACTGAGGGTGATCTTGACTTTGACCTCGCAGTTGATTTTCAAGGTCATTTGAAGGTCAGAGTTATTTTTTTAAATGGAAACCCCTATTTTTGATTCCAAAATTTAATAGCTGATGTCAAGAGCTTTTCAAAACACTATAATGAAGTTATTTTATATTAAGTACTTTTCGAGTTATAAGGCTTGTAAATTACTGTATTTTGACATAAAATACAAAACCCGAGTAGAAATCATGATTAGGAACTGGTAGGATTGTTGATAGTTTTTCCTAATGTCTGGACAGGCACTGATAAGGAAAGCAGGCGTGGTTCCAGCCATAAAAGTTACGACTGGCCTCTTCGAAAACTGGGCAGTTTTACTAATCAGTTCTGGTCAGTTCTGGACTGGCTCTGGGCAGTTTTTTTAAAATCGGTTTTTGGATATATAGAAACATTTCTTTAAATTTTGGTACAGTAAATACAAAACAACTTCAACTTTTTTAAATATTAAAATATTTATTTTATTTAGAGTTTTATTTCATTTTTTAAGTTTTCTTAAATGTAACACTTATAAAATCTTTTATTCTTAAAATTAAACTTATAAATTCAAAATTAATTTTTAACACAATAAATAAAAATAACATTTTCTTTTATTCTTTACTCTGCTTTCTTGTAGTACGTTGGCCTTCCCAATCCTTTGCATTAGAGATTACGTTACCTAGACAAGTAAAGAAAGATTTTTCTGTCACTACTGGATTTTCTTGATCCTTGTTATATGTTTTAAATACAATATCTGAAATAATACATTGCATTTAATAACAATAATTATTAAGCACAGTCGTCTACAATTAATAATTTAGAAAGATTTTTTGTCAGAATCGGAACAAATTAATTACATTACCGATAATACAACGGCAAGTCACTGTATCTTTAAATATTAGTTTAGTGCCCTGTTGCTTAAGGCACGTATACTGGCACATAACTACTCTTTTGACAAGTTTTCTCAAAATACTTGTCAACATTTTTGACACACTATTATCCCTATCTATTGTTACATAGATGGATCGCTTCTGAAATATGAATAAAATACATTTTCACTCAAAGACTAAATTTGTGTTAATAAAAAATAGTTATCTAATAGTTTCTTTAATTTTTATGATATTAATGCTCACGAATTCCAACTGAAAATTTTTTTCAATTTTGAGACGATTATCAAATTCTTGAAAGTCTTCTAAAGCACTAAAAGGCATGTTTAACTCGTATTTCTCCATGAAATCAGTAAAGGTTATTATACAATCATCATCTTGATTGATATTTCTAACGCGTAATATCTCTTTTATGTCTCTTATTTCATTTGCCATCGATGTGATTTGCAGAGTTAATTTTCTTTGCATTGATATTATATCGTTAATGCCTTAAAAATAAATATTATTTAAATAAAGTGATTACAAGAGAGTAATTACAAGTATATTTCATTTTATACGTACCATTCAAAATTTTTTTTGAAGTATCTGGAGCAGATAAGTTATCAGTGGGTTTTTGGGTTTTTGATTGATGGACTATAAATAAAAATAGTATAACTAAAATTAATATAAAAAAAATTAATATTGTAGCAAAATAATAGAATAATTGCATTATAATTACAACTCGGTGATTCAGCAATATACAATTCATTGTCAGAAATATCATCATTTTTTGATAATGATGACAGATTATCTTCTTTTGATTTTGTAGATGATTTTTTGTTTTCTATTACTGCCTCAGGAAAAGTAGTAGTTCTTTGGAAATTTTCGGAATCGCTTTCGCTGCTATCTTTACTTGAATCTTTTAAACCTGCAAAAATAATGGACATTTATAGAACATAAAATTTGTGGACGAATATTTTTTTTCTTATAACTAACTGTTAGTTTCATTCAACTCTAAATCGTCCTCTTCATCGTCCAGCTGGGGAACTTGGGACAATAGTTTTTTTCCCAATTTTTCGTTGTCTTTAAAATTTTTTTTCTTTATTGCATTAAATGTTTTTAATGCTTTTTCTTCAGCATGTTTCTCGCAATCTGTTGTATAAGCGTATTTTTTAGTTTTTAATTTTTTAATTTTGTCTAATGCATCAGTGTAGTTATCTGAAAATATAATAGCAAATTATTTTACTTATTATTTTAGTTATTTTTACTTTTTATTAATTTTTTTTTAATTATGTTTCCTATTATGCAACATATGTTGAAAATATAATTTTGCAACACTTATTACCTAAATTGTTGTACGTATTATTTTTTTTAATTATTATAATTATCAATAATTTTTTATTGTTAAAATGTTGAAAAAAATAAATTATAAAATTTTTTGTTAGTTAATGTGTAATGTTTTTTACTTGAATCGCCTCGTATAATAATTGGCCATTTTCTCCAACTCTGCAGAGGATTGGATTTTGTTCGCACAAGATGGTGTAAGAAATCACGATCTTTTTTCATTTTCAAGTTCTCCGGAAATGGTGAAACGAGCCTACATGATTTTATGTCGTATGTAATCCAACTAGTTGGTACAACATCCACAATTTTTTGGAGACAATTTTCTTCGTGGAACTCGATAATTTGATAATGGCGTTCAGTATCCATCAGCTTTAATAACACATTTAAGTCAAAACTTAATGAAATGAATATTAAATATTATTTATATTAGAATTTCACAACTTACTTTAGAACGTTTAGAGGGTGTAGCGTATGGATGATGTTGGCTGTGATGTTTTCGAGTTGCCATTATTTTCAGTCAAAATTTCTTTTACCTTCACGAAAACTTTTACACATGAGATAAAACATGTATTTTATATGTCAATTGATTTTAAGGTTAACATGCTTTCGTTATCATAGTCAATTACCAGCATACAAAAAAAAATAGAAAATAATTGCAATCGATTATTAATCGTCTTCTGTTGTAAAATTGGTAATCGATTATGACTATAATAATTGCTGGATGTTATGTAGTACAAGAGGAAAAAAAATAATCGTTTGATATTAAAACTACTTACCTCGTATTAGACACACGCCTTGTATTAGACACACTTCGGTAAAACACGCTCGCTTCGATCAGCACCCGGAATATTTAGTTCTCAGTACACTACTTACTTCGAAAGCTAACGAACGATTGCGCCGTCTTCAATCTGTGATCTTCAATCCTCTTTATTTACACTTTTCTAAAAACATCTATCAAAGTCAATAACCATTCTGCCTAATTTGTCCCTCTACATAGAGGCGTTTATACAATATGGTATCGCAGTAAATACAAAATCAGCATTGCCAATAGATAAAGTACTGATTTTATAGCGAAATTTTATTTTCATTGACCATAATCACAGTAAGTTTTACGATAAAAAACAAAAAATAAGTGTTTCTACTGAATATTGGTGAAATACTCAGTGAATCTTAGTGAAATCCTATTTTATTGTTTCCATTATAGTAACATTTTCACTGATTCACTTTATAAAAAAAAATAATAATTTTAGGTTACATTCACGGATGTTAAAGGCGCTAAATATTTATACATATTCAGAGTGTATTAAGAGATACGATCAACTTCAAGTGCAGCGTGAAACTGTATTTAACATCCGTGAACGTAATCTGAAATTATTATTTTTTGTCGTTTATAAAGGACTGAAACTTTTGCATTGCAAATCTAGAAAATAGTAAATTAACATCAAGGTTTAATTATATTATAATTGTGTTCATGTTATTTATTTTTTTTTACTTCTACGTACTATCTACTACTTATTACTTTTTACTTTTTTGTTTCATAGTCTATCATAAAAATGGATAGAATAAAGTATACGACAAAAATGCGAATGAGACGCAAACGTGCTTTATATAAAATTCAAGAAAGTAAGTAATGATGTTAATATATTTATTATTTATAGTGTTATATATATAAAGGGATCTCGATAAAACTGTGATTAAAAATTATTAAAAAAATACGATCTTTTATTGTGGAAAAAATGTTAAATGTCAATAAAAAGCATTTTAATACTTTTTTTTTATTATTTAATCTTTCACAGAGGATAATATTCAAAATACGGATTGTCAAGAAGAAGTAGAAGATGAAGAAGAAAACAGAATAGAAATGGAAATAGAACAACAAGATGACGCAGACATAAGTAATGAAGACGAAATGGAAATAGAGCAACAACGTGAAGAAGACGAAATGATTGAAAAAAATAATGTCGAAATAGAAGTTCATGATGAACAAGAATTTTATTTAGAATCGGAAAAAGAAGACGAAATAAACGACGAAACTACAAGTGACGATGAAATCGAAGATGACGTAGAAGTAAAGGAAATAATGGAATTACGAGCATGGGCCATTCAAAATAACATCCCGCATATCGTTTTGGATGCTTTATTAAAAATATTAAGAAATCGTTTGCTTCCTACTCTGCCTATATCAGCTAAAACTTTTCTGAGAACAAACTCTGTCCGATTTAACATAGAACAATTCCCATTAAGTCGTGGCCAAACTACAGCAGAATTTGTTTATTTTAGTATAGCCGAAGGACTTCGTAAATGTATTAATGTAAAACTTCATGCAAATAATACGTTAAATCTTATATTTGGTATCGATGGAACATCGCCATATAAATCAAGCGCTCTTCAGTTATGGCCAATCATGTGCAAAGTTCAATTTGAGCCAGATTTATATGAGCCATTCCCTGTAGCAATCTATGCAGGTGATAAGAAACCAAATGATTTGAAGTTATATTTACAAAAATTTATCGAAGAGATTAATGAATTACAAACGAATAACATAGTTTTAGAAAATCAAATTTTTAAAATCAACGTCATGTGTTTTGTCTGTGACAGGCCAGCTCGTTCGTTTATTAAGGGCATAAAAGGACATGGAGGATATTATGCTTGCGAACGATGCGTTGTTCGTGGAAAACGAGTTGCTCTTCATGAAACGAAATGTTCAAATAAGACAATGATTTATCCGGAAATTGACTGTGCAGAAAGAACAGATTTATCATTTCGACTCGAAGAAAATCCGGAACATCACATTTGTAAAACACCTTTAATTACTATACCAACAATTGATATGATTTTTCATTTTGTGCTAGATTTCATGCATCTTTGTTGCTTGGGTGTAATGAAAAAATTATTATTAGATTATTGGATTCAAAGTAATTCCAACGTAAAATTAGGCGTGCAAGGTAGACTCGAAATTTCTCGGCGATTGCTTGCCCTTCAATCTCAAATACCAGTGGAATTTCAACGAACTACAAGATCGCTAGTGGATATTTTGAAATGGAAGGCAACAGAATTTCGATTTTTTCTATTATATAGTGGCCCTGTTATTTTAAAAGGTATTCTGCCTAAATTATTATACCGGCATTTTCTTTTATTTCATGCTGCGTGCAGAATTCTTTGCAGTAAAGAATTGGCTTTAAAATATAATGCGAAAGCTAAAACATACTTGCGAATTTTTGTATTAACTGCTCGTAATTTTTATGGATCAGCTTCACAAATTTTGAATATGCACAATCTCATTCACTTGGCTGACGATGCAAAAAATTTAAGTTGCTCATTAAGTGAGATCACTGCATTTCCGTTTGAAAATGCTATTAAAAAAATCAAACAAAAAATTCGCAGTGGTAAACATCCATTAGCACAACTGTGTCATAGGTACAGTGAATTGTGGTCGATTGATTCGGTTAAAAAAAATCCACCACCAACTATTACTATTGAAAAATTTGGACGAATCTTGTCATCTGGGGATGTTTTAGTAAAAAAGTTAAAATGGAAAAATGTTGTCCTCTCTACTAAAGAACCTAACAATACAATATTGCTTCATAATGATAAAGTAGTTAAAATTACAGATATGTACATTCCATCAATGAAAGAAATAAATGATATTATAATTGTGGGAAGATTGATGAAGATCAAAAGTTCCATGTATGCTTATCCTTTTTCTTCTAAAAAATTAAAACAATGGGAAATTGTAGATAATGAAGAAAGATCCAAAAAAATAACGTGTGGATTACATAAAATTAAATCAAAAATGGTACGTTTGGATGTCCTTGTTAGCAGCGTAACGGGGGAAAAAAAATCATACGTTATGCCACTTCTTCATTTATAAAAAATTGTATAAAATAATTGTAAAAATTAAAAAAATATATATATAATCAATGTTCTATAAAATATAATTAATGTTATAAAATATGCATAAAATATAATTGTATAAAATATAATACGTACAAAATATATGTAATTGTGTAAAATGTAATGAATGTATGAATTAGCTACGCAATATGCATAATCTTATTCACTTAGCGTCATTTAGTTCGAGATAGGGTTTTCCCTAAGTGTATCAAGACTGGAAATCTAGTCAGTGGTTGGTCGGAAAATGGCCTGAAATGCCTTGACTGAAAACACTGAAAGGGGCCTAGTGCCCTGTCAGTTTCCCATCAGTATTTTTAGTCAAGGCATTTCGGATCATTTTCCGACCAACCACTGACTAGACTTCCAGTCTTGATACATTTAGGGAAAACCCTATCTCGAACAAAGGAAAACTGCTTAGAGTCCTCCTTAGAGCCCGGCTAACATTACTTATTAGGGAATGCCACGACACTTTCTGAATAGATACTATTCAGACATCTGGTATTCCATGACAGATTTCTACTCGGGAATATCTTGTAAAACATTTAATTTTTGGGAATCTTACCTTAATACTTTTATGCATAAAATAATGAGACGAATCAATTGGTATAAAGAAAACACATAGTTGCTTTCAAGAAAAAATATGTAGTTTGCAACATGCAAATGCATACTTTTTCTTGAAAGCAACTATGTGTTTTCTTTATACCAATTGATTTGTCTCATTATTTTATGCATAAAAGTATTAAGATAAGATTCCCAAAAATTGAATATTTTACAAGATATTTTGTATTTTATGTCAAAATACTGTAATTTACAAGCCTCATAACTCGAAAAGTACTTAATGAAAAATAACTTCATTATAGTGTTTTGAAAAGCTCTTGACACCAGCTATTAGATTTTGGAATCAGAAATAGGAGTTTCCATTTAAAAAAATAATTCTGACCTTCAAATGACCTTGAAAATCAACTGCGAGGTCAAAGTCAAGGTTACCATCAGATAGATCTCTCGAAATCATGCAAATTTTGTCTGAGCCTTTTTTTTGTACAAGCACATCCCTACATTTTAAAAGAGTGGGACGGGTGGTCTGAAACACCCGGTATATATTTATAGCACAATTATATATATAATTTCTACAAATAAGTTAGTTTTACGTATGTAATACTACGTATATGTATAGTATAGTGAAAATAGGATTCAACATTATTGTTTTAAATTATATTACAGGAGGAATTTGCTTATTTACAGTAAAAAAAAGACTATAGATACTAATATTTAATTCATCATTAATTATTGCGTAAACAAGGTAACATAATATTCTTAACTTATGGCATAAACAAGGTAACATAATACATGCATCTTTAAGAATAACTAGTTCTTTGAAAAATGACAAGAATTATGTATATGTAGGAAATATAAATGTTTGTTTTGTTAATAAATTTAGTGAATGTATAAGTTATGAACAATTGAATATATACTACGTATATATATATACAGGATGTTTGGCAATAATCGCCCCACCGGTCATATACAGGTAGAGGAGGTCAAATCGAGTAGAAAAGTCCTTTACCATTTTTTAATTTTCATAATAAGTACTAAGTAATTAACGAAAAAAGATCGGCGAATCCGCGCGAGTAAAGCGCGCGCGGTGAGAAGGACGTCCCACTGCTACGCGATCACTAGGACACAAGGATCTAGCGTTACGCGCCGCTCGTATGTTGCCATTGTCATTTGTAGAGCGCTCCTCCCAACGCTTCATCGCGCGCCTAGTGATCGCATAGCAGTGGGATGTCCTTCTCGCTGCGCGCGCTTTACTTGCACGGATTCACCAATCTTTTTTCGTTAATTACTTAGTACTTATTACAAAAATCAAAAAATGGTAAAGAACTTTTCTACTCGATTTGACCTTCTCTACCTGTATATGACCGGTGGGGCGATTATTGCCAGACACCCTGTATATATATACCCACACATACAAACACATAAACACACATTTAAACACATAGATATTTACACTAATAAACCTATACATAATGCATATACATATAATACATACATTAGATTTAGTTATTATATTATAAAAATTAGATTAACTTTCCATTTAATTCATTAAACATCTGGTTTAAAAAAATTAAAAATATATTGAGAATGAAAATATAAGAGGTATATGTTTATATTTATGTTATATAAATGTTTATACGTATTTGTAGGTGCAGTTCAATTAAAATACCCGCAAGCTACCAAGCACGAAATTTCGGAACCAATTAAATCATGGCTTCGTCATGCAACTGAAAAAATAAAAAAACTGAATGTTGCACAATAAAATATTCAATACTTTTTTTTTATATTTTGTTCATGTGTATAATTTATACATAATATTAGCAATTTTATGTATAAAATATTATGTATGTAGTATTATTCATATTAAGTTATAATATTTAGTAATATTAAGTTTATTAATTTATATCTAACACTGTGACTAGTACAATTTTGAAATGTACAAGACGTATCTTTAGTTTTTGTTTTTATATATACAAATTTTATTTTTATTGTGATTTTTACATTATATAGTAAATAAAAAATTAAAAAAAAATTACATATTTTATAATAAAATGTGCTTCAAAGGTACTATTATTTATATTACTTATACGTACTTTACCTTTTTTGAAATGTGTCTATTTTTTAAAATAATGTAATATAATAAAAGCTTTTATTTTTTGAAATTTTGCTAATAATCTTTCCTTTATGCTCATAAAGATACTTACATGTCAAATGCCTATATAAAATATTTGAAAAAAATATGTATTTTGAAAAAATGTTTCAAAAATTGTTTAGTTTTAAAGGAGTAATAAAAAGTAGTAATAAAACAATATCTTGATAGTGGTGTCATTAAAGCGAGATTGTCGTAATTTTTTAAAATATAAATAATAATTAACCCTTAGTTCTGACTCATGGGTCGTTTTCGACCCAAGCGAAATTTCAAAGTGCTGTAAGGTACCCCCATTTCTTAATAACAAACTATATAAAAAAATAATTTTTATCGAAATATTATAATTGGGACTTCAAGTTGAAGGTTGAAAAAAGCTCCATGAATTTTTTCAGATTTTTTAAAGCGTTTTTACTGATCCAAATAACGCAAAGATGCAAACCATGAGTCGGGATTAAAGGTGCCGAAAAGAACCGTCGTAACTAAGGGTTAATATGAAACTTTTTGAGAGAGAAAGAGAGAGACGTTACTTATTAAGATTACTGTTTTATTGCTTCCTTAACTTAAAACTAAACAATTTCTGTTTCCTGATTGAGAGATATATGTTTATATTTATGTTATATAAATGTTTATACGTATTTGTAGGTGCAGTTCAATTAAAATACCCGCAAGCTACCGAGCACGAAATTTCGGAACCAATTAAATCATGGCTTCGTCATGCAACTGAAAAAATAAAAAAACTGAATGCTGCACAATAAAATATTCAATACTTTTTTATTATATTTTGTTCATGTGTATAATTTATACATAATATTAGCAATTTTATGTATAAAATATTATGTATGTAATATTATTCATATTAAGTTATAATATTTAGTAATATTAAGTTTATTAATTTATATCTAACACTGTGACTAGTGCAATTTTGAAATGTACAAGACGTATCTTTAGTTTTTGTTTTTATATATACAAATTTTATTTTTATTGTGACTATTTTTACATTATATAGTAAATAAAAAATTAAAAAAAAAATTACATATTTTATAATAAAATGTGCTTCAAATGTACTATTATTTATATCACTTATACGTACTTTACCTTTTTTGAAATATGTCTATTTCTTAAAATAATGTAATATAATAGAAGCTTTTATTTTGAAGAAATTTTGCTAATAATCTTTCCTTTATGCTCATAAAGATACTTACATGTCAAATGTCTATATAAAATATTTGAAAAAAATATTATATGTATTTTGAAAAAAATGTTTCAAAAATTGTTTAGTTTTAAAGGAGTAATAAAAAATAGTAATAAAACAATATCTTGATAGTGATGTCATTAAAGCGAGATTGTCGTAATTTTTTAAAATATAAATAATAATTAATATGAAACTTTTCGAGAGAGAAAGAAAGAAACGTTACTTATTAAGATTACTGTTTTATTGCTTCCTTAACTTAAAACTAAACAATTTCTGTTTAAATCTTTTAAAAAAATATATTTTTTAAATACATTTTAAATAAATATTTAAAATAGATATTTTTCTGGGTGGTATTTATAGTCCGATTTTATATTTAGAATTGTCTTATGATTTCATTCAACAATGAAATAATGTTGCGCAACCATTTTGTTGATTGAATGAGGTTTTAAAATGATTTCGAATATAAGATCGGATTATTTACACTATCCTATATTCAATAATTTTATTTGGACTTTATCTGAATAAAAAAAGATATCCAGGGGACATTGTTGGGATCTAATTTAATCATATGTAGGATATCCCAGGGATTTATTTTTTGATGTCCTACGGATATCTGAAAAGCGGACATTTGGATATCCCACGGATGCCCTACGGATATCCTACGGCTTTGTACAGACATCCCAGGGATATCTGAAAATTTTTTACATTACATCCCACGGACATCCGTAGGATGAAATTTTGCTATGTGGGATTACATCTTTCGGACATCCGTAGGATAAAATTTTGCTATGTGGGGTAAGATGTGTGATCCGATGTTTGTTTTGCTGTGCTACGCAAATTTTTAAGGGGATGCTGGAGTGGCAGCCGAACTCCGACGCGAAAGCGCCATCATTTCGATGGTACTAAAAATGAAACGACATTATCGGCGTAGCCTACGCCGCGTAGGTCCGTGTGTACGCATTTGTTTGTAGTGGTAACTCACTACACTGACGTGTGGTCTGTGTACGTGTGTCATCGGAAGTTAGTAAACAAACGATGCTTGCGCTTGTTTCCTCGACTGAAATTTCGTCGCAAGGCTGCAATATAATGTCCGAGAAAACATAGGCGTATACAAGGTGTCAAATAAATACAAACTAAATATGACAAAATAATAAATGAAAAATATACATATAATACTATATACACTCACCCGAAAAAAAAGCGGTACACTGAAAATGTGGGAAAAATTCATCAAATTTCAACTGACGATAACTTCGTAAATAATAAAGATAGAAAGTTCTATAAAATATGGAAATGAAGCTAAAAATCTCTACTTTAAGAATCAATTTATTTCAATGTTGCAAAATAAATTTATTGAAAATGGCGGATGACAAAGCGCGAGCATGCAAAATTGAAAAATAATGGTTCGAGTTTGCGACGGTGCACGGTATAAACAAAAAATTGTAGCTTATTGGGATCAAAAGCGTACGAAAGTACAGAGTCTCCTCTTTAAAATGCTTTTTTATGCATCTCGATACGATGATTTTTCGCCGAGAGATTCGCATTTGAAGAAAAAGGCAGATTCTTACTTCTAGGCCTCTCACTTACAGTACAGTCTGCAAATCGTTCTCCAACGCGACGGTATACTCGTTCTCGTCCGTCTGAAGAATACAGACAAAAACGAGATTCGTCGCTAAAAAGAACGGTACTCCATTCTGCATATGTCCAGCCTGCATGCTCGACAGCAAAATTGAGTCGAGTTACGCGATGGCGACGCATAAGCGAAGGTACATTTGCTGGCCTGCGCGGAAAAAGACCGTGTTCCGCTAATCTGTTTCGAATAGTGTCAACGGATACATTACATTCGCGGACATCTCTTAAATTGTTTCGAATTTGAACAGCCGTTCGATGTCTGTCTCTTAATGAATTTAAAACAATAAATCGGTCATCGTTTTCATTCGTACAACGAGGACGTCCCGAACCAGGTCTTCTTTGGACAGAATTAGTCTCCAAGTACCTAGCATAAGCACGTTGCACGATTGACACTGATAAATCAAGTGCCCTCAGCAACGTACCTTCGACTTCTCCCATCTTCAATTAACGCTACAACTTGAGCAGCTTTTTCAGGACTTATCGTCGCCATAATTGACCAATAATTTCAATGCGAAAAGATTAATTATTGTTTACTTTGACGAAGTCGTACGAATAAGTAACGCGTCTCGAAAGAAAAAGATCAAGAGAAATCAAGCACTCTTCTCGCAATGTGCGGTCGAGCATAAACAAAAAGTCAGGGCGAAGAAATCACAAAAGATCTGCAGACATCTCCTTCGGATGCAAAACAATTGATTGAAAAATAATGGTTCGAGTTTGCGACGGTGCACGGTATAAACAAAAAATTGTAGCTTATTGGGATCAAAAGCGTACGAAAGTACAGAGTCTCCTCTTTAAAATGCTTTTTTATGCATCTCGATACGATGATTTTTCGCTGAGAGATTCGCATTTGAAGTAAGAATCTGCCTTTTTCTTCAAATGCGAATCTCTCGGCGAAAAATCATCGTATCGAGATGCATAAAAAAGCATTTTAAAGAGGAGACTCTGTACTTTCGTACGCTTTTGATCCCAATAAGCTACAATTTTTTGTTTATACCGTGCACCGTCGCAAACTCGAACCATTATTTTTCAATTTTGCATGCTCGCGCTTTGTCATCCGCCATTTTCAATAAATTTATTTTGCAACATTGAAATAAATTGATTCTTAAAGTAGAGATTTTTAGCTTCATTTCCATATTTTATAGAACTTTCTATCTTTATTATTTACGAAGTTATCGTCAGTTGAAATTTGATGAATTTTTCCCACATTTTCAGTGTACCGCTTTTTTTTCGGGTGAGTGTATATCACTGAAGAAAAATGTCATACTTTTCATATTTTTATCCTTATGTAATAAATACAAAATAACTAATTAATCAATTAATTTATATATATATATATATATATATATATATATATATATATATACATACACATATATATTGAATAAATAGTTATCTTTATTTTGTATTTTATGTGATAATGACTGAAATAATGAGAGTATATATCATTTCAGTTACATAAAATACAAAATAAAGATAACTATATTCAATATGTATATGCATGTATTGAATAATTAATTAACTTATTTATTTATTTTGTATTAATTACATAAGAATAAAAATAGGGAAAGCATATAACATATTTTTCCAATTAGGTGTATAGTATTATACATACATTTTTCAAATCAAATATTTTATCATATCTAATTTATATCTATTAGACACCTTGTATAGGTCTATTTCGTCTCGTATGTACATCATACAGCCATACGATAGAATTTCAATTGCGAGAAAAAAGGTTAAATGTATGCTTATAAATTATCCGATAAAACATAAACAAACCACACGTGTAGTAAATTACTAACTAAAAGAAATACGTATTTCTTAAAATCTGTCAGTTTACGAATAAATCGTCTGTAGCTCTCTTTTTTCTAAACCGTCAGCTGACGTTAGACCGCTTTTGAATATATTTATTAAAAATTGTTAGCTGACGTTAGATCGCCTCTGACAATATTTATTAAAATCTGCCAGTTCACGAATAAATCGTCTTTAGCTCTCTTTTTTCTAAACGGTTAGCTGACGTTAGATCGCCTCTGAATATATTTATTAAAAATTGTTAGCTGACGTTAGATCGCCTCTGACAATATTTATTAAAATCTGCCAGTTCACGAATAAATCGTCTTTAGCTCTCTTTTTTCTAAACGGTCAGCTGACGTTAGATCGCCTCTGACAATATTTATTAAAATCTGCCAGTTCACGAATAAATCGTCTTTAGCTCTCTTTTTTCTAAACGGTCAGCTGACGTTAGATCGCCTCTGACAATATTTATTAAAATCTGCCAGTTCACGAATAAATCGTCTTTAGCTCTCTTTTTTTTTATTTTTCAGCTGACGTTAGATCGCCTCTGAATATATTTATTAAAAATTGTTAGCTGACGTTAGATCATCTCTGGCTTTTGTAATTCTAAATTGCCAGTCCACGAGAAAACCGCCTCTGGCTTGTCTTATTCTCTATTGCCAGTCCACGAGAAAACCGCCTCTGGCTTGAAGAGAAGAATAAGAATTCTCTAATGCCAGTCTGTTTATTATTGCCAGTCCACGAGAAAACCGCCTCTGGCTTGTCTTATTCTTTATTGTAAGATACTTTTATTACGTCATATGCTCTATGTATATATATATATATATATATATATATATATATATATATAATGTATATTATATGCTCCATATTATTTATATTCATATCAAAATATCTTTCTAAAAAATTGACATCATTTTGTATACTCTTTTTACAATAAATGTATATAATATATGCCATATTTTTTATTTCTAAAGCATGAAATATAAAGATATTTTTAATTTTTTGTGTTTATCATTTGTAAAAAAATCTTGATAAAAGAAACAACATTAATTTTGTGACTTGCAATAATCTGTTTTATTATATGCTTCTTTTAAATACTTACAATTAGCCTTATTTTATGTGATTAACTTGGTATTTAAAATACGTATCAAAATCAAAAATGTATTTCTATTACAGTAGAAAAGAAACATTCTTGTCTTACAACAGAAAGAAATGGCAAAATATAATATTGTCTAAAGTACAGTCCAATAAAAACTGTTAAAATTGAACATCTTATAAAACCACCGTGATTCATGAAAAATCAGAACTATTATTTCAAAAATATAGACATATTTCGACTGTGTGTTTTAAACTGCACTACACATTCAAAATTCACAGAATAAATTTATTTCTGCAAAGTTGTGTATAATGTCAGTGGAAAAGTGATTTATTTGTTATTACATATACATGATATTTTACCATTCCTCTCTGATGTAAGATTACAATGTTTTCTTTCTACTGAATTAGAAATTAATTTTATATTTTGATGTGTATTTTAGATACCAAGGTAAAATAAGGCTAATTGTAAGTATTTAAAAGAAGTATATATTGAAACAGATTATTGCAAGTCACAAAATTAATGCTTTTTTTAAACAAGATTTTTTACAAATAATAAATACAAGAAGCTAAAAATACCTTTATATTTTATGCTTTATAAATAAGTTATATGACATATACATTTATTATAAAAATATAGACAATATATAAAATAATATTAACTTTTTACATAGATACTTTGATGTGAATATACATAATATGGAGCACATAATATACATAATATATACACATAAAGCACTTGAATAAAAGTATTTCACAGAAATTAGAATATTAATGTATGTAACTAAATAATGTAAATGTTTGCAAAAATGTTGTAAAATTTATGTATAATACATACACTTTTTTATCCTTTAGAGTGCCTTCAACTCATTTTTTTCAGCCGGGTTTCGTAGCACATAACACAAACACACACGCACACACACAACTAACACACACATAACTAACCTAAAAGATTCTGTATATGACAGATAGTACTGAGAACTGTATAGCGCCTCTATCCCAAAATCCCGGAACTGATCTATTGCCCTTTTTTACCTCATTATCGTCTATATTGCACGCATGCTTTGCATAAATTCTAATTCAGAAAACATTTTTAGACTACATCTCTGAACTCAATTCTAACAGTTCCCTATTAATCTTTGATATATTCTCTTTCGGCCGGAATGTTAATTTTGCACCTGCAAGCTGTATAATTTTTATATTAAACAAATATTTGTATGCACCGACAGCTTGTCGGTAAAATTTCCAAATTTTTTTCTGTTTTTTGTTTTAAATGTTATACCAGCCGATTCTTTAGCATGTATACTTTAATCACCTAAAAGGATTTGTAATTCTATACATGCAATAAAAAAATTTTCTTAAACTACGAAATTAATTTTTCGTCGGTAAAACAGTACTACTCCAGCATCGCCTTAACAAAAAAAATCTAGACATTTACATAATACAATTTTATTTGATATCATTTGATGATGATATTATCATCAAATGATATCGAATAAAATTGTATTGTAACGTCCCCATATTTTAGCGAGTAGATTTCCACTCGTAAATTTTTGTTTTAAACTTTCTAGTTTATCACCTCTTGGAATTATCGCTTGCTGTATCAATAGCGCTCGACACATGTCGCCAGAAAGGCGCAACACGAAACCTTTCGCGTAACGTAAACCCCTTGTTGCGTTTCAAAGCGTACGACTGTAAATTATCTGTCGTCACTCTCAAAACTTAGGTCCGGATATCACCTACGGTTTTATGTTAACCATACCACTCTCAAAATTTAGGTTCGAGTATCGCCTGCAGTTTTATATAAACCATGCCTCGAACATTCGATATTCGAAAGCGAGATTACATCCATGTGCGGTCCTATTGCATAGGACAAACCTTTGTCTCTGAAGATCCAGAGGAGTATAAATACGGGCCCTGCGAGGCCGCCGAGTCAGTCAGTTTTCAATTTTTCAGTAAGCCGTCAATATTCAGTCAGAGAGTCAGTTTCGGTCAAGTTGTTAGTTTTCGCAGTCGCAGTTTCAATTCTGACTCAGTCGCGGTCCAATTCTAATTCTAGTTATAGTTTCGTCATAGTTCAGTACGGTTAATTTAAGTTCGATTTATCAATTTTATACGTTCAAGTACTTAATCCGCGAACTGCGCGTTCCATTTCTAGAACATAAGTGCTTATATGTTTGTAAGAATTCTTATTTTATAAGTTCATTTGAGTGTAATTTCATTTATTAACCAATGTACTCTTATTTTCATTTATAATTACATTTATTTGGTTGCTTTGAGAATTTTATCTTTAATTTCAAATCCTTAAACATTATTCCAATTTAGCGTGCGATCCTTAAATTCCAACGAACAATAAAAGGTAAAGACGTGTCGCGAAATAACTCTAGTGCAGTGATTTCTCGACCGCAAGATAACCAGCAACAATGACGCATCTGAAGATTCATCTCTACACGACTATCAGCCTGCTATTGGAAGATCGATCCTGGAACCGATCGGGCGCCTTACAATTAGATTGAGTTATCACTGGCTTCAGGTACCATACAAGTCGACACCGGTGAGTCCGTTCCAAATTTATTTGCATGGGAAGGTTTAAAGTTAAAATCTGAGCAAGAGAAAATGCCAGATACCGAAGTAACATCTTCGCGTCCAGACTCAAATTGTAATTGTCGTTTCGTGTACTGTATCTTGGATAACGCGTGCTTGAATAGAAATACTGGCACGATATTGCGCCTCAATTGTTATCACGATTTATCAGAACAAACGCGCAATGATTTCGAACACGTCCTTGGACATCATTTGAATATCGGTTCTATAGTTCCATTAGCAAAGTGTCGTGTTTGTGGCCAGAACGTATCTCAACCTTTTCCAGTGCGTTACTATCTCGCGTGTCTCAATCATTTTATAAGCCTAACAAATCAATTAACTCGAGAAGGACGAAGTGTTGTTAATCTTCCCGATCCTACCAGCGTTCTACTTGGCGGAGGCCCGAGAATACGTACGTTAGTTATAACCAGCTTATTAAATCAACCGTCTGATTAATCGAATCCTAAATAATTGATATGTGTGTGGGGAAACGTTACGCTTGTCGGTCGCCTCGATTGGAATATCTTTATAGGTACTCCTTAGCTAGTTGCGTTCGTGAAACCAGCCTCGTGAATCCTACGGCAAAAGAGCGTCTTTGCAAAGAATGCATCGCTAGCGAACCGATTGAAAATAAAAGTTTATTCGTAGTTTTAAATGATAGGCACTACGCATCCGTCGGGCGTCGCCGCCCAAGATTACATTGCATTATTTTCCATCGCTACCTCGCGTTGATTCAACCGATTTCCGAGTGTCACGAATGCGAAGACAGGTACCTTAATTATATGCAAAATCTCGCTGAAAACGGAGAAAGTTTTTATGGTCAGCGAGACCCAATGTTACTCTCTTAAATTTTCGGTCAACATATATTTGATGCATTCTAATGGTATTAGGCGATTCTTTTATTTCAACTGCATGATAATAAAACTTAAATAATTACACGTCAGTCACAATGGTTGATTACTATTTCTTACTACTTTGCTGTATTATTATCATATTTATTTTCTTGTGGTCTTACTCGGATTCATTATTCGTCTCTATTTAAATTAACTATTCATTAAAATACGGTCCTAATTATTACTATACACGTTGTTTTGCAGAGTCACAACAAAATATCGATGCGATACTGCTTTCCTTTACGATTTATTATTTGAATTTATTATTCATTAGAATACGGTCCTAATTATCGTTCATACACGCTGTTCGTGTAAGGAGCAACAAAATATCAATGCGATACTGTTTCCCTTACGATCTCTCATTCAAATTCGCTATCCATTAGAAAGGGATTTTGGTGACGATTTTTTATATTAAACACGACATTTGTGTTTCACGTTCTTTTCTGATCTTTTACTTTTTCATTGGTTCGTGAATCTTACCGATTGAGTCTCGCGTAAAGGTGCGAACACTACGTGTTACCGCCACCGCGCCGGGATGTGACAGTATTATGTAAAATTATTGTTACAGTTGAATTACGTACAATTTCAATTAATACATAGTATAATTATTAACACGACGAATATAATTTTAATGTAAAAAGTATACCTTTCCCATGCTTTTCATTATCTTCAAATTCTATTTCTTTTTCTTCCTTTCGTGTTTTATTAATTTTTTCTTCTTTAATTAAATCTTCTGAAATTCCTGGAATTGTTAAAAATAAACTTTTTTCTGTGACCATTATTTCATCTTCTAGCAAATCTTGAGAAGAAAAGTGTGTGATAGAATTAATGCCATGGGAATCTTCTACAGAAATCAAGGATGTTGATCCATCACCTTTTGTATTTTCATGCCGAGAAATAACATGTCCGGAATGTTTTCCTAAAATGTATCATTTTACTCGATTTCGCAATTCAACTGGTGTTGGATGGTTATTAGCCGCGCCCATTGATCTTATATATGAAAAGAAATTTTCCAGAACATTTTGATTTAGTCGCCTTGTTAGGATGTACTCCACTTTAAATGACTCTGTTGAGAAATTATCTTGCTGATATTGCAACAGAAGCTTTAGCGACGTATTGCAAAGCAAAATTTCTTTTTGAAATTGCATTAAGCTACGTCGCTTCCCTACACGCATCTCTGTTATCAAGTGGCTCATGTTATCAATAATTTTATTTTGTTGTTTTAAATTTACACCGTAACCTCGGAGCCCCTGTGTTTTCCGTATTTCATGTGAGTGTTACATACATCGAATCAATCATTGAATGCTTCAAGTATATCGGCAATTTTACGCCAATTTTGCGAACGTAAAAGTCCTTGACTTCCGCACCACTTAATGCACGATGCATTTAATAAGGAAAAAATTTGCACGGCCAGACTTACATTTTGTCTTTGCGCACCTTGAGCATCGAGGTGACTTCTGCTCAGCTTGTGTGCAATTTTTAAATCTTTCGCATTAAGTGTTAGTAATTCCTCCAGACCAACAATCCGTGTTAATAAATTCTTCATCAACGTGGAAACCATTGTCAAATAAATTGTTCCTTACTAATTTCATTAAATGGGGAACGTCGGCAAAACAGAAAATTTTTAAGTTGGCATCTGCAGGATGCTCAAAATAGCACTGCTGGTCAACAATTTTTTGTTTCTTTGGTTTCTTGCTACTATCTATGCTACTAATATCTGGCATATTTATACCGATGTTTAATTCTTTCCAGAGGACTATATTCATTGGTCTTATGTCGCATGTTGTTGCAACAACCGTGTAGCCCACATTATAAAGCTCTTGCACAATATTGAGAAGTATTTCTTTCCTCATTGGTCGATCAAAATCATAAAAAACCGGTTGTTTCCAATTGTTAAAAAGACCTCGTGCCATAACAAATTGGCAAGTCTTATGTGGACCATAAATTTTCTGTTCCCTTCTTTCCAAGTCCAATTTATCGGAAATATAAACTTCATCGAAAGTCAAAACAGTTACTTTATTTGTCCTAGAAAGTCCTTGACCTTTCTCCTCTATAATTATTAATACATCCTTCAAAATTCCAGATTTCACATTGAAAGTAGAACACCATTCTTGAAGAGTTGTTTCGCAAGGTAGTGGTATTTTCCTTACTTTTCTCAAGTACCGGTATGCTTTAGGACTTAAGGAACGTAAAGCAATAGCTGCTGTTATGTCTTCAGAATACGAACTAATTCGGGTTGGATGTGGAGACATAAGTAATTTAATTTGTCCCGGTGTAAATACTTTTCGCAATATGTCCACAGCTATTTTTTCACCTTTCTTCTGTCTGTCTGCAACCATTTCTTCTGTAGTATCCTGTAATTGTTTTTTTAATTGTTGTATTTCTTTATGAAGTATCAAATTCTTTCCTTCAACAGCGGTGAGTTTTTCCATTAGTTGGTCTTTTTCTTCTACATTCTCTTGTAAAAGTTCGAGCAATGTATTAACGGTTTCTTGTAACTTGGTAACATTAGTTTCACTCCTATAAAATATTACAAATTATGAAATTTTATACATTATATTACATTTAATTCTAAAAGAATAAACTCTGTTTATTCTTTTAGAATTAAAAAATAACAGAATATATGCCAGAGTAAATTTAATTTAATCAATTACTCGGAAAGTCATGAGGAAAGTTTGTTTTTAAATAAAAAATAGTTTTGTTCGTTTTTTACATTCATCCTCTATGTAATCCGTAAATGTTTTCGTTGTTTGCGGTATCTCCGCTGCCTGCGGTGTCTCCGCTGCCTGCGGTGTCTCCGCTGTCTGCGGTGTCTCCGCTGCCTGCGGTGTCTCTGCTGCCTGCGGTGTCTCCGCTGTCTGCGTTGTTTCCGCTGCCTGCGTTGTTTCCACTGCCTGCGGTGTCTCCGCTGCCTGTAATACCTGATGTACTTCTGGTACAATGTCCCGAGTTCTATAGGAATTTACAAGTTCTGAAAAGCTTGACATTCCTACGTTTTGTCTGCAACATAATGTAATTACATATATTCATTAATAATGTATAACATTTTGTGTGTGCAGTTTGTATGTGAAATATTTCTAATTATATTTTTTTTACTCATTTTCTTTCCTTTATGTTCTTACCTAACATTTTGTCTTTTGGAACGTAACACAGTTTTACCCTGCTTTTCCAGCAATAGATTTTCTGTTGGTATCGAACCTTTTTTCAGTTTTTTGGTATTTTCATTTATCGTCGGTTTCTTTTCATTTGTCATTTTCACTTCGAAGCAGCTCTCTGTGAAGTGCATGTCACACACCCTAGCTGTAAATCATAATGTTTTATAATCTTTTTGCTGATACATTTAAAACACGTGACGTTAACCAAATCTAATCACGTAAGAAATATAGAAATATAATATTTGTATCACTTTTACTTACCAGAATCAACCTTGATGTTACGCTCATTTAATTTGCAAGCGTTTAATCATTGCTGCCGAACAGCAGGCTGTTTAGGAAATGTAAAATATTTAACACTCCGTTTTTCATAAATGCCGGTACGATTTTTGCAATGTAGTACACAGCAAGTTGACATAATTTGCGTTAAAAAAAATTTTAATTTCTTTTTTATTCAAATCCAAGCCGACCAATACACCATGTGCACCATAAGTGCAATAAGAGAATGTTGTTATGGTTATGTTATTCTGGATCAAATTTTGATTGGTTCCTACAGATCCGCCATTACCGCCATGTTGTTGGACGATTGCGCATCCTCCGGAACGGTTCACCTTGCTTCTTACACCATGCCCTAGGCGGCGAAGTTTGAATGGCAATGGAGCGGGTCTTCGGCGTGTCTTGCGACCGTCTCGGCTCTCGATGTAACAGAATGCTCTGTGAATCGAGGAGAGAGAGGTCTCCGTGCTCGTATGTCTCCCGGTACGAGAGTGTCCCTTGGAGGCCGGGTCAACTGCACACAGAACTCTAGGGGAATTAATTTCCACTGTAGAATCTGTGGTGGCGATGGCGATGCTGGCGTGACAGCGGGCCGCTTTGGTGAAGAGTGCGGCCGAAGCTGGGACTTTGTTTTTCGTTTTCGTGCCTTACAAGGCACTGAGAAAAACGAAGAGAAAGCTATCCTCAGGATACGCTCTTTAATACAAGAGCTATTACTCAGCTCAAGGGCCCTTTGGTAGAGCTCGCCTTGAAGTGAGTGAGTGAGGAGAGATCAAGTCGATGCTCTTTTATAGCGCGTCGATCGATTCTCGATCGCGAGAAAGCCTTACACCGTCTGCGCTACCTGGCGGTGTAACTGTAGGCTCAGCGCTTGGCTGAGGGCCTGCGGCGCGTAGCGGCGCCGCGGTGTATTACACCGCTTCGGTGCAGCGGTGTGGCGGTATGCCGCCACAATAGTTATTAGAAAAAAATTATATTAAGTTATAAAAGTTCTAAACGATAGAGTTTTTAAGTAGAAATACTCCTTTTCTCTCATAGAGGACTGCCTCGCTCATTTGAGCAATAAAAGCGTGTTTACGTTACTTAATCTTAAAGATGGTTTTTATAATATTAAGGTGCATGTTTGAGGTCGTGTAATGTAATGTAATTAGCACAATTTTGATATCGAATAGGTTGCTTTATTTCTTAGACAATGTACAAGAGACGCGTGTACTTTTCTGTACGACCTATAGTTTTACGCGTAGCGAAGCGGGCGGGGTTATAAAAAACAATAGAAAGATGCCAAGCATAAACAAATGAAAGAAGTGTGTGCATGAAAACATGCCTAAGGAAGCGGGAATTTTGAACGGAACGTATATTTTAACATTCCCACTCGTGACGTTAATAGTGACCCAGGCCCATTCTAAAAACAAAAAAAACTTTAAACATTAGATACATGCAGTACAGAAAATATAAGTACAAATACAAAGAAAGGTTTAACAAGCTTTAACTAAGTTAATCTTTGTACGGTTTGTTACGAATTTTTCGCGTGCAAGTGGCTTTGTTAATATGTCTGCTAACTGTTCATTACTAGCCGCATGTTTTACTAATAAACTTCCTTGTTTTATGATATCACGTGTATAATGAAATTTGATGTCAATGTGTTTTGTATGTCTATAAAACACGGGATTATTGATTAATTGTCCAGCTGCTATGTTGTTGCGGTGCAATACAGTTGGCTTAAGTTGAGATATTCCTAACTCTTCTAAAATGCCGCGAGTCCATACAATTTTCTTTGTGGCATCATGTGCAGCGATGTATTCTGCATCCGTTGTTGACGTTGCAATGACTTCTTGTTTGCGTGAGAACCAAATTATTGGACCACCATTTAAGGTCAGTATTACGCCACTTACTGACTTACGTGTGTCGAGACAAGACCCATAGTCTGCATCTGAGTATGCTGTTAAAGTAATGGATGAATTGAACTCGATTTCTATGTTGTATGTGCCAGCAATGTATCTCAGCGTACGTTTTGCTGCCTTCCAGTGCACTTCTGATGGATTCTCCAGGAATTGACTTAAGACACTTACTGAGAATGAGATGTCCGGACGCGTACCAACTGCCAAGTACATAAGTGAACCGATTAGTTGTTGATACGGTACGTCGATAATTGGGCCAGGATTTCCATCTTCGTCTATATTTCGTGTTAAAGTTTAATGCATATTGGCCGGAACTCCCACTGGATTGCAACTCTCCATTTCAAATTTCTTTAGTACTATGCGAGCATATGCAGATTGATGTAAGTGTAGCTTGCGTGTCTTTCGATCACGCTCAATCTTAATACCGAGATAACATTTTACTTCCGAATATGTTGTTTCGAACAGTGCTCCCAGACTTGCCCGGATGGGCGCGCATGCGCGGCCTAACAAGCGTAAAAACAGTGACGTACGATGGATGCGCACTGGTGTACTTTTGGCGGGATCCATACAGGTAGAACCAGAGCTGTCAGATTGAAGATCCGGACAACGAGCTACTACACAGGACAGGACGAGACGGATATGAGTAAGTAAAAATTATATAACACCAAAATAGTAGTGCAATAGTAGTGCAATATTAGTATAGATAATAAAATGGATAGTAGTAGTATGGATAGTAGTATGCATGATATCAATAATAAAAAAAAGAAGCTGTTAAAAAACGAACAATTAGAAATTTTAATTTATCGTGGTTAGATGAAGATTGTTTTAAAGGATGGTTGGCTCCTCATCCCGAGAAAAATAAAGCTCTTTGTGTCGTGTGTAACAAGACTATCAGATGTTGTAAAACGAATTTAACGCAACATTCACAAACGGAAACACATTTAACTAACATAAAGCCTCAAAATCAAAGCCTCAATCATAATTATAACGAGCGTGTATTACACAAAAATAAAGTAAAACGCGCGGAAATAAAGTTAGCTGCTTTTTTTGCTGAGCATAATATTGCTTTTTGCACCGCGGATCATTTAATTCCATTGTTAAAAGATATTTGTATAGAGCCTGAAGTTACACAAAATCTTTCACTGAAATATACTAAATGTACTAAAATTGTAGAAAATGTTATTGCAAAACGCGAAGTAGAAAAGTTAGTAGAAATTTTGCAAATACGGAAATTTTCGATTTTAATAGACGAAAGCACAGATATAACTGATACAAAGTTTATGTGCTTACTTGTTAAATTTATTTCACCAACAGATAAAAAAAATAAAACACAATTATTAGAATTATTAGCATTAGATGCTACAAATTGTACCGCTAGTAACATTTTTAAAACTTTTAAAATATTTTTAAATAAAAAAAATATTCCTATTAAAAATATTGTTGGGATGGCAAGCGATAATGCATCGGTAATGACGGGATGTAATAATTCTTTTTTTTCTCATTTAAAAACTGAAGTACCCGGTGTAGTGCTATTAAATTGTATTTGCCATTCATCCGCTATTGTAGCAAGTAAAGCGTGTGAAAAATTGCCTAAAAGATGTGAAAATTTAATTAGAAATGTTAGTACTTATATTTCAGGCAGTGCAAAAAGATGTGCAATTTTAGGCGAATTTCAGAAATTTTTTAATGTTGAGAAAAAGAAACTTCTTAAATTATCAAATACAAGATGGCTTGTATTACATAATTGCGTAATTAGACTCCTTGAGAACTGGGAAGTTTTGAAAAATTATTTTCTTGTTGCTGTTGTAGAAGATAAATCCCAGTCTGCAGAAGCCATCTTAGCTCAATTAAATGATGAATCTATAAAAGCTTATTTACTATTTTTAAAATATTCGTTACATTTTTTTAATAATTTTAATATTCTTTTCCAATCCCGTAAAATTTTAATTCATAAATTATATAACAGTAGTCAACAAATTATTCATCAAATAGCTCAAAATTTTATGGTTCCGGAGGCTTTGAAAGATATTGTTACTTTAAATGTAGACGATGAGAGGAATATTAAACATCTGTTAGATATATATGTGGGACCAGATTGTGAAAGTTTTTTGGTAAATCAGCCATTAGTATTCGTGCAAGATATTAAATTAACATGTTTAAATTTTTATATAACAGCACTTAAAGAAATGTTAAAACGTTTGCCTTATAAAAATTCATTTTTTAAACAATTAACTTTTTTAGATGCCAAAATTGCACTTTATGATAAAGGCAGAAATGAAATTAAAGACTTGTCAATTATTGCTTCACATTTTGAAAATATTGACATAACAAAATTAGGATTTGAATGGAGAATTTTGCCAACAGTTATTAATGATACAGAGAAAATAGAATTAGCTTTATTAGAAGTAGACGAAATGTGGCAAAAAATATTTCATTATAAAGATTTTAATGAGGAAAAAATGTTTCCAAATTTAGAATTATTAGTTGAGTCAGTGCTTACTTTTCCTCATTCAAATGCGGAAGCAGAAAGAATATTTTCCATTGTTACAGATGTCAAAAATAAAAAAAGAAATTCTTTATCCGATAGCATAACTTCCGCAATTTGTACAATTCGTTCGAGTTTTCAGGCCGATAATATTAATTGTATTAATTTTGAAGTTGATGATAGACATTTAGAGTTGCATAATGCACAAAATTTATATTCAAAACACAAATCTGATAGTGCTTGATATTTTTTTAAATTTTATTTTTATTTTTTATTTTTTTACACACGCACATTTAATAATTACTTTTCTTTTTTTATTAATTAGGATAAAGACCTATTAATTTGGGAATATTAATGTTTTATTTATTTTCAGAGTTTATATTAGTTATTTTTTTTTAATTTGTAATATTAATAAATAAATTTTTTATTTGTGATATTAATTCAATAAGATTTTATTTGTGATATTTATTAAACAATAATATAGTAATATATATATTCAATATAATTATAATATATATGTTATTTTATGTGTTCATTAGTATTATAATTAAACAGATTTTATTTAATTAAATGTTTATTTTTAATGTTTATTTTTATGATAAAATGTAAGTTTTGTTTTATGAATACTGGTGAGGTTTTTGGTAGTTTTCCTTACCCTTGCAACAAATGTTGGTATTTTTTACAAATTCTGCCAAATAAACTTTTATTTTAAATGATTTAAAAATGTGTTTTTTAACTATTATTTTATAACCTTTAATCACCTTCTCTCTTTAATTTATTATATGTATACATATATATACATATATATATATATAAAGAAGTACTATATAATTGTCTGTAAAAGCATATTTACGACTTATATAAAAATTTTTGAAAAATTAATAAATACTTTTATTTACATAATATATATTTACGCTAATTATTTATGCTAAAAGTAATTTCACATTTTATATAATTATTTTTAGCATGTAGATGTTTGTTATGTAAATAGAAAACACCTATTCATTCTTTAAAACTTTTACATTTATTTTTGCAAGCAGCTTTTGGAGGGAGTCATATAGCACCTTCTTTTACTCGATACAATACTTCAGTGAGAGAGCATTAGGCCGCGCATGCGCGCCCATCCGGGCAAGTCTGGGAGCACTGGTTTCGAATTCCTTTCTCATTGCGTCAAGTAACTTCTTGATTGTTTGAAGTTATTTACCAATGACTAATCCGTCGTCTACATATAGAGCCAAGAACAGAGCTTCTTCGGGTGCAGCGTAGACACATGCGTCATATTGTGATGTGATCAAGCTAAATTTTTGCAGAAATGCATTGAATTTTGCATTCCATTGCTTAGGTGACTGTTTCAGCCTATATAAACTCTTGAGTAACTTGCAGACCTTGCTACTTCCGTCGTTACAACCTTCGGGTTGTTCCATAAAGATATCTTCCATGAGATCACCATATAAAAACGCAGTCTTGATGTCAAACTGATAAATTTCATAATGTCATTTGCACATGCAATAGACATCAGAATTCGTATCGATTCGAACCGTGCTACAGGTAAAAACATTTTTTCATAGTCGATATTTGCTTTTTGTGAGCAGCCTTTCACAACCAGTCTTGCCTTATAACGGTTAATGCTTCCGTCTGTGTTGGTCTTGATTCGATAGATCCATTTGTTTTTAATTGCACGACGATCTGGCGGCAGCTCAACCAATTTCCAGGCTTTATTTTTTTGGAGAAATTTTAATTCTTCACTCATAGCTTTCGTCCACTCTTTTGCATCTAATGAATTCAAGGCTTCATTGAAGTTAAGTGGACAGGTCTCAGCCATTAAAGCATATGCAAGACATGAATTTGCTTTGTCTTTTTCTTTTTGAGTACAGCCAGTCTTCATTCTTGTTCTGGTTGCAACACCAGTGGGATCTTGTATCCAATTGTGTTTTTTGTATTTGCGTTTTTTATGTTGATGTTGTACATGATTCTCAGTTAATTCTCGTGTGCAAGCACCCTCAGTAGAATTCTTCATGTCCTCTTCACTGTTTGTAGACTCCAATTTATCCTCGGATGATTTTGATGAGTTCAATTTGGATTTCACATCAACAATCATTACTGACTGTCGACAGCTAGACTCGATTATTTCTACATTTTGACGAATAACAACTCTTCGCGTTCCGTTTTCCCACAAACGATAAGTCTTTTGCTGTGGTTCAAATCCGACTAGAACTAATTGTTCTGATTTCTGTGCAAATTTGTTACGTTGTTGGCCTTCAATTAAAGCATATGCTTTACTTCCAAATACGCGTAAGAAATTGATGTTGGGTTTTGTACCAAACCAAATTTCCCAAGGCGTACATCCGTCAAGTCGATCTAATGGCAAGAAATTTTGAATGAGCGCTGCCGTATTTGATGCTTTACCCCATAAACTCAATGGCAATTCTGCTGCTGCTAATATTGTGCGGGCCATTTCGACAATGGTTCTGTTTTGACGTTCTATCCTACCATTTTGTTTAGAGCAATATTCAGTTGAGAATTTATGTGCAATATTATATCTGAGTATTATCTGTTTAAACTCCTTTGATTTAAATTCCTTGGCTTTATCTGATCTAAGTTTCTTCACTCGATGTCCTGCTGCTGATGCTTTCGCGATTACATCTTGAAGTGCTTCTACAATGTTGGCCTTTGATTTCATTGATTTTACGAATACCATTCCGCTATAGTCATCGACGAAGACATCACAGTTGATCCGCCTAAACTTCGAATACTCATAGGTCTACATATGTCAAAATGAATGAGCTCACCCGGTTTTTCAGCACAAGTCATCGATGGTGGAAATGTTTTACGACATTGTTTACCTAGTATGCACGCTTCACAATGGTCAGCTTGAATTGTATCAGCCAAGTTACTGCAGCACATGCCGATTACCGTATCGCTTTTGGCCATTTTTCGAATAATTTTCATGCTTGCATGTCCAAGACGAGCGTGCCACACTTCTAGCGACTTTTCTTCAGTTGTTACATTTGCCTCGATTGCATTGGTGATTACTTCGATGTCCATTTGATACATGCGATCCGCAACCCGTTTACCTATTGCTCTTACTTTGCCGTTGATCTTCATCAATAATTTATCCTTCGTGAATTCTGCTTTTGCACCTCGGCTCGTTGCTGCTCCAATACTGAAAAGATTTCTTGTAATTTCAGGAATATACAGTACATCATGTAGCGTATGTTTTCAATCAACCGTTCACCGTTGATTTTGTTTTAATTTTACCAATACCTTGAGCGCTGACAAAATCACCATTTCCAAACCTAATCATAATTTTTCCTTTTGTAAGTGATTCGAATGTTGCAAACCATTCTTTACGTGCTGTTATGTGATAACTCGCTCCACTGTCTGCCAGCCAAATGTCGTTCCAATTTGTCGAAATTAAACATTCAGAAGCTGTAAATGCATGTGATTCCTTCGATGACACTGCTATATTATTTTGACTGTCGTTGCGAGTCTTTTTACCGGAGTTGCATTCTGCTCGTTTGTGACCATACTTGCCGCAGCCGTGACATTTGCCCTTAAACTTGTTCTCATTTTTATTATGATGCTTTTTGAGATTATTGTTATTGCTATTATTTTGGCGGCTCTTACCTTTGCTGTATAAAGCGTTACCTTCAGCATCATCAAGATGCAGACCAGCCATTCCTTTGTTTAGCAGCTTTTCCTTCATGAGTCGTGGTAGCAGATTTTCCATTGTTTGCTCTTGTTCAGGCACTGAATCCCATGCTGAAAGAAAGTTTCTAAATGACGATGGTAAACTATGCAAAACCTTTGTTACTAGTGTGACTTCTTCTTGCTTGTAATCGAGTTCTTCTAGTTGACGTGCCATTTCTTCGATTTTTGCTACATGCTATGCAACGCTGGTATCATTGTTCATTTTGTACTCAAAGAATTTTTGTAACAGTAAATGTTTTGATGTTGCATTTTTCAATTCATATAGTGACTCGAGCCGCGTCCACATTTCAGTGGATATTTGAAACCGTGTGAGCTTCGGCGGACGCGGAGTAGCTCGCCGGAATCCAGGTTCGGTCGGTTGGGGGTATGTCAAATAAACCAAATGCTCGTTTATAACAAAATAATGAAACAGCGTTTATTCAGAAAGATGTAGATATGGTTTGTCTCGAATGATCTGCTTCAATGCTCGTGTATACATGCGAAGCGTGTGCAACATGAATTCGAAAGAGCATACAAAATAGCCAAATATCGGTGAAATAATTAACAAGTGATAGCGAAATAGTTCTTTAAAGCGGCGTGGAATGAATACAGAGTAGCGTGAAGATAAATGCGAAATATCGTTAATGGTAAAATAATTATTTGAGCGGCGGTGGAATAATTATTTAAGGTGGCGAAAAATAAATGCGAAGTATACGTGAAAATAAATGTGAAGTATCGGCAATAATGAAATAATTATTTGAACGGCGGTGAAATAATTATTTAGTATGACGTGAGGCGTCCTGGTGCGGTCGGCGAGAGCGCAAGCGCGGGCGATCGTGTCGCAACGGTTGGTACAAGACGGAGCGCTTGTTGGTGAGTGCGTTCGTAGTATCGCGAGTCTGTTCGATCGTAGATCGATGCGGACTATTCGGCGGCGCGGATTGGTCGACGCGGTTTTGCTTGCCGGACGGATTACGGTTTTGAAATCCCGGAAAATAAACGCGATAGCAGGACTTAGGCTGCCGATTACGCTCGGCGGGAGTACGAGGATGCTCGTACGAAGGCGGAATCTTAGAACGGCGACTTAACTTGGTACGCGGAAATGCCCGCAATACGAAGTTCGGTGGCCTAGAGGAGTCAAGTACGCTCGGCGGGTATACGAATAGATTCGTATGCGGGAATCAAGAATACCGAAGACGCTCGGCGGTACACGAGGATACTCGTGTGCTGGAACAGGTATAACGAAAAACCGAGTATGCTCGGTTTGGGACTACGAGGACACTCGTAGAGGGATGTTCGCTGTTTATCAGCGAACGGAGTCTGGTGAGAAGACGTACAGCCGGGCGTCTTTTATACCCGGCTGGCAACCGAACGGCTTTGAATCGGCAAACATCGGCGGTTTCGGCGGCGAGTCCCCCACAAAACGGAATTTCGGAACGGTCGGGTGTGGGGGATTTTCGGCGGTTGACCGCCGCTGTTTTTGACAAAAAGCTTATCGGCGCTCGATGCGCCCTTGGTGGGCTACGGACGATGGACGGTCCGTAGCCGTAACGATGCAGCTTGCGGGCTGCACCGTTACAAATTTTAAATTCATTACTTGCTGTATTTGAGCCGGTTCCAGCGACAAGCCAATATAAAACCGCGCCTTTTTATCTAGCTTATCCCATTCTTCTGTGTTCTCAAAAGTCGGCCTTTTCCTTGTACCGTCCATCACGTCCAGCAAACCATAATACTCCAGGAAGCCCATTATTTGAAACTTCCACACCGCGAAATCGTGACCATTAAACTTACTGACGGATTAAACTTAACTTGTCCATGTTTATTTCGCTTTTTCCTCGTGAGGCAAGCGAGATGAGAAACACCAGTTGATTTGCAGTATAGATACGACTGACACGAATCACAATCAATTGATACTAATTACTACTCGTGTACTGGGCCCATAACCTGTTCGAGGTCGTGTAATGTAATGTAATTAGCACAATTTTGATATCAAATAGGTTGCTTTATTTCTTAGACAATGTACAAGAGACGCTTGTACTTTCCTGTACGACCTACAGTCTTACGCGTAGCGAAGTAGGCGGGGTTATAAAAAACAATAGAAAGATGCCAAGCATAAACAAATGAAAGAAGCGTGTGCATGAAAACATGCCTAAAAAAGCGGGAACTTTGAACGGAACGTATATTTTAACAGTGCACCCGGGGCATACGAAATATTTTTCTTTTGCTACTCCGGACGGCCAGTATAAATACACGTGGCTACCTTTTGTGAAGCGCCCTTGAGTTTTGTGAAGCGCCTGCGGAGTTTCAGAAGCGTCTAGTCCAAATTCGACAACCCTTGTTCAGGGATGATAAAGTCATTGTGTACTGCGACGTGAACTAGCCTCGGAATCACGTCAGATCCGAGGGAGCACGCCCAATGGAAATCGGTACTCGAGGCATCGGCAATAACTGCTCGACTCGGTAACTTACGGTATCAGAAACAGATGCTTAATTCGGTAACTCGCGGTACTCCACGCTCGTCGGGAGCAAGGTACCTCGCGAAATCGGCAATAACTGCACGATTCGGTAACTCGCGGTACTCCACACAATTCGGGAGCAAGGTAACTCACGCGATAACGGTAACCGGAAATGGGCGCCAGGTGCGAATAATCGCACCGCGGTATCGGTAACTTTAATAGTTCTCAAAATTTGCTCGGCCGCTCCCCGCTCAGTATGGCAGAGGGGCGCAGTTCTTTTACTTAACGTAGATATCTGGAGTGAGAGGTGAACACAAGGACAACTCAATCATTAATATTTAACAATAATGTATTTCCATGATTCGGTTACAAGGGTAAAGATGCGTAGATCGTTCGGCCTGAGCTGATACGGCGGAAATAGTCTAGTACGGTAGTAAGGTAATTCGCTCAATCAATCGATAACGAGAACCAATTTCGGTAACCATATGAAATCTCGGAAACGCGATCACGATAATTCGCAGCTGATCCGACGATATTTGACAAAACAAATGACTTGTATTACGACCATCCGATACGGTCGGTGAAGGCCAAATAAATATCCTTTGAACGACGGTAGCCTAACGGCCAGAAATGCGATGTCGCGGAACGGCTATTTTCGCGGGCTTTCACGTTTCTCGCCGAGACGCAAACGTGGCGGTAACAGCGGTCTCGCGGAGAACGCTCCCGAGCAAAATCCGTCCGCGGACATCCGCCCACGGTACTTTCGGTACGGTGATAACGCGACAAAAAACGGTAACAAAACGATATCGTAAGGAAGACTGTAGCAATTAATCAGTATCCTACAAAAAGAAACGGTAACGGAAAGACGGTAGCAATTAGTCAGTATTCTACAAAAAGAAACGGTAACGGGAAGACGGTACGGTAACGAAACGAACGGCAAACGAAACGGCAACGAGAAAGAGACTGTCGGCGCTTAACTCACGCAAGACGGAGAGACTTTTACGCGATATCCGGAGCCGGCTGGACACGCGGTAATTGAGCGTCAATACGCGCTCACGGTATCAAAAATCTCGGTTAGTTGTGTGAGAGACACTAAATACAAAACAGACTCACGCTACCAGCCATAACCGGACGGAACTCTACGGCTACCCGAGAGGCGGCTTACATCGAGTTGACGTCTTCGGCGTCTTCGGCGTCGTGGGGTTGAGTCCTCGTGTTCGTCCTCACGCACTCGCGGCACACCGAACAGTGACTCTTCTCGGCTCTGCCTCTAGGTCCTTCCAGATTCGCGTCGCCTTCCTGCGCATCCTGCCGATTTTCCGAAAAGGGGGGCCCCTGAGAACCGCCCACAGTTCATCCAGGGCGCCCCCTTCCGCTCACTGTGGTTTCCTCAAGTCTTTCGGCTGATAGCGTGTCGGTAAGTCGATGTTCCCGGAAGAGACTGGTTAGGCTGGCCGGGCCATACTCCGGTCCTTCCGGGTGCAGCATCTTCGGGGTCCTCGAAGCCGTCTGCAGCCGGGCGAGGTCCGCTGCTGCGTGTCTTTGTGTTGCTTTTGACTTTGTGGCTGAAACCAAAGCGGAGTTAGATAGGGCTTGGATGGCGGAGGCGACGGAATCGCGGTACCTGACCTTTTTCGTGGGGTCACTAACGCGTGGCCCCTGCGGATGATCCCCCGGTGTCCGGCTTCCCTGGCGATGCTGTCTTCGCCCTGAGGCACAAAACACGCAACGCCGCCCGCACGGGGTCTCGCCTTACAACTCAAAAACGGTATTACGGTACAAAAACAGGAATTACAATACAAACGACGCGCAAAAATGGTGGAGTCTCGCGGGTTGCTCTCTCCACGCGAGGAGCAACACCAGGGCTCCTTGCTCCCTCGGCCGGGCTATCGCCCTTGTGACGGCGCTCGAAAAGCGTCACGTCACAGTACATTGACGATATTCTGATTCCATCCGTTTCAATTAATAAAAATTTAACCATTTTAAAACAAGTATTAATATTGCTCAAGCAGCACGAATTTCAATTAAATTATGCGAAATGCCATTTTTTGTAAACGATTGAATATTTAGGGTATATACTTTCCCCTTCAGGGATTACAATTAGTACGCGTCACACGGAAGCGATAAGAAACTTTTCGCAGCTTAAAAAAGTAATTGAGGTTCAAAGATTTTTGGGACTAACAAATTGTTTTAGAAAATTGATTAAGGATTATACTACCAAAGCGAAACCCCTCCAAAATCTATTACGTAAATCAGAAAATGTTTTTTCTATATGTATATTATTATTTTTAATTTTAACAATGGATAAAATTCGAATATAGGAGTTTAAAAACAATCATTTTAAAAATTTTAAAGATAAACTAATTTATTTGTTTTCGATTTTTTTAATTCAAATCGGAGGAGGGATGGAAGAAAATATGCGGCAGTCGGCGAAAGATAAAAATCAAGCCGAAGAAACCGACGGGAGCGATGAGATAATGGTTCGCGAGGAGAAGAGACTGGAAAGAGAGGAGGAGGAAGCACGGCAGCCGGAGAATCAGGATGGTGTGCTGGAAAGGCATCAGGTTGCGAATTATAATTTTATCGGGAATAATTTTGCTTACTTAGATTTAGTAAGGGAAAACGTACGTGAATTAAAAAATTTTGGAGTATTAGAGAAAGAGGCGGTTTTCGCCTACGTCCATTACCCGAGGAAAAGGAGGTTTATGCTAGAAAACGCGTTTCACGAGCTTCGCGGTATGTGTACGCGGTACTTTCCTGCGCTCGGGGATTACGTCGGACTTACTTTCTATTTTTCGAATCTTTCGTACGGGCCCGCGGAAATTTTGTTCCGTCTGTCGCATGATTTGACTCACGAGAATATCTGGAACCTCGTGAGTTTGCTAGCTCATTTGCTAGCTCAAAGCTCCGGGGACTTGAACGTAGCGCAGAAATTCGACATCAGTTTTTTCATGTTATCCCTCCTGCGGGTCGTGCACGTAACGCGTTTGATCGCGGGTAAACGCTTGATTTTAGTGATATCTAACTTGGATAATTTATGTTTTCCGCGTGAGTAGTTATACTATGGGGGTTCTAACTCAGGGATCTGAGGGGGTGCGCGGGTGAAGAGGGGAAAAGGGGTATCGGATAACAGTGGAGGGGGTAATGACGTCTTCGTTTTTGGAGGAGAGGGGGTAAATGTGGAGTGGTGGGGGTATCAGATTACAATAATTCCCGGAAGATAAGGATTGTTAATACAAATCGCAAGATAAGGATTCCCGGAAAAGATAAGGATTGTTTATTGGAAAGAGAACTGTTCATTGGTGCAGGTTTTTTTTTCTACGCATCAAAGTAGAGCGCCATGTTGTCAGAATCGTTATGTTTATAGTATGCAGGTTCGTGCAGATTTACGGATTGCGTCATCGCTGTATTTTAGAACAAAGAGGCAGCATTTGAGCGCCGTTTCTTAGAGGGTGTGATAATGATTGTTAATACAAATTGTAGGCATCGCCATGTTGCTAGATGCGTCATCGTGTTTAGAGGAGAGGAGGTAATTTTGGAATGGTGGGGGGTATCAGATCACAATAATTCCCGGAAGAGATAAGATAAGGATTGTTAATGCAAATATGAGCCATCGATAGTTTTAATCAATGTCGTGTGCAACAAGCGGGTATATAAGGTCCATCATGACCAAGTCGAGGTAACAGTCGAAATGTTCATCGCGCTATTGGACGAACGTGACATTCTGAGCTTGTCCGCGGAGCAATTAGAAATCGTGCCAAAAGTGATTCTTATAAAAAACTTTGCTCGGTTTGTGGATCACGTGTGGGATAGGCTACCGGATCATTTAAGAGCGGATCCGGAAGTGCAAGGTTATCGTCGGTGCTCGTTGCACTACAACCAGTCGTGGCAGCGTGACCACATCGACGGGCCCCCACCGTACAGGAAAGATTGCACTCTGTGCAAACTGAAATAAGTAAAGTACACATTTTTAAAATATCTTTAATACACATTTTTCGAATGCGTAATAACTAATTGAATATTTTTTTATTTTAATAATTTTTATTTATTACAGAGATGGAAGACAGTCTCATCTTACGAGAGGAAAATCTGAGTACTCTCACAGATTGGTTAACAACATGTCGGGAATGTAGAAGGAAATATAAAAACAGTGAGGAAATAATTGAAAAGTATACAACATTTCCTGCATTCATTAAACCATATATTCCGGATACTATATTTCGACAACAATTTATCGAATGGACGAGTGAAATTGACGACAGTGTACTAGAATATTCCGAGAAGGAATTTTCGACGTTTTTAATAGAATCTATCCTGCCGATATTGATGGAAAAGTTGTGCTCGTTATGCGCTCAGGATAGTCTAATATCAAGAATCTCTTCACACTATTATGACTACATATATTATATGATACCGAAGCAGTATAGATCAGCGATACCGGAAAAAATTAGAAAAATGCATCCAGAGAAGGTGTCGACATCGATACATTTGCACAAAGTACACACAACTCCTCAACATCAAACATCGATCGTACACATTTTGCAGAACCGGGAGAACGGAGTATGCAACACCTCAGTGCAAGAAAAGAATGAACAATGTTTTTGCAGAACCGGGATAACGGAGTATACAACACTGAACCATGTATGCGGAACTAATTATTTTTAATAAATATTATTTATCAATAAAATAATTTGAATTATTATTCCTGTGCCTCATCTTATTTACTGACCTATCCTACTGCGAGATAAGCGCGCGCGTCATGTTACACTACACGATAGAAGGAAACGAGCGAACCAGTGACTATCTTTTTTTTTTTTCTTTTAATTGTGGCGAATAATATAGAGTGAATTATTTAAGTTATGCATTTATTCTAAACACCAATAATATACTTATGTTTTCTTCTTAATACAAATTATCCGCGGTAAAATATAAATTTAATAGGAACTCTAATCTAAACTTAATATGTAATTTAAGGATGGTAGGTGAAAGGAGAAAAAAATCGCAATAAGATTAGTATTAACAAATTTTATTCATATTTTTTTTTATCTATGCAACATCTTTTAAAAAAAAAAAAAATTGTTTCAACCGAGCCTTTAACGCCTTTCACGATTACGAGGAGGGACGGTAGGCGCTTGAGTCGTCCTCGGACGAGGCTCGACCACAGCTATCGGCTTGTGGTACACTCCGCAATCTTTACACTTCTCGTATTCGGAAGTTTTTCTATTCTGATCACGCTCCATTTTCTATACTTTTTTCTCCACCGCGTGCACACTTTGAACTGATAAATTTCTCTCTTCCGCACACCTTATATACAGCTCGACGCAAAAAACGTCAATTTCGCTGTAGTAATAAACGTTAAAAGACGTTTGATAGATGTTAAAAGTGGTTTAAGTAATGTTGAAAAGATGTACAAAAGATGTTAAAAGTTGTACGTAAGTCGTTCAACAATACGTTAAAAGATGTACGAGACGTTCGATAGAGGTTCAAAGACGTACGATAGACGTTGAATAAATGGAAATATGATACGCTGGCTTATCGCCTATCGTCCTAGCGAAACCTTAGATCCACGATTACTGTTCCTCGAAAAGGAAATGCTACTGTCGAGCGAGTTATCTCGTCTTCGACATATTATTGTAAACTATAGTGGATATCGATACGAATGTTAGTTAGCGACGAATAGCTTAGCACCTATCGTCCTAGCGAAACCTTAGATCCTCGATTACTGTTCCTCGAAAAGAAAATGCTACTGTCGAGCGAGTTATCTCGTCTTCGACATATTATTGTAAACTATAGTGGATATCGATACGAATGTTAGCTATCTGTGAACATAATTAGATTATAATAAGATTTAGCGGCATCTTTGATGTAAGGGTATATAAGCCGGGATTAACTATTGCATCGACGTATTAACTTCTCAAGGCTCGAGTGAAACGTAGGAAATCATCCGGGAGCTGGTTATTTGTTTTAAAAATGTCTAGTTTGCGGAAAATTATTGATTCGTGTTTGCGATTGGCGTGTAACTTAAACGGGAGTAGTATGTTGGCAGGTATGGGCCGTCACAACAAACCCCCACCACCTACCCCGTCTAGGCCCCCCGCGGTGGGTCTGGCGCCAAAACATTCCCCCACTCCTCTCTGACGGGATGGGAAAAAAAGATGGCGGCTACGGGTAAACAAGATGGCGGATGTTGACAAGATGGCGGAAATTTTTATTTTTCCGAATTGAGAAAATCCAAACGGGGTTCGAACCTGGATCGCTGGATTTCTAGTCCTGGTCCTAGTCTGCTGGGCTACCTATAGATCTAATGAAATAAGTCGTAGGGTCGTATTTATGGCAGGCGCGGGATGACGTAAACTTTTTATTTTTTTCCGAATTGAGAAAATCCAAACCGGGTTCGAACCTGGATCGCTGGGTTTCTAGTCCTGGTCCTAGTCCGCATGGCTACCTATAGATCAAATGAAATAAGTCGTAGGGTCGTATTTATAGCTATGGGGCCTGGCAGGTATGGGACCTGGCAGGTATGGGGTATCAAAACAAACGACGTCACACAGTCGCCTCTAGTCCGTGAAGGGAAGGGACGTATTTATGGTGGAGCCGCGTCTACATGAGGTACCCCGGACTCTCAGGCAGGTATGGGACATCAAAACAAACGACGTCACACAGTCGCCTCTAGTCCGTGAAGGGAAGGGACGTATTTATGGTGGAGCCGCGTCTACATGAGGTACCTCGGACTCTCTGGCAGGTATGGGACGTCAAAACAAACGACGTCACACAGTCGCCTCGCGAAGGGTCGTATTTATGGTGGGGCCGCGTCTACATGAGGTACCCCGGACTCTCTGGCAGGTATGGGGCGTCAAAACAAACGACGTCACACAGTCGCCTCGTGAAGGAGCGTATTTATGGTGGGGCCGCGTCTATATGAGGTACCCCGGACTCTCTGGCAGGTATGGGAAATGTAAACAAACATCGCCAAGGTGTCGAGCGGGGGATGATAGAACTACGACCTGTGAGCGGGCAAGTATGGGAGAACAAAAGAACGACGGAGTCAAACGGTGGATTCTGCTAGACCGATATTCGACGAGATGACGACTAAGGGGGTGCAAACGGTATAGAGCGTGCGCCGGTATAGCGAACAAAAGAACGCAGCGACGAATGATCGGACGACTTTTAGTCTGATATTCGGCATGCTGGTTAAGGTGGCAGCGATATCTCGTGAACGGAATGAGCCACCCCGCGGATTGAGCGCGCTGTAAGGATTGTCGAGTGCAGGAACATGCGAAAAGAGGAAGGAAACAAACACGAGAAATGGAATACAAAATCGTTTATTTGGAATTTTTTCTTAAGAATACATAATTGAACTGACAAAATAAAGTTTATACATTTCATGATTTTCAATAGAATCAAATTTAATTATAAATGATAAAAGTATACATTAATGTATGAATTACAATTTTCGTTGAAATCTAATTATATGTACAATTTGATCGAAGTAAAGAGCAATTAATTCTAAAAATACAATTTCAAATTGATCGTCGAGAAATGTTAAATCTTTTAGTTGCGTACGTACATTAGTTTGTATTTCGCGACAATTAGATTTGAACGCGAGTTTTATAATATCGTTTTCGATATAACCCACGATAGGTAGTCTTATTTGTATTTCATTAATAAGATATTTAGCGCAATCATTGGCACTAGTGGTGATTATATTCAGTCGATTCAAATTAGCGTTTACACATTCGAGTATATTTTCTAGTCCCAGAAAACTAGCTCTCTGCATTGCTATAGCGAGCGAATAAGTCCGGCGTTTCTTTGGAGCATGAATTTCTTCTTTAGTCGTGGTATTTTCCAAAGGTTGAACTTCTTGTCCGTTTTCTCGATATGTCAATAACAAAGCTCTTGCTCCATAAGCAGTGGTGAAATTTATAATTATCTTGTTGATAATAATCGAGTTTGCCGTAATACTATTTCCATTTAAGTAATCCGACATTTGCTTCATATTTTCTTGAAATTTTTGCCATTCCGCCATGTTGAAGCAAATACCATCGGCTCCCTTGGATGAAAATTTAACGAAAGGTTGAAAATCAAACTCGTCGCTGTTGATTGAAGTTTGCAGCCCAACATGAATTTTCTTCGTATAAGAAAAATTCAATCCATATGTTGTAGATAATAGCATGCAATTCTGCACAATTTTTTCGGTGATGTCGCATCTTGCTTCGGAAGTGTCGCTGCACTTTGTCGGTTTTTCGGATTTCACAATTTCCCGGCGTTTATCCATGACACTGATTTTTATACGCAGACGCAAAACGAAAACACGAAAACTGAAACTTGTTCGCTGTTGATCTTGCAGGTTCGAATGCTAGGAGACAAATGAGAAAAATGTTACAATTTTCCGCGTAATAGAAAATCGGAAAAACGGTGGGGGAAATTTGAACACATAAACTTTTAAGCACTATGATTGGTCGCAAAGGCGAAGCATTGACAAATATTACTTTTCCGAATTCCCACGATAATTCTACTAGATAAAAGAAAGTTTCGATTTTCATGTCACGACATGTTACGGAATAAATTTTCATGATTTTACAACGGAAAAATTTTTGCACTCTATTGTGGTTTTTACTACGTGATTGTTATATAGAGGATTATTCTTATTCAAACAACAGAATTTCCACCCGTTGCGTAGTATTTCTTAACAAGTTAAGCGTCGTCGGAATTTTTACTACGTGTTCAATACTATAGGATTATTCTTATCCCGATTCGATTATTTGTTATTTTTATTTTTTCCGAGGCGCCTCGCTCTCCTATCTTGAAGTACCGTTCGTTGAATAATAGGATTATCGTGAAAAGCACGTGCGAAACGTTGTACGACGAAAGGACCTGGACCGTTGTCCGGTTTCAAAGGAAGTGTAATAAAAATATTTGAAAACAAACAATGCTTTTTTCCCTAAATTTTCTCAAGGTGGGGAAAACTGGTATAAAACGGGAAGACGCTAAAAAATCGCACAGTTTCACATTTTCTCGCGCATTCGGGATCATAGCGATCTGTATTTCCGTCTTCGTGTGATTTCACCGCGTATCGAAGCCACGTTGAATTAAAAATGTCTAGTTTGCGGGAAATTATCGAATCGTGTTTGCGATTGACGCGTAGTTTAAACGGGCTCTGCATCGATAATTATTTATCGTCGTTATCCGACAACGACGATAATAATTATGTCGTATTCGCAAAGTTTGCGGGTGCGTGCCCTACCGCGGTGCTCGCGGTTTTATTCCGTTTGGGGCATTTCTCGATTTACCTCCAGCTTTTGATTATTGCCGGCGAAATAATCGAGATGAGACGTGTGTTTAACGACAACGAAGAAGAGGATGCGGGAGGCTATATCGCCGGCCTGCTGAATTACTATCGTGGTGCGGTAAAAAATGGTAAGTTTCTATTTTTTATTATGAATATTTAAAACAAAATTTAAAAAAATTAAAATCATTATTTTTTAGGAACGCTACAATGTCACGAGCCGAAAAAAGTCATGGTGGTGGAGGGTGTGGTGCGTAGCGAGCGTCAAAATTATGTCGAAGAGCGAGCTACTCAACGCCGCGGGGTAAGACGACGACGAGACGATACCTCGCCTGAGGCTGGACCTTCGTGTAAGTAACAGACCTTCGTAAAAGTAATTTATATGAAATAACAGCATTGATTTAATATTAGGAAATTTTTCAAAAAATTTAATGTTTTAGCTCGCGCGCGAATTATTCTTACGCCGGAGCTTGTCGATCTTGTGAGCAACGAATCGACGAGTCAGTCGGCTCCTCGCGAAGTGAGCTCGTTCGATGAGGAGGAAATATTCAGTCCTTTGTACAGTAAGTGATAAAAAAAGTTATCTTAGCAGAAGCATAAAATAACTAAAAAATTTGAAAAATTAATAACGTAAATTTTTAGATAACGACCGTCAACAGAGTGTAATATTACCCGAGGCTGACGACGAAGAGGAAGAGCAGGAGGAAGAGCAGGAGGAGGAGGAGGAAGAGGAAGAGCAGGAAGACGAAGAAGAAGAGCAGGAGGAGGAAGAGCAGGAAGAGGAATTACAGGAGAGGAATTATGAAGGAGAGGATGAACAAAGCCACGACGGATGGGGAATGGGTGACAGAAGTAAGAAAGATTGCAAATTTTTACAGTTGCTTTTATGCTCGAATTTTATTTTTTAAACATTAAAATTAAACATTAAAATTTTCACAGGATACAGTCCCCCTGTGATTTCTTACTCTCCCGATTACAATTATCAAACGAGGGTGTAAAATAAAAAAGAAGAAAATCTAGAGGTGAGCTGATTTAACACTTTTTCGATTTTTATTGCAAATAAAATTCGAGCATGAAGATATAAAATATAATATTTTATCAAATTTTTAATTAATTCGCTAATTTTTTAATTTTGACTTTTGCAGTTCAAACAGGTGACGGTAGAGAAGAAGAAGAGTCGGAGGAAACTCGGTCGGGCGTGGAATCGACTGGCGAAACCGACGAAAGAGCGCCGCAGGAAGAGGAAAGAACGGAGGAGGAGGAAACGAGGCGAGCGGAGGATATCGATGCAGCATCGGCGGCGGAAAGGAATAATAATCAGGTCGGCGATAATTTTAATTATATAGAATTAGTATCGGAAAACACGCGTAGATTTAGAAATTTCGGGATAGAGGGTAGAGAAGCTAGATTCCGTATACTTCCGTTTCCCGAGGGAGGAGGGGAGGTTTACACGCGATTGGAAAACGCGTTTCGCGAAATTCACTCTTACGCGATATTTTCATGCGTACCGGGAGATTATGTTGGATTGTCTTTCGACTCTCCGGCTCTTTCTCACGGCCCCGCTGGAATATCGTTCCGTCCGGCGAACGATTTGACTCCCGAGAACATTTGGAATCTCGTGAGTTTATTAGCTCAAAGTTCAGGGGGGTTAAACGTAGCGCAAGAGTTTAATATTCGCGTTTTTCGTATTACCCCTCCCACGGGACGTGGATATAACGCTCTAGATATTGTTGGTAAACGTTCGATTTTAACAATAAACAACAACGATAATCTGTGTTTTCCTCGCGCGCTCGTGACGGCACAGATTTATAACGAGCGTGGAAATGTGCGTACGGGCGAGTTGCATGCGAGATGGAACGCGGTGAGAAAACGAAATTCGTCGTTGCAACGCGAACTCGCCGTCGAGTTGACGAAAAAAGTCGGTATCGCGATTCCGGAAGTCGGCTGCGGAATTAGGGAAATTGAACATTTCCAACAATATTTAGCCGCGGAAAATGTCGCGATAATAGTTTACAATTCCGACACTTTTGGTCGCGGGGGTAAACCGTTATTCGACGGAACAGCGGTGCTAGCCTCTCTACATCGAGAACCTATATCTCGATTAAATATTTTATTTGTCGCCGAATCGCGTCATTATAGCGTGATTTTAAATTTAAGAGCCGCTGCTGGAAGTAGAGGGTATTGCATTCCGTGCAACGTAGCTTATCGCAGTGACGCGAAAGGGCATCGATGCTCTAATAAATGCCCGCGTTGTAACATGGTTCCAACTTGCGAGAGATTCGAACATGAGCGAATACGCTGCACGGAATGTAATCGCGAATTTTTTAATCGCGCGTGCCTCGAGCGTCATCGCGCGCAAAAATCGTACGACGGGCATTCGCTTCAAAGCGTTTGTAGCGTTATACGATTTTGCGGCGAGTGCGGTCGTGTAATCGAACGAAAGAAACAGCACGAATGCGGCGCGGCTTTCTGTTTCACGTGTCGTTCTCACCAACCGCTAAATCATTATTGCTGCATGATGCCGATCAATCGAGCTTCGAGTAGCATCGTGGGTCGCTCTTCGGAAGAGCATTTCGAAGATCAAAATGAGGATGAACACGAGTCGAAAACAGAAAACCGCTCCGCATTCGTGTTTTACGATTTCGAAACACGACAGGATGAAACGCTTCGAGGTACCGCTAATGTAAAAATTCACGTGCCCACTCTCTGCGTCGCGCAGCAGATTTGCGAATCGTGCGCGGAAATAGAAGATATGTCGGTGCGGTGTCGTTGGTGCGGTATCCGCGAATTTACATTTCGTCACGATCCTGTTAAAGAATTTGTAAATTTCGCGACGCGTCCGACGACATATTTTAAAAAAATAATTTGTATTGCTCATAACGCAAAATCGTTCGACGCGCAATTTATCCTCCGATATTTAGTAGAAAGCGGTATTTCGACAGAACCTCGTGTAATTTTGAGCGGTACTAAAATCATAGTACTAACGGTAGGAAATACGAAATTTATCGACAGTGTTAATTATATGCCGATGCGGTTATCCGAATTACCAAAGGCTTTCGGGCTGGCGAATACTTTGGATAAAGGCGTCTTTCCGCATTTATTTAACACGCTCGATAATCAATTCTATGTAGGACCGTTGCCGGGCGTCGAGTATTACTCTCCGGAAACTATGAATACGAAAGAACGCGAACAGTTTTTAGCATGGCACGACGAGTTAACCCGGGCGAATTATATTTTTGATTTTCAACTCGAGATATCGCGCTATTGTCGCAACGACGTGGATATTCTTAGACGAGCGTGCATGGCTTTTAGGAAAATTTTCCTGAGGCGCGGAAAAGTGTGCCCGTTCGAGGAATGTACAACAATCGCTTCCACGTGTATGAGGGTTTTTAGAAAAAACTTTCTGCGTGAAAGCGAGATTGGTATAATTCCACCGGGTGGGTACAGACACGCGAATACGCAATCGCGCAAAGCACTGCGTTGGCTGGTGTGGATGGAGCGAGAGCTCGGACATCCTATTATTCACGCAGGGCGTACCCGCGAATATCGCGTACTCGACGGCACACTCGTCGACGGATATTACGAATCGTTAGAAAACGGCGTAACGCGACATCACGTGTTTCAATTTCACGGATGTTTTTGGCACGGTTGCCCGTCGTGCTTTAGAATCAACCGCGACAGTAACCTCTCCGTAAACAGTGAACGTAGGGATACGATCGATTTGCGTTATGAGCATACAGTCGCAACGACATATCGTCTTAGAAAACGCGGATACACGGTGACGGAGAAATGGGAGTGCGATTTCGATCGTGCGATGGCTGTAAATAGCGTAATGCGGGAATATTTACAGCACCATCGAATGGTTGAAAACGAACCGCTCAATCCGCGCGATGCGTTTTACGGCGGCCGTACGGGGAATGTCGCGACTCGATATGAAATTACGGGTACAGAGAAGATACGATACATCGATGTATGTTCTCTGTATCCGTATGTTTTAAAAACGGGTACTTTTCCGATCGGACATCCCACGGTGTATGTCGGGGAGGAATGTTCGGTGCTAATCGGAGAAGGCCCGAATTACAATTTCGACTCCGTCGAAGGCCTCGTACGTTGCAAAGTACTCGCACCGCGCGATCTCTTTCACCCCGTGTTACCGTATCGCGTACGCGGAAAATTGTTATTCGCGTTGTGCCGCAGTTGCTGCGAAACATTTTCACGCGAAGATTGTACACACAGGCCTTCCGAACGTGAATTTACGGGTACATGGGTATCGTGCGAATTGCGCAAAGCGCTTGAAAAAGGTTATTTCGTGTCGGAGGTTAGCGAGATTTGGCAGTACAACGCAACACGCTACGATCACGGTACGCGGCAGGGTGGGTTATTCGCCGAATATATTAATACATTTTTAAAATTAAAACAAGAAGCCAGCGGGTGGCCGAGTGAATGTACCGATGACGAGGCTAAAGAACGATATCTTCGCGATTACGAGGAAACCGAAGGTATCGTTCTCGAAAGTAACAATATCGCGAAAAATTCGGGATTACGTTCGGTCGCGAAGTTGTGTTTAAATTCTTTTTGGGGGAAATTCGGCCAACGACCCAACCTAACGAATACCGAAATCGTAAAAACTCAGCAACGATTAGCGAGTTTGCTCACAAGCCCCAAACATGAAATAACCGAAATACTGCCGGTAAACGAAGATGCGATGTATGTTTCATGGCGACTGCGGGAAGAGGCCGACGTTCCCTCGCCTCTTACCAACGTCGTTTTAGCGGCGTACACGACGGCACTAGCGCGATTAGTGTTGTATAAATATTTAGAACGCTTAGATCGACGCGTTTTATATTACGATACCGATTCTTGCATTTATGTAAGCAGCGATGATCCTTCCGAATACGAGCCGCGTACGGGTAATTTTTTGGGCGATATGACGAACGAACTCGAAAGCTATGGGTCCGGTAGTTACATCGAGGCGTTTGTATCCGGTGGCCCGAAATTTTATGCTTACGTTGTTCGCACACCGGAAGGACTCACGCACGAAGTTTGCAAAGTAAAGGGTATAACCCTAAACTTTGCAAACTCATGCTTAGTCAATTTTAATAGTATAAGAGAATTAATATTGCAAAAAGAGCGAGAGGGACGAGAAGAGGAAAGTGAAGAAGAAGAAGAAGAAGAAGAAGGAAAGTCACATAGAACATCGATAAATCTACGTTTCAGAGCAATTCGGCGTACGGCTTTTCACGAGTTAATAACTCGCGACGAAGTGAAAGCTTGTACTCCTGTGCTATTGAAACGTAGATTTATCAATAGTCGTTGTTCCGTTCCTTACGGTTACGCGATTCGATAATTTTTACAGAATTGTTCTTTCGCTGTCGACGGTTAGCGTGTGTTTTCCGACTTTATATAAATAGCTTTAAGTAGATTTATAAATTTTTGTAAAAGTATAAATAAAAAATTTTTTTTATTTAATTTAAGAAAATATTGCTAGTTTTAAAATGTAAAATGTATAATTGTATAAAAACCATGTAAAAACTATGAAAAATTTAAGAAATAAAAACGAATATTTTTATTTTTCTCAAATCATGTACTTTTATTCGTAAAAATAAATGTTTTCTCGCATAATTTTTCTTAAAGATTTTTCTTCTTCCTAACTTACTTTCCCGTATAAAACCCTCATTTTTTCCGAGAAAAAAAAGCGTTTCATCGCGCGAAGTAGCGTTTCCACTCTTGGACGCTGGCGCGAGCAATTTCGGTGGTTGCGCTTGTCCAGCGTCTCCGCGGACCGAATCAGCTTGTTCGAGTCCGCGAGTTGTACGCTAGCGCGGTTGCGCTAGTCCAGCGTCTCCGCGGACCGAATCAGCTTGTTCGAGTCCGCGAGTTGTACGCTAGCGCGAGCAAGCGGTCGCCGCCGCCGCCGCCGCCGCCGCCGCCGCCGCTGCCGTCAGTGGGCAGTAAGCTTATCGCGTCATAGTGTTTCGCTGATTTTTTTCGTTTATGAAGGCGCGAGCGAACGGCGAAGAGTTCATTTCGCAAGATGGACATACGCTGGAAACATCCTTGGACGTCTATCGTCAGCGGTCCCACTGGATGCGGCAAAACGGTCTTTGTAAAAACTTTTCTCAAATATCTATCCGAAATGGCCGATGTTTCTTTCCAAAGAGTTTTATTTTATTACGCCGAATGGCAGGATGCTTATCGACAACTTCAATACGCGTTTGAGAAAAAAGAAAGGAACGCTGCGGGAAAAATAAAGAAAAATGCAATCGAGTTTCGCGAGGGGTTGCCACAAGCGCATGATTATTCCCACGATCCTCTCACACCAAAGTTGGTGATAATCGACGATCTTATGAGAGAATCATCCTCGTGCGACGTCATCGTGGATCTTTTTACAAAGGGTAGTCACCATAAGAATCTCAGCGTTATACTTATCACGCAAAATCTATTTCACCAGGGATGCTGTCAGCGCGACATATCGCTTAATACCAATTACATCGTCGTCTTCAAGAACCCGCGCGATCGCGCTCAAATTCGTCATCTCGCGCGACAGGTGTACCCCGATGACCCAAAGTTTCTAGAAGAAGCATACTTTGACGCAACCTCGCGCCCCCACGGATATTTATTACTCGATCTGAAACAATCGACTCCGGACAAATATCGATTTCGGACAAGCATCTTTCCCGACGATGCGTTGCGTTACGTCTACGTACCGCGCAGATCCAGCGTATAAAAAGTATGCACCATCGCTCGCGAGACGACAGTTGCGAGTGATTTTCTCACGATGAAAGTAGCGGCGTCGGACGCTGCAACGAAAACCGCTAGACGTTCGATCGGAAAGAGAAACGTTTGTCTTCTAGAGGCGCTGTGTCATCTGAACAAAAATCAACGCAGCTCCTTCCTGCGAACCGCGGACGAAAAATTTATTCGCTGTATTTGCGAATGCGTTTTCAACACGCTCAATGGTAACGTTGCGCTCGAACGACGCGAAAAAAATCGTCTGAGCAAATACAAAACGACGCTACGTCGTATCGCGTCAAAGCGCGGAAATTGGAAGAATAAAAGAAAGCTATTGGTACAACGAGGTGGATTCTTATCCTATATTATCGTTCCTCTATTAGAGGCCTTATTTTCGCGAATCATAGACAAGGTGACGGCTTAAAACACAAGAGAGAAAATAATATCGAGTGTTATGGAAAGAGCGAAAAAAATGGTTTTAATTTCTACGGAAAATCTCGAGAGAATGCAGCGTCAATTGCATCAACCGACTACCGACTACGGTGCACCGCTCGTGGAAAACACACCGGACGAAAGCGTTAATAATAATAATAATAATAATTATAATTCCGTACGAACACCCGGAACCGCTCTATCCAGACTCGATGCGGAGATGAGTCGAATTCTTAATTCGCCCTATCCGAACGACGAAGCCGAGAGATGGAAGATGTACAAAGAGGCTCTTTGGCGATATCTTCACTTTGTACGAGTAGCACACGGACGACGAAATCAAGACGCGCGTAACGCCGAGGAAGAAGAAGAGGAAGAAGACGCGATGGACACTCGCGAAGAAGAAGTACCGCCGAGCGATCTCTCATTCGCTCCGGGCTCTAGTCGTGCGAGAAGCCTCCCGAAAGAACACGACGCGAGTCTCGGGGTGATGAAAAGCGTCGAAAGAATAGTGGAAAGCGTACCGAAATCTTACCGTGCCGAAGCTCGCTTACTGACGAAACGCTTGCTCGATAAAGCATCGTCGACTAGAATTAACTGGGACGAGTACGGAGTCGTGACCATAGACGGTAACGTCGTAAAAGATTCAAATATCTCAGACCTGATAAACGAGGCGATGCGCGATAGAAAAACCGTGAAAGCCGCGGGAAGAGTTCAGTTCGCGCGATTACTTCACGACTTGAACATTCCCTCCGCACTAGTGAGAAATAAAAAATTATTAACAGCCGGTTCTTCGCAAAATATCGCGAAACTTACCGGTCCTGCGGCGAGTTCCACTCCTCAGAGAAACACGGATTCTCCACCAGCGAGACGTCTGTTCGAATGGAGTAAATTGGAATGATGGCTCTTGAAAAATTGTACTACGATCCCGCGCATTATGCCGGCTATTCGGCTGTCGATAATCTGTTTCGCGCGGCGAATTTGCCCCGTAACAATGTCGAGCGATGGCTCGAAGCGCAAGACGCCTACACGCTGCATCGTCCATTGCGACGGAAATTTCCGCGAATGCATTACAACGTAACGAATATCGACGATCTGTGGGAGGCAGATTTGATCGAACTCCGAAATCTCAAAAGTTACAACGAGGGATATTCGTATTTACTCGTGATTATCGATGTACTTAGTAAATACGTCTGGGTAGAACCATTGCGCGACAAAACGAGTAATTCCGTAATGAGAGCTTTTCAGAACGTGCTCTTGAGAAGTAACGGACGCGCGCCCGTATACCTACAAACGGACAAGGGTAAAGAATTTGTCGGGCGATCGCTACAAAAGTTTTTGGAAGAAAATGACATTCGTTTTCGCGTAGCCCGCAATCCGGATGTCAAAGCAGCCATCGTCGAGCGCTTCAACAGAACGTTGAAAGAACGAATGTGGCGTTATTTTACGCATAAAAATACACGACGCTACATCGATGTTTTGCAGAATATCGTAAACGCCTATAATCACACCCGTCATTCGAGCACCAGAATGCAACCGTATGCTGTTACGAGAGAAAATGCGCGTATCGCGTGTGAAAATATAACGCGCCGATGGAGGAGCAACGGCGAAACGAACGAAAAACGCCGAAAGGCTAAATACCACGTCGGTGATCACGTTCGTATCAGTAGAGCAAAGGTCGTCTTCGAGAAAGGATACGAGGCGCGGTGGAGTGAGGAGATATTTCGAATTCATCGCATACTCGATTGGCGAAAACCACGTGTGTACGAGCTGAGCGATTTAGCGGGAGAAGTCATAGACGGTATTTTTTACGAACAAGAATTGGCTCGGGTTGAGAAAAACTTGCAGGAGGAGGAGTTTATCGTCGACCGTGTGATAAGAAGCCGGGGTCGCGGTAATAATAAGCAGGTGCTGGTTAGCTGGCGTGGTTATCCCAGTAAGTTTGATTCTTGGATCCCTGCTTCGAGTTTAACCCCGCTTGTTCAAAATGAGGACGGATCAATTTCTCTTGATTCTTCCCAGCAATAGCAGTATGCGTTATTTTCCGCACAATGCAACCACTTCCTTCACCACGGAATTACCTCAACCTATACACTTACACGGCGAATGGGAAGTCGCGCTTAACGAGATCCAATTTCCCACTACTTTTTTACACATAAACCACGTTGAAAATGTCATTAGATTCGTCGATATTGAAAATGGACACGAGACGAGGAAAAACGGGGCGCCGTTAACGTCGACGGAAGGCGTAATACCGAATGGTATTTACAAAAATATCGAGGAACTTATCTCCGCTATTAATTCGTCTTGCAAAGATGCGAATTCGCATATTAACTTGAAACTAGAAGACGCTAGCGGCGGTAAAATCTTGTTCAACATTACATGCGATGAAAATAAATGCAATCTGATTCATCATATGAACGTTTCCGATAATCTACTACGAATACTCGGCTGCGGCGGGGCCATACCAACGCCTAACAATCGCCTACAAACCACACATTATACCACGCTCACTGCGACTAAACCTAATTCCAAAGATATTTTTACAGCGCCTTTTATTAAACTCGGGTTTAAAACGGAACAAGGAGTGCGCGCTGGAAGTTTCTATACCGTCGAACCGCACGGATTGCTGCGCGGTATTCCCGATAAACTCTTTGTTTATTGCGATATTTGCGAACCTTATATAACCGGCGATGTGCAAACTCCACTTCTTCGAATAGTACCGGTCGAGCTGCAACATTACGGACATTATTACGCGTACGGCGCGAATCAAGTGAAACATTTCTCCGTCCCGCATTATATCCCATTACGACAAACGTATTTCCGCAGGATTGAAATAGATATAAAAGATCAATTCGGAAAAAGAATACCATTCCAATCGGGAACGCTAACGGTGACGTTGCACTTTAGACGTTTCCAGTAAGAAAAAATCAGTCGGAAAAGCCGCTCGCTATGGCTAGACCGGAGGACCACGAATATTACGATAGCGGAGGTAGGAGCGGAGGAATCACGAGGGTTTTCGTCGGAGCACCCTATCAACGAGGACACGGAATCGGTAGTTTTCTCGGAGGATTATTCAGGAGGGTGCTTCCTTATCTGAGTAAAGGTGTACGAGCGGTTGGTAAAGAAGCTTTACGAGCCGGCGTTAACGTGATGGAGGATGTCGAAAATAATACGCCGTTCAAGGAGGCGGTCAAATCTCGTCTCAAGGAATCGAGCGGAAATCTCAAAAGAAAAGCCAAAGAAAAAATAACTAGCTTGATGAAGGGAACAGGTTATAAAGTATCCGCGAAAACAGCTGCGCTTCAGTTTCCTTTCTTCAGTCACGTAAGACGCAACGCTGCTTCTAAGCGCCGTCGTCGTCAGACGAACAAAAAGAAATCGTCGAAGAATAGCAACGCGCGAAGAAAAATCACGAACAAAAAAAGGGCAACGAAGAAAATACGCACGGCAGGTAGAAAGACCAACAACAAAAAAAAGCCATCCACAGGACGCTGCCGTCGAGTCAAGAAACGCAGTGTAGCCGACATATTCTCTTAATCGACGTGTGAATTAGGAATTTACGGAGCATGTCCTTTCTTCATACACATTCAAACGAGTGCTTAAAGAGTGAACTCGATCTCTTTTCTTTACCGCCTACACAAACCAGCATCGAGAGATCGCAATGGATTTATTACAAACCCGTAACGTCGCTCGCGGACGACGCGCCTATAGAATTCGTCATACCCGGCCATGGGGAAGATTATCTAGATCTCACACACACCATGTTGAGTCTTCGCGTACGCGTAGAATCTTCCCCCTAGCAGGAGGCGGTACCGCCGCTGGCACCCCCGAGTTCAAAGTAGGCCCTGTAAATCATTTACTGCATTCCATGTTCAACCAAATCGACATATATTTCAATCAAAAACTCGTGTCACCCCCAAACAACGCTTACGCGTATCGGGCTTACATCGAGGCGTTATTAAATTATTCTTCACCCGCAAAAAACTCCCATCTGACCTCCTGCTTGTGGGACGCGGATACCCCGGGCTTAATGGACGCTCTCCTAGAGTCGCAAGCCACGAATCAGGCACTCGTGAGACGCTCGCGTTACATTCGAGACGGACAGGCGTTAGATCTCATAGGGCATCTTCACTGCGACGTTTTCAATCAGGATAAATTCCTAATCAACGGGGTGGAAGTTAGAATGAGGCTCGTTCGCTCGAAAGATTCGTTTTGCCTCATGGAATCTAATTCGGTGTCAAAAATACGTCTTCTAGACGCTAGTCTGCTCGTTAGAAGAGCAAAGATAAGCCCCGGTGTGTTACTCTCGCACGCGAGAATGTTGAGTAAAACCACCGCCAAATATCCTCTCACAAAAGTCGAGGTTAAAACATTTACGATTCACGCCGGACTCGTAGGAGAATCGATAGATAATGTAATACTCGGACAACTGCCGAAACGTGTAATAGTCGGCTTTGTCGATAACAGAGCGTTTAATGGCGATAGAAAATTGAATCCGTTTAATTTCAAAAACTACGGTATAAATTTCTTTTCTCTGTATGCCGATGGTATGCAAATTCCCAGTAGGCCGTTACAACCGAACTTCTCGAAAGACGAAAAGCTTTACGTCGAAGCCTACCACACGCTCTTCTCGGGAACCGGCATTCACTTCTTGAACGAGGGAAATTCTATAAGTAGAGAGGATTATGCCCAGGGCTACACTCTTTTCGCTTTTGATCTTACCCCCGACTTGTCCGCTCATTGCGCCGGACATTGGAATCTCGCGAAACATGGTAGTTTGCGATTAGAAGTGAAATTTGATAAGGCGCTTACCACGACCGTTAATTGTATCGTTTATGCTGAGTTCGACAATATTCTAGAAATAGACTCCTCTCGACAAGTTATCGTCGATTTTGGCGGTTAGGTTTTTATAACGTCAAACCCCCCACCTCTACTACTACTACTACGTACATTTTTCCCTAACGTCTGTTTTCTTAAATGACGTGTAAAGCAACGGAAAGAGATTCAGTTTTGTTCGAGACGCGAACGGCGTCGCTTCGTTTGAAAAGAAAAAGCGAGTACTTGGACATAACCATGGATATAGTCATCGATATACAGGGTTTCCGCGATGCCGACGAGAAGTTTATTCCGAAAGAAGTGGCTGTTGTCGCGCTTAACTCCGCAATCATCGGACACTGGATTATGACGCCTCCCTATCCCTTTGACGATTTACCTGAAAAATCGAGACGAGAAAACAACTGGCTTTCGCGAAATTATCACGGAATCGAGTGGTTCGATGGCGAAACCGATCTTAAATGTTTCGTAATACAACTGCGAGAAATAACACGTCGAGTGCGCTACATCTATAGCAGGGGGCAAGAAAAGGCCCGCTATCTGAGGCGTCTACTTTCCAGAAACGTATATAATTTAGAAGGAATTTCTCCGGCGTTTAAAAATTTGCCGGAAGACAAAGAGAGCGGACATCGGTGCTCTCACCACGGTTTTCGATTTTGCTCTACAGACAAATTTCTTTGCGCGTTACGCAACGCTGGCAAATTGAAACGTTGGATAGGCGCTCAAAACACCAGCAGTGAGTGTAGCATCGTTTCGAGCTGCGATGATCTTTCTCGTGAAAATTGGAGCATAAGCGAAAAAGCTGACAGCGGCGTTTTTATGAAAAAGAATAAAAATCTCGATATAATTCGCAATATCGAGGCGTGGCGTACGGAAAAAAAAGAAGAAGAAGAAGAAGAAGACAAGAATCAATCACGTAATTACATTGCAAAAGATATATCGTGTGTGAAGAAAGAAGAATATCCTACCGATAGCAACGCTCAACAAACCATCTCCGCACAATCATTCGAGAACGTCTACTCTACGCGTAAGGAGATAAACCCCTGCGACTCTACTATACAAATAATTCCTCGCGCACGAGCACCGTCTTGTTACGCGACAAATGAACTCGTTGGAAATCTTACACGCGTTGCGTCGTCTCAATGTCAGATATGTGGGAGTCTATCCTGCCGACAGACTACCGAGGGTGTGGACGAGGTCGACAGCCATTGTCGCTAATACAGACGAGCATGATCGCCCCGGAAGACACTGGGTCGCCTTCTACATCGACGAGCACGGTACCGGCACATATTTCGATAGTTACGGAATCCCGCCACACTCGGATCAACGATTTCATCTGCGACTTCGACGAAATTCCACCATGTATCGATGGAACACCGTGCAGCTACAAGGATTTTTTTCGCAAACATGCGGCCAATATTGTTGCGTGTTTCTTTACTATTTGTCTCTTGGTTACAACCTTGAGCAATTTCTTCGTCTTTTCACCGATGATTATAACCAAAACGACAGACTGATAGTATGCTTATATCGCAAAATTTTTCATTGTAAAAAAAATGAGCAAACGAAAGTACGTACAAGTACTTGTTGTAATATTCAACAATGTATTTTTAAAAATTTCAAATAAAACATTTTATTTTATATATTTAACATTTCTCGATGCATGCTTTGAAATAATATTTGTAATTCATACATTAATGTATACTTTTATCATTTATAATTAAATTTGATTCTATTGAAAATCATGAAATGTATAAACTTTATTTTGTCAGTTCAATTATGTATTCTTAAGAAAAAATTCCAAATAAACGATTTTGTATTCCATTTCTCGTGTTTGTTTCCTTCCTCTTTTCGCATGTTCCTGCACTCGACAATCCTTACAGCGCGCTCAATCCGCGGGGTGGCTCATTCCGTTCACGAGATATCGTTGCCACCTTAACCAGCATGCCGAATATCAGACTAAAAGTCGTCCGATCATTCGTCGCTGCGTTCTTTTGTTCGCTATACCGGCGCACGCTCTATACCGTTTGCACCCCCTTAGCCGTCATCTCGTCGAATATCGGTCTAGCAGAATCCGCCGTTTGACTCCGTCGTTCTTTTGTTCTCCCATACTTGCCCGCTCACAGGTCGTAGTTCTATCATCCCCCGCTCGACACCTTGGCGATGTTTGTTTACATTTCCCATACCTGCCAGAGAGTCCGGGGTACCTCATATAGACGCGGCCCCACCATAAATACGCTCCTTCACGAGGCGACTGTGTGACGTCGTTTGTTTTGACGCCCCATACCTGCCAGAGAGTCCGGGGTACCTCATGTAGACGCGGCCCCACCATAAATACGACCCTTCGCGAGGCGACTGTGTGACGTCGTTTGTTTTGACGTCCCATACCTGCCAGAGAGTCCGAGGTACCTCATGTAGACGCGGCTCCACCATAAATACGTCCCTTCCCTTCACGGACTAGAGGCGACTGTGTGACGTCGTTTGTTTTGATGTCCCATACCTGCCTGAGAGTCCGGGGTACCTCATGTAGACGCGGCTCCACCATAAATACGTCCCTTCCCTTCACGGACTAGAGGCGACTGTGTGACGTCGTTTGTTTTGATACCCCATACCTGCCAGGTCCCATACCTGCCAGGCCCCATAGCTATAAATACGACCCTACGACTTATTTCATTTGATCTATAGGTAGCCATGCGGACTAGGACCAGGACTAGAAACCCAGCGATCCAGGTTCGAACCCGGTTTGGATTTTCTCAATTCGGAAAAAAATAAAAAGTTTACGTCATCCCGCGCCTGCCATAAATACGACCCTACGACTTATTTCATTAGATCTATAGGTAGCCCAGCAGACTAGGACCAGGACTAGAAATCCAGCGATCCAGGTTCGAACCCCGTTTGGATTTTCTCAATTCGGAAAAATAAAAATTTCCGCCATCTTGTCAACATCCGCCATCTTGTTTACCCGTAGCCGCCATCTTTTTTTTCCCATCCCGTCAGAGAGGAGTGGGGGAATGTTTTGGCGCCAGACCCACCGCGGGGGGCCTAGACGGGGTAGGTGGTGGGGGTTTGTTGTGACGGCCCATACCTGCCAACATACTACTAACGGGCTATGCATCGATAATTATTTATCATCGTTATCCGACAACGACGATAATAATTATGCGGTATTCGCAAAGTTTGCGGGTGCGTGCCCTAGTGCGGTGCTCGCGGTTTTATTCCGTTTGGGACATTTTTCGATTTATCTGCAGCTCTTGATTATTGCTGGCGAAATAATCGAGATAAGGCGAGCGTTCAACGACAACGAGGAAGAGGATGCGGGAGGCTATATCATTAGGCTGTCGAATTGCTATCATGGTGCGGTAAAAAATGGTAAGTTTCTATTTTTTGTATTATGAATATTAAAACAAAGTTTTAAAAAATTAAAATTTTTTTTTTTTAGGAACGCTACAACATCCAACACCTAAAAAAACCATGGTGGTGGAGGGTGTGGTGCGTGGTACGCGTCAAAACCGTGACGAGCGAGCTACTCGACGTCTCGGGGTAAGACGTCGAGCAGATACCTCGCCTGAGGCCGGACCCTCGTGTAAGTCGCTGTATACATTATTTATATGAAATAACAGCATCGATTTTATATTAGGAAATTTTACAAAAAAAAAATTTAATGTTTCAGTTTGCGCTCGAATTGTTCTAACGCCTGAGCTCGTCGATCTCGCGAGCGACGAAGCCGGACCCTCGTGTAAGTCGCTGCATACATTATTTATATGAAATAAAATAACAGCATCGATTTTATATTAGGAAATTTTACAAAAAAAATTTAATGTTTCAGCTCGCGCTCGAATTGTTCTAACGCCTGAGCTCGTCGATCTCGCAAGCGACGAATCGACGAGCTCACTTCGCGAGGAGGAGGAAGAGCAGGAAGAAGAATTACAGACTGAGGAAGAGGAATTACAGACTGAGGAAGAGGAATTACAGATTGAGAAAGAGGAGAGGTATTATGAAGGAGGGGATGAGGAAGGCTACGCGCAAGACGGATGGGGAATGGGTGACAGAGGTAAGAAAGATTGAAAATTTTTACAGTTACTTTTATGCTCGAATTTTATTTTTTTAAACAATAAAATTTTTACAGGATATAGCCCCCCTGTGATTTCTTACTCTCCGGATTACAATTATCAAACGGGGGAGTAAAGTAAAAAGAAGAAAATCGAGAGGTGAGTTGATTTAACACTACAAATTTTTCGATTTTATATTTTCATACTCAAATTTTTTTAATTAATTCATTAATTTTTAATTTTGACTTTTTGCAGTTCAAACAGGTGGTGGTGGAGAAGAAGAGTCGGAGGAAAACTTGGTCGGGCGAGGTTCCTGCGGCGCGCTTTCGAAGTCGTCGGTTTCGCCAGTCGATTCCTCGCGAGGAAAGAACGGAGGAAACAAGGCAAGCGGAGGGATATCGATGCGGCGGTGGTGGAAAGGCGTCGGAAGAACATTTTTATGCAATTGAAAAAATTCTGTTTGCTCAAATGTACATATATTTTTTTTTAGTTTTTTAATAAATATTATTTATATTAAATAAATTAATTTTTCATTTTTTTTACCAGACTCTTTCCCCATCCTATTCAACGTCCTATTTTACTGCGAGATAAGCGATAGACCATATTATATGGTGGATTATGTGATGGGTAAAAGGTGGAATAAAAGTCATACGAGTGTGATATACATCATTTTATTAGCATAAATCATAGTTGTTTTACACGTTTGTTACGCTCAAACCACCACTTGTACAATTTGCTAACATTCCGCATAGCGCAATGTCTCGTGTGATACGCGCAGCGCAAGGTTCCGATTACATCCAAGTTCGTCAGGCGTGCGATATCTTCGTAATCCGCATCTATTGTTTCAATCTCTACATCATCTTCCAAAATCTCGCACAACCACTTTTTCTTCTCGAGTCCTTTCACGTATATCAGAGACGGTTCCGTACCAATGGCATTGTTGATAAGACTTTTTATCTGACTGTACGAGACGTGTCCATCTTCCCATCGAAAGCCGTGGTGGTGTATCCGTAACCAACACGCCAGCGATTTTTCCGATTTCGTCAACAGATACCACGGTACGTGTTCACGAAATACGTAATGAAATAGCGTTTCGCCATCTCGAAGTACCGCTACCTCTTTCACGATAAAAATGTTGTTGAACGCGTAACCTTGCAAGTCGACGAAAATTGGTACGTCAGACATCGTCGTCGACCGTCGGAAAACTGACGTTCCCATTCGCACACGTCTAATTTATAACTTTTCACACGAGTCTGCGCACAATGTTGTTCAGTGGATTATATTCGACCATTCGATCGTGTATAATGAGACAATAGGCGGTGGTGTTGGCCGGTATAATTTCCTTACAATCAAATTCTATTCGCACGTCAACGGTGGCGCTCTTGACAGAGTCGTTTTGTCGCGAACAATCTATGACTACGAACGGACCGGCTTTCAAGAATTCATCGATGTCCAAATACGTATCGTCCTGTCCATAATAGGCTTTGCGGAAACGCGCATACATATTGTACAGTATAGCGTATCGACTCTTGTCGAAATCCAAATTCATGTCGTCGTACGGATAAAAATCTGAATTCAGATGCAGTCTCACATTGGTGAGTTTACAAGCGTCAAATTGCGTAGAGTTTTCAGACAGTACGTTTTTTCGACCGGTTTGGAGAGCAAAGATTACGTATCGCGGTTTTTCCAATTGCGTCACAGCTTTGACCGCCCAGGAATGCTTCGTTGTATTCTGCAGCAGAGGAAACTCGTACAGATCCCACGAACGAAAGCACACGCTCAGATATCTTCCGCTTTTCAAAGTTCAAAGAAGAGACAGCTTGTTGACTTTGCTCAGAGATACGTGCGGCATTCGCCACTGTATCTTGAGTAGTTCGATCGTTGGATTCGTACCGACTCGTCCAACGAGAGAATTATTATCGTTGCGCGATCGTATCAATACAAGTTCGTGACGAGCGTTGATTACAATCCGTTTGTAGTCCTCGCAGAATCCTAAAAGAGTATTGAGCGGAACGCAAAAATTAAAGTTTCCATCGAGCAACGGATTTCCATCCGGATTCCACGATGCGTATTTCAGCGTCTTGCTCTTCTCCGTCGTCAACGATACATAGTTTTTGATCGTGCTCGTTATTCCAACGTTTCTGTTACGATCGATTTCAACTCCGTCGAGCTCGTATCGCATTTCATCAAACATGAACGCGACACAATTATTTCTCATTATACACACGTTATCTCTATTCTCATCGGCAGGAGTAACGAGTTTTCCTTCAATGTAGAGAAAACTCTCACACGGTAACGTGTACAAATCCTGTTGCTGCATCGGTATTCGTATCTCATCACTGTGTCCCAACGTCGTGTTAGCGTACGGATTGTACGTGTGCATCTCATATTTCACGATACGCTCGTCGAAGACGGGCTCGTCAGCGATATCGAGTATATCCATCTTTTTAAACGTTTCTCACAACGAATCCCAACGATTTTAAAAAGTTTACGTTCGTCGTACTGAGCCTCTTGAATGGTGATGTTTTCCCAATTTTCGTTGTTCTCTCAATCACTCGCTGTTCGTTCAACACGAGCATTTCCTCGCACCACGTCGCCGCAAGTGCAGTCTGATGGTAATCTCCTCTCCGCGAAAATCGATCAATCGTCCGTCTTGATCCACCACACGCAAGGTGATATCGGTAACGCTCCTCGCGATGACCGGAAAGTAAATGATTTGCGCCGGTGTTTCCGAGACTTTATATCTCGGAGGTACGTTCGGTGAAAATTCATGTATCGTGTGCACCGACCTGTCGTTGGCGTACGCAGCCGTGGTTATGCTGCATTCCACTCGAATAATGTTTACGTTGCCGATGTTTACCGAAGAATCTGATTCGTGCAACTTTTTCGGTTCCAGTATACGACTCGTCGAAAATCCAAACAGCGGTCCGATGGTATTTGGTTTGGCGAAATTTATTCGAAAAGCGCACATGATTTCACTCTTCATGGTATTAACGTTGGGACAAAGTGACAATGGATAATCTTGCTCTTCACTTTTTCCTCGTTTTTGCAGTATCGCGCGTTTCAGATAAGAAGCAATGGCGTCCAATTCGTACGATCCTTCGGGAATTGTAATTTCTTCGTCATTGTCGTCGAAATAAAATTTATTGTTTGCTACCGTCACGTTCGGAATCGTGTTGTAGGTCTCCATCGTGGTTAGGCCGAGCTCGTAGTCCCCATCGCTCAAGTCTATCGGTGGAAAATAATCCACCGTGAGAACGCTGCTTTTACCGCTTAGAGTGAGCGTCAGCTACATTGCCGAGATTCCATCGACGACTGATGTCGATCGATGGCGGATCGATTTTTATATCTATTTTCTGGAGGAACAGGAGGCACAATTGTCCGCAGATCGTTTGATCGTACGTCTGGTAGACCGTGCGATTGTACGTTATCGTTGTATCGGTGTCTCCGAGGTAGCGTGTAAGCTCCTTCGGCGGTTGCAAATTGCCAAAGCTGTCAAAGTATACGGCGCGATCGCCTCTCTTGGCGTACGCCACCCAATGCGTGCCCGGCCCGTCGACATCGTCCAAATTCACGATACCGCTCTCATTTTTATGTATCTTGTCGGGTAAAGCGTTACGCATGTAGACACCTCGGAAATACGGTATTCGCATACGCTTCGCTATTTGTAACAACTGTAGATTGGTGGTGGCACCCGCGGGCATCTCTATCGTTTTTTCGACGTTTTTTTTTTCTCTTCAATCCTTTGCCCCGCTTGTACGGAGCGAGATAAATCCCCCGTCCTTCTATTGCTTTATTGTGACGTTTCGTCTCTTCGAGTTGTCGTCGCGCGGCCTTAGAGTCGTTCACCGCCTTTGCAACACCCGCCGCTCCACCGGCAAGCGAACCGATGACTCCCAAGAGCGGTAACAACGGTAACATACCACCGCGTTTCGCCGTCGGAAGCGTTCTCCTCTTGGTCTTCTTCTTCTTTCTCTTTGTCATACCCATCCCCAATTCCGTCTTTGCTTTCATAGCAGCCCATACGGCGGTAGCAGCAGCCCTCTCACCGAGAGTCGCGTCCGCAGCGGTGATCCGCACTTGCGCTTTGTCGGCGAGAACGCGATCGGCTGCGTAGCGGTTTTGCGAGTACGCGATGTCGTGATCGCGACACGCCGCGTCCAACGGATTGATACCTCGATCCCCTCGCGCGAGTCGTTTCCGCAGACGAGTCCCCGGCCCGCAAAATTGGTAGCCGGGTATATGCAGCTCCAACGGTAGTCGATTTATCACACTGTTCAGTAAACCGGCACCCTTGTATCGTTTTATAGAGCGCGAATTCTAACGTATCGCGTGTAAATCATATTTCCAACTGAGGTGTGTTTCGACAGCGCTCACCTATAAATAGGAGGCGCGTATTGATCATTAACCAGTAGAATATCAAAGTTTGTCGGACGACAAAGTACAATGAATAACCGGGATAATAAGAAGGAACGGAAGGAGGTGAATGTCGCAAACGTGTATCGCTAATCGTGTGTTTGAAACAATAATTTTTTTTCAGTATAATGTCCAAATCATGTATGGAAATAGAAATATTTTAGATCTAGCGACAAATATCCGAGCACCGCTCTTTCCAACAACCGATGCTGCGCACTCGTCGCGTAATAACAAGGATGAGAAAAAGTCTGGTAAAAAATGAAATTTGTACAACAACCGTACACGATCCGTGTGAAAAACATGGATGATAAGACGCAAGGGGTTTGTGAGAAGGCGTGCAGACACGGTAAAATGTTGCCAAACACGATACGCGGTATCATTTGCGGTTCCTCGAATTGCGGTAAAACCAATGTAATGATTAGTCTGTTGGAAAGTCCGAACGGTGTACGTTTCGAAAACGTGTACGTGTACTCGAAATCGTTGAATCAACCAAAGTATCGATATCTCGAAAGATTGCTCGGATCGATCGATGAAATCGGCTACTTTACATTCTCGGACAACAACACAATTGTACCGCACAGCGAGGCGTTACCGAATTCCGTATTCGTCTTCGACAATATAGCGTGCGACAAGCAGAATGCGATACGCGAGTACTTTGCTATGGGTCGACATTCGAAGGTCGATTGTTTTTATCTGTGCCAAACGTATGCAAAAATACCGAAACATCTCGTGCGCGACAACGCGAATTTACTCGTAATATTCAAGCAGGATGGAACAAACCTTAAGCATGTCTACAACGATCATGTGAATACGGACATGATGTACGAAGATTTCGGTACATTGTGTCACGCATGTTGGCAGCACAAGTACGGATTTTTAGTGATAGACAAGGGTAGAACGATTAACGATGGACGATACAGACGTGGTTTAACGAGTTTGCGGTACCGCGGAATAGTTAGTTGTTCTCGAGATGTTGACGATGACGCTCGACACGAAAGATATCGACGAGAGGGAGAAGATCGCGAAGGAAATCGCTCGTACGAGCGAGTCGATTCGCAAGAAGCATTGGACGTTGAAGACGGGTAGAGTGGAGCAAGAGGTGCAATTGGAGAAACGGTTGAAACCGATCGTAGAGCCGTTGAAACAAATCGTCGAGAATATCAAGGGTGACGATGATTCGGTTGACGATCTCGAGATTAAAAACGAACCGGACATCAAACGAAAGCGAACAAGCTCTGAGAAGAAGAAAATCAAGCGTACCTCGTTGACGACACCGATACAGACCCTATTGACGTCACCGATACAAGCCTCGACTCCGTTCCAGCCGCAAAAATTGGTGTTTGAAGCGCCGACATATTTACCGACCGAAAACGTGTTTGAAACCACGGACCCGTCTTTCGTAACATCCGTGAGACAGACGATGCAAACGTCCGATGGTCGGGAAGCTCTGTACGGCCAAATGGGTCCGCTGGGTCAAGAGTACATCGGGGAGCTCTTGAGCGGTGACAAGAAGAGAGGGATCGACAACGTGTACGGTGTATACTTCAACGATGCGGGAACGTTTCTCGGAGACAAGGTCTTCGACATTGATAGAGACGACAATGTGATCGTGGACGGTGTGAAATACGCTGGCACACCCGGCCTGTTTGAATTAATATTCAAAAGACTTCCCGACGATACGCTGTGTACGGAGGATGACAAACAAAAGTACAAGAGCATACTACTCGCTACTAACGCTCACAGACGCGGTCATAACGCGCATTTACCTATTTTGGAAAACAAAGGATACAAATACAAACATATCATCACACCTCTGATATCTAAGAAAGGTGGAGGTGTTGCACATCTCGACTTGAGAGGTGCGGGTCGCACGTTACCCAAGTGTAACGTACCACAGACCATGACTGTGACCGACAACGCGGTCGATTACGTGCACTGGGATGATCCGAACGAATTGGTGGATCGCCTTCGATTGCTGGACGCCTCCCGTCAGGCGGGAAACAACGCGCACGACAACGAGTTTCTCTCGATTATCGAGGAACTGCGCGAAGCTGGTCTGATTATAAATTGATCACAGCTTTTCAACTATCGCCAGTATTGCTCGTGTGATGCTACAGGAATGTCTATCAACAAATTCGGACTACAGCTAGGAGGAGGAAGCGCCAGAGTGACGAGACAGAGCGGCGAAGTCTCGAAGAATTACGTGCGCGAGAATTGTCTCTGCAAGGATGGTGAGGTTTTCAACGCCAAGTCGCGCGTGATCAGACATCTCGCCGACCCTGAAGCGGACACCGACGCCGTCAACAAGCTGCATCTGGATCATCACCTCAAGCTTATGAGCGATCGTGAGAATCGAAATCGTATGCTCTGTGAAAATTTTAAGCGAGAAGTACTTTCGAGACTCGAAGATTCGGAGAATACCGAGCGGACCTGGAAGAGAGACCACGACGATTACATCGAGACCAGATACGTGGCGTTGGAACGACAGATTCACGATCTGAGAGGTCTCCTCGACGAGAGTGTAGCGCGACTCGATGGAAAACTCGTCGATCGCGAGCGAGAGACGAAGAGTCTTGTCGAGCGAGAGATTCACAATCTTCGTAGAGCTGTGAGAAAAAATTTCATCGAATACTACGATGAGGCGATGAAGAAGAAGCAAAACGAATCGCAATGAGCAAGAAGGAAGCGGTGAGCCTGGAGAGGAGATCGCTCGTGGACGAGCTCCACGCACCGGCGAGAAGAAACTTTACGCGTAGGCCAGTCGTCGTGAAAGGATACGACGATTTGTGGCAGGCTGACATTGTCGAGATGAGACCGTACTCGCGATCCAACGGCGGCTGCAACTACATTCTAACCGTTATCGATGTGTTGAGCAAGTACGCGTGGGCCGTGCCCTTAAAGACCAAAGGTGGAATCGAAACGTCCAAAGCATTTTCCGCGATATTTAGGGAGAGAATTCCGAAAAATTTGCAGACTGACCATGGAAAAAAATTTTACAACAGAGATTTCCAAAATCTTGTCAAGAAACACAGCATCAATCATTATTCGATATACTCGGTTATGAAGGCTTCGGTGGTGGAACGATTCAATCGCACGTTGAAGAACGAAATGTGGAAGTTTTTCACGCTCACGGGATCGTACAGGTGGATCGACGATTTACCGCGATTGGTCTCGGAATACAACGGTCGTAAACATCGTACGATCGGTATACGCCCGATCGATGTCACTCCCGAGATCGCAAAGGGACTCTTGAGCACCGTGTACGGTAATATAAAAATTGCCGCGCCGGCGAAATTCAGGGTGGGTGATTCGGTGCGCGTGAGCAAATTCAAAACTGTATTCGAGAAAGGATACACGCCGAATTGGTCGACGGAGGTGTTTAAGATCGCCACCGTGCAACGTACCAATCCTGTGACGTATCTGATTAAAGATTATCGCGGAGATCCGGTCGCGGGAGGCTTTTACGAGCACGAATTGCTCAAGACCGCACAACCCGACGTTTATCTCGTGGAGAAGATGTTGCGCCGAAAGGACGACAAGGTGTTTGTAAAGTGGTTGGGATTCGACAATTCGCACAACTCTTGGATAAATAAAGACGATGTATTGTAATAAACTATATTTATTGTACAATAAACAATTATACATATATATACAATGGTGTTCTTTATTACTACAATATATACATTTAAAACTAACAACGATAATAATACATAAAATATTAAACTATACATAAATATTAACACTAGTGTATAAACAATATAAATAATATAATGTATAAACTATATACAACATAATAATACTACAATTGTATCTTGTAATGTCCCCACGATAGAGTGTCGGTGGAACCGGATACGACGTGCCGCTTATCGTCGTACGGACTGAGCGCGAGCTTCGACTCCGACACGGTGTACACCTCGTGCAACTTTGAGCGGATGCACGATTGACGCCGCGTCAGCTCGATTTCGTCGTTGAGACACCGAGTGTAATCGTCGAACGTTATCGTTCTCACGACTACGTTTTTCTTAACGCCTTTAACTTTTTTGACATCTTTTTGTCCGGTGACTCTCAACGCGTACATCTTCGCTCTCAGTCCGACAAATTCCGTCATGATCGCGCCGTTGTTCTCGTCTTTCAACAGACCGGGTACTTTCTTGTTGGCGCGCGGCATACCGTAAGCGTTGTCCTCGGAGTAGTCGCTTGTGTCGAATTTGGATATATCGCGTTTCATATCCCGATACGCGTCCTCGCAGTGCAGAAAGTATATCAGACTGTCGGTATCGGTATACATAATTTTGCAATTGTCGCGGTAGAGAGGCGCCATGTACTCGTAGTGAAACTCGTACAAGCAGGTCTTGGATATGTCGAGGATGCACATACCCACGTAGATCGGCTTGTCGAATTTCACTTCGAGTTTTCGCAACTCTACGGCGACTAGATCCTCCGAGAACACGCTTCGGCTGTGGAAATTCGGTTTCGCGATCATAGCCTCCACTCCGTACGGACCATCCCACTGTGTAACGAGCCGGACATCCGTGTGATTTCGCACATTCTCCATGGTTTTGCCGAAAACCGCGTTGTTCATCAATTTGTACAAATTTTTTTTGAAATTATTTTTCGCCCGTGTCCGAAACTGTGTATTCAGTTCTATGTATCCGCGGAGCCACGGAGATTGCGCGAATTGCAGTACGCGGTGAATCTTTGCAATTCGCAGGCCGTGTCGCACGCATTGCTGCAGATTACGGTAGTGGATGACATAACGCTGCTTATCGCACAGCGTGGCGAGTAACTTGATCTCCCGCTTGCCGGGCGGCTTACCGCGCGTCGGGCAGAACGGTAGGTCGGAGTGCGCGTCGTGAAGATTCACCGGGTACTCGAGATCGACTTCCAGCACATAACCGGTAGCCGAATCGGATGCAACAGACATTACGTTAAAGTTTTTGACATTATCGACCCATCGAAATTTGGTGTAGGGCAACGGTTGACACATTGTCCACCCGTACAAGTTGTTTACATCATAGTACATTAGGTACGACGACGGTTCCGATGGGTCGTAGGATGGCATGTATTTGTTGTTGGCGGCGGCGTATCGGTTGGAGCATTGGCTGAGACCGCCGCGTATACCGTGCTCGACAAACAGCACCATATCGATGTCTGTGAGCAACTCGAACTTGATGCCCGTGTACTTCAACATAGCGTCTCACGTGTACCCCGGTAATGTGTAATACTGAGCGGGATCTAAACCGTAACTCTTTATACACGTGTTTCGGAAATTTTCGAAAATATCCGCCAACAAAAGAACGTCTGTTTTCAAATACAAATCGCTGTATTGACCTAGATCTTCGATTGAAAATGTTTGCCAAACGTTTGTCGCGTGCGCGTAATTGCTCTCGGATACCGTTTCTCTGGTGAGCGAGCTGTAAAACGATTCGCGCGATGGCAGGCTTGTGTCCCGGAGCTTGTCGACGCTGTCGACGTACTTGTAGGGAAACACACCTTTTCGAGTAAGCAAATTGAAATGTTCCGCGGATAAATGATTGAATTTTGATCGTGAAATTTTTAATTTATCTACAGTTAAATATGATGCCAATTTGTCGAGACTTGTACTGAGAAATTTAAACGAATCAATAAACCGTAATTTTATACACAATTTTGATTTTTGATCCATGGTATCTTTAACATTTTTTGTAAAAGAAATGTATCGCTCTTTCGTCAGCGGTAACAATTCGACGTTGCCTTCAAAGGCATTGGCAACGTCTTTAAGAGGATGCTGAAGTGACGGGCGAACTCCGACGCGAAAGCGCCATCATTTCGATGGTACTAAAAATGAAATGACATTATCGGCGCAGCCTACGGACCTATGCCGCGTAGGTCCGTGTGTACGCATTTGTTTGTAGTGGTGACTCACTACACTGACGTGTGGTCTGTGTACGTGTGTCATCGGAAGTTTGTAAACAAACGATGCTTGCGCTTGTTTCCTCGACTGAAATTTCGTCGCAAAGCTGCAATATAATGTCCGAGAAAACATAAGCGTATACAAGGTGTCAAATAAATACAAACTAAATATGACAAAATAATAAATAAAAAATATACATATAATACTATATATATCATTGAAGAAAAATGTCATATACTTTTCTTACTTTTATCCTTATGTAGTAAATACTAAATAACTAATTAATCAATTAATTAATATATACATATACACATATATTCAATAAATAGTTATCTTTATTTTGTATTTTATATGATAATGACTGAAATAATGAAAGTATATATTATTTCAGTTATATAAAATACAAAATAAAGATAACTATATTCAATATGTATATGTATGTATTCAATAATTAATTAACTTATTTATTTATTTTGTATTTATTACATAAAAATAAAAATAGGAAAAGCATATAACATATTTTTCCAATTAGATATATAGTATTATACATACATTTTTCAAATAAAATATTTTATTATATCTAACTTATATCTATTAGACACCTTGTATAAGTCTATTTTGTCTCGTATGTACATCATTCAGCCATACGATAGAATTTCAATTGCGAGAAAAAAGGTTAAATGACCTTATAAATTATCTGATAAAATATAAACAGACCACACATGCAGTAAATTGCTAACTAAAATAAATACGTATTTCTTCAAATCTGTCAGCTGACGTTAGATCGCCTATGACAATATTTCTTAAAATCTGCCAGTTCACGAATAAATTGTCTTTAGCTCTCTTTTTTCTAAACTGTCAGCTGACGTTAGATCGCCTCTGACTATATTTATTAAAAATTGTCAGCTCACGATAGATCGCCTCTGACAATATTTCTTATAATTTGCCAGTTCACGAATAAATCGTATTTAGCTCTCTTTTTTCTAAACTGTTAGCTGACGTTAGATCGTCTGTGACAATATTTATTTAAAATTGTCAGCTCACGATAGATCGCCTCTGACAATATTTCTTACAATTTGCCAGTTCACGAATAAATCGTTTTTAGCTCTCTTTTTTCTAAACTGTCAGCTGACGTTAGATCGCTTCTGACTATATTTATTAAAAATTGTCAGCTCACAATAGATCGCCTCTGACAATATTTCTTACAATTTGCCAGTTCACGAATAAATCGTCTTTAGCTCTCTTTTTTCTAAACTGTCAGCTGACGTTAGATCGTCTGTGACAATATTTATTTAAAATTGTCAGCTCACGATAGATCGCCTCTGACAATATTTCTTACAATTTGCCAGTTCACGAATAAATCACCTTTAGCTTTTTTTCTTCTAAACTGTCAGTTGACGTTAGATCACCTCTGACTATATTTATTAAAAATTGTCAGCTCACAATAGATCGCCTCTGACTATATTTCTTACAATTTGCCAGTTCACGAATAAATCGCCTTTAGCTGTCTTTTTTCTAAACGGTCAGCTGACGTTAGATCGCCTCTGACTATATTTATTAAAAATTGTTAGTTGACGTTAGATCGCTTCTGGCTTGTCTTATTCTATATTGCCAGTCTACAAGAAAGCCGCCTCTGGCTTGAAGACAAGAATAAGAATTTTCTAATGCCAGTCCACGAGAAAACCGCCTCTGGCTTGAAGACAAGAATAAGAATTTTCTAATGCCAGTCCACGAGAAAACCGCCTCTGGCTTGAAGACAAGAATAAGAATTTTCTAATGCCAGTCCACGAGAAAACCGCCTCTGGCTTGTCTTATTCTATATTGCCAGTCCACGAGAAAACCGCCTCTGGCTTGTCTTATTCTATATTGCCAGTCCACGAGGAAATCGCCTCTGGCTTGAAGACAAGAATAAGAATTTTCTAATGCCAGTCCACGAGAAAACCGCTTCTGGCTTGTCTTATTCTTTATTGTAAGATACTTTTATTACGTCATATGCTCTATGTATATATATAATGTATATTATATGCTCCATATTATCTATATTTATATCAAAATATCTTTCTAAGAAATTGACATCATTTTGTATACTTTTTTTACAATAAATGTATGATATATGCCATATTTTTTATTTCTAAAGCATGAAATATAAAGATATTTTTATTTTTTTGTGTCTATTATTTGTAAAATAATCTTGATAAAAGAAACAACATTAATTTTGCGACTTGCAATAATCTGTTTTATTATATGCTTCTTTTAAATACTTACAATTAGCCTTATTTTATGTGATTAACTTGGTATTTAAAATACGTATCAAAATCGAAAATGTATTTGTATTACAGTAGAAACGAAACATTCTTGTCTTACAACAGAGAGAAATGGCAAAATATAATATTGTCTAAAGTACAGTCTAATAAAAACTGTTAAAATTGAACATTTTATAAAACCACTGTGATTCATGAAAAATCAGAACTATTATTTAAAAAATATAAACATATTTCGACTGTGTGTTTTAAACCGCACCACACATTCAAAATTCACAGAATAAAATTATTTCTGCAAAGTTGTGTATAATGTCAGTGGAAAAGTGATTTATTTGTTATTACATATACATGATATTTTATCATTCCTCTCTGGTGTAAGACTACAATGTTTTTTTTCTACTGAACTAGAAATTAATTTTACATTTTGATGTGTATTTTAGATACCAAGGTAAACGCATAAAATAAGGCTAATTGTAAGTATTTAAAAGAAGTATATATTGAAACAGATTATTGCAAGTCACAAAATTAATGTTTTTTTTATCCAAATTTTTTTACAAGTGATACATACAAGAAACTAAAAATACCTTTATATTTCATGCTTTATAAATAAGTTATATGACATATACATTTATTATAAAAATATATACAATATACAAAATAATATTAACTTTTTACATAGATACTTTGATGTGAATATACATAATATGGAGCACATAATATATATAATATAAACACATGAAGCACATGAATAAAAGTATTTTACAGAAATTAGAATATGAATGTATGTGACTAAATAATATAAATATTTGCAAAAATGTTGCAAAATTTATGTATAATACATACACTTTTTTATCCTTCAGAGTGCCTTCAACCCATTTTTTTCAGCCGGGTTTTGTAGCACATAACACAAACACACACACACGCACAACTAACACACATAACTAACCTAAAAGATTCTGTATATGACAGATAGCACTGAGAACTGTATAGCGCCTCTATCCCAAAATCGCGGAACTAATCTATAGCTCTTTTTTACCATTTTCTTCTATATTGCACGCATGCTTTGCATAAATCTGGAAAAGTATGGCATTTTGAAAATAAGTCTCTAAGCTCTATTTTTTTGGTTTTCCATTATTGTTTCATACGCTCTTCTTCGGCACACACTCTTGTTTTGCAGATTGAAGCAGTATAATTTTGATATAAAAGATATAATTCTTTGAGGTGACATTGTCGATAAATTTTCAAAAATTTTTTTTATTTTTTGGTTTAAATTTCACTATCCACCGAAAGATTAGCATGTGCACTTTACTTACACCAAAGGATTTGTAATTCTATCAAAGCAATAAAAAATGCCATACTTTCCAGAAAATTAGAAGTTCGGTCGGTAACAATATGACTTCAGCATCCTCTTAATAATGAAATGCGCGTCGTAACCGGATAAATTGTGAAATATCACCGGCATAACGTAGGAGTCTTTGTAATTTAGATTGCACGACAAGTGCGCGGCACCGCGGTAACGCCCGGTGAGATGACAATGATCGCGCACCCGCGTATCGTTCGGTGTAAACGGTTTCTCGCACATGTGGCACATCGCGGTGCTACGGAATTTTTCCGATTCCTCCCGCGTAAGATCCGCCATGGGGACGACGGTGGTGAGGATCGCTTTCACACGGCGCGCCAAATCGTGCAGTTCGTTGACGAACCACGTCACGTATTCGATTGTTCTGTCTGAATTTTTTTCCGCAGGATACAAGACTGCTACCACCGCCCACGCAAAGCACGCATTATCGTTTGATTTAACATTGACTACCGCCTTTTTCAGCATAATTTTCCGCGGTAACTCGATGTGGCATCCCGCGCGCAGAGGATTGAACTTGTTGACGTTTATCATTAGGTTCAGGATACGTGACAACGCCCATCCGCTGTCGCGTTCCTGAAACTCCTCAAAGGATGTCAAGATGGCGTCAACTACATGCCTCGTGTACCATTCTTGTAGATCAGATGTTGGAAAGAGCTCGCAGTTCTTCGTGGCGATGGTCTTCACGGCAGTCTTGGCGCCTGCGGTGAATTCCCCGTTGAACGCGGTGTTGATTTTAACGTTCCCATGCTCCGCCATGACGCTCCGGATTCGCTCTAGTGGTGGGCGATGTTAAAAAAAAGCATCGATTTGGAAATAATCGATATAAAATAAAATCGATGTTTCAAAATCGATATTTTGCCAAATAAATCGATTTTAATCGATTCTTTTTTATCGGGACAATGCGCGCCTAATTTAAATAGCTGCAACTAAAAGGAGAAAAAAAACCGGCAAAAAATTAATAATAAATTAAGTAAAGTATTATTTTGCTTTTATTAATATCCCTATTTTTTATTATTTTACTTTTTATTTATGTAGATACAAAATTGAGCATGGAATATTGATGTTCCTGGTAATGGTTTGAATGCTGTATGATTTATAATTTTATCTTGTTTCTCTTATGATTCCAGAGTTGTGTATCTGCCTCCTTCAAATACTATACAAAGAAAATATTTATTAGTTCTATGTTCATAAAAAAGATAACCGAATAAAAATAGTACAATGAGAGTAAAGGTAGAAGCTTGAGAAACACGTTATAATTTTTAAAAACCTAAGAAATTTGATATATTATGCTTTATTATTAATTCTGTAAACATATTACACATCTTGTACATAATTTTATGTACAGTAAGAACACATGCTTCTTAAATTAGCATTTAAACAATAAGCTTAAATAATAAGATCACCGTAAATAAAAGTGCACAAAGCAATTTATAGTTCTAAACAACGTTTATGAAATGTGCCAATATTCTTTGTTGAGGGAACTAAGAAACACTAATACATTAAGTCTACCTGCCGTAAGTCGACTACGACGTTCAGCCTTAATCGCGCCGGCTTTTGAAAACAATCTCTCTGACGGTACGGATGTAGCAACAACACTTAAATATTTTAGAGCGCATGAGTGTAGTGTCGGATACGCAACTTTCAACTTGTCCCAGTACTCAATGGGGTTTTCAAATCGCGAAATAACTGGCTGATTCAGATACTGTCTGAGTTCGAGAACGAGATCATCGCCATCGGAAAATACCATCGAATTCTCGGAAACGATTAGTTTATCATGAAAACTCCATACACTATTTGCTATCTGCGGATTATTTTCGTCGTCCATCGCCAACGTAATAGGACTTACGTTTTGATGTAGAGCCGTTTTAACAATCGTATTAATTTTCGCGACTGCACTCGCAGCGAGAAGAGGCTTTTGAAAATGCAGCCTTTTAAACCGCGGATCAAGAATGGTTGATATCGCGAGCAGCTCGCGAGACTCATAATCTTTAAACCGACGATGTGATTCCGCTAAAAGTTTCTCTTAAAACTGTTGTCCTATTTCAGTGCACGGATTGCGTGTTCTAATAACAATTATCATACAACGAATAATCGGAATGATCAAACTCGATGTGACGTATGTGTCCCCGCTGCATTCGGTTATTACATTTTCCACAGGTTTTAAAAGTAATACTATATCCTGCAATAAATCGAGTTCTTCACGCGTAAGCATTTCTACGGGCCCTTTGCACTTAAGAGAGATCGGATATACATACTCGTGGAGTTCAAGAAATCGCTCGATCATAATTAAAGTAGAATTCCACCTCGTGGGAACGTCTTGTTTAAACTTGAGAAGTGTTGCTTCCGTTTTTCCGTCTCGTTTTTGCAGACGCCGCAATTCGTCCGAAACGGCGACGCTGCGTTTTGTTATCGTGACAATAGACTTTACTTTCGCGATTGCTTGTTCGACCCCACGCGTAGCCCTTATTGCATCAGGTACAATATGCGATACGGAGTGAGCAAAACATTCAATATGTTTGGAAGCACCGAAACAATCTATTATTGCTTTTTTAATATTCGCGCCGTTGTCAGATACGATCGCTGTCACGGTTTCTCGGTTAATTCCGAAGGACTGAATACTCTCCATAAGTATTTCCGAAATGTAATGTGCCGTATGGCTTTCGTCTAACGGTATTCCACCCAAACATCCGCTTTTCATTTTATTATCATGCAAGTAGTGCACCGTTATCCCTAAATACCCACGATTTGAAATATCAGACCAAATATCACACGTAAGAGTTAATGAAGTAACTTGAGCAATCTCGCGTTTAAACATGCCATGCAGGTATTCGTACTTATCATCCATATAACGAGTGATAGTGCGTCTTGATGGGATTTTATACCGCGGAGCTATCGTCTTCATGAGAGTACGGAATCCTTCGTTTTCTACGGTAGAGAGAGGACAGTGATCCGTAGCGAGCATATACAGTATTGCGTTGGTGATGTTTTTGAACGACGTTCCTCCATCTGCAATTAGAATATACATATATATATAAATATAGGCGTATGCCTAATGGATTGTGTTCGACTTGGTTGAAATTATGAAACCAATTTCTTAGAAAAATATAATTTATTTTTCCTCGTCAGAGAAGTAGAGTAAAGGTACAAGTTTTGTTTGATTTGATTGATTGCGCCAGAGGCGCTTTCTCGGCAAAAGTGTAAGGCCGAGAATCAAAAGAAAAATTGACGGGCGCGGTAAGAAATTACCGGCCGCGTCTTAGTGTGTTGAACGGGTCCTAAAAAGGACGGTTCAATTGAATTAGCTCGTTGCAGCCCCTTTCCCGGCGTCGGTGGAACTCCGTTCGGGAAGTGGTCTTCCGTCTGACAACTGCTCTCTGAGCAGGCTCTGAGCGGTGAAGTCTGTACTGCTACGGAACGAGTCTCTGATGTGCTGGTGGTAGTAACCGTCTCGGCTCTCGGAATTGCGGATTGCTCCGTGTACCGAGGAGAGAGAGGTCTCCGAATTCGGATGTCGCCTTGTGTAAGAGTGTCCCTTGGTGGTCGAGTCAACCGGACGCAGAACTCTAGTGGAATTAATTTCCAAACTAGAGACTGAGGAGGTGACGGCGAAAGTGGAGTATCCGCGGGCCGCTTGGTTGAAATGTGCGGCCGATGCTGGGACTCTGTTTTCTTTTTACGCGCCTTGCGAGGCAGCGTGAGGAAAACTGCGAGACTATGTGTCTCTGGTTAGATTCTGCCGAGGCAGAGTACGACTCAGTTCAAGGGCCCTGGAGAGAGCTCGCCTTGAAGCGAGTGAGTGAGGAAAGATCTGCGGAGCAGCTCTTTTATATCTCGTCGATCGAAGCTTGATCGCGAGAAGGCTCTTCACCGCCTGCGCAACCTGGCGGTGGGTCCGCAAGCTTGTAACTGGTAGAAGGCCTGCGGCGCGTAGCGGCGCCGCGGCGTATTATACCGCGTCAATGCAGCGGTGTGGCGGTGAGCCGCCACAGGACCCCCTTGGCAGTTTTTAAGCCTGGAAACGCACGGTTGGTTTTGAAGTTCTGCCGCTCCTCGTCTTGTTGGTTGCGGAGGGCTTTGGTTGGTCGGCTGGTGTTAGTTCGATTGGCTGCTCATCGTCGTCCAACGTGTAAGCCGGTTTCAATCGGTCAATCGAGACGTTGATTGGCTTGCCGTTGACCAATAGCCTGTAGACTTTGTCGTTTCTGCTTAAAACGTTAAATGGTCCGTCGTATGGTTGCTGTAACGCTCTGGTCGGGCAATCGTGTCTGACGAAAACTTTTTCCGATGTGGCCAGGTCCTTGTGTACGAAGGTGCTGCGGTGGCCATGGCGTCGTAAGTGTGGACGGAGTTTGTTCATTTTTTCTTGTAAATGACGGACAAACTCGTCCGTTGGCTGCTCGTTACTGGTTTGGTCCAAAAATTGTCCGGGAATCCGAATGATCTCTCCGAAAACTAATTCTGCTGGTGTGGCTCCGATGTCCTCTTTTACTGTGGCGCGGATGCCTAATAAAATGACTGGAAGAATTTGCGTCCATGCTTCTGTTTCGTGGCTTTTGATAGCCGCTTTGAGTTGCCGGTGTAGTCTCTCTACCATGCCATTGGCTGCCGGGTGATACGCGGTAGTTCGGATGTGTTGCGATCCGGTCAGTCTGGCCAACTGCTTAAATAGTTCCGACTCAAACTGCCGTCCCTGGTCCGTGGTGATTCGTGCCGGCGCTCCGAAACGCGCAATCCAGTTTTCGAATAAGGCCGCGGTCCGATTCACGTTCACAGCGCTATCAGTACACTAACGATCGGTCCAATTCACGCTCGCAGTGCCTTCGTGGACATAATGACATCATAGCACGTCATAGTTTTATGACGCGCACAGTGCTCACGGTGCCCCTAGTTGAAAGGTGAGGCACTGTGAGCATCATGGCTGATTATGGTTGTGTGACGTCAGACATGCTACACGTGCTACACATTAATTTATTTATTAGTCGTCGCGTTAGAAACAATGTCAAATCAGTTAATCTCCGTCCCTGTCTTTATAGAAGATACAGGTGAAACTGTGACCTTAAAACTTTCGCCACAAGATGCTGCAAAGGCTACTAAAGGTAAGGAAACAAATAAATTTTTGTATTTTAATAATAAAATTATACTTAACCCTTTAGAAGATATCATATCTCAAAGAGATATCTTCGGGATGTCTACTTTTCGATATTCGTGCTGTATGGATAATTAGCTCTACTAATAGCTATTACTAATACTAATTAGCTCTGATCATTGACATCAAATAATTGATGCTTGATGTCAATGACTATGATTTATGTTGATTAATGCTGATGAGAAGGAACTTTTTTTTTGTATTACCAGATCTGAATTATATGACAAGTCTTATTAAGAATATTTATAGAAAAAGAAACGAAAATGTTATCAGTCAAGAAAGTCAAATTTCGATTGATGAAAACGATGAGACTGATTCTGTAAGAACTGCAAGCAGTGCATCTTACGTTTCATCTCCAGAGCCACAAGAATTTGATAATAATCCTAAAGATCAAAGTGAGTATGACTAAAGAATATAATGGCTCCCCTACAATATGATTCTTATATTCATTCCAAGTCTTCTTTATACATAAAAATTTTTATATAATTCCAGAAAATGATAAATCATTGTTTATATGGTCATCCAAGTGCGTATATCTACTGCTCGATAAATATGAGGAATGGAAAGAAGAATTTTCAGCAGGCACAAAACGTCATAATAAAATTTGGGAAGCCATTGCTGATAATATGAGGAAAACAAATATTGAATATACAATGACTGGACCACAATGCCAATCAAAATTAAATGGTTTGAAAAAGACATACAAAAAAATATTGGATTATAATTCAGTATCAGGAAATGACAGAAAAACATGGCCATATTTTCAAGTAAGTATTTATATGAAAAGTAAATAAATATATTATAAATTTCATACTTCTCAATCATATTAGACTAAAACTTATTGAAGAATATTTCTGTTTTCTTCCAGAGAATGCACGAAATTTTTGGGAAATCAGGATGGGCAAATCCCAAAGCTATTGCCACTGAAGCTGGACCATCTACATCGAATGAAGAAGCAATCCTACTGGAATCTTCTTCAAAAAATTGTAAAAATAATGAAGGGAAATCCAATAAACGGAAGATTGAGACTATTATAAACAACTTTATCTTAGATATGAAAGAAGAAAGAGCAGAAAGGGAGAAAAAAAGGCAAGCCAAAGAAGCATTGTTTCAGGACTTAAAAGATCAACGAGAAAGACAGCATCAGGAAAAAATTAAAATAATGCAGAAGTTGTTTGAAGCTATCACCAAGAAATAATTGGACAACTGTTTTCTTTAGTATTTTAATGCGATTTGTGTAGTTTTTATTTCCAAGAGTTCTATTATTTTTATTTTTCATGGATACTCTCTGTACCTGCAATGTAGTAATTTTGGTAGTCTTATAGAGCTTAAGAAAAATTGTTTAGTTGAATATCTATTATCTTTTTCATTTTATTATTTGCATACATAATAGTTTGTCTAATTATAACTGAAGATTTTCTAGTCTATGAATTGACTATTAATTAATAAATTAAATATTATTTTTTTAAATATAAAAGTTAAAGTTAGCTTTGGAATTAATAGCTTAAAGATTTGCCTATCCTGATGAGCATTCTTTGGAATAATATATTACAGTTATTCTTATTAATCTCATCACTTGTTTTATTTTAGTGATACTGTATTAATAATATAATTTTATGTTTTTTAATTTTTATATTAAAGCTCATTTTAAACTTAGAAAATGTCAATATGGGCGTAATATGTGAAATCAATTTTTTTTTGTGAAAATAAGATAAATATTTTTTTATTTAATGTATAACTATTTAAGTTTATATAGATACATCACTATTATTTTCAGCTTCTAGTTAAATAATAATAAGCTATGATATTTATTCTTCTACCAATGTGATATTATATTTTATAAATTAGTGTAGAAAATAAATATTGTTTACAATATTAAAATTTGATTTATTTTTATCATTCTAATAAGCGATAATTAATAAAAATTTAGATTTGTATTACTAAAATACACAAAAATTGGTATAAGACATTTATTTATATAATATTTAATACAATCTATAGCAAAAATAATAAGGTTATTTCTATTCAATCTTAAACATACGCGCTCACAAAAATAAATTTGATAAAAATAATTTGCAATAAAAATATTAATCATATCATATAATCATCATATAATTTGCTGCAAAAATAATGAAATAACTATCACTAAAACATTAATTAATCAATCAATGAAACATTAAATAAGATTGAAAATATCAATGGTATCTCATTATCAAACTATTCATAATTCTTTGTCGTTTAGTATTGCCGTCCTCCATTCTATCAGATATTAATGCTTCACTGGATACATCTTCTTCATGTGTTTGCTCAAAATCTATCAAATCTCCTTTTAATATACAAATATTATGTAGTACACAAGTAGCTAATAAGTATTCAGGAATTTTTTCTAAGGTGATCATAGGCAAACAATCAAGAATGCTTCTCCATCGTCCTTTCCACAACCCAAATGTTCTCTCAATTGCCATTCTCGCTGAAGACAAACAAAAATTAAAATTTTTCTGTCTAACTGTTAAATGCCCATTATCTTTAAAAGGCACCATGATATGAGGATGAACACCATAGGCAACATCTCCAATAATGTGTGAATCATTAGGAAAATAAATTTGTGGATTTGTAATATATTGTCTGACAGGAGAGAGCCGAAAAACACGTGCATCATGCACTGATCCAACATTCCCAGCTAAAACACTTGTAAAAAGCAATTTTGAGGTGCAAACTGCCTAAAAAAGTGAAATACAAATTATTAAACGATAAGAACTTCCAATCACTTAAAGACATTTTTAAAATTCTTACTTGCACATGGATTGAATGATATCCTTTGCGGTTCACATATGATTGTTTATCTTCCAGTGGAGCTTTTATGCGAATGTGAGTGCCATCGATGGCTCCTATAATCTTAGGAAATGCACTAACTTTTTCAAATTCTTCCATCACTTTATTTGCTCTTTCACCTTGAGGCCACTGAATAAATCGCGGAGCGAGAATGTGCAAAGCATAAGTAACTTTTCTCATAGTACGAATTGCTGTAGCCTTTCCTATATTAAATTTTACACACACAGACCTATAAGCCAGAGACAAGCAAATAAAAAAGCTTATAGTTTTGACAAATAATTAAGATGTTACTATACCTGTAGGAGTCTGGTGTTGCCATCATCCACAAAGCTATTAGAAGTTGTTTTTGCGCTGCCAAAGGTTTTCTGCCACTAATTGATTTAGTGGCGCTTAACGTAGGTCCTATTAATTCCAATAGAAATTCAAAAGTTGTAGGCCACAATCTGTAAATAAAGGAAATTTGAAATTTCAGAATGTAAATATTAACAATTACTTTAAACTGAAAATTTTTATGATACTACAATGTTTCTTTAAACAATGGTCAGCCATACCTAAAATGCGATTTAAATTCCTCAGCGGTGTAATTGAGAATAATTTTTTCCACATAGTCTTTGATGCGAGGTCTAATTTGCATTTCACTTTTTTTTGTATTTAGAATCAAGTCTACAATAGTGATACGGTTTCTTACTTCTTCTTCGTTCTCGTCACTACTTGAAGACATATTCATTACAAATTCCAAGTCGTCATCATCTTCATCCTCGCTTTCAAAAGAAAATTTAATAAACTGCAGCAATGTTATTTTTTCATTTAGTTCCATTTTTCTTTTTTTTTTATTTTTCTATTCGATACATGCACACAGAACACTATCCATTTGTCTTTCAGGTTATGTTTTTTACTGTAACAAATTTACGAGCTTATGACTGGTCCGAAACGAACTATCAATAGCGTGCTTTCTCATTCGGACCGACCATTAATGCCGGTGAGCGTTAGTAGTGCTGAAAACACGATTCGGACCGCGGCCTAAGAGGCGAGCCATCGTTTCTGCCGTGATGTCGGACATCGGGTATGCCTCTGGCCATCGTGTGAACCTGTCAATGATTGTGAGGCAGTATTTCTTCCCTCGAGATGGAGGTAAAGGTCCGACGATGTCCACATGTATATGCTGGAACCTGCTGGTAGGCCCCAAGTAATTTCCTGTTGGTGAAACGGTGTGTCGGTGGACCTTTGATTTCTGGCAGGGAACGCAAGCCTGCGCCCATCTGCGGCAATTCTTTTTTATTCCGGTCCACACGAAGCGCTGCGTGATTAGTTTGACGGTGGTTTTTATCCCGGTGTGCGCAAGTCCGTGCAAATGCTTAAAGATTTGCTTTCGGAATTGTTGCGTGACGTATGGTCGTGGGATGCCCGTCGATGTATCACAAATCAGCTTGATATCCGTGCCGGGAATTACGGTTTCTTTAAGCTGCAACTTCGTATTCCCTTGGAGTAATGCTTGTATTTCGGCGTCGTCTTTTTGTGATTTTGCGAGCTCTGCAAAATTTACTGCTTGCTGGACAGCCTGCGTCCTCGACAGTGTGTCTGCTACGATGTTGTCCTTTCCCGCCACGTGTCTGATGTCGGTTGAATACTGCCCGATCAGCTCCAAGTGCCGTGTCTGCCGCGGTGAGCTCTGCAAAGGATCTTTTCGAAATGCATACACGAGCGGTTTGTGATCCGTGTAAATGATGAACTCCCTTCCTTCTAACCAGTGCCGGAAATGTTTGATTGCTGCGTATATCGCCAAGAGCTCTCGGTCGTACGGACTGTACTTCTGCTGCGCGGTGGTCAGCTTTTTGCTGAGGAACGCCACCGGTTGCTGTCCGAGTTTTCCATGCTGGTGGATTACTGCTCCGATTGCGAAATCTGAGGCGTCGGTTGTTAAGGAGAGTTCTGCTTTAGGGTCCGGATGTGCCAAGAGCGTTGCCCGTGCAAGGCTTTCTCTGCACGTTTCAAACGCTGCTTCTCGTTCTGTGCTCCATTCGATTGGTGTTTTCCCTGGTCTGTTCCCTTTTAGCGCGTCATTCAAAATTGCTTGGTCTATGGCCGCTCCCGGAATGAATCTCCTGTAGAAATTTAAGGTTCCGAGAAACTGCCGCAGCTGCTTGACGGTGATCGGTTTTGGAAATTTCCGAATGGCCTCGACTTTTTCCGGTAGTGGTTGCGTTCCTTTTGCTGAGACATGGTAGCCCAAAAATGCTACGGTTTCTCTTCCGAACACGCATTTTGCTGGGTTTAGTTGTATTCCGTACTTGCTGAGTCTCTGGAACAAAGCTGTTAAGTGTGTTTTATGTTCGTCTACGTTGTGAGATGCTACCAGGATATCATCAATGTAGGCGTAGCAGAAATCGAGTCCGCGTATCACCTCATTGATGAATCTCTGGAACGTTTGCGCTGCGTTTCTCAAACCGAAAGGCATTTTGAGAAATTCGAACAGACCGAACGGTGTGGTGATTGCCGTTTTTGGCACGTCTTCAGCGTTTACTGGAATCTGGTTGTAAGCTCTAACCAGATCCAGTGTAGAGAAAATTGTTTTCCCGTGAAGAGCCTGTGTAAAGTCCTCGATATGCGGAATCGGGTATCTGTCCGGCACCGTTCGGTTGTTGAGCTTCCTGTAATCGCCGCATGGTCGCCACGTGCCACCTTTCTTCGGTGCCATATGCAATGGTAAGGCCCACGCGCTCTTGGACGGCGCGATTACTCCTTCTTGCAGCAAAAGATCGAATTGCTGCTTCGCTTCTTTTAGTTTCTCCGGCGCCAGTCTCCTCGGCCTGCATGCTTCCGGTGGTCCCGGTGTTGTCTCGATGTAATGCATCGTTGAGTGCGGCGCGGATTCCGTCTTTCCGGTTGGTCTAGTGAGCTGTGGAAATTCAGCCAATAAGGCGTGAAAAGCTGTTTCCTGCAGTAACGTCTTAATTGATGTTTGTCCGGTTCTGCTCTGCAGGCTGTTTGTGGCCAATCCCGTCGTAGCGTCCAAAAGTTTGCCTCTCCTTACATCCGGCAGGAGATGGAAGTGCCCGAGGAAATCGGAGCCGATGATTGGCTGTGTGACGTCAGCTACGATGAATTTCCATTGGAAGGCGCGCCTCAATCCGATGTTGAGCTGAAGCGCGATCCACCCGTAAGTGTGAATGACAGTTCCATTGGCTGCAAACAGGGCTTGCGTTGCTCCGGACATCCGTCCGCGTACCATCGAGCGCGGGTAGACACTTATGTCTGATCCCGTGTCGATGAGGTACCGAACTTTCGTTTGTTGCTCGGTTATTACAAGGCGGCAAGGTTTCGGGTTCGGGCCGTCTGCCGCCATTGATTCCGGACCGTCTAGTTTTCCGTTTTGTCCTTCTTCTTCTCCTTGTATGTACATGGCTCTGTACACTTTCTAGCCTTGCTGCCGAATCGCCGATGGAAAAAGCAAAACTCGCTGTCTTCTTCCGAATTTGATTTAGTCCGGCTGCGGCTGCGCGATCTGTGGCGCTGCTGTTTGTGGCGGTGCTCCTGCCGGCCCAATCGCGTGTTGAGTGCCGCGACTTGCTTAACCAATGCCTGTATCTGGTCCTCGAGCGAGCCGGTAGGTTTCGATTTCGTCTCCTTAGGCTTGTCCAATACTGCGACTGTTCGGCATGTAACTTCGTAAACGACGTGATGGCGCTCAGCAGGAACTGGCTCTCTAATTGGGCGAACCATAATTCTGGTTCCTCCGGCCAAAAAGGTGGTACTCGCACCGATACTCTGCCGATTTGTGCTGCGTCGGCGCCTGGCATATCGCCGGCCTTCTCTGATTGGCTCATTTGCTTTAACCAGTCGTCGGGGTCACCAGTTTATAGGCGTATGCCTAATGGATTGTGTTCGACTTGGTTGAAATTATGAAACCAATTTCTTAGAAAAATATAATTTATTTTTCCTCGTCAGAGAAGTAGAGTAAAGGTACAAGTTTTGTTTGATTTGATTGATTGCGCCAGAGGCGCTTTCTCGGCAAAAGTGTAAGGCCGAGAATCAAAAGAAAAATTGACGGGCGCGGTAAGAAATTACCGGCCGCGTCTTAGTGTGTTGAACGGGTCCTAAAAAGGACGGTTCAATTGAATTAGCTCGTTGCAGCCCCTTTCCCGGCGTCGGTGGAACTCCGTTCGGGAAGTGGTCTTCCGTCTGACAACTGCTCTCTGAGCAGGCTCTGAGCGGTGAAGTCTGTACTGCTACGGAACGAGTCTCTGATGTGCTGGTGGTAGTAACCGTCCGGCTCTCGGAATTGCGGATTGCTCCGTGTACCGAGGAGAGAGAGGTCTCCGAATTCGGATGTCGCCTTGTGTAAGAGTGTCCCTTGGTGGTCGAGTCAACCGGACGCAGAACTCTAGTGGAATTAATTTCCAAACTAGAGACTGAGGAGGTGACGGCGAAAGTGGAGTATCCGCGGGCCGCTTGGTTGAAATGTGCGGCCGATGCTGGGACTCTGTTTTCTTTTTACGCGCCTTGCGAGGCAGCGTGAGGAAAACTGCGAGACTATGTGTCTCTGGTTAGATTCTGCCGAGGCAGAGTACGACTCAGTTCAAGGGCCCTGGAGAGAGCTCGCCTTGAAGCGAGTGAGTGAGGAAAGATCTGCGGAGCAGCTCTTTTATATCTCGTCGATCGAAGCTTGATCGCGAGAAGGCTCTTCACCGCCTGCGCAACCTGGCGGTGGGTCCGCAAGCTTGTAACTGGTAGAAGGCCTGCGGCGCGTAGCGGCGCCGCGGCGTATTATACCGCGTCAATGCAGCGGTGTGGCGGTGAGCCGCCACAATAAATATTAGAGAATATATATAAAATTATAAAATAATATCACATAAAATTAATTTTGTATGTGTGTGTATGGTCATTGACGTTATTGATCCATGTAAAACGGATCAACCCAATCTACTCGTAAACTACTATGTATATATTATTACCTGCGAATGACTGAGCTCGTTGAAAAACATTATCGATTTTTTGATCGCTGCCGATTGACTGGACCTGAGAAAAACGCCAAAATTTATTTTTATTAAAATTTATGGACGATTGTAAAATTCGTCCGATCTCGAATGGATTTATGTACTTAATAGTATTAAGTTAATACTGACAGGGCTTAGAACATTCTTTTGCATATTTGCATTTTCTGAAGGTTCATCTTCTGATACTAATTTCTTTCTTTTATTTGCCGTAGTGTCTAAAGAAACAATTGTTTGTTTGCTTCCAATTGTCCCAAAAGTTGGGTGCTTTCGAATCAGATGTTGTGTTAAATTTGTTGTGTTTCCACCGTGTTTTAAAATCTTCATGCAGATTAGGCACTGAGCAGTTGCTGCGTCTCTTTTAATAAAATGATCCCAGACATGACTTTTCAATTTAGAGGTGCGGTTCTTAAGTACGTTTTCCCTGTGAACAGACATATTTGTAAGTATATTAAAGTGTTACGTATCAATATATGTATATATATATTTATTTATATTCTTTTACTTACGACATCGTGATGCAAGTTGCAGCTTTGACTGCGGATGTGCTGGACTCTATAGATGTAGACAATGGTGTTTTTGAAGATGAAAGAGCTATCAAACTTTGGGTAGAAGTAGAAGGGACTGTAGAATATTATAATAAACATACATTAACAGAAATGAACAATTATATTCAGTTATACTTCATAATAATATAAATTACCGTCTTTTGATGTTTGTAAGGGTCCATGAAAAGATCCAGGTTCGTTTTGAAAACGCTGCTTATTGCCAATCCGTGCGAATTTAATATCTTTAGATTTTTTTTTAATGTTTGATGACTTTTTCGAGCAGTTTGATGTTGATGGTGATGTGTCCATGGATGATTGTGACATAACTGATATTTCCATCTCAGAATCTAATTCTTCTTGTGTGCTTGAAGTGGGAGTATCCGCTATTGTACAAAATATATATGTATTATTAATAGATTCCTTTAATAATTTTTTACATAAATCTTGAGCCTCGTTTACAGTGGCAGTAGCAGTGGATCGTAGCCAGTAGCAATAGGTCGTAGCAGCAGTTGTAGCGAATGGATTTGCTTTATTTCGCTACGACTGCTGCTATGACCTACTACTACTGCCCATTGTAGACGAGGCATTGGAAAATACAAACTTGGAGAATACAAACCATTGACATAAGGAATTGACATATCCGGAAAAGCCTCAAGTTCTTCTAAAAGTATCATACCTTCAGATATTTGGTTTTCTTCTAAATATAACGACACGTCGATAGATTCACTGAAAGAGAAACACGAATAAATATTACATCATGCAGCATTATTCTTAGAAAAGCGACACACTAACATTATATACGTACAAATTCACGTCGTCCTTTGACCGAGAAATAACATTGATGTTTTCATCTGTATTTTTTATTGCATTCGATGTGATCAAGGTTCGAATATAATTTACTGTATATTCATCGTCATCTGTAGAAGTATATATTCGTATATATTACATCTAAAAAGAACTATTCAAAAGATTGATTAACAATATTAGTACTTTACTTACGTATTAACCGCAAATACTCGGATAAGGAGAGATTGCGAACGCAAAATGATTCTTGATCATTTATGCGAAAATGAACCAAGTACGGACGATTAAGTCTAACCTCCTGAGGCTTCTCTAATAAAGAATCCATGTCTTCATGTACAGATGGAATTAACAAAACACACATAAAAAACACTCGTAATAGATGCAGTGCATACTGCGTACTGCGTAACTGCGTATTGCGTAGTCTGCGTACATACACCATACACGTGCCGCGTGCTTATACCTTATACCTTAAGCCGAGAGCACAAGCTTTTACATAAAGCATAACGCATAAGCATAAGGAAATTGATTGGTCTATATATAAGCATAAGCAAATGCATAAGGAAATGGACCAATCAATTTCCTTATGCTTATGCGTTATGCTTTATGCAAAAGTCTGTGCTCCGGCCATTATACTTATACCTTATGCCTTATACCGTGTTTCGAGTGGGCGACATCTGTATTTCGCGAAGTGAAGGAAACTTCGATGTTATATTTTAATAATTGATTGTTACTCGATGTATCGATCAGCAAAAACATCGATTAAAATAATCGATGCTGTAATAAAAAGCATTGATTTTCTAAACATCGAGTGAGCATCGCCCACCACTAATTCGCTCAATAACCGTATTTTTTACATTTTCGAAAAATTCACGAGGATCGATGTATTCGTGATTGACAACCACACCCGTCAGCACACGGTTCCTAAACGCCGTCTCGATCTCCTTCCACGTGTAGCCCTTCTTCTCGTATCCGCCGTATCCGGCACCGACGGGTACAAAACGCTCGTGCAGAGCGTCCCTCACACCCTCCAGACGCGCGATTTGCGCCACCAGAGAGTTGACTACTCCGGTGCGTTGTCTCTTGCGACATTGTTCCTTGAGAGAATCGAGGTACTCGTTGCACTCGTAGTCCCATGGAAGGAACTCTCCCGTCGTTTTGATATTCGCTGCTCGTACGGTAAGATCACGCTCCTTCTCCATTGCGAATGATTTTGAAGATTCATATTTTTCTCACTCGCTTTATATACCCGTTTGTTGCACACGACACTAACTATAAGCATAACGATGGCTCATGTTTGTATTAACAATCCTTATCTTTTTTCTTCCGGCAATTATTGTAATATAATATCCCCACCACTCCGAATTTACCCCCTCTCCTCCAAACATGATGACGCAATTTAAACAGGCGCTCTACTTTGATGCGCGCGTTGTAGGATAAGTCGGTATAGCGGATAAGATGGCACGGAAAAATAATAAAAAATTTTAATTACAGTTGAAATAATATTTATTAATATGTATTGTTACAACTCCGCAAAGACCTGAGTCACCAGTTCACAATCAATTATATTATTCTTATCGAATAAATCGCTTTTGCGAATCGCCACGTGATCGGGATCCTTCGCATTCCTCGCGATTTCTGAAAAGTGTGCGAACTTGACATCAACCGTACCGGTGATGTTGTTCAACGAATGATTGATACAGTCTACGCAATATTCAAGTGCAAACATGTTACACACGGTTCGGTTTGACATGATTAAACATAATGCTAATGTTGTCAGGCGCATTAATTTTAGGTTGTTTATTTTTCCAAAACTTAACGTGCTTTAGTGCTAGTTAGCTCCAACGGTCTGAGATGGTGCTTCGTCCGCATCATTCTTAAAGAAGCTGGCGATGATGCTCCGTTAATTCATGAGTTCTTTCCATACGTCGTATGATAGACGTAGCTCCTTGCCATGGTTGTCACCGAGAGCGATTTCCACACGGCTCGGCGTTGAGACGTTGATTCCGATGTCGAGATATTTGTAACTGGTTTTTATCAACGGGTATCTTCTAACCAAGATCCTAGATGATTCTTTTTCATCTTTGACATATTACTTTTTTGTTTTCTGTGAAAAAATAAATTGTTAGTTTAAAAGTATAACAATTAAGTTTAAAGATGTGGCTAAAGAAACAACATACTCGTTGGGTAATTGCAGCTTCTTCGCACTCTGCTGTTCGTTGATCTGATTATTCACGGTTGACATGGTGCAAAACATCGTTGCTAGTAAACGTCACAGCGAACTAGTGATTTTCTCAATGATTTCGAACGACTGATGGTTCCTATTCTTTTTCACTTGCTTTATATACCCGCTTGTTGCACACAAAATTGATTAAAACTATCGATGGTTCATATTTGTATTAACAATCCTTATCACACCCTCTAAGAAACGGCGCTCAAATGCTGCCTCTTTGTTCTAAAATACAGCGATGACGCAATCTGTAAATCTGCACGAACCTGCATACTATAAACATAATGATTCTGACAACATGGCACTCTACTTTGATGCGTAGAAAAAAAAACCTGCACCAATAAACAGTTCTCTTTCCAATAAACAATCCTTATCTTTTCCGGGAATCCTTATCTTGCGATTTGTATTAACAATCCTTATCTTCCGGGAATTATTGTAATCTGATACCCCCACCACTCCACATTTACCCCCTCTCCTCCAAAAACGAAGACGTCATTACCCCCTCCACTGTTATCCGATACCCCTCTTCCCCTCTTCACCCGCGCACCCCCTCAGATCCCTGAGTTAGAACTCCCATAGTATAACTACTCGCGTGCGCTCGTAACGGCGCAAATTTTCAATGAACGCGGTAATTTGCGTACAGGCAACCTGCATAAAAGATGGAACGTTGTGAGATACCGACATTCCGCGTTACAACGCGAGTTAGCACGTGATTTAACGAGGAAAATCGGTATCACAATTCCAAAAGAGGGTTGCGGTACTCGAGAAATCGAGCATTTCCAGCAATATTTAGCCGCGGAAAACGTCGTGATAATAGTTTACAACGCGGAAACTTGTAGCCGTTTCGATAGAAATGCGATACTAGCTTCTCTACAACGCGAACCGACCTCGCGTTTAAACATCTTGTATCACACTGAATTGTGGTGTTATTTTAAATTTAAGGACCTCCGCGAGTAGCAGAGGTTATTGCATACTGTGTAACGTCAATTACCGTAGCGGGGAGACACCAATGCTCGAATAAATGCCCTTATGCGAGCGATCCGACACGGGGCGTATTTGTTGCGAGAATTGCAATCGTGAATTTTTTAATTGCGTGTGTCCTAATGGCCGGTTTATGCTTCGGTCTTAATCTTAATCTTAAGAGTTGATAACGTAGAATGCCATAAGGGCGTTTATACTTCCCTAGTCTTAATCTTAGTCTTAATCTTAATCTTGGAAAGATCCCATCTTTTAACTTTAGTCCCTAATGTCCTAAGGCCGGGCCAATGAGGTAAATCTGACGTCCGACGCAGCACGAAACCGCGCGAAATAATGGTTTTCGATCCGTGTATATTTAAAAAATTGTTCCTGATCGTATTCAATATTCAGCATATCTTTCATTAAAGAAAAGAAATGACCAGTTTCGTGTCTTTTTCGATTCAGTGGCCGAACAGCGTATCTCCGTGGTTTTCTTTTATTTTTTTTTTAATTTCTTAATAATACACATGCTGCATAGGCACTTGATAACAAAAGTGCCATTCCAAACATTAAAGTTTTTTGCCGCTGACGATTCATTTTAACATTCACTATAATTTGCAGCACCGGGATTTATTACAATTTGTGGTTAGGTTAGGTTAGGTTTTGTTACATTTGCACATGCGTAGTCCGAATTTCCAGGGAAGCATAAACGAGTCCTTAAGATTAAGTTAAGACTAAGACTAAGATTAAGATTAAGACCGAAGCATAAACCAGCCATAAACGTTATCGTGCGCAAGTCATACGACGGGCAAACGCTTCGTAGCGTTTGCAAAACTGTGCGTTTTTGTGAAGAATGCAGTCGTTTAATCGAGCGTAATAAACAACACAAATGCGGTGTGACTTATTGTTCGACGTGTCGTTCTCCCCAACCTTTAAATAATTTTTGTTACATGCTTCCTCTTCCTCGAAATGTTAATTCCCATACTAACGATATGGAGCACGCTTTGGAAAAAGAGAGAGAGCGTTTACAGCAACAAAACGCAGGCGAACGCGTGCTTAAAACAGAAAGGCGCGTCGCATTCATGTTTTACGATTTTGAGACACGACAGGATGAAACGCTTCAAGGTTCCGCGAATGTAAAGATTCACGTGCCTACATTCTGCGTCGCGCAACAGATTTGTGAAACGTGTGCCAAGATAGACGATACGTCGGTGCGATATCGATAGTGCGATATTCGCGAATACGTATTTCGCCGTGATCCTGTAAAGGAATTTGTACCTGAAAAGATTTCGAGACACGTCCAACAAAATATTTTTAGCAAATAATTTATATAGCTCATAACGCGAAAGCGTTCGATGCGTAATTTATATTATTTAACAAACAATAAATAATGAAAATGGCGATAAGAGCCGTTGCAGGATGTTCGTGCTAAATTTTTAATTTTTCTTAAAGAAATTAGTAAATTAGTCTACAAGAGACAGTTAAATTGTACACCGATCTCAATTCGAGATACTTAAAGTGTACGAAAATTTTAAAGTACATTGTTCTCATATATCGAGAAACTTTAATGTACGTATAGGAATTATTGTAAAGAAAGGAAGAGAGAAAAAATATCAGGGCGCGAGTGGCTAAGCCGGGAATTGAACCCGGGTCTTTCGCTTGCCGGGCGAATGTTCTGACCATTAAACTACTCAGACCCCACGCTTCTAACATTTATCTCTCCTAGATTAGGAAATCAACAATGCTGTAGGACATAAACGCGTCATAATGCCCGCGTGATTTAAAACTTTAAACCACATATAATAGAAGGCTCCATATGTTTAACAAACGATAAATAATGAAAATGGCGATAAGATTAATGGTCAGAACATTCGCCCGGCAAGCGAAAGACCCGGGTTCAATTCCCGGCTTAGCCACTCGCGCCCTGATATTTTTTCTCTCTTCCTTTCTTTACAATAATTCCTATACGTACATTAAAGTTTCTCGATATATGAGAACAATGTACTTTAAAATTTTCGTACACTTTAAGTATCTCGAATTGAGATCGGTGTACAATTTAACTGTCTCTTGTAGACTAATTTACTAATTTCTTTAAGAAAAATTAAAAATTTAGCACGAACATCCTGCAACGGCTCTTATCGCCATTTTCATTATTTATCGTTTGTTAAACATATGGAGCCTTCCATTATATGTGGTTTAAAGTTTTATATTATTTATCCTATGCTATATAGTTGAGAGTGGAATTGCGTTAGAATCGCGAGTAATCTTAAACAGGACGAAAATAGTGGTATAATGGTGGGACATACGAAATTTATCGATAGTACCCGAGTAGAAGTATACCAGATGTACTATGAGGCCCTGATAAGGTTTTCTTTAGGTCTATCCTAGTAGGGTTGGCCCGAATAGGGCCTGAACAGGATCAAATAAACTTTTTCAAATCAAATTCAAAAACATTTAAACACTGGTTCATCGGCACTATTGTTTGATGCAGAAGAATTTGAAACAGATAATGATTTTGTGTTGCCGTGTTCCACGTATGAAATATTTAACAATTTGGAGAAATTAAAAAATAATAAAGAATTTTGGCAAAAAATAGTGAGTATTAAACCTAAAAGATATCATATTAAGATTTTGCTTACTAATTACTAAAAATCTATTAGTTTTATTTATTTATTTTTTTATTTTATTTTATTTATTTATTTATTTATTTATTTATTTATTTATTTATTTATTTATTTTTTAATTTTTTTTTGTATAATCTGATGTATTATTTTTTAGAAATTTGATTTATTTCGGTCGGTGGATTGCAAAAAGTCGATAACTCGAAATATTGGTGAAATAATCCGAAAATTTTTGAGTCAAGAGGTAGCTAAAGGCTTTACTACTGTGAAATTAGTATCTGAAAAAAAGTATTTAAAAATACAACCTTATATAGTTGTATCAAAGGTATGTTTTCTTTATGTTTCTTTTCTTAAACACTATTTTTAATACTGTTTTAATGCCGTTTTAATATTTTTGTGATATTTCAGATATTATCTCGCATTCTTTTAAAAAAGATAATTGCTATTATCTAAAAAAGAAATACAAGACTTAGTACAAGTTATATTTAATAATGTGAAGGAACGGTGCGCGCCAAAAACGTCGCAACATGACACAACATAAATAAAATCTAATCCTTTGTTTACTTTGTTTACTTATTGCGTACTTTGTTTAATTGTTGTTTTTTTCTATTTATAAAATATTAATATAAATATAATAAATGTTTATGCTATTATATATTATGCTATGTATCAAATGTTATGTTAAATAAAAATATATAAATTTTATTGAAATTATTTGTATTACATTTTATGGCGTAATAACTAATAAACCTCATAATCACCCGATAAGAATCCTGATTAAATAAAAGTAAGGTTGTAATAGGGCAGCTCGATCGGTTCCCGATAAGAGCATTGCGTTACCAAACATCTCAGGTCCCGATCGGATGTACTCATCAGGACCCGATCACTAAGTGAGGCCTTGCCTGATCAGTTCCTTATCGGGGCCTTATTAATATTTCCACTCGGGTATTAATTACATGTCAATGCATTTATCGGAGTTACCGAAGGCCTGTTACTTTCGGCCTGACAAATACTTCAGACAAAGGTATTTTTCTACATTTATTTAATACTAACGATAATTAGGCATATGTCGGTCCGTTGCCGGATATTCAGTATTATTCACCCGGGAGTATGAACGAGCGCGAACGGTTTTTAGTGTAGCATGCGGAAATGACGGGCGAATTACTTGTTTGATTTTAAACGCGAGATATTGTGTTACTGTCGCAACGACGTAGATATTCTGAGACGCACGTGTATGTCTTTCAGGAAGATTTTCTTAGAGCGCGGGGGAATGTGCCCATTCGAGAAATATACAACCATCGCTTCTATGTGTATGAGGGTTTTTAGAAAAAACTTTGCGTGAAAGAGAAATTGGTATCATTCCTCCGAGCGGGTACAGACGCGCAAATATCCAATCGCGCAAGGTGCTTCAGTGGTTGGGGTGGATGAAGCGCGAGATCGGGCATATCATATCCACGCAGGACGCGCTCGAGAATATCGTCTTCCAGACGGTACACTTGTCGATGGATATATCGAGTCGGTGGAAAACGATGTAACGTACTATCACATGTTGCTGTTCCACGGGTGTTTTTTACACGGATGTCCGTCGTATTTTAAAATTAATCGCGATAGATAACTCGCGTTAAACAACGAACACGAGGATACAATCGATTTGCGTTATGAGTGTACCATCGCAACGACGTATCGTCTTCGAAGACGGGGATACACGGTGATAGAAAAGTGGGAATGCGTCTTCGATCGCGAGATGGCGAAAAATAGAAAAATGCACGAATTTTTACATCACCCGACGATAGAAATTGAGCCGCTCAACCCGCGTGATGCGTTCTACGGTGGTCGTACGGGGAACATCGTGACGCGATACGAAATTATAGGTACGGAGAAGATACCCCCATAACAAATCATAGTGATATCATAATGATATTTCTCTGTGACGCTCAAATATGTCATAATAAAATCATAATAAAATTATGGTGATATGTGAATGTCCTCTTTATCACAAATAAAATTATTATAATGTCGCTATGACATCATTGTGATATGAAAAATAAAATAAAAATAAAAATATAAAATAAGAAATATATATATATATATATATATATATATATATATATACATATACACACATTTCTGTACTGATTACTGACTCATTATTATTATTAATTATGATTATTATTAATTACAGTAAAATTGAGAGACATTATTCTTAGTTTTCATAACATTTATTTGTTATATAAATTTTATATGTATAATATTATATATATATAATTACTTAGCTTTAAAACAATTAATTTAATATTTTGTAATTTTTAATACAACATTACAAAAATAACAAATTTATAATACATAAAAATGCAATGCAGCTCATTTTTCCGTCCCACTTAACAGACTGCGGACTGTCGGATAGATATTTATTAAATATCCGGTGTGGTTAAAAAATGAGATGCAAAGCATGTATAATTACATGCACCACAGCATCTCAACATGCATCACTCATACCTAACAAAAATAATACAATAATAATACAACTGTAAATAAAACATAATTCATACATGCCACATTCATACATCATACAGCTAAAGTTCTTCTCAGATCGGCATATCCCGCTACCGCAAAGAAGCCGATCTTTCCTCTGAGATCATCAACCACAACCACCACTGCCAATACCTGAAGGCACGCCTTCCCGGATAATGCCCGCAAGGAAAGCATGACTTCTTCAGGCAGATGATTCAGAGTAGAAGAATCCTACCTAATTCATCTTTCTAATTACACACTCATATTTCATACCAATTTTATACTTATAAATATATAACAATTTTACAATTTTTTAATTCATATTAACAATAAATATTCAAATTATTAATATCTGATATTAAACAATTTTTCTTTTTGCACCACCATACTAAAGTTTTTATCGCTATTACACGTACTATTATTTTAAAAATACTATTATGATGTTCTATACATTCATGCCAATCCAAATTAATATTCCACTCTTCAAAATGTTTAATAATTACTTTTAAAATATTTTTTTGGTGGGCTCGCGTTTTTAACAACTTATTTATAGTGCATATTATTTGTCTAATACAAATTGGAAAATTACTATTTTTAAAACTTTCCTCACATTCCGAACAAAAATTAATTTTTTTAAAAATAGTTACATTAATTTCTTCTAATTTTTCAAACAATAATGTTACAATAGAATTTTCCGAAACATTTTTATCAGTAATAAATTCCACGGGTTCGTCATCACAATCATCGTTGCGAACATCATGCACCTGAACATTTGAAGCATCACTTTTCAAACACTCTTCTAATAAAAACAACATGAAGCCATTATTAGCGATTTCGCAATTACCGCCAATGATTTTAATAGACTTCATGTTGCTCACCAATAAAGTGATGAACGATTCTTCAAACTGTGCAGGTGTCGGATTGGTATGACGAACAGCGTGACTTCTAATTTGACCAAAAAAATTTTCTAACGGATCTTGATTACAATATCGCGTATATAATTTATTAAAATTAAATTTAACATGAACAATTTTCCATAATTTTTGAAAGTTATTAATAGTAAAATACCAATTTTTTATACTTCGCACTGTGTTGACAATTTTCCGCGATGTTTTTTCTATAAAAACCATATTTCCTAATGTTTCTTTTGCACTCACCCAGAACGCATGATGTACACTGTTCTCAACTACTGGACACCGCAATTCACAATTGTCATCCTTCACTTTATCGCAACTATTTGTTGAGTCAAAAAGATTGTTGAAAAAGTTCACCGCCTTCGCTGTCGCAAGTTCTTCTTCCTCATTTATTTTCTTTTCTTCGTTGTCTATTAATACGGTACCTGTAACAAACATTAATGTAAAAAAATAACACTAAGTTGCTTCTACTACGAATACATATATCTTTATTGCTTTTAATTATTGCTGTACTCACACTTCGATCTAGCTAACGTTTTAATGTAACTCGCAACTGTCCCGCTCAACACTTAAGTCGCGTATTTAACACGCATCTTCTTAATTTTCTTTTCTAAAATATGTTCTTCAGTTAGTTTCTTCAATTGCGGTCGAATGGTGTTCATGGTCCTGTCCATTTGCTATGCAAGTCTTCACTATATCCCACGATGCCACGGAAGCAGTGTTCTTTTTATTTATTAACAAGTTTTTCGTTAATAAATTGTTTCTCACACCTTTAATTAAGTGCGGATAATCGTACAATGGAACGATTTCCACACCATCCACTTCAAAAGTTTCACCTGTTAACAGTTAATAATTACAATTTAATATTAAAATATTATTACCTATAACTATTATACTATACTATCAAATATTAATACTTACTTTCAGTCCTATTTTCCAATCTTTGTTTAATATTAGTGCGCAACAATAATTCTTTTATTGCGGCAACGTTGCTTGACCCTTGATCGCAAACAGTACTAACGATGTAAAAGCCTGCTTTGTTAACATCTTGAATATGTTTCTTAATGCAACGTAATAACTGCGCGGTATTAGTTTGTTTACTGCAAAAACTATACGAAATTGGCAATTTCCACCCCGAATTTAAACCACGTAACATAAAAACTAACGCGTGATCTGCTACTTTAGCGGTACGGTTGGTGCCCCAATCCTCAAGACCACATATAATATCCTTTCGGATATCATAGGTGACAGAAGATTGAATAGAAACCTCATCCCACATTAGAATGCACACTTTATCTTTCAATGGCAAATTTGGAGCTATTTTCTCCAAATGTGTCAGAATAAAAGGGTTTATTCCAGTGGTCACAGGTATTCTATGTACCGCTAACTGTAGAGTTTTAATCGAGGGAATATCTGTAAAAACTTCGCGTAAACAAGTAAATCCAAAAAAAGTTGTTGTATATATAAACCTTTCAAAAAAAAGCTGTCGTATATATTAACCTTTCAAAAAAATTAATCTTCCAAAAATAAATGTCGTATATATATTAACAAACCTTCCAAAAAAAAGTTGTTTATATAAACACGCAAATCTTCCAAAAAAAGTTGTTGTATATATAAACCTTTCAAAAAAAGCTGTCGTATATATTATATATTAACCTTCCAAAAAATTTATCTTGCACAAAAAAATGTATATATATTAACAAATAACAAACCTTTCAAAAAAAGTTGTTGTATATATAACCAAATGAAAATTTGCTATATATTCTGCCTATAAAAGAGGTGATATCAGAAAATGACGCCAAGTTTAAATAAAAAACCTTTCAAAAAAAGTTGTATGTATATATTTAAAAAAAAGTTGTATATACCAAATAAAAATTCGCTATATATTCTGCCTATAAAAAAGGTGATATCAGATCAGAAAATGACGCCAAGTTTAAATAAAAAACCTTTCAAAAAAACTTGTATGTATATATTTTAAAAAAAGTTGTATATACCAAATAAAAATTTGCTATATATTCTGCCTATAAAAGAGGTGATATCAGAAAATGACGCCAAGTTTAAATAAAAAATCTTTCAAAAAAACTTGTATGTATATATTTTAAAAAAAGTTGTATATACCAAATAAAAATTCGCTATATATTCTGCCTATAAAAGAGGTGATATCAGAAAATGAAGCCAAGTTTAAATAAAAAACCTTTAAAAAAACTTGTATGTATATATATTACGAAAAAGGATTATATTTATTGCGCTTATTGCGCTTACAGCTTTTTAACCAATAAGCATCGATAAGATTGTATTTAGTTATTTTTGCATCTTTATCTAGTTATTTATTTAAAAATTATATTCATATCTACAATTAGTTAATTTTTTTTAAATATACATTTTAAAATAATTGCATCTGTATCTAGTTATTTTTTTTATATCTGTATCTAGTTAAATAAAATAATTTTTTAAATAAAAGTATTTAATTCAAAAATAAAAAAATTTTTTAAATTTAATCAAAATAAAAAAATATTACAAAATTTCGCAAAAAACTTGGCGCTGCTGTACTGAACTATTAACTTACATAAGATTTGCATCGCAATACTTTAACATGCTCCTAATCATTCCAACATACTTTAATCTATAGTATATGTGACGTAATACTATAGTTTAGTTTGGAGTATTAGAGCGAGTAGGAGCATGTTAGAGCAAGCGATGCAAACAAATTTCGGCTCAAACAGGGCTTGTTTGTTTTAGCTGCACTGGGGCAGCTCTGGGTCTGCTCTAAACAAGATAATACAAAACAAACTATTTATCTGTCCTGTATTGTCCTGTGTAGAGCAGACCCAGAGCAGCCTCAGTGTAGCTAAAACGAACAAGCCCACAGACTAGAGCGACGAAGCGGCAAGTGGCGATGCTATAGCCAATCAACTTACAATTTTACCGTAAGAACAAGAGTTTAATTGGCTATCGCGTCGCCGTTTGCCGCTCTGGTCAGTTTGAGTCATTATAACACTTAATCATGTAAATTGTAAAATTATTGCTCATTTTTATTCTTTATAATATTTTAAGATGTATTTAACATGTAGTTCAGTACAGCAGCGCCAAGTTTTTTGCGAAATTTTGTAATATTTTTTTATTTTGATTAAATTAAAAAAATTTTTTTATTTTTGAATTAAATACTTTTATTTAAAAAATTATTTTATTTAACTAGATACAGATATAAAAAAAATAACTAGATACAGATGCAATTATTTTAAAAAGTATACTTAAGAAAAATTAACTAGATAGATATAAACACAAATATCATTTTTAAATTTAAATAACTAGATATAGAAGCAAAAGTAACTAGATACAGATGCAATTATTTTAAAATGTATATTTGAAAAAAAATTAACTAATTGTAGATATAAATATAATTTTTAAATAAATAACTAGATAAAGATGCAAAAATAACTAAATACAATCTTATCGATGCTTATTGGTTAAAAAGCTGTAAGCGCAATAAGCGCAATAAATATAATCCTTTTTCGTAATATATATACATACAAGTTTTTTTAAAGGTTTTTTATTTAAACTTGGCGTCATTTTCTGATATCACCTCTTTTATAGGCAGAATATATAGCGAATTTTTATTTGGTATATACAACTTTTTTTAAAATATATACATACAAGTTTTTTTGAAAGGTTTTTTATTTAAACTTGGCGTCATTTTCTGATCTGATATCACCTTTTTTATAGGCAGAATATATAGCGAATTTTTATTTGGTATATACAACTTTTTTTAAAATATATACATACAACTTTTTTTGAAAGGTTTTTTATTTAAACTTGGCGTCATTTTCTGATATCACCTCTTTTATAGGCAGAATATATAGCAAATTTTTATTTGGTTATATATACAACTTTTTTTGAAAGGTTTGTTATTTGTTAATATATATACATTTTTTTGTGCAAGATAAATTTTTTGGAAGGTTAATATATAATACCCATACAGCACACAAACGTTGAATCAATATCTAAAAAACGTAGAATTGTAACATTATGAATGTTTCAGCAACGTTGCGAAATATAGATTCAATGTTGAAAAAATATTGAAGAAATGTCTAATGTCCGCTGAATTGCAATGTCTGCAAGACAAGAAACATTGATTCAATATTGATTCAACATTTAATCAATGCAGAATTTATATATATTATACATTATAATAATGTTTTGAAAAATTTAACAAAATAAATGTTTAAAATTAATTTTTATTTAAATATATATATTACATTGCAGCATGATATATTTTATATTATTTTATATTATATTTTGATAATTATATATTATATCACTTGTTTTTTATTGAACACACAAATCATCTTAAATCGTCATAAATATTATCTTAAATCGTCATAAGTCATCTTAAATCGTCATAAATCATCTTCGGCATCATCGTGATTGCTGCATATCTGCATATTTTTGTTTTCATCAAGTGAAATAGAAGATTTTCTATAAATAAATAATAATTACATACATTATAGCAACACACTTTTTTATAGCTAATAAATAAATATATATTTGCATATTTATACATATTTATTGTTTATATATGTATATAAAGTTATATACATACTTTCTCTCTCGACGAGCTTTGGCCTGTACTAGCCATTTCGCTATAAATTTGGCAACTTTCTCCTCAGTCACGTCCTTGTAATGAATGCGGACAGTTTCTATTATAAATTTAATCAAATTAATACCAGTTTTCGATAAGCTGACAAATACTAAAAAAAATTTATAGTAATAATAAAAAATTTACTAAGTATGATTTTGTACAAAGTCAATTCCTGGAAAGCCTTTTTCTTTTTCATTCCGGCAAAACTGTACATTTCGGCCAAAGAGTTAGACATAAATTTTTTAAGTATATTAATAGTGCAAGAATGCACATCAACACCTCCTAGGCCTTTTAATGTATGTACCTATGATTATAAAGATAAATAATTTCAGAAATGTTCGAAGTGTTCTTGACATCGATTAACATTATTATTTTTAAATTAAATTGAGTTAGAAAATAACATACCATACTTTCAAAAAACTCATTGTCTTCCAATTTATTTTCTAGAGTATTAAGTGCTAATTCATCGCACAAAGGCAATCCCAATTCTTTTGTATTTAAAGTGTTAATATCCCCCTCACGTTTGTAATAAGAAATTAAACGACGTTCTTCAAGAATCTCCATCCTTTTATCTATCGTATTTATTTTATATAGAATAATATTTAGTTTGCGCAAAATTTCTTTTTGAAAATCTGTACAAAAAAATGAATTTTAAGTCTTTTATATGCAACAATAATAAAAAAATAAATAGGCTAATCAATATCAGCAATAATAAATAATGATTTCGTGTAAGAAACAGTTATCGGTTCAAAACATTTTGCATATTTCATATATTATTAATAATTTCTAAAAAAGGGATATTTTATTATCTTAAAATGGTATTTTTTTTTATATGATAAAAACATATATTATAAATATTTAGTCTTAGTCTCGGTGTCCAAAGAGAAAACAAACAAATAAAAACTCAAATCATAAAGATAACTTAGTTGTAATAAATATTAAAAAATGATTTTTTTGCAGATTTATTTCTGCTTAACAATTTCTCCATTTAAAAAAGAAAAGTTGTAAAAAATTATTTGTTTTTATTATTCTCAACTGACAAAATATTTACCTGTATTATATGATAGAGATTGTTGTTTCGAGCATAAGATGTCAGATTCAATGTTATCAGAAGATATCTTTGAACCATGTTTTTTAAAATCATAAAGTGATGAACTTGCCATAAAAGTACTGTTTTCTTGAAGTTCATTGTTACACTTCTGTTTCAATATGTTTTCCGGTACGCTCGAAATAGTGTTTGACTGTTCCTTTGCTATTTGCAATATGGGCAAAGGCGGTATTTCTTTACAGGTTTTTTTTTGCTTGTGACATGATTCATTTTCGGAATCAGAAGTATAGTAATTTCTTTTCTTTGCTCGCTTACGTCTAGATATTTTTTTTTCAATGTCATTTTTCTCAGAATCAATATCGGAAAATTGTTCAGCGATTTTCAATTTTTTTATGCCATTTGCATGTGTATCTAAAATAATATAGTAATTAATGAAGTACTTGCCTATTGCTTACCATACAGAAAGAAATTGACAGCTGATATAAAGTTAAAAAGATACAACAAATTTTTCTCTCTCTTTATAACATCAATTTTAGCGAAAATTTTCTACTAGTGGGGGAAAAGTACACATAAATGTAAATGTCAATATACACATCATATATATATAAACACATTAAAAAAAAAAAAAAGACATTAATTAATAAGTTAAAATGTGAACTTAATAATGTTAAAAATACAGTACCTGTTGTACCAAAAATTCGTAATATATTATATGACGGCCATATTAATGGATTCGGATCTTCTTGATTAAAAATAGCCTGATTAATCTTTGCTTGTTTTGTATAACTTGGTCAATAACATTTTTTATTATCACAATAAATCCATGACGTGGGGGCAAGTTGGATCCCATCCTCGAACTCCACAATCGAAAATATTCCCATTTTATTTATGAATTGAAACACTATGTAACAAAGATAAAAAATACTATTGTTAGACCAAAATAAACTTCATTATTATAAGTAACAAAATATGATAAAAATCGAGAAACAGATATTATATTTATAATAGTATATTTATAGTATATTACATAGTATATGGATGTTAGAAGAAATAATCAATAAAGTATGTAGATAAGAAAAAATGTATATATACAATAAATTTATTCGCGTATAAATCATTAAATTATTTATTTCAACTAGTGAGGATTTTATGAAAATTGGATGTATGGATTCGAGTACGTTTTTTATTTTGAATCTGTTGATATGTTTGGTTTGGTTGATAGTTATTCTGCAATTGGCGTACCTAATTCAGAAATATGTCGAGGTTTATTTTCCAAATACATTTTTATGTATTTGTCCATATTTAATGACCATGAATTCTGCGCAAAAAAATTATTACTTTTAATATCAATAATCTGTACATATATATATGTGTGTGTGTGTAATTTGGATAGATATAGAATTGATGCTAGATCATAAAATTACATGAAAAATTAATATAAGAGATAGCATATATACATGCTAGATCATAAAATTACATGCAAAATTAATATAAGAGATAGCATATATGTATACTGAATTTAAAATTATAATAAAAGTATGTAGCAAATTAATAATGTACATTTTGTAGACTTACTTTTTAAAATATAAAAAAATTTTTTGTTTTTCAACATTTTACAAAAGGAAAAATTGTCTTAAAATTTGTTCAAGAATATGGCATTGCAAGGACAGTACATTGTTTTGAATCACCCTGTATATTTATATTGCAAAAGTCTCGCATACAAGCAAGCAAATGCGCGTCAAGATTATTATTATTTTTACATTATGTAGTATGTAATAGCGGAAACATAAATAATTTTTTATTGTACCGCATCAGCCATAATTTCCCTGCTATTTTTGATATAGGATATACATGTAAGTTTACATCTTTTGTAACAATTGCGATATTAAGCATACGTGATGCTATTGGAGACAAATATACGTTTCCTATCGGTATTAATTTTGCTCCAATTACGTAAATTCTATTATTATCATAGCTTTCAATAATATTAGAAATTACTATAGCTGTACCATCATTTAAAATACAAGTATTATTTCTTTTATCTTTACAATGTATTGCATATAGATCGTTAAAACATCGTTTATATTGAACTTTTACTCTAATTTCATCAGAGAGTGGTCCATTAAAATGCACATTCTTAAATAAAAATTTATTTCCTTGCAAAAATCGTTTACTTGTTGTTGACTCATAACCTACTATTAGATTTTCTTCATATCTTCGTACTAACTGTTGAAGGGGTTTTTCATTTTTTCTTAAATGTCTCTTTATAGTTGACATATAATTTTCGAAGCGAAATGCACTAAACATATCTAACGGACCGAACTTCTTAACATCGGCACATATATGTAACATATTATGTATGTTATAAGTGACATATTCTTTGCCGTAGATAATAGAAAACGTTGTGACAAAATGCTCTAATAAGCTCTGTGCATAATCTGTATATTGTGTAATCAGAGTAGGATTGACAAGAATCGTAATAGCTACATGTAGTGTAAGAAAATAAACGTACATATTTTGTGATAAATGATTTTTTAATACGATTGGCCCGGTATACAGCAAAAATTGTCTGTATTTAGTTGCTTTCCATTGCAGAGCATGTTTGAGACCTCGTGGTTTTTGAACAAAATCATTTGGACATCTTTTTTTAAACAATTCTAGTATTTCCGATATTTTCGCAATTGTACGTGAGCCTAATCGCACATTATTGGGTCCTTTTAACCAAAGCCACAATAATTTTTTCATCACCCCCAAGCAAATTAAATGCATATAATCTAATGGTACATTTGTTACCAATCCAAAATTGGGAATTTCATTTAAAATAGATATACCACTTTGAAAATCTTTGTATTCTCCATTCTTAAACTTGTTGTCAGTTCTTAGAGCATTCTGTAATGTTCCTCCCGGAAAGCAAACCTTTGACTCAATCCACTCCCCTCGAATAGTGCATTTCCGACAACAATTGTAACCAGTATGCTGTTTAATTGATAAAACATAAGCTGCAGCAGGAGCGTCACAAATTAAAGCGGAGATATTAATTGTAATTTGTATGTTATTATATAAAAATCCATTTCGATTTAATTTGACAGCTTCATCAACAAATGGTCGCAAAAATTCTTCAGCATGTGTTGGCTTATTTTTTCCACAAAAACATCCGACAATATAAACTTGTTTAGAAACATTATCCGAGCATAAAATTGGCCAAAAAACTGAGCCCTCAATATTTTTTGACAATGGCAATCTATCAATATTAATTAAAAGACAAACAGTTTCATCGTTTCTAATGTTTTTACGATGTTTCAATAATGCTTCAAGAGCTCTTTTTAAACCAAAATGATAATAATTGCCTCCACTTATAGGCACAATATTTGTCGTTCTAGGCGTTTGTAATAAACTTCTGCTATCTTTTGGAAAGTTACAACTTGTATACTTATTTAAGATAGGTAATAGTGCATTAATGGCATTATGAGGAATTCTAAATTTAATGGCCCATTCTTGAATTTCGCGTTTGAATTCGATTTCATTATCTAAAAGAATTCTATCGAAGTTTGTAGACAAAGAATTATTCAAGCTATTTGAATTGCCTTCGCTATAACTTTTATCATTGTTACTGCTCATTGTCATATCATTGTTATTATCGTCACTAATGTTAAGTACTACTTTATGATTGCCATCACATTGAACCGATTCATTAAACGTTTTTTCCTCCAACTGAATAGCATTTCTCTCTCTAAATATAAGTAAATAAAGATAATTAAGTAATGAATGTAAATATCTTCAATTAAACTAAAAGAACTTTAAATTAACATTTTATAAAAGTAATCTGACTATTAACGATATCATATTAACATAATCTATAATAATTGTTTATGACAAAAACAATTTTTTTTTAATTATACTTAAAAATTATATTTATTTACATCAATATGATATCACAGACGTTTCGGCCTTGGCTTAGGCCTTTCTCAATGTGATTAAAACGGTTTTGTTACATTGTAACGATGCAGCCCGCTGCATCGTTACGGCTACGGACCGTACATCGTCCGTAGCCCACCAAGGGCGCAGCGCGCGCCGATAAATTTCGCATCAAAAACAGCGGCGGTCAACCGCCGAAAATCCCCCACACCCGACCGTTCCGAAATTCCGTATTGTGGGGGACTCGCCGCCGAAACCGCCGATGCTTGCCGATTTGAAACCATTCGGCCGCCAGCCGGGTATAAAAGAGGCCCGGCTGTACGTCTTCTCACCAGACTCCGTTCGCTGATCGACAGCGAACAAACCTGCTACGAGTGTCCTCGTAGTCCCGACCGAGCATACTCGGACTCTATGCCTTTACCAGCACACGAGAATCCTCGTGTACCGCCGAGCGTCCTCGGTAATCTTTGCTCCCGCATACGAATATCTTCGTATACCCCGTCGAGCGTACTCGATTCCTCTAGGCCACCAAACTTTGTACTGCGGGTATTTCCGCGTACCTAGCCAGGTCGTCATTCTACAATCCGTCTCCGTACGAGCATCCTCGTACTCCCGCCGAGCATAATCGGCAGCCTACACCCTAATACCGCGTTTATTCACCGGGATTTCGAAAGCCGTAAATCCGTCCGGCCGGTTAAACCACGTCGACCAATCCGCGCCGCCGAATGGTCCGCGCCGATCTACGATCGAACGGACTCGCGATACCACCACGAACGTACTCACCGACGAGCGTTGTACCAACCGTTGCGACACGATCGCCCGCGCTTGCGCTCTCGTCGACCGCACCAGGACGCCTCACGTCATTCTTTATATTTTCACCCTTATTTCCACGTCGCTTTTGTAATAATTTTACACCGCTCTAAATAATTATTTCACCGCTGTCTAAATAATTATTTCGCCGCTACCGATACTTCGCGTCTAACTGCACATTGCTTCCGTTTCTATCTTTGCGCCGCTTTAAAAATAATTATTTCAGCGTTGCTCAAATAATTATTTCACTTGCCGATACTTCACGTTTATTTTCACGCATTTACTTTACGCCGCATTAAATAATTATTTCGCAATCGCTCACATAATTATCTCACTGCTACCGATACTTCGCATTTATCTACACATTTCGCTTGTATATTCTTTCGCATCACAATTTCACATCGCATGTACACACACAGTCATCAAACATATCTAACTGAATAAACACGATTTCTAATCTATCATTAATTAACCGCTTATTTTCTTTGACACACCCCCAACCGACCGAACCTGGATTCCGACGAGCTGTCCCGCGCACGAAAAGCTCACACGGTTTCAACATTAAAATATGGAGCGTGAAATTAACATAATATCTTATTAATACAGTTTTTTACTATAATCTAAAAAGTAATAGTTTCTGACCATAGTTGGTTTATATCTTGACTATGGTTTTTAACACTCTGTTGTGCCCTTGGTGATAGGGCACGGGTTCGGGATCTGCCAAGGAGTTAGGCCGGGAATCCGGGAATAATCCTTTTTTGTTCTTCTTAATAAAAAAACAATCTCCCATATATTTATTGGCTTCTTGATTTATTACAAGTTCCCTTACTTCTATGTAATCTAGGTTCCGTCAGGAATCCTTGCCTTAGTGTAGTATCACGGAGCCCCAAGTTATTCTTATTCGCTTTTAGCGGATTGTTATAATTCGCGTTCTTCTAGATTTGTGGTCCCAACGGACATACGTCCGTTTCTTGTGAATGATAGTTTTAGACCCGCCGTCGTGATCTCGCGACGGCGATTTTATATCTGTGAAACTGCACTTGATTGCAGTTTTAACGATCTAACTTGCTGACGAAATTCGATCGTTCGTCAGCATTGTCGCGTAAAAAGTGAGTTAGGTTTTAATTTTCGCTGCGCGCGTTATCCGGTGTCTCGCATGAGCTGGAAACTGAATATTAGATATCTTAATCTGATATGCAATAGATATTTTCTTATATTTTATTAATATATATATATTTTATTTTTAATAATTGGTTGTGGTTCTTTGGACCCACAACAACTCTTTTACAAAGTCTCAACTAAGTTGAAATTGAGAATTGACACATGGCTAAAAAATGACCATCCAATTTTTCTTAATAAACTCTTATTCTTATTGGGACTCCTTTTACATTCACTGATGGTTTTTTTGAACAAGTAACATATAATTCATACCGCATCGATCGCCGGATTGCGTTTATATATCACCGTTTCAACATGCGTCGGAGAGAAATTGCGAATGAGAATAGATAATGCGAACATTACTTTTTAGATTATAGTAAAAAACTGTATTAATAAGATATGTTAATTTCACGCTCCATATTTTAATGTAACAAAACCGTTTTAATCACATTGAGAAAGGCCTAAGCCAAGGCCGAAACATCTGTGATATCATATTAATGTAAATAAATAAATAAACGCGAACATCTAGCTTAGGTTCTTAACAGCTTTATACTCTTCTTATCTTTTAGGATAAAACTAAAGAGCCGATTAATATATTTTTTTAATTTTAAAAATTACACTTTTATTTACTCCAAATATACACATAATCTAATGGTATATTTTTCAGTAAATATTATTAACAGTGACATTGCATTGTTATATTTTCCACTCAACAATGTAAGTGTAATATAAAATATATTGTATATAACAGTTATATTTTTGAGTAGAAAATTACAACATTAATGTATACTGGATCGAAAGAACTAGAAAATAATTCATCTAACAATTCATCATTAAATCATGACACAAATATAACACATACTGTATTACTTCATTTTTGGTGTAAATATTATTCTGTACATCAGACCAATGTGAGCATCCTGGCATATTTAATAACATATCGTAATCAAACTGGGTTTCCTGATCGATTATACGTCTTAAGTGCCGTTCTGAATATTTTTTTACCTTTTTATTCGGTTGAGTAGTCATTATATTTATTTTCTATTCAAAAATTAATTAAGTAATGTGTATAGAACATTTTAGATCTTACAATTAGAAGTGATTTTATATATACAGATTGGACCATTTCAATCTATCTACATTCTTTCTTATCTTGGTTGACAAAAACCATATATAAATATATAGATAGGAACTAAAAGTTACATGTAAAAGTTTATATAAACTTCTCTAATCTTTTAATTAAGATTACAAATAAAAGTTTCATATTATAAATAATATGTAATGAGCAAGCACATAACCTCTTTATCATTCTCATTAGCATTCTTTTTTCCAGTACAAAAATACAAAATACAGCTTTTTGCAATATTCATGCATAATATACATAACCTCTAAAACCGGTTAATTACACTACTGTACTTTGAAAGTTATACATAGATTTATTGAAAAAACAGGAAGAATAACATAACAAAAAAGAAAAAACGAGAAACTTACAAGTCTAGATGTAATTATGTGTGAGATAACTCTTTGGGTCCGAAGCACTCTAAAAAAAAATTAACCACACTGTTATTATTTCATTTCACAGAAAGACAAATCATGTATATATTTGATATAAAATATAAATACCTGCTTTTAACTCTTTTCCGATATAGAAATACTTTGAACAACGCAGCAGATAATTATATCGCACTATAACACACCACGTGCACACAAGAAGCGAACTTCGAAACGAATCACAGAACTCGAGTTAGTTAGATCGCAAAAAACTTGGCGCTGCTATAAAATAGCCTTCATTGCTCTATAATATTTTAAGATGTATAATAATATTTTAATAGCCTTCATTGCTCTATAATATTTTAAGATGTATAATAATATTTTAAGGCTATTTTATAGCAGCGCCAAGTTTTTTGCGAAATTTTGTAATATTTTTTTATTTTGATTAAATTTGAAAAATTTTTTTATTTAACTAGATACAGATATAAAAAAAAATAACTAGATACAGATGCAATTATTTTAAAAAGTATACTTAAGAAGAATTAATTAGATAATTAACTAGATATAAACATAAATATCATTTTTAAATAAATAATTAGATATACATGCAACTTTTTTTGAAAGGTTCTTTATTTAAACTTGGCGTCATTTTCTGATATCACCTCTTTTATAGACAGAATATGTAGCAAATTTTTATTTAATATATACAACTTTTTTTAAAAGTACAATTTTTTTGGAAAGGTTTTTTGTGAGAAAAACTTTTTTTTAATATAATATATTTTTGAAAGTACAGTTCTTTGAAAAGGTTTTTTATGAGGAAAACTTTTTTTAAAAAAACAATTTTTTGGAAAGGTTTTTTTATGAGGAAAACTTTTTTTTAATATAACAAGGCGTGTACTTGGCGCCCTTTTTTTACCTTTTTTTAAAAAAAAGGTTTTTTGTGAGATATCATTTCTTTTTTTTAGTAAAAATAATTTTAATAAATATGATTCTTTTTTTTAGTAAAAATAATGGTAATAATATCCCACCATCACTCCCGTCATATTTTCAATACGACGATCCTCTTTTTGATTATAGAAATCTTAATTTATACAAACCTAATAATTTTTTTTTATATTTTACAACATGTTTTATAAGAAAATTATTAGTGATCATAAAAAGGTTATAAAAAACTATCTGTATTTCTAAGTTATTGCGTTTTTTTCATATATAAAAACAGATTACTTTTGATCAAATTTCTGTAAGAATGACAAAAACATCTTTAGCACCTCTAGACCATTGTCTTTTTTTAATTAGCGTATCGTCAGCTTCAATCCAAGTGTTAGACATTTCTTCTCTATAAACATTACATACCTGCCGATTCCACCAATGTGCACAAAGTACACTTTCTGTCCACTAACTACAGAATACTAACAAGGGAACGTTCACAAGTGTCCCCTCCCCCGATTTGATTTTCCTTGAAATATGTTGTAAAACATACAATTTGAGGAGACACGTATTTTTTTATAGCGGCCCTAACTCAAATTTAAGGGATCAAACACTTCTTTGAAAAAAAAACGGTTTTTTTCTTTGTGTGTAACTATCGCCAAAACCGTAGGAGATAAAAAAATATTTCAAATAGAAGTTGTATGGCTTGTAATGGACTTTATAACTGTGTAGTTAAATTTTCAAAAAATGAAATTTTTTTTAATTTACCCCCACCCCTTGTTATTATTTTTTCGAATTTCAAAATTTTTGTAATGACAAAAGTTGTAGCATTTTTTACGCTGAATTCAACCATATATGATTTTATTATGTTTCGAAATCACATCTTTCAAAAATGAGTCATCAATATCACATTATATGCGTCGCGCTGCATGACCGTTTATACCGCACTTGTGTTGTGCATAGTCGCAAAATAAATATAAAAATGACATGTTAATTTATATTTGAGAAAGAAAAGTTAACTAAAATTGTTGCTAAAGCATCTCTTTCACATTACACTCTTATAGATAATCGCTGCATTTCGTGCGCAGCGCGTTGTTATATGCAAGTTAGCTATCAGCGCATATTACACTTTGAAGTTTTGCTTGCAGTGACCACGGGAAAATAATTTATGAAACGAAAACAGTGAATGAATTAATCTATTCAACATATATCTACCCTGACTCTACCTTCTTGGCCCGACTTGACTGAGAATGAAATAAAATATAAAATTCTGTACAGTTTACTCTTTTTCAATAATTTTAATATACTGTGATTCTACATGCTATTACATTCCACTAAATTACTACGATTTTTTTAAACTATGGTATATAAAATGTATATTATAAGTATAATTATAATATATATAAATAAGCTTATATATATATAAAAGCTTATTTATTGTATCAATATATTATAATTATACTTATAATATACATTTTATATTTCAAGATTTTATATACCATAGTTTAAAAAAATCGTAATAATTTAATAGAATGTAATAGTATGTAGAATATATCGCAGTATATTAAAATTATTGAAAAAGAGTATGTACAGAATTTTATTCATTGTCAGTCAAGTCGGGCCAAGAGAGTAGAGTCAGGGTGGATATATGTTGAATAGATTGATTCATTCACTGTTTTCGTTTCATAAATTATTTTCCCGTGGTCACTGCAAGCAAAACTTCAAAGTGTAATATGCGCTGATAGCTAACTTGTATATGACAACGCGCTGCATACGAAATGCAGCGATTATCTATAAGAGTGTAATGTGGAAGGGATGCTTTAGCAACAATTTTAGTTAACTTTTCTTCCTTAAATATGTGATAACATGTCATTTTTATATTTATTTAACGACTATTGCGCAACACAAGTGCGGTATAAACAATGCGTCATGCAGCGCGACGCATATAATATGATACTGATGACTTATTTTTGAAAAATGCGATTTCGGAACATAATAAAATCATATATGGTTGAATTCAGCGTAAAAAATGCTACAACTTTTGTCATTACAAAAATTTTGAAATTCGAAAAAATAATACCAAGGGGTAAGAGTAAATTAAAAAAAATTACATTTTTTGAAAATCCAACTACACAGTTATAAAGCCCATTACAAGCCATACAACTTCTACTTGAAACATTTTTTTATATCTCCTACGGTTTTGGCGATAGTTACACACAAAGAAAAAACTCGTTTTTTTCAAAAGGGTGTTTCACCCTTTAAATTTGAGTTAGGGCCACTATAAAAAAATACGTGTCTTCTCAAATTGTATGTTTTACAACATATTTCAAGGAGAATCAAATCGGGAGGGGACACTTGCGAACGTTCCCTTTAAGAGTGTTGTCAGCATGTGTGTTGCTACACTTCTGCACTTCAAGACGAGAAAATTTTTTTTATAAAGAATACTATTATTTTGATATACACTATCTCTATTCGTCTCCACAACACGTTACATATACATTTTACGACCGATATTAATTATATCAATGTGATTAGTATCATCAAAGCTGCGAGCTGACAGGTCTGAGCGCCGCCATGTTGGAAAAGAACAGACATCTTTTAGAAAAAGAAAGGAAAGAAAAAAGACGCTCTTATGCGGGAATCGACATTTCACGAGATGTAGAAAAGGACAACCATGTCGCATTTTGATGCTTCTAGTTGACAAAGGAAAAACTTATATATTAGAGAAGGATGACGAACAGACGACGACGACGACCAAGACTTACATAGATTTCGGCATATTTCGACTTTGGCAAACTTTGGCAATTAATATATTTTTTTAGAAAGCATGTACAAAAAAAGTAAAGATACTTTTATTATGTAAATCGCATGTGCTCTATCGATTGAGCCTATTATAAATTCGATCGGTCCACGCATTATTGAGATATGAAAATCTCGACTCCTATCAGCTCATGTGCTCGCGTAAAGATACACGGTCGGTCTTGCGCTGCGCGTGAACTTGGCGCGAGACACTACCGTGTCTCTTGATTAGATACGGTGTGACTCTGAGAGGTCTGCCCTCTTACGGTAATCTGGTTCGGAGCAGAACAACGAGTTGAGTCGATCCGATCAAACGGTTAGATTAGACCGACGACGTGCCTCATTATTTAAAAGAAGGATCATGTGTGTGTGTGTGTGTGTGTATATATATATATATAAAACTTTAAAAATTTAAAAAAAACCAACAAATTAATATACATATTTAAATTAATATATTTTTTAGAATTTTATATGATATAATAAATTATATATATATATAATTATATTATTATTTCTTATTAATAATTATTGTAATAATTATTATATTATTTCAAAAGATAATAATTTTTAAATGTTGTTTCTACGTTATAGCAACATTTAATAATCAATATAGAAAACTCAACATAGATTCAATGTTGAAAAAACCTTTACACTTCAACATTTAACATTGCAACGTCTCAGCAACGTTATTTCAACTTTCTGTGCTGTATGGGATATATACGACAGCTTTTTTTTGAAAGGTTTATATATACAACAACTTTTTTTGGAAGGTTTACGTGTATACAACAACTTTTTTTTGGTATACAATAACTTTTTTTGGAAGGTTTGCGTGTGTTACGTCCTGATAGATGTAGAATTTTTTTCGTTGGGCTCGGCGATCGACGTAAACGGACCTGACCGCACGAGCCGAGCGGCACGTTTAGGACTTGCGACGGGTCAGCGACTGGAAGAGTCGTTTTTACTCCGTCAACAAGTCAACCGCTCGTGGTTCCCTTTTTGGGTCAAGGAATTGAATCCCTATTACCCGGGGCGGAACCTTTGTGCGCAATTTGAGAGGGAAGGTGTGAGGGGGTGACGAACGAGGAGGGTGTGGTTAAATAAAAAAAAAGAACAAAGTTTAATTTACTAAAGACAACATTTTAATTCGATTAAATTTATAATTACGATACAAAACTCAACTCTTATTCACACGTGTTTTATATTTCTATTAGTGTATTTTTCACAAGTGTGTGTGTGTGTGTGTGTGTTATTCCTCAGGGGAGAGGACTAAGTTTAGGAAATCAAACCCTGTGAATTCAGGGTTTGGAAGATGGGGAGGAGCCGCGACGTATTCGATGGTAGTGGCTTCGGAGTTGACGGATATGTTGTCGAACTCCGGATCGTTTCGTGGGAATTCCTCCAGTTGAGCCTCTACTGGAGGAGGATGGAAGCGAACAGGCGAAGGGGGTCTGTACTCCAGGAACTCTTCAAGAGACGGAGAGATAGACCTAGGAGAAGGAAGTAGAGGAAAGTCGAACACGGGAAAGGGTTGAGGAGGTGGTTGAGGAAATTCCTGAGAAATCGGTGATAATGGAGGAGGTTGGTCTGTTTGCGTGTGAGTGCTTGTACGGGCGTTATTAAATGGGGTGTGTCGCCTAATTCTAATGGGTCTTACGGTGACCCTCGCAGCGTATCTAACGTATGGCGGGAGGAATATAGCTAAACAGAGAGCAAATGCCGAGAGATCCGAGCGGTTCCGACGATTGTTGGGTCGCGGCGAATGTTTAGTTCTCACTGACAAATAACACAAAAACAGATTTTTAACCGAAATAGGGACGGATTACATAAAAAGAAATAAGAGAATACTAAAGAGAGGAGGAAAAAAAAACAAATGAACTAACTTACTCGTTGTAGGATAGTTTCAAGTCGGGTTGACTATGTTCGGTGGTTCTGAGCAGGCGCCCCGTTGAGGGAAGGCGTTATGTGAGCGTCGGACCCCTTTTTTTGTAAACGCGTGGGCACCCTGCTGCGGGATGGTGTCGTCAGGGTGATGGGCCTTCTACTTGAGATGCACCACGAGACGATCGCGACAAGGTATCAACTGACTTTACTCTTTGATTCGCGCCCCCGAACTACTCGAAAAACTGTTTGAGCTAAACGGAATAACTGCGCAAAACTGCTTGAAAAACTGTGTGTGATTGTGTCCGGAGCCACCAGAACACGGGTTTTTATACTTTTTCTTTGGGGTAGATCCCTTTGGAAAATCTTAGGTTTTTGGAGCGGGGATCGAATAGGAATTAGTCTTGCGAGAAAATTTTTAATGTGGGGGAAGATGGCGTCATTTTTAGCTAATAGGATTGAATTTAGATGACTAGGTTACTTGAAATGAGATAGGAAGAAAGAGGCCCTAACGAATAAGGAATAGCGTCGTTTCGGGTCCATATATGATGGGGGTAGGTTTTTGAGGTGGCGTAACCCGGTTGGTGTTAATTAGTATAGGTGGGGTGCATCTCAGTGTCTTAAGATCTGGGTGGGCGTAGTCTTTAGACCATACGATGGAATGATGGGTGGTCTATAGAAGTGCTTGCCCCGATTCTCGGCTTTCGGATTGGGTGGTTAAGAATCGGTATATAAGTTCGCAAAGCCTTGGGTCACTGATCTAATAAATTTGACAGTTTACGACTGTCGCGTGCCCTTGGTGTCGCGTGGAGAGTGCGACTAATGCATCTCGGTTTTCCAGACCTACTAAACACGTGCGCCGTATCAGGTGTCGCGCCTTCTCGGCATGCGACTGCGGTCATTCCCCGATCGTTACTCGGTAAAACCCTATCTACTAGCTAGAGTTCCCGTAGGTGGAATCCAAGAGTATGACTAGTTGGTGCCAGTTTTTTCTTTTTATCTCTTACTCTAACCGTCTGGAGTTGGTTAAGGACTCCAGCTACCGCGAAGTTTTGACTTTTACGGTTTTTCTGGCGACGATAGGCACGCTGAGCGGCCAAGGTATTTTGAAATATCCATGCTATTTTTCTCCGTGAGAAGATTCGAGCTCCTGGTGTCTCATGAGAAAAACAGCTCTGGCGTTATAATATTTCTTAAGAGTTTTGTTGGTTCCGCGTTTACTAGGTCTGGTATTTAATGAAAAGAAAAGAATCGTGTAGTCTGATCAGGACGTAACACGTGTATACAACAACTTTTTTTTGGAAGATTTGCGTGCACTTGGCGCCTTTTTTTTACCTTTTTTTAAAAAGGTAATTTGTTGATTGATGGATATTGTTTCTTTTTTTCAGTAAAAATATTACTAAATATATAAATTTTATATTGATATTTCAGAGTGAAATAACAATTGTGAAATAATTAATTAGATTTTGCTAAAGAGTCCCACCACCACCCCCGTCATATAAAACGGTCCTCTTTGATTAATGTTGTAATAATATAAAGTTATATATAATTATGTAAATATCAAACAAATCGTTTCTAGGCCATTGTATTTGTTTAATATTTAAGCGTCATTGGCTTAACTTTCTTTATTTTCTTTTTTTTACATATATTTGATTATCCATAAAGATTTTCGTCATCAGTGAACATATTTTAATAAAATATTTGATTATATATGACAATTCTTTTTACCATTTATTATCAAAAGATATGATCAAATAATACCACCAATTACTTATCAATTTTCTGTAAGAAAATGATACAGATATCTTTAGCGCCTCTAGGCCATTGTTTTTTTCTAATTTGCGCATCGTCAGCTTCAATCCAAGTATTAGACATTTCTTCTCTACATATACTTGTGTAATGACCATTTTCGATACATGATCCATGATGGAATATAGCACTCATAACTTTGTAGAATTGTCCAGCAATATTTATATTAGTTGTTGGGACAGCACGTAAAGTAAACTTATCTGTTTTTGTTGATATACCGTCTTGAATTGCTATTAAATGCATGACAATTATATCTCCGGTTAATATTAATTCACTTTTACATAATATGTCATTTCCTGTACAATTTTCACATGATTCGTTGTGTAATTGACACCAATGAGAAAATGTTACATTTAATAATTCATTAAGATCAAAACTTTTTTTCTTCCGTTTATTAACAGAAATTGAAAGAAGGATATTTTTATTAACAATAGTCGTCGTATCATGACAATTTTTACATCGTTTAATGGAAGTGACTTGATGCTCAACTAAATTTTTTATATAATCGTATTTCGTGCAAAGAGCTATAAGAAATTCACATGCATCTCGTTTAACATTTTTGGAGAAAAATTCTCCTAAACTTTGTCGTATTACATATGTATTCAAGTTAGGCAGTTTGTTTTCATATTGATTTATTAAAATACCTAAAATACTTAATTTATCATACTCAAATATTAGTTTTCTAATAACATTTAAATGTAAAAAGCATTGCAATACTGCATTTGCATAACACGAACCCTTATCTATATTTTGAAAACCATGTGTGACCCAAGTAATATTTTTTCGAACTTTTTTATGTGATTCTTGAACAGAACTAATTATTTTGGGTTGTACCCATAAAATATCTTTTATTTTACGATACTTTTCTTTTGAAACAGAAATTATATCTGTTTTGGATTTGTGTATTCGTTTTAATCGATTATATTCAACAATAGCTTCTTCACTAGCTTCTATAGATGAAGGGTCAAAATTGATCAAATGCAATCCATCTGAAGATGTTACTCGTGACAATGCAACATAAACTTGGCCGTGACTAAATACAGAATTACCTATGTCCATAATAGCATTCTGCAAACTCAGGCCTTGGCTTTTATGAACAGTAATTCCGTAACTTAGACACAATGGAAATTGTTTTCGAATAACATATGCTTTCTCCATCACCGCAAATTTGACATTTACTCTTTCAATTAAATATTCTAAACCTGATGGCAAAAGAAGCTTAATTTTTTCTATATAACCGTTAGAAATATCTTGTACAACTGAAATGACTTTAGCAATTGTACCATTAACAAGACCCAAACTAGCATCAATATTACGCCTTATCATAACTTTTGCCCCAATTTTTATAACAATTTGTTTCGAAAGCCCAGCTGTTTTAGAATTATCATCATCATTATTTTCCAACACTTTTAATATTTTCTTTTTTATATATGGAATACATTCGATTGTATCTTCAGCAATTAATAATATTTCTTTCGAAGCAATACGACTTAACATTGCAGCATTCAAAACGTCACACATGTGACAAGTGGGCAATAAACAAACGGTATCTGATGGCAAATTGTTAATAAAATCACATAATTCAATTAATCTAGATTCGAAGGAATCTTCTGTAAAAGATATTTTCTTATTTTCAAAAATTTCATAATCAGACTTTGTTAATAAACCAATACGAATTCTTGACAATAATTCACAATAAGACTCATCTTCTTGCTGGCGCATATTAATTGTCAACTCATCGTAATCAAATAATGTAGTCCACAAATTTACAGTCTGTAGGCAACCGATATATTTGTTAACTTTTTCATTTGACAAATCTTTAAAGACAGAATCTTCATGTACAGGAGGCAATTGAAGCAAATCTCCAAACAAAAGAATATGCCTTTTACCAAACCAGCCATCATCACAATCACTTGAATCAAATATTTCAGACAATCGAAGATGTATGTACATTAAAGTCAAATTAGATATCATTGATACTTCATCGATTATAAAAAGAATAGCATCTTTAAGTTCCGCTCGTAAAAGTTTTAACACATGATCAGACAATCGTTTATATTTAGGAGTATTACCATGTTCAACAGGTAATTGAAGCAATCTATAAACTGTCAAACCGTCTATATTAAACGCTGCTATGCCAGTAGGTGCTGCTACAGCAGTATCTTTTTTGAGATTTTGTTTTATCCAGCACTTAACAGTTTTAATTAAATAACTTTTTCCAGTACCACCTTCTCCACTAACATATAATCGCAATATTGATTTATCTGACTCTATAATAGTAATAACTCTATCGAATACTCTTTTTTGATCTATATTTAATTTTGCAATCATTTCTGATACATCAATATCTTTAATATTTTTATCACCGAGATCCTTAAAATCTTGCATCGCTTCACCAGCTTCTATATTTTGAACACCTATTGGATTGTCAGGATCATCTTGCGACTCATGTTTTTGTACTTCATCTAAATGTTGCTGCACTAACTCTTTAGCATTTTCAAATGCTTTTTGCAATTCTTCTAGTTTTTTGTGATATTGTAATGCTTCTGTTAAATGTAGTTTTACCTTGTGAAATGATTCTGCATAAGTATCACATCCATTTCTAAGCTCTTCTAATTCTCTCCACGGTTCGAACAGAAGTAATAACGCAAAGAAATACTTTTCCGGTTGTGTATTAACATTATATCTATAATAATTAATAAGATATCCACGCTGTCGTCGTCTAAGATATCCATTTTTAAATTTATAGAATTCAACAAACTTATTTTGTGGTTTGATTTTTGTAATATCATACCATTTTGCAAACTCATAAAGAGACATACATTCTAATTCTTTTGGTCTCTCTGGATAGTGGTTATCTATCAAAGATTCACAAAATATATCTGTCGATTGATCATCAAGTACTTCAATCTCTTTACGAGTTTTCAATTTCCTACATCTTATTCGATTAACATCTAACCATCTAATAGTTGTATTTGGATCAGTTCCATATAAAGCAATACCCAGTAATGTATCAGCAGCTTCAAGAGCTCCACATTCTCTATTACTCGTGAATCGCAAGGCAATACTCCAAAGATAGCTCATCAATGATTTATTCGTATTAATAATAGTATCAGACAACTCACATTTTCCCGCTTTATTCATATATTTAGTAATGTACCAGGTAAGCAGTGACGACTTTTCGCCAATAAATTGTATATCCATATTTCCTTCCCATGCAGTAAGAAGAACAGGATTATAATCATTTATATTACTTTCATCTTCAGTTCGCGGAAGATCATAAAGCCTGCTTCTATGTTTTAATTGCTTTCTACCTGCTATGGCAGTTGTGACATCTCTTATACTTAACGTCTCAGTGACAGGACGAGGAAATCCAAAACGACATCTCCGAACAACTTTACGTCCAACTTTTTTAGAACGGAGACAGTAATCATTATGTTTGTGTCGTTGATGCGTATTAACACGTCTATACAATAATAGTGAAATATTTTTATCTGGCATTTTACAGCTTATATATTGTAAAATAAATTTGGAAACTTCTTCAATAGAAGATTCACCAAGAATTGGAGCATTTTTTATCCAAATTAATAAATGAAAATGTTGTATGCCGCTACCTTGGTATTCTCGTCGCCAAAAATAATGAGTGACTTCTCCGATCGGATGATCTTTGGAACAAATAAAGTCAAGCATCGCACGAAACGTATTATCGAGAAATCTCGATGTTGACACAGGATCTCTAGCAACAAGTACACTGGTGCATGCCGAAGAATCGCACCATCCATTTACTTCACGAATATATTCACCTAACTCTTCCCATAACCATTCAGCGGGACTTAATGTTAGAAACCATGTTGCAGGTCCGTAATGTTGTGTCATACAATTTAAATTATTTCGCGGTTTACTCCAAAATTGTTCCGTATTCCTTAGTGTCGAAAATATTGTGGTTAAATCGGATTCTAACAATTCTTTGGACATTGCTTCTAAATATTCCGCAGCCGTATAACGAACTTGTGGATTAGTTACATTTATCTTATGAAAAATTCCACGATTTAATTGACGGATATTCGTATTATTTAACAAAAAGAATAGGTATTGTTGATTTAATCTATACTGTGGATGTTTAGACATCAAACGACATTTAACAAATTCATGATCATGAAGCTTGACCTGCCTAGTTTCATGCTGTCCATTAATACCAAAAGAATATAAATCTGGAAAACATAATAAATCCAAAGATTTCTCACGATTATCCAAAGGTAAATCATAAACTTTTAACATTTGATATAAAGCTGTTGCAGTTTTATTTGTTCTCTTTTCATATAATGGATATATAGTATATTGCTCATAATAACCATCATTTTCATCATTAATAACCTGAGTTAGCATTGCCTTATGCTGATTGAATGCAGCATCTCCAAGATTTTTTGTTCCCTGTATTTCGGTTTCTAAATTATTACTTAATGACACATGCTCCTCATCCAATACATCTTTTGCAACATTTTCATCCTCTTGCATCTGGAATTCCAGATTATTTAATTTTTCCAAAGATAATTCATTATGACTATTTGGTAATATTATTTCAGAATACAAAGGATTATTATTCTTTAACCATATTAATGCATTAAATACTTTTTTAACATTTACTATCTCTTCCCATATAATTTTTGATTTTGTGGGAATACCTCTGACTAAGATATATAATTCATGATTAATATTTATTGCATCGGTATTAGAACATAATTTGTTTAATGTCTCTTGTATAGGAAGTGGTAAATGAAATGTTCTACCTTTAACTTTTTGTATCATTTGCCTTTCAGGTAATTTTTTGTTCATAACAGTTGTCATTTTAACAACAGTTTGAAATGCTTTAGCTCTCTGTATAAGAATCTTTTCAAATGTATTAAGAGATGATATTACTTCAGGCACATTATTTGTAAAAAGATTATTCAAAATGCAATACGCAGGCATTAAACCTTGACAAAATTTTTGTTTACAATAAATACATATATATTGTGCATTAATTTGTTGTTTCTTCACATGTACCATTAAATCTTTCCAAACTGGATTATCTATTTTTGCTTTAATGATTTCAGAAACATTTTTTTTATAACAAAGCTTTTCGCATGATACACAAGCATAACGCGGTGTATCCATTAGACGTTTTTTCAAGGCTTTAAACGCATTCTTATACTTAAAAAAGATATCATCATCACTTATAATTGCATCGGTTTGTTGATGTTTGTATATATCTGCTTTCTCTTGTGCAGCAATAACAGTTTTATTTAATGCTTCCAAATCAGCACAATTTAATGCTTCATCTAAATTCAACATTTTTTGATACAAATTTATAAGTTGATAAATCAAACGCCTTATATTTCTCACTTTCGGAAAATGGGGCGATAACAATAGAATTGGTAGAAACATCGCTCCACAAATAGTGAAATTAATATAGCAACTCTGTGCATGACCAAGTTTCGTATTTGATGTTTTTATTGTACATGTACGAATACTTTCTATCAATCTAGAAACATTCTTTACAGTACATGTACTAACAGTTTCAAGAAATTTTTCATATCGTTCAATCAAAACTGGATTGTCAATTTTACATGAGGTACTGCACGACCACGATTTTTTTGCTAGTGCTGTTATCAAAGGTAACACATTTACAATTTGCCCTTCCATGTTCATTACTAAAGATTCTTCCAAAATTGCATTACGATATGTAGACTCTACAAAATAATTTTCAGATGATGCTGTGTGTCTAGATATCCCACATAACACATCTAATTTTTTATTAATTCCACAACACTTATCAACAAGAGTCAAGCATACTTCTGATTTCTTTTTAAGTACAGCTAATATATTATACATCTTGCGAATATAACTGTTCCTAATATGTATACACCAACGTATTATTTTCTCGGCTTCTAATTGTTTTTCGATCTGACCTGTAATATTTAATTTATTTGAAATATTTTTAATAATTATTGTGTGTCAAAGAAGTATGAAGTTTTATTGTTGAATTCTGACACCGAAAATTTTTATATTTTTTAACAATTTTATTTGCAACATTGCATTTATTTATTACAAATTTGCTTTTATTCTCTTTTCTTCTTTCTTCTCTTTTCTTCTCGTAATATTGTCTGTTACAACATTTATGCTGTAATATTTTTTGTCTACTTTGTTTGTTTTGCGAGCCTATAGCATAAAATATGCATTGTTGTGTGCTTTTTTCAACAAAATCTTCTTCATATCGCAATCTTTTTTTAGCGCTATCATTTTTTAAATCACTTTCATCTTGAGACCGTTTTTCAGAGCAACATCTTTCTAAATTATTTTTCTTTTTATATAGACGTCGTTTTTTAGCGCAATTTTCTTCCAAATTATTTTCAAATTGACGCCGTTTTAAGACATTTTCTACATTTTGTTTATACTGATCTTGATTCTTATATTCATTTTTATTTTTCTTTCGTAATTCTGTAATAAATTCACGATTTTTTTGCAATCGATTTGCTTTTTGTTGCTCCGTCTCTTTTTGACGTCTCATACATGCACGAGTTGCTAAAGCTTCTCTCTTTTGAATCATTGCTAATGGAAGCATTTTTTGAAGAGTATTATTTAAATCCTGAGGAAAGTGTTCAATCACAATAGATTCAAAAATTTTTATTAAATGAGAACGCATTAAACTATGATCATATCTCACTTTTTCAGGTTTAATATTAAATAATAATAAAATTGCAAAAGCTATAGCAAAAACACCGCAATCATTACTATTCGGTTGTTTTTGTACAGTAGGAAACTTGACAGGCCGCTCATTAAAAGGATAAGTTGGAAATAATTGTCTTAAGAACTTTTCATAATCACTGTGCAACTTTGTGTTATTTAATGAATCATAGATAAATAAATTTTTTCTATCATAATAACTGCATATCCAATGATTTGTGCTATGTAATATCTGTATATGTTTTTTATTTTCTGGTATAGGTTTTATATACTCAAGGCATTGCAATTTCCATACCTCTTCAGGTCTATAATCTGAACAATTTTTTAAAAGTTGGTTAAAATGATCTATATGTTCATCGTTTAACCAATCACCTTGAACAATAATATTTTTTTGATCTGATTTTAACATCATCTGTTTTTCTATTTTGATAGACATTTTTGTTTTATTAATATTATTAAAATTATTCTATATTTTCTATATTCTTACAAGCACACAACAGTCTTACAGACGCACAGCAGTCGATTTTTGTAGGCGCACAGCAGCCAATTTTTATAAGCGCACAGCAGCCTTGTATGGGCGCACAGCAGCCGGTCTTTATAGGCGCACAGCAGCCTTGTATAGGCGCACAGCAGCCGGTCTTTACAGGCGCACAGCAGCCTTGTATCGGCGCACAGCAGCCGGCCGGTCTTTACAGGCTCACAGCAGTCTTGTATCGGCGCACAGCAACCGGTCTTTACAGGCGCACAGCAGCCTTGTATCGGCGCACAGCAGCCAAACTTTATACCAAACGTTCTTAATGTGCACCTTCTTTTTAAATTCTGAAATATAAAAAAATTATATTAATTTTATACATTTATACACATATAAACACTTTAGAGGTAAACTGTTAACTTTATGTTCATAAACATAATATCACACTTCTATTTAAAACAGGGTTGGCAAAAAACTTGTTTTTTTCATTTTAAACAAAAAAAAAAGGTTTTTTTATTTAAAACAATATTTTTTTGTTTTATTTGTTTTTTAAGTAACACCAAAAAAAAACGTGTTTTAAACAAAAAAACATGTTTCCCAGATAACAATTCGTGAGGGTTCACATTGCCCTCACGCGTGATAATCACATCATGCGTGCAAAAATGCCATCATGTTGCCTTCACGACGTGATGGAGGCATACATGCGAGCGTAAACGCTAGTACTTTAGAATCACGTGTAATAGGGGCATCCAGATAACACTTCGTGAGAGTTCACTTTACCCTCACGGTGTGATGATCATGCCGTGCGTGCATAAAAGCATCACGCTGTGATAATGTAATGATCTCCGCCGAATTTGTTAATAAATTATTTCTTTTTTTAAAACTTGGCTCCTACTATTGCGTAAATTTATTTCCAATCAACACATAAGATTTTTTTAACGTTTTTAAACGTTTATTTTTCATTGGCAAAATTTGTTGTAGAAAAACGTTTATTAAATATATTTTAAAAATATGTATTTTACATTTTATTTTTCAATTATTTATAATTTGTAAATAAATGTAAAAAAACATTTATTTAATATTTATTTCATATTTATGTAATGTTTATTTTTTATTAGCAAAATAATATTTATTTAACGTTTATTTATCATTTATTAAATATTTATTATATTCATTTTCCACTTATTATTTTATTTTTAAACCCATTTAAAAAACGTTTATTAACATTTATTAAATATCTATTATTAATTTTTTATTCATTTACAAATTCATATCATGTATTTAACCTTTTTTGAGCGGCAAGGTAAATTTCACTATTACTAAAATTTTATTCGAATTTGTTCGGAGCATTCATTCTACATCCAGTAATGCAAACTGGAACTCTTTGCATCCTAGCACCGTCTCATTATGCGGCCACGCGTCAAGCGGGAATCGCTACGTCACGCGTCCATGTCGTGTTCGGCGGTTGATTGGCCTGTGATCTCATTGTAGGGGGCACTTCACCTTACTGTGATGTGTGATGCAAGGAGCTCTAGGTTCCAATTTGCATCATTGGTGATACAACGTCTCTGCACGACATAGCTTATTTTTGTGATTCTTCGTTTCTTTTGTCGAACACGACGCAGGTTTTCGAGATTCTTCGTTGTCGCATTGTCGGCCGGTGCGCGTACTTTTCTCTAATCCCTTTTGCAATCGACATTTGAAGATTTCGATTCTGCCGAAGACCCGCGTCCCGATCAAGCGCACGTGTCATCGTGTGTCCATGTTTTGTTCCTAAAACTCGAGGTGATCGACTTTCTAAAAGGGCAAGAAACGCTGGAAACTTGGAAACTTAACCGATCTTAAAGTGGTCAATTCAATCTCTCCGCGTGGTAAGTTTTTAAGAATTTGATTATATCCATCTATTTCTTTGTTGTAAATATATTTAATGCTATTTTTCTAACTCTGTGAATTTTATCTTTTTGTCTGCAATATCTTTTGTCTGTTTTGTTGTGCACGTGCAGAAATTTCCATATGTGATACAAAAAAAATTCCATTTCTTTACATATGTGACATATGTGTGTGTTTCTTTATATATGGGAAACAAATGGAAATTTGTCGGAAAAATCTCATGCAAACAAATATTATTTCTGAAAATGTAATATTTCTATAAAATGTCTAATGTACACTTACATATTTGTACGTTACGAAATTGTTATCTATACATCTGTTGGTTTAAAAAAAAATTTCATTTAATTAATCATGCTGAATCCTCTATTATTCTTTAATCATAAATCGAACACTGAAATAAAAGTTTAAATTTTTAGTATAATTATTAATATTTACTCTCTATGATATTAAAATATAATTAAAAGTTTCCAACTATTTTAAAAATTTATAAATATGCTTTTATAATTATGTACTCTAATATTTGTGAAAATAAGATACAATTAATATGGAATAAAACCAAAATAAAATATATTTTACTCATTGTAATTTGTTTGAATAAAACGTTGATATCTGTAGGGATTCAATCTTATGAAAAAATTCTAGAGCTGATATGATTATTATATTTTGCATACGCATGCAGTGCTGCTCCTGATTGTAAATTATTTTGCACGATTTATGCTAACTTTTACTAATTTTTCGCCTGCGTTTGTTTCATTCGTTACAATAAGTGACATTTCCTCAAAATTACTTTCATGGCTGTAATCCTCTGTAACAGACGAAACTAACGAGGATGTCTGCGAAATTCAAAAGATTTGATAACCTCAGTTCGAGGCACAAGCGAAGGCGGTTGTCGAAAATCCAAGGTCGCCCAAGAAACTTCGAATCTTCACCACAGGATGGGTCTAATTTTACATCAGCTAATGTATTACAGAATGAATCATTAGACATTTCGGCATCACATCTTGCTACATCTACGCGTGCAGTCTATCTCCAAAATGACGAGGACCAATCAACTACAGGTTACAACGTACAAATTTCTGGTAGAGAAATAGAAAACGGTGAAGGTACTGAAGAAGAAGGAGAGGATGAAAGCACTGAAGAAGAAGAAGACAAAGAGGAAGAAGAGTATGAGGGCGAAGATAATGAAGAAATAGAGGACGATAACGAACAATACAATAATACATCGAATTTTTCTGAAGATGAGAATGACAACGAACTACAAAACTTCGATGATTTTAAAAAAAGGATATTAAAAAATGCATTTTTAGCAGTAAATATAAAGCATACGCAGGGAAATTTATTGCTTAAAACATTACGCGAGTTTCCTTTCAACTTAACTTATCTGCCCAAAGATTCAAGAACGTTATTACAAACTCCCACAGTTGTGGCTACTAGACACATCCAACAAATATGTGAGGGAGAATACCTGCATTTAGGATTGAAATGCACGCTTGCAAGAAAATTAAAAAGTCTTCGTGAAGACTTGTGGCCAAAAACTATTGAAATAGATTTCAGCACCGACGGTGCCCGAATTCACAACAGTGGCACTGCTCAATTTTGGCCGATTCAATATAGAATTTTCAATTCAATAGATAAAAGACCCGTGATTGCGGGTGTGTTTAAAGGAAATGTAAAACCAACAAATCCGTTTCCTTTTTTTGAACAATTCATTCAAGAAATCGTGGATATTTGTGAAGAAGGTGGTATCCTTGTACACAATCGACGGCTACCATTGAAAATTCGCTGTTTCATCGCCGATGCACCCGCAAGGGCATTTGCTTTGAATCATTACGGGCACACTTCATCAAATGCATGCTCAAAATGTAAAATTCATGGTTATCGTTGCGAAGAAACGACAGCCTTTCGAGGAACAATGGTATTTCCAGGGATTCGTCATCAGCCAAGAACGGATGATGAATATCATAATATGCTTGATGAAGATCATCATAAGGGCCGAAGTCCATTAGACGCAGTATTAGGACTCGTTACACAAGTCCCTTTTGAACCGATGCATCTCGTGTACTTAGGAATCGTTAAAAAAGTGTTACATACTCACATTTATGGAAAGTACGGACATCGAAAACTGACTAAAAGGAAACTGGACATTCTTGATTCGAGAATGACGTCACTTAGTTTATATTGTCCGACCGAATTCAATCGCCGCCCGAATAAGCTGTCTATGCTTAATCATTTTAAAGCCACTGAGTTTAGGCAATTTTTACTTTACTCAGCTCCAACTGTGCTGCAAAATGTTTTTGACGATGAATATTATGAGCATTTCATTTTGTTGCATTGTACAATGCGCCTTCTAAGTTTTGAAAATATCGATAATGATACTTTCGTATATTGCCAAGAAGCTGTTGAAACGTATGTTAACATGTGCGAACATTTGTACGGAGAACAATTTCTGTCATATAATGTACACGGCCTTCTACATGTAGTAGGCGATGTTAAACAATTCGGGCCTCTGGAATCGTTCAGTGCTTTCAACTACGAAAATAATATGCCTCAATTTCGGAAGTATATTCGCAAACCGCACCTTACACTGCAACAGTTCTATAACAGAATATGTGAACTGAACAACGTAATCCTTACACCCTTAGATGACAGTGTCCAAGTTCGTGCCTCAAAAAGTCACGCAAAGGGTCCTTTAGTGCAAGAGATTCCCGCCCGACTTTGCCGGCAATTTCATAAATTGCAAATTGGAAAAATTACATTTTCAACCGCCGAACGTGACAACTGCTGTCTGCTAAAAAACCTTCAGATCTGCATAATACAGAACATCGTTCAAATGGAAGAAAATACTTTCTTCATCGTAAAAAAATTTTGTACAAACGTTATGATATATGACGTTGGAGTGACGTCAGATTTTGCTGGAGTTTACCATTGCTCCAATTTATCAGTTGCAATCGAGGCAATCAATCTAATCGATGTTAAGGGGAAGATGTATAAAATGCCGAAATGGAGTAATCAAGAAGGCCAAGAAGAGTGCATTCTGGAAAACGAATGGATATGTGCATCGCTTATTACACTCCTCGTATTACCTGAATATTGAATCAGAGTAATACAAAACAACAAAATTATATATTTCTGCTAATTATTAAAAAGTACGTACAGCAACAATATTAAAGTAAACGTTTAAGTCATTTTAATATATAATATACATAAATTTTTTTGTATTACAATTTTGAAAAATAAATACTGACATTTTTAATACACGCATAAACCACAATATTGCTTCAAACGGAAATATTGAAATGTAATCTTTTGTTTATAAAAATTACTTTTTTAATAAAAGTTACTAACCTATTTTCATTTTGCAGTTCACCGAAATCGAAGAAGAATGGATGAAAGAGAAAAATATCAAAAAAAGAAGAAATATTCTAAAATTTCAGGCAGCGGTAGATTAGTGACACTACCAAAACGGCTTATGACAACATCATCGTCGGATGAAACTTTGAAAAGACAAAAAAAATCTCAAGGTAGCAAATGTATGAAAACAGAATTTGATCGACTTCGACTGATAATGCACGAAAGAAACAACACCGAAAAAAAACAAAAATTGGCTAATACATCGGAGAAAGCCACTATTCCGAGTACGTCGGAAAAAATGAGAAATGCTCCAACACCAACTTGCGTACATTCGTAAGTGTATAAGTGTTAATGCGAATTAAATAATTGTTTCCCTAACTACAAATTCTGTCCAATTGTTTGAATTCAATATTACAACGTATAAAGTAAATTTGAAAATTCTACTTTATAAACCACTATATAATTAATTAGAAGTATTAAATACTTAACGAATATATTGATTACATTTAGTACATATCGTTATTCATGATTTTTGTTTTTCTTTTCAGGCAAGTAGACACTTCTAATAGCGAGACGCAACCATTTGAGCCTCCAGAATTTGTAGCATGTACAAAATCCACAATTGCAACGTCTCCTGTTTCTCCGACAAGTCGGCAAGACACCGCAGGAGAAGAGATGAGATGTACGTGTAAAAACCAAGAAATCCTCGATCAATTAACGTGAGTAAAAATAAATAAATAAATAAATGAAAAAGAAAATAAATAAAGATAAATAAATAAAAAGATAAATAAAAAATGTTCTTTAACATAAATAAATAATGTTAAAAAACATCTTTTTCTGAACAATTTTGGATATATATGTGTTTTTTCCTTATCTTTAATACTTGAGAAGGTATTACAAGTTAAACAATGTTAATAAAGTTTTAATTTATATTTTTTTTTAATTTCTAGAACACAAAAAAAAGAACTCAAAAAATCGGAAACAATTCAGTAACGATATTTCGTATTCTACTTTATAAACTACTATATAATTAATAGAAGTATTAAATACTTAACGAATATATTGATTACATTTAGTACGTATCGTTATTCATGATTTTTGTTTTTCTTTTCAGGCAAGTAGACACTTTTGATAGCGAGACGCAACCATTTGAGCCTCCAGAGTCCGTAGCATGTGCAAAATCTACAATTGCAACGTCTTCTGTTTCTCGGACAAGTCGGCGAGACACCGCAGGAGAAGAAATGAGATGTACGTGTAAAAACCAAGAAATCCTCGATCAATTAACGTGAGTAAAAATAAATAAATAAATAAATAAAAAAGAAAATAAATAAAGATAAATAAATAAAAAATTTTTTAACATAAATAAATAATCTTAAAAAACATCTTTTTCTGAACAATTTTGGATATATATGTGTTTTTTCCCTATCTTTAATATTTGAGAAGGTATTACGAGTTAAACAATGTTAATAAAGTTTTAATTTCTATTTTTTTTAATTTCTAGAACCCAAAAAAAAAAGAACTCAAAAATCGGAAACAATTCAGTAACGCTATTTCATATATTACTATTATGGGTGCGTTCCACTTAACGCCCGCAACGCTCCTAGGATCATTTTATCCTTGTTTTTCATCGAAAGTTAAACGAGGATAAAATGATTCTAGGAGCGTTGCGAGCGTTAAGTGGAACGCACCCTATATACATAATCATGGAGAAAATAAAAAAGGGGGGACTCAAAATCTTCGATTTCAAATGAAATGCCACATATAAATATATATTAATGTATAATATTTATATTAATACATTAGCAGGAATCTGGAAAACCAAAGCAAGACAATAATTGCTGGCCATGAACAATTAATGAGGCAAATTAAAGAAATGCAGGCTGAGGTACAAATAAGAGGCGAAGTAAATGTTACGAAAACATTTTACGAGCCGCTCGAAGGCTTTCCTCTCAAGACAGTTGAGGAATTTGAAGAAATGGAAAGCGACATCAAACGTAACGAGCGCAAGAAGTTGGTGAGTATTTTGTTTTCATTTCATTCCAGTATTGAAATAGAGATTTATCAGTTACTTGAATATTACCTGTATAGAATTGTAAGATAATATAATAATATATCTTTACTTTATTTCAGTATCATCACTTACGGGTATTAGGAGGGACAAAATTGCGAGAATTCATACATTCCTCCTTGAAGGAAGTAATGACTGATGAATTAGTCTGTAAGTTTACATGGCCCGGTGGGTCAGGCACGGAGAAGTTCAAAGATACAAAAATTCTGAACATTTTATATAGTAAGAAGTTTTGTTGACATATAATATATATACAGTGACTCAAATACATATGTTGTTAAGTACTGAGTGATCCATCACGAGGTCATTTTGGTTTAATCTTGAACAACTTTGTGAAATACAGACAACGTTTGTTTTTTTTTTTAATAGAAACTGTCATCATTTTTATTGCATATTATACAGCTGTTATTAACTTATTTTCTTCTTTCAGTGGCAGCTCAAAAATGTCCCTTCTTCAGTGGACCCGACAATAAAACTGTATTCAAGGCAGATGTTCAAGAAGTTTTACGCTCTGTAAAACAAAGATTTCGAAAAAAAATAAAAAATGAAGAAAAAAAGAGAGAAAAACAAGGACATGAATCTGACAAATCAGATTATCACGCGTCCAATTATTCATCCGTTGAAACGGAGTACGAAACGGACTCGTAGAAATGCGGAACGGAACTTTTGTATGTCTCAAAAATATATTGTTTCTTTATTAACGGTAATGAAATACATTTATATGTAAGTATATATGTAAGTACATAATATATATAATTAATGTATATGGAAAAAGAAATAATATATACATGTTCGTAATAAAAATGTGTTTGTGTAAGTTTTGAAATGTTGACATTGGAAGAAAAATATCCGCAGGTCTCAAACCTGTAATCTCACTTTTTAGAGAACGGGTTACTCTGCCTGTAACCCAAGGACCAGGTGGTTCTATTGAGTCTTCAGGCTTTAGCGGATATTCATCTTCGGGCTGAGGAAAATGGAGGTTTTTCGGTATTATCCGCAATCATCTCTGTATTCCATCGCAGGGCATAATTGCGTGTCCTGTCTCAAAATTTGTGGAGGATGAAAATTGATTGCATAGAATGATGTAAAATAAAATGTATATTTTCGTGATATAAGCAGTTGTCCTACGTAGATGTGCTACGGAAACCTGGTGTATCGATTTAATACGGCAAGAAGGAATCGTTTCATTTCCTTGTATAATGGGACACTCGGAGTGATATTTTCAATTCCAACCTATTCTATTCTTTTCTGTCAAAGAAAGTTCATAATTTCTAAAAAAGATACGCACATGACTAACTTCTAGATATTTATACGAGTCACGATCAGTCACACATTTCATACTTGCAAATAAACGTATGCAAATAAGCACTTCATACACATACATATAATATATACGCCTATTACTATTACAATTTCGATCATACATTTTCGTTACAAGATAAATCAATTTATGTATGTGTACAATATAAATTCCTTTCTTGGAAATAATAGATATTAAAAAGAATAGTAATTTACTGATTTTAATTCATAATAATATAACTTTGCTTTGTATGAATAATATACCACTTCTATCGAAAATCTACTTAATAATAAACTATGAACAATTGAGACAATTCTAAAGCATAAAAAATACTTAATACATAAATTATTAAGAAAGTTAAGAAGAGATATATATGAAGTATTCATTTGAAATACATATATGAAGTACATTTTGAAAATTATCAAATAATTTTTATAATATAATTGCACAAACATCATGTTAATTATTGGTAAACAATGTATTAAAAAATCCTTATCCATATATCAAAATTTTCGTTATCGCAAATAATAAGTAGCACAATTATATGTGTATTGTTATCCTTCCATGCAACGTTTGTTTCTGATACTTACTCTGCTGGAAAAAAATAAATATAAACATATTGTTTACAGTAACTTTATTCTAACTTTCTATGAATAAATACGGTATACAAATTAATTTTGTAATTTGCATTTGTAAATTATATTTGTCTATTGCATTTTGTCTAGTACAAAATTATTTTAAATCTTGGTCATTTTGTATATTGTCTTACAGAATTTCTTTCTTGCCAGAGTAATTGTAATATTAAAAATTATTTCATTAAAGATAAATCGCTTATTCATTACTCAATTGAGACTCATATTGCTCGCACGCATGAGGGTACATTTCACTCGCACGCGTGAGCCCGCACGCGTGCGAGACATATGATCCTCAAATAAGGACGCATCTGTCTAGTGATATGAAGTCACGCCGTGCGAAATAATCCGCATGGCGTGCACGCACCGTGAGATCATGGTGCAGGCATTTTGTTATCTGGGTTTATACAAGCAAAAAAATACGTAATAGCTTTGATTCATATAAATATTTAAATTTTTAACCGGCGTTAAACTGAGTTTTTCAGTTTCAAGTTTTAACACTATTTACCACTTTGAAATAAGTGTAAGCGTGGACGTGCAAGTGCAAATGCACACATGTTTTTTGGTTGGTTCAGGTTGGTTTTAATCTGCATTTGAGCTTTGAGATCCGTATTACTTTTACTATTTGATTTATTCTTGAATTAATTAGTTACTAGTTTACATACTGCAACTCGATATGAAGTAGGTAAGTGGCGATAATGCGAATGTGTAGTATTGTTATTGTTGTTAGGTTAGGTTTTTAGTTATATATTTCTATAGTGTTACCTATTGTAATTATAATTTATTTAAAGTATTATTTTATTATTTTCAGTATTTTATTTACATTAACGATTACATTTATTCGTTTATTTGTTCTTAACAAATGCAAAATGACGGGAAGGAAGAAAGATTCAGTATGGTGTAATTTCGTTGAAATTAAAGAACACAACAAACCTGTCAAAGCAAAATGTAAAAAATGTGATATAATTATGGCAGGATTGGTCGCTAGAATAAAGATACATTTAAAAAAATGTAACTCTACATTAATTAATGTTGATGAAGATGGCTCTTCTGATAGTAGCTGCATTCGTTTTCAGTCTCTGTCTCGCTCAAATTAGTACATACATATTCTATTTTTTTATTTGGTATCTTTAAAGTATTAAACATTAACTACAATAATTTTTGTATAATTTTTCTTTTGAGACAAAAGAAGATTGTGTTATACTTTTTTATTACACTTTCAATTAAATTTTTTGTAATGTATAAAATTCCTTACAGTTTTAAATATTTTCTTTACAGCAACAATGACAGATACAATCACACATACTTCACCATCAACATCAAAATCTACAGTATCCACGCCAACACAGTTCAAATTAAGATCAACAGATATGGAACCATTTATTGTTAGAACTTCAATTGCAAATAAGAAAAAATTTGACGTACAGATAGCTAAATTTATTTACGCTACTAATTCGGCCTTCAGACATGTAGAACACCCAGAGTTTATAAAATTAATAAATTTGTTGCATCCTGGTTATAAGCCACCTTTAAGACGTCAAATCGGAAATGAACTTCTAGATGAAGTATTTGATTCAGAGTTGGTTAAAATAAAAACCTATTTAAATGAAAAAAATATATGTATGACTCAGGATGGGTGGAGCAACATTCACAATGATTCTATAGTATGTATATCAGTGACAGATATCATTGATGAAACTGTGCATTTATGTGATACTATTGATAACGAAGACAATAGCCATACCGCGGAATACTTGCTAAATTTGGCAGTAACTTCAATCAAAAGCTGTCAAAAACATGGTTGTAAAGTTAGAAGCTTTGTGACTGATAATGCAGCAAACATGCATAAAATGAGAGAACAATTAGCAAGGTGTGAAGAACTTGGCATGCCTGATATTATTACTTATGGATGCTCGGCACATATTTTAAATCTTCTTGCGCACGACATTGAAATTCCAGGAATAAAAAATCACATTAAAAAAATTATGAAATACTTTCGAAACACGCATTTTGCCGCTGCTAAGTGTAAACAAGCAGGTGGGAAAGCTTTAGTGATGCCACAAGATGTGCGATGGAATACTTTGGCCGATTGTCTGGAATCATACATTGATAATTGGCATATTTTGTCCAAAGTTTGCACTGATAATCGAGTAGCAATAAATTCGGATATTTCATCCAAAGTTAATGATATAAACTTAAAAATTAGTGCAACTAATTATTTGGAAAAATTAAAAGTAATTTTAGTTGCTTTAGACAAAGTTCAACGAGATTGCTGTACAATTGGTGAAGCTACAGAAATATGGATTGAAATAATAAACCATTTTAAACTTCAAGAAAACAATTGCTTGGAGTCTGATCTTAATTGTGTTTTGCAACGTTTCAAAATGGCAATGACACTTGCACATTATTTAGCAAATTTACTAGATCATCGATTTAGAGGACTTCAATTAAGCCAAGAACAAGTAGAAGAAGCTATGGAATATGTTAATTCGTACCACCCTGCAGCTATACCTGACATTATTTTTTACCGAGCAAGAACTTCTCCGTTTAAAAATTATCTTTTTCTGAGGAATCCATTAAAAATATTAAGCCCATAACATGGTGGCTTGCGTTAAAAAATAATGTCAATACTGTAACGTTTGATTTAGTAACACAACTTCATACAGCAGTTGCTTCTTCTGCTGGCATAGAAAGGCTGTTTTCAGCTTTTGGTTTAGTGCACACAAAACTAAGAAACAGATTAGGCGTAGAAAAAGCTGCAAAATTAGTAACAATTTTGAAGGCACTCAACAAAAAGAGTGAAATTGATCAAACTGAGTATGAGATTGAGGCTGATTGTGAATAGTCTTTGTAATCTTTTAAAAAGTATTTTCAATAATAGAAAAAAAACTATTTCTTTCTTAATATTTTATTTTTGATTAATAAATTTAAAAGTAGATATTAAAAACTTTATGCAATAATTGCAATTGCAATATGTCACCGTCCACTTTTTGTGATTTTTATTTTTTAGTTGTAGGATTGGCATTATATTTTATTTATTATTTATAATGAGCGCTAAAATTCAATGTTTATTTTTTTTTAATTTTTAGTTTTTAAATGAAAGAAGAATTAAAGTTTTTTTAATTTACAATTTATGTTGAGAGTTAAGCATTATTGTTAATAAGAATAATAACCAAAGAAAGAGACTATGACTACTGTAACTAGACTACTGATCTGTTATGAGAACTATGAGTTATGTGTTATGTATTATTAATTTAAAATGCCAGTCAATATTTATTAAATAGTTTTTATGTGTATTTTTTGTTATTTTATTTTTATTTGTGTATTAAAATTAAAAATTGAAAAATTAATAACCAAAAATATTTTTTTTTATAATATATAATATAACTCATTAATTCTATTTTATTTATATTTTTATATCTATATGTTATATCAATATAAATAAAAACAAGAACTTTTTCTGCAACATATACTCCAAGTTTTTAGTTTTTTTTTATAGTGCCTTTTCCAAATTATCAAATATTAATAGTAATGTTTTAAACAATTTTAAACAGTAGTTTAAAACTGTTTAAAACAAAAGTGTTTAAAACAATGCCTACTGTTTTAAACAAGTTTTAATCATACAGTTTTAAACATATTGTTTAAAACATGCCAACCCTGATTTAAAAACATTAAATTGATTGCGGAACATAATATTAGTGGTTATATTGAAATGACCTTTATGTGACCTTGAAGGACATCGCAAAGGTCAACTTTGAAATCTTAAATGGAAACTCCTATTTTCTATTACATATTCTTAAAGCTGGTGTCAAGACATTTCCGAAACACTATATTGAAGTTATTTTTTATTAAGTATTTTTCTAGTTATGAAGCTTGAAAGTGTTACAGCATTTTGACATAAAATACAAAATATCTTGTAAAACATTCAATTTTCGGGAATCTTATCTTAATACTTTTATACATAAAATAATATAAAAAAAACACATTGTTGCTTTCAAAAAAAAATATGCAGCTGCATGTTGCAAATTACATATTTTTTCTTAAAAGCAACAATGTGTTTTCTTTATTATATCAATTGATTCGTCTCATTATTTTATGCATAAAAGTATTAAGGTAAGATTCCTGAAAATTTAATGTTTTACAATATATTTTGTATTTTATGTCAAAATGCTGTAACTTTCAAGCCTCATAACTCGAAAAGTACTTAATGAAAAATAACCATTATAGTGTTTCGAAAATGTCTTGACACCAGCTTTAAGAATATGTAATAAAAAATAGGAGTCCATTTCCATTTCCATTTAAGATTTCAAAGTTGACCTTTGCGGTGTCCTTCAAGGTCACATGAAGGTCATTTCAATATATAAATATAACCATATAATAGACCACTTGATATATAATAGATCACTTGATATACTAAAACTTTTGTATTGAACACTTTCTTCCATAATCATTATTTTCCAAGATATTTAATCGTTACAGAACTTTCTCCCATCACTGTATAGACAACATCTATATAAAAACTAGAATATAGAGTCTTATAACAAAATAACTTAATTATTGGAACAAATATGACAACATAATTTACCTCTAAGATGCTTAATCATAACATTAGCACAATTTTTTAAAATATTTTTTAAAAACAAGAATTAAAAAAATTATAACAATAATTCCAGTGAAAATATTTAAATATTTAAATATTTTGAAGGGAAATACATGATGAAAATATTTGAAGGAGGACACATGATGAAAATACGAACATGACCTTGAGTAATCTTTTCAAGATCAGGACAAAGTCACCTAAAGTCGCAAAACTTTTGTATAAAATAATTTCTTTAAAATGCTTTGTTTCCAAGATATAAACTTGTAACACTAACTGTCGTATGCAATGAAAAATGGGGATTTCCATTTAAGAAATTAAAGGTGACCTTGGTGATATACACCATGTTGAATGTACTATTTTTTTAAATGGTGAATAAAGAGCAAATTAAAATTTAATTTCTAATATATTTTTCATAAAAATTGCAATTATGCTAGTTAAATAACATGAGAATCAAACAATTATTAATTTCATTATTAATTATCAAACATTAATTAATTATTGGTTAATATAATTTAATTGTTTATATAAAATATAAAATATAAAATATATATATATATATATATATATATATATATATATATAGTATATATACACATATATTTGAATAAAAATTTCAAATAAATATTAATGTACATGTGAATATATATAATTTTTTACATTAAGTATTAATAATTGTTACTTTTATTATAATATTAAATAATATATATTTAATAAATAACTATGATTAAATATACTTTTATTATACTTACCGATCATATCGGTTCTTTTAATAATCTTCAACCATGCTTCTGATTTTGCGGGTTCCGATGGAAATCGATGCACTGGAAAATTGCTTGATAAGGTGCACCCTGGCACACAGCATTTCCACATCATTTTAATATTTTATCTATAACTAATAATACAATCTATAACTAATGTTATAAACAACTTAAATCTAAAATTAATAAAAAAATAATACAAAAAACAGAAAAAATAATAATAAAAATAAATTAAAAGTAAGATAACCAAATAGGTTACAAAGATAAGAATAAGAAAAATAAGACAAAAAAAAAATAAAAATTTTTTTTAGGATTTTTTCCTAAAGAAATGTCTCCGTGAACGCTGCTAAAAACTGCTGTCAGCTGCTGTCAGCTGCTATGCACACAAAAATTCTTCTTGTCACACCGGCAAAATCACATTGAGCACCACAAAATATGACAAAATGACAGATAACCGAACTGTTTGCAACTGTTAAGCAACCGTTCCAAGTCGCGGCCGACAGTGCTGCGATCTTCGGTTGTACCGTCAAACCTGACTTCCGTCCTCGAAAAATTCGAGGAGTGACGACCCCCTGGTCCACATTTCAACATTTTCGTCGTCACTCCCGCCAAATTCCGGAATTTGCAAGGTCAGCCAGCTTACCGCATTTCCGGCCGGTAAGGCATTCGCATTTGAAAACATTCGATTTTGTCCGTTATTCGTAGTGATGGGCATAATCGATTGTTTTAAGGAATCGAGCATGTCGATTATTTTGAAAAGAGCTATCGATCATAATCGATTGAATCTTTAACATGATCGATTGATCGATTAATAATCGTTTAATTGTTAATTTTATAATTAAATATTATTATGAAGGAAAATGACTGAACTAAAATTTAATATATTTTCAAAAACATTTTTAAAATACAAGTTTATAATTTTTATTTAAGAAACATAACATTTTTACATTTTTTGGGCACAATCGATTTCTTCTGTCAGAAACTATATATCCAGTGGCAGAGAATAGTTGTTCTACTGGCACAGAAGTGCCTGGAGTACATAAATATTTTAAAGCAATTTGAAAAATTTCCGGATGTCTTGTTTTCAAATAATGAAAAGGTTCTTCAAATAAATTAATATTTGGAGAGCTTAAGAAATTTCTAGTTAAAATGATATTATCTACATTCACCACAGAAGATTGAGCATTTTCCATAAAACTAAAAATACCAGTAGACTTATGACTATCATTGTTAACTTGAATTTGATTAGTAAGAACATTATTTGTTCCAACTTGGTTCACATTTCTTATTTGAGCAGCAAGAAGATTTTGTACTATATTAATTGCTTCTTCATAATTTGCTTGCGAACAAAATCCTGCTTTTTTAAATCTTGAGTCAATTAATGTAGCCACTTTGCTAATCGTTCTTTGTTCATAATGCATTAATTTTTCTTCAATAAATTGCAGAATTTTTTCATGAAACGAAAAAGCTGCTGGATTACACAATTTCTTATGAACAGCTTCCAATTTTAACATTATTCCTTTTATGCAAAGAATCACAAGCGAAATTGATTGATTGACATATTTGGCACCTATAAAAATTAAAATATTTATTTATAATAAAAGATTTACATATATTATTATCAAATAAAAATTTAACAACTTATTAATATACCAGAAATATCTTTAGTTGCTTGATCAAAAGGTTCCAATATCATAATTATTTGTCTGAGCAGTTGTACTTCTTCCTTTGTTAAAGTTGTAAGATCTGAGTACTCTTCATTTAATTGAATCAATTTAATACCATTAAGATTATCAAGAACACTATTAATCATATGATGTAAGGTATTCCATCTTGTATCGATCTACATTATAATACAAAAAAAAAAATAAAGAAAAAATTCTTTTATTTAATAAAATTGATTAATATCAATAAAATTTATATTAATTATAAATATTTTTAAATCAAATTACTTAGTTACTTACATATTGTATCAGTTTGCCAGGGCCAGGAGTATTTTCTCCTTCCTTAGCTAATTTTTTATTTGCTTCTTTTAACATTTTGTTAGCTTTAGGACTGTGATAAAAAAATGTTACTAACTGTTTACATTTTGTAATAACTGATAGGATTTCATCGTTATTACATTTTGTAATAGCATTACGCAAAACAAGATTTAAACTATGTGCAAAGCACGGAAAATGCTTTTTGTTAAGTAACTCAACACTCAATTTCATGTTTGGTGCGTTGTCAGTTACAATATGATTTACTTTGTCAAAAATCTCCCATTCAGTTAAACAATTTCTGATTAGCTGACTTAAATTCCTTGCGGTTTAAGCTTTTTCAATTAGTATAACATCCAACGCAGTAGAATGCAAGACTAAGGAATCTGAAATTTCTTCAAAAAAATGACACGTAATACCGAGGTAACTGTCATTAGCGGTAGATGTCCATCCATCTGCTGTTAAGGAAACAGCAGGAGCCCTTTCTAATAAACTTTTCAAATTTTTTTTTGCTATTTCGTAGCATTCAGGCAATATAGTGGCAGTTAAGGTTTTTCTTGAAATTATTTTATATCTCGGATTTAAAGCCTTTACAAAATTACAGAATCCCTCATCTTCAACTAAAGATAAAGGCTGGAAATCTTTAGCTATCATTATAGCGAGTTTCTGATCTAAATCCTTTTTCTTTTTACTATTTTTGTCATATGGAATTATGTTTTTAAATAAATTTTTAAATGATTTTTTTTCAAATGCAGAATCTAAAAAAATTGAAAAAAAATATAAGAAAGAGTAATATAGAAACAAGATAAATAATAAATATAACAATATAATAAAAATAAATGTAATATAATAATTTTTTTTTTGTTAGAAAAAATAATTATATTTATCAATAAATTTGATAGGAGCGTAAAGAGCCAACAGCCAGATATTCGTGCGAAGGTTATCGTGTATTAATTTATAACCATTGAACAATACATTAAAAAACAAACGTTTCAGCCTGTCATCAGGCCTTTATCAATGTTATTACAAAATTCAATAAATACGCAACGCAAAAATTAAATACAAAAACCGAAGTAAAAATGACATAATAAACTGAAGAGTAGTTAAAACCACGTTAAACTGTAATAAAAAAGAGCCAAATGAGAAAATTCCCGTTACAAAATGAGCGCAAACCAAATAAACAGAAAAAAGAAACAATTTTTACATACTTGTGTTAAACATAGTAGAAAGCTCGTCCACCCAAGATGGAACGAGGTAGGACAAAAAACTTAGAACCATATAATGTGATGGTTGAAACCTCAATGTACGTGATAGAATAACGATAAATTCAAGCGATGAAAGATTAGTGAGAGGGCGGTGGAGAAAGGGGGGGGGCGGAAAGAACAAGGAGTATGGAGGGTATAAGTACCTAGGAGGGGAAGACAGGAATTAATATATGAAAAGAAAAACGATACAATTATAAAGGGGGAAACAAATTAATAATGGGGAGATAGGAGTCAGGTAACCGTTCTGTGTCATTTTGATTGTTCAAGCCTGCACGTTGTCTTTTTATGAACACCATTTCGGATATCAATCTCTTTCCATAAGAAGGTTCTCCGTCCAGAATTCTCACATTGTCCCAGTCAAAATCGTGAGAAAAATCCAATTTATGTTTGGATATAACAGAGGGGGAACAGCTCTTTTTTATATCATTCTTGTGTTCTTTGATTCTAGTATTAAGCTGTCTTTTTGTCTGACCCACGTAAGTTTTCTCACAATCTCGACATGATATCATGTAAACAACATGACAATGTGAAAATTTATTTAAACTGTCTTTTCCTGTCCGTATGAATTGTGTTATAATAGATTGTTAGGAATTGAACATGATAATTTTAAATTGAAGCTTCTGGCTATGGAGTTAAAATCTTTATAAACCGAAGGAATGTAAGGAATGGTAAAAAAAGTCTTAAAGTCATTATTGTCATAAATATTGTTTGAACAATTACTAATTAAATTAAAGTCACTAAATTTTTTATGAATTAAAAACTTAAGCCTATTATGTATAGTCGAAAAAATAAAATTGATAGGAAAACAGTTATTAAGTAGGATATTGATTGCAATAGTAAAATTCTTGTTATGAAATTCAGGATGAGAAAGTAAAAAAATTCTGTCCGTTAAACTTATAATGGTCCCTTTTTTGTGCGATATCGGATGGTGGGAATGATAATTTAATAATCTACCCGAAGAAGAAGGTTTCCGGAACCAGTCAAATGTGATAGTGTTATTTTTCACAATCAGAGTTAAATCGAGGAAATTAATCCGATTGTCCACACCAACTTCCACAGTAAACTTTAGTCTCTCATGGTAGGAATTAAAAACGTCACTAATAAAATTTATAGAATTGTTAGGTGCAGCTAAAATGATATCGTCCACATAACGGTAATAAAAAGGTAACCTGAAAGGTAGTCTATCTAACGCACTGATTTCAAGGTCCTGTAGTACTAAGTCAGCAATCAATGGGGATAAAGGAGACCCATGGGGGTGCCATAAGTTTGTTTGTAAATTTTGTTGTTAAAATTAAAAAAAGTGGAGCTCAGTATCAAGCGGATGCCCTTCAGAAATTCATTAAGAGGGATGGAAGTATTTGGGGAAATTAAAACCCATCTGTTAGAAATGCTGTCAATAGCTAATTCTATGGGGATGTTCGTGAACATGGATACAACATCTAGGGAAATAATTTGAAAATCGTTCCCAATAACAAATCCCTTTAATTTGTCAACAAAATCGAAACTATTTTCAATGTGGCTATCAGGAAGGGGTAAACTATTTTGAATAATTTTATGAAAATAAACCGAAAGAGCGTATAAAGGGCTATTGATGAGGTGGAAGAGAAACAAATTTATTGAGGACAATATTTATAGATTCTTAATGACAAGTGACGGCGTCCTTCCTAGAGCCTATGGATTACCAAAAATCCACAAACCTGGATTCCCACTTAGAATTATAGTTTCCTCCATCAATAGCCCTTTATACGCTCTTTCGGTTTATTTTCATAAAATTATTCAAAATAGTTTACCCCTTCCTGATAGCCACATTGAAAATAGTTTCGATTTTGTTGACAAATTAAAGGGATTTGTTATTGGGAACGATTTTCAAATTATTTCCCTAGATGTTGTATCCATGTTCACGAACATCCCCATAGAATTAGCTATTGACAGCATTTCTAACAGATGGGTTTTAATTTCCCCAAATACTTCCATCCCTCTTAATGAATTTCTGAAGGGCATCCGCTTGATACTGAGCTCCACTTTTTTTAATTTTAACAACAAAATTTACAAACAAACTTATGGCACCCCCATGGGCTCTCCTTTATCCCCATTGATTGCTGACTTAGTACTACAGGACCTTGAAATCAGTGCGTTAGATAGACTACCTTTCAGGTTACCTTTTTATTACCGTTATGTGGACGATATCATTTTAGCTGCACCTAACAATTCTATAAATTTTATTAGTGACGTTTTTAATTCCTACCATGAGAGACTAAAGTTTACTGTGGAAGTTGGTGTGGACAATCGGATTAATTTCCTCGATTTAACTCTGATTGTGAAAAATAACACTATCACATTTGACTGGTTCCGGAAACCTTCTTCTTCGGGTAGATTATTAAATTATCATTCCCACCATCCGATATCGCACAAAAAAGGGACCATTATAAGTTTAACGGACAGAATTTTTTTACTTTCTCATCCTGAATTTCATAACAAGAATTTTACTATTGCAATCAATATCCTACTTAATAACTGTTTTCCTATCAATTTTATTTTTTCGACTATACATAATAGGCTTAAGTTTTTAATTCATAAAAAATTTAGTGACTTTAATTTAATTAGTAATTGTTCAAACAATATTTATGACAATAATGACTTTAAGACTTTTTTTACCATTCCTTACATTCCTTCGGTTTATAAAGATTTTAACTCCATAGCCAGAAGCTTCAATTTAAAATTATCATGTTCAATTCCTAACAATCTATTATAACACAATTCATACGGACAGGAAAAGACAGTTTAAATAAATTTTCACATTGTCATGTTGTTTACATGATATCATGTCGAGATTGTGAGAAAACTTACGTGGGTCAGACAAAAAGACAGCTTAATACTAGAATCAAAGAACACAAGAATGATATAAAAAAGAGCTGTTTCCCCTCTGTTATATCCAAACATAAATTGGATTTTTCTCACGATTTTGACTGGGACAATGTGAGAATTCTGGACGGAGAACCTTCTTATGGAAAGAGATTGATATCCGAAATGGTGTTCATAAAAAGACAACGTGCAGGCTTGAACAATCAAAATGACACAGAACGGTTACCTGACTCCTATCTCCCCATTATTAATTTGTTTCCCCCTTTATAATTGTATCGTTTTTCTTTTCATATATTAATTCCTGTCTTCCCCTCCTAGGTACTTATACCCTCCATACTCCTTGTTCTTTCCGCCCCCCCCCTTTCTCCACCGCCCTCTCACTAATCTTTCATCGCTTGAATTTATCGTTATTCTATCACGTACATTGAGGTTTCAACCATCACATTATATGGTTCTAAGTTTTTTGTCCTACCTCGTTCCATCTTGGGTGGACGAGCTTTCTACTATGTTTAACACAAGTATGTAAAAATTGTTTCTTTTTTCTGTTTATTTGGTTTGCGCTCATTTTGTAACGGGAATTTTCTCATTTGGCTCTTTTTTATTACAGTTTAACGTGGTTTTAACTACTCTTCAGTTTATTATGTCATTTTTACTTCGGTTTTTGTATTTAATTTTTGCGTTGCGTATTTATTGAATTTTGTAATAACATTGATAAAGGCCTGATGACAGGCTGAAACGTTTGTTTTTTAATGTATTGTTCAATGGTTATAAATTAATACACGATAACCTTCGCACGAATCTGGCTGTTGGCTCTTTACGCTCCTATCAAATTTATTGATTTTAACAATTATCAGAGCCTGATACATCTATAATTATATTTATTTTTTACTAACCTGTTAAATTTTTGGATGTTCTTACTTTCTCTTGAGAACACAATTCATCAGAATCTGATGAATTTAAATATTGTTCAAACTCAATGTTATGTTGCTTTTTAATGTGGGTTAAAAAGTTTGTAGTATTTCCGCAATTTTTAAATATCTTTTTACAAATATTGCATTGAGCCCTTTTCTCGTCAAGTTTAGTAAAGAAATGTCATGCATCAGACTTTGTACGAAATGTTCTTGAAAATAAAATGTAAATATAATTAATGAACTTATATATTTGCTATTTAAACAAAACTAATTTATTGTTTCCTAATTTTTACATACCCATTAGTTTTTTTGTCTTTTCTTTTTTGCTTGCTATAATTTTCATAAAATTTATCATTATTTATAAAACAAAAAAATATTTATGTATAACTATTACTAACCAATATTAATAAGAGCATTCTAAAATATAACATAAAATATAAATATAAAAAATTAAATCTATATTATAAATAATTACAAACCTAGTATTACATTCAGAGTTCTCCTTAGAATTGTCTAATTCTTGATTATCATTATCAGAAGTACTTCCAAAACATAAGGATGCTTTAAAACTGTAAATCACAATAGATAACAGTGTGTATGTGCGTGCAGAAAATTTAATTTATATAATGATCTACAGGATTAAAAAATATATCTTACCGTTTTGCCCGAGAAAAAGAAGATGCTCTACTACTACTATATATAGTTGATTCGCTACAATGGCTATTAATTTCTATTTCACCAGATTCTGAAGATATCTCTGATGTAATTGCAATGTTATTTTTGCAGTAAATAAAAAAAAGAAAAAATAATTAATTAGTACTATAACTGTAACGTAATAAAAACTGTCTTTTTGTGTGTTATTTATATTAATTTTATAAAAGTTACCGTCCACATCATCTTCATTTTCTAATTTTTGTCGTCTATTTTCTGTAGATTTTAGCCAATTTTTCAACATTTTTATGTAAAAACACAGATGACCGGTCAAATTGATTAGTTAGGTTAAGTTTGGTTAACTGATACTTGTGCCACCAAATAGAAAACACAAACGTTCCGTAAACTACATATAACATACGCATAATCTATAATATACGTAACGTGTACTATAGATAAATGCGTGCATATGTAGAACGCACTTCAATGTGATACGTATACATACATATATAGATCGGGCACACCAGACAAAACGCGATACGCGACGCGCGACTGTTCAATAAACGTACTGCTTTGCTCAGTGAGCTGCGGAAAGCAGTACGCTTATTGGACAATCACGCGTCGTGTATCACGTCATCATTCTTAAGGCCATAAACAAGACTTAGTTATTCTTATAACATTATGAGAATGATCTTCCGGTATTCGACTTCCAGTATTCATAATCAGATCTTACATTCAACATCGTCTTAAAATCTCGTTCAACCAATAAAATAGCGCTATATGGTTATTTCATTGGCTGAGTGAGATGAGATCTTAAAACGATCTAAATATAAAATATAAGATCTGACTATGAATACCAGCCTATAATTGGTTAATTTGCTTACGATTTTAAGACTTTTGTACACAGTGTTAATCTTGGTTAATTAAAATAGGATTAAAAAATAAAACAATAATCGATTAAGTGTTTAAATAGTCGATTATTTCGATTAAATTTTGCTTCTGCAATATTCGATTATTGTCGATTATGCTCCCCTAGATAATCGACATAATCGATCAGTAATCGATTAAACGCCCATCACTAGTTATTCGAGTAAATAGTTTGGTTCGATTGTACATTACCGGATGTTGCCCTTGATAGGGTTACCAGACCGCTTGGACCTGCTGTCCCTTCGTCCCGGCTTATCAGCACGCTTGCTTCCTGGGGAGCCAACCTGTGTAAGACCTGGAGCAAGATCTGCTGTTGTTGTTGCATCATCGCCGTCATCTCGGTGATGGCGTGACAGAGCGCTCCTGAATTCGATGGGTCTGCTTCGGTGGCTCGACTCAAGGACGACTCTGCAGGATCGTGCATCTCACCCGTCTCCCGTAGCACCTCCAACGTCCTTTCGGTATGACTAGCTCTCTCCAGGTGAGTCAAAATTTGTTCAATCATTAAGTCTCGGTCGTTCAAGACCGGTAATTGGTATCTCCGTGCCTCTTTCTGAAGCTGCTTTAACGAAGCCTTTTCTAGGTCTTCTCTGTCCATCATGGACCTCGTTTTCGGCATTCTACTGCCCGGCTCGACTCCAATGAGGAATTTCCAGCCTCTTCGACTCAACACGGATTTGCCAAATTCGTTAATCGGCCCGACACGACGCAACGACGAATTTTGCCGTTTTTTTCGACTCGACGCGGGTTTCTGTAGCCCGTAAATTGTTCCGACACGACACAACAATGTTCGTTTTACTTTTTGACTGGATACGGGTTTAATGAGCCCGTACTCCGTTCCGACACGACGCGGCAATGTTCGTTTTTTACTTTTCGACTCGACACGGGTTTAATGAGCCCGTAATCCCACTTCTGAGCTGTAAGTTCTCTTATTAACTTTCGGTTAGTTTCTTTATCGACACAAATCTATAGTTTTTTTTTAAATAAAGAATAAAATCTTAAAGATCTGCAACCGACTAAATTTTTAAACGATAGGACGGTTACGTCTTATATCCGACCTTATTTATTGTATATAAGATTGCTTCGACAAAAGTTACTGAATGTCAGGAACAACTGTATTAATCAAATAGATTCGACACTGCTTTTAACTGAACACGATATCTTTTAATTCAAGTTAAATACAAAAAATATTACAATGCTTGACTTGATAAATTCTAAGTCTTAATACACGACCAAAAATCACCGACTGTCTCTCTAATTAATTTCTTTATGCGACCTGTTGTTTCGACTCGACGTTAGAGAGTGATTTTCTCGATTACTCTCTCCATAAGATAAACTTTTTGGAAGGTTCTCGTAATTTCGAGAACCTTCCAAAAATTAAAATTATAGTTTGGTAATGTTATAGCAGTAATATAATTTATTATTAATGTTTATTAATATACACAATTATATTACTGCTATAACATTACCAAACTATAATTTTAATTTTATTGCAAATCTTACCTTTCAAAATATTGACGGCGTCTTCCAAAATTCCACTGCTTAATAAAAATTTATTTAAGGTTTCAGTACTGTTTAATGTCTCCTAACGAAAGAAAAAAATTTAATATTATTTCGACAGATTTAACTATAACCGAGATTTTGCAGCACATGGTACGCACTTGCCGATTTAATAAACTACAAGTCATTATATAAGTTACTTCTCATTGTACTACTTGTTTATCGATATGCAAACCAAATTTATGACGAAGCTACGTAGCACGGCGGACCACATGCTGTGAGATCTCGATTTACTCTTTCTGTAACCTTTTTTTTTTTTTTTTTTTTTTTTTAGGTGGAGAAATCTTTTATGGATACCCGTGGTCCTCGGGGGAAGACCACGGGTTATGTGGGAGTCTCCTGGGAAAGAAGGTTTTTCCCAGGCATACCCACTAAAACTCCACCGGTGACCCTCACTGGCCTAGGTGGGGGAGTCCAGGGAACCGCCATGAGCATTACGTCCTGAAGACTCCCCCGGCCTGCCGCTTTATTGCAGCACTTTCCCGCCCGGAAGATACCATCCGGGCTGCCCGATTAACGGGCTTTATTTCCTTGCTTTTGTAAGGAAGCAGGGTCACCTCTGCCTCCCTACACCCCTCCCGATGTTGTTGGGGGGGTGGGGATTGGCACCTTGACCCCCGTCAAGGCGCCAACCCCCCCTGTTTTTGACATTACTTGCTCAGGAAGGGAAGGGGCAGAGAGGAGAGAAAATCCCCTCTTAGTTCTGCCCCCCCTTTTTCCCTCCCTTTTTCTTCCCCGACACGGCCCCTTGGGGGGAGGAGTGGGATGGATTAAATCCATCTAAGTCCACATCCTCCCCCAGGCCGGCCAGGAGAAATTTATTCATCTCCCCCAATGGTGGGGGAGGTTTGGCGGCTTTAACAGACATCGCCGGGTCCGTCCTTCCTCCGGCCAATTGTCGGATTTCGGACGTGACCTCCCAATATGGGAAGTCCCGAGCGATGTCTGCCGCCACCCTCCTGAGTTGTTTTGTACCGGAGACGTGACTGCGACCAATCACGTCCCGGTACTGCACCACCAACCAAGATTGGCTTTTCTTGGGATTATCTCCCATTCTCCCGATCTTTATTTGGCCAAGGTCACGTCTCTGAAGGGCATTCCACCTCTTCTCGACGTGACCAGCCATCGTCTTCCCAAGGGGTGGAACACACTTCATCCACTGTTCCAGCTCCCCGAGGGAACGTTCCTCCCATGGAATGGTGGGACCGTTCGTCCTCCAACGGAGGACAACCTCCGACGGGGGGGAGAGACGTATCTCATCCCCCGACGGAGTCGCCCTTCCAGAGGGAGAGGTGTCGCTAACCTTTCCCCTCTTCGTCCCTTCTTTTGAGGTAGGGGGGGGGGTATATTCCTGCCCTCTCCTCTCACCTTCTCCCCTCCCTTGGTGGGGATAGGGGACGAAGAGAACTTCACCTTGGTGAGTGTCCTCTCCTTTACTTCTTCCATCCCCCCCCTTCGGGCATTGTGGGGGCTTTATGCTCCCCTGCTCCGAAAGCGGGGAAGGTAATGGGGCAGAGGGGGGGAAACCCCCATCCGCCTTACTCTTATTTTTCTTTATGGGGAGAAGAGGAGGGCTTTTAATAGCCCTCCCCTCCCCCTCCTCATCCTCCTTCCCACTCCTTGTGAGGGGAAGAGGAAGGCCCCTAGGGGCCTTCCCCTCCTCACTCTCCATCCTTTCTATAGTGAGGGGAAGAGAAAAAAGGCTTTGTGGAGCCTCCTCCTCCTCATCACTACTAGTCTCCTCTTCAGTATCTACCTCCACTATCCCCTCTGACAATGCTGTTACTGTCGAGAGAGGGAGAGGTCTGATTTCCGCCCTTAGCCCCCACTGGGCGTAGTTCCCCTCATTTAAGATCCGAACTATCTTCCTCACTAGCTCGGTACTGGTCCGGCGATATTGGCCATCACCAGGCCAGCACCGGCACTTCAGCCAGGGAATTCTCTTCCCCTCCTTCCTGTACCAATTGTCCAGGAGGCCGAGATCCATGCCTGGGTGGTCATACTCATAGTCAGTCCACCAGCACTCAATCTCGTTCTTCACGCTTAGGTAGTGCGGTCTTATGTGGAAGTCCTCATAATCCGCATTACGAATTTTAGGGCCGCACATCTTCCATTGGAAGACAACCTCAGAGGGGGTGGAGTTTGGGTTTTCCCCGTTCCCCAGAGGTGTCCTCTTAATAAGAGGGGTGTTTATTACATCCCTCTTAGTTTCCTCCTTCCTCAGGGTAGGGAGGGGTTCCCCTCCCCCTCCTTCTTCCATCTTTCCTTCCCCTCCATTTTTTATGGAAGGGGGAGGCGAGGACACCCTTGCCTTTTTAGCAAGAGGCCTCGCCTTCTCATCCTCCTCCATAGGCGAAGGATTTTGGGAGGAAGAACTCCCCTCCTTCTCCTCCATCTCCACCTCCATTGCCTCAGGGTCGGGAGAGAGTGTGATAACGGGAATGAGGGAGACTTCTCCCTTCCCGCTCACTCCTCCCTTCCCCGAGGATTCCACCACCTCCTCCACTTCCATAATTGGGGTGGAAGGCGGGTGGTCCACCTCCTTCTCCTGAGAAGGTAATTGGGGGGTGTTACCCTCCTTTTCCCTCCTCTTCCTCTTCCTACGTCTCCCTTTAGGAGGGACGATCGGGCAGACTCTGCCACCAATGCGGTGGGTCGAGGCTCTGCCCGCCTCCTTGCACACAGGGCAGCTCGCCCTCCTACGCGAGCATGCCCCGGCCAGGTGGTCAGCGTCCCCGCAGTGGAGGCAGCTTTTGCTGCGGTCCACCCGCGAGGGGCACCGCCACCTCTCATGCCCGCGTTGCAGACACTTGAAACAGCGAGGGGGGAGGGTGGGAACACCCAACCCCCCGTCTACCTCGGTGCGGGCAGGCTTTTGTGGCCCCACCCTTCCCCAGGTCTGTGTACCGACGCTTTTTACGCCGGGTACAGTCCGGTCCGCCTTTTTGGCGGGAAGGGATTCGGAGTCCCTTCCCCCACCAGGGCGTTTACCCTCTCTCACGGGCTCACCACGCCCGCGTCCCCCACGAATCTCCTCTAGGAGGACAAGGAGGATTCTAAGAATCCTATGGGCCTTTGCCCACAGGTCACCATCCGCGGTAACCCTTTTGTCCAGGGCGCCCGCGTGGCACGCCCTGGATGGCCCGTCGCTAGATGACGACAGGGGGGGCACCGGGACCGGATACCCCCCTCGCCGGCCTCTGGGGGTCCGAATCCCCTGAGGCGGTAACGTGTTCCTCTCTGTCGTTATAAGTTTCACCATAATTGTTATTTGTTGACAGAGTTGTCTTCTCCGGGTTTTTTATCGTGGTTTTCCTTCCACTAGGACGGTTGTCTACCAAGGCTAACGAGCCCGTCCTGCCCGGGTCTTTTTATAGAGGTTGAACCACCCTCGCGGCCCGTGCAAGCTCCATGCAAGCACCGGCCCCCGGCCCCAATGAAATTGGGGTTACGGTACTCTTTCTGTAACCTAACCTAACCTAACCTAACCTTGAAAAACAATTTAACCTAAACACCATTCTTTACATAATATATTAAGGGGTTACCTGCAGTCAGTAATTTTGAAAAAATCGATTTTGAGATTTTGACATTTTCTTAAAGTACAACATCCCAAAAGTGTTGTCATAAATTTTCAAGCTAATCCGATCATAATTGACGGAGCAGTAGCGATTGTTTTAGTGCAGTGATGGGAATTAGTTGCAACTTTCGGCTCGATTTTCTAGCTGAATATCGCGCGTTAGTTACGCGCGTTGTTAGCGCGTTTGGAGACTTCGTTGCTAGCATGCGAGGGGCAAAGAGGGACAGTAGGTGTCAACCAGAAAATCCAACCGAAAGTTGCAACAAATTCCCATCACTGTTTTAGTGTACTGTTTAGTAACAGACGCGGAGCTAAGTAGATCGATCTATTTATTAAAAAAAATTTTTGCTTAAAATTGGTTTATTTTTTTAAATTTAAATTATATAAAATGCCGCGATCAAATGCAAAAGTTTCAAGAGAGGCAAGAACTAGGACTAATATTATTAAATCAAGAACGAAAAAGCGAAAGTGCATGTTTAATCCGAAAACAGCGGAACACGACGACGCGGGTGTTAGTACATCAGCAAAAAAATTGAAACAGCAGAATGATATTTCTGTGCCAGTAGATAATTCTATAGAATATAGAATTTTAAACTTTTTTACTGTTTTTGCTGCCATAGCTAATTTAGTGAAATGTGCAAAATGTAACGGGAATGTAAAGTTTCAAACTGCTAGTTCGCGAGGCCTTGGTTTTAAAATAGCTTTGTTGTGTGATAATTGTCCTACTGAGTATATTCCTTCAAGCCCTTTTATAGGGCATTCATACGAAATTAATAAAAGATTTATATTTGTTATGAGAGTATTGGGTATCGGCTTGAAAGGTGCAGGAAAGTTTTGTGCTCTGATGGATTTGCCAAACTTCTTAGATTTTAGAACTTATGATATTATAGCGAAACAAATACATGAAGCTTCTAAAAATGTTGCCGAATTTTTTATGAAAAAAGCTGTGAAAGAAGAAGTCGAAGAAACGTGTAAAGCTAAAAAATTAGTACAAGAAACAAATGAATTAACTGTGTCTGGAGATGGGACTTGGCAAAAACGCGGGTACTCGTCTTTATATGGCGTGTTTTCAGTTATCGGCTATTACAGTGGTAAAGTAATTGACATTATTGTTAAAAGTCGTTACTGTAAATCATGTGAATTTTGGAAATCAAAAACAGACACCCAAGAATTTGAAGAATGGTTTGAAACACATAAGGAATCATGTAGTTCTAATCATGAAGGATCATCCGGAAAAATGGAAGTCGATGGCATTTTGGACATTTTTAAACGTTCGATTAAACAGTACGCTGTAAAATTCATTAATTATATCGGCGATGGTGATTCCAAAACTTACAAAGGTCTTGTAGATGGAAATCCTTATGAAGGTATAACTATCAACAAAAAAGAGTGTATAGGACACGTGCAAAAAAGGATGGGTACTCGACTACGTGAAGCAAAAAAGAAAAACAAAGGGCTTAGCGGCAAAGGAAAACTCACTGGCAAAGTCATCGATAAATTAACTGTTTATTATGGGTTATCAATACGAAGGCACTGCAATTCTGTCAACGATATGAAAAATGCTATTTGGGCAACATTCTATCATTACAGTTCGACGGAAGCAAAACCAAATCACAGCAAGTGTCCGCCGGGGCCAGAGTCATGGTGTGAATATAAACGCGCCGAGGCCAACAATAATTTAAAGAACTATGTGCAAGATTATGAGCCGTTACCTGCGGATGTTTTGAAGGCTATTAAGCCAATTTACGAAGATCTCAGTAAGGATGAGCTGCTCGAAAGATGCCTCGGTGGATTTACCCAAAACAACAATGAAAGCTTCAATCAGATTGTGTGGAAGATAGCTCCAAAAATATCACCCTGCAGTTTTACAATAGTAGAAATGGGTGCTCATATTGCTATATACACTTTTAATGAAGGTTTCCAAGGTCTTCTAGCTATAATGAATGCTATTGGAATAAGTTGTGGCCTTTCTGCCCATCATTATGCAGAGAAAGAGGATGCGACGCGTATAAAGCTTTCCAACAAGCGCGCTGAAGAGAACACGCGGGAGGGACGAATGCGTCGACGACAGCACCAAATAAACATTTTAGAAGCTGCCGAGGAAGCAGAAGGTTCATTATATGGTCCTGGAATAGATGATTATGTGTAAGTTCCCCAAAAAAATTTTTATTATAAAATATTTCGTAAAAAAAACTTTAAATGCGTTTTTCTCAAAACTACAATTTCAAAGTCGGTGATCACTGTAATTCAAAAACGGCTTAACCGATCGGTCTGAAATTTTTTGTGCTTATTTCAGATACAATTTATGGGTCCCTGATCGTAGGATTTTTTTTTTTTCAAAAAACTTTTTTTTTTATAACCAAAAAACGTGCGATTTTTTACCGAAAATTTAAATTTTTTTTTTGTAAGTCCGCCATTTTGTTAAAAACTAAAATTTCGCTAAAACCTTCGATCAGGGACCCGCTATACTCTTATATTAACTAATGCAATCGGGATTTTTTATTTCAGATGAACCAGTCAAAAGCTACAGTGATCACCGCAAGACACCTTTTTTTTCAGGACCTCTGGGAAAACCGCCATCACACGCTTAAAAATCAATATTTTTGCATAAAAATTTTTTGTAATACTCTTAGAATATACGTCTGTCATATGCTGAAACTTATTTTTATAAATACTTATACAATACTTCAAAAAAAATTCCCAAAAAAGGGCTTTTTTTTGGCCTTCTAAGTGCAGGTAACCCCTTAAATCAGTAAATAAACTACACATAAATTCTTATAAGTACTTACCTCTGGAAGAAACGTTGACATTTTTATATGTCTATCTACGTGTATTCCTTATAGATATTCTTATTTATATCCACTATTTTTTATATTTATATCCACGATATTTTGCACCAAATACGTGTAACGATGAGACGAGAACAAGAGATAACGAGACGCAGTGATCATTCACTCTTCATGTGAATGAAATATTCACTCCATACTGCATGGAGTAAAAATATTCACTCTACAAAATAAAGTACACATAATCACTCTACTTTGCAGAGTGAAAAATTCACTCTACAACAAAAAGAGAGAGAATTAACTCCGTATGAATGAAAAGTCACTCTAACTCGAGTGACACGATCAGTCACTGAATTTTTCGAGTGCGTTTTCACTCCAAGAAATTTAGAGAGTAACGATCTTAATAAAGAAATAGAATATCAAGCTACCAGCATTGGAATATCTCTTAATCACCATTTCTTTGTTGATTGGGACGAAACAGCATGGGTGTAAAGCTGAGAAAGAATGCCCCATTAGTATACTGTCATATAATGACAAAAAGCACCAAAAGACAAAAAGATTTTTGAAAAAACGATTTGATGTAGCTCCACCAGTTCCAGAGATTCTGAGAAATCACTGTTTCGTCCCAATCAACAAAGAAATGGTGATTAAGAGATATTCCAATGCTGGTAATAGTTCGACTTTTTCATATCAAGATTTCAAAAAGTAGGGGGAAGAGCTCAGGCGACATCAGAACCAGAGGTATCTCTAGTATCAAGTTTTATAAAAATCTGTCAATTTCCTAAATTTTTAATATTTTTGGTCTTTATATTAGATCTGACATTTTCAGTTTTCGAAATCCGACTTAAGATTTGTATTTAGCTGGCCGTAAAACTCTCTGTTCAAATTTTATAAAACTCCCTTACTTTTAAAAATTTTTCAAATTCTTAGTTGTAATATTAGATCCGCTATTTTGAATTTTCGAAATGCGACTTCACATTCGTTATTAGCAATCCGAAAAAGTCCCTAATACCAAGTATTATAAAAATTCGTTAGTTTCTAAAAATTTTCAAAATGTTTTGGTGGTCATATTGGATCCGCTATTTTGTATTTTTGAAAAATAACTTTAGACTCGTATACAGTAACCCGAAAAACCCCTTGATACCAAGTTTTATAAAAATCAGTTAATTTCTTAAATTTTTTAAATTTTTGGCGGCTATATTGGATCCGCCATTTTAGTTTAGACTTATGTGACAGTGCACAGATAAACAGAGTACTCGAAAGTGTTAATTGGAAGAGAAAAACGTCGAATAAATAATCGCTACACTTGAATAATTACCGTTTTTATTATTTTTTTTTTCGGTTTTTTGAAATTTTAAGTATAATCTAATTGAATTTGATAATTTTGCCACGCGCCATTGGAAAGCTTACATTTTTCTGTAAATTTTAAGATTTTTTCAAAAATTTTTAGATCAAATAGAAAATGGGCAACATGGGTGTAAAGTTGAGAAAGAATGCCCCATATATATATATATATGTTACATATATTATACTTATACATACATTATAATATACTTTCGCAATAATATAATAATTAAAAAATTACAATTTAAAAAAAATTTTGTAATTTTATAGCCAGAAATCAATAGCTTTCTACATCACCCGTGAGATACTATTGTGGATGCGTTTTTTTAAAGTGGTTTTCCCAGTAGGCCTATTTTACTAAAAAATAATAAAGATAATGTAATATCTAAGTATGTAGAGATGGCTTGGCAGGAAATTTTATATATGACTTGGAGGATATTTTATATAAGAGAACAAAAGAGGAACAAATAAAAAAATTGGACGACTACATCCACAGAAATAGAACTATTTTAATTGCATCTTGATTCTTCTTCTAGAGTTAAAGAATTTCGAAATGACTTCACTGCTGCGATAAAGCTTTTTTTATAAATTTTTCCTTCACAAAATAACTTTGAATTTTTTGCGATAAGATTAGAAATAGCACATGATGCTATAAGAGCTTTTACCAAAAATGTAATATTATCGATATTCGAACTCGACTTTCTTGATAATTAATTTTAATTTTTCAATTAAATTAGATTTTTTCTCGTCCACATATTTTGAATTATCATTACAATGTTTATTTTTATATCTATAAAGAATATATTTTTGAACAAGAGAGAATTGATAATACTTCATAGAAAACAAGTGGTTTTATTACAAATAGAAGCAAAAAAATTTTTTTTATATCTTATCAAAGAGTTACACGAATATTTACTCGTTATCAATTTTTCAAGTAAATCCAGCAATTACTATCATTATCAATATCATAATGACTATCATTATTATGCAAATAGCATTTTCTGTCTTGTAATATGGATCTTTTAATTTAATATGGATTTTACAATTCCGCGACTTAACTTTAGGCGCGTACTCCTACTGCGGTAGCATTGATATGCAATTGTTTTATTATTGTCTCCTCGGTTATTTCTCAATGATAATCAGTGACACGAGTTAAAAGTCTCATGTGAGCGTTTTATAGATTCATATTAGAAAAAAACGATAAGTGGTTGTTAAAGAAAAATAGGTTATCGTGTCACTGGAACTAGAGAATACACTGGGTTCTGAATAGAATAATATATATATTTGTAAGACCGCAAAATACAAAAAATAAACCACGTGTGTTATTAACAACGTTAACTGCGGTATGGTATGAATAATAAGAATAAGTCTCTACGTTTAGTTTAGTTTAATATGGCGTGGCTCCGAGGGGTCTCTCCTCTTGCGACTATCTGGTTTGGTGGAAGGAGATGATATGCGCTTACGCGATAGAAAAAGCGGTATTTTAGAACAGTAAGACGTAATATGATGATGCAATCTTTTGTTTTGAGATATCCTAATTTATATGGTTTATATGGTTCACTGATCACTGATAATTTATATGATATTGATTATTATGTGTAATGTCTAAGTGTGTTTGTATGTGTATGACCGCAGTGTGTGAGCTAAGGTACGTGGGTTTGCTAAGCCCAAATGGCTGTGCGGTTCAGCCATCCTTGCGGGATGGTCTCTACATATATAACGAGATCGTGCCACGCACACACGCATACGTAAAAAGTAGAGAGAGAACCGCGTATCCCTTCGAGGTGTCTTTAGCGTCCCTATGGGTCAATCAGGGAACTAGATTTGGAGTTCCATCAGTAGTATTTGCATAATAGTGATAGTGATTGTGATAGTGACCGTGATAGTGATTGTGATTGTGATAGTGATTGTGATAGTGATTGTGATAGTGTTAGTGATACTGATTCTAAGCAATAGATGGCGAGCAGGGATACTGTCAACTTTTTGATAAGGTATGGAAAGTTTTTTTTGCTTCTATTGATAATAAAACCACCTGTCTTCTGTGTGGTTATCAACCCGATACTGTTAAAAAGTTTGTTGTTTATAGACATTATAAAAATAAACATTCTAATGAGTATTCAAAATATGTGACAAGAAGAAATCTAATTTAATAGAAGGATTAAAATTAATTTATCATGAAAATCGTAGTTTAAATACCGATAACGCTACGTCTTTGGTACAAGCTCTTGCAGCATTGTATGCTATTTCTAATCTCATCGCAAAAAATTCTAAGTCATTTTGTGAAGGAAATTTTATAAAGGAATGCCTCATCGCAGCAGTGAAGTCATTTGGAAATTCTTTGACTCTTGAAAAAGCTACTAGCATTCCTTTAACTGACAAAACGATAAAATCTCGAATAGACAATATTGCTTCTTCGTTAGAACAAAAATTAAAAGCTTTATTAAAATCTTGTTCTTTCTTCTCGTTATGTCTCGATGAGAGCACCGATAATCGGCATGTGAGTCAATTGAGTATTTTTGCTCAAATCGTGCAAAACGATTTTTCACATGTCGAGGCGCTCTTAGATTTTGCCCCACTACATAACAGAACAACGGGTATTGATAATTTCAAGGCTGTTAATCAAACCCTACAAAAATTTGGCATCGATTTTTCTAAATGTTCAGCTATCGTTACTGATAGCGCAAAAGAAATGATAGATTCGAAAATTGGATTCTTCGGCCAGTTAAAGCAACGAAATTTAAAATTCCCTGTTATTCATTGCATAATTCATCAAGAAGCGTTATGTGGGAAAGATGTGAAACTATGCACTGCAATGCAAACCGTGACAAAAATTACGAATGTAATTAAAGGCGGTAAAAAATTCCTTTCTCATCAAAAGTTTCAACACTTTCTCGAGGAACATAACGCTGTTTATACAGATGTACCTTTGCATTGCAAAGTTTGATGGCTCAGTGCAGGAAAATGTTTAGAAAAATTCTTTGCAACAAGAAAAGAGATCTTCCTTTTCTTGCAAGAACAATTACCTGTAAAATATAATGAATTCAAATTTTTTTTTGAAGATTTAGACTCGTTGTGGGAACTTGCTTTAATTACTGATGAAACGAATCATTTAAATATTTTAAATGTAAAGTTGCAAAAGACTGACCAAATTATTTCCCAACTATTAAGTCATATCGATTCTTTTCGGTCAGGTAGGCAGCGGTATGCGACAAGGTGGGCGTCGTAATGCTACAGCGGGCCGACGAGATGGTGCGTGGAGACTCCAGCAAAGACGCTTCACTCGCGAGGCCAAAGAGGAAGGAAAGAGACACTTTCTTTTCGGGCGGGAGCGAGGCGGAGGAGGGGGTTTTCCGCACCCGTCTGAGCCAGTTGCGGACAAGAACGGCGGCAGCTGCGGGAAGGTCGGGGGAGAGGTCGGGGGAGAGGACGGAGGGCTCGGATTGAGCAACCTCGGAACCCTCGGCGAGAATCCTCGAGAAAAGCAGGATGGCGACCCGACCAGCCAAGATTAGAAGGAGGACCACCCCAGTCAAGGAGGAGACCCAGGAGCCCTCCCTCCGTAGCGAGGCGGAGAAGAGCGATAAGGTGGTGGTGGTGGAGGACAGTGGTGACTCCGATGACTCCATCTGTTCCTCCTCCTCCGTGAAGGAGAGGAGAGGGCGAAAGGCGGTAAACCCCGACCATGCGGGTCAGTTTACCGCCGAGAAAAGAGCAGAAAGGGCGAAAAAAGCCAGGGACAAGGCAGAGTATAAAAAGTTCCTGGCTCTCCAAGCCCAAAACTTTTGCCTAAATACGACCTTGAGGCTGAAGAAAGCGGAAGAAAACAAGAGGGAGCTTCTGGAGGCCTACAGATTGGAGCCAACAGTAGCTCTCTACAGTATTGAGAACGAGGTTGATCGATTTAGGGAAACTATCCAGAGATCCAAGAACATCCAAAGGGGAGTAAGAAGGCTAATATGGGAGGCCACGGAGAAGTTAAAAGCCGCTTTGTTGGCCCGGTACCTTCGCGCCACTGGCTCGAGTGACGCCCCGAAGGAGGCCTCGCGACAGCTGCTCTTGAAGGAAGAGGTGGGAACTCTGAAAAAGGAGAACAGGAAATTAAGAGAGGAGATGGAGGAGATGAGGAGAAAGAGAAACAGTCGTTCCTTTCCCCCACCTCCCCAGCGATGGGATTAATGGGGAGCGGGGTTACCAAAGCGGCCGGTGGGAGGCGCATTCAATCGGCCGCTCCCACATACGCGAAAGAGAGGAGGCTTTGAATGAGGCCGCGGAAAAGAGCTCTCCTAAACATAGATCCCCCCCTCCATCAGGGGACTCGAGGAGAAGAAAGGTCTCCCCCCGCCGTCCGGGAGAAGGAAAGGGGAGAAGGACTCCGTGTTGAAAGTTCTCCCGGGATTATTGGAAACGTTGATTTCGACAATCCTGGGAAAATTGGGCTACCCCAGCGGGCCGGCTCCAGACAAGGAACCCCCCCCTCCTCTCCAAAAGAAAGGAAGGGGAGGAGGAAGAGGGAGAAAAAGGCGAAAGCCGTTCCGCCTCCTCCGCCACCCCTTCGAAGGAGACCACTGAGCCGGGCAGGGCTGGGGGAGGGATGCCGCTCGCGCCTCCCCAAAAGCTCGCCGCCTTAGCGGATAAGAATGCCTCCCCCCCGCCCCAGGCCCGTCCCCGGGCACCTCCCGAAAGCCAGAAGACCTGGGTGTCGGTGGTGGGGAGGAAGGAGAGGAAAAAGACAGGAAAGGCGGAAGGCCCCGCGCAGCAGCAGGGTGGAAACAAGAGGCAAAGGGGCCCCAGGAAACCCACTGCTGCCGCCCCCAAGAAGCGGAAGCCCTCCGGCACGGCGCCCTGTACTCCTCGATTGGGCGTTCGTTGATCAGGAGGGGGTCAGGGTTGCCCGACCTGTTAAGATGGGGGAGGTGAAAGTCCGCAATCTCGAGGACTCGATTGAGTCCAAGGAGGTCTCAGAGGCGGTAGCGGAGGTGGGGGGTTGCTTCCCCTCCTTAGTGAGGGTGGGCGCAATTTGTCCCACCCCCAACGGCCTGGTTACGATGCCCCCTCGCAGCGGCAAACAAAGTCGCGGAGACGGACCGTATCCAGGTCGGCTGGATTCGGGCAAGGGTCTCGCTGTTAAAAGCGAGGTTCTTGCAATGTTATAGATGCCTGGGGAAGAGCCACGTGCGGACTAACTGCATGAGCCCTTCCGACAGGAGCGGCGCGTGTTACAGGTGCGGGGCAACTGGCACAGTCGTGCTTGGCTCCGGCAAGCTATCCGCTGTGCCGGGAGGGTGGGCTGCCGCACAATCACCGTGTGGACAGCGCCGGATGTAAGGCCCCGCGTAAAGGGGGCCTCACCACAAGTGGAGTGAAGGTAGATGCGGCCTCGGCACCCGCACTCACCGGCATCTACGCCGGCAGCAGCCACACCAAGGCTGTCAGGGGAGGAGTCCCCACCGAGGGAAGCAAGACCGCGGGGGAATTTCCCTTACTTAAAAGGCAAGGGCAAGACAACGCCCATCCCGCAGGAGGCGATGGAGGTTAGCAGGGAGGATACCGCAGATGTCGAGTAAATGACACTGCGGATCCTCCAAGCCAACCTAAACCACTCCGCCATGGCGCAGGACCTTTTCCTGCAAACCATGATGGAGGGTGGTTACGATCTGGAGGTGGCATTGAAGCCGTACAGGGCTTCGAGAGGTCACCCAAACTGGGTGTCAGACCCCAGCGGCAAAGGGGTGACGGCATACAGGAGGTCGAACGCGAAGTCCCCCCCGTTCTCACATGAGACGGATAGGGGACTCTTTGTTGCCGTAGAGTAGAGGGAGTCCACCCTCTATGGGTGTTACGCCCCTTCGAGTTGGGGCCCTGCCCTGTTCGACACCTTCCTGTCGAAGCTGGTGGAGTGCGCGCCGACGCCTCCCTCGGCAGGTCATTGTGGCGGGGGACTTCAATGCGTGGTCAACGCTGTGGAGTTCCCCTCATATCAATAGGAAGGGCAGGAAGATGGGAGAATGGGCGGCGGCTCTCCTGTGTCTACTAAACAGGTTCGAGGAGCACCTGCGTGCGGACTCGGGGTGAATCCATTGTGGCTGTCACATGAGCTTCCCCGGCGGCCGCACGACTGGTCACGGTGTGGAGAGTGGTCGAGGAGGTGGACTCCGGGTCTGACCACAGGTACATCGAGATTGTGGCCTCGACCATCCCCACTGGGGTGCTCAGCCACCGTCGCGGGCGTAACACTCCGCAGCGAAGGGGGTGAACCCTCCGTAAAATGGAAGAAGATATCCTGACGGCGATAGTTCTGGCTGAATCCTGGTCGACAACATCCGGCCAGAAAAACGTCAGCCGAGAGGTGACGAGGATCGTCGGCATGGTTACGGACGCTTGCGATGCGTCCATGCCGCGATCCCGTTGGTCCCCTCGCAGGGCGATGCACTGGTGGACTGAGGAGATCATCGAATTGAGGCGTCTCTCTTTGGTAGCCTGGCGTCGCTTCCTGCGGGTTTGTCGTAGAGGGGACCCAGCCAGGACGGAGAGCGCGCTGGAGGAGTTTCGAGTCGCACGAAACTCCATAAGCACCGCCATCAGGAAGGCGAAAGCCAGGGCCTGGGAGGAGTTGACCTCCATAGACGGGTATCCATGGGGTCGCCCCTATAAAATTGTTCTCAACAAACTGAGAGCAAGGGCGCCCCCGGTCACGGAGAGCCTGAAGCCCGGGCTCCTCGGAGAAATTGTGGACACGCTGTTCCCAGTGAGAGGTGATGGTGTCCCACTCCCCCGCATTACACCCGGGGGGGGGGGGAGGTGGTCCGAGGAGTCCGAGGTATCTCTTGAGGAGATGGACGCGGCCCGGGGCAAGCTTGGCGATGCCGCCAAGGCGCCCGGCCCTAATGGAATCCCTGGTCGTGCCTGGGCCCTGACAATGAGGCTGATAGGAGACTGGCTGAGGAGGCTTTTCATCACCTGCCTCAAAGCCGGTTTCTTCCCCTCGCAGTGGAGGAAGGCAAGCCAGAGCAATCCTCTTCGTATCGTCCTAACCCTCTTTGTATCGTTGTATGTCTGCTGGACGAGGTCGGCAAGCTCTACGAGCGTATTATCGTGGGCCGCCTCGTCCGGCATATGTTCCGGGGAAAGAGGGGGGTTTCAACCTAAACCTAAACCTAAACGAGCGGCAGTTCGGTTTCTGGGGGAGGGGGGGAGGGCGGTCGACGATCGACGCCATCCTCCGGGTCCGCTCCTTTGCGGAGGCCGCAATCGGGGAAGGGGAAGTTGCGCTGGCGGTATCGCTGGACATCGCCAATGCCTTCAACTCCCTCCTCTGGGACTGTCTGGGGGCAGCGTTCGAGCACATTCAGCTGCCCTCATATCTTCAGGTAGTCCTTTGGGACTGCTTCCGGGATAGGAAGTTTGCGTACCGAGACGGTACGGGACGAACGCGAGAGAGAAGTGTGTACTGCGGGGTTCCATACGGATCGGTGCTGGGTCCCACGCTGTGGAATCTCTAGTACGACTCTGTGCTCCGGTCGGCACTCCTCCCGGGCTGTGACACTGTCTGCTACGCGGACGACATACTGGTCATAGCCCGTGGGGAAGATTGGAGGGAAGCCGCTGTAGCCAACGCAGCCGTGGCTAGTGTCGTGCGCTTGATCTGGGATCTGGGCTTGGAGGTGGCTCCCTATAAAACGAAGGCCATTTTCTTTTACAGCAAGGGGGAAACCACTTCCGACCCACATTATGGTGGGTGGATCCCGTGTCCCTGTGGGGTCCACGATGAAATATCTGGGCCTTACCCTGGATGGACTCTGGGAGTTCACAAGGCATTTCGAGGCTTTGACTCCCAGAGTTGATAGGATGGCGATCGCGTTGAGTCGCCTCCTACCCAACCTCGGCGGTCCAGGTGCCAAAGTCAGGCATCTGTACATGAACACCGTCCGGTCGGTGGCCCTTTATGGAACATCGGTTTGGTCGGGCGATCTGATGGCCAATAAACGCGCTAGCGCGTTGGTGCGCAAAGCCGATAGGCGCATGGCTATTAGAATCGCCCGCTGTTATCGGACGGTGTCATATGTGGCGGCAACGGTCCTGGCCGGAACACTTCCGCTCGATCTCCTCGCTGCTACGTACGCTGCGACATATCATAAAACCAAAGATTTCTCCATTATTCGTACATATTCATAGATATGTACGCTTTCAGGATCAAAATTATTTGTCGGCCCGATGTCACCATACAAGAGCAATATCACTCGCGTCCGACCTTCATTTAACGCTTGGCGATAAGAAGCCCGAAACTACATTCTTCCCCAGATGCTCTCCAAAAAATTTGACGAGAGTACCACTCTTGTTCGTCTAGAATTCTCCACGGATTTAACAATATTATCCGGTATCCATTCGTCCGCTAACCAATTTTGATAGTGAACACACAATTTGGATGGTATCGGGCTACTCTGTAGCTTCGGTATCAGCTTGCTATAAAATCGTGATCTTTGTACGAGAAGCTCACAAACGCATCGTACAATTTGTCCTTATCCAACTCCTCTTTCATCACAAACCATAAACACCACTGATGTGCAAAAAGTCATATTTTAATGTGCTCTTGATCTGTATTTGTAATGCAGACTAAAAATACAAATAATTAATCCAATAAGAGCAATTACTGCACTGATAATGCTGATAATCACTGTTGTGTCAGACGGACAAAACTTGTCCCAGATCATTTCTGATATGGATGTATTTTTTCTATGACATATTATTTTAGACATTTCGATTATTTCGGCTTTTGAATGAATAAAATTGTAAAAACCTCTAGCATCACAGTCGCATTCCCACGGATTTTCATGTAACATCAAATGAATTAAATTGGTAGAGTTTTCCTAAAACCTCAGCACGTTAAAATGTATTCTTAACAATTTATTATTGTGTAGTTCTAAAACCTGAAATAAATAATTCAATTTTAAGTTTTAATCATAACATTTATTTATAATATGTTTACATAATATACAGTTTTACGGTTTTATATACGGTTTTATATCTGCCATATATATATTTTATATAGTGTTGCGTCCGCGAACGGTCTTTCCGTCACAAACGGCACGCACAAAAGAAAGAACACTTTTATGAATACAACAGAAACTTTATTTCACTCAAACACTGAACGGTAATACACAGAACAAGCCCGTTTAAATTGTACACCGCTGAGCTAGCAGAAACACGTCCACACTTTTCTGCAGCTCCCGAAAATCTGACATCTGTCTCCTTGTTTACATTCTCTTAGCAACAACTTGTTTATTTACAATATCCTAGTAACTGTTAAACATTTACTATTTCTTAGCAACTATCCTCTTTTATTAACTCCGCAAATTAATATATCGATCGCGGTTCTATCAGCTGTCAAACGCGATATCGGACGACGAAAATCAAAACGCCGAGGACGCAACAATAGATTATTATATACAGTTATCTGAAAAAAATTCAAAATCAATTTATGAAATTTTGTTAACTAAACGTTTTTTTATTTTTTGGATGCTTTTGTGGTATATGTTTCTAAAAATTTGTTTGAACTCTTATTATATAAATTATTTTGTGAATAAAGTACAAGTTGTCTTACACACTTTTAATGTTGTTGATAATCCACTTAAAGAAATATTAGATACGTTGTTGTAGGATACAGAAAGTTTATTTACCAATTTTTTCAAGTTTGGCATTTGCGTTAACCAATTATAAGAAAAATTCAAATATAAATTATGTGTTAATTGATTTTGCAAAACTTTGAGTTGAGAAAATGTTAGGCTTTTTTATATCGTTTGGCATATTAGTGCATTAAGTTTTCATTAGAACAATCAAATATAAAAGCTTCACCATGAGGCCAAAAAGTACTTGTGTAACGTCCTCCAGCCGTCATATTTAAATTTTTATAAGTATCTATAACAATAAAAATACATATATGTTGTATTAATCTGTTAATATAAAGAAATTTATTTGCGTTAAATTAATTAATAATTTTTTTATATTAACAGATTAATACAACATATATATGTATTTTTATTATTATAGATACTTATAAAAATTTTATTATTATACTTATATACTTATTATATTTATTATACTTAATTTTTATTATAGATACTTATAAAATTTTATAATCACAATGTTGCCGCATATTTAATGATCCCTAATATATACCCCATCATATTTGTTTTAAAGAATTATTTTAAGATTTTAACAGACACATTTCAATAATATTTTATTAGCAAATATTTGAAAATTGTTAACACTTTGTAAATTTTATCATATAAATATTCACATTTGCAATATTGAAACATATATTACAATTTTATTATTTAAGTTTGTATCATAATAAATTTGTGTATGATGCTTTTTATATTATCCTAAAATTGTACTTACATTTATGAATTTCAGTTACAATTTCTTGACAATTTTTGAGGTTTTCACAATTAAATATAAAAAATAAATTTCTTTATAGTATTTTTTTTGTAAATAATGCATATAAACAGTAAATATTATTTTTAAAATAATTTTTAAATATGTACTATTTTTTCTTTTATTTTACTACTTTACAAATGATGTTTTTTGTGTATATCCCCAAATTATATTTTATTTTCATTGATATTACAGTCTAAATACGAGTACAAAGCAATTTGTATCACAAATGCATCTGTTGCAGCGATATTTAACATTATAAACGTTAAATATCTAGCGCTATAATTTGCAATATGTGTAATTTATAGCGTCTTTCTAATTTACTTTTCAATTTTTATTACGCAATTTCCAGTGCTATCAATATTTTACAAAATAAAAATATTTTTTCGATAAAAACTCAAAGCATTTCTATATTAAAGGAGCGAGAGAGAAAACACTAAAGCGTGCGAGAGAGACAGCTACTGTTAGCCGATAAGATCATCATTGCCCCTCTTGCCGCTCACCTCGCTCAGCATGTGCCCCTCTTGCCGCGCGTCCCTCTTTGCGCGTGAGATAACCTTCTCTCTATAGACCTTGGTTGTGAATTATATATGTTAATTATATATATAATTAAAATCAATAAACTATATAAGAATATATAACTATATATATGAAAAGGTAATTAATATTTATAATTAAAATTTTTTTAAACTAATTTTATAAAAAGTAAATTTTTTAAAAATAATGTTATCATTAAACTTTATGTTCACGAGTTCTTCTATGTCAATTTCTATTTTACTCACTGCAATTCGCATTAAAATTAATAACCGATTATCAGTTAATAAAGATCTATTTTTGTTTTTTATCAGTTTCATTACAGAAAAAGCACTTTCACATGAGTAAGTAGTGCCAAACATCGAAGCCATTTTAGGACCAAAAATTCGAAGCTCGGGGTACAAATCTTTCGGAAAAAGTTTAAAAAAATTAGTGCCTATTTCTTTCTTCATTGAAAGATAAGGATCAGCTCGCAAATTGCACAATTCAACCCGATATTTAATATTTTGATTTTCAATTGGTACGGCCAAAGGATTATTAAATAATAACACATCATCTTTTAATATGAGTAATTCTTTAAATCGAGAATTAAATTCAATTGCAATTTCATTAATTAAGTCTCCGAAGACAGTAAAATCAGCATTGGAGTGTTCTTTTTTTATTTCTCCACAACAAGGGAAATGATGAAATTCTTCGTTTTCAATTTCTATTTTAAACATATTTAATTAAATTTGGAAACCATTTATAAAATGAATAATGTCACTAATTGATTGATTTTTTCCTTGCAATTTTAAATTCAAATTGTTCATATGTTGAGTAAAATCCGTTAAGAAAGCTAATTCACTCAACATATCTTTGTCCATTAAAGCTTTCTCAAAATGAATAGTATTACTGGATACTTCTTCTTGTAAAAACTGTAAAATTTCTTTTCTTATGGCAAAAAAGTACTGCAAGCATTTTCCAGCACTTAGCCATCGTACCTCACAATAAAGGGGCAAATTTTTATAAGTTGCATTAATTTCTTGTAAAAAATTTTTAAATTGTCTGTGCGACAATTTATGCCCACCTCTAATAAAATTAGTAATTGAGGTAACTAATTTCATGGCATGGCACATTTTAATGGCTTTTCCACATAATGCTTCCTGATGAATTAGGCAATGAATAGTTAAACAAGTGATGTCATTTTTCTTTAATAAGCCAAAAAAGCCCTCTTTCAAGCCAATCATTGCTGGGGCACCATCTGTGACGACAGCTGAACATTTATTAAAATCGATGTTGAATTTTTTAGTTATTTTAATAAAAGCATCATAAATATCGACTCCTTTCGTCGTATTGTGCAGTGATGCCAAACCTAGCATTTCTTCATTAACTACAAAATCTTGTATTGTTCTAATAAAAATTCATAATTGACTGATGTTACAAATATCTGTACTCTCGTCTAAACAGAAAGAATAATAAACCGCATTTTCTATCATAGCTTTTAGTTTATTACATAAATGCTCATTAATATCAGTAATTCTTCTCACAATTGTTTGACGACCAAGAAGAACAGACTTAAATTTCTCAGCTAATAAATCTTCCTTGAAAGCTTTGGCCATTTTAATTGCACATTTTTTTATCATTAATCCATCAGAAAAACTTTTTTTACTGTGAGCTATTTCGAGCAATACATCATATGAAGCATGCATAATTTGTTTTTTTTTTTCAATATTAAAGTCTTGTTTCTTGGGAGAATTTTGAAATAATTTTATTTCATTTTTCAATTTGCATATTTTTTTTTTACGAACTTCATCATATTTTTGAAATTCAAGCTCATGGAACTTAGCGTAATGTCTTTGTACATTATACTTTTTAAAAGTATGTAATCTACTTTTACATATGAGGCATAGTAATGAATCATCATCTTTAATGAAGAAATAATCATTTTCCCATGTTAAAAACGAAAGTATCTTTTGTCTTTTTGCCATTGTGAAAAAACAAAAAAGTAAAATTTAAATAAAAATTATTGCAAAATATTTTGCAAATATTGCAAATTGCAATATAGCAAAATTGCAAAAACACAAAACAACAACAGACAATAACAAAAAGAATAATAAGAATAACAGAAAAAATAACAAAAAATAATCTGAAGAACAATGAAGATATCGCTTTGGGATTTGAGAACAAATATCGCTGATCGGGCTGACGAATATCTGACAGAGCGCACGAGAATTGACGATAGTCAGGCATCACTGCGAGAATAACGGCCGTATGAAGGGGATAGGTGGATCGAGGGGCCAGAAAGGAAGAAGGGGACGAAGCAGCCGCGCGAAGAGAGGGCACGTTCTCTTCCTCGCGTGCTCCGTGGGCGCCCACAGGGCCAAGCCTGGCATCAGATCATCGGCTTGCATGTCGATATCCGAATCGCTAAAGTTTGTATTGAATTGCGAACTAGGATCCAAGTTAGGGGATTTACTCACCCGTTTACTCTTGTTAGGGCCGCCTTCGAGACGGGTGCAGTGTTGGGAGATTTGTACACTTTGACTTCCATGGTTCCCACCAACACAACCAAGAACTGCTTACGTTACGTGTCCGTGTGCGCTCGGCTTGTAGAGCGAGTGAACATAAGTCTCACGTTTTCTTTTCACCAAGTCTAACAAACTGATTTTGAGATGACGTCGCGCGACTTTTTTCTCCTGCTAAGATTTGGCAGCGTTGGCAGCATACGAATATGATTTTCATATTAATGTATAAAGTAAACATAAACTAATAAAAATTATATATTGTTAATAAATTTTATTATTATAATAAAAAATTATATATATTACAATATATTAACAAAATAAGTAACATTTTTACAATTTTAGTAAGAAAAACATTTTTCCTGTTAAAACATTGACATGAGTTAATTACGACAAAAATAAGCTTAGAAATATTTAATATTTTATGTATGTTATTATTTTATTTATATATTCTAATTTTAAGTATAAGTATGAGGTTTACAGCTACAATTACATATAATTAATATAAATACAATTAATATAAATGTTTGCTTGAGCATTTGTCAACATTAATAAAATAAAGAAATAAATAAATGCAAATTATTATAAAAAAATAAAAAAATAAATTAAAAATTAAAAAAAAAAGAAATAAGTAAATGTAATCAAGAAATAAAAAATTAAAAAAAAAATTAATTAAAAATTAAAAAAAAAGAAATAAGTAAATAAATGTAGATAGATAGATAAGATAACGTAACGGGGGGGGGCGTTCCTCATTCGAAGCACCGCCCGCGGCACCCAGACAATTGTCCATTGTGCCTCCCCTCATGAACCTACTCATGAGAGACCTGTTTTCCTCCAAAAGAGAATCAGATTCTTCACCGGCAGCTCCCTGATCTGCTCGGGCCCAAGTAGTGCTGAGCCCAGCATCTTGTGTCTCAGCCCTGTATATGCAGGACAGTCGCTGAGTACATGAAGGTTTGTTTCCTTGTCGTCTCCACATGCCCTGCACCTGGATGTATCGCTACGCCCAAGCTTATGCATGTGGTAGTTTAAGGTGCCATGCCCTGTCAGTATCTGTACCGCTGCCCTGGCATCTTTCCTACTCAGAGCCCTTATGCTCCAAGCCAGTTCCCTATTAAGAGTATCTCCTATCAAAGCTCTAGCCTGTCTGCATTTGGACTCAGATTCCACTCTCCAGTGTCTTAAATGCTCTTTGCGGAGCCATTCCTTGATCCTCTCCCTTCCTAGACAAAAGGGGATTCCCAGAGCCGGCCCCGGTCCTACCATTGTTATTTCTGAACCAGCTCTTGCCAGCTGGTCCGCCCATTCATTACCCTGGATGCCTGAGTGTCTCGGCACCCAGGTAACGATGACTTCTCTTTCTTTCGCCAATTCGTCCAGAACGCCTCTGCACTCCTGAACCAACCGCAATGTTATTGTCGGAGCCACCAGCGCCTTAATGGCCGCCTGGCTGTCCGTACAAATTCTGATGTGCTCTCCCGCTTCTTCCCTACTCCGCACGGTCTGAGCACAGCTTAGGATAGCTACAATCTCCGCTTGGAATACCGTGGCATAACTGTCGAGAGAAATGCTCTTCTTCCATCCCTCTCGACTGCCAAAGAAGGCGGCCCCGGAGTCCGTGTCCGTCTTGAAGCCGTCCGTATACCAGTCCCCTTCTTGCACTCGAGCCTCTAAGTTTCCACCTTCCTTTTCCCACTCTTCCGGCCATGGTATATGCACTTTAAAGCGCCTATCAAAAACCCGACTAATAGGTATTCTGTCCTGTCGCATGTCAAATATCGGATCCGACAGAACGTCTTCTGGCAGCCTCGTATGCCAGGCTCCCTTCTTCCATTTTAGTTTGCATCTCAGACGGTAAGCCGCCATTGCTGCAGCAGCCACCACCACCTGGTAAAGCGGTTCAGTGCCGAACATTACGCCCATCGCCGCCACTGGTGTTGTAACCATAGCACCCAGGGCCCCCCTTAAAATCAGAGCCCTGACATGCTCCAGCGCGACTTTGGCTGTTTTCTTTCGCACCCTAGTCCACCATACCACAGCTGCGTATGTGAGTATGGGGCGAAGTATGGCTGTGTAGATCCAACGTATCATACTCGGTTTCAAACCCCAAGTCTGGCCAAAGGTCCTTCTGCACATCCAAAAATACTGGCACAAGCTTTTGCACCGGCTACAAAGGTGCCCCTCCCAAAGCAGTTTCCTATCCAGGATAACTTCTAGATATTTCACTGATTCGGTCGGAACTAACCTTACTCCTCCAAGAGTGGGTCCCACAATGGTGCCTATCTTGTATTTGCTAGTGAAGACAGTAAGACCGGTTTTCAGTGGATTCACTGTTAAACCCGTCCTCTGACACCACTTTTTTACGACTTCCAGTGCCTTTTTTTTTTTTTTTTTTGGTAAGGCGGGGGAAATCCTTTATGAATACCCACGGGTCTCGGGGGAGAGCTCGCCCACGCCGCGTCCCGAGCCTCTCTCCAGTTTTCCCCCCGGGCCACTATCAGTGTGTCGTCTGCGTAGCACAACAGACAACAGCCCAGGGGGAGCGCCGTGCGGAGCACTCTATCATACGCGAGGTTCCACAGCAGGGTCCCAGAACCGACCCCTGCGGAACCCCGCAGTGCACTTGCCTTTTGCTTACCCACTCTAGCTGATCTCGGTGCTGGAGCGTCCTGCCGCGGAAGTAGTCCCAGACCACATCCCGAAAGTATTGGGGGAGACCATGGTGTTCCATGGCTACCCCCACCCAGTCCCAGGGAGTTAAACGCGTTGACGATGTCTAATGACACCGCCAACGCCACCTCTTCTTCCCCTACAATTTGGTCCGAGAGGGCCTTCAGGTACAAAATTGCATCTGTTGTTGATCGGCCCTCCCGGAACCCAAACTGTTCTTCGCTTAGGTCGGGACCGTTCCGCGACAGGTGCCGGACGATTCGGCCAGCAATTATTCTCTCGAACAGCTTGCTGACCTCGTCCAGCAGGCAAATCGGCCTGTAAGCAGAAGGCTGTTCCGTCGGCTTCCCCTCTTTGTGGATCAAAACCAAGTTGGCTTTTTTCCACGCCGAGGGGAAGGTGCCAAACCTGAGGCAGGTGTTGTATAACCTCCTCAGGCGGGCTCCCACTCCGCCAAAGGCCAAGGCCCAGACCCGGGAATTCCATCAGGACCGGGGGCTTTGCCAGCCGCCCACAGTCTCTTTGCTGCCTCGGAGAGCTCCCTTTTCGAGATTTCCAGATCCTCGGACCAAGGAGGAGGGTCCCTCCTCACGAGGATGTTCACATCCCTTATGGGGAAGAGGGTCTCCATCACCTGACCGAGGAATTCTGGATCGAGCGTCTCCGAGATGGAGGGGCGCCGCCGGTCTTAGCCTGTTTAAGACTATCCGGTAAGGACGCCCCCATTGGTCCAGGTCGAGTTCCGCTATCAACTCCTCCCAGGCCTTGGCCTTGGCCCTGCTGATGGTAGACCGCAGTGAGTACCTTGCGGCTAGGTACACACCGCGCGCCATAGCAGTGCTGTCATCGTTTCCACCCGCCCTTCGTTGGGCCCTGAAGAGATTGCGTCGAGCCGAGTTGGCTGTTCTGCGGAGTTCCGCGATCTCCTCGCACCACCAGTAGGCCGCCCGACGAGGGGCGGATCTCGATCGGGGCATGGCCACGTCACATGCCCGTGTCACGATGCCCACGATCGCGGCGGCCTCCTCTTCGGTTTTAACGTGGTCGGGAGGATCCGACCACGTTTCCACCAAGACCGCCGCCTCCAATTTATCCCGGTTTAGTTTAGCCAGGACCCATCTGCGTAGGGGTCTGTTTCCCCTCCGCAGGCGACGGAGCAGCACCTCCCGGGGGCTGTCAGGACCATCTCTATGGTCTGGTGGTCCGACAGGAACTCTCTGTCCGTCACCACCCAGGACTCCACTAACCGCGCAGCCCGCGGGGAGGCCCACGTCAGATCGACTATGAACTCCCTACGGGGACGCACGCACGTGCTTTTGGACCCCCAGTTTAACAGCTGGAGGTCCAGCTTCGCCGCCCAATCCATCACGTTCTCACCCCTTCTACCGATGCGCCGGGAACCCCACGCCATGTTTCAGGCGTTGAAGTCCCCGGCCACCAGCACGGGGTAGGGGAGGCATCGGCGAATGCCTGCCACCATCTCCCGCAAGAGCTGTAGAAACTCGGGGTAAGACATGCTGGGAGGGGCATAGACCCCCACTACCCTTATGGCACCCCACCGCGCAATGACAAATCCTCTCCCCTTCTCCAATAAAGATATGGGGGAGGGGGAGCGCGGGAATTGCCTTCAAATGATGACGGCGGAGCCATCAGCGGCAGCGACCTAATTGGGATTTGAGTCGGGCACGCCGTATGGCTCCGCCACCACGCCTAACCCTGCACCACGCCCGCACAGGTCCGCGAGGAAAAGATCCTGGGCCTGTCGGGCGTGATTCAAATTGGCCTGCAGGAGTCTCGTGGACATTGTCAAGTCGGCGGAATCTGTTACTCCTGCAGGCCAACCTCCATCGTGTCGTCTATCGCGACACTCGGCGACGGCTCGCACTCCATATCAGGGGGAGGACAGGGTCCCTCCCAATTGGGCAGAATCGCAGCTGCCGTCGCCTTCCTCTTTTTTGGTTGAGGGAGGGGTGCCTGGGCAGTCCCCTCCTTAACCTTTTTCCCCCGTTTTTCGGGGCCTTGCACGCCGGGCCTCCCAACCGGTGGGAGGCCGGGCGACCGGCTGCACTGCATATAGCGCAGTGGGCCGGTGCCGTGCACGCTCTCGCCTCGTGCCCCTCGGTGCCACAACGGTAGCAGCATTTGCTGCGGTCTATGTTGCCCGAGGGGCATTTGGCTTGCACATGCCCCTTCTCCAGGCATCTGTGGCACTGGAGGGGGCGTGCATCCAGTGGTTCCACTTTGAAGTGGAACCACCTTATCTGGAGACGGCCGACTTTCCCAATTTTTGTGGCCGCCTTCAGGGGGCAACGGACTCACGCGGTCCTGGTGCCCCTTGCCGTAGTTTTGATGTCCCCCACCTTTATTTCGGTGAGGGGACATCCTCCCTGCTCTGCCACCGCCCGGGCAAAATCCTCGGGTGTGGCTGAGGGATCCACGCCGCTGATCCTGATCTCCCCCATCTTCTGGGGGCGAGCGACCCAAATTTCCGGCCTGTCGGCGAACAGGTCGGTCATTATCTTGGCCAACCTGTCCGCTGTTCCTTCCTCTCGGGGCCGGACACCTCCATCAACATGGCCCCGGTTTGGGCCAAGCGGGACTTGGATGGCTCCGTGATCCCCAGGTCTTCGAGGGGGATCTCCTCCTGTGCCCTCTTCATCACCGCGGCGTATTCACCTACTGGGCAGGTGATCATGACCGCCGCTGTGCGGGGGCCTTTCTCTTCTTTCCCCCTTTTTTCCCCGCCCCCTGAGAGGGAGAAGAGGGGGGGGGGTTTGGGAGCCGGACTGCTCCCTTCTGGTTTGGAAAGGGTCTTCTTCTTACCCCTTTTCTTGACCACCTCGGAGAAGAGTAGCTCCTCTCGTCGGGGTACGACGGCAGAGGAGGCCACGGGAGTGGTCTTATCCCCTTCAGGGGGGGGTTAAGGGACTCGACTTCTTGCCAGAGTCCCTTTTCTTCCCTTCAGGGGGAGGGAAAGGGCAGTGGGCTGTCGCTGAGCGACGGACTGCGCCGGCACCTTCTTTTTCCCCTTCTTTCCCTTTCCCTTCTTGGAGTCCTCGGGGGGGGGGGAAGCTACCCTCTTAACGGAGGGTGGACCCGATTCGCTAGGAGGCTTGGGAGGGGGGTAGGGTTAGGCGAGGAGGAGAGCCTCCTATTCACCATCTCCTCAATTGCATTGAGGAGGAGCCCCATCATCCTCTTTTGAACTTCGTTGGCAATATTACCAACGAAGTCCTCGTTCTCTGGAATCCGGTGATTGCTCGTGATCACCGGTTTTTGTGGGCGGTCCTCCAATACTTTACGGACCCCCAGTATCGGGGGCCTTACGGCGGGGTGACGCTCCAGTTCCTCTCTGGAGGGGGGGGGGACGATTTCGGGAGAGGGTACCGGGGAGGGGCTCCCCTCCAGTCCCTCCATGTCCTCGTCCTCCTCCATTTTTTCCTCTTCCCCCATAAGTCCAGATCTGGCTCTGGTGACAATGGGGGATGGAGAGGGAGAAGTTCTCCGCATCTCCGCGATTTCGTTGCGGAGGTCGCGTAGTTCCTCCTCAAGGCGGAGGTTTGCCTCCAGAAGGTCTTTCACTTGTACGCCAACATGGGAGGGGGTTCTCCCAACCAAGGGGTCGTAATGGTCCTTCTAAGTACGGGACGCCAAGGCCATGGCTCCCGCCTCTATCGTAGAGGCAGCGGTGTACAGGAGTTTCTGTAGTGTACCCTGTAGCCCGCTGCCTATACTTGCCAGACACATTATAGACTTCACCTGTCCATTGAGAGTATGTAAGACCTCTTGGATAGGTGAGTCCGCAAATTGCTCCGCCCGGAGCTTCATCTCCGCCTCGTGTATGCGGAGTCTTCTCGTCGTTTGATCGACGTTAACCCCTTTTGTAATGGAGAGAGCCAGTTTCTCGTTCTGCTCCTTTTTTTTAGCAGAGTCCTCTCCCGAATTTTCTGGGCGGTGTGCTGCCCCTCCTGTTCGGCCGATTTTGCCGGGCGACCCTGCTTCCTCTTGATCGGGGGGCGAGGATCCGGAACGTCCATCTCCTCGTCCCCTGAGGAGAGTTGGTGGCGCATTTCCACCGTCCTCTTTCTCACCCTTCTCCCGTCAGGGGAATCACTTCCCCCTCGATTGGGGCCGGAGTGGGTCGAGACCACCGAGATGTCGGACGTCTCCGCATCATCTCCGGACTTTCGCCCACTTCCGGACCCAATCAGGGTGTCCTCCGTATCGGAAGAGTCCCTGACCTGCGGAGGCCCCCGGGAGAGGAATTCAGAGGCGCAATTCCGCCTCCGAACTCCGCCTGAAAAACTCCCGGGAAGGGGTGAATCTCTGGTTCCCTCCCTGTCGGCTCCGCTTCTCAGCCTCAAAGGAGGAGGAGAAGGGGTAGCCTTCATTCTCTCCGGATGCCCGTGATGGGCAACTCCGGCTTGCGCATTGGCGCATCTGCGTTGCGAATCTTCGCAGAGCTCCTCCACGTCGTAAAAATAAGAGCAATTCATTTTTGGTTTTAAACCCACAACCCATTACGACTCCGCCGGCCGGGCATGCCCAGTTACCCCCGAGTTCCCCCGAGGAGTCGGCATATGGCGCTGGCACCGGAATGGGCATCCGGTGCACGGGCCTCCAGCCCCTTACTTTCCCCTGGCAGATGTGACTCCAACCAGGGGCTTTCAGGGGTCCCACACCTCCGACTGTGTGAGCACCGTGATGGGCGCCGCCACGCGGGAGGCCCCACGGACGGATGGGGCAGAGGGTTGTAGCAACCCAACCAACCGCCTTGCCCGCCGTGGCAACCAGCGTCGATACTCCTCGTCCGCGCACTCTGAGACCGGTAGAGCCACCGGGACGCGCTCCGAAAGTGCACGGACCTCGCTACTCGACCCCGACCTCAGAATACGTCTGAGCGGCTCGAGCAGCTACCAAGCCAGGCCGAAAACCGCGAGCTATGCTCCCGGAAACCGTCCTAGCCCCCACCGCCGTCCGACCCGACCTCGGATAACTTCCGAGCGGCTCGGTACGGCCCAGCCCGACGAGCTCAGTGAATTCCGGGACATCGATGGCCCGTCGCTCTCCTTCACGCTCGCGTACACAGGGACCACGTCCCCGTGCCGTTTGAGTGGAGAGAGAGAGAGCCATCCTTGTTGTTGTGGGACGCCGCTTCCTTCCATGTCAGACCGCATCCGTTTCTCACTCAAGACCGGGAGAGAAAGGATCGGCCCCAGACACAAGAGGACCGGCACCCACATCCCTTCCCTTTAGACGGGGCCACCGAAGTGACCCCACCAGAGACCCGTCCCGCCGGAGCAGCAGTTCCGACCAGGACAGGCCTCAACCATGGGAGGAGCACCCCCCTGGCCAGCCGCCCCACTGGGCTAACGAGCCTGGCCGCCCGTGCACGGAGGGGAGATAAAAATCTCCCCCTAACAGTGTCGTGCCACCGGGGGTTTGTAGTCGGAGTCTCTATCTCCTACCGGCGATTGGGCAAGCCCTAAGGGAGTCGCCGGGCTCCCTGTTCCCCTATAGGAGGAACTGTGCGCTCTTGGCACCGCAGAAACACCTTTTCAGGTATTCCCCCGGTGAGCCCTCTCACCACGACAAGGTGGCGCACAACGAGAGGGCGACTTCCAGTGCCTCCTGAATGAGCTCTAGAAGCGTCTCTAAAAAGGGGCCTCGCACAAGTATTGCCATGTCATCCGCGTAGCCTTGTGCAGTGAAGCCCGTATCGTCCAATACCTTTAATAATCCGTCTGCTATCAGACACCATAAAAGTGGGGAAAGTACTCCACCCTGCGGGCAGCTTCTTCCCACCCAACCACAAACTTTCGCAGTTCCTAGCGAAGTCATCACACGCCTTCCTAGCATGCCCCGGATCCACTCGACGAGCTTCATTGGGACACCTCTTCTGGCGGCTTCCTCACACACTACCTCGTGCGGTGTGTTGTTAAAGGCGCCCTCTATGTCCAAGAAAGCACCCACTGCGTAGCCCTTCCTTTCCAGCTGCTCCTCAATAAACGCTACCGTCTGGTGTAGAGCAGTCTCGGTGGAATAGCCCGGACGGTACGCGTGCTGACCTCTATGGAGAGGATGCCTCCACAGAGTAGTCTCCCTTAGATACGCGTCCATCAGCTTCTCCAATGTCTTAAAGAGAAACGATGTTAGGCTAATTGGCCTGAAATCCTTTGCCTTAGTGTAGCCTGTTCTTCTTGTCTTTGGGATGAATACTATCCTGGCCAGTTTCCATGCGCTAGGTGTGTAGCCCAGCGCGATGCATGCTCTTAAGGTTCAAGTCAGTGGGCCCACGATCTGTTCCAGTCCCTCTTGTAGAAGATCCGGAAAGACGCCATCCGGTCCCGTTAACTTGTAGGGCTTAAAGGTGTTAATTGCCCATTTGACCTTCTCGGGCATGACAATCTTGGCCGCCATTTGCCAATCCGCTTGTCGGGCTTTTCTGAGTGAGCCCGGCTCCTTATATGCAGATAGCTCTCCCGGCTCCCTATGGAAGCCCGGAAAACTCACTTCCAGTAGATGCTCCAGACATTGCTCTCCAGTCACCACCGTTCCATCAGGGTCGCATCCAAGTTCCTAGCGAGAATCCTGCAGATTCTTGTCGTTTCGGGCATTCCCTCCACTTCCTCGCAAAACTTCCTCCAGCTTTCTTGTTTCGCCCTAACTACAGAGTCTCTATACTCCTTCTGTGCCCTCTTAGAGAGCTCCCAGTCGGATTGACGGCCCGTGTTCCTAGCTCTATTCCAGGCCCTGCGAGCCGCCACTCTGAGACCCTGCAGTCCAGGGGTCCACCAGGAAGTTTCTCTACTATTTGTAGCCGCCCTTTTGGAGCAATTACTTTCGTAGCAGTTTACCAGAAACCTCTGCAAGTAGTCCACACAGGTTTCCAGTTCGTCTTCTGTCCCGTGCCTCTTAGGGAAGCCTCTGAGACTGCTGGCCAGGTCTTTCCTATAAGAGTCCCATTTGGTTCTCCTTTGGGTTCCTGAATTTGACCTCCTTCTTCCTAGCCTTAGCTATCCTGAAAGTGATCTGCCTGTGGTCTGAGAGCGAGGGCTCCGTCGAGACCCTCCACTCCACTATTTTCTGTAACAACTGCCTGGAACAGACAGTGATGTCGAGCACTTCTCTTTTCGCTATAGTGCAGAAGGTGGGTTTGTTTCCTGTGTTGAAAATCTCCAGATCCTTGGATGCTAGGAACTCCAACATTTTCATTCCTTTTTCATTGGTGTCCGAGCTTCCCCACACAATGTGATGCGCGTTAGCGTCACATCCCATGATCAGGGGAAGCCGTTTCTCTTGGCAGTATTCTGCCAGTTTTATCACCGGTGCAGGCGGCACTGCCTCCCCCTCGTCATGAGAAAAGTAGGCCGAGCAAACAACTATTTTTTTTACCGGAGTCAGCAGTGAAGTCCACTTCTACAGCCGCAACGTCCCTGGAACACAGGTGAGGTATTAGCTGGGCTTCTATACCTTTGACGGCCACGCAGGCCCTGGGCCGATCCACTGATGGGGCCCTAAAGAGCCTGCCGCAGGCCGCCAAGTTCCTAATGCCACCCCGGATTACCCAAGGTTCTTGCATCAGTGATATGCATGTTTGCTTCCCAGCTTGTTGCCTGGCCAAAACAGCCGAGGTCCCTTTGCTGTGATGCAGATTAATCTGGGTGAAGGCCGCCCCTCCCGATCCTGCCATTTTACTACGAGACCATTTTAGGGGGCTTCTCCTTATCCCCGCTTACCCTCCCCCCCTTTGGCCTCACTTACCCGAAAAGCAATCCTATTGAGCCCAAAAAATGGTTTGAAGTCCAGCGTCCTCAATTTGAGGACACTAGACTCCGGGACACCGAAAACTAGATTAGATTCCCACCTTCCTTGGTGGCCCCTACTCCCTCCGCGAACACCTTCCAGCTTCCGGTGACAAGACCCGGGTTCTGCTTCTCCAGCCGCTTCAAGACCATGGCCGCGCCCTCGGGAAGTCCCGGGACCCAAACCACCGCCCTGTGCTGCTTTTGAAGCGCGTCTATGCCCACCACCTTGAGTTTGGCGCCCTCCCACGAAATGATGCCGCCGATCCGCTCCACGAGCCAGCCCAGCGACGCCTCGTCCGCGCATTTTACCACCGCCGCCCCACTCCTTAGAGAGGTGCTGTGGAATCTGGGCACCGGACCCTCTTGGATCCCGTCGATTTCTTTTAAGACCGCACCCCTCAACAGAGTCAACTGCTCTGCAGTGATCTCTGCCTCGGGGTAGCCGCTATCCCTCCGCCACAATCACCCTCGCCAAAGGGTCGGCAGCGTCCGCATAGGCATGGTGCCCATCATGAGCCCTTTGCCTCTTCAACAAACGGCCGCCCGATAGAGGGGTTTCATTGGAGCCTTTCCGATGTCGGTCTTACCGTCGGTGTGCTCCTTCACCACCTACACCGGCGTACAAGGAGGAGCCACGAGGAGAGAGCGAGCCCCTTCCGGAGCCCCTGCTCTAATCCGCTTTGCCCTCCTTCTTTCGGCCCCGCACCGGTTCTTTTTAAAAGGAGGTGAAGCCTCCTGCCGCGCAGCCGAGCCGGCTTCACTTCCGGAGCCCTTAAGAGTCCCGTCCGTTACCGCCGTCCCAGCCCCTTCCCTCGGAAGCCCGTCACTCGAGCCCTCCCGATCTCCCACTTTGCCCTTTGAGTTTAAATTATCAACTTTCATTGTGGTCCCACGAGTAGCTAGGGAATTACACGGTTCGCCCACGCAGAGCCCCGCATGCGTGGGTAAGGCTGAATACTCTGGGGTTTTGCCCGGTTCCCCAGAGGCATCGTTCGCGACACTGCTCCCCCAGTGACATGCAGCCATCGCCACGATGGCTTACAACTTGGTTTGGGGAGCTGGTCCGCGGCAACGGTCTTCCCTTACCCTCCACGGGGTCTTACTTCCGTGGGGCCAGGTTATAACCGCCACTACCCAGCAGCATTGAATCCCCTCAGGGGGCTCACACCTACTGGGCGTCCTCCTATCCGCCACCTTGGAGACGCGCCCGGTGGGTAGCTCAACCCCCGGGAAATAAATCGTTTTTTAATGGTAAACGTTAATGTAAATATAATCGTTCGATCAATACGCGATAGCCAAGCTCGCGTTAATAAACAGTTTAAACTTACCTGTCAAAAACTCGATCCACCTGTTAATCAGCGGCATAGCGCAGAGCTCGATGAGGGCCATCGCTCTATCGATGTCGGACGACACAATCGACGGTTTTCTCGTTAAAATGCGGCACATCTCAAAAGGATGTGTAAACTTAGAAAAAAAATCCACATTGGTTGCGAGTGCACCTAAACAAAATAATAACACTTGTAGAAACTGTGGCAAAAAGGGACACTCGCACAAAGAATGTAAAGGTGACACTACCTGCTTTTATTGTAAAACAAAGGGTCATCGCCAATATGACTGCCTCGCGCTCAAGAACAAGAGCAGCGGAAAGCAGACGATGCCGCAACAGCCAACGACGGCCTCCGCAGCGGCGGCCGTCTCCAGCGAGGCGGTGAAGGACGACGTGGTGGCGGTTATCTAAGCCCCGGTTATTTAAGCCCTCAGATAATCTGCAACAAATTTTGGAAAATAGTATTAACGATTTAGACTTAGACGTAACAGATAACTTAATAAGTTTAATATTAGATATAGAAAATAAAGAAATAACGCCGATAAAAGATGATTATAAAGTGCGAGTTCATTTACGTGATGCCTCCATCTATGCGTATGCGCCGCGACGCTTTGCATATGCGGAGCGCATTCAGATCAGAGAAATTACCGATGACCTCTTGAAAAAGGGAATTATTCGTCCGAGTGTCTCACCATATTGCGCTCGAGTAATTCCTGTAAGGAAAAAAAACGGGCAGGTCAGACTATGTGTTGATTTAAGGCCGCTAATTAGTCGGGTCGAAAAACAAAAATATCCTTTCCCGGTGATAGAAGATTGCTTGTCTCGATTATGTGACAAGTCCGTATTCACACTTCTTGATCTCAAAGACGGGTTTCATCAAATAAAAGTACACGCCGACTTAACCCGCTATTTCTCGTTCGCGACGCCAGACGGCCAGTTCGAATATACGCGCTTGCCCTTCCGGTATTCAGAGGCACCGGCCGAATTTTAAAAACGGATTATACAGATATTAAATTCACTTACCCGAGCCGATAAGGTATTAATATACATAGATGACGTGCTGATATCAACACAAACAGTCGAACAAAACCTCGAAATTCTCAGCGAGGTGCTTCTCATTTTGAAGCAATACAGTTTTGAATTAAACTATAAGAAATGTTTGTTTTTGAAACGTAAAATTAAATTTTTGGAATACATAATTTCGGTTAACGGAATTACGTTGTGCGACGTAAACTAGTCTCGGGCACGCCACGTCCGAGGGAACACGTCCAATGTAAACGGTAACCCGCGGTACTCCACGTAATTCGGGAGCTAGGTAACTTGCGCGATACCGGCAATAAATGCACGATTCTGTAACCCGCGATACTCCACGTAATTCGGGAGCTAGGTATAACTTGCGCGATATCGGCAATAAATGCACGATTTGGTAATCAAGACGGTAACAGCGGTAACAGCGGTAACAGCGGTAACTGAAGCGGTAACAGCGGCAACTTAAAAAATCGGTATCTGACAATGGGCGCCAGGTACGTGTAATCGCACCGCGGTAACGGTAACTCCAATAAATTACTTAATATGTCTGGCCGTTCCTTGCTCAGTATATGGTAGAGGGGCGCAGTTCTTTTATTTTTGTTGAGGAGTGAGAGGCGAGCACAACTCAATATTGTACATTTAACAATAATATATTGTTACGTTTCCGAAACGCGTCGCACAGTTCGCACAAATAAATGAACACTTTTTATAAAAGAGAACACTTTAATAAATAACACAGAACTCAATAATTAGTAACCGGGAATACAGTACTAAGATCGGAGCTGTCATAAACGTCCGCCCGAGCAGACAGCTATCAAAGATCTGACATATAACAGTTTGTTTATAACTGTCATAGAGACCCTTTAAACTGTTAATCAATATTCGTTGTCTTGACAACGAATATAAGAAAGATTATTAATAAATGCCATTTGGCTTTAACTCTCTAATGACCGATCGATATTATCGATCCCCACCACCTACCCCATATTTGACCCAGTGACCTACTTATGGTCTGGCGTCAAAACATTCCCCCACCCCTCTCTAACGGGATAGAAAAAAAGATGGCGGTCAAACAAGATGGCGGCTACTGGTAAACAAGATGGCGGATGTTGACAAGATGGCGGAAATTTTTATTTTTCCGAATTGAGAAAATCCAAACGGGGTTCGAACCTGTATCGCTGGGTTTCTAGTCCTGGTCCTAGTCTGCTGGGCTACCTATAGATCTAATGAAGTAAGTCGTAGGATCGTATTTATAGTAGGCGCGGGATGACGTATTTTTATTTTTTTCCGAATTGAGAAAATCCAAACCGGGTTCGAACCTGGATAGCTGGGTTTCTAGTCCTGGTCCTAGTCCGCATGGCTACCTATAGATCAAATGAAGTAAGTCGTAGGGTCGTATTTATAGCTATGGGGCCTGGCAGGTATGGGGCATCAAAACAAACGACGTCACGCAGTCGAGAAGGGGTCGTATTTATGGCGGGGCCGCGTCTATATGAGGTACCCCGAACTCTCTGGCAGGTATGGGGCATCAAAACAAATGACGTCACACAGTCGCGAAGGGGTCGTATTTATGGTGGGGCCGCGTCTACATAAGGTACCCCGTACTCTCTGGCAGGTATGGGGCATCAAAACAAACGACGTCACACAGTCGCCTCGTGAAGGAGCGTATTTATGGTGGAGCCGCGTCTATATGAGGTACCCCGGACTCTCTGGCAGATATGGGGCATCAAAACAAACGACGTCACACAGTCGCCCCGTGAAGGAGCGTATTTATGATGGGGCCGCGTCTATATGAGGTACCTCGGACTCTCTGGCAGGTATGGGAAATGTAAACAAACATCACCAAGGTGTCGGGCGGGGGATGATAAAACTACGACCTGTGAGCAAGTATGGGAGAACAAAAGAACGGCGGAGTCAAACGGTGGATTCTAGTTTGCTAGACCAATATTCGACGAAATGACGACTAAGGGGGTGCAAACGGTATGGTAGAGCACGCGCTGGTATAGCGAACAAAAGAACGCAACGACGAATGATCGGACGCTTTTTAGTCTGATATTCGGCATGTTGGTTAAGGGCGCAGCGATATCGCGTGAACGGAGTGAGCCACCCGTTTTCGCGGATTGAGCGCGCTGTATGGATTGGGGAGTGCAGGAACATGTGAAAAGAGGAAGGAAACAAACACGAGAAATGGAATACAAAATCGTTTATTTGAAATTTTTCTTAAGAATACATAATTGTACTGACAAAATAAAGTTTATACATTTTATGATTTTCAATAGAATCAAATTTAATTATAAATGATAAAAGTATACATTAATGTATGAATTACAATTTTCGTTGAAATCTAATTATATGTACAATTTGATCGAAGTAAAGAGCGATTAATTCTAAAAATATAATTTCAAATTGATCGTCGAGAAATGTTAAATCTTTTAGTTGCGTACGTACATTAGTTTGTATTTCGTGACAATTAGATTTGAACGCGAGTTTTATAATATCGTGTTCGATATAGCCCACGATAGGTAGTCTTATTTGTATTTCATTAATAAGATATTTAGCGCAATCATTGGCACTAGTGGTGATTATATTCAGTCGATTCAAATTAGCGTTTACACATTCGAATATATTTTCTAGCCCCAGAAAACTAGCTCTCTGCATTGCTATAGCGAGCGAATAAGTCCGGCGTTTCTTCGGAGCATGAATTTCTTCTTTAGTCGTGGTATTTTCCAAAGGTTGAACTTCTTGTTCGTTTTCTTGATATGTCAATAACAAAGCTCTTGCTCCATAAGCAGTGGTGAAATTTATAATTATCTTGTTGATAATAATCGAGTTTGCCGTAATACTATTTCCATTTAAGTAATCCGACATTTGCTTCATTATTTCTTGAAATTTTTGCCATTCCGCCATGTTGAAGCAAATACCATCGGCTCCCTTGGATGAAAATTTAACGAAAGGTTGAAAATCAAACTCGTCGCCGTTGATTGAAGTTTGCAGCCCAACATGAATTTTCTTCGTATAGGAAAAATTCAATCCATATGTTGTAGATAACAGCATGCAATTCTGCACAATTTTTTCGGAGATGTCGCATCTTGCTTCGGAAGTGTCGCTGCACTTTGTCGGCTTTTCGGATTTCACAATTTCCCGTCGTTTATCCATGACACTGATTTTTATACGCAGACGCGAAACAAAAATACGAAAACTGAAACTTGTTCGCTGTTGAACTTGTAGGTTCGAATGCTAGGAGACGAATGAGAAAAATGTTACAATCTTTCGCGTAACAGAAAATCGGAAAATGGTGAGGGAAATTTAAACACATATAAACTTTTAAGCACTATGATTGGTCGCAAAGGCGACGCATTAACAAATATTACTTTTCCGAATTTCCACGAAAATTTTACTAGATAAAGAAAGTTTCGATTTTCGTGTCGCAACATGTTACGGAATAAATTTTCATGATCTTACAACGGAAAAATTTTTGCTACCCTATTGTGGTTTTTACTACGCAATTGATATATAGTGTATTATTCTTATTTAATCAATAGAATTTCTACCCGTCGCGTAGTATTTCTTAACAAGTTTATCGTCGGAATTGTTACTACGTGTTCAATACTATAGGATTATTCTTACCCTGAATCAATCAGCTTAATATTTTATTTTTTCCGAAGCACCTTGCTCTCCTATCTTGAACTATCGTTCGTTGAATAATAGGATTATCATGAAAAGTATGACGAAATGACCGAAACGTTGTACGCCGAAAGGACCTGGGTCGTTGTCCAGTTTCAAAGGAAGTGTAATAAAAATATTTGAAAACGATGCTTTTTTCCTAAATTTTTTCAAGGTGGGGGGAAAACTGGTATAAAACGGGAAGACGCTGAAAAATCGCACAGTTTCACATTTTCTCGCGCATTCGGGATTATAGCGATCTGTATTTCCGTCTTCGTGTGATTTCACTGCGTATCGAAGCCGCGTTGAATTAAAAATGTCTAGTTTGCGGGAAATTATCGAATCATGTTTGCGATTGACGCGTAGTTTAAACGGGCTCTGCATCGATAATTATTTATCGTTGTTATCCGACAACGACGATAATAATTATGTTGTATTCGCAAAGTTTGCGCGTGCGTGCCCTAGCGCGGTGCTCGCGGTTTTATTCCGTTTGGGGCATTTCTTGATTTACCTCCAGCTTTTGATTATTGCCGGCGAAATAATCGAGATGAGGCGTGTGTTTAACGACAACGAAGAAGAGGATGCGGAAGGCTATATCGCCGGCCTGCTGAATTACTATCGTGGTGCGGTAAAAAATGGTAAGTTTCTATTTTTTATTATGAATATTTAAAACAAAATTTAAAAAAATTAAAATCATTATTTTTTAGGAACACTACAATGTCACGAGCCGAAAAAAGTTATGGCGGTGGAGGGTGTAGCGCGTAGCATGCGTCAAAATTATGTCGAAGAGCGAGCTACTCAACGCCGCGGGGTAAGACGGCGAGCCGATACCTCGCCTGAGGCTGGACCAGGGCTGACGAAATGTGGCTCGCGAGCCGACCCCTACTTCGGACGCTTCTCCCTCCAACGCGTCAGCCGGCAGAACCGACCGACGTCTGTCAGGACCGTAGATAGCCCATCGTGCGAGATTGCGGGGCCATCGTGAATTTTTGGAAATTTCGATGTTTAACGACGTAGTGAATGTATCGTGAATAAAATGAGGAATGAAAATATTAATGTGACAAATGGATGCGCTTAGTATTGCTAATAAGTTCTTCAATGTCAATATTAATTTGCGTTGAAGCGAGACGAAGTTGATGTTCTAACACTTCATTGGACGGCGAACAACGTTGAGCAGATTTGATGTGCTTCATAATAGAAAACGTGCTTTCACAGATGTAAGTTGATGCGAATAATGATTTTATATAAAGTGCAAAGTCAATGAGTTTCGGATACCGATCTTGTGGCATAACTTCAAAAATTTTTGAGTCTGTCTCCGTTCTCGATAGCATAAATGGATCGTTTTGTAGATTGCACACTTCTTCTTGAAGATCACTTTTAACGCACTGAACATTTATTTTCATTGGGTTATTGTAAAAAATTAAATCTGTTTCTATAGATTTAAAATCTTGAAAACGACGGTCGAATTGATCGGAAACTTCAGAAATAACGGAAGTAAATCTTGAGAATTTTATTTCCTTGAACTCTTTTTTTCAGTTCAGAGCAACTTGGAAAATGGCAAACATTTTCGTTGTTTAATTGGCATTTAAATAATGTAAGTTTGCTTCGGAATCCATTAATATTTGCCAGCATATCTGAAATAGTGCGACCTTTCCCTTGCAAATTTAAATTTAAATTATTCAAGTGATTTGTAAAGTCCGTTAGAAATGCCAATTCTGATAAAAAAGATGGATCCTGTAGTTTTTTTACGAATTTGGTAGTATCCGATTTGATTTCTTTACTCAAAAACTCGGCAAGTTCTTTTCTGAGTGCAAAAAAACGAACTAAACATTTTCCTGCACTTAACCAACGAATTTCAGAATGAAGAAGTAAATCTCCGTATTCAGCATCCACTTCTTCTAAAAATGTTTTCCACTTTCGATGAGACAGCGACCGATTTCCTCCGCGAATAAGGTTCGTAATTTTTGTTACAATTTTCATTGCTGACAGCATTCTAACACTTTTCTCGCATAATGCTTCCTGATGAATAACGCAATGAAAAGTTAAACAATTTATACCGTTTTTTCTTAAGTGACCAACAAATCCATTTTCGCTACCAATCATAGCCGGTGCTCCATCGGTAGCAATAGCAGAACATTTCTTGAAACCATCAATTTCGTCGATACACTTTTTTACAGCTTTAAAAATATCCTGGCCTGTTGTTGTTCCATGCAACGGAATTACAGCGAGTAGTTCTTCATATTCCGAAAAGTCGTCCATTATTATACGAATAAAAATAAGTAATTGACTTATATCTGTTCGGTCAGTACTCTCATCCATACACAAAGAATAATACCGACAGTGAACAACTAAATTCGTTATTTTCTCTTTTATACTATCGCCCATGTCAGTAATTCGACTTTTCACAGTTTGTTTTGACAAGGCAACTGTTGCGAAATCTTCAGCAGTATTGTTATGGTCGAATGCTTTTGCCATTTCTATTGCACATTCTTTAACAAGTGTGTCATCGCTGAAGCATTTTTGGGCTTTTGCTAATTTCAAGCACACCGCATATGATGCAGTTAAACTCTTTTTATTAAGAGATGCTGGCACAGACACTTGCATCTCTTTTTTGAATTTGTCTACAACGGCGCGTCGCTTGTCATCAGAGTAATTTCCATATGTTTTTTCATGAAGTGAAGAGAAGTGTCGAACAAAATTTGAACTTTTATTATTACTCAAACAATTTTCACATAATACGCATTGCGGCTTCTCGTCCGAATTCTGAATAAAGAAATACTTTATTTCCCACTCTTTATTGAAAGCGCGGTTCTCGGTGCTCTTTCTTTTAGACATTTTGACACTTTTATTAAAATGAAGTTATCTGTTTTTTATAGAGTCAGAACTAGCTGAATACGGAGATTTACTTCTTCATTCTGAAATTCGTTGGTTAAGTGCTGGAAAATGTTTAGTTCGTTTTTTTGCACTCAGAAAAGAACTTGCCGAGTCTTTGAGTAAAGAAATCAAATCGGATACTACCAAATTCGTAAAAAAACTACAGGATCCATCTTTTTTATCAGAATTGGCATTTCTAACGGACTTTACAAATCACTTGAATAATTTAAATTTAAATTTGCAAGGGAAAGGTCGCACTATTTCAGATATGCTGGCAAATATTAATGGATTCCGAAGCAAACTTACATTATTTAAATGCCAATTAAACAACGAAAATGTTTGCCATTTTCCAAGTTGCTCTGAACTGAAAAAAGAGTTCAAGGAAATAAAATTCTCAAGATTTACTTCCGTTATTTCTGAAGTTTCCGATCAATTCGACCGTCGTTTTCAAGATTTTAAATCTATAGAAACAGATTTAATTTTTTACAATAACCCAATAAAAATAAATGTTCAGTGCGTTAAAAGTGATCTTCAAGAAGAAGTGTGCAATCTACAAAACGATCCATTTATGCTATCGAGAACGGAGACAGACTCAAAAATTTTTGAAGTTATGCCACAAGATCGGTATCCGAAACTCATTGACTTTGCACTTTATATAAAATCATTATTCGCATCAACTTACATCTGTGAAAGCACGTTTTCTATTATGAAGCACATCAAATCTGCTCAACGTTGTTCGCCGTCCAATGAAGTGTTAGAACATCAACTTCGTCTCGCTTCAACGCAAATTAATATTGACATTGAAGAATTTATTAGCAATACTAAGCGCATCCATTTGTCACATTAATATTTTCATTCCTCATTTTATTCACGATACATTCACTACGTCGTTAACATCGAAATTTCCAAAAATTTACGATGGCCCCGCAATCTCGCACGATGGGCTATCTACGGTCCTGACAGACGTCGGTCGGTTCTGCCGGCTGACGCGTTGGAGGGAGAAGCGTCCGAAGTAGGGGTCGGCTCGTGAGCCACATTTCGTCAGCCCTGATCTACATTAACCGTGAGGTCGTTCCGATACGTATTATTATAAAATACCTATGAACATGGCAGCTATTAACATAACATATAAAATTGACAGGTTAAACGCTGACAATTATAGAACATGGAAATTTTCAATGAAGATGTTACTAATTCAGAGAGAATTATGGTCATACGTGAATGGAACAGCTGAGTTAAAGCCGGAAGCAAGTGCGGCTGAGAAACAAGCATTCAAATCTAAAGATGAAAAGGCTTTATCTACATTAGCGTTAGCCATCGATCCAGATCAACAAATCCATATAGTGGGTTGCAAAACTTCGACTGAAGCATGGGCCGTATTAGAACAAGTCTACGAACCCAAATCGAGGCAAAGGATTATGCAACTAAAACGACAATTCGTAAGAATTAGATTAAGGCTGCGTTCGGTTTGGGCGCTTACACGTTTAAAGCGCTTATAAGCGTTACTCACATCGTTCGCTTTGGAGATGTTAGCTATTGAGACAAGTCATCGCATTTAAATTAGGCGACAAACGCGGGGCGAGAGCGAGAAAAAAAAAAAAAAAAAAGGATCGAGTCGAGCGTCGGCCGAACGGTACGGAGACACACGAGCAATTCGAGTGTCCTTTCATAGAAGTCAGTTGCGAGCGAACCATTGTTCAGAAAGCACGTAGTGGTTCTCAATAAAGAAAAGTTCACTCTCTCATTTAGAGACAAACACAAATTAGCCACGATCAACTTCCTCTCTCCTTTCGCGAGACCATCCTTGATATCAACGACCTCAACATTAGTGCTCACAAATCGACTAATGACGTCATCGTGACGTCATAATTTCTGCTTACAAACGCTTATTTCTACGAGGTAGGGCAGTGTGAGCGCGAGTAAGCGTAAGCGCTGGTAAACGCTTATGTTTATTTCGGAACGCAATTGTAGCGAAACACATGAGAAGATGGCTTTCAATAGAACAGAATTTACACAAATATATTTAAAAGATGCAGAAACCAATCGCGTGTACACAATAAATGTAACACCGGTAGAAGCAATGCGCTTAGAAACTGGTAAGTTTATTAATATTTTCAAAGTCATTACTGTGAAATATTTGAAGGTTATGAATCATTTTTTTTCCCCTAATTTCTATTTTATCATTATTATACAATTATAGTTATTTTTTTTTATTTTTAGATCTTGCTTTCGCAACATTAAAATTAAATGAAATAAAAAAGAAACATGGTAAATATAACAAGTGGGATGGATTTTTTTTAAAGAAAATATTGTAATAAATTTTTTATAATTATTTTTATTTAGAAAACAATAACATTATTGACAACCATGAAGAGATATTACAGGGAGAGGAGATATTTCAGAAAGAGGGGACACATCAGAATATAAATGAAGAAATTAGAGGCACTTTTAATAATTTTTCTAAATAATATATAATTTAGTATATAATTTCAGATATTTCTTTAAACATATTTATTTTTACAGTTTTCAAATGGCCTCATGAGGCGATTCTTCTATTAATAGAAGAATATAATTTGAGACAGAACGATTTAAGTTCTGGAAAAATGTCGCAAAAAAAAGTATGGTCCTTAATTGCAACCGAATTAGTGAAACATGGTTACAATGTAACAGGACCACAGTGTTTGTCAAAGTTTTCTGGATTAAAACGAACATATAAAACTGTCAAAGACCATAATAATAAGTCTGGCAATGGAACAAGAAAATGGCCATATTTATCTGTAAGTAATTATTTTAGAAACAACTGATATTTAATTTGCTAATAACAGTCTTTTTTCAGCATATGGAGAATTTATTAGGCTCGAAGCCATTTATGTCACCGGTAAGTACTATATCCTCAACAGGGAAAGGATCTCAATCACCATCAGAATGCAGTACATCTAGTATTGACAGTTGTTTGGAGACTGAAGAAAAGTCAACACGTAGTAAGTTAATACCTTTATTCTAAATACAGAATCGAAAATATTAGTTATATGTACAATGTTAATATACAATGTTGTTACACGCTCAATAATTTGTTTTATTTAGAGAAATTTCGGCAATTATATAATCTAGAAACATTAATAGAAGATTTAAAAGAAAATAGGAAGATGGGAGAAGAAGCCATGGAAAGAAGACATCAAGAAAACATAGAAATGCGCAAGAGACTTCTCGATTCTTTTGAAAAAATAGTAGATATTTTAAGTAAAAAGTAATTTTTGGTTATATGTATTTTAAATTAGATGATTATTTGTTTTTCTTTTTTTAATTGATAATTTTTCTTTTTAAATAATTGACATTCAAAAGTGCAAATATTTTCGTTATTATTAAAATCCATTTAGGGTGTGAAATGTGAGCTAGTCTTTTATTTTATAAAGTATGTGTATTTCCGTAAAAGAAGTTATGTTGTGTTACCCATATCATAAGATATGCAAATATTTAGATATCTAGATATATATATATATAGAGATATACATATATTTTATACAAACGTTATTTTTGTACTATGCTTTATTCGTTATAAAGTATAATAAAGTTTATATACAAAGTATAAATGTTTTATTAGTAATATTGTACACTTTACGCATTTTGTATTATTAAATTATCACAAATTAGATCTCGTTTTATGTAGCCTGCATTGTTACTTCTTCTTTGATAAATTAATTGTTCATTATTGTCAGCTTCTAAAATATCTGGTTCTATAATAGGAAAGTCATCATTTTGCAGGAAACAGATATTGTGCAGAACACAACATGAAATAATAAACTCTGGAATTAAGTCGACCCGTTCCATATCAAGAAGTGATAGCAAACTTCGAAATCTTCCTTTTAACAATCCGAATGCTCGTTCAATCGAAATTCTGGCAGATGAATGGCAAAAATTATAATTCTTTTGTCTAACTATGAGATGTCCGTTATCATGAAATGGTGTCATTAAGTGTTCATGTATTGTGTATGCTGCATCGCCCAATATATGGCTATCATTAGGAAATTTTTCTGCGTCTTCTAAGTAATTATTAATTTCAGATAAACGAAACACTCTTTGGTCATGTACAGAACCAACATGTCCAGCAAGACAGTGAATAAATTGGCCCGTATGATCACTAACAGCCTGTTAAAAATACATAAAAAATTGTAATTATTTAAATAATTATATTATATAAAAATGTCATTATATTATAATAACATGAATTACCTGTAAATGTATACTATGATGATTTTTTCTATTAACGTAACATTCAGGATTGACATGTGGTGCTTTTATATTTATATGTGTGCCGTCGATTGCTCCTATTACTCTAGGAAAAGCGCTAGTTGCAGCAAATCCTCTCATAATTTCTTCTGCTCTATGACCTTCCGGCCATGTAATAAAACGAGGAGTTAATTTAACTAATGCTTTTGTCACTTTTCTTACAGCATTTAACGCAGTGGCTCTTGCAACATTAAATTTCTCACAAATGGATCTGTATATAATTTAAATATTAAATATTAAGCAACGAAAAACTATATGCACACACAAGGATAAATTAAAAATTAAAAGAATAATGTAATGATAATATTAATAACATACCGATATGAATCTGGAGTAGCCATTTTCCATATAGCGATAAAAAATTGTTTTTCAGGTGATATTGTTTTACGTCCAGATCTTGATCTTAATAATGTAGGTTTTATAATTTGTAAAATGTAATTAAATGTTGCTCGTTTCATTCTAAAAAAATAGGTTTATTATTTTAGGAATCAAACGCAAAAATTATTAACCATTTTAATTTAAATATATTATAAATATGCATAAATATTTTTCATAAATATTGTTCAGCTTAGCAGCGTTTTTAGGGATTGCACAAGCCTGAAATGTGATTTAAATTGTTCATCATTATAACATGGTATGACGTTTTCTACATATCCTTGCAGTCGTTTTATGGGCCTTTTAATAGAAGGTTTGCTTAGAAACATTATAACATTTTCGAATTCCTTGTTATATGAATTTTCATGTTCTTCCTCATAGAATAATAATTCTGCACATGTCAATATTTGCCCAAGAATACAGATAAACTTATCGTCCGCCATCTTAATGTGCTTATAATCGCTTACAATTGCCAAAACAAACCGTATTCTTTATTGTCGTGTAAGCGCTCAAATATCAAACCGAACGGTTGAAAACAACGCTTATAAGCATGAGCGCTTACAGCGCGTGGGCGCCCAAACCGAACGCAGCCTAAATGAAAACAAAACCATGACGTCATATTTATCAAGAATGAAGATTTGCAACGATTATCTACACGCAGCTGGATGCGACGTAAAGGATGAAGATTTAGCATACGCCATGCTCACAGGACTACCAGAATCGTACGATGCGCTAACAATGTCTCTGGCGAACTTAGAAGAAGCTAAATTTACTTCACACGAAATCAAGAAGGCATTACTGATGGAATACGATAGAAGGATGTCGAAAAATGAAAATCAAGACACCAAATCAGAGGTTACCGCGTACCAGGCTAGTAGCAAACAAAATACATCTAAAAATAATACGCCTTAAAAATGCTTTAAATGTGGAAAACCCGGACATTTCGCAAAACAATGCAGAAGTAAGGTCTCGAATACGAAAGACAATTCCAAAATACACAAAAAGGATTCAGTAGCCTTGTTAATGGCACTGCATCACGTCAAGTTAAATGATGCTTGGTTATTGGATAGTGCGGCGACGTTTACACCACGTATGTAAACACAAAGAATGGCTGAGGAACTTTAAAGCCACGGCACCTCAAGCAATTGATACAGCGGATGCATCATCAAATACGGACGAAGCACCACTCACAGCGGAAGGAGTCGGTGAAGTCGTATTAAACACCAAGATTGGTTACAAAGAATATGATATAATTCTAAATAATGTATATTATGTACCCGGTTGTAGACGAAATTTAATATCGATCGCGCAAATTGAAAAAAAGAATAAAATAATCAAATTTGAAAATGGAATAGCCAAACTAATAGATCAGTACTCAGGTAAAATATATGTAAAAACTCGTCAAATTGATAATTTATATATTATACAAGCCGATGTCATACATCCGGATAATGGCGAAGCAATTAAACTACATACACTAAAGTTAGATAAGCAAAATATATGGCATGGAAGATTTTGCCATATCAATAATCAAAGCATAGAGGCATTAGCTAGAAAAAGATTTGTAAGAGGACTTGAAGATAACAAAATAAACCCAGAAAAATGCTCAGGATGTTGCATAGGAAAATCAACTAAAGCTCCATGCAAAGGGATATCCGAAAAGCAATCCAGTCAAATCCTAGAATTAACACTCAGACATATGTGGCCCAATGCCAGTGGAGTCAATAGGAGGAGCAAGATATTTTATGACTCTGGTAGATGATTACTCAAGGAAAGTACAGGTACACTTCTTGAAAAGCAAAAATAAAGCTGTACAAATTATTCAACGTTACATTACTAAAACAAAGAGAGAAAGGATTGAAAATCAAGAGATTACATACCGATAATGGATTAGAATACTGTAACAAAGAATTAAGGGAATTGTTCAACAAAATAGGAATTAAACATGAGAGAACATGCGTGGAAACACCTCAGATGAACGGAGTGGCAGAACGAATCAATCGTACACTGATGGATATGGTGAGATCAATGCTGTCATCTTCGAAATTACCCACATCTTTTTGGGCTGAAGCCACTAGTGCTGCGGCTTATTCAAAAAATCGCATGGTTCACAGTAGTTTGGAAGATGGTGTCCCAGAAGGCATCTGGACAGGAAAATTACCCAGCGTTAAACACTTAAAAGTATATGGATGTTTGGCCTACGCTCACTTACCAGCACAAGGTAGAAAGAAGATACTAGACCCACGTGCGACAAAATGCATCCTAATCGGATATTCAAGCCAGACAAAAGGATACAGGTTATAGGATCCAAAGAAAAAACAAATAATCCAAACAAAACACGTACAATTTGATGAGACAAAAATTGGACACGAAGCAATACTTAGAAGCAATAATCACGTCCGTTTTGAGTTTTTAGAACCATCACATTTAGAAACAAATAAAGAAGTTCGAATAGAATCACCAACAAGGAAAGAACAACCAATTTCGCAAATAACACTGGATGACGATGATAGCGATACATACGACAGCGATAATGAAGAATCACAGGAATCCACAGAATCGAGGATAGTGGGGGAGACGGAAGATCCAAGACCTAAAAGCCGAGGAAGACCCAAGAAGAAACCACCAAGAAATCCGTATGGTTGCAAAGGCAAACCCAAAACAAACATAGAAATCAATCTCACTGAGATTGCAGAACCAAGGAGTTTGAAGGAAGCATTGGAATCACCGCAATCAAATGAATGGATACAAGGAATTAACGAGGAAATCGAGAACTTGGAACGACTCAAGACATGGATTCCAGAACTATCCAAACCAAAAAATTATATTGGAAGTAAATGGGTATTCAAACTAAAACGCGATGCCAACGGAAAAATTATGCGATATAAGGCGAGATTAGTCGCTCAGGGCTTCAACCAACGAGAAGACATAGATTACAATCTGACTTATGCACCGGTTGTCAGTTTTTTCGTGGTAAGATTATTGCTCGCTTTGAGCGTTACATTCGGATGGGTTACTCGACACATAGATGTGAAGAGTGCCTATCTAAACGGGCATCTAGAAGAAGAGATATATATGAAGTTACCCTCGTTTCAAGATAACGAAGAAGAAAGAATCGTAAAATTGTTGCGACCAATTTATGGTTTGAAGCAAAGCGGAAGAAATTGGAACGATGCTCTAGATAATTTTCTAACACGAAAGGGTTTCGAACGATTACGATCATCAAATTGCCTATACCAACAAGGTTTTTGCACATATTTAGTCGTTTATATTGATGACATTTTGATTTTTTCCAAGTACAAAGAAAAGGCTATTGAAATAGTACAAATAATCAGACGAGAATATGAGATTAGAGATCTAGGAGAGGTTTCTTACTTTCTTGGAGTTGGAGTTGAACGGAATTCAAACAGAGTTTCACTTAACCAAAGATCATACATAAAATCTATAATACGGCGTTTTGGCATGGAAGAATGTCGACCGGCAAATACACCTTTGGAACCAGGAATACAACTAACCAAAGATGATTCACCCGAGAACGAACAAGAAAAAAAGAAAATGAAGAACGTTCCATATAGTGAATTAATCGGTTGTCTTAGCTATATTAGTCAAAGTACGAGACCGGACAGTACGTTTGTTGTAACTAAATTAGCTCAATATTCAAAACCAGGTCATATTCATTGGTTAGAAGCAAAAAGAATAATTAGATACCTACTTAAGTAATACTTTAAATTATCGTCTAGAATATAAAGTCGGAGAAACAAATGTCGAGATTTGGACTGATGCAGATTGGGGAACCGACGTAGATGATAGACATTCTTTTAATGGCTTTACTGCGATAGGAAAAAATATTATAAATTGGAAAGCGTCAAAACAAAAATGTATTGCGACATCAACTATGGAAGCCGAATACATTGCTTTGTCAAGTGCAGTAAAAGAGGCCAGTTGGTTTAAAATGTTCATCGAAAAATTACAATTGCACGAATGGATAACAACACCATATGTAATGTATTGTAATAACAAAGCTACTATAAATTTTGCGAAGAATTGTATAGAAAAATCTAAAACTAAACACATAGACATAGCGTATCACAATGCAAGAGAAGCTATAGAAAATGGTTTAATAACTATTAATTACATACCGAGTTCAGAGAATATTGCGGATATTTTAACTAAAAAATTACGAAGACTACAACATCAGGGTTGCGTTGAACATATAGATTTATTGAAGAAAATTCCAAGTGGGGGATTGATGAAAGGTTAAATTTCCCGCGTTATTACATCCCCGCGACATCAGCGTCATTAAGGTTCTGTTTTAGTAAGTAGAGTCGCGGAAAGCGATTGCGTCATACAGTTTCTTTTAATTTTATCGTTCTTCTTACGTATAAGTTATCACACGCACCTAAAGTGCATCAAACATTGTATTTACTTTATTTACATTGTATTAAGTATACCAAGTAAAAGTGCTTTTTGTTCTACGAATATTATTCGTTAATACTTATTCACAACAAAATATTTTTGAAATATATTTTAGGAAATATATATATATATATATATATATATATATATATATCATTATTATTTAAATAATACCTTTGATGTTTTTGCAGGGTGTTCCATACTGCGAATTGCTGCATTTATAATTGTCATATATTTTGACAATTTGTTTCTAAGGAGGTTAAATAATACATAAACAAATAATAATTATTTAACAGAACATCTAAAAGACAAAAAATATAAAAAAGTAAAAGTTTATGGCATGTGATAAAGAAAAATGAGAGGAAAAAGAAGAAGAATAAGGTAGAGAAGCAAAAAAAAGGTGTGTATGATATGCATGATATTACGATTAAGGCTGGTTGCGATTAAGGCTGATTGCGATTAAGGTGGTCTTACTATTTAATTTTTTATATTATATTATTTACTATTAAATAACTTAAAATAGAGTCATATTTTACGAGGATTTTGAAAAGCGAGAAATTTTCACGTATTAAGAGGATGCTGAAGTGACGGGCGAACTCCGACGCGAAAGCGCCATCATTTCGATGGTACTAAAAATGAAATGACATTATCGGCGCAGCCTACGGACCTATGCCGCGTAGGTCCGTGTGTACGCATTTGTTTGTAGTGGTGACTCACTACACTGACGTGTGGTCTGTGTACGTGTGTCATCGGAAGTTTGTAAACAAACGATGCTTGCGCTTGTTTCCTCGACTGAAATTTCGTCGCAAAGTTGCAATATAATGTCCGAGAAAACATAAGCGTATACAAGGTGTCAAATAAATACAAACTAAATATGACAAAATAATAAATAAAAAATATACATATAATACTATATATATCATTGAAGAAAAATGTCATATACTTTTCTTACTTTTATCCTTATGTAGTAAATATACTAAATAACTAATTAATCAATTAATTAATATATACATATACACATATATTCAATAAATAGTTATCTTTATTTTGTATTTTATATGATAATGACTAAAATAATGAAAGTATATATTATTTCAGTTATATAAAATACAAAATAAAGATAACTATATTCAATATGTATATGTATGTATTCAATAATTAATTAACTTATTTATTTATTTTGTATTTGTTACATAAGAATAAAAATAGGAAAAGCATATAACATATTTTTCCAATTAGACATATAGTATTATACATACATTTTTCAAATAAAATATTTTATCATATCTAACTCATATCTATTAGACACCTTGTATAAGTCTATTTTGTCTCGTATGTACATCATTCAGCCATACGATAGAATTTCAATTGCGAGAAAAAAGGTTAAATGACCTTATAAATTATCTGATAAAATATAAACAGACCACACGTGCAGTAAATTGCTAACTAAAATAAATACGTATTTCTTCAAATCTGTCAGCTGACGTTAGATCGCCTATGACAATATTTCTTAAAATCTGCCAGTTCACGAATAAATTGTCTTTAGCTCTCTTTTTTCTAAACTGTCAGCTGACGTTAGATCGCCTCTGACTATATTTATTGAAAATTGTCAGCTCACGATAGATCGCCTCTGACAATATTTCTTACAATTTGCCAGTTCACGAATAAATCGTCTTTAGCTCTCTTTTTTCTAAACTGTCAGCTGACGTTAGATCGTCTGTGACAATATTTATTTAAAATTGTCAGCTCACGATAGATCGCCTCTGACAATATTTCTTACAATTTGCCAGTTCACGAATAAATCGTTTTTAGCTCCCTTTTTTCTAAACTGTCAGCTAACGTTAGATCGCCTCTGACTATATTTATTAAAAATTGTCAGCTCACGATAGATCGCCTCTGACAATATTTCTTACAATTTGCCAGTTCACGAATAAATCGTCTTTAGCTCTCTTTTTTCTAAACTGTCAGCTAACGTTAGATCGCCTGTGACAATATTTATTTAAAATTGTCAGCTCACGATAGATCGCCTCTGACAATATTTCTTACAATTTGCCAGTTCACGAATAAATCGTTTTTAGCTCTCTTTTTTCTAAACTGTCAGCTGACGTTAGATCGCCTCTGACTATATTTATTAAAAATTGTCAGCTCACAATAGATCGCTTCTGACAATATTTCTTACAATTTGCCAGTTCACGAATAAATCGTCTTTAGCTCTCTTTTTTCTAAACTGTCAGCTGACGTTAGATCGTCTGTGACAATATTTATTTAAAATTGTCAGCTCACGATAGATCGCCTCTGACAATATTTGCTTACAATTTGCCAGTTCACGAATAAATCGCCTTTAGCTCTCTTTCTTCTAAACTGTCAGCTGACGTTAGATCGCCTCTGATTATATTTATTTAAAATTGTCAGCTCACGAAAGATCTCCTCTGGCTTGTCTTATTCTATATTGCCAGTCCACGACAAAGCCGCCTCTGGCTTGAAGACAAGAATAAGAATTTTCTTCTAATGCCAGTCCACGAGAAAACCGCCTCTGGCTTGTCTTATTCTATATTGCCAGTCCACGAGAAAACCGCCTTTGGCTTGTCTTATTCTATATTGCCAGTCCACGAGGAAACCGCCTCTGGCTTGAAGACAAGAATAAGAATTTTCTAATGCCAGTCCACGAGAAAACCGCCTCTGGCTTGTCTTATTCTATATTGCCAGTCCATGAGAAAACCGCCTCTGGCTTGTCTTATTCTATATTGCCAGTCCACGAGGAAACCGCCTCTGGCTTGAAGACAAAAATAAGAATTTTCTAATGCCAGTCCACGAGAAAACCGCCTCTGGCTTGTCTTATTCTATATTGCCAGTCCACGAGGAAACCGCCTCTGGCTTGAAGACAAGAATAAGAGTTTTCTAATGCCAGTCCACGAGAAAACCGCCTCTGGCTTGTCTTATTATATATTGCCAGTCCACGAGGAAACCGCCTCTGGCTTGTCTTATTCTTTATTGTAAGATACTTTTATTACGTCATATGCTTTATGTATATATATATATATAATGTATATTATATGCTCCACATTATCTATATTTATATCAAAATATTTTTCTAAGAAATTGACATCATTTTGTATACTCTTTTTACAATAAATGTATATGATATATGCCATATTTTTTATTTCTAAAGCATGAAATATAAAGATATTTTTATTTTTTTGTGTCTATCATTTGTAAAAAAATTTTGATAAAAGAAACAACATTAATTTTGCGACTTGCAATAATCTGTTTCATTATATGCTTCTTTTAAATACTTACACTTAGCCTTATTTTATGTGATTAACTTGGTATTTAAAATACGTGTCAAAATCGAAAATGTATTTCTATTACAGTAGAAACGAAATATTCTTGTCTTACAACAGAGAGAAATGGCAAAATATAATATTGTCTAAAGTACAGTCCAATAAAAACTGTTAAAATTGAACATTTTATAAAACCACTGTGATTCATGAAAAATCAGAATTATTATTTCAAAAATATAGATATATTTCGACTGTGTGTTTTAAACTGCACTACACATTCAAAATTCACAGAATAAATTTATTTCTGCAAAGTTGTGTATAATGTCAGTGGAAAAGTGATTTATTTGTTATTACATATACATGATATTTTACCATTCCTTTCTGGTGTAAGACTACAATGTTTTTTTTCTACTGAACTAGAAATTAATTTTATATTTTGATGTGTATTTTAGATACCAAGGAAAACGCATAAAATAAGGCTAGTTGTAAGTATTTAAAAGAAGTATATATTGAAACAGATAATTGCAAGTCACAAAATTAATGTTTTTTTTATCAAGATTTTTTTACAAATGATACATACAAGAAACTAAAAATACCTTTATATTTCATGCTTTATAAATAAGTTATATGACATATACATTTATTATAAAAATATATACAATATACAAAATGATATTCATATAAATGATATACAATATACAAGATGATATAAAAAGTTAATTTTACATAGATACTTTGATGTGAATATACATAATATGGAGCACAGAATATACATAATATATACACATAAAGCACATGAATAAAAGTATTTTGTAGAAATTAGAATATGAATGTATGTAATTAAATAATATAAATGTTTGCAAAAATGTTGCAAAATTTATGTATAATACATACACTTTTTTATCCTTTAGAGTGCCTTCAACCCATTTTTTTCAGCCGGGTTTCGTAGCACATAACACAAACACACACACACGCACAACTAACACACGCATAACTAACCTAAAAGATTCTGTATATGACAGATAGCACTGAGAACTGTATAGCGCCTCTATCCCAAAATCTCGGAACTAATCTATAGCTCTTTTTTACCTTATTCTTTCTATATTGCACACATGCTTTACATAAATCTGGAAAAGGGTGGCGTTTTGAAAATAAGTCTCTAAGCTCTATTTTTTTGGTTTTCCATTATTGTTTCATACGCTCTTCTTCGGCACATGGTCTTGTTTTGCAGATTGAAGCAGTATAATTTTGATATAAAAGATATAATTCTTTGAGGTGACATTGTCGGTAAATTTTCAAAAATTTTTTTTATTTTTTGGTTTAAATTTGACCAACTGCCGAAAGATTAGCATATGTACTTTATTTACACCAAAGGATTTGTAATTCTATTAAAGCAATAAAAAACGCCACCCTTTTTAGAAAATTGAAGTTTCGGTCGGTAACAATATGACTTCAGCATCCTCTTAACAACCATGAGCAAACAAAACCTCATTCTTTATTTGAATGTTGTCAAACTCTAAAATAGAGTTTTAATTTGCAAATTAGTTACAAAAACATTTAGATCTACGAGCAAAATGTCTTTCAATTTTTTTTATAAAAAAATCTACTTTAATTTATTTAAAAAATATACAATATTTTTCTTGCATAAATAATATTCTTTAAATGTATTTTAGGAAATATATATATTATTATTATTATTACATTATTAAAAAAATGTTTTTGATATATTGTTTACCTTTTTATAAAGCAACAGCAAACTTATAAAACTTTATTTTATTATAAAAAATAAATATGTTAAAAATTTTTTTTTTAACAAACTACAAATTGTAACAAAATTAAATAAAATCGATATTTTATATATTATAATATTTTTAAAATAAATAAATAAATTTGTAAATAATGATAATATTGAATCAAGATCGAGTGATATTGTTAATAATAAATTTTCTTTTTGCTATGTAGTTACAATTGTTTCGATTTACACAAGAGCAAAGAAAAGTTTAAAGAAGGAAGAGAAGCAGAATAAAAATAAAAGAAAAAAATATAAAGAAATAAGAAGAAAAAAGACAAAAAAAGAAAAAAATAAACAAAAAAGAAAGAAAGACAAATAGAGAAAAGTATATATATATATATATATATAGTTATTCTCTCTCTCTTTTTCTCTCTCTCTCTCAGTTACAAAGAATCTTAGAATCATTTGAAAAAAAATATATTAAAAAAACTTTCAGCTTTTATTTTAAGAAGTTGAAAATATTCAAAGATTTTTTTGGTGGTTTATAGTGAGTAGAAAATTTTTTTATTTTGTCTAATTTGTAGTTTTTTATGTTTAAAAATTACCAAAATTATAGAAACTAAAAAAATACTTTCTGAAAGTAAATATATTTTAAATCTCGTCAATTTTTTTATATTAAATTTTCTTTTTAAAATTAAAAAAAATTTATTAATTGTTAATAAAATTATAGCGGATAAATTTATGTTTTAAAAATAATTTATTTAAAAAAATATACAACTTTTAAGAAGTTTAACATTTACTCGGGAATCATTTTATTTCTACATTTTTTTATGTATTTTTCTTCGTAGAAATTAAAAATTTATTCTTATTATATACATTATAATGCCATACTTAAGAAAAGTTAATTACATTGAAATAAAACAAACATAGCATTGTTACAAAATTGTTAATTATGTTTCAATAATTTAAAAATTAATTCAAAATTAGATTAAACGTGAATAATTGTATCGCAAAACATTAATTAGTTTATATTTTTTACTATAACATTTATTTCAAAAATTATTCATTTAATTATTCACGTTTGATTCAACTTTCAATTAATTTTTTCTTTATTAATAGTAATTTTGTAATAATGCGATGTTTTATTTTAATGTATCAACTTTTCTTTACGATGATGTTATTATAATTATAATTTTCAGTTTTACGAAAAAAATGCATAAAAAAATGTAGAAGTAGAACGATATCCCAGCGAAACCCCTTAAAAGTTATATTCTCTTTTTTAGTACATAAAAAGTATTTTTCACTTTTTTTGAGTAGTGCATAATAATTTTTTATATTTTTAAAATAAATATAAATATATTAATATTTATTATTTCTTTTGTTTCAAATACTTTGAGTAAATTTTCTAGAAAAAATTAATAAATATAAACAATAGAGACAGAAAAAGAAAAAGGGAACACAAGAAAAAAAGAGAAGAAAAGAATATCAATTCATATTATAATATTACGAATTAGTTGAATATAATAATTATTATTATATTAAAATGTTTAATTATATTGTGTTGTAATATATAATTACGTTGTATATAATAATTTTAAACACTTAGTTAATATTTTATTACAGTTATATTTATATTATTAATTATTGTGTTGTAATTTATTTTATGTGTAATCTATTATATGTGTAATTGATAATAAATATAATGTTAATTTTAATAAATGATAATTGATGATAAAGATGATTATAATAATGATTATGATGATAATTATGATGATGATGATGATGATGATAATGATGATGATAGTGATGATGATGATAATGATGATAATGATGATGATGATGATGACAATGATGATGATAATAATGATGATAATAATGATGATGATAACAATAATGATAACTATGATGATAATAATGTTGATATTTATCATTTTCCTACATATTTGCATGCATTAAAAAAATTCTTTATATATAATTTTTATTGTATACTAACAATTAAAAGAATAAAACAAACTAAATTTTGATAACATATTTGTTTAAATTTAATAAATAAAATTTTTTAATTAATGTAATTATATAAATATATATAATATAATATTGTTGGGGATTCGCAACTCCTCGACCCTGTCGCTAGTGACTCCCGTGACGGGCCAATGCGCTTCCGCTGCGCCGACGACTGGCCCGTCTCTATCTCTCTCTGTGTGGTCGTCCGTCGACACACACTATAGTTCATGCCCGAGCCTCTTATCTAACTCGTATACGTCATAGACTTATATAAATAGACCACGAAGTAAAAGTAAGGAGACGTAACTACATAGATTGAAAGTGGTCACGAAAAATGTTCCGTGAAGGAGGAGGTTTGCCGAGTGGAATAACTTGCAACATTTCGTCGCCATCTTTAAATTGTCAATGACAGATGAGACCACAGTGAGAGAAAAGGTTATAAGGATTAGAAAAGCATGGAACGTAAGTATGAAATTGAAATAAACAAATAAATTTTTAAAAAATAAAAAAAATGTTACAAATTTTTAAAGAACATAAAGAATATAAAGAATATAAATCTTATATAATACAAACTATGTTTATCTTAAATAAGGTTAATATAATTATAAATATATTTTAGAGAAGAAAACGCCGTAGATGATAATATATATAATTTAGAATATACTTATCAGTATCAGTATTCAAGAAAATAAAGATTGAAAATAAAATATACATATACACACACATTTCTGCAGAGAAAAAAGGTAATAATATTAAAAAGTATTATAATATATAATATTGTATTTATTTATAATAGATATAGTATAGAAGTAGTATTAAAAAAAAAAAACAAAAGTCAGTTTTAAAGTAAAAATATTAATGTTGTAGAAAAATAATATTTATATTACTTTATTATTTTTTAGCATTTCAGACAAAGAAACAAGATGAAATCTAAAAATGATGGACGCAATAATTTTAAATATTTGCAAGACAACTTGGAGTTTATTACATTTCCTTCTACTGAATGGAGTTGTTCAAGAGGGAATGAAATGTTTTTTGGTTTTCAAAAAATAGAAAGTGATTATAGTGTAAGAAAAAGAATTGCTTTTTTGCAAAATGGACAGATTAATATTGTGACGTGACGCTTTTCGAGCGCCGTCACAAGGGCGATAGCCCGGCCGAGGGAGCAAGGAGCCCTGGTGTTGCTCCTCGCGTGGAGAGAGCAACCCGCGAGACTCCACCATTTTTGCGCGTCGTTTGTATTGTAATTCCTGTTTTTGTACCGTAATACCGTTTTTGAGTTGTAAGGCGAGACCCCGTGCGGGCGGCGTTGCGTGTTTTGTGCCTCAGGGCGAAGACAGCATCGCCAGGGAAGCCGGACACCGGGGGATCATCCGCAGGGGCCACGCGTTAGTGACCCCACGAAAAAGGTCAGGTACCGCGATTCCGTCGCCTCCGCCATCCAAGCCCTATCTAACTCCGCTTTGGTTTCAGCCACAAAGTCAAAAGCAACACAAAGACACGCAGCAGCGGACCTCGCCCGACTGCAGACGGCTTCGAGGACCCCGAAGATGCTGCACCCGGAAGGACCGGAGTATGGCCCGGCCAGCCTAACCAGTCTCTTCCGGGAACATCGACTTACCGACACACTATCAGCCGAAAGACTTGAGGAAACCACAGTGAGCGGAAGGGGGCGCCCTGGATGAACTGTGGGCGGTTCTCAGGGGCCCCCCTTTTCGGAAAATCGGCAGGATGCGCAGGAAGGCGACGCGAATCTGGAAGGACCTAGAGGCAGAGCCGAGAAGAGGCACTGTTCGGTGTGCCGCGAGTGCGTGAGGACGAACACAAGGACTCAACCCCACGACGCCGAAGACGCCGAAGACGTCAACTCGATGTAAGCCGCCTCTCGGGTAGCCGTAGAGTTCCGTCCGGTTATGGCTGGTAGCGTGAGTCTGTTTTGTATTTAGTGTCTCTCACACAACTAACCGAGATTTTTGATACCGTGAGCGTGTATTGACGCTCAATTACCGCGTGTCCAGCCGGCTCCGGATATCGCGTAAAAGTCTCTCCGTCTTGCGTGAGTTAAGCGCCGACAGTCTCTTTCTCGTTGCCGTTTCGTTTGCCGTTCGTTTCGTTACCGTACCGTCTTCCCGTTACCGTTTCTTTTTGTAGAATACTGACTAATTGCTACCGTTTTTCCGTTACCGTTTCTTTTTGTAGGAGACTGATTAATTGCTACAGTCTTCCTTACGATATCGTTTTGTTACCGTTTTTGTCGCGTTATCACCGTACCGAAAGTACCGTGGGCGGATGTCCGCGGACGGATTTTGCTCGGGAGCGTTCTCCGCGAGACCGCTGTTACCGCCACGTTAGCGTCTCGGCGAGAAACGTGAAAGCCCGCGAAAATAGCCGTTCCGCGACATCGCATTTCTGGCCGTTAGGCTACCGTCGTTCAAAGTATATTTATTTGGCCTTCACCGACCGTATCGGATGGTCGTAATACAAGTCATTTGTTTTGTCAAATATCGTCGGATCAGCTGCGAATTATCGTGATCGCGTTTCCGAGATTTTATATGGTTACCGAAATCGGTTCTCGTTATCGATTGATTGAGCGAATTACCTTACTACCGTACTAGACTATTTCCGCCGTATCGGCTCAGGCCGAACGATCTACTCATCTTTACCCTTGTAACCGAATCATGGAAATACATTATTGTTAAATATTAATGATTGAGTTGTCCTTGTGTTCACCTCTCACTCCAGATATCTACGTTAAGTAAAAGAACTGCGCCCCTCTGCCATACTGAGCGGGGAGCGGCCGAGCAAATTTTGAGAACTATTAAAGTTACCGATACCGCGGTGCGATTATTCGCACCTGGCGCCCATTTCCGGTTACCGTTATCGCGTGAGTTACCTTGCTCCCGAATTGTGTGGAGTACCGCGAGTTACCGAATCGTGCAGTTATTGCCGATTTCGCGAGTTACCTTGCTCCCGACGAGCGTGGAGTACCGCGAGTTACCGAATTAAGCATCTGTTTCTGATACCGTAAGTTACCGAGTCGAGCAGTTATTGCCGATGCCTCGAGTACCGATTTCCATTGGGCGTGCTCCCTCGGATCTGGCGTGATTCCGAGGCTAGTTCACGTCGCAAATTTTGGCGCCCAACGTGGGGCCCACGCCGTGAAAAATTATCGGGAAATTAGGAGAGAGTAAAATCTGGAGAGTGAGAGAGCGTAACTCAATTAATTATATCTGTGTCTTTGTCAAGGTACTAATCCACTTATTACATTTCATGTTCTTTCGTCTGTGTATAAGACAAATGTACGTATCGTCCACAATATATATATGCTGTCCTATGCAAGTAAGTTGCAATAAGTATATTCTAAGTCCTATATAAAAGAAGAGGACTCTGGAATTTGTGTGCCGCCGCGTATACGTGTGATACCGCTCGCTGTGTTGGCGCGTGCCGCTCAGCTGTAGAGTTTTTCTACCCGTCGCTCGCTCGCGGCCGAACGCGACGTAAACACTCATACACGCGCTCGCTTATATAATATCGTCTAGACCGATTTCGCAGAAATTAAGTAGGTCAATAGAAAAACGGAGACCTTTAAAGTTCCACCTGTTCAGCATTATTTCCGCCTGACTGATTTCGAGCGTGTTGTAGAGAGCCGTTTATCGTATCTTTCCGATATTAATTATACGCGAGGCCTGATTTTCAAGATCTTTTCGTTAATTTCATAAATTTCCGTTATAACGAATCATTCGCATAATATTGTTCGCATAAGAGAATCGTTATTATGACCGCTTGACCAACTTGTTTATTATTTGATACCGTTGATCTCAGTTGCTTTCTTTTGATTATTGTCGATAGCTCATGTGTTACTTTTTTTTCGGATTTTGTTTGTTACTTCTTTTCTCTTAGGCTTCAACGTATAAGGTCGTGTTTAGATTCGTTGCGTTTAAACTTCCGTCTCAACGTATTCTTTTGATTTTTATTACTTACGGAATTATTTAATTCAACTTTGCGTGATCACATCACACCTTTTTTTTTGCTACCTTTCTTTTTTTCTCTTTTCCTTTTCTTTTCGTTTCGCTCTTTAAGTGCATAATTATTGTCTTTTCAAAATTAATTATTTTCTTTTTGCCCGTTCTCGTTATCTCTTTCTTTTTCGTTAATATTTGTGGATTGATCATTGCGTTCCGTATTCAACAACTAAAAACGTCTTTCTTTCCTTTGTCTTTTTCCTTTTCTTTCTTTTCACGATAACGCTGGCAATTAACGCGTTTCATTTCCGATATATATTGATTTTAAAATTACATGACAGTGATCTTAGCCTGCTAACTTTCTTTTCTTTGTTTCTGTGTAAAATTCTTTTTTTTCTTTCTCTCGAGTCATACCGAATAACCTTTTTTTTTTTCTCTAAGTAATGTATTGCCTGACTGAGGCCGGATTGAAAATATCGTTACCGTTATTATATTGATATCGCCACATGATGAAAATTTCGATAGTGGGTTTAACGGACTCGCATTGAATTTGGCTGATTTGGCGTATCAAAGTCGTTAAAACGTACAGTTTTCGTGTCGTTTGAAATTGTTTGTTTCTCGTATTTATTCGTTACCGTATCAATTGTGTTTATGATTTCTTTTTTTTCTCGTGTCGGTTACTCGAGCATACGGTCCCTTCGTGTGTTGTTTTTATCTTGAATTAAGCTACCGTTATTAATTTCCTTTTCATTTCTTTTTCTCGTTCCTTTTCTCTGTATGTCCTTTTCTCTTTTATGTCTTCTCGCGTACGGATAACAAGGAAGGCGTATGTGAAGCTTAATTGCAGTGAGACCGCGCAAGTGTAGCGGTGTTATCAGTATTTTTTTTTTTTTCTCCTTTCGGGAGACTTATTGAAATTTCGTGGAGATTTGGAATACGCCGTCGAGAATCGGCTCTCGGCGTGATTTCTTTTCTCTTTCCGTGTCCCTTTTCGTTTGTCGGCGATTATCGTCTCGTGAGTCAGTTGAGAGTAATAAATTAAGCTTACTTTCGATTCTTGGTGTTCGTTCGTATCTTCGATTTCCTCTCGTCTTGTTAGTGGCGTTAATTATTTTTTCTTTCTTTTCTTTCTTTTCTTTTTCGTTCTTTTCTTCTATCATATATCGTTGATTTCTTTTTTTTGTTGTTTTTGCGTGTGCATTTTCCGGTATTGCGTTCTTTTGTGGCGAATTCTCGTTCGGTAACTAAGTACTTTTGGTTAGTACGAATCAATTTAGCGTCGTTTTTTTTCTTTCTCGTCTTTCTTTCTCGTTAGTACCGTTCCTTACTGAGATTATAATTTTTTTTTGGAAGTTGTTTTGCGTCTTGACTGCGTTTTTTTTTTCGAATATTCGAGTGGGTCTAGGGAATAGGACCGGATAATTTTTCTTTCTCCACATGAGGAAGGATAGTAATCCTCATCAGTGGATTTACGAACTGACTATCGAACAAGCACGACAACACTTATCGGATAGAGGATTAAGGATCCAGGGAATTTTGCCGGTTTTACGAGCGCGACTTACGCGGTACGAGAACGCTCAGCAGGAAAAGTCTCCCCCGTCTCCGGCACTTAGCCCGGCTGAGGACGCCGCGATGTCACTTGACAAGGGCGCGATGTCGGGTGAATCCACCCCCCGAAGGGAAGACCCCACTTACCCGGGACACCCCCGTTTCACGTTCGGGGGGGAAAAGGAGGATGCCGCGGTGGGAGGAGCTTATCCTACGCGTCCCCCGAAAATTCCGGAGGTTCCCCCGCAAATATACGAACCGCGTCCGTCACGCGCGTCCACTGCGGAGGCGTATAATTTGATGCGTAAGTGGAACCTACAGTTTTCGGGAAAACGGGGTAGCGACGCGGAAGCATTCCTGCTAAGGATAAAAGAAGCTCGTGCGATCGTGCCGATATCGGATTCGGATCTATTTAAATGTTTACCGCTGTTCTTATCGGACATGGCGCTTTATTGGGTGAGATTAGAGAGCGCAAATTGGCGAAATTGGGATGATTTTGAGGCTGGATGGAGAGCGCGATTCGGGGATCCCGATTTTCAGTACGCGCTGCGTGACGAAATTTTCAGGCGTACCCAGGGGGAGCACGAGACAGCTGCCGATTACCTAACGTGCTTACGCGCGTTATTAAATAGAATGACGCCCCCCTGGCCCTTAGCGGAACAGCTTAATTTCGCGCACCGCAATATGTTACCGCGTCTGCAGATCGCGATCCGCCGGCAAGAATTCGGGGATTTTTCCACCTTGGAATATCTAGCGAGCCGCGTAGAAAGAAGCTACCTCGCGGAACAAAATTACCGACCCCCGTTACCGCCGGAACAATCTATTTTCCCGGACTTAGCGTACCGCGCTCCGAAAGGAAAACCGAAAAACCCTGTTACCGTTGCTACCGCTGCCTCCACTAAAAAGGAGAAGAAAAAGAAGGCCAAAACCGCGAATAAGGCGAAGGCTGATACCGATAAGGATACCTCTACCGATACCGCTTCCGATTCGTCAACTAACGTTACCGTTTCCGCTACCGCTACGGCCAGCAATGTTAAATGCTGGAACTGCACTAAACTCGGACATTGCGCACGCGAATGTACCGAGCAGCGCCGTATGTATTGTTACCGGTGTGGCAAACCGAACGTTACCGTCAGAACCTGCCCTACGTGTGCGGGAAACGCGGACCGGAGCCAGTAGGTAGGGTCCCTACGACTCCGGATCCACAGGGAGAGACCCGAGCTAGATTGACAGATACCGAAACGCTAATACATTCATACGTTACGTTCGAGCGAGACGAATTGCCGCCCCTGCGATATTTTACGATCCGTATCGACAATTATACACTTTCGGCCCTCGTGGACTCCGGAGCCAATCGAACCTTACTCGGTCGAGAGGGAATAAAAATTATTCGTACGTTAGGACTCGTGACTTCTAAGGGGAGAGGAATACAAATTCGCACAGCGAATGGACAGATCGCAAACATTCACGAAGAAATCAAGTTACCGTTAGTATTAGAAGGTCAGTGTCGTGAGGTTACCGTTGCATTATTGCCGACGTTGGCAGTACCATGCATTTTGGGGGTGGATTTCTTAACGAAATTTGGTATAGGGTTAGATTTCGCAACAGGTGAATGGTATTTTGCGCAAAATCCAACCGTTCGTTACCGTCTCGCTACCAACCGAATTTCTCGTGAAGGCTCATATTATGGATTGACGGAATTAACGTCAAAACAGGAGCATACATTAGATACCTTTTTGAAAACCCTCCCGGAACCGTCTGTGAATCCCGGTATTACAAGCCTCACAGAACATAAGATCGATGTAGGCAGTAATCCGCCCGTGAAGCAGCGTTGTTATTTAGTGTCGCCTAAGGTCCAAGAAGCCATCCGTTCGGAAGTAGACAAAATGTTAGACGCTGGGATAATAGAACCTTCGTTTAGCGAATGGTCGAATCCGGTGGTTATGGTCAAAAAACCGAATGGCAAGTACCGATTCTGCTTAGATTTTCGAAAGGTGAATAGTTTATCGAAGAAAGATGCATATCCGTTACCGAACATGGCGGGAATTCTGGACAAATTGCGATCAGCCCGTTACATTTCGACTATAGATTTGAGTCAGGCATATTTTCAGGTACCGTTGGCTAAGGAAAGCCGAGAAATTACCGCGTTTAGTGTTCCGGGTAAAGGACTCTATCAATTTACGCGGATGCCGTACGGTTTAACGGGGGCTCCCGCAACCTTTCAACGGTTGTTAGATCGGTTGATAGGCCCCGAAATGGAACCTTTTGCGTTTGCATATCTCGATGACATTGTGATAGTAACGCCTACGTTTGAGGAACATATGATCTGGCTGAATAAAGTATTGGATAGAATTACCGCTGCCGGTCTTACCGTGAATCCCGACAAATGTGAATTTTGCCGTGCTCAGGTGCGATATTTGGGATTTCTCGTGCAAAAAGAAGGGCTAATGGTCGACCCTGAAAAGACGCGACCGATCCTCGAATATCCCGCGCCGCTAAATATCAAGCAAGTGCGCCGATTTTTAGGCATGTCGTCCTGGTATCGACGATTTATTCCACAATTTGCCACTCTTAGCGAGCCATTGACACGCCTTTTGAAAAAAGGCAAGCGCTGGGAATGGGGGAGTGATCAGGTCCGCGCCTTCGATCAGCTTCGAGACCATTTAGTTACCGCACCAACACTTGCGTGCCCAGACTTCGAAGAACCTTTCGTATTGCAGACTGACGCTAGTTCTGTAGGATTAGGTGCCGTTTTGACCCAGAATATCGATGGCGAAGAAAGGGTAATAGCTTTCGCAAGTCGAGCTCTGGCAGGCCCCGAAACAAGATACACAGTTACCGAACAAGAATGCTTAGCAGTCGTTTGGGCGATAAAGAAATTCAGACCATATCTTGAAGGCTATAAATTCACAGTTGTTACCGATCACAGCAGTCTACGCTGGTTGCATAATTTGAAAAATCCAACAGGTAGATTAGCTCGATGGGCTCTCGAATTATTAGAGTACGATTACGAGGTAATTCACAGGAAAGGTGCCTTACATCATGTGCCTGACGCACTCTCTCGCATGTTCGAAACTCAGGTTACCGTGGAAAACTCAGATACCGTTACCGATACCGCTACCGATACCGTTAATTTGGTTACCGAAAATGATACCGCTGGCGCGCTTGCCGCTGCCGATACCGCTCCGGGGATAGATACAAAGGATGAGTGGTACCGCAAAAGATATAAAGAGGTGATATCAAGTCCGAGTAAATACACGCAATGGAAGGTCGTGGACGGGCAATTGTACTTTTTGAGGCCGAAACGCGTGATTTCCGAGATAGTCGAAGACCTCGACCGGTGGAAATTAGTCCTACCGAAAGAATTGCGCCGAGAAGCCTTAAAAGACTCGCACGACGCGCCGCAGGCAGGTCACCTGGGCGTAGAAAAAACTTATCAGCGTATCGCCGTTTCTTATTTCTGGCCGAATTTGTTTCGGGATGTTACCGATTACGTGCGAGCGTGTGATATTTGCCAGCGCACCAAGGTCGAACAAACGGGTCCCGCAGGTCTCATGGGTCGCCGAATTGCGGACGGCCCATGGAAAACCGTAGCTGCCGATATCATAGGACCATTGCCGCGTAGTAAATCGGGATTTCAGTACATTCTCGTTATTCAGGATTTGTTCACAAAATGGATGGAGTGCAAGGCACTCAGATCGGCTACCGGAATCAAAATTAAAGAGGCCCTCGAAGATTTAGTAATCTCTCGGTGGGGCGCTCCGAAATTTTTATTGACGGATAACGGTACCGAATTTATCAATAAAACGATGAAGGCGTTTGCCGAAGGGCGTAATATTACGCACACCACGGTACCGCCCTACCATCCTCAGGCTAATCCCGTAGAGCGAGTAAACCGCATTCTTAAGACGATGGTCATTTCGTTCATAGAGAAGGACCACCGCGAGTGGGACGAACATTTGTCCGAATTTCGTTTCGCATACAACACCGCGTTTCATTCGTCCTTAGGGACATCTCCTGCGTTCCTCAATTTAGGAAGGGAGTTGGAGCCGGTGCAATCGCTAAGGCGTCGCGATAATGAGGTTACCGAAATTGAGAGTAAAGATACCGCGGACTGGGGGAAGCGCATGTCGAAGTTACAGTCATTGCGCGAATGGATTGTGGAAAACCTAGACCAGGCGTTTCAAAAGCAGTCCTCCCGTTATAATTTACGCAGGCGTGATAGACGTTTTGAGGTCGGCGATTTGGTGCTGAAGCGACAGCACGTATTATCGTCTGCGGCGCAGAATATAGCCGCGAAGTTGGCACACAAGTTCCAGGGCCCTTTGAAAATCTCGCGGGTGATCTCGCCCGTCGTGTACGAGCTAGTCCAGCTGGACGGATCTCCCGCGGGAAAAATTCACGTACAAGACCTGAAACCATATTGCCTTCCTGATCCCGAACAATAGATGCAGCGCAACGTAATGGATGGCGAGGAATTACGCCGGATCTCGCGCGCCTTCTGGCACCGCCACCGTCGTGTATGGCGGTTTATACACAGCCACGAGCCCGGTTTCTGGGACGACTTGTGGGACACGATGGAGGTGGCCCGCCGCTGGCGGTGGACGGAGGAGGGAGCCGTAGTGGCCGAGCCTCCTACCACCCGGGACGCAGAAGCCCAAACTCCGGCGCGAGAGACGAGAGACGCGGCGGTGGAAACGACTCGGGGACCGACCTGCGAGGTCGGCACCCAAGCGGATGCCCAGGAGGGCGCCCGACAACCGGCACCAGTCCAGGAGGACTGGCTGCCGCCGCCGCCGCCGACTAAGACGGTGAGGGAGGACCTAGCCCGGCGGTACGGGGCCCCTCCAGCGGAGAACCTGCGGCATCCGGGAGGCTGCTGGAACTGTCTCTCCGAGCTGCACGCCTACCCGGAGTGCGACCTGCCCCGGATGCAGAGCTTTTGCTTTGGCTGCGGGGAGAGGGACGTGACCGTCCGCACGTGCCCGCGCTGCGGACCCACGTATCGGCGGACGGAGCCCTACACAGGGCCCCGGGGACCGCGAGAGCGGAGACGACGAGGCGACCGGGGGCGAAGGACCCGGCAAACCTCCACCAGCTCCGAGGGATGGCCGTGGCGAAGCCAGTCGGAATCCTCCTCGCAGTGAAGGCCCAGGGGTCACATACCCCAACATTTTTTTTCTCTTCTTCTTTCTTTTTTTTCTTTCTTCCTGTTCTTTCTTTTTTTTCTTCTCTTTTCTTTGTCCTTCTTACTTTTTCGTTTTTTTTGCTGTTTTTTTTTCTTTTCACTTTTCTTTTTTTGTATTTCTCATAGGCTAAGTTAGTATAGTTTTTTTTATAATTATAGTTTTTTGTTATAGTTTTTTTTAGTTATAGTTTTTTTATATAGTTATAGTTTTTTTTCCCTTATTCTGTTGATTGTACTTTTTTTTCTCTTCGTTGTTGTTACCGACCAGTCGCTGCATTGACAGCGCACAAATAAAGCCCGTCAAACCGACTCATGTCTACTTCCTCACCCTCCCCTGGTAGTAAGGCGTGAACCTCCCGTTAACTGAGAAACACCCCGTGACTCTCGCGTGGACGGGAAATTCGTGGAGACTTCCGGGAGGGTCGCACGCGAAATCCGAAAGGGACAGGGGGGGAGGAAAAACGAAGCGACTGGGGAGGCTGTCGAGTTTTTGCGGTTTTGGAGTGAGAACACACAGGTAAGGCTACCGGAGGGGCGGTCACCGGCGTTCGTCGGGACCGAAAACCCCGCGGTCCTCCTCTGGGAAGGGGGAGTTGTGACGTGACGCTTTTCGAGCGCCGTCACAAGGGCGATAGCCCGGCCGAGGGAGCAAGGAGCCCTGGTGTTGCTCCTCGCGTGGAGAGAGCAACCCGCGAGACTCCACCATTTTTGCGCGTCGTTTGTATTGTAATTCCTGTTTTTGTACCGTAATACCGTTTTTGAGTTGTAAGGCGAGATCCCGTGCGGGCGGCGTTGCGTGTTTTGTGCCTCAGGGCGAAGACAGCATCGCCAGGGAAGCCGGACACCGGGGGATCATCCGCAGGGGCCACGCGTTAGTGACCCCACGAAAAAGGTCAGGTACCGCGATTCCGTCGCCTCCGCCATCCAAGCCCTATCTAACTCCGCTTTGGTTTCAGCCACAAAGTCAAAAGCAACACAAAGACACGCAGCAGCGGACCTCGCCCGACTGCAGACGGCTTCGAGGACCCCGAAGATGCTGCACCCGGAAGGACCGGAGTATGGCCCGGCCAGCCTAACCAGTCTCTTCCGGGAACATCGACTTACCGACACACTATCAGCCGAAAGACTTGAGGAAACCACAGTGAGCGGAAGGGGGCGCCCTGGATGAACTGTGGGCGGTTCTCAGGGGCCCCCCTTTTCGGAAAATCGGCAGGATGCGCAGGAAGGCGACGCGAATCTGGAAGGACCTAGAGGCAGAGCCGAGAAGAGGCACTGTTCGGCGTGCCGCGAGTGCGTGAGGACGAACACAAGGACTCAACCCCACGACGCCGAAGACGCCGAAGACGTCAACTCGATGTAAGCCGCCTCTCGGGTAGCCGTAGAGTTCCGTCCGGTTATGGCTGGTAGCGTGAGTCTGTTTTGTATTTAGTGTCTCTCACACAACTAACCGAGATTTTTGATACCGTGAGCGTGTATTGACGCTCAATTACCGCGTGTCCAGCCGGCTCCGGATATCGCGTAAAAGTCTCTCCGTCTTGCGTGAGTTAAGCGCCGACAGTCTCTTTCTCGTTGCCGTTTCGTTTGCCGTTCGTTTCGTTACCGTACCGTCTTCCCGTTACCGTTTCTTTTTGTAGAATACTGACTAATTGCTACCGTTTTTCCGTTACCGTTTCTTTTTGTAGGAGACTGATTAATTGCTACAGTCTTCCTTACGATATCGTTTTGTTACCGTTTTTGTCGCGTTATCACCGTACCGAAAGTACCGTGGGCGGATGTCCGCGGACGGATTTTGCTCGGGAGCGTTCTCCGCGAGACCGCTGTTACCGCCACGTTAGCGTCTCGGCGAGAAACGTGAAAGCCCGCGAAAATAGCCGTTCCGCGACATCGCATTTCTGGCCGTTAGGCTACCGTCGTTCAAAGTATATTTATTTGGCCTTCACCGACCGTATCGGATGGTCGTAATACAAGTCATTTGTTTTGTCAAATATCGTCGGATCAGCTGCGAATTATCGTGATCGCGTTTCCGAGATTTTATATGGTTACCGAAATCGGTTCTCGTTATCGATTGATTGAGCGAATTACCTTACTACCGTACTAGACTATTTCCGCCGTATCGGCTCAGGCCGAACGATCTACTCATCTTTACCCTTGTAACCGAATCATGGAAATACATTATTGTTAAATATTAATGATTGAGTTGTCCTTGTGTTCACCTCTCACTCCAGATATCTACGTTAAGTAAAAGAACTGCGCCCCTCTGCCATACTGAGCGGGGAGCGGCCGAGCAAATTTTGAGAACTATTAAAGTTACCGATACCGCGGTGCGATTATTCGCACCTGGCGCCCATTTCCGGTTACCGTTATCGCGTGAGTTACCTTGCTCCCGAATTGTGTGGAGTACCGCGAGTTACCGAATCGTGCAGTTATTGCCGATTTCGCGAGTTACCTTGCTCCCGACGAGCGTGGAGTACCGCGAGTTACCGAATTAAGCATCTGTTTCTGATACCGTAAGTTACCGAGTCGAGCAGTTATTGCCGATGCCTCGAGTACCGATTTCCATTGGGCGTGCTCCCTCGGATCTGGCGTGATTCCGAGGCTAGTTCACGTCGCAATATTTATATAAATAATGAAATTCATTCTTTTTCAAAATTTATTGTAATTGAAAATATTGAGGAAGTAAATGAATTTTTAAAAATTGTTGATAAATTGTAAAAATAATACAATATTTATAAAATCAAACAATAGTTTAAACATTTGATTGCATATAATAAATATTTTGATAATTTTAATTTAAATTAGATATTAGAAGATTATTATATCTTGAAATTATTATCGTGAAAGCATATTAGCTTTCTATCTATATTACAAATTATGTATATATATATGAATTTTAATTTTATAAAAATAGGGATTGGAATTGTAAATATGACAATAAATTGTATTAAAAAGTAAATTATTTTTTATTTTATAAAATAAACATTTTTTTTTTTATAAAATATAAAAGTAAGTATATAAAATATATATAAAGTTTAACGCTTACTTTTTACGCTATTGTTTTTTACAAGAAGTTATTTCAATTTTACGCCTTTTTGCATTTGTTTTCATTTGTATTACAGTTTCAACCGTATTTGTTTCATTAATTATTTGAGAATGCATATTTGTAGCATTTGGAATATTTAATTGAACTAATTTGGAAGATTTCCTTTTTTCCTTTGTTTTTTCTCTTTCAGCATTATCATTTTTGTTCGCTTGCTTGACCAAAAAAAACATCCGTGTTATTAAATAAAAGCGAATAATATTTTTAGTAAATTCATATTTATGTTTTTCACAACCGATGAGAGTGAGTGAATTTTTTTCTTCGTCAATTAATTCCATTATTTCAAATAATGTATTAACATTAATTTCTCCACATTTTGTTGCCTCTATTATTCCTTTTTCCAAAATTGAAAGCAAATTAAATAAAGCTATTGAAGGATTTTTTAAATATCCCTTTGTTTTTATTTGAATTAATTTATGTCTTTCTGGTATTACATCATTTGGTTGTAAAATCAACGTCTTCAAACATTCTTCGCAAATAACATTTTTATTATTAATAATATTTTTAGAAAACCTATTTCCTTTTCTTGCCACATATCCAGCAATGTACGTCAGAATATAATCTGAAGTAGTACATATATGCAAATCATGATCATTAAGAATTGATGGGGCATATGCTAAAATTTCATTATTCCTTCCTCTATCCAAAATAGTATCTATCTGACTTATCCATCGTTCTTCTCTTTCTTTTGTATCTTCTATATCTTTAATATTGAGAAGAACGTTCATTATTTCTCCAGTAGATACGTTACAACCTTTAGGGGGCTTTACAAGAGAATACGTTGATATCAACCTGTATATTTGTATAAATAATTGAGAGTCAGGATGATCATTGGAACCACAATTTCGCATCATCCCAAAAAATCTCTACAAAAATAATTATAAATTATATATACATTACATATTTTATTAATATTTTAAAAAAGTTATGCATTACAAATATTTTTTATTTATATTTTAAAAACGAAATATACCTCTAAATTATCTTGATTTAATCTAGATGTCATTAAATATTGAAATTTGCATTTATTAATCAAAAAAGAACAAATCTCTCTCTCTCTCTCTCTCTCTCTCTCTCTCTCTCTCTCTCTCTCTCTCTCTCTCTCTCTCTCTCTCTCTCTCTCAAGAGTAGCTTTCAAAGAAATTTTTAAACCATAACAAGTTTGATCAGTTATAAAATTATAATGCATTTTTTTAGCTTCTTTTTCCCATTGAATTAAAAAATTTAAAAAATCTTCGACATTCTGTAAAGTACATATATATGGATAATCATTATAATAGTTAATAAAATTAAAAATTGATTACAATTTTATATAATTCAACGCTAAATGTTAATTACTGTATTATAAAATCACTTGCTATGTTATATATGATTACCTTGTAAATTTTGTTATCCGGTCGCAATGAGTTCTTCGGAGTACGACTATTCATAGCAGTGATTAATGCATTCACTCTTTTGCAAAATTTAATTGAGCCGTCAGCATCATTCAAATCATGATGAATATTTGCTTCTTTCAATATTTGCATGGTAGGTGCCACATTAAAAAACTGAAAATTGCATAAAACATTTAATTTCATTGTATTCATATATATAACATATATGATTATAATAATGACTTAGTTTACACCGATTGTTTAGTATGCGTACAAAATATTAAATCTGCTTTGATTGGTGTAGATTTTATCCTAAATGATTTAAATCAATCAAAGAAGCAGATTTAGTATTTAACGCTTAATAAACTGTCGGGTCGGTATAGCTTTATCTACATACTCGAAATGCCATTGCTACATTCATTTTTTGGTAATACTTAGGTTTAATATGGTTTTCATCCAAATAATAACTAGATTTTAAATTAAAACCATGAGGATTTTCAATGGCAAGTATCGCATACCAATGTTTTAAAGAAATTATACCATCTGGAGTCTGTATGTAACGGAGAATAACTATATGAAATTGTTTAATGCCAACTGCATATTAAATGTATAGTATGCTTCTATGTTAATATAAAGAAATATGAACAATATAAAATTATAAAAAATATATTATAATTTATAATTATTCAGTGTTTGATTATAATTGTTTATCATATTTTTTAATTATTAAATTAAATAATTATTTGAAAGAAATTATGTGTACTTAGATTTTTGTTTCTTATGATGCAAATTTTTAAACTCACCCAAATTCCTGCATATCGATCAAACTGAGAAAAATAATTTCGAAGATATTTTATTAAATGTGGAAAATCAGAAATAAACCACAAGCGTCTTTCTACATCTACAATATGTTGTATACTAACACATTCTTCTTTTACTCCAAATATATTCCACATAGATCGATTCCATGATGCTCCATCTGACACTACAGCGTCTACTTTTAGTCCACATTGTTCTGTTAAAATAATACACTCCATAATAATTTTATGCAAAATTGATGCACTTGCGCTGCCAACACTTAAGAAGCAAGCTAAAGATTGAACCCATGTTCCTTTAAAAGGCTGAAACATAAGAACCAATGCATGGTCCCCCTTTTTTTTCTTTTGTTCTTCTGGAGTATATTTATCTAAATTAACAAAGCCTTCAACTTTTAGATTTGTTCTATTAAAATATAAAGTTTTTGATAATTTCATTTCATCCAACAACAAAACACCTAAAAAAATTTTTTTGGCTATTAAAATATATAATATCTATTGATATACGATTTATGTTTTATGTTTGTATTACGTAAAAATTGCATTGCATATTAATAAAATTGATTTTTGTAAATCAAATATTGTATGTATACCTCGCACATCATTAGGTTCCATGTTTGCCGTTTTCTTTTTCAATATTTCAAATGTGCTCGATTGAAAACCATAACAACCTTTGACAATTTTAATATAACGATTTAGTGTTTTATTTGAAGGTAATGTTAGAATATTATGAGATCTTAAATGATTGTAGGTTTTTGCACTTTTAATCCGAAGTAAAATGCATTCATATACCCATTCATTCGAATATCTCATGCCTCTGTTATCTTTTAACTTTGCTGCTGCAAAACAAGCTTGTACTGCCAATTGTTGATTTTGTGGTAATTTGGAAATAGTTTCTTCGATTATTTTTTCATTACATTGAGTGCACTTATGTTTCAAATATTTTATTTTGTTATATAATTTTATAATCTATATACAAATATGTTAAGTTAAAAAATAAATTCCAATAAAAAATGTAATTTGTATGTTATAAAAAAATATATAAATATTTAATATACTTTGTTTCGAAGCCTCTTTTCTCGACGTTTGTGATTTAAATTTGACACTTGTAATTTTTTGCTTTTATTTCTTAATTTTTGCATTGGTGTTAAATTATGCGCTTTTCTTAATAATATTTTCCAATTTCTCTTACAAGCCAAACATCTCATGTTCTCTCCTCTATATTGCTCTTTAATTACAAAACCATGACAATTTGTAACCCTGTAAAATTGGTTAGTGCATTTTATTTAAAGTGTGTTTTTCATTTTATTTTTATTTGTATAGTGCACAGTATATTATAATACAGCTTATATTACATATAATATAAGCTATATTATAATACACAATTTTATTAAATAAAAACTTTCTAAAAAATAAAAGTAAATATTTTTATTAATATAAAAGACTAAAATAATATTTTTGTTATTACTTTAGTATTATTTATGTAAAACATAAAAATATAATTTGATGCACAAACCTGTTTTCATTATTAACTTTTTGGCAAGGAAAAAAATTTTCTAATTTCTTCAAAATTTGTTCAATTTCTTGTATGTTATGAATTATTTTTGTGTCAAAAGAAATTTCTTTATCTCCAATAAATACCTATTTTATATATCAACATTTTAATAAATTATTGGTATAAATGTACATATATATTAAATAATATTGTTTTATTGAATTATATTTACTTGAACCTTCATATTTGCTTTAATAATAACACGTCTTAAAATATTATGCAAATCTCTTGTCCAGCATGTCCACATCATACAGCTATTGTTAATATTTGTAAACCAATAAACTGTTGGGACTTTAATATTTTTAGCAATATTGATATCTTCAATAGAAAATTCAATTGTTTCTTTTCTTGACATAAAAGATACATCTTCTTGCAAAGGTTTATTGATTTGCAATACTTTATTTATCACACATGATGTAGATGGAATTGATTTTTCTGTTGAAACTGTTTCCAAAGTTTCATATTCAACTGAAAACTTGTCAGAAGACATAACATCATTGTCACTTTTATGTTCTATCTGTTGATAATATGATATACTTTTTTTTATTGGAAAAATTGTAGGAATAGCTTCTTCTTTTAATTTTGGATTTTTTCTTTGCACATAAATGACTGATCCATCTTCTTGTAAAAATGCATCTTCTTTAATAATATCTTCAGGCTTAAAATGCAGTTCACAAATTCTGCTAGTTTTCTTTATTTTTATATCTTTATTACACATAATATTGGACCAAGAAATAAACATATCATTCTATAAAAAAATTAAATAATTCTTAATAAGAAATATTATGGGTTATTCTTTAAACAATTAATAAAAATAAAAACACAAAGGAAGCTCTTTAAGACCCTGAGCTGGAATAATTATCTACGTTGTTATTGTAGGTTTGTTATTGTAACTAAGATTACACTGAAGATGGCCTAAATTGTTGCGCCGAAACGTTTGTACAAGAATAAAATAAGTTTATTGAGCGATCTTATTCCAGTTCAGAGCGGGGATTCTATAACTTCTAGCGACACTATCGATATCGTTATGTTATCGTTGCGCAGATATTATAGATGACAAAAAAGCTGCGCAACGACAACATAACAATATCGATATCGTCGCTAGAAGTTACAAAATCCCCGCTCTGGATTATAAAAGAGCTTCCTTTGTGTTTTTATTTTTAAAATTAAATAAAGTATATACTTGTACAATATACTCATATATATACTCGTATACTATAATATATACTCGCGATAACTTTGGAAAAAACTTGAATAAAAATATTTTTCCTTAACATAAATACAATAATGATTTCTGAAAATAAAACCAACATAAATACTTACAGTACGAGGTGTGAACAAACTTCTTTTTTCTGATCCTTTTTTATCTCCCCTTGAATTGCAACCTTTGACACAACAGGCCATTACTTCAGAATTTATTATATCTATAATAAAAATTAAAAATATTTAAAAATAAAATGCAGTTAAATTATCTTATAAATAAAAAAATGAAAATATTAATATATTGCTAAAAATTATTTATATTAATATTTGGACATACTTAGAAAATATATCTATGCTGATTTATTAATAGATAGATAAATAGATAGATAGATTAAAAGATATTGCTTATAGTGAAATATTAATTGATTTAACATGCAACAATTTTAGGTTATAAAAATTAAAAGTTAATACTACAATAAATTCTAATTTTCTGCAAAACAATTAAAAATAAAATGTTAAATGTTAAACTACATTTACTTTAAAATTTATAATCTTGAAATATATACCTTATATAAATGTTTAATTAAAATTATTTGCATACCACGTTGCATACGAATATTTCACAAGCACAAAGTAAGCTTTTTACTTGCTCTTGCTCTTAGTGCAGTCAGTTCAGTTCATGTTCCTCATGGTACAGCTAAAAAAGAACAGATTTAAGATGGCGACGAAATGTTGCAAGTTATTCCATTCGGCAAACCTCCTCCTTCGTGGAACATTTTTCGTGACCAACTTTTTTCTCTATACGCTATCTAGTTACGTCTCCTTACTTTTACTTCGTGAAATAGACCCAGCGTTCTGTGAGAGGAGTTGTCCGCGTCTTCTAAAGGACAGAATGATACGCAGTAAGGTGCTGTCTCCGTCACTTGCTGGTCTGGAGGGGGAACGTCGACAACGTTGAGGGGAACTTAAAAGCGCATCCCTACTGAAAAAAATCACGTGATAAAATCAAGTGATAAAATTACATAACAAAATCACGTAATTAATGACTAAGTAAATCACGTAATGAAATGTTCCAAATCAGTACATGATTTTTGAAAATTACATGGTTTGAAAAATCACGTAATGTTAGAAAATCATGTGATTTTATAGCAATCATATTTTAAAGAGCTGAATGATAGAAATAGAAAAACGAAAAAATATACAATTTTGATTTAGATATGTTTATTAATTTTGCATGTAGTAATGGAATTACATTATGTAGTCTCGATAAATGTAGCAATAAAATTACATTGTGATATCTTAATTATATGAAAACATTTTTTTTTAATAAAACATTTTGCATATAAAAACTAAAAACATACAAAAAATTCAGGCGTTTAAGCCAGAATTGCGTGTATTCTCTATTGAAAATACCCGTTAAATTGTTTAATTGCATAATTAATAACGTTATTTTCAAGAGTTTTCATCAGTTTTCATCAGTTAAATCGCATAACGAAATCATGTAATTTTATCACGAAGAATTTAGAAACATTTTATTAAATAACAAAAAGGCCTCCAAACATGTAATCTGTTACTTAAATTATCGCCATTTGTTTATAACATCATAATTCTCATTTATACGTAAAAAACGATTAATAAAAATACAGATTCGGCACTGGACATATATACATCATGTTATCTATATTCATAAAAACGCAAACTCTTTCAATGCTGTTAGTGTCTTTTATTATTAAATTATCAGAAATATTTACAACTTTTTTCAATGGTAAAGAATTGTTATTAAAAATATCTTCTTTAATCACTAAATGACAGATAGTGTACTCTTTCCTTGTTGGAATATCGATAATAAATTCTATAATGCGAATAAAATCTCCTTTTGTTGTTACAGCATACGAATTATCTGATCGAATCATATTTCTTCTTGATGATGTGTACAAACATCGTTCTTTTACCATTTTACGATATGTTCGACTTTCATCTGATAATTCAAGTTCTTCTTTCCACATTAAACTAGTTTTATAATGTGGTCCAAAGTATCTTGCATGCGATAATTTACATGTTTGTTTTGCGTTTTTTTTGTCCAGATAAGAAATAAAACTACTTACATTTGAAAACGCATTATGTAGTCTCGATAAATGTAGTAATAAAATTACATTATGAAAGTATGAATTACTTATTGACTAGTTCAAAATCTTAATTATATAAAAACATTTCTTTTATAATAAAACATTTTGCACATAAAAATATTAAAAACAATTGTGAAACCAAAAAAACATATATAAAAAATTCAGACTAGCGTTTAAGCCAGAATTGCGTACATTCTTTGGTAAACAATTTTCGTTAAATTGTATGTTGAATCACATAATTAATTACATGTTATTTTCGATTTTTTTTGACCAGTTAAATCGCATAACGAAATCATGTAATTTCATCACAAAGAGTTTAGAAACATTTTATTATATAACGAAAGTCTCAAAAATAACATGTAATGTATCACTTAAATTATCGCCATTTGTTTATAACATGTTATAAATAAAAACGTGATTAATATATCATTATAAGCTTATTTTAGTCATCATCTGATGATGATTCATTGGAACTTGAATCATTGCTATTGTGTGAAGAACTTGATGACGCTGATGAGTTGGATGATGTGCAAATACTTTTTCTTTGTTTTTCTTCTGCAAAACATTTTTAACATTGTTATTATTAAGACATTTTTTTATTTTTTAAATACTAAGTACTTTTGAAGTATATTGTTTTCTGATTGTTTGGTGTTTATTTGCTGAAAGGTGTTTTGATCTAAGATTCTCCTCTAAAATCTAGAATGTTTATTTATTTGTTATAATCATCTATGCTAAAAAATGTTTAAAATATAAAAAATTTTTTATTTAATTCAATGTCCTATATTTTACATGTAAACACAATTTTATTACTTTTTTTAAGTGAACAAAGTAAAGAAAAAAATCTATTACTTATTATTAGAAAAAACTACTATGCTTTAAGGGTTAATTTCATTATATTAATTGCCTTTACAAATTTTTCATTAAAGAAAAACAAAAAAAGATTACCTTTTAACAGATAAAAATTATTTGTCTTGACGTTGTTAAAATAATATTTACCTTTTATTTCTGTTTCAATAAGAAAATTTATGTAGATGCTCAAGTAACGTCTCCATTTATTTATCAGTTGTTTTTTTTCTTTCTTGTGGTGCATTTCGATAAAAGCTGAATAGCATTCTAGAAGAAATAAGTTTTTATATTACGCTCATTTTGACGGAGTACATTAAAAATGCGAGTGTGTGAAATCCTAACTTTATTATTGGATAATGTTATTAATAGCACTATTAAGCCAAATAAATGTCTATTAGATGTCTATTAGACGTTTTTTTGACCTGTATTATAATGATTTAGCTTTAATAGTGATATTAATAAAATAATCCAATAATAACTAATTCTTTACAAAGTGATTATTTTTTCTGTTATACATACTTTTTAAAACAGCTTTTTTTACCGGTGTTAGTGGCTTTCTTGGGGATCGGTTGGGCAATCTATTTTTACTTCTTTCCAACAACACAGCTCTATTCATCAATTTGTGCACTCCCCAAAGTGCTCGGCTCAATTGTCTAACAAATAAAGAAGGTCTTTTCAACTTCTTTATTTCTTTCCATGTTATATACGGTATTGAGATACCGTACCTCAAGTGCATCATTTTAATCTAAAAAAAAGGAATTAAAATTTTTGTTATTGTTTTAGAAATTATTCTAATAATTATCGTTATTGAATTAACTTATAAATACAGATTTAAAATAATTTTAATAATTTTCAACTTATATTTAAGTTGTATGTTTCTTAAATACTTAAATTTTAATTAATCTTCTTTAATAATATTATTAATTAATAACACACATTATATATTTCTTAAATTTTAAGTTCCCAAAATAAAAAAATAAGTTCCAAAAGAATTATTGTTTTTATCAAAACGACGTACAAAAACGTAAAACAAAAACTAGTTACGTAGTAAAACAAAAAATACGTTACGAGGATGTGCGTGACAAGATAAAAATATTGAGTTTATAAGTGCGGAAAGCACACATCGCTACATTCTCGCGAATACATTAAAAATGCCTTTAGCCCGTATCAGATTGCGGATTGAAGATTAAGATTAAAGATTGAAGATTGGGACTAATCAAGAAGAAGCAATATTTGTTTGCTTCTTCCCGATTGATCAAATTCCCAATCTTCAATCTTTAATCTAAATTTTCAATGCGTAATCTAATACGGCCTTTAGAGTTCCTGCTCACAGGACGCGGAACCACTTGCCGTGCGACAAAAAACGACGCTGGAATCAAGATCACTCTTATGGAAGAGTTGTAAATTGATTGGCTATTACGATGCTTTTTGCTGCGCGGCAAATGTTTCCGCATCCTGTGGAGCTCTTAAATTTAATTTAATTTAAACAACATTTTTTACATCTAAACTTACAGTTGTTCCGCTTACTTCGTCGTTCCAAGTAGTCATATTCTCTTTATCTGTTAATCCAATATATTGATCAGAATCGTAATCCAGGTCACTTCCTTTATTCTTATTTTTTTCTTTTATCTTTCTTTGACTTTTTATTTTTTTTGCTTTCTTTCTTTGTTTTTTTTTTATTACTCTTTGCTTTTTGAGTTGTTTTATTGTTTTTTGCTAAAACTTTAATACAAAAGTCATCTTGCAATAAAGATTGCTCACTCCTTAGTTGAGAAGTACTAGGTTCACTGAAAACAGCATCTTGTAAGGGAACATTAACTGTTTCACTTCTCATCTTCTTTGGAGTACTGGTTATGCTGGGTGATGCCGGACGCTTTATTTCTGTATAATTACATTGCCAAACATTGATAAAAATTATGTAAATAAAAAAACAATTTTTTTTCAAAATTAATGTTTTTTACCTTCAGGAAATAATTGTTTTTTTGTTTTCAATGAATGAAGTTTCTCTTTCAAAAAAAATATATCATTTTTCAAATTATTGTTTTCTAATTGTAATTTTTTGTTTTCATCTTGTAAAGACTGAATTTTCTTTTCTAGAGCAATTGGAATATCAAAAAGTTTTTCACGGTTCCTTTCAAATATTATATCGTCACGATTTGAAGCTTTCAACTTCTCTTTGATTATATTTTCATCACCTTCTTTCGATGTTCTTTCATTATCAAACTCCTTAAAAATTCATAATTTTTAAGAATTTTGAACATCATAAAATATGTACATTATATAAATAAAATAAAAATAATAGTATACTAGCTATAATTAAAATAATAGTTATAATTAAAATAAACAATTAAATGTTTGTAAAAATTTATAACAATACGTGATTGAAATATTACCGTTTCTTTTTGAGTTTCGTTAGGCTCTGGATTTTCTTTTTCTAATATTTCTTTTTTATCTAATATTTTTTGTACGGCATCACTGTAGCGCATTTTTTTAAAGACATAACGTTGTTTGTTATGTTTCAAGTCCTCTTCATTAGCTGCAAAGAATTACACATTAGTAAAAACGTAATAAAATCACATTATTTGCTGAAAAGAAGAAATACTTATTAGATGTATTCAGTAAAAGATTAGAATGAATAATACAATTATTGTTATAAGAGAAAGTAATATCAAAGCTACAAAAAAATAAATTACAGAATCTTTTTACATAACACATACATAATACCAAGCTAGAATGGAGTATAACAAACAAAATTTAAAAAAAATGAAAAAAATCAGTTTGTAGAAAAAAGTTTTAAAAGAAAACAAAGAATACCGCAAAAGATTTGAAGAAAAAAAGAAAAGTATTAACTTTTCACTTAAAATTAAAAGTTATTATAAGAATAAATTTTGTACATACTTCCTACTTCCATAATTTGAGCTGCGATCAAACTTTCTTCATTGGTTATAGTATTCAGTCTTTTTACAAAATATGGATCTTCATACTTATCCAGAACTGTAAAATCTTTTATTTTGTCAATAGAAATAATGTGGATTTTTTTGCTCTCATCATTGAAATAACGTACACTAGCAAATTTAATTTGTGAATCCATAATACCCTATAAAAAATATTTTTTAATTACATTTTCAAAACTTGAAAAACATTTTTAACTATCATAAGAAAATGATTCAAATGATATAGTATTACATATTTATATTATGATTAATATTGAATTCATTTTTAAATCATAAATAAAAACAAAATTAAATGTTTCTTACAATGTATATAAAAAATAATCATAAACTATTTTGAATAGAGATAAATGATAACATCTCTCATGAAATCGCACAGCATACCGAAAAAACGTCTAGAAAATGTTTTTGGGATGATAGGATATCTTCTGGATATTTTCTTTGAGTGTATTTTGGATATGGGTGCTGTCTGAACTATTTTGAGAACATCATTTTAATGGTTATGTAATCTAAAAAAAATACAAAAAAAAGAATTTATATTTTAATTTGCTCTATAATTATTTTTTTAGCAACACATTTTGCTAAATCAAATGAATCACTCTTCTCACTATTCAAGTAGACTGAGAACAAAAATTTTATAAAAAATGTTTATTACTTACCTCATGTGTGCTTCTGCAATCCAATAAAAAAAACACGATTGATTTTGTTCATTATTTATCGTTCACTGTCTCTGATAAGACTCGTTACTGTTGAACGAGAATTTTTCGGTAGGAAACAGTGATCTCAGAAACAAACGTGTTGCGAATTGCTGAAATGCCGTCAATGGTTGATTCTCAGGACTCGATCACAGACTCTACATCAGTTATGTCTATGTTCATTGTTACACGGAATTTGCGCGTTATAACCTTTAAGACCCTTAAGCGCGTATCAGACAACGTATTGAAGATTGAAGATTAAAGATTGAAATTTGACCAATTGAAACAAAAGAAACTAAAAGTTCTTTATTCTGATACGTCAAAAAAATTTCAATCTTCAATCTTTAATCTCAATCTTTAATACGTCGTCTGATACGGGTTTTACAAAATGCAAGAGAATAGCGATAGCAATAAAATTAATCTATAAACATAACAATAAGAACAAAAAAATCCACATTTGTGAATGCATATATCGATGCAATGCGAATAGAAATACGGAACAGGTAATAGCGATGAAATTTTCGTCGAGAATTCTGTGTCTATCGCCTTATAGTCTGTGCTATTTCTGTCGCTATCGCTATTCTCTTGCATTGTGTTTCCCGTTTTAACGACAAAAAGTCGTCATTCTCGTTCATGACCGTTCATGTGTATTTTGTTTGTTCTCTCTTTTCTTCTCTTCTTATTATAATTATATAAATATTAATAACATATAATGCGGAGGTATCATAATTACCTCGAAAAAAAATTTCTAAAAGTGCCAAGAACGAGTCAATACAGGAGAAATATAGAATGTGAATCAAGTGATGAAAGCAGTGATAACAGTGTCGAAGATGCTCAATGGCGAGTAAGTATTATACAGATTTCTAAAAATATTTAAATGGCTATTCTTGTAGTGTAGAATATAAAAACATTTTGCATCATAATTATATTATTTTATTGCTTTCATTTAGGAATACTGTAATCGTCAATCATCCAGTGATAGCGACAATACAGATTCTGATAACACAAGTCAACATAATAGTATTTGCCTATCATTCTCCAATGAAGCATTGTTAGCAAATATTAGAAACAATGAGCAACTTACAATTAGTTCTGACTTATCATTGCATTTAGTACAAGACCAGCACATGGAACTCGTACAACATAATTATCATGAATCTTTATCAACACATGAAGATCCATTTATTGAGCAAAATAACGATCAACAATCATTGTCAGCATTAGAGCAAGTTAGTGTACAATACTTTATACTAAAGGTACGTTCCACTTGGCGATCGCAACGCTTGTGGAATCATTTTATCTTTGTTTTTCATCGAAAGTTAAAGAAAGATAGATAATGTTCACGAGCGTTGCGATCACCAAGTGGAACTCAGCCTACAAAATTATAAATTCTTATAAAAAACGCACTTAGCATTCATTTATTAACAGATATTTGCATTTTTTAAGTAGTATGCAGAGGCAGACATCAATATTTAATTGTATTTCTACAATTTGTATTTCACACATTGTATTTCTATACTTTTTTATTTTGAATCTTTATAAATACTTGATATGCATAAAAAAGATTTTTCAGAAAAGTTTTATTCAATTTAATTAGCTTCACTTTTGTGTATAAAAGACATTAAACAAAATTCTTATTATTCTAAATATAATATTTTATAGATTTTTTTTAATTATAAGTTTTTTATTCATTGATACAAGACTATGCATTAAAAACTTTGTACCTCTAAGTGTTAAGGATTAATTTAGTACATTTTTAAAAATATAAAATTTATTTTTTGCAGATGGTAGATGTATCTCAGATTTCAATAAATGACACGAATGAACTGTATGGCTTATCAGATTCTGAGAATGAAAATTTTCGTGTAAGATTATATTTTTTAATTTCATATAATTCACAATATGTATGTAATTTACATCAATAACACATCAATTTCTTTTTTATTTTTTTATATCCGTCTGATCTTTAAGAAAAGTAAAGTTAATTTATTAATATGTATAAGATATTATTCTAATTCTGTATTTTCTCTCTCAAAAATTTTAAAAATTACAAGTATTTTTATAAATCATTTTTTAAAACTCTATAATGAACATCATTTATATCCACAGGATTCATGGTATTACGATGCACATGAAGAATTATTTCAATGTAGCGATGAAGATGATAGCGATAACGAAGATATTCACGAAGAAGTCAACTCTGAAGATATCAATAGTGAAAATATTGGTTTTAGTAGATTAACAGAAATGATGCAAAATGAAGATAATAATGAGACTATTAATGCTCAAGTAGTTGTAAGTAAAGCTGAAATTTTACTTGCAGTTTTGAAGTATGGGCTTACGTATTGTTTATCACAAAGTGCATTAGCTGATCTTTTTAAAATGTTAAATTGTTTTTTTAATTTTTCTTTATTACCTAGTACGCGCTATCTTGTTGATCAAATGTTCAATCCAGAAACAGTCATAGAATATCATGCAGTTTGTCCAAATTGCAAAAAATATGTAGCAATGTTTGATCGCAAAGATCATCGCGTTGAATGTCAAACATGCGATACTGTAATTGCATTGAAAGATACAACATATAATGACTTTTTTGCTATTATTAATGTAAATAACGAAATTGCAAATTTAATTCAAGATAATCAAAAATATTATGATTATGTAGTGCGCGAAAAAGTGCGAAATAATGAAAAATTCGATGACATTACAGATGGAATATTATACAAAGAATTTGTTGACTCATTGTCAATACATGATAAACTTAATTTTGCTACAACTACAATGAACAGTGATGGATCCCCAATTTTCGAAAGTTCTAGATTTTCTATTTGGCCGATTCAAATGATTATAAATGAATTGCCTTTGGATGTAAGAACTTCTAGACCTATAGTGTGCGGCATATGGTTTGGTAAAGATAAACCAAATATGAATATTTTTTTAAAACCGTACGTTGTTCACATGAACAAATTGTCAAATAATGGTGTACGATGTACTATTGCAAATGAAGTACGTATTATTAAAGTATTCACCTTATGTTGCTGCGTAGACTCTGTTGCTCGTGCACCGATGCAGGGTATAGTTCAGTATAATGGCTATTTCGGATGCAGTTGGTGCTTACATCCAGGATATTATGTTGTTTACAAGAGAGGTGGAAGTGTAAAATATACTTTAATGAATGAAGTACCGCCTAAAAGAACTGAAAATGAAACAATCGAGCACATGCGACTGAGTCTTACATCCCGAAAACCCGTTTATGGTGTAAAAAATCCTTCATGTTTAATTAATTTGCAAGGTTTTAACATTATATCTGGTTTTGTACCAGATAGTATGCATTGTCTTTGTTTGGGAATAGCGGAACAATTTGTAGGGTATTGGATCGAATCAAACAACTTGCCATATTCTTTATCCAATAATGATATTAATAAAATTGACAACTTGTTATTAACAATAAAAGCTCCCAATCAAATTGTTCGTTTATCTCGTTCCATACGAGATAGAAAATATTGGAAAGCAAGAGAGTGGGAGAATTGGATTCTTTACTATAGTTTACCGATTTTACTATGTTTTCCACATTTAGAAATATGGATAAAGCATTGGTCACTTCTAGTAGAAGCATTCCATATTTTATTAAAGAAAAGTATTACACGTAACGAAGTCAATCATGCTCATACTTTATTAACAAAATTTGTTGATTACACCGAACACTATTATTTCAAAGCTGCTATGACGTACAACATCCATCAACTATTGCATTTGGCACAAAGTGTAGCAGATTGGGGCCCACTTTGGGCTCATTCTGGCTATTGTTTTGAAAATGGAAATGGTCAAATAGTTCGAAAAGTGCATGGTGCTAAGGGCGTTGTACATCAAATTTGCAGATCGATAGCAATGAGTCAAAGTGAATTGATTTTAAAGAAACATATTGCTTTGAAAGCGTTTTCAAATGTAAGTAGTTTTATTTCTTATCTGGACAAAAAAAACGCAAAACAAACATGTAAATTATCGCATGCAAGATACTTTGGACCACATTATAAAACTAGTTTAATGTGGAAAGAAGAACTTGAATTATCAGATGAAAGTCGAACATATCGTAAAATGGTAAAAGAACGATGTTTGTACACATCATCAAGAAGAAATATGATTCGATCAGATAATTCGTATGCTGTAACAACAGAAGGAGATTTTATTCGCATTATAGAATTTATTATCGATATTCCAACAAGGAAAGAGTACACTATCTGTCATTTAGTGATTAAAGAAGATATTTTTAATAACAATTCTTTACCATTGAAAAAAGTTGTAAATATTTCTGATAATTTAATAATAAAAGACACTAACAGCATTGAAAGAGTTTGCGTTTTTATGAATATAGATAACATAATGTATATATGTCCAGTGCCGAATCTGTATTTTTATTAATCGTTTTTTACGTATAAATGAGAATTATGATGTTATAAACAAATGGCGATAATTTAAGTAACAGATTACATGTTTGGAGGCCTTTTTGTTATTTAATAAAATGTTTCTAAATTCTTCGTGATAAAATTACATGATTTCGTTATGCGATTTAACTGATGAAAACTGATGAAAACTCTTGAAAATAACGTTATTAATTATGCAATTAAACAATTTAACGGGTATTTTCAATAGAGAATACACGCAATTCTGGCTTAAACGCCTGAATTTTTTGTATGTTTTTAGTTTTTATATGCAAAATGTTTTATTAAAAAAAAATGTTTTCATATAATTAAGATATCACAATGTAATTTTATTGCTACATTTATCGAGACTACATAATGTAATTCCATTACTACATGCAAAATTAATAAACATATCTAAATCAAAATTGTATATTTTTTCGTTTTTCTATTTCTATCATTCAGCTCTTTAAAATATGATTGCTATAAAATCACATGATTTTCTAACATTACGTGATTTTTCAAACCATGTAATTTTCAAAAATCATGTACTGATTTGGAACATTTCATTACGTGATTTACTTAGTCATTAATTACGTGATTTTGTTATGTAATTTTATCACTTGATTTTATCACGTGATTTTTTTCAGTAGGGATAATACGTATCGTACGGTTACCTAGCGTTTTATCTGTTGATCTGTGGTGTATTATAAAAAATAAAATGTCTTATTGCTGCATTTGCAAATCGCATTCTGGCTCTCATGCAGATATTACATTTCATACGTACGTATATAACTTTGAATTGCTGTAGAAATAGTTTATATCTACCTACAATAATGTGTATAACCTATACAATATATGTATAATAGCAATTTGTGCTATAAGACTCGAAGAATCACTTCAACCAATTCCGGCTAATTTGTTTTTCTTTTCCTTCTTATGGATTTCCGTCCTTAGAAGAAAAAGGAAAAGAAACTACCTGGAATTTGGTCAAAGTAATCCTAAAGAAGAGTTGAAGGCACGTTGTTTAAAGACCCACGACACAATTTCCTTCATTTGGAGGATACACTATTAAGAAAAAAAAGATATATATATATATAATAATAGAAACATTTTTTTTTAAGCATACCACGGTCAGAAGAATTGCGAGCAAAGTGGATTGCTGTAATCGGAAAACATGTTTCTAATTACAGCAAAGTGTGCAACGATCATTTTAAGCCAAATGATTTTCAGTACAAAACTAATAAATTAGGTCAGATACAAAGACATTTAATAAAAGGAGCAATTCCTACAGTAGAAAAATGCCAGGATTTGTACGATACAAGGTAAATTCATCATAAGCTATTTATGTGATAAAATTGTTGTGATAAAGCTATTTATGAAATAAAATTGTTATCTTTAGAATATTGAAGTTGCCAACAAATGAAAAGTCATCTTTTTGTGAATCGCAATCAGATTCGTACGAACAACAGCCCGGAGTAATTGAAGATGTTCTATCTCCTGTACTTATAAATAATGCTGATAATAGTCAGAATGATTCAATGTCAACAAGGTAAGTCACAACATGTGGTAAGAAAAATATGAAATTTTTAACAACAGCATCATATTAATATTTCTTTTCGTTTTTACAGAAAAAGAAAGCAATCTGTGGACGAAACTGCCACATGCAATAAGATACGAACTGTCAAATTTATTGGAGATCTTTGTCCTGAAGATTTTACTTCGCCCGAATGTTATGAAGTGGTTAAGAAATACCTTAAAAAGCACAACACCCGAGTAAATAGTCTTTAAAAGCAAGTTGGCCGACTAACAAATAAAGTCAAATGCCTTAAAGATTTGCTGTCACAGTTACACAACAAGGGTCTTTTGTCAAGTAATGCCGTCGATACTTTGAAGGTAAGGCTTTCCAACGACTCACTTTTCTCACTATTTTTAGCAAATTCCGACGAAAAAGCAGTTGAAAGATTATGAACACATAAAAAAGTGATTAATTCTTAAACATAGTGAATGATCAGCTCACACAGAAGAAGTTATAAGCCGACTGTGGTACAAAATTAAGAAAAGAAAATTCGGGCTCGTTATTTCCTTCCTCAAACTCAAATCATAAAAAGTACTACGTTTGGAATAAATGTTATATGTTCTGTTTTTTAATTCTGTTGTATGCTTTTGCTATTTAGAAGAATATTTTAATCTTTCTCCGTTTTATGTAGTTTAAGAATTTTTTGAAGTATTGATCATTTATAAATCAAAATACATCGATTTTAGTACATATTTTCTTTATATTGCACACTTTTATATGTTTTCAAACTTATGAAGAGTACTGTATGTGTTATACATAATAAGCCATCATTATAAATTTTTACATTATGCCTTATACATTTTTAGTGATATTTACATATAATTTACATTGTATTTTATTAACTTGAAAATAACAATAAAAAGCATAAAAGTCTAATACAATATAACGTGTATTTCTTTCTATTTTTTTCTAACAGTGTTCAATAAGTCCCGCATTGACCGAAATCCTTAAAAATGTCATGTCCACAAAAAAAAATAATTATCCTAATGAATTAAAAGAATTTGCGGCTAGTTTGATGTTTTATTCGACAGCTGCCTATGAGTATACAAGACAAGTGATAAGTGGCTTGCCACATCCGGAGACTGTACGTCGATGGTATAGAAAATTCGACTTCAGCCCTGGTATAAATGCAGATATTTTAAAAAGTTTACAGCACTTAGTTGAAGAATATAAGAAAGAAGGTAAACAGTTGCAATTTGGTTTGCAAGCAGATGAAATGCATATAAAAAAATATATTGAATTTGACGGTAAAACTTCATACGGATTTGTTGATCTCGGAACTGGGGTGTCAAATGATTCAGATGAAGCAACCTCAGCATTGGTTTATATGTTAGTGGCATTAAATGGTCACTTTAAAACTCCTGTGGCTTATTATTTAATAAATGGTCTCGCAGCTGAGGAAAGGGCTAATATTACAAGAGTAATTTTACGCACTTTGCATGATGTTGCTATTGATAGCATATGCACCTTTACATTCGATGGCACAAGCGTTAATATTTCTACAGCTGAACGTCTTGGAGCTAACTTTGACGACATTGATAAAGAAATATTTTTTAGACATCCCATTAATAATAATCCCATTTATATTGTGTTTGATCCTTGTCATATGATGAAACTTGCAAGAACCGTATTATCAGATTTTAATCTTCTTGATGACAACGGTAATGAGATTAAATGGAAATATCTTGATAATTTGGTTACTCTTCAAGAAACAGAAGGTTTACATTGCGGAACGAAAATTCGAAGAAGGCACATAGACTTCAAAAGAGAAAAAATGAAAGTAAATTTGGCCGTGCAAGTTCTTAGCAGAAGCACATCTGATGCGTTATCTTTCTTAGAAGATGATTTGAAATTACTAAACTTTCAGGGTGCCAATGGAACATCCATATTTTGTCGAAATTTAAACGATATATTCGATTTTCTAAATGTCAGAACAAATTTTTGTTATAATGAATTTCAGCACTCCATTCGTCCTGAAAATATTGAAAATTGGGAAAGAAAGGTAGAAGAATATATTACATACATTAAGGGATTAAAATTAAAACCAAAGGATACTTTAGAAAATCAAAATAATTTCATCGATGAAAACTCTATTGGAAATAATCTTAACATGACTAAAAAAAATGTAAATAATACCAAGAGAAAACAAAATACAGAGAAACCCATTTTAAAAAGTAATAGAAAAACAGGCTTTTTCGGTTTAATTATTACTATGAGAAATGTCTTACAATTAGCAAAAGACTTATTTAGAAAAGAAATTGTGGCATACTTTTTAACATATAAACTTTCTCAAGACCACTTGGAGACATATTTTTCAGTCCTCAGAAGAATGGGCGGGTTTAATAATAATCCGAGCTGTCGTCAATTTCAAGCAGCATATAAAAAAATAGCGACGCATGTACATTCGCTCGTTCCAAAGTCTGCAAACTGCAGATTACAAGACCAAACAGCTTTACTTAAAGTTAAATTAAATGATACAAGCACAAATATTATTAACGAAAATGACCAAATTGAAATCGAAGAGATTTTCAGTCAAAGTTTTGATCACGATTATAATATCGATAATTTTTTGTTTTGGAGTGAGTATAAAGATAGTGTCATTGCTTATATTGCTGGTTTTGTGGTCAAAAAATTAAAAGAACAAATAAAGAAAAAAGATAATTGTCAAACGTGCTTAGAAGCTTTAGAGAGTGATGGCCCTCCTTGTTTATTGCAAATAAGGAAGAATAGAGGGTTATCAAAAAATTTATTAACAACTCCAAGTGAAGATGTCATTAAAATTTGCGTTTGTGCAGAACGGATAATAAGGAATGAGCCAAACCTTTTAAAGATGAATAATGTAATTGCTAGACTAAGTTATCGAACAAAGTTGATACTTCCCACAAACTTATTTAATAATCTTGAAACAGGTATATTTCCACTAGATGTTGAATCAAATCATAAATACGATTTAATCAACCGAATTCTAGAAAAATATTTAAAATTAAGAATTCATCATGAAACTACATCATTTAAAGATAAAATTGTCCGATTTAGATCATTTTGTAATCGATCAGTTATATTTAGAAACCAGTAAATGTAAAGTATGATTAATAAAAATAATTAACTTTTTTTGTAAAAAAAATTTTGCTTTTTTTGGAGATATTATACCTTCTTATTACTCTTATTACATATATAAAATATAATACGCGTATAAGTATAAATGCGGTACGCGCGCCTTTTAATTCCCCTCAACGTTGTCGACGTTCCCCCTCCAGACCAGCAAGTGACGGAGACAGCACCTTACTGCGTATCATTCTGTCCTTTAGAAGACGCGGACAACTCCTCTCACAGAACGCTGGGTCTATTTATATAAGTCTATGGTATACGTATCTATCACACTGTATTATCTATCTTACGCGAATCCTTTTTTGTACTACTACTCTTATACCGTTTTGTTTTTCTGTTATCTCGTACACGCGGTAGTGGTCATATTTGCTGTATTTCTTCATTTAATAAAATAGAGTTTTGCTTTGGTTTAACCGCCGCTTCATTACTCGGTCGTTCCTTCCGCTCCGAAACAATTCCAAAAAATATAAATAATATAAGTATAATATAAAATTAATATAGTATATACTTATATTTTTGTCAAATGCCGAAGCGTAAGAAAGAGCGTACTTTAAACGAAGAACTTGAATTTCAACGACAATGTCGTGAAAGAATTGCAGAAAATCAACATCGTCATCATTCAGTTGCTAAAGAAATAAAAAATAAATTAAAAACAGTTGATTATAGAAAATATGCTATAAATGTTACTGGTACAATACATGATAATCATATAACAGAACTGAACAAAGAACATTCTTTAGATATTACACTAATAAACAAACAAATTAGTTGCACTGGTAACATACATACTAATCGCATAATAGAAATAAATGAAGAAATAATTGAAGGAGGTCCTGGAAATACTATATCATTAAATCAGCAAAGTCATGCAGAATATCTATCTCATTATTGATCACAGAAAAAACAACAACTTTGTTTAAATATTAATAGTACAATATTAATTGACGACATAAATGAATACTATATTGGTTCTATGGATGTGTCTTGTGTTCATTGCAATGCAAAATATTTTGCAGCCGAAAAAATATCTAATAAAAGCAATTCATTTCACGATTGTTGCAATCATGGCGCAGTATATTTGCAACCATTGCCTGAATTTCCTCAATTTATTCATAATTTATATATATATATATTTGATGGTAGTCATGTAAAATTTAATGATTTTTTTCAACATATTCGCAGTTATAACAGTTCATTTTCATTTGCATCATTTAATGCCAATTTAATTAATTTTCAAAATAGACGACCTGGTCCGTACTGTTTTAAAATACAAGGACAGATTTATTATCAAATTAATACAGCGTTATATGCTGCGCAAAATGAAAGTCCTTCTTACGGTCAACTTTTTATTGTGGATTTAAATGAAGCGATCGATCATCGTCTTAATCAAAATTCGTGTTTAGATTTTGAAATTGTTCAAAACCTTGAACATATAATGCGGAGATTTAATGTATTTGCTCAATCTTATCAAATGATGGGTAAAGAATTAGAAAATCAACGACGTTTGGAAATGGAATCTGGTGAATTGTTACCAGGATTACAATTATCATTTACTTTAAGATTAGGTATGGATCGACGTCGATATAATGCTCAAAGAACTAATGAAGTTGCAGCTGTTTTTCGTACTACTGCTGATGGAGAAATTCCAGAATCATATGTTACAATACATAATAAAAATACTAAAACTTTGCAAAAAGTAAGTACTATGGATCCAAATGTTGAACCATGGATATATCCATTATTTTATCCATATGGCACTCAAAGTTGGGTTTGGCATTGTGATTTAACAAAATTAAATTAAGCAATAAACGAATAACGAGAGGACAATGTATTAAATATCGTATGGCTATTCGTGATGAATTTAATGTTTTTATATTAGGTCGTCGCTTATTTCAACAATGGCTTGTGGATAGTTATGTAAAAATGGAAAAGGATAGAATTGATTATTGCAAAACTCATAAAAAAGAACTACGTTCTGAAACATATCAAGGTTTAAGAGATTATATACAAACTACGGCAAATAATTTAAATGGACGTATTGGCAAAATGGTAATACTTTCTTCCACATTTATTGAATCACCACGTAATATGATGCAAAATTATCAAGATGCAATGGCAATTGTTAGTAAATTTGGAAAACCAGATCTTTTCATTACAATGACTTGTAATCCAAAATGGCGTGAAATTGAAGAAAATCTTTTGCCTGGTCAACAAGCTTCTGATAGACCCGACATTTGTGCTCGCGTTTTTAACATTAAAAAAAATTATTTAATTGACTTGATTGTTAAGCAAAAATTTTTTGGTGATGTAGCAGCGTTTGTGTACGTTATTGAATTTCAAAAACGTGGTCTGCCTCATGTTGATATGTTGATTACTTTAAAATATAATTTTAAAATAACAACTCCACAGATTGTTGACAAATATATTTCTGCTGAAATTCCTGATCCATCTGACAATCGTATTTTACATGATATAGTTATGAAGCATATGATTCATGGACCTTGTGGTGATTGGTGTTTGGTAGATGGTAAATGTTCGAAACATTATCCGAAATCTTATTTTTAAGAGACTAAAATGGATGAAGATGCTTATCCCTATTATTGTCGACGAAATAATGGTAAAAATTTTAAACGTCCTGGTGGTTATATAGTTGATAATCGTTATGTTGTTCCATATTGTCCTACTTTATCGATTATATTTAATTGTCATATTAATGTTGAAGTAGTTTCAAGTATCAAATCGGTTAAATATCTATATAAATATATTTATAAAAGGCACGATGTTGCTGCTATAACCATTGAACCAATAACAGAAAATGTAATTATTGATCATGATGAGATACACAATTATATCGAAACTTGTTATGTTGGACCTGTAGAAGCCTGTTGGCGTATCCTTGGTAAGAAGTTACAAGATAAAAGCCATACTATAATGCGTTTACCAATCCATCTTCCTAACGAACAAAATATTATAATTGAAAATGAATCTAATGAAGACACAATAACTTCTGCATTAAGCCAGGTTACTATGTTAATCGATTATTTTTCATTAAATTTGCGTGATGAAGAAGCAAGACAATATTTATATATTGAAATTCCACGCTATTATACATTTAAAAAAGAGAAAATTAATGATAGAAATGTGTCACACTGGGTTGAACGCAAAAGTCACTATAATTGCATAGGACAAATGTATTCTGTTAGTCCATCTCAAAAAGAATTATTTCATTTACGATTATTATTACTTACAATAAAGGGGGCTACAAGTTTTAATAATTTAAGAACTGTAAATGGAGAATTATGTCAATCATTTACAGCAGCATGTTTGGCTTTAGGTTTAATCGAAGATGATGATGAATAGAATCGAGCTATGAATGAAGCTGTTGGATGGATGATGCCACGACAACTTCGTAAATTATTTGTACGAATATTATTATATTGTCAGCCATTACATCCTGAAGAATTATGGGATAACTTTAAAACAGCTTTGTCGGAGGATTATGTTCGACATTTTGGTATGTTACAAGAACAGAAGAAAGCATATATACAAATCAATAATATGCTTTGTACTGAAGGCAAAAGTCTTGCTGATTTTCCACAAATAGAAGGTCTGCCTAGCTGGTTCTCCCCCACTTAACCAAAATTTTATGAAAAAATTATATAATAATGCGCTATTTATGCGCTTTCCAAATCCACAAGAAAAAAATTTTGCGCTTATTTCGTTTAGCGAAAAAAAAATTTTTTATGTGGGGGGCTGAGTAGGCTGCCAGTGAGCCCCCCTACGGATTAATAACAACCTATTCCAAAAATAAATTGTACATGATTTATGCGCTATTTATGCGCTTTTATATTAGAGTAATTTTGATTTTTGCGCTGCAGCCCTTAAGAGACTTGCCTCTTGGAGCAAACAGTAATATTTGCTTCCAAGTGCTTTAAAATTAAAAAATAATTATTTAATAATTATTTAACTAAGGAAAATATATCTTTGACTTATGCGCTATTATTTCCAAGTAATATCGACTTTTACCCTGCAATCCTTAAGGGACTTCTTGCTTGACGACAGAGGCGATCCCCATAAAATGTTTTTAAAATCGAAAGGATCGTTATAACAATTCTGTACGATTAATCTGCGATTTATGCGCTTTTACAACAACGCAGTTTCGATTTTTGCGCTGCAATCCTTAAAGGACTTCTCTTTTGACATCAGAGACGTAATCGTCATAAAATGTCTCTAAAATAAAAAGGATCGTTAGAACAATTATGTGCGATTAATCTACGATTTATGCGCTTTTATAGCCAATCAGTTTCGATTTTTGCGCTCCAACTCTTAAGCAACTTTATTTTTAAGATATACGGAGACATCCTCGCCTAATTAATCCAAAATTGTAGAATTTGATAAATTAAATATATACAATATATTTGATAATCTTTTATTATGAGAAAATGATACATTATTTATATTTGTATTGAATTTTGATAAACATTCTGTAACAATCTTTTACATTCTTTAACATTTTTAGAACAGTTTTTATGTTTAATAATAAAAAAAAGTAATATATTGTATTTATAAAAATATTTATACTTCTTTTGTTACAGTATTCTATATTTATATATGTGTGTATGTTTATGTATGTTTTGGGTACAAAGTAATTTATTGTTATATACTGTATATTACAACTTGTATGTTTCCTTTGTAATTGGCTGGAAGCCTCTTTGGCTTATTTCTACAGTCGTCGTATTCTATCCAAACATTGTCTTGGAAACTCGCAGCCGTGAAATGTCCTACAACTTTTTTTTCTAGTTTTCTAGTAAGTGCTGGTGGTTTAAAAATAATTGCTCCTCTTAAAGTAAAATTTGTTGGCATAAATGAGCAATGCATGGTTTTAGGTATTTTACTTAATTCTACATCACTGTCAGTGTTGTAAGTATCATACACTTCTAATATTATGAATAAACCTGCAATGAAATTATTAAATATATAATACTATACATAAAATTGAAGAACTGCTGCAACAGTGCTGCTAACATACATTTTCTTCGTTTTTACAAAATTTGAGTTGTATTATGGTAACGATAAATGTTAATTTCTTTTTCTATTACACTCTTTAATTTATGTGTATTATAAGACATATGTTATGTAGAACTGGACTTACATTCAATATATTCTTTTATTATGTAATACAATCCCTTATTTTTTAAGAAAATGTGTTTATAGTTATATATAAACATGTAGTTTACTAAAATTAAGGAAAATTAATTTTTTTCAGTAAATTTTTTCTCAGTATACTAATTATAAATTAATATGTAAATAATTATATCTAATTATAATTAGATACAATGAAAATTCATATTTATATTCTCATGTTACTTTTTCAATATTTCGCTACTTACTAATATCTGAAATTTCTGTTATCTGTGTTCCTGTACATTCATCATTTTCTTTTATATTTGTTTGGTGACAACGTCTTGGTTTTAAAATAAAATTTTTTGTAATTGTATTAGAAAATTCTGCATGCAATAAATCCTCTATTTTAACTTGGATTGTAGGAAATATCTTCTCTCGCATATGATGACATTTGTTGCATAAAGTGAGTTCTTTAAGACAGGAGACATCATTGAACAACTGTTTACATAAATATCGCATGGAAACTTCACAGTTAATAAACAAGCAATTATTAAATGTTTCTTTGGCTTCAAAAATATCAGATAATATAATTTCTCTTAAATAATATGTGTTTTTTGATAAACCTTGTAAAAAAGTATCAGAAATTAGTTTAAAAAACATGTTTTTATTGCTATGATCTGTAACTTTAGCTTTAAAATCTTTGCTTTGAAATAATGATACTAAAAATATTTGAAATATACTATCAAAAGCGCATGTGTGCATTAATGAAATTTTTTTGCCTTTAATATTTATCGATTTTAAATTAATATTATTTCCATTTCGCAAAATAGGAATGTCTTTCAATTTTGTGTTTTCTAGATCAAAACACATGTTGTATTTGTCTAAATATCTTGATTTTTTTTTCGTCGATTTTGTTAAATTACGCCAATTTTCAATCTCATTACTATCTATAGCGTGTAATATATTGTCTTTAGATATATTGACATAAAATACATATTCTTTGAGTGCCGTATGCGTCTTCACTATTAAAAGTTTTAGAACATGTATCGAATGCATGTACAGATCTATTGCATACAATACAAACGTGATTACTTAGCTTATCACTCGATTTGCATACAGAGCATATTGGCAGAATATTTTTATTTGTAGTTAAATTTTTTTCATTGTTTGTCTCTCGTTCTATTTTAATTTCCTGATTTTCTTCCGTATCAAATAAAATCTTCGTATTTTACGTATCATCAATTTTCATGCGCCCATTAATTTAGTCTATATGCCGAAATATAAATAGATCAGCTCTTGTTGGTAATGCATTAGCAAATAATCGACATTTTATATTATTAAATTCAGCCTCTACGGCTGCACTGGATGCAGGAATTTTTCCGTATTCGAATTTTTTTTGGCATACGGAAGACCATAAAGGAAACCATTTCATGTCACGCATTAAACGATCGATAAGAGTTGGATAAAAGTGTGCGTTAGCGCGATCTCCATTGTCAACTAATTGATCCAAAATTTTAATATAGATATCGTTTGCCCATTTTCCATATGCATTGTTTTCATCAGAAACAGCTAAATTTATCTAATTATTATCAGGAATCGATATCCTCATTAGATAATGATTCAATTAATATATGTTTCATTTTCTGTTTGTATTTTTCACTTAGCGTAGGTGTTCCATCAGAAAGAAAGCCTTCAGTTTCACTATTCGCTATTATTATTATTGCAGTGAGAATATCTTCAGCTTCTTGCAATGTTTGTGAAAGATTTAATTGCCCAATACATTTAAAAAAAAATGTCTTTACTCTGCGATTTGCTGAACTTAAAAAATTAGCGTAACCTTTTATAAAATGAGCTACATCTAGGCGAACGTAGCACATCGGCATGTTATTACTCCAACATTTTGCAATATATTCGTCTATTCCTTGATATTTAGAAAAAACTCGTATAACTGCTGTCAATAAAGGCTTAGATGAATCACATATTACTTCTTTTGGAACAGGTACTTTTGCTCGCAGCCATTCCATCAACCAGAAATATATTGAATTTGTAGTTTGGCTTTCTGATACCATTTGAATTATCGCAAAATTAGAACAATTTTCTGTATTTAATACACATGTAGGGGAAGGTGGGGTAAGACGGACCGCGGGGTAAAATGGTCCATTTGCTAGATCTTATTAGTAAGTACCTCTATCTGCTGGATAAACATAAAATTAATTTCCTTTTTGATGCTTTTTAACTGTTTAAAAATTACGTCATTATATCATAAGACTATCGTAAGTTATTTATAAAGAAACGTCAAATTCTTGCAAATAGATCTCGTGATCTAATTTCTTAGTATTACATTTTAAGTGACTAAGATTGCAAAACTTAATATTTTTAAATTTTTCTACAAGTTCCATATTTCTGGTTATTGAGAAGTAATATTTCATCAGTTACATTTAAAAAATAATTTTGATACAGGTAAATAAAAATAAGATAATATTAATGTTGTCATGTGGGGTAAAATGGACCAATTTAAATGGGGTAAAACGGACCAATTTATATATTTGTTCTACTTATATTTTCTACTTATACTTTCTATTATACTTATAGTTTTCTGCTTATATATTTGCTCTGATTTGAGAAATATTTTACATCTCATTTTTTTTTTACTGAAAAAAGCTATGAAAAATAAAAAACGCACTGTTAAAAGTAGAAAAAACTTGAAATTTATTGAAAATAATGTCTCCAAATAAAAACAGATTTTATAATAATTATTTATTTTATTTACATGCTTTATTTTAAAATGTTATATTTAATGTTATATTTAATATAAACGTTAAAAATTATAAAGATTATAATTATTTTAAAGATTTGTGTGTATAATAAAATAATTAATGTTAAATTAATTTCTATTCTTATTCAAAAATATTTAATAAATACTATATAGTTTTGATTTTGAGTTGATCAGTTAAATTATTTCTTGATCCATATTATCTCGGCTTGGTCCATTTTACCCCATGGGATGGTCCATTTTACCCCACCTATGGGGTAAAACGGACCAAAATTAAGTTTTTAAAAATCTTAATAATAATTCAAACTTTTGCAAATTTTGAAAATTTAACATTATAATTTTATAATAAACATTCTACAGTTTCTTCATGCTAAATTTCAGTTATTTTTTGTCATTAATATAAAAAATATAGCCATTTTTGCTTACGGGGTCCGTCTTACCCCACCTTCCCCTATATAAAAAGATGTGCTTACAAGGGGAGGACCAAGTGAGTCACCCTGGGATTTTGATCCTAATTTTTATGGTTATTCTGGAAGTGAAAAAAAAAATACATATTCTGTCGTTTGATTGAATAGGCCTTAGTTTCGGAGTAATAAATTTGTGAAAATTGGCCATATCCGAAGCGCGCCGCGGCGCACCATATGAATCTTCCCGGTAAGAGTATTTCCAACCAGTGCGATTAGCTCCGTGAGTCAGGCGCTTGCTTCATAATTCATAAGATCCAAGTTCGCTTACGGAGGTAAGCAATAACTTTTTTTTTTTTTTTTTTTAATGAGTGTTTTTATTCATTTTTATTTATTTTGATGATACTGATATAGCATGCAAATTTTTGAAACAGAAAATTTAATTTAATATCACTATGGGCGTATGGTCCTAAGGATGTGTTCGACTTGGTTAAAGATTTTATGAAAACCAATTTCGTTAGAAAATATAATTTATTTTCTTCGTCAGAGAAATGAGTATGTACACGTGCTATATTCTGTTTGAATTAATTGATTGCGCCAGAGGCGCTTTCTCGGTATGTGTGTAAGACCGAGAAGTTGAAAGAAAAATTGACGGGCGCGGTAAGAAATTACCGGCCGCGTCTTCGTATATTGAATGGGTCCTTAAAAGGACGGTTCTATTGAATTCGCTCGTTGCAGCCCCTTTCCTGGTGTTGGAGGAACTCCGTTTGGAAAGTGGTCTTCCGTCTTGCAACTGCTCTCTGAGCACGCTCTAGGCGGCGAGGTCTGGATGGCCACGGAACGAGTTTCCGGTGTGCCTGAAAATGCAACCGTCTCGGTTCTCGGCGTAACAGAATGTTCTGTGTACCAAGGAGAGAGAGGTCTCCGAATTCGGATGTCGCCAGCAACGAGAGTGTCCCTTGGTGGCCGAGTCAACCGGACGCAGAACTCTAGGGGAATTAGCTTCCACGCTAGAGTCTGAGGAGGTGACGGCGGTACTGATAAGTCAGCGGGCCGCTTGGTTGAAGAGTGCGGCCAAAGCTGGGACTCTGTTTTTCTTTTACGTGCCTTGCGAGGCAACGTGAGAAAAACGGCGAGACAAATTTGCCTCTGGTTACGCTCATGATGTAAGAAGATAGGTGTACCATTGCCGTGAATGCGCAGTCGTCCAAAGTAATGATCGCTCTTCGACCAATCAGGAATTGGTCCAAAATGCTAAAAAGTAATATGGCTGCCAAAATATGTTGACACGGTTGACACCGAAGGTTATTAAATATAATAATATTAAAAGATATTTAAAAACTATGCCAACGTGTTGTGTAAAGAATTGTATAAGTCGTACTGATCATACGAGATATCATAAGAGATATTAAATATATGTATTCACACATTTGTGTTGGAAACACTTAATTTTCTATATAATATTTATTAATTGATATTATTTATTATTGTGGGTAATTGTCATTTATTGCTACTGTATTTTATATTGCAAATTTATTATTTTCATAAGATATTTTTATAAATTTTAATTACATTTTAATAATATGATAATTCTATATTAGAATTTCGCGGATGCATTTTGGACCACGTTTGATTGGCTGTCCTATCATGCTGACGTCATACGGCTGCCATTATGCGCAATGGTACACCTATCTTCTTACATCATGGTTACGCTCTGCTAAAGCAGAGTAAAACTCAAGTCAAGGGCCTTGTAGAGAGCTTGCCTTGAAGCGAGTGAGTGAAGAAAAGTCTGCGGAGAAGCTCTTTTATACAGCTTCGATCGATACTTGATCGCGAGAAAGCTTTTCACCGCCTGCGCAACCTGGCGGTGTATCCGCCAGCTCGTAACTCGGCAGAAGCCTTGCGGCGTGTAGCGGCGCCGCGGCGTATTATGCCGCGTCAGTGTAGCGGAGTGGCGGTGAGCCGCCACAATCACATATATATATTATAAATATTAATTTAAATTTAATTTTAAGGGAACTTTAATTCAAGTAATAATATTTGAAATAATAAATAAGTAATAATAATATTATATAAATTATTTGTAATTGGTAACATATAAAGGCAACGTATCTGAATTTTCAAATTGTTTAAATTTAAAATTAGTAAAAGAAGCGGATACAAAATAGTAAATAAAGGAGAAGTTTTTAATCTCCTTGCAAGTATGTAGTCGGTTATAAAACCGAATGTTCCTTCATGTTTTGTCATCGTGTGGCTCTGTTTGTGACGACCGTTAGGTAAGGGAACAATTGAAACTTTTAGGGAGTAACGGTTACAGTTAGATGGTGGGGGCAGACCTATTGGCGTCTGCCCTAGCCAGTCTTATCTTGCAAACAGCCGCAGCTACATGTGCAGATATTTCTCGACGATCGAAAACGTGAAAAATTGTAACAATGGCAGAAAATGCGATCAACCCTGATATTGGACAAGAGGACTTTCCGTTTATGGCGTCTTATATTAAACAAGACATTACAGACGGTTTAAAAGTTTGTTGTGAAATGAGTAGTGATGAGTAGACCAATAATGAACGAAAAAAGGATTTAATCCTAAATTATGTATCATATTTTGGTATGTACTTTCCTGCACTATCAATAATGACTTAACTGGATCTTTGTCGAAGCATAAATATTTACTGTATTCTTTTTTTGCATTTCTTAATGTTTGTGCTTTATACAAGTGTGGTGGTTCAGGATCATTAATTACCATCAATTCTTGTGCCTGCTCAGCTCTATACACTTCGGCAGTTAAGTGCCTGTCCCACAAAATTTTGCCTACTTGTAGTCGCTCAGGATTTCTCAAAAATCGTTTTCCGCACGTCCCCGTACCTTTAGTTTGCTTACAAAACATGATATCGCTTTCGAGATTTAAATTATTAATAATGCCATTAATGGTTGAACCACAATTGCATTTTCCTTTAACTGTAATTGTGTTATTATATACTTTATTACGTTTAAAATTATATGCACATTTAACTTTGTATGCATCCCATAGTTTTTCTGTCAAAAGCTGTTGCCATAAACCTGGTTGCAATACTTCGTATTTGCGGAATCGAATATGCGGTCGACATTTCTCTGATCGAGTATATTGCTTTGTAACAAGTATATTATCTAATTCATTTTTTTCAAAAGTTATTTTAATAACAGGGTTTGTGTCATCATTGCTCTTATCTAATGTGCTGGAAACGTTGCTGGCATTTGAAGGATTACTTGAATTTAAATTGCATGAAATATTTTGTTCAGATATTTCAGTACTATTAATATTATTATCATTATATTTATTCAGTATCTGTTCTTTTAATCCAAAGCGGTTTTTTACCGTTAATGTATATAAAGCGTTTCTGATATTACATTATTTAATTTAACAGATATATCTGTCCATATCTTGTTGAAATCTGTTTTGAAATTATTTTATTAGAAGTATTTACCAAACTCTCTTTATGTTGCAAAATTGTAGATACAATTAATTGTTCGTCATGCACACGAAGTCTTCCACGTTTTGAAGACATAATGCAAACTGGATATTCTATTGCAAGTTCTATTATAAGTAACAATCTGTAAATTTACTACACTTCTTATATTTAAAATAGATTTATGTATCTTTCCAATTAATATATAAATGTTACTTACATATTTACCTTTTTAATTATGTAAATCTTACTAACAAATTTTTCACTCAATAGGCTAGAATGAGGACTGATGGTACGTTTCAGACCAAATCTCACAACTAGCTTGCGTATATGAGTCGCTGTGTCGTTGTCTTGGCTGTTTCGTACGCGAACAAAAGAATATCAAACGGTTTGATCTTACGAAACAGCTAAGACGACGACGAAGCAACGCATACACACATCAGTTAGTTGTGAGATTTGGTCTAAAACGTACCATCAGTTCTCATTCTAACCTATTATTGAGTGAAAAATTTGTTGGTAAAATTTATATATTGATAATATTAATCATACATAATTGTTATAACGATCCAAACATACATAAACATAAACATACACACATATATAAATATAGAATACTGTAACAGAAGAAGTATAAATATTTTTATAAATACAATATATTACTTTTTTTTATTATTAAACATAAAAACTGTTCTAAAAATGTTAAAGAATGTAAAAGATTGTTACAGAATGTTTATCAAAATTCAATACAAATATAAATAATGTATCATTTTCTCATAATAAAAGATTATCAAATATATTGTATATATTTAATTTATCAAATTCTATAATTTTGGATTAATTAGGCGAGGATGTCTCCGTATATCTTAAAAATAAAGTTGTTTATGAGTTGAAGCGCAAAAATCGAAACTGATTGGCTATAAAAGCGCATAAATCGTAGATTAATCGCACATAATTGTTCTAACGATCCTTTTCATTTTAGAGACATTTTATGACGATTACGTCTCTGATGTCAAAAGAGAAGTTCTTTAAGGATTGCAGCGCAAAAATCGAAACTGCGTTGTTGTAAAAGCGCATAAATCGCAGATTAATCGTACATAATTGTTATAACGATCCTTTCGACTTTAGAGACATTTTATGGGGATCGCCTCTGTCGTCAAGATAGAAGTCCCTTAAGGATTGCAGGGCAAAAGTCGATATTACTTGGAAATAATAGCGCATAAGTCAAAGATATATTTTTCTTAGTTAAATAATTATTTTTTAATTTTAAAGCACTTGGAAGCAAATATTACTGTTTGCTCCAAGAGGCAAGTCTCTTAAGGGCTGCAGCGCAAAAATCAAAATTACTCTAATATAAAAGCGCATAAATAGCGCATAAATCATGTACAATTTATTTTTGGAATAGGTTGTTATTAATCCGTGGGGGGGCTCACTGGCAGCCTACTCAGCCCCCCCACATAAAAAATTTTTTCTTGGCTAAACGAAATAAGCGCAAAATTTTTTTCTTGTGGATTTGGAAAGCGCATAAATAGCGCATTATTATATAATTTTTTCATAAAATTTTGGTTAAGTGGAAGGGCCAGCTATGCAGACGTACAAATGGAGCAATTATTAAAAACTGAGTTGTTAGATGAAGAGAATGATTATGTGATATTTGAACAAGCTATGGAAATAGGTACCAAACAATATAAACAATTAAATAATAAACAAAAAGAAATAGTTGATCTTGTGTTAAATAAATTAGATAACAATATTTATAATAATAACTATTATTTTTATAAATTAATGAAAACAAGCTACAGAGCCCAAGCTGGATTTACGTGCTTAGTTTATTTACTTCTTATAACAATCAATGTTTTTTTGGTCAATTATAACAAATTATAAAGATCTAAACGTTTCGACCATTTGGTTGTGGTCATCTTCAGTAGTTACACTAATTTTAAATTCGGAGCATATTACACACACAATAAATCTTCTTACATTTGTTACTTTTAAAACTAAAATTCGGAATATATTACAATAATCTTCTTATTCGTTACTTTTAAAATTGTTTAGATGGAAAACATCTCTTGAAAGTCATGCCCCTTCAAATAAACAACAACCCTTAACTTATCAGGAAGGAAACGATGTCGTGTTTTACATTATTAACATACGCGATGTACTTTTGACTTGAGACATTGTGGTTGATTGCAATAATTCTAAAAAACATTATGAACTAATGTCTACTTTTATCCTTATATTGTACTTGTTGTTTATTAATTATTAAAATAATTCTTACCTCAATGCATAGCAGTAACATCATGTTGTGTTTTCGTGTGTTTAACTTTTTTATTTTAAAATATTAAAAAACTAAAACCAATTTCAGTGTACAGAGTCAGTTTGCTTTTAAAAGAAATTTGGTGGTCTGTATCGTTTGAGTGGACATGGCAAACTAGTTGAGGATATGATAGAGGATGTAATAGAGAATTCTTTTTATTTTAGATATGTTGACGTTTTATTTTAGATATGTTGACGACATACTTTTTACGGCTCCAGGAAATCATTTAGACGAAGTTTTGGAGACATTCAACTCAATGCATAGCAGGTTACAATTCACATTAGAAAAGGGAATAAATAACCATGTCAATTTTCTTAATGTTAAACTAATTACTGAAAACAATTTGATTAAATTTGATTTGTTCCACAAACCTACTTTTTCGTGCAGATATTTAAGTTTTTATTCGCATCATCCCATGGCACACAAAAAAGGTGTTATCATTGGCTTATTGGACAGAGTTTTAAAGTTAACACACCCACAATTTTGGTGCAAGAACATTGAGGAAATGATTTCCCTACTTTTAACTAACGGCTATCCATTGGAATTAATTTTTAACAGTATTAACGAAAGACTTAAAAAATTTAACAATAATGTTTGTAATGGAAACAAAAATAACAATGAAAGAATAGGTTTTTTTACGATCCCTTATATAAAAGAAACTTTTGATAAATTCACACAAAACATGAAAAAATACAATCATTGTTTAGCCTTTTCGTGTAACAATAAACTCAATAAGATTATAAAAACAGGGAAAGACATTATTGAATCCATGAGTCAATGCGATGTAGTATATAAGGTAACGTGTCATGATTGTGAAGCTAGTTATGTGGGACAAACAAAGAGAAAATTAAAAACTAGAATTAAAGAACACAAGTTGGATATAAATAAAAGAACGGGATCCCCTTCCGTCATTTCTTGCCATAGATTAGAACAAAACCACGAAATGGATTGGGAGAACGTAGAAATATTAGACAAGGAAATGTCTTATAGTAAAAGGCTTATTTCCGAGATGTTGCACATAAAACGGCAAAAAACGAGTCTCAATAAGCAGAACGATACTGAGTTAAGCCTTGTGTCCACGATGCTAGAACTCAATCCGAGATCTCGATCCGAGTCCTCAAACAATAATATTTATACTTGGCTGAATATAGTTAGCGTTGTAATCGAGTTACGATTCTTTACGATGATTTTCTGATCTATGTTATATTGCCAAGTTGGTTTATAGATATCATCAAGTGATGCACCGCTTGATTTCGAATGTTTTATTTTATTTAGATGGTCCAGATATTGTAATCTTAAATTATTAATTTTTTTTTTGCAATTTCAGTTGTTAGTGGTTGTCCTGTTAATTCTTTGTACTGATTACAAATTATCTGTAAAGCTTGATCTCGTTTCATACGATTATGATAATCAACACTTTTTGTAACATATAAACAAGAATGTTGTTGATATAACATTAATAAAATTTTAACATTTTCCTTATTATCCATTTTTTTATTATAAAAGAAGTTTTTTCTGAAAATCAATTTTATATATTATTATACTTTTCTTGAAAAATAATATGTATATATAGGTTATAATATATTTTTAATGTCTAATTTAATCTGCATTAAAACTAATAATAACTACTTATGTAAATCTTATTAATTATTAATCTTATTAATTAATTTTATTTAAGAATTATATTTCTCTTATTTTTTCAATTCTATAATTACTTACTAAAATATTATTTATATTGTTCACAGTATCTCGTGTCACTATAAGTATCTTATATTTTGTCTTGACAGATAGTAAAAGAAACTAGTAAAATCTAATAACTCGCAATAACTCGTACCGAAAAATGGGACGCAACGCATTTTTTTGTTTGAGCTTCTTATTCGAGTTTTGCATCCAAATTCAGTGTGTACATGATCCGAGTTCTAGTAACTTTCCCTCAGTCCGAGATCTCGGACCGAGTTCTAGTATCGTGGACACAAGGCTTTACTGCCAAACTTGTATTTGCCAGTTCTCAATTTATTTACTGCTTAAAGATCACTCACTCTCTCCCACCACGTTTCTCCTTCACACACGAATTCTCTATTACATCCTCTATCATATCCTCAACTAGTTTGCCATGTCCACTCAAACGATACAGACCACCAAATTTCTTTTAAAAGCACAAACTGACTCTGTACACTAAAATTGGTTTTAGTTTTTTAATATTTTAAAATAAGAAAGTTAAATACACGAAAACACAACATGATGTTACTGCTATGCATTGAGGTAAGAATTATTTTAATAATTAATAAACAACAAGTACAATATAAAGATAAAAGTAGACATTAGTTCATAATGTTTTTTAGAATTATTGCAATCAACCACAATGTCTCAAGTCAAAAGTACATCGCGTATGTTAATAATGTAAAACACGACATCGTTTCCTTCCTGATAAGTTAAGGATTGTTGTTTATTTGAAGGGGCATGACTTTCAAGAGATGTTTTCCATCTAAACAATTTTAAAAGTAACTGTTAAAGTAAGTTTTACAAATCTCTATTAGATCTTGCCGAAGCGCGAGGTATTAAGTTATCGATAAGTGTCACGAGAGCGAGCTACTACTGATACATTCTTTTGTTTTTCGGACAGCGTTATATTTTCAGTTATGCGTCGTCGCGTAGTTAGTCTGTTCGCGTCCTTCGGTCTAAATAGTTCGGGTCTCCGTACGCAAGCGTTTATTTTGTATTACTATTTCCTTATTTGTCTTTTAATTAATAAAGAACTTTCACGATAACAATATCAGATTCTAACAGGTTATGGGCTCAGTTCTACGAAAAAAAAAGTGAAAAGACAAATAAAATAAGTAGAAGGTAACCGTGTATTTTTGAGTGCTTAAATTTACGTGAATAGTAAATCCGAGTTCAAAATGGCGAACGAAATATCGGCGAAGCACGTGACGAAATTCGACGGAACGAACTTTCTTGGATGGAAGTTCCAAATGAACGCTCTTCTCATAGCACACGGAATTGACGATATAGTCAACGGAACCAGAGTCAAACCCGAAAATAATCAGAGTCCTGAGAGCAAAATCTGGATCAGAGACAACGCCAAGGCAATGTTCCTATTGTCGTCAGCAATGGAATATACTCAACTCGAGAATCTATTGATTTATACGACCGCGAAAGAAATGTGGGATAATCTGATTGCCATTCACGAGCGGAAGTCGGCGTCGAATAAACTGTTGCTCACACAACGGTTTCATGCGTACCGCATGGAGACTACGGATACCGTGATGCAACATATCGCAAGGATTCAGAACATGGCGCGACAACTCATGGATTTGGGAGAGAACGTATCCGATGTAACTATCATGGCAAAAATCCTAGCGAGTCTGACACCGAAGTTCGGAAACTTCCAGACCGCTTGGGAAAGTGTGGATCCTGCTCGACAAACCTTGGAAATCCTGAAAGATCGGCTAATTCAAGAGGAGAGTAGATTAGAAGAAGACAATCAGGATGCGAGAGCATTGGCAGCCGTGTCAAAGAAAAATCTACAGAGAGACAGTAAGCAAGGCCCGAAAAGAAACGAAAAACAATCAAAACGTATACAAAAGGAAGTGAAGTGCTTCAGTTGTAGTGAAAAAGGACATTTTGCTCGCGAGTGCCCGAAACGAAAAAGTGAAAACAGTCGAAACGAAAAAGAACGAGACAAATCACGTGACTGTGCGTTTGTGGCAAGCAGCAAAGAAGGAGAAAAAGCCGCGAACAGCGAAATCATCAATTGAGCATGCGCAGAAACTGTTAAAAGAAGACGCGAGTGAGGTGTGGCTGGCCGACAGCGGGGCCTCAGCCCACATTACGTACCGTCGCGAGTGGCTAGAAAATTACCGATCGAGGAAAAGTGGCGTCATCTCGCTAGGCGATAATGGACAATGCAATGTTATCGGCGAAGGAACAGCGCTCATAGAAATGCTCATTGATGGAGAGTGGCGTGAAGCGCGCATAGACAATGTTCTCCACGTGCCGGAAATCAAGAAGAATCTTTTCTCCATCGGTGCGTGTACCGCGAAAGGATTTAAAGTGACGTTTGATAACGAATGGGCCAAAATAACTCGACACAGTAAAGATATCGCGATCGGAGTGAAACAATCGAACAGAGTATATCGAATGCTCTTCCGCACTCGTGTGATCGAGAATGACGGAGAAGTGAACGTGTCAACAACCAGTCTGAGGTTATGGCACGAAAGACTTGGACATGTAAACACGCGTACGTTAAAGGAACTCACGAATGAAGGACTTGTGAACGGTGTTCAAGTGTCTCATTCAACAGAATTTTTCTGCGATTCGTGCCAACTAGGAAAATCACACAGGCTTCCGTTTGTTAAGAAATGTGAAAAGCGCAACACGGATCCCGGTGAATTCATCCACAGCGATGTCAGTGGTCCAATGCAAGAAACATCCCTCGGAGGTGCGAGATTTTTTGTGACGTTCAAGGACGATGCAACAGGGTATCGTTACGTTTATTTCATGAAACACAAAGCGGATGTTTATGAACGATTCAAACAATTCGAACGTGAAGTTGCAACAAAATACGAGAGGACAATACGCGTCTTGCAATCGGACAACGGGCGCGAGTATTGCAACGATAATATGCGCAAATATCTTACATCGCTTGGTATAAGACATGAGAGAACCGCACCGCACACTCCGGAACAAAATGGGAAGGCCGAACGCGACAACCGTACGATAGTCGAGTGCGCACGAACTCTCATACAAGCCAAGGATCTGCCAAAATTTCTTTGGGCGGAAGCTGTAAACACAGCTGTTTACACGTTAAATCGAGTATCAAAAGCAAGCAACGATGCGACAACAACAGCGTACGAAGCCTGGACTGGACGGAAACCCAATCTACAACATGTGAGAGTTTTCGGATCAGAAGCTTACATGCACGTGCCGAAAATATTCACAAAAAAATTCGACGCAAGATCGAAGAAAGTAATGGTCGTAGGATATGAAGGAGAATCGTCAAATTATAGACTATACGATTCAACTACGAAAAAGGTTGTCGTATCTAGGAATGTGGTAGTACACGAAAACGTTAGTTCATCCGGAGACGAATACGAAGACAGAGAAGTAATTCTGCCAAGTCTCGAAGTGGAACAAAACGAAGCAGTCGCGACAGAGGATGCGTGCAACGAGCAAGGGTTGTCTCAAGATGCACCGACAGGATCCCAGTCAAGACAGTTGCGAGACAGGGCAACACTGAAGAAGCCCGGCCGCTTTCAGGCAAATGTCGCAGTGTACGAAATTCCGAACGATTACAAGGAAGCTTTAAATAGCGAAAATAAAAAAGAATGGATCAACGCGATCAACGACGAACTCAGAGCCCACGAACAGAACGGCACATGGACGCTAATACCCAGGAAACCTGACATGAAAACCATCGATTCTAAATGGGTATTCAAGGTTTTGCGAGATGAAGAAGGTGAGGTCTGGCGTTTCAAGGCAAGGCTGTGTGCAAGAGGTTTTCAACAACGCGAAGGCATCGACTACACGGAAACATTCTCACCGGTAGTGAGATATGACTCTCTTCGAATACTACTGGCGCATACAACACTGGAAGATATGGAGTTAGTATCTTTTGACGTCCAAACAGCGTTCCTCTACGGCGATTTGACGGAGAAAATCTTCATGAAAATTCCCGAAGGAGTGAATTCGAGTGACTTTTGTGACGGTAGGATGAGTGATGATTGCCAGAGTGAGAGAGTAGTATGCGTGTTAAACAAAGCTTTATACGGTCTGAAACAAGCTCCACGGTGTTGGAACACTAAATTCAAAAATCTTTTAAAGAAATTAAATTTGAAAGAGACCGAAGCCGATAAATGTGTTTTTGTGGGTAATTATAGGCAACAAACTGTATATCTAGCAATATTTGTAGACGATGGATTAATCGCGTGTCGATCAAAAGAAGTTCTGAGTTCGATACTCAAGGAATTAAGTTATAAATTTGACATTACTATCGGCGATGCAAGTATGTTTGTCGGTATGCAAATTAGTCGCGATAGAAAACGTAAAAGTACATTCATAAATCAAAGCGCGTATGTGAGAACAATACTCAAAAGATTTTGTATGAGTGATGCAAAAGCAGTGAGCGTGCCTGCGGATCCGAATGTTATTTTAAAACCTGTACCATCAGAGAATGAGTGTGAAAATCATGTACCGTATCGCGAAATTGTCGGATCACTTATGTTTTTAGCTACGGTAACGCGACCAGATATAGCATTCGCGGTGAATAGTCTAAGTAAATTTGTCAATAAACACGACAAAACTCACATTTAGCGGCAAGAGATTTAGCACTCAGCAAGCGGCGAAACGAGTTCTTGCATATTTGGCCGGAACAGTAGATATCGGCATCGAATATCAGGGGGTCGACACTCGCTCTTGCTAAAATGGGGGGACCGGTTTCAGCGCCACCATACCTTGTACCATCGGAAATAAGGAACTAACGGGACGCGCGGGAACATATAACCTATATATATATATATATATATATATACACACATTTCTGTACTGATTACTGACTCATTATTATTATTAATTATGATTATTATTAGGGATGGGCGATGTGTAAAAAAAAGATCGATGCTAAATTAATCGATGTTTGAATATATCGATGTTGATTAATCGATTATTCACAAAAAATATCGATGAATCGGTTATTTTTAAAAAGGAGTTTTTTTATTGTAGAAATGGTTAAAAGAGTTAAAAAATCGTAGATTTTATAGAGGAATAACGCAAATTAATAAATATAATTTATTTTATTTCTCTCTTTCTCTCCCTTTTTCTCTCTCTCTTTCTTTATTAAAAAAAACTTCCCATTAGTCAGATTTTCGAAATGCGGTACACTTTGTAGATGTTGCTGTCACTACAAATAATTTTCAAACATTATATTATTATTACTAATTATGTAAAATATACATGCTTTCACAACAAAACATAAATTTAGATATTGTACGATAGATTGATATAGCATTCTATGAGTAAAGAAAGTGGTTTTTATGAAGGAATAGTTTAAGATGGAAGTTCTGTTTATAATTGAAAGTTATGCATACATATCATCTACACAATCATGCAAACATCTTACATAACTAGTTCATAATGCATTCATAAAAATAAAATAAAAATACAACAAAGGATCAGTCTTTCAATAAAAGGTAAATCTCTTGAAAGTAAAACAAATAAAACGCAAAAATAAAAGACAAAACAGACAAGTAAAATTACAGTAGTTTTATGCAAGTCCCCATTCTTCTTTTGACAGACTGCTCAAAAATAATAACATGTTAAGATGCTCACCAGTAAGACGACTGCGATTATCAGTTTTCACATTTCCAGCGTGTGAAAATAAACGTTCGCATGGGACTGAAGTTGAAATAATACTTAGATATTGCAATGCCAATTTAGACAGTGTTGGAAATGCATGCTTTAGTGATTTCCAGTAGTTGAAAGCATTTTCTGAACGTTTGATTACCGGTTGATGCAAATATTGTTTTAATTCCAGACTCAAACTTTCATCTGTATCAGTCATCTCTCTATTTTTCATCACAAGATTATCGTGAAAATGCCACAAATTTGAAGAACTTTTTTCATCATTAGCATCTTGATTGTTTTCTTTTTCTATATTTTTATGTGAATGATTTGAGATCTTTTTCAGCTGACTGTCTATGTCTTGAATTGCTTGAGAAGCTGCTAAAGCGCTTTTTTTTATTTTTAAATTTATTAAGTGGAAATATTTCAATAGATTTCCACGTCACCCATGAGATACTAATGCTGACGCGTTTTTTTTTAATGGTTTCCCCCGTAGACCTATTCCACTAAAGATAAAAATAAATTCTTAATTTAAAAAAAAACATATATGTAAAAGAGATTTTCTTAATTAGATTTTCTTAGCCTTTTATGAGAATGAACAATTGATGCAATAATGTAGATAAAAACCACTTTTTGAAAAACGTGTCAGTATTAGTACCTCATGGGTGACGTAGAAATCTATTGAAATATTTCCACTTAATAAATTTAAAAAAAAATTTATTTTTAATAAATTTTAATAAATTTTTTTAAATTTTAATAAATAGGGAGAAGAACCTACTCATAGAACCTAATCAGATAGTGCCGCTCCTAACGCTCGGCGGCGCTGGCCCTAGCGGCTGCGGCGCGCGCGGTAAGGAGAGGAAAGGAGGCGTATACCACGAAAATCGGCTGAAATGTTCAGACTAATTCCGAGCACTGACCTATACAAATCCTTGGACCGATACCGAACGGAATATACACCGAGTTGTCCATTTCGCTGTTTAGAAATCTGTCCGGATCGAATTTCTCTGATTGCGAATAGTACTTAGAATCACGCTGTATAGCGTAACTCGGAAACCAAATGCTATCTCCAGGTTTGACCGTGACCGGTTCGCCGTCTGAAGTAGCTGGTGGCAATTCGAATTCTTTGACGCATAATCTATCAAGGAAAGCCGACAGCGGATAAAGTCTTAGAACTTCGTTCACCACAGCATCCATATACTTCATACCGTTAATGGCTTCATAAGTGGGCTTGCCATTAGTCTCTTTGAGTACATCGTCGACCTCTTTTCTCAATTTATTTTGTACGTCTCGATTAACAGCGATCTCGTGCGCCGCAAAGCACATAACCGTTGCCACGGAATCGAATCCACCTAAGAAAAAAGTGAACGCCTGAGCGGTCATCTCGTTAATATCGAACACTGGTCCATGATTTTTGTCTCTAGTTTCCATCATTAGCTGGATCATATCTGGTCGAATAATTCCTTGCTCGTCTCTGGCCTTCACGGTGCTGGTGACGACTTCTTTGAAAAAATTGTCTATCCTCGTACTAAACATTCTGAGTCCGAAAAATTTTGCAACTTTCGGGAAATTTCTGTGCATGAAAAATATAAATGACTGCCAGCCGCCGACGTTCAGGGTTTTACCAAGTAGAAAAAATTCGTTCTTTGGGTGCTTGAATGAGTCCACACTGATACCAAAAGCGCATGTGGCAATCACGTCATTAGCATATCTGCTTACTATGTCCTTCATTTCGTACGTTTTGCCAGTGTTTCCAGACTCAATGACCAAAAAATTAGTAAAATTTTCAGCGCATTGGCAAATTAATTCAAACATCATTTTCATTTTGCTGGCCGTGAAGCTGGGACTGAGGAGTTTCCGCATCTCGCGCCAATGATCGCCTCGCAAACCAAACAAATTCCTGCTGGCCATCGGTTCAATCTCCTCATTCACAAAATTATTATGGTCGCAAAAATTGTCGAAGTTCTTAATAGCGATTGTGTTGATCATGTCCGGATCGCGTATTACGTAGACTGGTCTCATAAATTCGTAGAAACCGAAATACTTTGCATCAGGAAAAAGATTGTATATGTCGCGTAAGTTATCCATCAAGGACACACGTCGGAAAATGAAAGGTGCCAGGTTGCCCAGATACGGAACTGGTCGCACATGTGGAATCTTCAATCGCTCGAAGTGAGATAACTTGCTTAGAACGAAATAATATAAAAAAATACCTGCAGTGAGGATAATGAGTAACAAAGTAGAAAATTCCATTGCGATAATGATTTTCAGATCAATTATATGAGAATGTTGTTGATTGTTGTTGGTTTTTGTCACAATTTTGGCCAAAAAAATAATTTTTACTATTTCTTATTAAATCTATATTATCACTACGTAAAAACGTGTAGTCCACTAAAAACTGCTAGTCTACTGATTTTATAAATTGCCGTTAGCACTTCTATTTAAATCACACGCGATTTTTACGGCTGATTATTCACAAGAGATTGATATCTTATCGATTAGATAAATTATCAACCAATGAAACGCATATGTGTGTTATGTACGAGGTAGTATCGTTGAGTGTTTCTTGTCTGATAAAATGAAATTTAATTGCGTCAAGTTGCGTCAAGGATGATATGAATCATAAGGTTATATTTTCAAACAATTGTGTAATCCTCGGCAATTACATGATTTGCGTTATTTTTATTATCAATGTATTGGACTTGTTATTTGTGAAGTAAGTTATCTTAAAGATTAATTGACTGCATGAAAATTTTATTTTAGCAACGTCATCGTTTAATATTCTTGAAAGAAATAATATTGAAAAAACAAATATTTTATAACGTGTGTGAAGTTAGCCCAGTACTTTTCAAATTTTATATTTTTTTTAATTGTGCCGAATTGTGCTATGTTTGTGCCGGTTTGTGCCATAAACGCGAAATCGATAACTCAAATCACACCGTTGAAGAAAAAATCAAATTTTTATTAGCCCAGCACTTTTCGAATTTCATATTTTTCTTAATTGTGCCGAATTGTCCTATGTTTGTGCCGATTTGTGCCGTAAACGAAAATCGACTACAACCTATGGTTCTCTTTCAAAACGGAGAAAAGTTTTTTTATGCACAAGCAAATTGGGTCCAGTACGACTGAAAAACTGATTTTATCAATTATTCTCGTTGGGAAAAGTTGTTGTACTGGCCTAGCACAACAACTTTTCCTAATGACAAAATGGTCTAAATAGCTTTTTGCAGAATCGGTGGATAATTGTTTATACAGCCATTTTTGACATTTATTATTTTGACAATTCCAATGCTTGTGCTGAGTTGTGCTAGTCTAGCAACGAGAATAATTGATAAAATCCGTTTTTCAGTCGTACTGGACCCAATTTGTTTGTGCATAAAAAAACTTTTCTTTGTTTTCAAAGAGAACCATAGGTTGTAGTCGATTTTCGTTTACGGCACAAACCGGCACAAACATAGCACAATTAAGAAAAATATAAAATTCGAAAAGTACTGGGCTAACTTCACACACGTGCGCGCACCGTAATCGTTAGGGCCAGCGTCGCCGAACATTAGGAGCGGTGCTATCCGATTAATGTTTGATTCTTCTTCCTTGATCATTAAAAATTAAAAAAAATTTTTTTATTTTTTAATTTATTATGTGGAAATATTTGAATAGATTTTCACGTCACTTATGAGGTACTATTGCTATTGAGGAAAAAAGTATTTTTAATAAATTTTTTTAACATTAATCGGATAGCGCCGGTTTTAACGCTCGGCGGCGCTGGCCTTAGCGACTGTGGCTCGCGCGGTAAGGAAAGGAGGCGTGTGCCGCGAGAATCGGCTGAAAAGCTGAAGTAATTCGAGCCGAGCACTGACATAGGTAACAGATTTGCCTTAATGGAAGAAAACATTATGCTATTATACCTGTTATGACATTACGATCTCGAACTTAAAACTAGAAATCCTATTGTGTTGAACAATAACCCGAGTAGAAAATGAAATACGGCCCTAGTACGGGCCTGTTAGCTTTTGCCTTATTGCCTCATCAGGCTCTATTAAGGCAGCCTGATAAGGCGCCTGATCCAAAATGTAACGATACGTTCTATATGGCCCTGATCAGGCATTTATTAAGGCCCTGATCAGGACCTGTGAAGGAAAAGGAGAAGAAGGTTAAAGAATTGATTTTTAGACTTTTTTTATTTACATAATATATTTATTTATCTATATAATATATAAAATGTGTGTAAGTTTTAAAATCACAAACAAGTATTATTGACACACATATAATAAAAAAAATGTATTAAATATAATATATATAACATATATTAACTGTATAATATATAAGCGGCAATATACGTTAACAAAAATAACCAAAGAAAATTAACAAAAAAAACATAATATTTAAATAAAAAAATATAAAGTTCTTACTTTTTAAACATATTGCTTTGTCCAATTTATTAAAAGTATTTATATTTATTAAAAGTATATTTAAAAAATATTTAAAAAATTTTAAATATATCTAGTTTTATATTAAGGGGTTATAACACCTTTGAGGGTCAAAAAAATTCAAATTTTTTTTTTGGCTTAAATGATATGATTGGAATGTACAGAATATAATTTTATTCGATCTGGAACTCTTTCATGTACGAAATAGTCATGTTTGTACGCAGCGCCATAGCGCGCGGAGAGAGCCTCGGAGCGCTCTCCGAGTATTCTGCCTTTCTACTTCAAATGTCGAGTAGTTGAGGGTTTTGTATAGTTTAATATAATCAGGGCTGGGCAAAATGTATTTCAAATTGTATTTCAAATACAATAAAATATTTGAAATACAAAATGTACAATGCTAACACAATCTTGGTATTTAAATTATAAAATACAAAATACTTTTAATTTTTAATTTTCGATTTAAAATACAAAAATTTTGTATTTTAAATAAAAAAATTAAAGATATTTTGCAATAAATACTAAAATAGTTAGTATTTTGTATTTTGTATTTCAAATGTGTTTGCCCAGCCCTGAATATAGTATTATAGATGTCGCTTGCGATCATTTAAACAAAAAACTTTATTTCATGCCGGAATTGTTTGTTTACTGCAAACAGTTTCTGTTATACCACCGGCTTCGGCTTTTCGAATTGCATTGAAACGTCGTAACATTGTTGTAATAATGCCGAAAAAGAGAATATATGCAAATAAGAAAGGGAGTAGAGCAAGTACTTCACGTGCAAGTCGAAGTTCAATAAAGAGAAGGCAACCTTTAAATAGGTATTCTTTAGAAGGCGAAACTGAAAGTGTGAGCACGTCGGCGAAAAAACTGAAAACGAGTACGGACGATTACGAGATACACGTGAACAAAACTTTTGGGTATTGTTTCATTAATTTTGTTACCGTTTTTACAAGCATTTCGCAATTAATTGTTTGCAAAACGTGTGGCTCGAACATCAAGTTTGAAGAATCCAGTTGTCGCGGTCTAGATTTCAAAATTGCTGTTATTTGTGAAAAGTGCGTGCCAAAATATATTAACTCTAGCCCACTTATAAACAATCACGCTTACGACATAAATCGCCGAATGGTATTTACAATGAGATTACTCGGTATAGGAATTAATGGGATTAAAAAATTTTGTGCATTTATGTGTTTGCCGATACCAGTGTATCAGTCTTTTTATGACAAAATAATTTCAAACATTCGTGTTGCCACTAATGCTGTGTGTGGAACTTCAATAAAACGAGCAGCTGCAAAAGAAAAAGAGATGTCATTGGAAAGAGGACAGATAGACGGGATAACAGTTTCTGGTGACGGAACCTGGAGAAAGAGGGGATTTTCGTCTTTGTTCGGTGTCGTATCACTAATAGGGTGGTGCACGGGAAAAGTCGTCGACATTGCAGTGAAATCTAAATTCTGTAAGGCCTGCAGTTTGTGGAACGGAAAGCAAAATACAAGCGAATATGAAGAATGGGCTGCAAATCACGAAGCAAACTGCGAAAGAAATCACGAAGGTTCGTCGGGAAAGATGGAAGTAGACGCAGTCATAGAAATGTTTCAGCGGTCCGAAAAATTGCACAATTTAAAATATTCTCATTACATCGGTGACGGGGACAGCAAAACATTCAAAGGCATTTTAGATTCGAAACCTTATGATGATTTGAATGTTTGTAAAAAAGAATGTATAGATCACGTTCAAAAACGTATGGGCACGAGATTACGTAATTTGAAAAAAAATATAAGAGGTCTTGGAGGCAGAGGCAAATTGACAGGCAAACTGATCGACGAGTTGACAATATATTATGGTCTAGCTATTCGCAGAAATCCTAATTCCATTGAAGATATGAGACGAGAAATATGGGCGACTTTATTCCACAAGATTTCCACGGACAGCGAACCGCAGCACGACCGTTGCCCAGTCGGAGAAAACTCTTGGTGTTCTTGGCAGCAGGCGAAAGCGCACAACGAATTACATCACTACCAACACAAAGCAGCTTTGAATAATGAAGTTTTTAAGGCTGTTCAACCAATTTATGAAGAACTAAGTCGAGACGAGTTGCTATCCCGCTGTGTTGGCGGGTTTACCCAAAACAGCAACGAGAGCTTCAATTCTGTGCTGTGGGCAATAGCACCGAAAATTGTTCATAGTAACAAAGCAATCGTTGATATTGCCGCAAATATTGCTGTTTGCAATTTTAACGATGGTTTGCACAGCATAATGGAAATTATGCAAGTCTTAAATTTGATAATTGGCAGTACTTGCTACAATTTCTGCGTTGAAACAGACGAACGCCGGATCCGCGCAGCTGAGCGCGCCATGACCAAGGAAGCTCAAGAAGCTCGTAGGCAGCAGACATCAGCTCGGAAGGCCACAGATGACGAGTATATAAATGTAGAAGGTCAACTGTATGGTGCAGGCATTGCAGATTAACGGTGAGCTCCTAATAATTACAAGTTTTCTCGTTACAAAACTTTAAATGCGATTTCTGTAAAACACCATTTTTCAAATTGGTGTGCAGCGTAACTCCCACAATTTACATCGGATTAACTTGAAACAAAGCTTATCCTGCGCCAAATTAAATTTTTTACGGAAGTACGTAGCCGTTTTTTAATAGGATTGTTAGTTTTTTTTTGGGAATCAATTTTATAAACGATTTTTTAGTGAAGATTTGTATACTTTTTTTCAAGTTACTGTAAATTCCACAAAAATTAATATTTTTCAAAAATCCTACGTACTTCCAAGGCAAATTTATCAGAGAATATGAGATGTTTTGAATTTTTGTTCTATGTCATACCAGTCAGCCGGAATCCTGCACACCGATTGGACCGGCATAGCGCAAAGGGTCATCTTTGACGCCATCTACAGGATATTCTTTTCAGTATTTTTTAATTAAAAAAATATATTTTATAACTAAAAACTATAATAAAATCAACCCTCAAATCTGTTTTTTGATTACTCTATTCCTTAGATGTGAAAAAAATTAATGAAAAAGAGGAAAAATTTCTTACGCAAAGGTGTTATAACCCCTTAAAAATATAAAAATAATCCAAAATAAAAATATAAAAATAATTTAGCAACAATTACTAACTGAAAAAAAAATTATCGAAATTTAAGTATAATAAAAAATAAAATAAAAATTTGGACAATAAAATATGATAAAAACCTGCTAAGACATCTAGTTGTCTTTATCTGATGAAGTATCCTCCGTGTTTTTTGTTGTACTGCCTTTTTTGGCTCTAAATAGCCGATGGCCCTCTCAATCTTTGCGCTATTAATTACCGCGGCCACGCTTTTGCAAATACATTTCTCAATGACTGGCGAAGCTTGCGAATGGTTATTTTTGTATTCAGCAACTATAATATCTGGAATTAAACTTATATATAAATATATATCAGTCATCGTTGATGACAAAATGACATCTTTTTGATAATACTAACATAACATATATCATTAACCAGGCCTCTCACAAATTTAATAATTCAATATAAATAAAACAATTAAAAAAGAATGTGGAATTTAAAGCATGAAACGTGGATATTATTTCGTAAGTCTTTTTTTTATTTTTTTATTATTTCGGTCAATACATAACTATATCCTCAGTACATATAATCTGAATAAATTGATTAAAATATATAATTGGAAAAACAGCTTTTCAAATTTACAATCATTAATGTTTACGACTTATAAGCTACAAAATTATAATTTTATTATTTTATGACGTCCAAAACTGTTACAAAGCAGTCTTCCACTAACAGTCTTGACAGATACTTGCAGTTTTAATAACTAACCACTCTCACAATTTCAGACGTCAAAAATAAAATTATAGAATTACAATTTTTTCAGCAAATAAGTCATAAACATTAATGATCGTAAATTTGAACAATTGTTTTTCCAATTATGTAATTTAATTAATTTATTCAGATTATATGTACTGAGAATGATCATAATATTGACCGAAACATATACAATTAAAAAATAAAAAAATTTTTACGAAATAAAATATCCACGTTTCGGGCTTTGGATTCTCCTTTTTTTTTTTAATTGTTTTAACATTAGAGACTTTTTAAAATACTTTTAATTGTTTTATTTCATATTCAGCAGATGTTGTTTTTAAAAAAGTTTTGGATGATTTTGGCAACTCTAGTAGCATTTTTTTCCTAAGAATTTGCAGTAGAGAATCTAAATGTGTGTGCTTAATATTATATTTTATAGCCCATTCTCTAAGCGCTTCAATCTCATTAAAATCCTCAATATCTTCATCACTATACTGATTATCATTACTATACTGATCATCATCACTATACTGATCATCATCACTATGCTGATCATGTTCACTGCAGTTTATTTCAACATCATCTTCATCATTGTCATTATTATCATTGTTAATGTCATCATCATTATTGTCGTTGCTAATGTCATCATCATTATTGTCATTGCTAATGTCCATGTTTGGATAATAACTAATTTATAGCAAAAAATATATAGCAAAAAATAAAAAGTTGAAGAAAAAGTTAAAAAGTTAATAACTTTTAATTCAATTTAGTTAAATTTTAAATATTAATTTATAACTTCAATTAGTTATTTTTAAATTTTAACTTATAAACTTTTTTTCCAAAATTAATTTTTTTTTAAATTAACATATAATTGAAAAACCCTTTTTCATAGGGCCTTTTAATTATATGTTAATTTTAAATATAAAAATTGAAATTGAAGATTAAAGATTAAAATTTGACTAATCAGGACGAAGAACTTTTACATAGCACAGTCTAACAGTATATTTTTGATTATTAAAAATTACCTTTATAGCAATAAATATGATAATATAAAAGATTATCTACCACTATTAAAACAAGCTTTTATAAGATATAACACATAAGTGCCATCTTTAACACACGTTGAATGAAAAAAGCTTAAAAATAAAGATATATATATATATATATATATTAACTTACCCAACGCTGCTGTCAATTTTATCTATATTTTCTTCGTTAGCACTTCTACTTATATAAGGCATCTGACAGTTTTCTCGACTTTTATCAGAGCTTTTATTTGTATCAAAATTTTCCATCGATAAACAGCGTTTTTTACTAACCGTAGATGTCGATGGTTTTGATATTGAATAATTTTCATCTAAAATCACTTTTTGTATGAATAATCCTTTAAATAATCTTTGCGGTTAACCTAAACTGTTCAAAATTGTTTCTCAAATTAAACTATTATAATTTACATTCAGATCCAATAAAACGGATTCGAAATATTCGAATATATGTTTCTAGATTTGAGAACAAGTTTACAGCTTCAGAACATTTATAAAAAAATAGTAACTTTATCTACAAATAATAATATAGTATATGTACGTACCTTGTTTCCGAATTGCACGAAATCTTTTAACATTCGTGTTAATTTCCGATTTCTTTCTGTATGATCCATTCTGTATGATTATTACTTTATTTCAAACACAATATACACGATACGCACTACACGATATTGTAACGTAACTGTAAATTAAACTGTTTATTAAACTCTTGATGTCAACTAGCTTAACTATCATATAATGGTTAGGTTAGGTTCATAAAATGGTCATGCGCACATTCGATAAAGAATTTTAGAGAAAACCTGATCAGGGCACTGTTAGGATTGCCTGAATTTGGCGCTAATAGAGCAGCCATTATCCGGCGTTGACAGAGCCGGATCAGGCTTTCCACAATAAGGCATGCTGGAACATTACCTGATAGCGCCCGGAATAAAATTCAGGCAAACCGTAACCATTTTCTACTCGTGTGACTCTTTGAACTCTTTGCAATTGGTAACCCATCGATGCTCAAATTTATTCGAATTGAATTTTCAATCTATTGATTCATGGCTTTCATTTGTGTTAAATAATCCCCTAAGGTCTTACGCAGCCCGTAGTAGTAGAAGAAGCCGCTGTCAGTTAAGATCGTTTTATTTATAGTCGGCATGTCTAATAAAGTTTGTGCGTTACTAAGGAGATTTGAATGTCTGTTGCACCTGAGGCCTTTCAACAATTTCGTTAACGCAGCATGTGTGATATTTTCGTCAAGAGCCCATGAAGAAATTTTCTCAATGGAATGTCTTTAGAAGGATCAACATATAAGTCGTGATTATATTAATCATTTTTGTCGCTCAATTCTGATTCTTGTTCAGAATAGTCAGATTTCGAGTTTGCATCTTCTTCTACGGTGTTAGCATTACATGCGATGTTAGACATATATACATTATCACTCTCGTTGTGGTCATCTTGAATTTCCGCAATCTTAGTATTAATAACTTCTCTTTGGTATTGTCGGAAACTTCAATTACATCGCTGTTTAATAATTTCCTACGACGACGCCATTTTTGAATTCGTCCAAGATCCTCATATTTTTTTCTAGTTGATTTCATGGCGATCAATACGTATGCTAGTCAGCGCATGCAAAACAAAACATGTAATGAGACGTGTGGAAATATATATACAGGATGTTCATTTGAAAACTTTCCAGCTGATTATCTCGAAAAGTATGAAAGATACAAAAAAAAAGCTAAAATACGTGTTCCATGATTTCGAGGGGGAAAGAGAACGGCATTATCAATTTTTTATTTGGAAGGCGTTTTCAACGTAAATCGAAGGTCAAATTTGTTTTTTTAAATGAAAACCTATATTTTTTATTGCAGAATTTTATTCTACACAAAAAAACAAGTAACTTCTATAGGAAACATTTTTTTATTCGATCACTATTTTAGGAGATATTTAAGAAAATAGCAAGGCCTAGTTACTGCATAAAATTTTGTCATTTATTATAACAAATGTTCAAAATGTTCTCCGTTGTTTGCTAAACAATAATAAAGACGATTCTCAAATTCTGAACGAACATTTTGGAAGGTATCTGTTGGAATAGCTCTACATCCTTGTACAATTCTTTGACGCAAAGAATGTAGCAGCAGTTCTACGAGCACACTGATCTTTTTCTCCATAAATAAAAATAATTTTAATTCGTTCTTCTAAAGAATACACCATTTTATAAAGTTTAATTATGATATTCCTTCAGATAATCTCTGGTACAAGTCTCACATTTGACTGAATAGTACACTGTTCTATTGAAAGACATAAAGGAACGGGATTTAACACAACATAAACGATCTGATCAACTTTGTTTTCGAAAGATACGTATAAATATCAACAATTTGCGTCAAAGTATTGTACAGGAATGTAGAGCTATTCCAACAGATACCTTCCAAAATGTTCGTTCAGAATTTAAGAATCGTCTTTATTATTGTTTAGCAAACAACGGAGAACATTTTGAACATTTGTTATAATAAATGACAAAATTTTATGCAGTAACTAGGCCTTGCTATTTTCTTAAATATCTCCTAAAATAGTGATCGAATAAAAAAATGTTTCCTATAAAAGTTACTTGTTTTTTTGTGTAGAATAAAATTCTGTAATAAAAAATATAGGTTTTCATTTAAAAAAACAAATTTGACCTTCAAATTACGTTGAAAACGCCTTCCAAATAAAAAATTGATAATGTCGTTCTCTTTCCCCCTCGAAATCATGGAACACGTGTTTTAGCTTTTTTTTGTATCTTTCATACTTTTCGAGATAATCAGCTGGAAAGTTTTCAAATGAACATCCTGTATATATATGTATGTGTGTGTATATGTATATGTAGAGCTATGCCAATACTGTTCCTTAAAATTGCCATCTCTAAACAACTACATGTGTAATCTCGAGAACGAGGCTTGAAGCAAGGGGGTAACCACTAGCTAAAATGTTGTCCCACAGATTTATGATTTCATTTGATTTCATACGATTTCATCTGATTACAAACGATTTTATCTGATTACAAATGATTTCATCTGATTACAAATGATTTCATCTGATTACAAATGATTTTATCTCATTACAAATAATTTTCTTCATTATACATATGAAGTCATTTGGTAAAATACATGATTTCATTTGATTACACAATGATTTCTCGTGATTGCATATGTAATCATCAAATTAAAAATAATTTTATTTGATTAGAAACACCATAATTAATTGCTAATTTGTTTAACAAAAAGTAATTTTGTATTTGTATCTACTGTTTATTGTTCCAAATTTGCGCGCAAAGGTGTATCAATGTTTCAACTCACTATTGTTCTAACAGCAACTACTGCAATTTCGACTGCAATCTTATTGTGAAATGAATAATACGCGCTTACAGGTATGAACTATGATAGATATTTGCATTTTCATTAAAAGATGCAAACTTTTTGAGAAAATAAAAAACAAGATGAGAAAAAGTTCAAATTCAATGTTTATTGTCTAAAGCTCACTTTAGATGATCTATAATCTGCGACCAAATTTGGAACAGAATTCTATTTATATTTTTACGTGTCGTGTAGAAAACATTTGAACAAGTAAATCACACACACACACACACACACACACAATACATATCAAGATACACATATACATTTGGGACATGTGACATATAAAATTATAAATAGAATTTTATCTTGAATTTGGTTGCAAATTATAGATTGTTTAAAGTGGGGCTTAAATAAATTTCAAACAAATACTACATTATGTATAATAATAAGAATGATCAAAGGTTATAAAAAGTACCATAAAATAAAAAATGAGAGAACATAAACATAATGACAAACATGTTTTATTGCTTCACAACAAAAAATAAAAATACTTTATGTTCTACGAGCACTTATGTAGCTTGTCTCGTTATTACGTTACATAAAAATAAACCAAATATAAACAAAACGGCTATATAATATATAACTTTCCAACAATAAAAAAATAAATATTATTTAGAAACTTATCCTAACTTATAAGTTGCAAGTTCCTGTGGAGAAAATGAATAAAGTCCTTTGGCATCAATATTAGGAGAAGATAACTTACGTACAATATTAACAGACTTAACTACACAAATATCGTCTCGCTTTGGAAAATAAAATAAATAATTTTCTTTCTTCTTCATAAATTTAATGTTATATTCATTCTCCTTTGAGAAAATCACAACTCCTATGTAATAAATAAAGGACTTATTAGTTTCGAAAGGAACTAATACATAATCATTAGGGTTAGCTATTGGCTCAGTCTCAACGAAAGATTTGATATATTTTAAAACAGTTTCGTGGAGTTTTAATTTGTTCTCTATAAATCCGTTGGTAATAGTACATACATAATTTCTCAAACTTATGTATCCATGGCTCTCTATTAATATAGGTTTAACATTTCCTTCGGTATCGTAACTATACCACGAACACAACACTCCTACTTCACGATTTGACTCATAATTGATAATTGCACATTCTTTGGAAAATTCTCTGGATTTTTCACTTTTACCTTGAAGGTAAGAAAAACTTAAAATCAAACCCAAGAGTATTACATTTTTTTCGGTCTGTCGAAACAGGCACCACTCACCGACAGTTACATCATCACAAGTTCTACAAGATGGTGTTAATAGATTCGATCTTAAAGTAGATTTTGGCTTGGAGGAAAATTCTTTTTCCATTACACGCTGTAAACGATCACTACTGAGACGACCACAATTTTTATTGAGAAGCCAACAAATAGACGATTTTCTAACAACCATTTCTTTACCACGCGCATCTGCAACAATGGTAAATGGACTTGTTTTACTTAGTGCAAGTGTTGTTTCGCCATAATTTTTCATATTAAGATAACCGTCAGACATGCATGATAAAGTGGACACATCTTCAAGGATATCTTCTGCTGGAAATTCGTCATCTTCTTGCTCCATACTTCTAGAAGTAGAAGCTCGAATAGAAGCTGATGTAATCGTACTATTTTCTCTAGTGCCGTCTACATAGTCATATAAAATATCGTTTTCATCTCGGTTTTCACCATCAAAGAAGTCGGCTTTAGAGTCATCAACTCTCGCATCAACTATTAAAGGTAAATTGCAATTTAGTTCTCCCGGCTCTAGATCAAACTTGTGAGCATCAGTGATAGCTTTTTTCCTAGCTTTTTCGATCGCTTCGTAAATATCGTCATTAGTTGGTAAATTGGGCTGAATCTGTATTGTTTTCACTTTATATTCTATTCTCGGGAAACTAATATTTTTATTTAATTTGCTGGCTAAGATATCGGTTTGTAATTGTATCTTCTTAATTCTGTGTATGACATCAAGTAAACTACAATTTACAATAGTCGAGTAAGTAGTGGACATAGATCTAATTTGACGAAAAAATGCCTCACAAGGCTGACTACTAAACAATGGCGGCATAAACAAATGTGACATATTGCAATCTCTTAACTTTTGTATCATATTTATCATACTATGTGCATTGATTTCAATACAGGCATAACAATTTAAACTTAAAAAGTTGTCTGTTAAAGTATACTTTCGGTTACCTTTTATCCAGTTGCGCCATATTCGTATTATAAACACACAGTACCATAATTTAGATAGCCTTTCTAAAGGTGTTAAATAGAGATCAGTATATGACAGTATTATATAATTTAATAATTTTAAATATAGCACGGTACCCTCAGAATCAGGGATATGATTAAGTAGTAATTTCCGAACATATTCTTGTGATATTTTGTTAGCAGATTCAAAATTCATTTTGTCTTTAGATTCAATATCGGATAAAGATAACAAATGCTTATCCTTGGACACAATATTTATCAGTATTTTTAAATGATTTACAGAAATAAGTTTGTTCCCGAACGGTAGTAGAATAGAGGGTTTCAATAACCTGTTTCTAAATTTTGTAGCTATGTGTATGGTATCTTGTACAAAACCAATGTCAGTGTATATAGCATTGAACCACGGCCAATTTGAAGTTAAATTCGAGATTGAAGTACTGCACACCTGTGAAATTCCCAAATGTATTTCCGTGCGTTGCTTTTAATAAACGAGGATCTCCATCTGACGAAAATCCGAGTACAGTTATTCCAAATTTAGCTAGTTCTTTAAGAACGAATTTCCAGCGTGTGATGACATCCTGCGAAGTAAACTTATTATCAGTACCAAATAAGGACAGACAAAATGGACCAGTATGTTCTGCGATGGGTTGTGCCATAATGGCATAAACTAATGAGGCAGTCTTTTCTTTACTAAAGTGATGTTCAATTTCCTTGGCTGATCTGGCCAGAAATGAATATGATATAGGCATTCCATCCTTATTAAGTGGTAAAACTAATCCTATTAACTGATTTGTTGAAGAATCATATTGAATTTTACCAGTTATTCTTGTAGCATCCTCCGAGATCCATATAGTAGGAGGCAAGTTTCTTTCACGTAGGTAAGATTTCAGTTAATCGCAACGTAATTCTCCCTCAACTATTTTTTGCCCATTCTCTTGCAAGTATCTGCTTATAGACGTAGGAGAAGGTAATGGAAGATTTTTATACAGTGTTTCGTATAATAATCTTCCTCCAAGCATAAATATATATGTAGAAAATAACTTGAGGGTTTCACTGTATCTAAAACCAGGGTTTGACATTTGATTTGACGCGTTTATATTCTTTTCAGCAGAATTAATTAATATTTGTAATAAAAAAGTGTTTTTCTCACCATAATTTTTTCTAACATTTTTTTCCGAATTTTCTTCTCTAATTAATAAAGCATTCTCTAAACACATCTTTAACTCTATATTTTTTGTAAAATTAGATCAATGTCATTTAAAATTTTAAAAAATTGCGGTATTCGAGTTTGGTTTTTTGTAATGGATCTATAGCGTAATCTCTGTCTTTTGTATACTCGAGATCTTTTGTCCTTACGTTTTATAATTTTGTTCAAGGTTTTGTTTGTAAAGCTATTGGCGCGTGATGGTGATGGTGTTTTCCTGGAGCAATATGCGCCTTGACTACTCCAGGAAGTTATTCCCCCGAACTCGCTGTTTCAGTGATGTCCTCCGAGATGCCGTTTTTTGCAGAATTCATAGCATTCGTCGGTTCATCGTCCTCAAGCTGATTTTCTGAGGGGGACTGCAAAAAGAAGTTCTCAAGAGGCACTTGTTTTATTTTTCCAACGGGATGGTTATTGCTGTATACCCGTGTATCACGCCCGCAAGGACTGCCCGCATTGGAAAAATGAGATTTGAGGTGCCTCTTAAAATTTGATTTTACCCATCTCATTTTTCCTTGTTTCCCATATTCGAGTTTATGGGCTTTTGTCTTTTTCTGACATATGGGGCAAATAATATTAGCCTCGATCTTAGCAGCATAGTTAGAGCTCTTCGAACTATCATTTATTCTTTCTTCAATGATATTTATTTCCACAGAAGCAGGCGAAAAGTTCTCGACAACATGCTTCTCGACTTGCTTATTTACCTGGTAAATAATTTTTGAAAATTGCAATTTAACATCATTTTAATTTAGAGATTATCATTACTTTGTTAATATTAAAATAAAGATCTCAATATACCTATTTATTTAAGTTAAAAATAGGTTTTTAACCAATACGTGTTGAAAATTTGAATTATCCTTGTAGTTATCAAGTTATTCTTAATTATCTTATTAGTTAAATTTTGAATTGTTATGTTGTTCATTTATTTGCGTTTATTTGTGTAATTTTAATAATTAATTAAGTATTATACCAGTAATGTATACCTATTACATAAATTAGATACATATTTGAATTAAATTATATACTTACTTTATTTTGGTTTTTCAACCATGCCATTACTAAGCCATAAAGACTGTCATGCTCAGCGTTCAAATTAATGTCAACGAGAGTGTCTGGATTTGATCCACTATTGGTATGCTGCGAGGAACTCGGCGAGAAGTCTTCATTTTGAAGTTTACTTGCTGTTTGACTTGCACAGTTTTTTCGCTTTTGATTCATAGTGAAATTCATGCTTTTTGTTAATTTTTGGGGTTGACAGTTAGATTTTTCAAGTCTTAACTCAGGCGTGAAATACATTTTATCCGAAGAGAGCTTGTTAGTAACGAATTTCTGTATTTCACTGAGTAGTATCTTATGTCCGATTGGAATGCGGAACTCACTAGGGCAAATATAATATTTGTCGAAATAGTCGCTGTATTTCTCGCCCTTTTTTATGAACTTGTGCATTTCTTTTCTATCAAAGAGCTCCAGCTCTTCAATATTATCTGCCGATATCTTCTGTATGGCGATGGTTGTGTAAGGTCCGTTTATGTCAGGATAGAGATAGAACTTATTAACGTAACAGTAATTTATTAACAACGAATAATAGATTAAATAAAAATGTGATATAACGAAATGATTGTCCAAATAATTCACTTATCTTAACCGTGCTTTCCGGCGACACGTAACCAATTTGAAATTAAGCCAAAGTCCCTCTTGGCTAATAATTTTAACTTGCAAAAGTCCCTCTTTGCTTGTTAATAAAAATTCTGCAAAAGTCCCTCTTTGCGATATGAAAATGATGTCCCTTTGACGAAGTCCCTCTCGTCGTTGGATACACACACTTAAAAATATACTGACTTTATCTCTTAACTGTTCAGAGCCAAAAAGCCTCGTTGCCTGTTCGGGCCCTCTTATATATCCTTTTCGAAAGAACGTTCTCGTTCTTTCTCGAACATTCTGAAAATCTGTTCCCTCCCGGCGACGCCGGAGCGCTTTGCGCATATACAACATAGGCTAGCGCCTTCATACATAAAATAGACACTAATTGATCCGCCGTTATCTACATTATCATAAGAGATTCTTACAGATTCGGCCGTTCTGACCATGCAGTTCGTCCTCGAACTGTTCACACTAAAATAATTCTTTTTTTTTTTTTTTAAAAAAAACTCTATAATAATAAGAAAATATTCTATCGTAATCTAAAACATAATTGATTTTAAACAAAACAAACTCTTATTCTAAATTATATCATCTATATAAGTTTAACAATTAATCGGATTCTATATTAGAGAAATCGCTTTCTATATTTTCTGGCTCAATATTAGCGTCTGTCTTATTACTATCTGTTATGCGAATCCAAGGCTTTAATTTGTCTGGGGATAGAATAGTATTAAGTGGTTTGGAAGATAGGTTATACCCAGGAATGTCTGTAACCACATATCTATTTTTATTTAAAACCGCTTTTATCCGATAAGGACCTTTGAATTTTGGAACTAATTTTTGATTCGTTCCTGGTTTAAAATGTAAAGATTTTATCAGAACCAAATCATTCACAGCGTACTTAGTACACTTTTTATGGTGTTCATCATATATCTTTTTGTTATACTCCTGTAATTGTTTATTAACCGTTCGCGCCATATCTTGATTATTAGATCTTTCTATATCGATATCGCGATCTATGCCACATAATATGTCGAGAAAATCGCGAAGATCTTTATCTGATTTATTATTTTGTTCATATCCCAAAAGAATTTTGCTCGGTGTAGACCCCACAGCTTTATTAAGCGTATTATTAATGACAAATTGAACTTTACTTAATGCATTCTTCCAATTAAACACGTCATCCGTAGTTTTAGCTAATGTCGATCTCAAAAACCGATTTACCCTTTCAACAATACCATTTGCCCAAGGTGAAGCTACTGCGGTCATTGTATGATTAATTTCATTCTCTTTTACAAATTGAGCGAAAACATGTGAAGAAAAAGCAGTGCCCCGGTCACTAATTAGTCTTTTCGGGAAGCCAAACAAATAAAACAATGAGTTTAAATGTTCTATTACCTCTAATGTGCCAGTGGATTTAGTAGGAAATAACCAGACAAAACGAGAAAAAGCATCAACTATTACTAATATATATTTATATTTATCTATTGTTAATTCTAAAGGACCATAGTGATCTAAGTGCAATGTTTGTAAAGGAGATTGATCTCTTTCTACTAATTGCATTTCTCCTTCCGTTTTACCTGCAGAAACTGAAAAAGTTAAACATTTAATACAATTTTCAATATACTGTCGAACTCTCAATTTTAAACAGGGGAACCAATAATGAGTCAGAATTCCAAAAATTGTTTTTTCAATACCAACATGACCTATATCATCGTGATGAATGCGTATCACATTATTGACCATATGATCTGGTATGACAAATAAAGTTTTATCTTTATACAAGCGAAAAAGCAGACCGTTAATCAAAGAAAAATGTTTACTCCCTTTTAGTTCAACAATATCGGCAAGTTCTTTAAGTTTAGGATCTGTAAGCTGTTTATACATCAGCTCATCTTCTAACGTAATCGCATTTATTACCATGACATTTCTGCTTAGACAATCAACATGAGTCATTCGATCAGCTGTTCGATGTATCAATTCAAACCGATAATTTTGTAGAGCCAATGACCATCGGGCTATTTTTGGATTAATATTAATTTTCTTCATTGCGAGTACAAGTGCATTACAATCGGTCACAATGCGAAAAGTGATTCCCTGCACGTACACATGGAATCTTTCAATAGCTTTGACAATGGCTAAAGTTTCGAGCTCGTAACTGTGGAATTTTTTCTCAGCCTCAGTGGTAGCTTTACTAAAATACGCAATAGGTGCCCACAAATTATTTTTCTGTTTTTGTAGTAGAATGGCCCCAAAACCATGTAAACTGGCGTCAGTATGCAATTCCGTTTCTGCCGCTGGATTATAAATATGGAGTACTGGTGCAGATGTTAATTCTTTTTTAAGATTTTCAAAAGACACAATACAATTTTTATCGAAATTAAATTTTACATTTTTTCTTGTCAATACTGCTAATGGTCGTGATTTAAGTGCATAATCCTTAATAAATCTACGAAAATAATTAGTTAATCCTAAATATCCTTGTACCTGTTTAACATTATTTGGTTGGGGATAATCCAAAATAGCTTGTACATGACGATTGCTCATGCTAATACCTTTTTCCGATACAACATAACCAAGGAATTCAATTTCTTTTTTCAAAAATAAGCATTTTGCTAAATTTAATTCTAATTTATAACTTTTCAATAAAAATAGTACCTCACGTAAAATTTGCAAATTTTCATCCATAGTTATCGTGGGTATAAGAATATCATCTATATATAACAAAATTTTACTATCTTTCAATAAATTTCTTAGTATAAACAAAAGTCTCTTTTGAAATTCAGCTGGTGCCTCTGAATATCCGAAAGGCATTTTTACATATTCGTATTGAGCTCTGTGTGTTGCAAAACTAAAATATTTTGTATCTTCTGAATTAATTTTAATCTGATGAAAACCATCTCGCAAGTCAAGTTTCGTAAATACTTTTTTACCATAGAGTTGATCCAATTGATCATCTATCAAAGGAAAAGGAAACTTTTGAGGATATATACGTTGATTAAGCGGACGAAGATCAATGCACATACGTTTGACTCCATTTCTTTTAGTTACTAAAACTATACGCGAACAATAGGGTGAAATACTAGGTTGTATAATGCCCCTTTTCAACAAATCATCAGTAATATCTTCAATTTCTCTTTTTTCAGTAAATGAAAATCGTCTAGGCGCGTATCTAAATATTGAGTTGTCTTTTAAATGTACTCGAATGTAGTAATCATCATCAATCGCTTCTACTTGCGTCACACTTATTTCATTTAAGAGATTAATTAATTCTTTTTTATTTTTTAGAGGTAAATCTTTATCTAAATTTTCAAAAATATCATCAAACGGTTCCTTAGTAACTACTGCGTTAACTGACAAAATTGATTCTAACTGATCATTTGTTTCTGTTAAGTATACAAATTCATATACTCCTTTTTCATATATCAATTTCAAATTCGATTTGGAAAGAAATTCTCGGCCAATTAATATATCATGTATCATTGTTCGATCCTCTACCACATATAAAATTATATCGAACCAATGACCTGGTAATTTTATAAAAGAAACCTGCGTAAAAACTTTTCCACAAACAGAAATTATCGAATCATTCACCCCCCTTAGATGTAGATTCTCTTTAACCTTAAATAAAGTATTATTATTACAAAAATTCTCAAATATTGATTTTTTAATCAAGTTCACAGGACTTCCTGTATCAATTAGCGCATTAAAGATATTGTCATTTGAAATACTGCGTAACGCCACACAAGGATTATCTTTATTTATTAGTGAGGATTGAGTAATTTTATTGATTGTTGCCTTATCAAGCTCTTCGGTTGTGGAATCTTCTTGCACGACATGGTTGAGGGCTGTTCCCGAAATTCCCGTTTTCTTTGGGCAATTTGGACTAACATGTCCAAGTTCTCCACACTTAAAGCAAGTCAGTTTACCATGACGGCAGTCCTTGGCATCATGACCCGGCTTCTTGCAAGTAAAACATGTTTTTATATTCGAGTCAGTATTGCCTTTTGTATTGTTTGATACCCTTGCTCCGTACCCAGCAAAATGTTTTTGTAACACACGATCCTCGGTGATAATTCTTACGTGATCTATAAATTCAGGTACCGTATTCACCCACGTACCAAGTACTTGACGTCGTAAAATTGGATCTCGAATTCCGTCAGCTAACAATTCAATCTGCTCTCTTTCTGATAAATTCAGTAATTGCATTAGTTGTAATTTGCTTTCAGCATAATCGACAAATCGTTCCACGCTCGGTCTCCATATTCGGCTGCTAATTCGGCCCATTGTAACCGTATATGATTCTCTGCGATCGAAATATTGACAAATTCGGTCTCTAAAGTCATTCCATGATGATACAGATTCGATGGATTGCCTATGGTACCAATTCAAAGCTCTGTCCTTGAGTTGCCCCGCAGCCGCCAATACCAACGATTCATGCGGAATATTATAGATCCTTGCAACAGCTGTTACACGTTCGACCCATTTCTCAATACTTTCGTTATCTTTTCCAGAAAACGGTGGAATTGTGTTCTTTAAAAATTTTACTTGTTTCCAATCATATGACGAGTTTGACGATGTCTCACGAGAAACACGCGTGCTTATACCTGAGGCATGCCGCGGTAAATTATTATCCAAATCTGAACGCGCGTGTCGAGATTCCTCGTATGCTTGAATTGCACGCCGAATTATTTCTTGCAAATCCAACGGGTATCCCGAATCGCGAGGCGCATTATCGCGTGAACTTCCCGGTTGGTCAAGTCGCGCATCTCCTCCAGAATTTAATTGATTCCCATCGAGAAATGAAGACGGATCCGCAGTAAACGTAGGAGTTACCGCGCCATCTGATCCACTTGGTGGTCTAACGCCAATACGATCAGGCCATCCAATTTTTTCACAGTGCATTGTAATTCGGTCTATCAATACTGCTTTTACTCCGACTGCGTCCAATGCTAGCGATCGCGCCAATTCCCGCAATCCGTCTAGGGTAAGTTGGTCTAATTGTACTCGGTTCATTGTCCGTAATTTATCAGATTACTGTCTATAACACTCGCGAATTCAAGCCTACTCTGCGATAATGCACGATCAATAATTTATAGATCAATTATCAATCAATAGTTCTAGTCGATAATCGCAGTCGATAACCTCAGCCGATAATTCTGGTCGATAATCACAGTCGATAATGATTTTATGTGACTTTAATAGGCGCACTCACAGTACTCATAATGAAAATTATTCACGCTTATACCGAAAAAGTCAAAGTAGAATAGAACAATAAGGCAATCTGTTAATCGCAGGGATAAACAGTTGTTAAAAAGTCAATGTTCAAAAGATTCGTTGAAACAGTATGTAACGTATTACATATAACATATAGCACATGCGCAGTCTTCACATCGACTCATCGAAGGTGATCAAGAAAAATATTTTGCCCGTTGCAAACACGAAAAAGAAAAGAAAAACCGTTAACACAATAAGGTTTATACTTAATGTTCAAAAAGAAAGAGAAAAAAAAAAATTTACGTTAATGTTCAATCTCACACGGCGAATTCTATCCCGCTTCTGAGAAATTGTAAGGTCCGTTTATGTCAGGATAGAGATAGAACTTATTAACGTAACAGTAATTTATTAACAACGAATAATAGATTAAATAAAAATGTGATATAACGAAATGATTGTCCAAATAATTCACTTATCTTAACCGTGCTTTCCGGCGACACGTAACCAATTTGAAATTAAGCCAAAGTCCCTCTTGGCTAATAATTTTAACTTGCAAAAGTCCCTCTTTGCTTGTTAATAAAAATTCTGCAAAAGTCCCTCTTTGCGATATGAAAATGATGTCCCTTTGACGAAGTCCCTCTCGTCGTTGGATACACACACTTAAAAATATACTGACTTTATCTCTTAACTGTTCAGAGCCAAAAAGCCTCGTTGCCTGTTCGGGCCCTCTTATATATCCTTTTCGAAAGAACGTTCTCGTTCTTTCTCGAACATTCTGAAAATCTGTTCCCTCCCGGCGACGCCGGAGCGCTTTGCGCATATACAACATAGGCTAGCGCCTTCATACATAAAATAGACACTAATTGATCCGCCGTTATCTACATTATCATAAGAGATTCTTACAGTTGTGTCATACCCTTCAAGACGCATGATATTTTTTAAGTATACGGGAACTTTCAGTCCCATTCCCGTCTCTATAATGTGCCACATTGCGACTACATCCATGGCAATTTGATCCTCTTCCTGAATCTCGGTCTGAATTCCAACACTAACATAAATTTTTTTGTTTATCACCTCGCCCTCCATCATATTCTGATTAAAAAACATCTATCTATACCAGGGTCCGACAGTGTTGATTTGCGAACACTTGCTGGATTCACATTGGGTCCGATTTTCGACGTACGATGTCCGATATCCAATAAGAAAGATTATTTTATATAAAATAATCTCTTCTATTGGATATCGGACATCGTACGTCGGAAATCGGACCCAGTATAAATCCAACAACTCTCAATGCGTACGTCTTAGCTGTTTATGCAGGTTATGAGCAGAGCTGCCAAATTGCAGACGGAACAAAGAACAACACACTGCCAGTAAGTGGTGGGGATGAACCGGCGCTAGCCGTTGGCGCGCTAGCAAACGCATACTACGGAAGGCACCCGTTTGCCGCTCGGCTCGCGTTGGAACACAGATAGATCATCTGTCTTTTATTTCCGAGATCTTTTGTCTTCTGTCTCTTTTGAATTATAGATATAGTATAGCTATTCTCGAGATCTCACACTGCATACGAGACATGCTTTCATCAGATTTCATGGTGATCACACATGATTTCATTACAGATTTCATGGTGATTACACATGATTTTCAGTGATTACACGAAAATTCAAAATGATTTCTGCTGATTACATATGATTTCATTATGATTTCTAATGATTCCACATGATTTCATCTGATTTCATGATTACATCTGATTGCAAAACGATTACATTGGGATTTCGTAAGGATTTCATAATGATTTCGGAGACACTGTCCCACGATTACATTAAGTGGTTACCCCCTTGGCTTGAAGTATAATTGTACAATCAAACGAACTTACCTGTAAGTGAAGTTCGATCGTGATTATACGAAAAGCCTCGTTTGAAGAGATTACACCTCCCTCCCAAACAAGTTTTTTTGTTTTTTCTACCCATATCCCTCTTTATAAAAGCAATTTTAAGGCTACAAACTCTAAAGTATGAAACCGCGATGTCACGTGACGCGCGGGACGGCGTAGCAGGGGCGCCGCCACCGGCGCACTTTTTTCTCCTTCCACTCACTCTAAATGTGTGGTTAATTAGTATAAAGCAGTGCTCGGAATTAGTCTGAACATTTCAGCCGATTTCCGTGGTATACGCCTCCTTTCCTCTCCTTACCGCGCGCGCCGCAGCCGCTAGGGCCAGCGCCGCCGAGCGTTAGGAGCGGCACTATCTGATTAGGTTCTGTGAGTAGGTTCTTCTCCCTATTTATTAAAATTTAAAAAAATTTATTAAAATTTATTAAAAATAAATTTTTATTTTTAAATTTATTAAGTGGAAATATTTCAATAAATTTCTACGTCACCCATGAGGTACTAATACTGACACGTTTTTCAAAAAGTGGTTTCTATCTACATTAGTGCATCAATTGTTCATTCTCATAAAAGGCCAAGAAAATCTAATTAAGAAAATCTCTTTTATATATTTTTTTTTTTAAATTAAGAATTTATTTTTATCTTTAGTGGAATAGGTCTACGGGGGAAACCACTTTAAAAAAAACGCTTCAGCATTAGTATCTCATGGGTGACGTGGAAATCTATTGAAATATTTCCACTTAATAAATTTAAAAATAAAAAATTTATTTTTAATAAATTTTAATACATTTTTTTAAATTTTAATAAATAGGGAGAAGAACCCACTCATAATCAGATAGTGTCGCTCCTAACGCTCGGCGGCGCTGGCCCAAGCGGCTGCGGCGCGCGCGGTAAGGAGAGGAAAGGAGGCGTATACCACGGAAATCGGCTGAAATGTTCAGACTAATTCCGAGCACTGGTATAAAGAAAGGAAACTACATGTGTAATCTCTTCGAACGAGGCTTTTCGTATAATCACGATCGAACTTCACTTACAGATAAGTTTGTTTGATCGTACAATAAGTTGTACTAAATTTTTAAATTTTATTGAACTATTTTTATGCAAACTAATGCCAAGATGCTGCGTTATTTGAAATTTTTTATCGCATGATACCTAAAATAAATAATAAATTGACAAAAAAATAATAAAACGTAAAAAAAACTTACTTACAGTTTCACTGCAATATTTGCAGAATACACTGCCTTTATCTAAATAGAGTTCGGGGTAATCTTTTATCCACAGCGATACAAGTGAATTTGACTTTGGCATTATTGAAAATAAAATACGAGAAACAAAAACGATCAGTGCAATTAGTTAGCTTTAACTGGCTAGCTGTATCTTTTAGGCAGACCAAACACGGTCGAACATGTCAGGACACGTCCGGCGAACAGTTGAACTCGAGAGGGTCGAGCATGTCCGCCGAGCCAGCTGTCAACTATTTTCATCAACATGCTTGCCGAGTATGTTCGATCATGTATGGCCTGCTTTAGATTCACAGGTATTTCAGCGATTTATGTTAGTACTCGCACTGCACGAGTGGAATCATCCAACGACAGAAAGTATCGATCTTGATCGTACACATATATTCCAATAACATAATTGACAAAATGGAAATATGCAATTTTACAAGAAATATGCTCAAAAAGATACATATGTGCAAAATATGCAAAATAAAAGTAGGCTCTAACGCTTTGTTTTTACGTAATTTGTGTAGATATGCAAACCGTTTTGAATTCATATTAATAATATAAAATATTCATTTTCATATAATCCCAGCTTTAGTTATAATATATGTTATTAACGGGCCACCAAACTTTAGCACAATTTTTTAACATCTTTGAAAAGCGATACTCAGCCAAAAAATCATCGTATTGGGATGAAAAAAATCGCAAATTAAAGCTTGAACATTCCTTTTAACAGCCAAAAAAACCAAAATTGAGTTATGCAAAATGTTTTGAGGAATGTTCAAGCTTTAATTTACAATTTTTTTCATCCCAATACGATGATTTTTTGCTGAGTTATCGCTATTCAAAGATGTTAAAAAATTGTGCTAAAGTTTGGTGGCCCGTTTTTTTTTGCGGGTGAGTGTATATGTTATTAAATATAATGTTCAATTTTAACAGCTTTTATTAGACTGTACTTTAGGCAATATTATATTTTGCCATTTCTGTTATAAGACAATGTTTCTTTTCTACTGTAATAGAAATACATTTTCAATTTTGATATGTATTTTAAATACCAAGTTAAGCACATAAAATAAAACTAATTTTAAGTATTTAAAAGAAGCATATATTGAAACAGATTATTGCAAATCGCAAAATTAATGTTGTTTCTTTCATCAAGATTTTTTTACAAATGATAGACACAAGAAATTAAAAATATCATTATAATCTATGCTTTAGAAATAAAAAATGTGGCATATAGTATATCATATACATTTTTTATAAAAACAGTATACAAAATGGTGTTAATTTTTTACATAAATATTTTGATATGAATATAGATAATATGGAGCACAATATACATAATATGTATATACTTATATACAGGATGGGCCATTTTAATCTATGCACCTAAATTTCTCCGTAAATAAGCCAAATACAGAAAAATGGTTCAGACAAAAGTTGTTCAGGACAATGGGGGTCACCTATTTGTGCTAGTGACTTTGACCTTGAAGTCAATTTTCAAAGTCACTTGAAGGTCAGAGTTATTTTTTTAAATGGAAACCCCTATTTTTGACACCGGATTCGAAGAGAGCGGAAAATTTAACGTTAAAAATGATATTTTAAAGTTTGTTTGTGTGACCTTGAGAAGGACAATTCAAGGTTAAATATTCCACAAGCACTCGGAAGCTGTTACTTACATGTGCTAACCTTACTTTTAGCGCTATCCAGAAACAACGACGTGGGGTGTTTACGATAATTTAAGTTCGAGTTAGTTTCACTAGGACCGAAAAATGAGATAGACATAACCATCTAGAACCTTTATGATTCATGACAACTCGACGCTGTCTTGTATTGCTTGAGTTAAATTCATTGAATTTATTGAGTTTATTGAGCAAATTTTATTTTTATAGAAAAATGTCAACTGCAAATCAGTCTATGAAAGAAACAAATAATGTTGGTATGTTTGTTGGTATACCTCTTTAATAAATTAATAATAATATAATTAATATAATAATAATATAATATAATATAATAACATATAATATAACATAATAATATAATATAATAATAATATAAATATAATATAATTTTATAATAATAATATAATTAATAATAATAATAAATGACATTTTTCTATTACAATAAAATTTGCTCAATAAACTCAACAAATTCAATGAATTTAACTCAAGCAATACAAGACAGCGTCGAGTTGTCATAAATCATAAAGGTTCTAGATGGTTATATCTATCTTATTTTTCGGTCCTAGTGAAACTAACTCGAACTTGAATTATCATAAACACCCGTGGACGTAGTAAGTTCTGTTTCCTTTGGGGTGCTTTATTACCGTGAGTCCCCTTGCCTCTCACTATTGTATCAATCAATTGTATAATTGTTAACCACGAAGCAAATGTTCAAAGTTGCCTCCATCTGCTTCAAGGCACAAATTTAAACGCCTTTGGAAATTTTTCACTGTTCTTAGCAAAGTTTCTCTGGGAATTGCTGCGCAAACTCGACGAATACGGTCTTCCATGATGACTTCAAGGTCAAAGTTACTAGCACAAATAGGTGACCCCCATTGTCCTGAACAACTTTTGTCTGAACCATTTTTCTGTATTTGGCTTACTTACGGAGAAATTTGGGTGCATAGATTAAAATGCCCCACCCTGTATATATGTATATACAACATAAAACACATGACGTAATAAAAGTATTTTACAATAAAGAATAAGACAAGCCAGAGGCGATCTAACGTGTGCTGGCGATGTAGAAATAGAATAGCCAGAGGCGATCTAACGTGTGCTGGCGATGTAGAGTTAGAAAAGTCAGAGGCGGCCTACCGTGAGCTGACAATTTTTAATAAATACAATCAGAGACGATCTAACGTCAACTGACAGTTTAGAAAAAAAAGAGCCAAAGACAATTTATTCATAAGCTGACAAATTGTAAGAAATATTGTCAGAGGCGATCTATCGTCAGCTGACAATTTTTAATAAATACAATCAGAGGCGATCTAACGTCAACTGACAGTTTAGAAAAAACAGAGCCAAAGACGATTTATTCGTGAGCTGGCAAATTGTAAGAAATATTGTCAGAGGCGATCTATCGTGAGCTGACAATTTTTAATAAATACAATCAGAGGCGATCTAACGTCTACTGACAGTTTAGAAAAAAGAGAGCCAAAGACGATTTATTCGTGAGCTGGCAAATTGTAAGAAATATTGTCAGAGGCGATTTATCGTGAGCTTGCAGATTTTAAGAAATACGTATTTCTAAGTTTGTTATTTACTACAAGTGTGGTCTTTTAATGTTTTATCGGATAATTTATAAAGTTATTTCACCTTTTTTCTCGCAATTGAAATTCTATTGTATGGCTATATGATGTACATACGAGACGAAATAGACTTATACAAGGTGTCTAATAGATATAAATTAGATATGATAAAATATTTTATTTAAAAAATGTATATATAATACTATATATCTAATTGGAAAAAAATATTATATGCTTTCTCTATTTTTATTCTTATGTAATTAATACAAAATAAATAAATAAGTTAGTTAATTATTCAATACATACATATACATATTGAATATAGTTATCTTTATTTTATATTTTATATAATGACCGAAATGATATATACTCTCATTATTTTAGTCATTATCATATAAAATACAAAATAGAGATAACTATTTATTCAATATATGTGTATATGTATATATTAATTAATTGATTAATTAGCTATTTTGTATTTACTACATAAGGATAAAAATAAGAAAAATATATGACATTTTTCTTCAGTGATATATATAGTATTATATGTATATTTTTAATTTATTATTTTGTGATATTTAATTCATATTTATTTGACATCATGTATACGCCTATGTCTTCTCGGACATTATATTGCAGCCTTGCGACGAAATTTCAGTCGAGGAAACAAGCGCAAACATCGTTTGTTTACAAACTATCCGATCACACGTACACAGACCACACGTCAGTGTAGTGAGTTACCACTACAAACAAATGCGTACACACGGACCTACGCGGCATAGGTCCGTAGGCTACGCCGATAATGTCATTTCATTTTTAGTACCATCGAAATGATGGAACTTTCGCGTCGGAGTTCGGCTTCCACTCCAGCATCCTCTTAAACCTATCTTTAATTGAGAAATTGAAGAATCAAAGAAGGTTTAAAATTTCGACTCGGAGATAGTACATATTATACATTTGTACATATAGATGTACAAATTTATATTCAATTAAATTGCAGTAGCATTAAAAAACATTATTAAATGCAGTATTTAAGGAATACAAATAAGAAATATTGTCAAGAAACTTATCTATTTTACGAAAAAAATGCTTCTTATCTATCAAAATGAGATAGATAGCTACAAAGTGCGTAAAAGTCTTAAAATGATATCTTTAATTGATGGCGCTATCCTGTATTTGCCTATTTGCATTTTTATTCTTATCGATGTGTTATGCTCATTGCTCGTGAAGTAAATTGATTTAAAGGTCAACTGAAAACGTATTCATCTCAATGTATCGTCATCTCAATATCATCGTTTAAGATATCAAAATAAAACTATGTTGTAATCACATGTTGTGTTCTAAATTTAATTTTTATCGCATATTTCTTTATCTAACTGCAGGTAAGAAATCTGTAGAACGATTTGAGGTTTCTTCTTTTTAATCTTATGCTAATTTTATTTCTTGATTTATTACAAAGGCAAACTATAAAAGAAATAATTGCTGCTTCTATACGAATGATATTATTTGCTTTTTAGCAACCGGAAATTATTCAAGTTTTAAAACCAAACATTTCACAAAACCAAAAATATAGTTAAATTGGAATACCATTTTATTCCTTTCCTTCTTCTATGCGATGGCATATGAATTGAATATATTTTTTGGCTTTTTTGTCAACATTTTATTAATAAATACCAAAGTGGCAAATATCATGTTATTACAAAAATAGTCTTGAATAAGATTTATACAAAATATAATATTTCTTTAATAATTAAGTGTTTATATTGCGAATAGAAATATCTCTCTTTGAAATTACTAACAGCTCGTCTGTAAAATAGAATTTTATTTTTATTTATTTGGATATAGAAGAAAAAATATACATTTATTGCTTTTTTAACAATGTTAACTTTTTTACAAATGTTATGTAACGAAATGTACACATATGTTGTTTTGTCATTTTATATTCGTGTATGTGTATGTATATGGGATTAAGATATTTGTAAATAAAGTTATACAATCCATCAATTCTTCAACATACTCTTGTATGATATTTAGTTACAAAGTTATGCTTTTTCGTATCATATATATATCTACAAACTTACATGCAATTAAATTGAAGTAGTATTGAAAAACAGAATTAAAAGTTGTATTTAAGAAATAAAAATGAAAAGAATGTGTAAATGGAAGAAAATTAAGAAAAAATTTTTGCAGTAAAAATTTTTTTTTATTCATACTTTTATTTTTTATTTATTTAATAAAATTAATAAAAGTATTAATAAAAATATTTATAAGTATTGATAAAAACTTTTATTAATATTATTAATTTTATTTATTAATATTATTTATTTTTATTAATACATTATTCTGGCAAATTATCAAAGTATTTTTATAATGATATGATATCTTATCTTGAATTGTAAGATTAAAATAACAATTTTTTAGAATATATTAAGGTTTCATGGCGTCATCCTATTTCATATTTGGCATATAAAATAAATATAACTATAGAAAATTGATATTTTTGTTTCAAGTATATTTGAAATATTCAAAATAAATAAATATAATATTATGCCTTATTTTTTCGCAAACATAAAGAATATACATATATCGGCTGCAAAATAAGTTTTTTGCAACTCTTTATTCTTTATTTTTTTATGTTAAAAATTTACGTAAAAAGACTGAATTTAAACATTCAAATGTAAAGAAGCTTTTTCGTTTTACGCAGAAAAAAAAGATAGTTATAGTTTGTTGAGGTATTTTTTACGAAGAAAGAAGTATTAATTTAATAATGGCTTGTAAATATTGATAATTGCGACAAAAACTAATAAAATTTTTATTGAATCTACTGCTTTACGTGATAATTCTGATAATTGCGACATAAAAAACTGAACTAATTATATTTAAAAAACCACTTATTGCCTTGCATGGTATGCTATTATCATATACTCTACTAGTATTGTACATATGCATTATGTCCGCAAATGTATTTCATATAATAAATTTAAAAATAAACCATACGTAATAGTTTTTTTATCTTATTTTGAAATCATTAATAAATTGAAACATTCAACAGTAATTCGATTGAGTATCACATAGAATGCTATATTCAACGTTGTATCTAAAATCTTTTTTATTTAGATTACACATTTTATGTAAAAAATATGCATACAAAATATGTGTATGTGTATTAAAATATATTTTTATAAATGTGTTTTATAAATTTTTATGAATGTTTATCTAAATTTTATGTCCGTTCGATAAACATTATGTAACCGCCGATTTCCTCGTCTGCAATTTTAACCAGAACCCATTTTCTGGCATCACGACAAACGACTTCTTATTCAATACCATAGGATTCGTGGTTTTAATGTCGGGTTCAACATCGCAATGCCATAAAAGATAAAACAGCATAATTTTTGCTTCCATTAGGGCGAATCTGTTACCTATGCAAATTCTGGGCCCAATACCGAATGGCATGTAAACTGAATTATCTACTTCGTCATTCAGGAATCTGTCTGGATCGAATTTTTCCGGCTGTGAAAAATATTTAGAATCACGATGTAGAGCAAAAACTGGAACCCAGATACTATCTCCAGGCTTAAGTATGACCGGTTCACTATCTGGCGTCGCCGACGGTAATTCGAACTCTTTAACGCACAATCTATCGAGAAAAAATCCTGGAGGATAAACTCTTAGAGTTTCGTTTATAACTGCGTCCAAGTATTTCATGTTATTGATTGCCTCGTATGTAGGTTTGCCGTTGGTCATCTTGAGGACATCGTCGATCTCCTCTCTCAACTTGCTCTGTATATCAGGATTGACAGCGACCTCGTGTGCCGCAAAAGACATAATCGTCGACACGGTATCAAATCCGCCCAGAAAAAAGACGAATGCTTGTGCAGTCATCTCGTCGATGTCGAATGTGGGGCCATGATTTTTGTCTCTAGTATCCATCATTAGTTGAATCATATCTGGTCGAAAAATCCGCTGCTCGTCCCTTGTTTTTACTGTGCTACTGACAATATCCTTGAAGAATTTTTCCACTTTTAAACCGAACATTCTTAGATTGATAAACTGTGAAATTTTCGGAAAGCTTCTATTCATAAGAAATACAAAAGACATCCATGTGCCAAAGTTTAGAGTTTTGCCTAGCAGAAAGAATTCGTTCCTTGGATGCTTGAACGAGTCCACGCTAATACCAAAAGCGCATGTGGCAATGACATCGTTTGCATATTTGCTCAGTACATCCTTCATATTATAAGTCTTGCCAGTACTCCCGGATTCGGTGATTAGAAAATTAGCGAAGTTCTCAGCGCACTGGCACATTAATCCAAACATCATTTTCATTTTGCTGGACGTAAAGCTAGGACTGAGGAGCTTTCGCATTTCGCGCCAATGATCGCCACGCAAACCAAACAGGTTTTTGCTTGCTATTGGTTCAATTTTTTCGTTTGTCAAATTAAGATGGTCGCAAAAATTATCAAAGTTTTTGATAGTAATTGTATTGATTAAATCCGGATCGCGGATCACATAGATAGGCCTCATAAATTCGTAAAATCCAAAGTACTTTGCGTCAGGGAACAGATTGTATATGTTGCGTAAATTATCCATCAAGGATGCGTGTCCAAAAACGTAAGATACCATATTGCCCAGCAACGGAATCGGTCGTATGTGTGGAATCTTCAGCCGCTCAAAATGAGATAACTTGCTCAGAATGAAATAGTAAAAGCAGACACCTGCCGTGAGGATAGTTAAGAGCAAAGTAGAAGTTTCCATTGCGATAATGATAACTGGTTTAATTATGTATGAAAAAAATGTTTCTGTGTTTGTTGCGTCTTTTTATCACAGTCGACGAAATATATATATAATTCTCACAATCTATTGTTTATTTAAATAATTTTTATATTTACATCAAAACTTCACAAAAACGTACTTATTTATTATTTATTATTATTCATCATTACTTATTTATTTATTAATTTTATTAATTATTGTTGAAACTTTAAAACAATTTTTACGACCAACGTTTCTAAGAAACGAATATCTTTGACTTTGACAATGAACATGCACTATGCGTACTGCGCTATAACTGAATGCTTTTCATCTATCAAGACGAGATATATACATAGCTACAAAGTGTACAAGCGTAAAAGTCATAAGGTTATATATTTGATTGATGGCTATCTTGTAACCTATTATGTATTTTGCATTTTTATTTTTATCAGTGTATCATGTTCATTGCTCGTAAAGTTGATTTAAAGGTCAACTGCAAACGTATTCATCTCAATATATCGTCATTTCACAATCAGTATCATCATTTAAGATATTAAAATGAAACAATGTTGTAACCATATGTTGTGTTTTAAATTCAATTTTTATCGCATATTTCTGTTTACTAGCTTCAGTTTCTAGATAAGAAATATGTAAAATAATTTGATGTTTTTTCTTCTCTTTATTTTATGTTAATTTCATTTTTCGATTTATTACAAAAGTAAATTATAAAGGAAATAATTGTAGTGCTATACAAATAATAATATTATATGTTTTTTAGCAACTAAAAAATTACTGAAAGATACATATTAAATTTTTAAGCTTTTAATGCAAAACCAAAAATGTAGTTAAATTGGAATAGCGTTCGTTTTTCTATGCGATGGTATGTTAATTAAATATATTTTTTGGTTTTTTATTTATGCCAATATTTTATTAATAAATATAAAGGTGGCAAATATCATGTTATTACAAAAATAGTTAGTACAAGATTTAGACAAAATATAATATTTCTTTAATAATTAAGTGTTTACGTAGCGATCAGACATATCTCTCTCTTTGAAATTTACTAATGGCTCGAATGCAAAATAAAATTTTATTTTTATTTATTTGGATGATAAAATATACACTTATATATTCCTTTTTTAACGTATGAATATTATATAACAAAATGTACACTTATCCTGTTTTGTCATTTTATATTTGTGCATGTGTATGTATTAGATTAAGATACTTGTACATAAAGTTGTCAATCCATCAATTCTTCAATATGCATTCTTCTATTCAGTTACAAAGTATGCTTTTTTTTTATTATGTATACATGTACAAACTTTCATTCAGTTAAATTGTAGTAGCATTGAAAAACATTATTAAATGCAGTATTTAAGAAATACAAATAAGAATAAGTAAACGTAAAGTAATATAAATTTTTTCAGTAAATAATGTTTTTTTTTATTAATACATTTATCTGGCAAACTATCAAAGTATCGTTATGATGATATCTTATATTAAGTCGTAAGATTAAAATAATTTTGTTTTTAATATTTTAAGATTTTATGGCGCCATTCTCTTTTATATTTGGCATATAACTGTAGAAAATTGATATTTATATTTCAAATATTTGAAATATTGAAAATAAGAAAATATAATATTGCGACTTATTTTATTTTTTTCGTAAAAATAAAGAATATATGTCAGCTGGAAAATAATTTTTTGTAACTTTTTACTCTTGACTTTTTTATGTTATTTACATAATTAAATATTCACATCAAATATTGAATTTAAACATTCGAATGTAAAAAAGCTCTTTTGTTTTACATCAAAAAATTTTAAAAAATAGTCACAGTTCTTGAGGCACTTTTTGTAAACAAAAATCATTGATTTAATAATAGCTTGCAAATATTGATAATTACGGCCCACACTCACAAAATTTTTATTGAATCTACAGCGTTACGTGGCATTTTTAATATACATATATATATATATATATATATATATTCAAAATCCATCTTTTTGTCATTTAAGCAAGTAATAATTGTAAAATTTATTGAAAATATAATTTTCAAACTTGAAGTAAGCATTATTAGTTACAAATGTTTTTAAATTTTTATGTCCATTTGCAAAACATTATGCAACAGTAACCGTCGATTTCCTCCCTCGCAATTTCAATCAGAAACCACCTTTAGCTCATACAACAAACATCTTATTGTTCAACACAATAGGATTTCTAGTTTTAAGTTCGAGATCGTAATGTCATAACAGGTATAATAGCATAATGTTTTCTTCCATTAAGGCAAATCTGTTACCTATGTCAGTGCTCGGCTCGAATTACTTCAGCTTTTCAGCCGATTCTCGCGGCACACGCCTCCTTTCCTTACCGCGCGAGCCACAGTCGCTAAGGCCAGCGCCGCCGAGCGTTAAAACCGGCGCTATCCGATTAATGTTAAAAAAATTTATTAAAAATACTTTTTTCCTCAATAGCAATAGTACCTCATAAGTGACGTGAAAATCTATTCAAATATTTCCACATAATAAATTAAAAAATAAAAAAATTTTTTTTAATTTTTAATGATCAAGGAAGAAGAATCAAACATTAATCGGATAGCACCGCTCCTAATGTTCGGCGACGCTGGCCCTAACGATTACGGTGCGCGCACGTGTGTGAAGTTAGCCCAGTACTTTTCGAATTTTATATTTTTCTTAATTGTGCTATGTTTGTGCCGGTTTGTGCCGTAAACGAAAATCGACTACAACCTATGGTTCTCTTTGAAAACAAAGAAAAGTTTTTTTATGCACAAACAAATTGGGTCCAGTACGACTGAAAAACGGATTTTATCAATTATTCTCGTTGCTAGACTAGCACAACTCAGCACAAGCATTGGAATTGTCAAAATAATAAATGTCAAAAATGGCTGTATAAACAATTATCCACCGATTCTGCAAAAAGCTATTTAGACCATTTTGTCATTAGGAAAAGTTGTTGTGCTAGGCCAGTACAACAACTTTTCCCAACGAGAATAATTGATAAAATCAGTTTTTCAGTCGTACTGGACCCAATTTGCTTGTGCATAAAAAAACTTTTCTCCGTTTTGAAAGAGAACCATAGGTTGTAGTCGATTTTCGTTTACGGCACAAATCGGCACAAACATAGGACAATTCGGCACAATTAAGAAAAATATGAAATTCGAAAAGTGCTGGGCTAATAAAAATTTGATTTTTTCTTCAACGGTGTGATTTGAGTTATCGATTTCGCGTTTATGGCACAAACCGGCACAAACATAGCACAATTCGGCACAATTAAAAAAAATATAAAATTTGAAAAGTACTGGGCTAACTTCACACACGTTATAAAATATTTGTTTTTTCAATATTATTTCTTTCAAGAATATTAAACGATGACGTTGCTAAAATAAAATTTTCATGCAGTCAATTAATCTTTAAGATAACTTACTTCACAAATAACAAGTCCAATACATTGATAATAAAAATAACGCAAATCATGTAATTGCCGAGGATTACACAATTGTTTGAAAATATAACCTTATGATTCATATCATCCTTGACGCAACTTGACGCAATTAAATTTCATTTTATCAGACAAGAAACACTCAACGATACTACCTCGTACATAACACACATATGCGTTTCATTGGTTGATAATTTATCTAATCGATAAGATATCAATCTCTTGTGAATAATCAGCCGTAAAAATCGCGTGTGATTTAAATAGAAGTGCTAACGGCAATTTATAAAATCAGTAGACTAGCAGTTTTTAGTGGACTACACGTTTTTACGTAGTGATAATATAGATTTAATAAGAAATAGTAAAAATTATTTTTTTGGCCAAAATTGTGACAAAAACCAACAACAATCAACAACATTCTCATATAATTGATCTGAAAATCATTATCGCAATGGAATTTTCTACTTTGTTACTCATTATCCTCACTGCAGGTATTTTTTTATATTATTTCGTTCTAAGCAAGTTATCTCACTTCGAGCGATTGAAGATTCCACATGTGCGACCAGTTCCGTATCTGGGCAACCTGGCACCTTTCATTTTCCGACGTGTGTCCTTGATGGATAACTTACGCGACATATACAATCTTTTTCCTGATGCAAAGTATTTCGGTTTCTACGAATTTATGAGACCAGTCTACGTAATACGCGATCCGGACATGATCAACACAATCGCTATTAAGAACTTCGACAATTTTTGCGACCATAATAATTTTGTGAATGAGGAGATTGAACCGATGGCCAGCAGGAATTTGTTTGGTTTGCGAGGCGATCATTGGCGCGAGATGCGGAAACTCCTCAGTCCCAGCTTCACGGCCAGCAAAATGAAAATGATGTTTGAATTAATTTGCCAATGCGCTGAAAATTTTACTAATTTTTTGGTCATTGAGTCTGGAAACACTGGCAAAACGTACGAAATGAAGGACATAGTAAGCAGATATGCTAATGACGTGATTGCCACATGCGCTTTTGGTATCAGTGTGGACTCATTCAAGCACCCAAAGAACGAATTTTTTCTACTTGGTAAAACCCTGAACGTCGGCGGCTGGCAGTCATTTATATTTTTCATGCACAGAAATTTCCCGAAAGTTGCAAAATTTTTCGGACTCAGAATGTTTAGTACGAGGATAGACAATTTTTTCAAAGAAGTCGTCACCAGCACCGTGAAGGCCAGAGACGAGCAAGGAATTATTCGACCAGATATGATCCAGCTAATGATGGAAACTAGAGACAAAAATCATGGACCAGTGTTCGATATTAACGAGATGACCGCTCAGGCGTTCACTTTTTTCTTAGGTGGATTCGATTCCGTGGCAACGGTTATGTGCTTTGCGGCGCACGAGATCGCTGTTAATCGAGACGTACAAAATAAATTGAGAAAAGAGGTCGACGATGTACTCAAAGAGACTAATGGCAAGCCCACTTATGAAGCCATTAACGGTATGAAGTATATGGATGCTGTGGTGAACGAAGTTCTAAGACTTTATCCGCTGTCGGCTTTCCTTGATAGATTATGCGTCAAAGAATTCGAATTGCCACCAGCTACTTCAGACGGCGAACCGGTCACGGTCAAACCTGGAGATAGCATTTGGTTTCCGAGTTACGCTATACAGCGTGATTCTAAGTACTATTCGCAATCAGAGAAATTCGATCCGGACAGATTTCTAAACAGCGAAATGGACAACTCGGTGTATATTCCGTTCGGTATCGGTCCAAGGATTTGTATAGGTAATAGATTCGCCCTAATGGAAATAAAAATTATGCTGTTGTATCTACTACGGCGTTGCGATGTTGAAGCTGATGTTAAGACCAAAAATCCCATGGTATTGAACAAAAAAACGTTTATTATGAATGCTGAAGATGGATTCTGGTTAAAAGTGCGAACAAGAAAATCTGCGGCTTCATTTGCAAAATAATTATTGAATAAACATGGAATTTAGAACATTTATAATGTATAAAATTCACTTAAAGCATTAGCATTCTATTCAAAATGATTCTTATAAATTAATTATTAGAATGTCAAAAAAAAGTACGAAAATATATAAAAGAAAAATATCTCGAATAGCAATAGGTAAAAATGTGCTCAGTTTCTCTCTCGCGACTATATCAAAACTTTCATAATTTTTGTCTGAAACAAAACAAGGCGATCGTACTTTTCATTACTATTAAAACAGTTGAATTACTTTTTTTGAGAATTTCGCAGAAAAAATTTCTATATTAGTAAAAGTTACGAACAATAATTTTACATTGAATATGTATATCGTATTATCCAAAAAAAAGTAGGATCCTAAAATATATTCCTTTGTCATTAAAACTTATGAATGTTTTTGCATAGTGCAATAATTACAATATTATTCGCTTTGATACATATAATGCTTTTCATGTCAAATTTTTATTTTTATACACATAAAATATAAATAAATGTTGAATGTCTGTAATAAATGTTAATTTGTTTTTTCTTATTCCTATTATATTTAATTTTTTATATAACAAAATAAATAATATTTGACATGAAATATAATTAATATTGCATGTTTCAGTCTGTTTATCATTTGGAAATAAAATAAAAAACTATTACATGCAGCTTATTATTAAATTCATTGTAGATTTGCAAATTTTATCCATATGCAGTATTTCTACAGCATCGTTACATTTGTAACCGTTACTTAAAAATTAAATTAAGAAAATTGTTTTAAAAAGAATGAGAAAAGCAAATTATAATAATATTTGAAGAAAAATCGAGAGAAAGAATTTTATTTAAAAAAGAAACACATGTAATATTATATAACATACATGTGTAATTTAAAAAGAGATGGTTCTTTGAGAAAAGAAATGACAGAAAACAAATATTGCGCAATTAACATACTCTACATTTTTCACATATCCTTTTCCGAATGAATTTCTCATTTTACCAATAAGAGTCACATTTCCGGAAATATTGAATGGAGGATGAATATACTTCAACAGATGTGGATTTTATGGCTTCTGCGACAAAAGATATTGAAAGAAGATCGAAGAAAAGAGCATATAGTACTTCACCGCGCCGCGAGTGAAATCTTTCTCTTTTTTATTTATAGTATTCAAAACAAAATCTCCGTGCATTGCTTTTCTTTCATGCTTTGTGTATATTCAATCTTAAATACCGGACATACCTTGAAACACTTTAGTATCCTCTTTGTGTGGCAATATTAATCTTTGAAATCAAACCTTAGATATGTCATTTAACCCTTAAATTTTAGAATTTTAAAAACATTTTTCATAATATTAATATTATTTAAGTTAAAAAAAATTGAAAATTTTACGGCACAAACCGGCACAAACATAGCACAATTCGGCACAATTAAGAAAAATATAAAATTTGAAAAGTGCTGGACTACTAAAAATTTAATTTTTTTTTTCAACAGTGTGGTTTGAGTTATCGATTTCGCGTTTACGGCACAAACGTAGCACAATTCGGCACAATTAAAAAAAATATAAAATTCAAAAAGTGTTGGGCTAACTTCACACACATTGTGGGCTGGCAATTTTTTATAACTAGAACAACACAAGCGCGCGCTATTCAGCTTCGCATATAATAAAAAAAAAATACAATTTTATCTTAGATCAAAATATCCTAAAAATATTATTGTACAAAAATCGTAACGTTTAATTCTATCAACATTTAAAAACACTGTTATTTTACAATTGTTGATTGTATATTGAATAATTTTAATCAAATATTATATTTTTGTTATATATATATACAAAAAGTTACATTAAATTAAAGTTTAAAAAATATTCAGTAACATCAGAATCGTCAAAATTTTTAAATATTTTTTTTTCTTTTATTTATACTACACAATATGTGCAATACAGTTTTAAAAAATTAATTAACTATAACATACATCTTTAAATACAGCTCTCAGTTTAATATATATTTTTATTTCACATATATATTTCTTTATATACATAATTTTTAACGTGTCTATTATCTCGTTGATTACCAAGAAAAACTTTTAATGCTTGCCAAGAACGAACTCTTGAGAAAGCAACATATAATTGCCCATGATTAAAAACATCTTTGCGAAGATCTATTCCTACTCTGTCAAACGTTTGCCCTTGTGATTTATTAATTGTCATAGCAAATGCTAATTTTACTGGAAACTGTCTTCTTGAAAAAGTAAAAGGATATACATTTTTGTAATATAATGTTATACGATTTAAAAAAACGATATCTCCTGTCTTATCACCCGTTAAGATTTTACATTTCAATAAATGATCTGTAAGTTCTATAATTATTAATTTAGTACCATTACAAAGACCTTCATTGATACTAAGATTTCTAATCAACATAATAATGCAATTTGGCTTTAAACGTAATTCATAAGGAGGAAGACATGATGGGGATAAACTGTTTAAATATTCTGGTAACAAAGCTTCACCAATATCACCATTATCATCACAATTCATAGTACTATCAACACTTGTATACATTCGTTCATTAGTTATATTTAATAATTCAACAACTTTTTTATTAATTTTATCTACGTCAGTATTTCTTGCAGAAAGTATAGCACATTTAGCCATTTTGGTAAATTCCTTTTTTCGTATTAAATCGCCATATATATCTTCTACAATATCAGCATTAATAGGTGCTATACAACATTCAGAAATTTGTATGTTATCATTAGAATCATTCAATATGCCATCTCTTATATCTAAAAGAAATTTTGCAAATTCAATTTCTTCTGGAAGAACTCTCATATTTTGTGTTAAAGAATAATTTACAAAATGTTTCCAAATAGCACTAAATTTAATAGAGAGATTCACAAGTTCATTTCGAGTACCATGTACTTTTATAGGCAGAAGTTGTCTAAAATCACCACCTAATAAAACAATTTTTCCACCGAAAGGTAAATCATTGTTCATAATATCACGCAATGTTCGATCCATAATTTCTAAAGCATATCGTGGTGACATTGGTGCTTCATCCCAGATAAAAATATCTGTATTTTTCAAATATTGAGCTTCCTTTGATTGGATTTTAATAGCAGATGTTGAATTAGCAAATAATGGAACCGGCAATCCAAATGTCTTATGAACTGTTTTTCCAGCAGGTAATAATGTCGCTGCAATATCCGTAAAAGCCATTGCACACACGTGTTTGTTTCTAATTTTTGCTAAATGATAAATAGTTGTATATATAAATGTTTTACCTGATCCACCTGGACCATCAACATAAAAAAATAATAGTTATTATTATAAATATTGTTATCTAATTTATTTAACACAAGATCAACTATTTCTTTTTGTCTATTATTTAATTGTTTATATTGTTTGGTACCTATTTCCATAGCTTGTTCAAATATCACATAATCATTCTCTTCATCTAACAACTCAGTTTCTAATAATTGCTCCATTTGTACGTCTGCCTAGCTGGCCTTTCCACTTGACCAAAATTTTATGAAAAAATTATATAATAATGCGCTATTTATGCGCTTTCCAAATCCACAAGAAAAAAATTTTGCGCTTATTTCGTTTAGCCAAGAAAAAATTTTTTTATGTGGGGGGCTGAGTAGGCTGCCAGTGAGCCCCCCCCACGGATTAATAACAACCTATTCCAAAAATAAATTGTACATGATTTATGCGCTATTTATGCGCTTTTATATTAGAGTAATTTTGATTTTTGCGCTGCAGCCCTTAAGGGACTTCCCTCTTGGAGCAAACAGTAATATTTGCTTCCAAGTGCTTTAAAATTAAAAAATAATTATTTAATAATTATTTAACTAAGGAAAATATATCTTTGACTTATGCGCTATTATTTCCAAGTAATATCGACTTTTGCCCTGCAATCCTTAAGGGACTTCTATCTTGACGACAGAGGCGATCCCCATAAAATGTCTCTAAAGTCAAAAGGATCGTTATAACAATTATGTACGATTAATCTGCGATTTATGCGCTTTTACAACAACGCAGTTTCGATTTTTGCGCTGCAATCCTTAAAGGACTTCTCTTTTGACATCAGAGACGTAATCGTCATAAAATGTCTCTAAAATGAAAAGGATCGTTAGAACAATTATGTGCGATTAATCTACGATTTATGCGCTTTTATAGCCAATCAGTTTCGATTTTTGCGCTTCAACTCATAAACAACTTTATTTTTAAGATATACGGAGACATCCTCGCCTAATTAATCCAAAATTATAGAATTTGATAAATTAAATATATACAATATATTTGATAATCTTTTATTATGAGAAAATGATACATTATTTATATTCTATTGAATTTTGATAAGCATTCTGTAACAATCTTTTACATTCTTTAACATTTTTAGAACAGTTTTTATGTTTAATAATAAAAAAAAGTAATATATTGTATTTATAAAAATATTTATACTTCTTCTGTTACAGTATTCTATATTTATATATGTGTACGCGCCGCTTAGGAGTTATAACTTTAGTTTGCATTTTATATCGCGAATGATTATTATGTGTTACGGGTTCTTCATTTGTGGCGTTGTAAGAGTTTGATTAACGCGCCGTGGCGATAGGCGTTTGTTTATTATAGTTACAAAAAGTGACCGCACCGAGCGGGAGTGTGTAAGAGAAGCTCGCGAGTCGAGCACATCTCCAGTGTGTGTCTTTTTATAAAAGCATTTTTAAGAATAAAAGTTTATTCAGGTAATCGGGTGGATTCTTAAGCATAATCCCGACCCAACAAATGGTCCTTCGAGCCGGATGTGTAGAAGACACAAAAAAGACAACGTACGCACCACATCAAGAAAAAGTACATCGTGGCGTGCGTTTAGCAGAGAGAATTGATTGCGTGCATTCAATAGCATGGTTAAAAAATTCAGGAAGGTATCGGCGCAATAAGTAACAATTTAATCACGATTAAATCACAAAAGGATTGTATAAGAGCAAATTTACTAATTCAAGAGCAAAAGTACGTAAGTATAGATTTGGTTTTCGCAGTAAGGTTATACAAGGCGATACATCGCATACAAGCACAAAAATGGAGGTAAATATTGCATCTCTAAAACGAACTCGCGCGGGTGTTAAATCGAAATTAACAAGATTCCGACAATTTCTGGATGCATACAATCCGAATGCAGAAAATTTAATAGAATTGAAAACGCGATTAGAACGAGCGGAGGATTTATTAACAGAATTCAATAATTGTCAGGATCAAATTCGCAATTTAGACATTAATAACGGTCTTGATGGGGAATTAAACGCGGAAAATGAAGTTTTCGAGCCTCTATATTTTCGAGCGATTGCAAGGGCACGAAGCTTGGTGCCGAACAATCCACAAAATAATCCTGCAATTCCGGTACAGCCAAATAATGAAATCGTACATCATAACATAAAAATACCAACAATAGCATTGCCGCACTTTGATGGAAGCTATGAAAAGTGGAGTCATTTTTTCGATTTGTTTAAGGCTTTAGTTGATTCAGATTCATCGTTGTCGGATGTACAAAAGTTTTATTATTTGCAATCAGTACTCAAGGATAAGGCAGCTCAAGTAATTCATTCACTCGAAGTTACAGGTGAAAATTACAGAATAGCATTGGAGCTCTTGAAGAGTCGATTTGAAAACAAGCGTCTTACTACGAGGCATTACGTCCGTGCGCTGTTTGAGTTACCTCAAATCCATAAGGAGTCAGCTGGCGCTCTGCGCACCCTATCGGATGAGCTGTGCAAAAACTTGAGAGCGCTAAAAAATCTGGGAGAACCTGTAGAATCCTGGGACACATTGCTTATTGAAATGGTCGTCAACAAATTAGATTCATTTACAAAGCGAGAATGGGAACAAAAGGTTATTGCGGACAACCTATCTACAATGGAACAATTAAAAGGCTTTCTGGCGAATAGATGTCAAATTCTCGAGGCAGTTCAACAGAGAAAGGACAATAACGCTAAGAGTTAAGCAAATTCAAGTATAAAACAAAAATCGGAGCATCTCACTTCTCATTTAAGCGTTCAGAACAAGGGTAATTGTCCGATGTGTCAAGAAGATCATAGAATATATCAGTGTCAAAAAATACGCGATCTTTCAGTGCAAGCGCGAATAACTGAAGTCAAGCGTCTGAATCTGTGTTTGAATTGCCTCGGGAAAGGACACACTGTAAAGAGTTGTAAAGCGGGAAATTGTAAGCGATGTAGCGGAAAACATAATTCATTATTACATATTGAAGAACTTTCAGACATCTCATCAAAAGCGGATGCATCTCGACCAAATCATAGCCGTAAAGACGGTAAAGCAAAGGAGGAAACCTCTTCATTAAGCGAACCACAACTGGTACAAGCGATCACAACATATAGCGTAAAGCAACCAGCGCAGGTATTGTTGTCGACAGCAATCGTGTATATAGATGACAACGTAGGTAATAAGATTGAAGCGCGTGCACTTTTAGACAATGGCTCACAGTCAAACTTTATTTCAAGTTCATTATGCGACAGATTAAAGTTACCGAAAAGAAAATTTAATCAATCAGTAGGAGCAATAGCTCAAGCGGTAACACGAATATCCGCTGCGACAACAGCCACTATACGGTCAAGATTTAATGCATTTTCGATTACGTTGTCATTTTCTATGCTCGATGAAATCACTAACAATATTCCTCTTATGCCGTTCGACGCGCAATCCGTAAAGATTCCAAAGCATGTTATTCTAGCTGATCCGTCGTACTGTATTCCTCAAAAGATAGATTTATTGTTAGGCGCGGGGGTATTCTGGGAATTACTTTGCGCAGAACAGATTAGAAATGGGAAAAATCAACCGATCATACAAAAGACCAAGTTAGGGTGGATAATAGGTGGTCCTTACGCCGTTAAACCGCGACAAACGACCATACAAGAATTCTGCGGATTTTCCGACGCTAATTATCTGCAAAACCAGCTGCAACGTTTTTGGAAGATTGACGAGGTACCAACGAGTCAAGTTCAATCACAAGAGGAATTAGCATGCGAAAAACATTTTCAGCAAACACATCGAAGACTGTTTTCCGGAAGATTTCAAGTTCGACTTCCATTGCGCGAAAATCCAGATCAGTTAGGAGAGTCATATGATATCGCTTTCAAACGCCTACGATTCATTGAACGCAAATTCATTAAAGATCCGCTCATTAAAGAGAGATATACAACTTTCATAAAGGATTATGAAAGCTTAAACCACATGGGTAGAGGGGAAATGAATGAAAAGGGCATACCAGCAAATTATCTACCTCATCACGCAGTCCTAAAAGAAGAGAGTGCAACGACAAAACAGGGTTATCTTCGATGCTTCAAGTCATACGACATCAGGCAAATCTTTAAATGACATTTTGATGGTTGGCCCAGTTATTCAAGATGAATTAATAGACATCGTAGCACGCTTCCGACAACATGCATATGTAATGACAGCGGACATTACAAAAATGTACCGCCAAATATCAGTTGACGAAAGAGGTAGAGACCTCCAAAGAATTTTATGGAGAACAGATATTCATGCGACTCCCACAATCTACAGATTAAACACCTTGACGTATGGAACGGGACCTGCGTCATTTCTAGCAACGAGATGTTTGTTACAATTGGCAATAGAAAATGCCACGAAATTCCCAGAAGCCAGTAAGATTATCAAGCGAGACTTTTACGTAGACGACCTCATAACTGGAGGATCTTCGGTCATGGAGCTTCTGCAAAGAAAGAACGAAATAACAGAGATTTTGCAATCAGCCCTATTCCCTTTGAGAAAGTGGAAATCAAACTCACGCGAAATAGTCGAAGGCGAGAACTACGATCGATCGACTACTTATGCGATAGGCGAAGAAACCAAAATTCTTGGATTACGATGGAGCGCAGATAACGATCAGCTAGTTTACAAAATCCTTTTAACAGGACAGGAGCAAAGACCCACGAAACGGACTATTCTGTCATTCGTGGCACAATTATTTGATCCTCTGGGTTTCATAGGACCGACAACGATCAAGGCAAAAATTATCATCCAACAGTTGTGGCAATTAAAAGTGAGATGGGACGAAGGACTCCCCATGGATCTTCACACGAAGTGGATGAAGTATAAACAGAACTTTGCACGAATAAATGAGATCAAGATACCTCGGCATGTATTATGCAATAATCCGATACGTATCGAGTTACATGGATTTTGCGATGCTTCCATGTCAGCATATGGAGCCTGCATATATTTAAAATCAACGGAACCTTCAGGTGCCACCAGCGTGCAATTGTTGTGCGCGAAGTCACGAGTCGCCCCGTTAAAAGCTATCACGTTGCCTCGTTTGGAATTATGTGGCGCTCTACTACTGTCACAATTATATAAAAAAATGAAAACGGCCCTAACCATCGAAATTCATCGTGAGATTTTCTGGTGCGATTCCAGTGTAGCACTTTCGTGGCAACCTTAAGAGGGCATTCTTAAGAGAGCAACCTTATCAGTGGAAAGAGTTTGTTCGTAATCGAGTGTCGGAAATACAAGATGCCACTGAGAAGAATCATTGGAGGCATGTGAGATCAGAACACAACCCAGCGGATATTATCTCACGCGGAAGTGATCCTCAGCAATTAATCAACGCCTCCATTTGGTGGTATGGCCCCGAGTGGCTGAAGAAGGACGAAGAATTGTGGCCAATATCGTCTTACCCGCCGGTTCATGAGATACCAGAAACCAAGGCGTACTCATTAGCATTTCCAGTTGTGCCGATTAGTTACGAGCTGTTCCTTAAATACTCATCGTTGCGGAAGTTACAACGAATAGTCGCATATGTATTTCGATTCCAAACTAACGCGAAGGCCGCTAATGCAAGAGGGGAACGGCAAATTGGAGACTTAAGAGGATGCTGAAGTGACGGGCGAACTCCGACGCGAAAGCGCCATCATTTCGATGGCACTAAAAATGAAATGACATTATCGGCGCAGCCTACGGACCTATGCCGCGTAAGTCCGTGTGTACGCATTTGTTTGTAGTGGTGACTCACTACATTGACGTGTGGTCCGTGTACGTGTGTCATCGGAAGTTTGTAAACAAACGATGCTTGCGCTTGTTTCCTCGACTGAAATTTCATCGCAAGGCTGCAATATAATGTCCGAGAAAACATAGGCGTATACAAGGTGTCAAATAAATACAAACTAAATATGACAAAATAATAAATGAAAAATATACATATAATACTATATATATCATTGAAGAAAAATGTCATATACTTTTCTTACTTTTATCCTTATGTAGTAAATACTAAATAACTAATTAATCAATTAATTAATATATACATATACACATATATTCAATAAATAGTAATCTTTATTTTGTATTTTATATGATAATGACTGAAATAATGAAAGTATATATTATTTCAGTTATATAAAATACAAAATAAAGATAACTATATTCAATATGTATATGTATGTATTCAATAATTAATTAACTTATTTATTTATTTTGTATTTATTACATAAGAATAAAAATAGGAAAAGCATATAACATATTTTTCCAATTAGATATATAGTATTATACATACATTTTTCAAATAAAATATTTTATTATATCTAACTTATATCTATTAGACACCTTGTATAAGTCTATTTTGTCTCGTATGTACATCATTCAGCCATACGATAGAATTTCAATTGCGAGAAAAAAGGTTAAATGACCTTATAAATTATCTGATAAAATATAAACAGACCACACGTGCAGTAAATTGCTAACTAAAATAAATACGTATTTCTTCAAATCTGTCAGCTGACGTTAGATCGCCTATGACAATATTTCTTAAAATCTGCCAGTTCACGAATAAATCGTCTTTAGCTCTCTTTTTTCTAAACTGTCAGCTGACGTTAGATCGTCTGTGACAATATTTATTTAAAATTGTCAGCTCACGATAGATCGCCTCTGACAATATTTCTTACAATTTGCCAGTTCATGAATAAATCGTCTTTAGCTCTCTTTTTTCTAAACTGTCAGCTGACGTTAGATCGTCTGTGACAATATTTATTTAAAATTGTCAGCTTACGATAGATCGCCTCTGACAATATTTCTTACAATTTGCCAATTCACGAATAAATCGCCTTTAGCTCTCTTCTAAACTGTCAGCTGACGTTAGATCGCCTCTGACTATATTTATTTAAAATTGTCAGCTCACGAAAGATCGCCTCTGGCTTGTCTTATTCTATATTGCCAGTCCACGAGAAAACCGCCTCTGGCTTGTTTTATTCTATATTGCCAGTCCACGAGGAAACCGCCTCTGGCTTGTCTTATTCTTTATTGTAAGATACTTTTATTACGTCATATGCTTTATGTATATATATATATAATGTATATTATATGCTCCACATTATCTATATTTATATCAAAATATTTTTCTAAGAAATTGACATCATTTTGTATACTCTTTTTACAATAAATGTATATGATATATGCCATATTTTTTATTTCTAAAGCATGAAATATAAAGATATTTTTATTTTTTTGTGTCTATCATTTGTAAAAAAATCTTGATAAAAGAAACAACATTAATTTTGCGACTTGCAATAATCTGTTTCATTATATGCTTCTTTTAAATACTTACAATTAGCCTTATTTTATGTGATTAACTTGGTATTTAAAATACGTATCAAAATCGAAAATGTATTTCTATTACAGTAGAAAAGAAACATTCTTGTCTTACAACAGAGAGAAATGGCAAAATATTATATTGTCTAAAGTACAGTCCAATAAAAACGGTTAAAATTGAACATTTTATAAAACCACTGTGATTCATGAAAAATCAGAATTATTTTTTCAAAAATATAGACATATTTCGACTGTGTGTTTTAAACTGCACTACACATTCAAAATTCACAGAATAAATTTATTTCTGCAAAGTTGTGTATAATGTCAGTGGAAAAGTGATTTATTTGTTATTACATATACATGATATTTTCCCATTCCTCTCTGGTGTAAGACTACAATGTTTTTTTTCTACTGAATTAGAAATTAATTTTATATTTTGATGTGTATTTTAGATACCAAGGTAAACGCATAAAATAAGGCTAGTTGTAAGTATTTAAAAGAAGTATATATTGAAACAGATAATTGCAAGTCACAAAATTAATGTTTTTTTTATCAAGATTTTTTTACAAATGATGCATACAAGAAACTAAAAATACCTTTATATTTCATGCTTTATAAATAAGTTATATGACATATACATTTATTATAAAAATATATACAATATACAAAATGATATTAACTTTTTACATAGATACTTTGATGTGAATATACATAATATGGAGCACATAATATACATAATATATACACATAAAGCACATGAATAAAAGTATTTTGTAGAAATTAGAATATGAATGTATGTAATTAAATAATATAAATATTTGCAAAAATGTTGCAAAATTTATGTATAATACATACACTTTTTTATCCTTCAGAGTGCCTTCAACCCATTTTTTTCAGCCGGGTTTCGTAGCACATAACACAAACACACACACACGCACAACTAACACACACATAACTAACCTAAAAGATTCTGTATATGACAGATAGCACTGAGAACTGTATAGCGCCTCTATCCCAAAATCTCGGAACTAATCTATAGCTCTTTTTTACCTTATTCTTTTTATATTGCACACATGCTTTACATAAATCTGGAAAAAGGTGGCGTTTTGAAAATAAGTCTCTAAGCTCTATTTTTTTGGTTTTCCATTATTGTTTCATACGCTCTTCTTCGGCACATGGTCTTGTTTTGCAGATTAAAGCAGTATAATTTTGATATAAAAAATATAATTCTTTGAGGTAACATTGTCGGTAAATTTTCAAAAATTTTTTTTATTTTTTGGTTTAAATTTGACCAACTGCCGAAAGATTAGCATATGTACTTTATTTACACCAAAGGATTTGTAATTCTATTAACGCAATAAAAAACGCCATCCTTTTTAGAAAATTGAAGTTTCGGTCGGTAACAATATGACTTCAGCATCCTCTTAACAGTTGAAGAATTGCAGCACTCCATGAAGGCTTTCGTCATGCTGGCGCAACAGCAGACATTTCCTCAAGAAATCAACGATCTGAAAAGTAAGAGTATCGTCTCTTCAAGAAGCAATCTATTGGATCTTCATCCTTTTATCGATGAGGATGATATTGTAAGAGTGGGTGGACGGTTACAAAACGCACCACTTCCTTACAAAAGGCGTTTTCCAATGGTTCTACCACAAAAACATCCGTTGACGAAATTAATCATATTACATTTTCATCATCGAGACTTACACGCAGGATCCTTAGCACTATTGGCTGCGATCCGAGAGCAATATTGGATAATAGCGGCTAGAAGTGCAATTCGTAGCGTATTAAGGAAATGCGTTACTTGTTTTAGGCGACAACCGATAAGCCCAACACAATTAATGGGCAACTTACCTGCTGAGAGAATAACTCCGAGTAGACCTTTCTCAAATGTTGGCGTAGATTATGCAGGACCGTACACAATCAAGATATCACGGAATAAGACATCAAAGGCATATTTGTGCTTATTCATTTGCCTTGCAACTAAAGCGGTTCATCTGGAAATAGTATCTGACCTTACTACAGCGGGATTTCTGAACGCGTTGAAAAGATTTATATCTCGGCGAGGTCAATGTAAGACTATTATTTCGAACAATGGCACAAATTTTGTGGGCGCTAACAATACTTTGCAGCAACTCGGCAATCTAATAAAAGGCGCGACTCATCAGGAAGAGATAGTTAGATTCTCTGCAGACCAAGGTATAGAGTGGAAATTTATTCCACCTCATTCACCGCATGTAGGCGGATTATGGGAGTCAGCAGTAAAATCGGCCAAAACACACGCAAAGGCGGTGGTTGGAGAAACTAGCCTCAGTTTCGAAGAACTATGTACAGTATTTTGCCAGATAGAGGCTTGTTTGAATTCACGGCCCTTAAGTCCTTTATCTTCCGATCCTTGCGATTTTGAAGTGCTCACGCCGGGGCATTTTTTAGTAGGCTCATCGTTAACATCGCTTCCTGAAAAAGACATTTCCAACGTAGCGTTGAATCGTTTAAATCGTTACGAGCTGTTAACTAAAATGCAGCAAGATTTTTGGCATCGCTGATCCAGAGAATATCTCGCTCAATTACAACAACGAACGAAATGGAAGACCAAAAGGGTCAATGAAGAGATTAAGGTTGGAGCACTGGTCTTAATTCGTGAGAGTACGCCTCCTCTCAAGTGGAGTTTGGGAAGGATAATCGACGTCCATCCGGGAAAGGATGGTTTGATTCGTACTGTGACTCTGAAGACTCAAGGCGGAATAATCCAAAGGACATTACCAAAGATTTGCGTGATGCCGATAGATACGGATTAATTAATAGTTTTAGTAAAACTGATATCGAAAGTCGAGTCTTTCAAGCTCGCCGGTGTACGCGCCGCTTAGGAGTTATAACTTTAGTTTGCATTTTATATCGCGAATGATTATTATGTGTTACGGGTTCTTCATTTGTGGCGTTGTAAGAGTTTGATTAACGCGCCGTGGCGATAGGCGTTTGTTTATTATAGTTACAAAAAGTGACCGCACCGAGCGGGAGTGTGTAAGAGAAGCTCGCGAGTCGAGCACATCTCCAGTGTGTGTCTTTTTATAAAAGCATTTTTAAGAATAAAAGTTTATTCAGGTAATCGGGTGGATTCTTAAGCATAATCCCGACCCAACAATATGTGTGTATGTTTATGTATGTTTATGTATGTTTGGATCGTTATAACAATTATGTATGATTAATATTATCAATATAAAAATTTTACTAACAAATTTTTCACTCAATAATAGGTTAGAATAAGAACTGATGGTACGTTTCAGACCAAATCTCACAACTAACTGATGTGTGTATGCGTTGCTTCGTCGTTGTCTTAGCTGTTTCGTAAGATCAAACGATTTGATATTCTTTTGTTCGCGTACGAAACAGCTAAGACAACGACGTAGCGACGCATACACGCAAGTTAGTTGTGAGATTTGGTCTGAAACGTACCATCAGTCCTCATTCTAGCCTATTGAGTGAAAAATTTGTTAGTAAGATTTACATAATTGAAAAGGTAAATATGTAAGTAACATTTATATATTAATTGGAAAGATACATAAATCTATTTTAAATATAAGAAGTGTGATAAATTTACAGATTGCTACTTATAATAGAACTTGCAATAGAATATCCAGTATGCATTATGTCTTCAAAACGTGGAAGACCTCGTGTGCATGACGAACAATTAATTGTATCTACAATTTTGCAACATAAAGAGAGTTTGGTAAATACTTCTAATAAAATAATTTCAAAACAGATTTCAACAAGATATGGACAGATATATCTGTTAAATTAAATAATGTAATATCAGAAAACGCTTTATATACATTAACGGTAAAAAACCGCTTTGGATTAAAAGAACAGATACTGAATAAATATAATGATAATAATATTAATAGTACTGAAATATCTGAACAAAATATTTCATGCAATTTAAATTCAAGTAATCCTTCAAATGCCAGCAACGTTTCCAGCACATTAGATAAGAGCAATGATGACACAAACCCTGTTATTAAAATAACTTTTGAAAAAAATGAATTAGATAATATACTTGTTACAAAGCAATATACTCGATCAGAGAAATGTCGACCGCATATTCGATTCCGCAAATACGAAGTATTGCAACCAGGTTTATGGCAACAGCTTTTGACAGAAAAACTATGGGATGCATACAAAGTTAAATGTGCATATAATTTTAAACGTAATAAAGTATATAATAACACAATTACAGTTAAAGGAAAATGCAATTGTGGTTCAACCATTAATGGCATTATTAATAATTTAAATCTCGAAAGCGATAATATCATGTTTTGTAAGCAAACTAAAGGTACGGGGACGTGCGGAAAACGATTTTTGAGAAATCCTGAGCGACTACAAGTAGGCAAAATTTTGTGGGACAGGCACTTAACTGCCGAAGTGTATAGAGCTGAGCAAGCACAAGAATTGATGGTAATTAATGATCCTGAACCACCACACTTGTATAAAGCACAAATTAAGAAATGCAAAAGAAGAATACAGTAAATATTTATGCTTCGACAAAGATCCAGTTAAGTCATTATTGATAGCGCAGGAAAGTACATACCAAAATATGATACATAATTTAGGATTAAATCCTTTTTTCGTTCATTATTGGTCTACTTATCAAATTGCTGTATACAGAGAATATGCAACACGAGGTTGCCCTTCAATTGCTATCGATGCCACCGGCAGTATAATTAGAAAACTAAACAGACCGAATAATAACAAATCTAAAAGAGGAGGACCAGGTGAGTCACCCTGGGATTTTGATCCTAATTTTTATGGTTATTCTGAAAGTGAAAAAAAAGATACGTATTATGGCGTTTGATTGAATAGGCCTTAGTTTCGGAGTAATAAATTTGTGAAAATTGGCCATATCCGAAGCGCACCGCGGCGCACCATATGAGTCTTCTCGGTAAGAGTATTTTCAACCAGTGCGATTAGCTCCGTGAGTCAGGCGCTTGCTTCATAATTCATAAGATCCAAGTTCGCTCACAAAGGTGAGCAATAATTTTTTTTTTTTTTTTTTTTTTAATGAGTGTTTTTATTAGCTTGGACGTACGATATCGTTTCTTAACATTTCCTGTACCTGTCTATTTACTTCGGCCTTATGCTTCTCCGGTAATCTATACGGTCGCGTATTCGCGGGTGCCGTGCCGGCTCGAGTTACGATCTCGTGTTGCAGTGCCTCGGTGCAGGTCAGGGGTTCTCCGTCCAAATGGAATACATCATCGAAATCTTCGCAGATTTTAAGTAGAGTTTTTCGCTCTTCGTTATTTAAGTGATCGAGACGAAGCGCCTCTTTAATTCGTTGCATGCGTGACAAGGGAATTTCCTTCGGTATATACGTCTGAGCTATTAATATCTCGGCATTTTCTTCTGTCTTTACTTCTTCAATTTCTACTACTGGAGCTTGCATTTCTATTTTAGTTTCGGTAGTATTTATTATGCTAATCGGGCAACTATTATTTTTTGGCTCGACTAGGCAATTTCCGATAAATATTCCTGGTCTAGTTTCCACTGCTTGGATTATTCCTGCTGTGTTTTCTTTAGTTATGGCTGTTATAATAGTTTCGCTTCTAGCTTCTAAAGTAAACTTTTTGCATGGGAAAAGCGTAAATAAATTTTTATCGATGCGTAGTTTTTTGGTAGTATAGTCCCAAGATGCTTGATATTTTTGTAGGAAGTCGGCTCCGAGGATTCCGTCATATTCGATAGGAAAGTCGTCTTTTATCACGTTTAATTCATGTTTAACATTTCTTGTTTTTAACGGAATAGTTGCTTGCATTACGCCTATAGTATCCGCGCTTTGTGCCCTGTTGCGCCAATGATTGTTATCTTTTTATCGTATATTATGGTTTCATCTTTCAATTTATTCAATTTTATTAGACTCATGGTAGCTCCTGTGTCGATCAACATATTTATTTTATCGTCAATCACTTCATTCATGGGTAGTGAAATCAGATCGAGCTCAGTGTGTGCATGATTTATCTCATCAGCTGTTAGTACCTTATGCTCTCGTACTGTCTTAGCTGTTGCTTTAATTGTTTTCCTTTCTGCATCGTCGTCCTCAGTCTTGCGACGCTTATTAGTTTCATTTATGGTATTTCGCGCATAAATAAATGAAGAATCAAACACTGATTCTTCATTTATTTTCTTATTTTTAGTATATTCCGGTTTTCCGTTTAATATCCAACATTCGGTACGGTTATGTCCGGATTTCTTGCAATAATTACAATGTTTATCCAGCGTATTAAATCTTGATCCGCTCGGTTTAGGCAAAGTGAATTGATTACCGTAGCGGCTCGTTCGGCAATCGCGACCGTAATGTCCTTGCTTGCCGCATTTATGGCATTGAATTGCCTTAGGATTATTAAAACTTTTATTCGCGTTGTACGCGGAATCACGTGGTCTCTTTAATTTTTCCTCTGCTTTGGCCCCTTCGATGGCTTCTTGCAGGGTTGCATATCGTTGCGCGCGTATTATCATTCGTATATCCTCGCGCAGTCCATACACAAAGTTTTGTAGCGCTAGCTGTTTAACTGTATCTAATATAGTGCGTTTATCTTGCGGTGTCTTTCCTGGACTGTCTGTTAGAGATTCGTATAGCTGCATCGCTAAATGGTCTGCTCGTGCCCCATATTCTACTGCACTTTCTCCGGGTCGTTGTTTCAAATGATTAAATTCAATTTGAATCGATGCAGGATTTTTCTTAGGGTAGTAAAAGCTTTCCAGTTCGTTTTTTAACTGTTCAAACGATCTGATATCTTTGATCTCAAAATTTATTAATGCTCTGCCTTGCAATTTAGTCGACATTATGACGTCGAGTAGCTCGTCTGCGAACTCGGGCTTTACATACTTCATTGCACATGTACAAGCGCTTAGAAATGATTTTAAGTTCGTTCGTGACGTACCGTCAAAAATAGGTATTAAATTTATCGCGTTTTTTGATGTCATGTAGCGTTGTGCGTCAGTGGATTGTCTGTTTCGTATGTCTTCAGTAGTTCGACCGTATGAAATGTCGATTTCGCGTTCTTGTCGCGGATTTCGTTCGTGATGATGCGCATGAAGATACTCAAATAATGTCGCGATCTGTTCGCGCATTTCGTGCATTGTTTCTTCTAGTGCTGAAATCTGATTTTTATTTTTTGGGCGTGTTCCCGTTCGAAGTCCGCTGGCTTCGTTTTCTCTTGTATTTTGCTCCATTAATGCGGATATTTCGTTTTCTATTTCGATGTCTGCCTCACTCTTCCTTCTTTGAGACATTTTTTCGTTTCTTCTTTCACGGATTTCGTTCGGATCAAATATGCTACTATCGTATGATGTTAGCTCAAACTCGCTGTAATCTGACACGCGGCTTGGTGTTTTACTAATGTAAGGTCTAGTCTTTTTAGTTTTTACTTCTATCACGGTATCGTTAAGAGCGGGAATTAAACTCGAATCGATATCTTCGAAAGTGTAATCTCGTTTAGCTTCTATGTTTGCATCTAATTCGTCGTCGGTATCACCGTCCGAGTTTGTGTATTGTAATGTACGGCGTACGTTATCGCTTATGTCGCGAGTCGCGTCTTCGATAACGCGTATCGGGTTTAACGCTGTGCGGATTGCGTGTCGCGCTTGGTTGCTTAATAGCCACGACCTATTTCGTATGGGACCGGGGTCGCTTTCGCTTTTGTACATTCACGCGTTTTTATATTTTATATAATGGTTCGGACTTACAGTAGTAGTAGTATGATCGCTCGCATGTTGCCTCGTCCTTAGCTGCGGTTCGCTGTCCGGCTGTAGATCGTAGGCTGTAGGTGTAGGTCGCTCGGCTGCTTTCTGCGGCTGGCTCCTATTTCGCTGACTCCGCTCGGCACTGCTTGGCTCTGGATAGTCTGCTGCTGCGCTGCTACTCTGCTTACCGTTGCGTTGGTCGGGGTCTTCTCGTTTCAATAATCTCCGTATTGAAACTTGTCCGCCGACTATTTTGCACTTAATTTTCGGCTGCTTACTGCTGCGTTGGTCGGGGTCTTCTCGTTTCAATAATCTCCGTATTGAAACTTGTCCGCCGACTAATTTTCACTCACTTAAAATTTTTTTCTTTTTGTTTCAGGCTCTGGACTTTCCGGGTTCCTGGTCCCGAAGGAGAGGCAGATCCCACCGCTGCCACCAGATATTTTGTTGTGCCCTTTGTGATAGGGCACGGGTTCGGGATCTGCCGAGGAGTTAGGCCGGGAATCCGGGAATAATCTTTTGATGTTTTTTCAATAAAAAACAGTCTCCCATATATTTATTGGTTTCTTGTTCTATTACAAATTCCCTTACTTCTAGTTAGTCTAGGTTCCGTCAGGAATCCTTGTCGTAATGTGGTATCACGGAGCCCCAAGTTATTCTTATTCGCTTTTAGCGAATTGTTATAATTCGCGTTCTTCTAGATTTGTGGTCCCGACGGACATACGTCCGTTTCTTGTGACTGATAGTTTTAGACCCCCCGTCGTGATCTCGCGACGGCGATTTTATATACGTGAAACTGCACTTGATTGCAGTTTTAACGATCTAACTTGCTGACGAAATTCGATCGTTCGTCAGCATTGTCGCGTGTGAAAAAGTGAATTAGGTTTTAATTTTCGCTGCGCGATTTATCCGGTGTCTCGCATGAGCCGGAAACTGAATATTAGATATCTTAATCTGATATGCAATAATTGGTTGTGGTTCTTTGGACCCACAACAAAATTTTTGAGAAAAACATTTCAAAAAGTTAAATAAAAGTAGGATTTTAAGTAGCATAGTTTAGTGTGACTTTAAACAGCATTGTTAAAGTCACATAAAAATCACTTTGGAGTTTTGAAATAAAAACCTCCATTTTTGATTGCATATTCTTGTAGCTTATTTCAAGAGCTTTCCAAAACATAATAAAGTAGAATGAGAAAGAAAGAAAATGAGGCAACTCACGCACTCAACGTGCTTCTTTCACTCTTAAACTCTGTAACTTTTAAACTTAATAACTCGGAAAATACTTATGGAAAGGAACATTATTATAGTGTTTTGAAACTCTCTCGAGGTCAGCTACAAGAATATGCAATCGAACATGGGGGTTTAATTAAAAAATTTTAAAGTGATTTTTACGTGACCTTAATAATGCTAAAGTCACTGCTTTAAAGTCACTAACATTGCTACTTAATGCATCACTTAAAACCCTACCACTTTTATTTCATAGACAAGAAAAATTTACGGCAGCTGTATTTTGTTTTAGAAAATATTACGAAAATCATATTTTGTTTAAGATGATTCCTATCAAGATGATAATTTAAAAAACATTATTAATTTTGGTTTTTTCTTGTCGAAAACTAAACTATCTGAAAGTTATCATTTTGCTGTTATACCTAATGTTTCAAAAGTCTCGCAACGGACAAACATTTTGAAAATAAAGCATTTTTAAGAAAAATGTTTGAAATAAAAGTTATTGATGTATTTTAAATTATCATCTTGAAATCATTTTAAACAAAAAATAATTTTCGTAATATTTTCTAAAACAAAATTCAGCTACCGTAAATTCTTCTTGTCGATTTAAACAACTGATTTTATTCCGTAGATTGAAAAAAATTAATAGACAAAGATAAAGTCATAGATTATGTTAAACCAACAGTTGCTTTAGTTAAAAATATGATTGACCTGATAGCTGCCAATACATACAAATTTCAAAATATTTCCAAAAATACTGATTTTTGTTGACGGAAAAGTATTCCAAAAAGATTTTACTACACTATTATTCACAAAAATCATATTTTTAGAAAACGTCCCGAAAACTGCCCTTCTACTAAGTATATATATATTTATGTATTTGCAAACATGTCCAACGGCAGCTATGAGAACTTAAAAAATATAATGTACTAGGTGACTATATATTTAGTTTATATAAGATTTACTAAATAGTTAGTATTGTAATTAAACTGTTTAAAAACATATGCAACATATATAAAGTTTATTTTGTAAATAATAACAATTATACACTTTTGGTATAAAAATTTTGTATTTATTGGTAGTTTTAAGAACTTTATATAAAAAAATGAAAGAACGGCAGTTTTAAGGACTGCCCTTAAACATATATAAACTGCCGATAAACATATAGCTTTCAGGACCGACCTGAAAACTACCAAAAGTCCTCGAAACTGTCGATTCATGCAAAAAATTGTCCCGAAAGCTGCCTCTGTGTACATATATATATATATATATATATATTCACCTATACATATATTTTTTATATACATATATTATATGTATCGTACCGCTGGTACTGGCATTACCCAAGATGTACCACATGGAGGTTACCCAGTCGGATTTACATCTCTTTTGTGTGTGTGTGTGTCGCACAGCAGAGATAGGGACCCCATGGTCCGTCAATCCCACGGTAGTTAACGACTCCAAACCATATCTGCTCAATGTCGCTTGTGCGCGCGTGTGTGGAGATGTACATGTGTATGAGTTTGTATGTAGATGTATATTTTTGGGTTTGTGTGCGTGTTCTTGCATACATATTTAAAGTAACAATCCCCGTAACTTACCTTTCTTCTATCACAATCTCCACTTCATCAATATTTTCTTGATTTCCTCTATTCGCTGCATCTCTAGTTGTATTTAGCAGACTTTCATCTGGATATTTTACACCCCTCTGATAACGAGCATATCCAAGATACCACAAAATGCTTGCCACATGGACGCATGTATCTAATGTTCTTGCACCAGATAGACAAGTGCAATAATAACCAATTATTACTTCTTGTTCAACTTTATTTTCGGGGACATATGAAATGAAAACTTCATGCTTTGTGTGATTTTGAAATCTGAACTAAACTCTCACCCTTATGAGATTGTTCTCTTCAAACAAAGTGTCAATTTGCAATTCATTATCATCATCTCCCTGCAGTTTATCTTGAATATATGAGGGTAAGAGAACTTGATAAATGCCTATAGTCAAATCTCGCAAATAATCTATTTCAAGTCGTGGAAACCTTGGAACTTGTTTATGTAATCTTTGCCATTGAGCATTCTTATAACGTAAATTGTCAATCTCCACTCGCACTTGAACTATATTTGCATTGTTTCTCCGTTGGAGCATATTTCTGGTGACCTCAACAGTTGCATTTTGCATATTAATTGGAGGATGATATCTATTTATTATTGCACTCGCTATTCTATAATATTCTCCAATATGTTTAGCATTTTGAATATTGAACGTATTGCCGAGCATTTTGAAAATTGATTTCAAGTGCCCATTTCTTGCTTCGACAATCCATCTGACTTTTGTAACAATGCGAGTGTCGTTTGCCTCCACGGTTATTAACTGTTGTTGACCTCTTTCTAGCAGAGCAGGCATTTTATAAGTGATACCTAAGCGATTCAGAAATGGGATAGCATCTCTATACCCCCTATCGACCAGAAATATATCGCCGTTGCGGAAGTTCCGCAGATTTTCTGCATTCCTCTCAAATTTATTTTGGAATATGGTGGCGTCATTGTTGTATGAGTCCGAAAAATATGGGCCCAGTATTGATAAAATATATCCATCTGGTGCCAAAACAAGTGTTGGCTTCAATAAATGTCTTCCTTTATGGATCGAATAAGACTGTCGTAGGACACGGAAGTTGCTACTCTTATGAATACAGGCATAAGTGCCATCACATATAACAATGACCTTCGGTATATTGGGCTGGTCATTATATAGCTCATTAGCAAATGGTGTCACATTGATGAATTCTTCTCTACTGATAGCTTCTACTTCCATGTTTTCACGCAAAAATCTTGTCCCGAGTAATTTTCGGACATTACATATTGCTAAGCTAACAGCTTGCCTGCTTGAATAATTGAAAATCACTTTTAAGAATTCATCAGATAATCTTTGTCTTAGCTTGCACAAGAAGGTCATTAAATCTCTAGTCGTAATATACCTGACATTTCTTACATCAGGAACGGGATCACAGAATGCGGAAAGATCTTCAAACTGTTGCTTATTTAAAGTAAATAAGCATTCAAATTCTTCATTGTTTAAGTTATCAGCATTTTCTAATCTAGTCTGGGCTTTTACTTTTTTACGAAGATGTTCCAGGAAAAGTTGTAATTGTGGGCCTGGGATAACGTAAGGTCGATTAGTATACGTCAATCCAGGAATGAGACCTGAAAGAATGCGACCATTTTGATCTAGATGATGATCACAACATCTAACATGATCAGGAATATAAATATCCCCTTGGACAAACACATAGATTCTACATTCAATAGATAACTGAACTGTATTATCAACGGTCTGACATACAATACAAGCACGATTTCTATGTTGCCTTATAACATTTAATCTCTGGCATGAAGGATCATTTCTAATTGCTTCCATTTCATTTACCAAAGATTGATTACAATTAAAACAAATTCTAGTGTTATTTTGAATATTTATATTTGGCAAGTTGTTAGAATTGCGCCTAAATATTGCAATTTCTTGTTTAACTTCATCATCTATACGGGGCATCTGTCGTGTATTGCCCAAAAGATTGCAAATGAAGCATTTGAGTCTGTGAGCCATTATGTTATACATGTTGTATTATACAACTAAGAATTCAATTTTAAAAAGCAGCGAGTAAGTAGCACAATCAGAGATTGAAAAATATGAGGACGATTCAATGATATTGCATTCTAACTACGTAATAGCAGAATATTTAAAAATTGAAATAAACGGAAGAAACAATGGTACCTAAATACTTCTGAACATCTGATCGAGACATTTTAATGAACGGAGGATGTCCTTTTACAGGAGGAAGCTGCAACAAGTCTCCAAACAAGAGAATGTGTTTTCTACCAAAGAAACCATCATTCGTATCTGTTGTATCAAAGATTTCACATAATCATAGATTGATAAACATAACCCATACAGCACAGAACATTGCAATTACATTGCAGCAATGTTACAATCTTGCAAGTTGCAATGTAATATTGTTGAGACATTATTGCAACTTGTAATTGTAATATTTCATGAGAATGTGACAGCAACATTCCAATAACATTGCAATAGCAATATTCGGTAATCGCTAGTTCGTTCGTTCACCGCAATGCGACGCGCGTTGCAAAATCTATCTCGTATTTAAGTTTTAGTCATGTTGATTATATGAAACTTGCAAAGAGTAGTTAGTAAGATTAAAGACATAGTAATTATTTTTATCAGTTTAATTTTTCTGATACAACCTCAACACAGACAATTCAGATATTGAACTGATTGTTCAAAAATCGGACAGATAAATGTCCGAATAAATAAAAATATATGCAACATTATTCTAAGATTGCAATAACAATGCATTATTGCAAATTCATTACATTGCAATATTACTGTAATATTTCGTTGCAATCTTTCTAAAAGCGGACATTTTAACGTTGCTGCAATCCCACAGCAATGATGCAACAACATTTTGCAGTGAATTTGCAATATTGCAACATTGCGATGAAAGATTGATGCAATGTGTATGCAATCTTTGTGTGCTGTATGGGAAGTGTCACATTTGAAATCATGGATACTTCATCGATTATGAATAGTTCGACATTCTTCAATTTGTCTCTCAAAGTTTTCAAGATCATGTCTGACAATTTCACGTACTTAGGCGTAGATTCGTGAGTGACGGGTAGTTGAAACATTCTATGGATTGTCAGGCCATCGATATTGAATGCTGCGATACCCGTAGGAGCAGATATCGCAGTCGTTTTTTTCAAATTTATTCTGATCCAATGTTTAATCGTTTCAATAAGAAAACTTTTCCCTGTACCACCCTCACCGCTTACGTACAATCGTAGAATATGATTTTTATTTTGTAAAACTTGGCATACCCTGTCGAAGACTCTTTTCTGATCTTCGTTCAATTGCAACATCATTTGCGATAAATTAATCGGGGCGTCAATCTTGCCAAAATCTTCCAGATCTTTCATCACACCGTCAGCTTGTATTGGATTGCAATCCAGTTCATCGTCATCGGATTTGTCTCCGTCTGCTGTTTTTAGATCATTTTCACGCTTCTCGATCAATTCAACAACATCCTCAAAAGCTTTCTGTATTTCTTTGAGCCTTTCGTGATATTTCATTGCCTTCGTCAATGCAGTCTCTGAATTTTTAAAGGCATCCGTGTAAGTCTCGTACGCACCTTTGAGTTCATTCAAATCTCTCCATGATTTGAACAGAAGAAGCAGCGAGTAAAAGTACTTTTCGGGTTCAGTTTTTACATTGAATCGGTAATGGTTTATTAAACAACACTTTTTTCGTTTTTTTACAAATAAACCCGATACCAGTTCGTAACATTCAATTTCGTCATTTTTTGGCATCTGTTTTACAATGTCCCAGAATCTAGTAAAATCGTACAAATTCAAGATTCTAGTTCTTTAGGTCTGTTTGGATAATGATCATCGATGAGCGACGGATAATAGATATTCGTAGAATTTTTATCGAGAGCTGTAATTTCATTGAATGTTTTAACTTTTCTGTTTCTCACTTCATTGACGTCGATCCATTTGATAATGGTATCACAATCCGTACCATACAAGAGATGCCCTAATAGTGTATCCGCAGCTTCTAAAGCACCGCATTCTCTGTTATTCAAACGACGCATCGCAAAATTTCACAGTTTCGATGCCAAAGGCTTATTGGAGTCTATCATTTCAAAATCTATGTTGCATTTTTCCGACTTTGTCGTGTATTTTGTTAAATACGAGTTTAAAAACTCTGATTTTTCTTCAACAAATTGTATGTCCATATTTCCTTCCCAAACCAATTTGATAGCCGGATTATAATTATTGATAAACCTCTCCGACTTCTTGCGAGGAAGATCGTACAACCTGCTCCTACTGCGTAAATTTTTTCTACCCACTATCGAAGTGATAACGTCTCTTAAAACGAAATTTTTCGTAACTGGTCGAGGAAAATCAAACCGACACTTTCTATAAATATTTGTTACGGTTTTCTTTGTACGCATGCAATACGAGTTATGTTTATAATTCTGATCATTTGTAACCGTTTCGTACAACGTTGGCAAAACGTTTTCATCTGGAATTTCGCACGTCACGTATTTTTGAATAAACGAAACAACTTCCTCATCTGGCGATTTTCCTAGCACAGGAGCATCTCTTATCTAAATCAAGCAATGCATGTACTGAATACCTCTAGTTTGATATTCTAATCGCCAGAAGTAGTGGATTACTTCCCCTATTGGGTTATCAACTGAACGAATAAAATCAATCGAATAAAATGGCTTTGAATTTTATGCACATGAATCTGGACGTGCTTACAAGGTCGTATGCGATTAGTTCACTGATGCCTAACTTTTCTTTATCGGGATTCATGTCTCGTAAATATTCACCCAAATCGGACCATTTCCATTCACTAGGACTCAAAGTCAAAAACCACGTCGCTGGACCGTAATGCAGAGTCATGCATTTCACATTATTGGATGGTTGTCGCCAAAATTGATCCGTATTTCTCAGTTTTCCGAAAATATTCATTAAAATCGATTCCAATTGTCCGTCTTTCAATTCGTTCAAATATCTACCAGCAGTATATCTTTCTCGTGCGTTAGCAACCATCATCGTATAATAGATACCGTTTTTCAATTGTCGGTTGTTAGCATCATGGAGAAGGAAAAATAGATACTGCGGATTCAATCTGAATCTATTGTGTTTCGAAATCAATCGTGTTCTGATGAATAAATATTCCGGTAATGCAAAATTTCTATCTTCTCGTTGTCCATTGATACCCTCTGGATATAAATCGGGGAAACACATGACGTCCAGATATTTATAACGATTATCCATTGGAACATTTTTGATTTTTAACATTTGATAAAGTTTGAGTGCAGATTCGTTATCAATCCTTTTCACGCGCATTGGGTATATCGTATACTGATCATTAATACCTGAGTCTTTGGCGATTTGCGTCAGGAAAGCCTTACGTTTCAAAACAATTTGGTCATTATCTTTAATCTGCTGTACGGTGTCCTCAACCACGTCATCTATTTCGTCATTGCTCTCCTCGCCCCCATCATCAACGATCTGATATTCTGTTTCTTGCAACTTCTCATTTAATAGATCATCAGACGACGCTGGAAGACGAATTTCCGAATAGTGGGAATTATTTTCTTTCAACCATTACAAAGCCTTATACACTTTATTAATCCACAAAATTTTCCCAAACAACTTTTGACTTTCTAGGTATACCTCGAACGAGGATATGCAACTCATGGTTCAAATTTATAGGATCTTCCGGAGGACATATCTTATCCAATGTTTCCTGTAAAGGAAGTGGCAAATGAAATGTTCTACCTTTTACTTTACGGATTATTTGCTTTTGCGGCAAATGTTTGTTCCAAACAGCGCCCATTGTTTGCACTACTTGGAAGCTGCTCATTCTCTTGATTAACATTTTTACTTAATCATTGAAATCCGACAAAACATCCGGTAATGGTTTTATGACAAGATTATTCAAAACGCAAGTACCCAATAAACATTAGGACATTCTATGTACGTCCTATGTATATACATATATGTATATTGTATATTCTATGTATATACTGTAAGGTTTGGAATTACTGAATATAATAATCCGACCAGTTTTAATAAAGTTATGATAATAATGTATTTTTTTAATACCGGAGATACAAATAAAAGAAAAAGGTGACTTGCAAGAAAAGAAAACACAAAAGGTATCACGTCTTTACGTCGTCGTGGTCTCGCACTGACTCGTCGCGTTCGCTCGCGTTTTTTGTTTGTTTATGCGTGCGCCGCTGCGCGTATTGTCTTTGCGTATTCTGCCTAATTCTATCTCGCGCGCTATTTAAAAACCTTAACTGCACCGCATCCTACAATACAAAAAATATGAAAAGTATATAAAGCGCATATTCTATGTATGTGAAATAATTACCACATGTATGTACATAGGATGTTCATAGTACATACATAGATATATTCCAAAGATATGCAGTATACATTCGTGGTATATACATGGGGTGTATTCTGAGGATGTGCAGTGCACATTCGCAGTATGTACATAGGATATATTCCGAGGATGTGCAATACACATTCGTAGCATGTACGTGAGGTACATTCTATGTATGTACAGGGTGCTTCCGCAACATACAGATCAGTAAGTCGGGTTGCCTATTTGTTTATCGGCAGGGGCATGTTTTACCGGCCGTGCAGAATAAGGTTAGATCGCAAGTCCGGCGGAAAATAAGGCAAAAGAAATTTGAGTTTTACCATTCTGGTATAGTGTAAAATTCAATAATATATATATAATAAAATATATATATAATAGGAGTTGTTTAATAATAGAAATATTAATAACGACATAATAATAAAATTAGTAAACATTAAACGATTATTAAACAAATAACACAATTTACAAAATAAATATAAATAATATTTTTTTAATAAATAAATAAATAATAAAGGTTATTAATAATAAGGTTATTAATAATTAACAATTAAAGATTAATAAATTAAATAATTTTTTTATTTAAATAATAATAAATGTTAAATAATAATAAATGCTTATAATAAATGTTCAATTAAACAACCATCTTCTTCTAAACATAACATTATTCTGCGCATAAAATTTTCTCGCACTCTATTTAATATGGCAGGAGTGATTTCTGCGCATGCGTTTTGTATTTTATTTTTCAAATCTTCTTGATTTGCTGGCAAAGTTTCATAGACTTTATTTTTTAAATATCCCCACACAAAAAAGTCCATGGGCGTAAGATCTGGAGACCGTGGTGGCCACTCCTGAGGACCATGAAACTCGATCCATCTCCGCGGAAATTTTCTATTAAGAATTGTTCTCGCTATAAGAGATGTGTGAGCGGGATGTCCATCTTGTTGGAAAACCATTTCTAGCCTATTGGCTAGTGGTACATCTTCCAAAAGCTCGTCGAGTCGGTGGAGAAGAAATTGCGAATAATAATGTGCATTTACATTTTTTTCTACAAATTCAGGGCCGATGACGTGATCTTCTACGATTCCGAGCCACACATTTACTGTCCATCTGCCCTGAAAATTGTGTTCCTTTACACAATGTGGATTCTGCTCTGCATAATGATGCTCATTATGGCGATTTATCTGCCCATGACTTCCGAAAATTGCTTCATCGGTCTACAAAATGTTTTTTAAAAAAACGTCATTTTTGGCATCATTAAAATCCACCTGCAGAAATTGAATAATTTAGTACAAAGTTGACGATGTAAGTTGATAAATGGTAACAATATGTCTGGTATATTATAAAATAATAAAAGAATAAAAAATTTAAACAAACTAACGTGATCAATAATCCATTTACAGAAATTTAAACGTCGTGGCATATCAGTAGGTACAAGTTTCTGTGTCGTATGTTTTTTGAATGGATGCAAACCCAGCAAATGTTTCATTATTTTATGAACCGTAATGTAGTTCATGTTTAGATCCGCAGCAATAGCTCTCGTGCTTGTGTGAGGATTTCTGACAACAGCTTGTTGAATTGCATCAATTGTCTCCTGATTTCGTTGTGGAACGACTTGCGAGATTTACGAAATTGTCCATTTGTTCTTAACCTTTCTTCAAGGCAATGAAAAAAACCGTGGTTTGGGTGGCGTCTGTCCGGAAACTTTCGAGCGTAAAGTGCAGCTGCTTGTCTTTGATTCTTTTGACACTCGCCGTAAATAAGAATCATGTCTGTTAATTCGTCAAACAAATAGTGATTTCGTTCCGGTTTCATTATGTAACTCAATTTTTAACGCGTTTTAACTTGTATAATTCACGTCAAATTCTGTCAAACGGAATGCGATCAGGACATAAGGAATACAGAAAGAGAAACAATCGAACAAACAATTGTAACAGTTCGTTTGTTTGTTTGAAGAATTAACACATGATTTTTATTTACGGCGAGTGCCAAAAGAATAAAAGACAATTAGCTGCACTTTATGTTCGAAAGTTTCTGAACAGACGCCACCCAAACCACAGTTTTTTTCACCGCCTTTACGAAAGACTAAAAACAAATGGACAATTTTGTTAATTTCGCAGGTTGATCCATGTTCCGCAGAGAAATCAAGAGACAATTGATGCAGTTCAACAAACTCTTATCAGAAATATTCATACAACCACGAGAGCAATTGCCGCAGATCTAGACATAATCCACATTACGGTTCATAAAATAATGAAACATTTGCTGATTTGGCATCTATTCAAAAAAACATACTACACACAAACTTCTACCTGCTAATATGCCACAATGTTTAAATTTTCGTGAATGGGTTATTAATCATGTAAATTTGTTTAAATTTTTTATTCTTTTATTATTTTATAATATACCTAACACATTACCATTGTTGTGTGTCGTAACACAACGTGTCGCTATAAGGTTAATTAAGTTAAATACCAAAATAAAAATACTAAGAAAGAATTATTTAGCAAATAAAGAATAACGATGAGACTGCAGAGAAACAACCTCGGATTCAAGGTGACACGAATCAGCAATCCGAGAAATATCAACAATAACATATCAATAATATTACAAAACTCTTGATTGCCGATTCGTATAAATACAGTCGCGCGCAAGCAGCGACGGATTCAGTTTACGATACGCGAATACACCGACTCGTTTCCCCGTGTCCGTACACGGCTCACGGAAATCTAACACCGTCCTGGCGGTTTGTGAGTGATTAAATAAATTGTTCGAGACAAGGTTTGCGTCCAGTTATTCCACACCTCTAAGCAGTACGTCCCGTTCCCCAAGCGGATCTCGAACTTACGGTTGCAATCGGAAAGACTCGCAACATAAATTTGGTGGCAGCGGTGGGATCCGCAATTACCGAAGTTCATTCTGGACACCCGATGATCGGATATCGGCAGTGGTAACAGAGGGACCACTGAGAGAATCTATCACCTGGAGCTACAAAAGTGAGGTGAGAAGGCAGTGTGGAAAATCGCCTGGATTCACAAGGCGACGACAGTCCGGGCAACAAAGCGGCGGAAAGGTGCCTGGCGGAGCAACGACCAAGCTGAGTCAGCGTAACCCGAGAGGACGACGACAGGCAAGGATCGCGACCTACCTCAACAACGGATCAGCTAACCAGCAGCGTGCATCATGCGAGCGAGCGGCCTAATGTAAGTCGATAATAAGAAATAATATTAGAAAAAGCGAATGTCCGGGAAACGAGAGAAATTAGGCTTCCAATTTTGGTTGAATGACGACCGAAGTCATAGTGAGGCGTTAGATAGTTCCGCGAACGGAGAGGAAAAGCGCGTAATCGTAGAATCCCAACCAAACCAATCTCGGTTGATCCGCAACCAAGATCAACGAGCGTTGAGCGTAAGCGAACAACGTAGTAAGACGACAGGAAAGAAAACTGGAAATAAGAAGCAAAGTACCGGAGACGCGAACACAGATACCATTTCGAAAAAACCAACCGTTGAGCGCAATCGTACATTGCTAGGGCTCGACAGTGCTTTGAAAGCTACTCGCGAGGACAAAAAACCGCGACAAAGTAGGCATCTGCCAAGTAGAACTCCGAGTCACGTATCGGAATACAGTGAGTTCGCACTCACATCTTATGATAGTTGCGTTTTCGACCCAGACGAGTTCCGCACTGAAGTAAAAATGAATAATGATCAAGAATTACCGAAGACTACCGAGTCAGAAATCGACCGGGATATTGAGTTACTAAGAAAGGAAATGACGCAAAACGCAGGGGCAAAAACTGAAGACGCGACGCGAAACTCAGAGCTAACAGATACAATGATGGACTTTGTGCGCGAAATAAGACAACAGTTGACCGAAATGCAAGAGCAATTCCACGAACAAATAGAAAACGTACGGGGGCAACAGCAAGAGTGGCAGCAACGGCTCTTAGCTATACCGGGCCAACGAGAATTGAATGTACCACTGACTACTAGGCGCGTAACTGATAACGCGGATGTAGCATACGGACGGGGTATGTCGGATATACGAAATAGGCCGATAGCCATGCATGGGTATATGCAACTAAAAGAAGCGCGAAGCTTAATCCCAGAGATTGACGGAACGTCACAGGCTAAAATACAAGAGTTCCTCAGCGCGAGTACTTACGCGGTGGAAAGTATAGACCCTTTGGAAGAATTACAGTTGCTGAAGGCGATACTGTGTACTAAGTTAAAGGGAAAGGTCTTGCTCGATTTTCAAACAAGAGATATTCAAACGTTCGTGCAATTAAAACGAGAAATAGAAGCAGGATATACAACTCATAAGAGTATAACGCACTTGCAAATTGAATTTAACACGCTAAAGCAGAAGCATGGAGAGAACGCCCAAGCTTTCGGTACACGAGCAGATCAGCTCGCGATGAAACTTTACGAAGCGATGATCGATGGAAAAAGTCTCACGGTCATGGAGAAAAATACAATAAAGACCACTATACAAAACTTAGCGCTACAAAACTACCAAATCGGACTAAACGAAAGCATTAAAACTATAGTACGCGCACGCAATTACAAAACGCTACAAGAGGCGATTGCGATAGCGACGGCTGAAGAAAAATTGCAAAGTCCGTATTCCGAAAATAGGAATTATAACAAATTCAGTAATAATAACGGCGCAAGAGAAAAGATACTAAAATGTATCAAATGCGGCAAATTGGGTCATGAAGGGCGTGATTGCAGAATAGGACGCTTTCATAATTATAATAACCGGTATCAATTACCGAGAGCTAGCGGCCAGAAGGTCAACATGATGAACATGTTTTGTAAACATTGCAAAAGATCGGGGCACAATCAAGATACCTGTTGGTCATTGCATGGAAGGCCAGACAAGGACGACGCCCGAACGAGGAAAAACGCCAAGCAAGGCGAAGGAGAAGAGGCAAACATAAAAACAGCACGACCCGCAAAAACATTGCAGATAGCATCAGTAGGCGAATATGCACAGGCCGAACTTAATCTAGATTTAATAGCAGTACCTATGCAAGAAATTCGAGCAGCACGGGCAGTTATGCTCGTAGATACAGGAGCTGCAATAACTTTAATTAAATTGAAAACCTTAAAAGAAGAAACTTTAGTTTACGATGAAAAGATAATGATAATAGGCGCTACTGGACAGAAGGCCGAAACGTTGGGCACGATAATGGCTCACGTACTATTGAAAGGGCAAGTTATTACGCATAAAATGCATGTGGTGAAGGACAATTTTCCGATAAGTCATGAAGGAATATTAGGAGTTGATTTCCTTAAAAAGCACGTGATGAAATGGGATTACCCCACTAAGCGACTAACGATAGGGGACACCAAATTTAAACTATTTCCGTGCCGACCAGTCACATTGAAGTCACGAAGTGAGACCATAATATCCGCCACTACAAATAAAAATATGACAGGAATAGTGCATGCATTGGAAATGCAGCCGGGAATTATCATAGGAGGTTGCGTGACGACAGCTCAAGATTACGGTTGTGTCATAAGCGTAATCAACACTACCGATAAGCCGGTAGACATACAGACTCCACACGTAGAGTTAACATTGTTAGAAGCGGAAACAGGAATTCAAGTATTTAATACTGAAGTTAACAAGGCAACAGATAAGCCAATGTCTCGTTTGGAGAAAATAAGAGACGCATTAAGAATTGAACATTTGAATAAGGAAGAGCAAAAGGCAATAGCAAAGATTTGTGAAGAGTACAGCGATATCTTTCATATAGAAGGAGAACCGCTGACCCATACCGTGGCGATGAAACACGAGATCGCGACGCGGCCGGGGACGGCGCCCGCCAACACGCGACCGTACCGGTTGCCGGAAAAGCATAAAGAGGAAGTGAACAGACAAGTGAGAGAAATGCTAAGAAATAAAATCGTACGCCCAAGTACGAGCCAATGGAACGCACCTCTCCTAGTGGTGCCAAAGAAAATGGACGCTTCGGGGAAACCGAAAATGAGGGTCGTAGTAGATTTCCGGAAGGTAAACAATGTAACTATAGGAGATTCCTTTCCATTACCTAATATCACAGATATTCTGGATCAATTAGGAAGCTCAAAATACTTCACGACCTTAGATTTGGCTTCTGGTTATCACCAGATACCAATGGCAGAGGAAGATAAACAAAAAACGGCATTCTCGACACCATATGGGCATTACGAGTTTAACAGGATGCCCTTCGGATTGAAGAATGCGCCAGCGACATTTCAGCGTTTGATGAATACCATACTGGCTGGATTGCAGGGCATAAAATGTTTAGTTTATCTGGACGATATTGTAATTTATGGAGCTAGTTTGACCGAACATAATCGGCGGCTAGAAGAAGTATTGGACAGAATTCGTGCAAACAAGTTGAAATTGCAACCGGACAAGTGCGAATTTCTGAGAAAAGAAGTGACGTATCTGGGGCACATTATTACTGAGAATGGAATAATGCCTGATGCGGGAAAAATCAAGGCTGTACAAGACTTCCCTACGCCGAACAAAACAAAAGATATCCAAGCGTTTATCGGATTAGCTGGATATTATCGGAGGTTCATCGAGAATTTCTCCGGAATCGCTAAACCACTCACTAAATCGATGAAAAAGGACGTGAAATTCGAGTGGACCGCGGAACAGCAACATGCTTTCGATGTATTAAAAGAAAAACTAGTTACAGCACCGGTACTTCAGTATCCGGATTTCAGCAAGGAATTCATAGTTACAACAGATGCTTCAGACTTTGCTGTAGGAGCTATACTTTCTCAGGGGGAAATAGGACAGGATCGTCCAATAGCCTACGCAAGTCGAACACTCAATCGAGCTGAGCAAAATTACAGTACTACGGAAAAGGAGTTGCTAGCTATAGTGTGGGCGGTAAAGCATTTTAGACCGTACGTATACGGAATTAAGTTTACAATAGTCACGGATCATCAACCGTTAACATGGTTATTCAATGTAAACGATCCGGGTTCGCGATTGATAAGATGGAGGTTGAAACTGGAGGAGTACACTTATGAAATCGTGTACAAGGCAGGAAAAAGCAATGTTAATGCCGATGCGCTGAGTCGCAATGTCGCGCAGACAGTATCCGCGATAAACAAAGACAGAAAGAATGATGATGACGAAGCAAAAGAAGGAAGTGGAAGCGAAGAGGATGACAAAAACGAAATCAAGAAGTATACAGAAGAAGAAAAAAGACAGATAATGTATGAATATCATGATGCGCCGATAGGGGGGCATCAGGGTCTACAGCGAACGATAAATCGCATTCGATTAACACATAATTGGAGAGGCCTTACACGAGACGTAGAAGACCACATATCTAAATGCAAACAGTGCCAAAAGAATAAACTAAGTAAACACAACAAAGCGCCGATGGTGATTACGGATACGCCTAGCCAACCGTTCGAAAAATGTGCTTTGGACATTGTCGGACCGCTAACCGTCACAGACAATGGAAATAAATATGTATTAACATTCCAGGATCATCTTACCAAATATAGTAAGGCGATACCTATAGCAAATCAAGGTGCCGAAGTCGTAGCGAAAGAGTTCGTTACAGGGATCGTGCTAGAATACGGGATACCTGAAAAAGTTCTAACAGACCAAGGGACCAATTTTATGAGCAGTGTACTTAAAGACACTTGTAAATTGTTAAAAATTAACAAAATCAGGACCAGCGCTTATCATCCACAAAGTAACGGTGCGCTGGAGCGATCGCATCGAACTTTAGCTGAATATTTGCGACACTACGTAAATGAAGATCAAACGGACTGGGATGAGTGGTTGCCGTACGCTATGTTCGCGTATAACACCACTCCCCACACGGTGACAGGATATACACCGTTTGAGTTAATTTTTGGACATCGCGCAACTCTGCCTACAGCATTAGCACAACCGCCTAGGCTTACATATACTTACGATAACTACGTGTCCGAGTTAAGGGAAAAATTACGAACAGCCCATAAGATTGCCAAGAGCAATGCGCACGAAGAGAAAGTAAAAGCTAAACGGTATTACGATAAACGGGCTAATCAAGTCATCTTCCAGGAAGGTGATAAAGTGTTATTATATGATGAAACGTTACGACGAGGACGTTCAAAGAAATTAGAAACGTTATGGTGCGGGCCATACGTAATAGTTAAAAGGAATTCGGAAGTAAACTACACTATTAAAAAGGGGAGGAAAGAGATAACGGTGCATGCGAATCGTCTAAAATTATTTGTAGAAAACTAAAAAAAAAAAAGGAGGAATAAAAATATGACGGAATATATTAAGCAGTAGAATAAGTTATGACGACAACAGTTAAAGAAAAGTTTATTCTGTAGGTGCATTATATTTCTTGGAACTCTGATGTCAGCAACGAAAACCGAGACGAATTTAGCCGTGGAGATAGAAAGATTCTCACACGAACCAGGAATATACTTTGAAGAAGTAGGTGAGATTAACGTCATCGAATCATATTGGAAGTTCGTGATAACTGTAGATATTTCGGCATTAGGAAAACGACATATTCGTGTACAAGAATGGCTAGAATTAGCGGAAAGCGCAAAGAACACGATACACTCTACACGAGCAGAAAAGAGTCAGTTCGCGAATTTACTACGATTAATTAGAAAAGACGAAGTTAGAATAACAGCATTATTGAAGAAACTAAAAAGAGTTTACGGAAATCCGAACGAGAAGAAACGCGGTCTAATTGACGGGATAGGAAAGGTAGCGAAATATTTATTCGGCACTATGGATGCCGGAGATGAGAAACGCATCAACGAGCAATTAACACTGTTGCAAAATAGCGAGAGTACTTTTAATCATGTCACGAGGCATCAATTAAAAATATTAAACTCTACAATAGCGCACATAAGCGATTTGGAAAAGACGATCGACGAAAATAACGAATTGTTGTACGACTTAGACGCACGCATTTTTAATGGTACTTTATTAATCATCAAACGTGAAGAAATCAACGAGTACTGTGCATTACTCGACAGAATGCTAGCAGATTCCGACAGAGATATTCAAAATGTGTATGATTTCTTAACGCAGGCGTCGCATGGAATGTTGAATCCGAGTCTATTACCCGTCGAACGAATTTTCGCCGAAATGCGGGCTGCTGCGCCGTATTTACCACGCGGAACGTATTTTCCTCTCAAGCTAGATGTAAGTGATTGGTCAACGTTTGAAAAAATTACAAGTGTAAACTCGTATGTTAAGAATGAGACTATATTTGTAACGTTGAAATTGCCATTTGTAACATATCCGAAATACAGGTTAATAAAAGCCATACCTTTACCTGTCCCTGACCAACGCGGGATATTTGTATTTACCGAGATTAACCAACAATTGTTTGCTGTAAATTTAGAATTATCCGGATATCTAGCGATAAGCGAAGAAAACTTAGAAAAATGTATTGAGATAGACAAGAAATATATATGTAAATCGGATAGTCCGATATATAATATTAACCCTCGAGCGTTATGTGAAGTACAATTGTATGTAGGTCTGACAAAAAGGGCAATTTGCGGAAATAAGTATGTAAGTTTTAACCAAACTATTTGGATAGCATTAACGAAGGAAAATTCTTGGTTATATTCGACTAACAGCGAACAAGACGTAATGATTACTTGTTTAAACCATAAGGAAATACAGACCAAAATCACACGAACAGGTAGAATAACTCTATTAAATAATTGTAAAATAATTGCGAAGGACATGACTCTGAACACAGGAACAATAATAGAAGGCCCGAACATTCAGGCATATATACCACGTTTTAATCTAACGGGAAAAATAGAAGGTATAACTAATGGTGAAACGAGCATGGAAATCAAACCGTTAAAATTGAAAAAGATGATACAAAATTCAAGGGAATTAATAGATTTGGGAGAAAAAATAAAAGAAGTAGACGACGAGTTAACAGAGGGAAAAATTATTCAACCCTTGACTTTGTATCCTGTGGTCACAAGTTCGCTTGCCATCGTGATTATTGTATTAGCACTAGGCATAGGAGCAATACTATTATTACGAAAAAGAAAGACTACTGCGGAATAATAGGTAGACGGTAGGACAAGAACTAACTGTAAAACTATACACTCGCACCGCCTACTCCGCACGGAAACTCCGTACCTACATTTCCTTCCATTCGCGGGGGAGGGATGTTGTGTGTCGTAACACAACGTGTCGCTATAAGGTTAATTAAGTTAAATACCAAAATAAAAATACTAAGAAAGAATTATTTAGCAAATAAAGAATAACGATGAGACTGCAGAGAAACAACCTCGGATTCAAGGTGACACGAATCAGCAATCCGAGAAATATCAACAATAACATATCAATAATATTACAAAACTCTTGATTGCCGATTCGTATAAATACAGTCGCGCGCAAGCAGCGACGGATTCAGTTTACGATACGCGAATACACCGACTCGTTTCCCCGTGTCCGTACACGGCTCACGGAAATCTAACACCGTCCTGGCGGTTTGTGAGTGATTAAATAAATTGTTCGAGACAAGGTTTGCGTCCAGTTATTCCACACCTCTAAGCAGTGCGTCCTGTTCCCCAAGCGGATCTCGAACTTACGGTTGCGATCGGAAAGACTCGCAACACCATTTATTAATTTGCATTGTCAATTTTATACTAAATTATTCTGCAAGTAGATTTTAATGATGCCGAAAATGACATCTTTATAAAAAATATTTTATGGACTGATAAAGCAATTTTTGGAAGTCATGGACACATAAACCGTCATAATGAGCATCACTATGCAGAGCACAATCCACATTGTGTAAAAGAACACAATTTTCAAAGTAGGTGGACTGTAAATGTGTGGCTCGGAATCGTAGGAGATCACGTCATCGGCCCTGAATTTATCGAAGGAAATGTGGATGCACAATATTATTCACAATTTCTTCTCTATTGACTCGACGAGCTTTTGGAAGATGTGCCACTAGCTAATAAACTAGAAATGGTTTTCCAACAGGATGGACATCCCGCTCACACGTCTCTTGTAGCGAGAACAATTTTAAATAAAAAATTTTCAGGAAGATGGATCGGACTTCATAGTCCTCAGTGTGGCCACCACGGTCTACGGATCTTACGCCCATGGATTTTTCGTGTGGAGCTTTTTAAAAAATAAAATATATGAAACTGCTAGCAAATTAAGAAGATTTGCAAAATAGAATACGAAACGCATGTGCAGAAAACACTTTTGCCACATTAAATAGAGTGAGAAGAAGAGAGAGAGAGAAAATTTCATACGCAGAATCACGTTATGCTTAGAAGAAGCTGGTAATTTAATAAAACATTTGTTATAAGCATGTTTTAAATAAAAAAATATTATTTATCTTTATTTTGTAAATTGTGTTATTTGTTTAATAATCGTTTAATGTTTACTAATTTTATTATTATGTTGTTATTAATATTTCTATTATTAAACAACTCCTATTATATATATATATTATTAAATTTACACTATACCAAAATGGTAAAACTCAAATTTCTTTTGTCTTATTTTCCGCCGGACTTGCGATCTAACCTTATTCTGCACGGCCGGTAAAGCATGCCCCTGCCGATAAACAAATAGGCAACCCGATTTACTGATCTGTATGTTGCGGAAGCACCCTGTACATAGTATATACAGTACGTTTTTTAATAATAAACAATTTTCATTCATTCGGATATTTATCTACCCAATTTTTGAACAATCAGTTTATCTAAATTCCCTGTGTTGGAATTCAGATATTAAGCTGATAGAAAAAGTTATAACATTTTCAAATTAAAGACTTCAATATTATTACCCGTCTTTTGCAAGTTTTATATAGTTTTTATGATTAAAACTTAAATACAAGACAGATAGCGCATAATGCGTCACATAGCGGCAAGCGAACAAACTAATGATTCTATGTATATCCATACGATATCCTATGTATATCCATAAATGTACTTACATCAGCGTATATTGTATGTATGTACGTTACATGTATTATATACACATGGAATGTACACGAGGTATATTCTATGTATGTACAGGCGATCTCGTTAGAATATACATTCTATGTACATCCATAAATGTACCTACATCAGCGTATATCGTATATATGTATATTACATGCAGGGTTGGGAAGTAACGTGTTACTTGTAACGCCGTTACCGTTACAATTACTTTTTTTCAGTAACTGTAACGGTAACGGCGTTACAAATTTTTTTGTAACGAAAAATGTAACTTTGTTATATTTTTCGGTAACAAGTAACGAATTTAACAGTTATTTTTATTGTTACATTTTTCAAATTTACTTTATATATCTATGACTTTATAGAAAAACTAACAATAAGAAAACTTTTTAATTTATATTTACAGCATCTAAAAATTTTTAAGAAAGCTGGTTTACAACTTATTTTTTAAAAAGTTTTCTTATTTAAAATATCTTATTATCAAAATTATTACTTTTATTATATATTATTAAAATTGTTACACTTTATATTAATAGCAATATCATATTATTAAAATTACATCATTTTTGTTACTTTAATGAAAAATAATGGTTAAAAATTTTTAATGTTTACTGTAAATTTGTAGTGTTTAATTTAATCTTGTATTAGAAAAATTGTGCATAAAATTTGTATTATATATAAAAAAAGTAACGAAAATTGTAACGATTCGTTACTTTTTGAGTAACAGCAACAGTAACGAGTTCTTTTTTAAAATTGGTAAAGTAACGATAACGAGTTACTTTTTAGAAAAAAGAACGGTAACGGTAACGAGTTACTTTTATAAAGTGATTTTCCCAACCTTGGTTACATGTATGTATGATACATGGAATGTACACGAGGTATATTCTATGTATATACAGGCAACGATCTCGTTCGAATATACATGTATATCCATACAATATCCTATGTATATCCAGAAATATATCTACCTCAACGTATATCGTATGTATGTACGTTACATGTATATACATGGAATGTACACGAGGTATAATCTATGTATATACAGGCAGCGATCTCGTTCGAATATACATTGTATGTATATCTATACGATATCCTATGTATATCCATAAATGTATCTACCTCAGCGTATATCGTATGTATGTACGTTACATGTATATACATGGAATGTACACGAGGTATAATCTATGTATATACAGGCAGCGATCTCGTTCGAATATACATTGTATGTATATCCATACGATATCCTATGTATATCCATAAATGTATCTACATCAGCGTATATCATATGTATGTACATAGTATACAGAGTGATTCAAAATAACCGTATGTCCTCAAAGGGGCATATTCCTGAGCGTATTCTGAGACAACTTTTCCTTTGGCTAAAGTTTGTGCACAGCTTAATTTTCAAGTTATAAAAGAAAATAGTTAGCATATCGTGAGTCGAGTACAAGAAACAAGCAAAGGCGTCGCAACTCACCGTTACACGCGAGTGTTTACGTGAGGCACCTGCTACAATCAGCTGACACTCACGATACACAAATACGTATACGCATCTCTCTTTCTCTCTTTCTCTCTCTCTCTCGCTCTCGCGATGAGACAGATCCATATCGAGTAAAAGTTTTTCCATTTTCTTATGGTTCACGTTTCACGTTTCAAAACACAACACATTCACATACTCTGTTCACTCACTTCATCGATAAAACGAGGAATTTATTTAATGATCACTACTAATCACTCGGTGCGTGAAAATTACTCGAAAAAAGAAACACGTGTTTTTCGAGTAATTGTGTATCGTGAGTGTTAGCTGATTGTAGCAGGCGCCTCACGTAAACACCCGTGTGTAGCAATAAGTTGCGGCGCCCCTGCTTGTTTCTTGTACTCGACTCACGATATGCTAACTATTTTCTTTTATAATTTGAAAATTAAGCTTTGCACAAACTTTTGCCAAAGGAAAAGTTGTCTCAGAATACGCTCAAAAATATGTCCCTTTAAGGACATACGGTTATTTTGAATCACCCTGTATACAGTACATTTTTTTACATTATGGATATTTCATGTATATACATAAGATATCGAATGTTTACTAAATAGAAGGCAACATGCCTTTCCAAAATTTAGCCAAACAAAACTTACAAATGGATCCAGTATCGCTATTGTGTACTGTTACGTAAGTCACCAGGTCTTTCCAAAAAGGTCCCTCTACTGGTTTTCTCAGCTTCTTTAGCTCATAAACGTCACTATTCACACATAGTTTTTTGCAAGAGACACAAGGGAAACGTGGTGTATCCAACAATCTTTTTTTCATAACGTAAACGCTTCGTAATTTTGCAACAAAATTTTTTCTTCGTCCAAAGTAACAGTCAAATTTTTTTTGTAAAATCTTGCTTTGACCTTTGCATCATTGGAAATTTCCAGCAATTTATCCATATTGACGAATCTCAAAGCTGAAAACAAAAGATGAAACTTTTTATAATTGCCTATCAATTTGTAGACATTTATTCGAATATTCTTCACGAGAGGAAATGAGGCGATAAAGTGCTTATCGTTGCAATGTATGATTCGCAAATATTTGGATTCGCATAGCATTCCGGAAGATGTCTCAATCTGCTACTGATATGTGAAACAGAAAACAATTTTTGAGCCGCGCCATGAATTTAGCATTTATTAGCTTTTTTAGAGTAGCTCCTTCAAACTCTTCCAACAATTTCACATACTTTTCCAAGGAAATATCACTTATGCGGCATCGTTTCTCGTCACAGTGCCATATTTTTGACTTTTTATCATTGTTATCCATTAACGGTAAAACATTTATCATTCCATGAGAAGAGGATTGTCCTATTATGAGTGGTTGCTCAAATTTTTTTTTTGCTCGTAAGCAGTTTTAAAAAAGTATGTTTTGGAAGACAAAGTATGTTTGGATGAGCCACAAAGAGCTCTAATTCGATCGCTTTTTGGATATTTCAAAGTCTTACATTTATTGAATTGCAATAGTGCGGCTTCAGCATTTCTCAAATACAAAAACACTTTTCTTGCTGCATTGACGTACGATTTTTTTGCTATCATGCACCACTTGAATATATGTTCGGCTTCCAATCGAGCACATACCGCCGATTTATTAATTTTCCTCGACATTCGTCGAATATAGAACTCTAACCATTTTGGAAAGTTAAAACACTTTTGCCAAGATCGGACAGTACTGAACTTTTCCTTTACTCTCTCGATCGTATTTGATCTTTGTACGATAAACTTGTCACCGCGTTTTACATAATACTTTTTGTTATACAGTTTTTTTGAGTCAGGATGTTTTTGTTTAAATTTTCTTCGGCGATCTCTTTCACGTGCAGCATTTTTAAAATAATTTTTTTTTTTTATTTGCCGATTGTGCAGTAATTGGTGTGAGTAATTATGGCGTTTTTGGGTTCGTTTATTTTTTAAATCTTTTTGGTACTCGTCGCGTTTTCTTTTACGTTGTCCCTCAGGATTTTTTTTGTACTGATCACACATTATCTGGCGTTTCGGTTCGGGGTTTCTTTCATATATTTCACACATTTTATTACATTTTAATTCAGGGCTCTTTATATTTGTTACGCTTTTGAGTGCATAAGAAATCAGCGTTTTTGGCATATTGTTGTTTGTAAGAAAAAGCATCTTTCTCGAGTTTTGAACGCTGTTCTTCAGGTTCCTTGCTACGTGCAAGCCTTTTTCTCAGTGCATCCACCTCTCGTATTTTCAATGTCTCCAACGGTAATAACATTAATGGAGCAGTTGAATTACAGAGGTGCGGAAAATGAGTGATTGTTTGTTCTGCAAACATTGCAGACAAATGAGTCTTAGAAAAGATCGATCGTACGTCACAATACAACGATTTATGCCGAACAGAATCGATGTAGCAAACGCAATTGCCATAGGACCACAATTACAATCATCGCCTTGTGACTGGACTGTAGGAAAGACTATTGGATTGTTTTGAAAATCATGAAAGGGAAATAATCTCTCCACAAAAATTCGAATTTCTCCATTCAAATTTTGCTTATTAGCATCACGACTGCCTTCATAAAAATCATTTTTTTTTTGTTTTAGAGATGAGAAAATCTTCCAAAGACACCCTGGCCCGTACCAGGGTAGTGCTGAATTCGACCGAGACTCGCATCGAGGCTACCCCGACGGAACCACAAAGAAGTACATCCCCCGTCCTAACCGAGATCCAACCCCCACGGGAATGGAGGGGGTCAAATGTCCGGAGGCGAGGAAATTGCAGATCCGACGGATCCACCAGACCCTGATGGCCATCTCGACCGCCTACCAGCTAAAAACTCACCTCACGCTCGCCATGAGCCGGTAACGAAGAGAGGCGGACTTACTAGCAAGAGCATATCTCCGCCTCTCTTCCGACTTATCCTAAAGACAGTGCAATTTTTACGGGACCGCATTGCTATGTACAAAGCTATCTCGCCAGTTACGAGTTACAGTTCTATACATAGAAAACTTAACTTATGTGTGGATATATATATATCAAAGAATGTACATGCACTATTACCTATCCGAAGCAACACCAGTGCTAATTTCGCACCCGAGTTGCCCTAACATAGTATACATTAATTTAATTATCTCTATTTACAATCTAGTCCAAAATATCAGAGTCCAGGTGCCTTATGACCCGTCTCCGATCCGCCGCCTCTTTGCGTGTGAGGACTTTTGAGCAGAAAGCTGAGAAAGCCCTCCACTTATCCTTATCCTTATCCTCCAAGATCGCAGACCAACTCCCTCCTTTCGGCCTCCCATGCCCTGCAAACCTGTACAGTATGCTGCACGGTATCCCTAGTCAACAGGCAATGAGAGCACATGGGAGAACTTATCTTGTTGATTCTATACAGGAAATCATTAATACAGCCATGCCCTGATATGATCTGTGCCATATGGAAAGTCACCATACCGTATTCCCGAGAAACCCACTCTTCTAATCTCACCGCAATGGCTTTCCGTACTCTCTTCCCCGGCTCCTCATTGCCCATTCCTAGTAGTTCGTCCTTTCATGACAATAGTGCTTCCCTTTTTGCTTTATTATACAGGGCGGCCCTAGATCTAGGGGGAAAATCTTCTCCTCTATCCCTAGCTTCCCTAATCCGTTTGTATACTCTCGCCATTCTTCTTGCGACTAACTCAACTGGCGGGGTTCCCGCCATTACTAACACCGCGGTGTACGAAACCGTACGATAGGTGCAACACACTCTCTGTGCAATTCTTCTCATCAGCTTTGTCATCAGTCCCATCACCAAGCGGTTGCACATAAAGGACTTGAACCACACCAGAGCTCCGTACAAAATTATAGACAAAACCACGTTTAAATATAATTTCCTCCTCTTCTCTGTAGGTCCTCTACAGTTGGGCATAATACCCCTCAGTAGCCTAACAATGTTGTCTATCTTGGTGTATACCTTTTGGAAGTGGGTATTAAACCTCCAGTCTCCGTCCATAAAAATCGCCTTCATGAGAATTATATATAATAACAGACTTTGCGTCGTAATGACAAGTAACCCAATGTCCGCCAGTGAAATTACTGTGCAGTAATTGCAATTGCTTCTTTTTTAGATTTTCGAGTGGAACAATTTGATCAGGAAATATCGTCAATCATACAGGTCGAGGAGCAGAATTTCTTTCGAGTAACGCATGGAAACTATCTATCATCGTTTCCGTTAACCATTATTTGGAAGCAAAAATGTCTTTTTCCTTATTGCCATAATAAAACTTGTGACACTGATGATGCATTTTGAGTTGGCGCTCGGGGCAGCCTTATACAGGCGCTTAGGGCAGCCTTTTAGTGATGCAAGTATCACAATCACCTTAAACGAATAATTAAAGTTACAGAATTCTATACCAGATTTTCTAATTGGATGCCTAAGGCAAGCCAGCCAGGGCCAAAACTCAGCGCTATTGCAGCCGATATTTTAATTCAGCGCTTACGGCAGCCGTTATACAGCGCCAGAGCAGTCGATTATTTTTTCGAATTTTTTTTCAGGATCTGAAAAATAAAAAAGTTGTATTACTGCGTAATAAAACAAACAGGTTATAAATTTTAGATTAATAATTATGAAGTTCTTTGTACAAGTTTTTTTGTAATAAGCAAGCAAACATTTAAAATTATTTTAATAAACATATGCAGAGATTTATAATTATAAAACTAAATAAATTATATATTGTCAAAAGTTTGCTTATAAAGAAATAAAGCTACATTTTTCTTCTGTATAGTATTTCTGAATAGTTTAAAATTAAGTAATTACATTAACACTTCAAAAGTAAATTTATCATCAATGCAATTTTATCATCAATGCAATGTCTCCTAAAAATTCTTGCTGTTATCTATTCTATATAAATAAATCTTGTTTATAAACCTTGCTTGTAAAGAAATAAAGCTATTCCACAAATTCTACACTCATATTAAATATCTCGAAAATAAAACATTTTATAGGAAAATGTGTTAGACAAAAGATGTTTAGTTCGAAGGGGGAAAAAAGATGGGCATATTAATTTGGGTGAAAGCGGAGATTTGAAAGACAATCTAGTTTTTTTAAATGGAACCCTATCCTAATTTTTTTATAAATCGATTCCTCGCAATATTCGGCGTTAAAAGTTATATAGGTAAGATGGCCACAAATTAAATAGTTTATGAGATATTTAATACTTTGACATAATTTTACTGAAACAATAAAATATCTCGTAAAATAGTCATTTTTCCATAACCTTATCTGCATACTTGTATGCACAAAATAATGAAAAGAATCAATTGGTGTAAAGAAATAAACAGTTGTTTAAAAAAAAATATATATATCTGCTCGTTGCTTCAAGTTCATGCTTTTTCTTAAAAACAACTATGTGTTTCCTTTACACCAGGGATGCGATATTTTCTACCGGGCTTTCGGCTTCCGAGCCCCACACAAGCGAGAAGCGCGTACATGTGCTGCGCAGAACACTTTGCGCAGCACATGTACGCGCTTCTCGCTTGTGTGGGGCTCGGAAACCGAGAGCCCGGTAGGAAACATCGCATCACTGCTTTACACCAATTTATTCCTTTCATTATTTTGTGTTTATAAATATTCTGGTAAAAAAATTATGTCAAATAAAAGTAAACATATGCATATAATATATCTTGAAAACTATTCCATTTTTGACCATTCTACCCTTATAACTTTTAACAGCGTATATTGCAAGGAATCTATTTATATAAAAAAAATTAGAACACTTTCATTTAAAAAAACGAGGTTTACCTTTAAATCGTCGAAGCGCCTTCACTCATAGTCAAACTAATATCCTTTTCCTTTCTTCCTCTTCAAAGCAAACAAGTTTTTTCTAAAACATTTTCCTATAAATAAAAAAATGTTTTATTTTCGAGATATTTAATAGTTTTTGAACGTTTGGGACACACTGTATATACAACCTACAGGGTGCGGCATTTAAAGTGAAACGCCTAAATACCATCCTAATTTGTTTTAATAAATCGATTTCTCGCAATATTTGATGTAAAAAGTTATAAAGATAGAACCTCGTAACGAAATGTAGTTAAATATTCATTTTTCGATTATCTTATCTCAATACTTTTATGCACAAAATGATGAGAGGAATCAATGTTAAAAAAAAAAAATATGTAACTGCTCGTTGCAAATTATCATACTTTTTCTTAAAAATAACTATGTGTTTTTTATACACCAATTGATTCCTCTCATTATTTTGTGCAAAAAAGTATGTAGATAAGATAATCGAAAAATGGTTATATTACGAAATATTTCATACTTTATGTAAAATTATGTCAAATTAAAGTATAAAAATTCTCGTAAACTATTCAGTTTTTGGCCATTCTATCATTACAACTTCTTACGCCGAATATGGCGAAGAATCGATTTATAACAAAATTAGAAGAGTTTCATTTAAAAAAATTTGATTGACCTTCAAATCTTCAAAGCGTCTCCACCCAAGATGTAACTAATATCTCTATCTCTTTTCCTTTTATGAAGCAAACAACTTTTGTCTGAAACATTTCTTTTCATTTTGCTTTATTTTTTATACATAATTCTGAAAGGTTTCCTCAAACTTCAACGGCGTATTCTAGCGGTCCTGATGAAAACAATTCCTATGAACATATGTCCTGCAACGATTCCTTTTCGAAATACAATCATTTTTTAATTTTTAATGAAATTATTAATTTTATTGGAAAGTGCATTATTAAATACAAAAAACAATCAAAGTAAATGTTCAAAATGTTCGCCAGCCGCAATCCAGCGCCCAAGAAAAGTATTGTCGAAAAAAAAGGTATCTCGAAAAGAAAGCGTTGTAGGACACGTTCATAACAATTTTTTTCATCCTCATGATGAACCGCTAGAATACTTTGAAGTTTGAGAAGACCTTTCAGAAACACCTTGTATATTTTGGAGTCTCAATTAAAATGCCGCACCCTACATATAAAGTTTGAGGAGACCTTTCAGAAACACCCTGTATATTTAGGCGTTTCAATAAAAATGCCGCACCTTATATATGTATATATATTAATAATAAATCAAATTTTATTAACTAAACAACTGCAACAATTGTTCAATAATAAATTAAATAAATCAATAATTAATAAAAGTTCAATAATTTAAACCAACTTCAATAATTAATTAATAATTAACAGCGCTACAACTTTGTAAAGAAATATGTAAGAAGGCAGTAGACCCTTATATTACAACGATTTCGTTTGTCTAATGCATAATATATTACATGGTAACGTAAACGTGAGAAAATCATATCTACTCGACAAATACCTGTGATAGCTAAGAAAGCATATGTATACAATAATTATACAAGATATTATACAAGATATTACATAAATAGAATAAATGGAAATGTTAATAATGGTAATTATTTCTTACCTGATTTTAAACTCCAGAAAGTATAGAAAATATATAAGTAAGTTTCAGAAAGTCTGTACTATTACAGTATTTGCATAAAAATCTTCAAAGTAAAATAAAGCCGCAGATATTTTGTTTTATAGCTCAGGCTTCCTCTGTGTAACTCCCACAGAACAAATTCTAATGGATAGAAAAACAGAATATCAATAATTGTTGCACATGTGTCTGTATATCTATAAGTGAATCTAACTTTATTTATTGGTCAAGCAACGGTTTGCTGAATTTTTAAAGAAATATGTCTTCATCAATGATAAATTAATCGCAGAACTAATTTATTTTCTAAGACAATTGAATCGACTCGACGAACAGTATTTATGTAAGAAGGCAATAGACCATTATATTACAACAATTTTGTTTGTTTAATGTATAATATTAAATGAAAACGTAAAAGCAAGAAAATCATATCGACAAATACCTGTGAAAGTTAGGAAAGCATATACAATAATTACAAAATAATACATAAAATAAATGGAAATGTTAATAATAGTAATGTAACAATAATAACTATGCATTACTTACTGATATAGCCACTTCTTTATACCAAACACTACTTAAGCAGTTAACCTGGTACACTCTGTTGTCAATGTTTACACTCACTGATCAATGAAGTACTGAACATTGGTCGCATTCAGCGGACTCAATAGTTGGACAAAGTTACTAGATTTTCCGCTGAATGACGCTGTTAATTTGTTGGCTCTAAAAGTAAGAGCCAATCACGTTCAATTGCTACTGAACGGTTTGTTTCGCTGAATGCGCCCATTGACATCCCGAATTCATAGTCACGACATATAAATCTACTTATCGATAATCTTGATGATAACTAAATCCATAATGTACATTTACACGAACTTACTGCAAACTACATTACCGGCTGTCGAAGTAACGACAATGTTATTGTGAAAGTTTCAAATCTATACTAATTATCGATTCAATGATCTTCAATGATCTCTGCCCTGTGGGGACCTATGGCGGACCATTTCGACATTTGTGAACGCATGAGGATGGAGGACAATGTATCTCTTTTAATCTTGTTAATATTTTATTAACGAATAAAATTAATACAATAAAATTGCAGATACTAATGATGAACGAAGAATCTCTCCTCGACGGCGACGTCGACGTCGACATCGATTTAGTCGCCGCCCATTCCGTCGCCGCCCGTTCCGTCGCCGCTGGTTCAATGTCCTCGAAACAAAACAGACAAGGTAACATAATTTTAATTTATTAAAGATTGTACCATATATTAGTACTTACATAGTGTATAATTATTGGTACTTACGTACTGCATATTTTCCTACGCACTATTTTTTAGTACCTACGTAGAGTATATTTTTCTTTGCACTATTATAGAAACACATATGTAATTAAATTAATTTTAATAATTACAGATTATAGACCGAGAGGTAGAGCCGCAGGAGCTCGCCGACAGCAGGAGAGGTTCATGAAATTTTTATATCAGTTATCCATGGCACCACATCACTGAGGCAGACACAGGGGAAGAGGCAGAGGAAGAAGATAAGAAAGCATTAAAAAATTTCTAAAAATTACAAGTTATAGTTACATGTATAGTTACATTTATTTTACAGAAACAATTAAGCAGTATTAGCAAGTCATGGTGTTCAAGCGGCTCGTCGCATCGCTCAAGAAATTATTTTTTTTAGTTATTTTCTAATATTACCAATAAAACATCTGTTTCACAGAATGTAAGTGTGATGTGAAACAAAATATTTGTGTTAGAATGCGAAATAATTTAGTTACTATGTAATTAAGTTAATATTAATGTACAAAATTAATTATGTGACAAAATCGAGATTATTTTTCAATTATTTTTGCACATTTCGGATGTAACATTTATTAAGTCAGTTGTATATTAACTAAATTATCTTACATTCTAACACAAGTATTTTGTATCACACTTACATTCTGTGAAACAGATGTTTTATTTCGAATATTCAAACTAAACTATTTTTTGTTGTAACATGTCTTCGGTTTAACTGCCCCATTGATATGAAGTCATGGATAGCTGATATGAAATATCTTCGGCTTTGTATCACGGTTATCTTAAAATTTTTACAAAGTATGCGAATGATATCAAAACAAAGACAAGTTAAACATAAAATAATTTAGTTAAAACATTCGAAACGATACTTATTATGTTTCACCTAGCGTAATTGTGATATCAAACGCAAAACTTATGTAATTAATTATTTTCTAATATTACCAATAAAACATCTATTTCACATGACGTAAATGCAATATAAAACACAAGACGTATTATAATGTAAAATAATTTAGTTAATATGTAATTAAGTTAACATAAAAATGTACAGAAATGTGCAGAATTATTGAAATATACCATACAACTATGTATGGCCTTGAATTATTGAAATATTCAATTATTTAATTAAAAAATTATTTGAAATTTCTGTAGTGCAATTTGGGGAAGTCGAATTCGTTGACCTTTGGCACCTGGTGCGAGAAATTTGCATAGCGCAACTCGGGGTACTCGAATTTGTCGATTCTTGACACCTGGTGCGAGAAGTTCCCGTAACGCAACTCGCGAAAGTCGAATTCGTCGACCCTTGGCACCTGGTGCGAAAATTTCCCGTAGCGCAACTCGCGAAAGTCAAATTTGTCGACCCTTGGCACCTGGTGCGAGAAATTCCCGTAGCGCAACTCGGGAAAGTCGAAATCGTCGACTCTTGGCACCTGGTGCGAGAAATTTCCGTAAATTATAAATAATACCCTGGGTTTTGGAAATTCTTCATTCGCCCCTGCGGACAAAGGAGAAGAAGGAGACGACGTTTTTTAATTAAATATGAATAACATCACTTTTTGACCGCTTGTATCTCCGGAACGCCTGGACCAATTTTAATTTTTTTTGGCTCAAATTACTCGTGGCGATGCCACCTTTCAGGATATACTATGTTTTTAAAAAATTTTTTTATATTTAGTTCCTACAAACCCCCGAAAAGTTGACTTTGTGCGCGCAGGATAAGAGACTTAGTAGTGTCATTTTCTGAACTTTGCCAGAAATTCTTTTCCTGACTTAGTAGTGTCGTTTTTTGAACTTGGCCAGAGACACTACCGCGTCTCCTGATAATGACCAGCCCAATATACCGAAGGTCATTGTTATATGTGATGGCACTTATGCCTATATTCATAAGAGTAGCAACTTCCGTGTCCTATGACAGTCTTACTCGATCCATAAAAGAAGACATTTATTGAAGCCAACACTTGTTTTGGCACCAGATGGATATATTTTATTAGTACTGGGCCCATATTTTTCGGACTCATACAACAATGACGCCACCATACTTCAAAATGAATTTGAGAAGGATACAGAAAATCTGCGGAACTGGTTCCGCAACGGCGATATATTTCTGGTCGATAGGGGGTACAGAGATGCTATCCCATTTCTGAATTGCTTAGGTATCACTTATAAAATGCCTGTTCTGCTAGAAAGAGGTCAACAACAGTTAACAACCGTGGAGGCAAACGACACTCGCATTGTTACAAAAATCAGATGGATTGTAGAAGCAAGGAATGGGCACTTGAAATCAATTTTCAAAATGCTCAGCAATATATTCAATATTCAAAATGCTAAACATATTGGAGAATATTATAGAATAGCGAGTGCAATAATAAATAGATATTATCCTCCAATTAATATGCAAAATGCAACTGTTGAGGTCGCCAGAAATATGCTCCAACGGAGAAACGATGCAAATGTAGTTCAAGCGCGAGTGGAGATTGACAATTTACGTTATAGGAATGCTCAATGGCAAAGATTACATAAACAAGTTCCAAGGTTTCCACGACTTGAAATAGATTATTTGCGAGATTTGACTATAGGCATTTATCAAGTTAATCTTTTACCCTCATATATTCAAGATAAACTGCAGGGAGATGATGATAATGAATTGCAAATTGACACTTTGTTTGAAGAGAACAATCTCATAAGGGTGAGAGTTTAGTTCAGATTTCAAAATCACACAAAGCATGAAGTTTTCATTTCATATGTCCCCGAAAATGAAGTTGAACAAGAAGTAATAAATAGTTATTATTGCACTTGTCAATCTGGTGCAAGAACATTAGATACATGCGCCCATGTGGCAAGCATTTTGTGGTATCTTGGATATGCTCGTTATCAGAAGGGTGTAAAATATCCAGATGAAAGTCTGCTAAATACAACTAGAGATGCAGCGAATAGAGGAAATCAAGAAAATATTGATGAAGTGGAGATTGTGATAGAAGAAAGGTAAGTTACGGGGATTGTTACTTTAAATATGTATGCAAGAACACGCACTCAAACCCAAAAATATACATCTACATACAAACTCATACACATGTACATCTCCACACACGCGCACACAAGCGACATTGAGCAGATATGGTTTGGAGTCGTTAACTACCGTGGGATTGACGGACCATGGGGTCCCTATCTCTGCTGTGCGACACACACACACACAAAAGAGATGTAAATCCGACTGGGTAATCTCCATGTGGTACATCTTGGGTAATGCCAATACCAGCGATACGATACATATAATATATGTATATAAAAAATATATGTATAGGTGAATATATATATATATATATATATATATATATATATATATATATATAAATGGATCCACCTGATTCTTTTTTATGTGACGATCTAAATAATTTTCGATGGAAACACATTTCTTGCGCATTTTTTAGAACGTTAATGTAGCACGCGCTGTTCATTCGACCGTCGTAAATGAATATTTCATTCACGCCACTGGCACCCATGCAGCCCTACATCATTATGCTGCCTTCTCCGTGTTTCACAGGAGGCACCACACATTCTGGGTGATACTCTTCACCAACCTTTTATCGTACGTATGTTACACCAGGCTCTGGTCGACAGGCGATTCTGAAGATGATTTACCGTATTGACTGCTATAGTCCAGAATGTGTATAATAGGTCTGCATCCAGGAGCATACACCTTGCAATCTCAATAAGTGAACGATTTTTTCTTTCAGCAACACCATTTTGCTGGGGTGTGTACAGTGCTGTGTACTGTATCTGAATACCTTGATTTCTTAAATATTCCACAACTCCTATATTAACGTACTCTCCTCCTCGATCCGATCTTATTACCTTTGGCCGAAAGGAATCATCAATGAATGTGGGCATGTACCTTCTTCCGCTTGGTAAGGTAGTTAGCATAGGTCCGCATATATCGGAATGAATTAGATTGAGTACAGACGTCGACTTGCTTAACGATTGCTTTGGAAATGGCAAGCGTGTAGAACGTTAACGTAGCACGCGCTGTTTATTCGATCTTCGGAAATGAACATTTCACTCACGCTACTAGCACCCATGCAGCCCCAGATCATTTTGCTGCCTCCTCTATGTCAGAGATATTTTCGTTGAGATTTCAATTTTTTTTCTCTTGCGTTGTTTCCTTTCCCTGATTTTTATGCTCGATATCTTTCTGTGGTACCGATCATTATTGCTGATTATGATGTTGGTGATGGTTTCTTGCAGTTTTTTTAATTGATCAAAATAATTTTTTTTACGTGATTATTTATTTATGTCCAATATTTTTTAGCTACATTAATTATTTCTTAATTCACAGGGTTTATAGAAGAAAGTGTTTTTATTGTTTTTTCAATATTTGGTAACTCCTTCTTTTGCTTGTATTACAGCGGCAACTTATATCACAAAAGAGGAATATCACATTCCAAAAAGAAAAGTATCACATTTTAGAAAACATTTGCAAAGCTTAAAAACAAATTATTCTTTGCAAAATTGGACTTTTTATTGCAGGACTTTCAATAATTACGATAATGTAAATAAAGCTTAAATTAGAATATAAATAATAATAATGCAGGATACTTTGTATTATTATTAGGGCTTCCAATTCCGATATTTCGGGATTCCGACTGATTTTAAGCGTGATCGGGATTATATTTTTGTAATCCCGAGATTCACATCGAAATCGGGATTGGTAAATACATACAGTAATATGTCATCCAAATTTGAATTTACCGTACTAGCGAGAACAAAAAAAAATCGTAAAATTTTTACGAGACAGACATTTCTTATATTCTTTCGACTTTTATTTGATTATTTGTACGTTTTTGTGGAACTATGTTCCTTTTGTCAAAGAATAGAGGATTGTGATGTTTATATAACTTTGTTTGACTTTGTACGTTTACGTTATGTTAGTGTGACTTTTGTTTATTTCTGGTTAATAAATAACGATGCAGCATGCATCGTTACGGCTACGGACCGAACATCGTCCGTAGCCAACAAAGGCGCATCGAGCACCGATAAACTTAATCATAAACACCGGCGGTGAATTGCCAAACGGTCCCCCACAACCGACCGTTCCGAAAATTACCAGGTGGGGGCCTGCTGGCTAGACCACTGATGCTTGCCGATCCTAAGTCAGTCGGCCGTCAACCGGGTATAAAAGAGGCCCGGCTGTACGTCTTTTCACTAGATCCTGCTAAACAGCGAACATCCGATCCACTGCGAGTAAGTTCGTAGTCCGCCGAGAGCACTCGGAATCTATGCCCATCAGCTCCACGAGCACGAGCATACTCGTGCACCGACCGAGCATACTCGGCTCCAGGAACCGCTTCCGCACGATACGGAAACACCCGTGTCCCGTCGAGCATACTCGGCTTTAGACACCGTTTCCTCACGATACGAGAATACTCGTATCCCGCCGATCATACTCGGCTCTCGAAACCGTCTCCGTACGATACAAGAATACTCGTATTCCGACGGAGCATACTCGGCCCCAGGAACCGTCCGCCAATTCTCTAGTACGAGCGTCCTCGTACACCACCGAGAATACTCAACTCCGACTCTTGCATACGAGCATCCTCGTATATCACCGAGAACACTTGGCTCCACATCCGAATTAGATCACCGCAAGACACGGGCAATACGCGTGTCCTCGCTCCCATTTTTGCATTCAAACGCCGTTCCTTTCATCCGACAGGCAATCGCGACAACTAATCCGCGCATCCGAGCGATCTATCGATTCAGTCGATTATCGAATCGACGCGTACGCGCCCGAGCGATCTACCGATCCGATCGATAATCGAATCAATTCGCACGTATCGACAAACACACATGCCGCCTAGCACTCTAATAGCAACCGCGGCGCACGCGTTTGCGCCGACGCCGCCGCGTCATCGTGCGTCTGACATTTCGCGCCGCATTACACCGCCGTAAGAAATACATATTTATACTAAACATTCAGACGACGCATTTATACACATTATACACACGTATCCACACAGTACACAATAAGCTATTTAATAAACTAAGTTTATTTTCATTACAAATACACAGCGAGTTTTTTTGACGTGCCCCAACCGACCAAACTCCTGATCCTGGCGAACTATTCCGCGCACAGATAATCGTATCGTTTTAATCTTAATAAATAATGGACCTTTTTAACAAATTACGGGCATTTTCTATACAAAGTTACTTTATTTTTTTAGAGAATCCCAATCCCGAGATCGGAATTGTTATCCCTAATCCCAAAAATATTGGGATTGAAATATTAATATTCGGATTGAAGCCCTAATTATTATTATATTTATATTATATTTATATTCTGTAGAAAGTACATAACCTTACAATGGTAAAAAAAAATATGCCAAGTAATTAAAAAATATGCCAACTTGTTTAAAATATCTCGAAGAGGCAAAGAAAATGATAATAATTGATAAATATCAGTTTTATGCAAAGATTCATCCAGAATAAAACTTTATTGTTCGTATATATAACATAACATAACGTAACAGGGGGGCGTTCCTTTTTCGAAGCACTGCTTGCGGCACCCAGACATTGTCCATTGTGCCTCCCCTCATAGACTTACTCATGAGAGACCTGTTTTCCTCCAAAAGAGAATTAGATCCCTTACCGGCAGCTCCTTAATCTGCTCGGGCCTAAGTAGTGCTGAGCCCAGCATCTTGTGTCTCAGCCCTGCATATGCAGGGCAGTCGCTGAATACATGAAGACTTGTTTCCTCGTAGTCTCCACATGCCCTGCACTTGGATGTATCGCTACGCCCAAGTTTGTACATGTGGTAGTTTAAGGTGCCATGACCCGTCAGTATCTGTACCGCTGACCTGGCATCTCTCCTACTCAAAGCCCTTATGCTCTAAGCCAGTTCTCTATTAGGAGTATCTCCCAACAGAGCTCTAGTCTGTCTACATTTGGACTCAGATTCCACTCTCCAGTGTCTTAGATGTTCTCTGCGGAGCCATTCTTTGATCCTTCCCCTTCCTAGACAAAAAGGGATTCCCAGAGCCGGCCCCGGTCCGACCATCGTTATTTCTGAACCCGCTCTTGCCAGCTGGTCCGCACATTCATTACCCTGGATGCCTGAGTGACCAGGCACCCAGGTAACGATGACTTTTCTTTCTTTCGCCAATTCGTCCAGAACGCCTCTGCACTCCTGAACCAACCGCGATGTTATTGTCGGAGCCCCCAGCGCCTTGATGGCCGCCTGGCTGTCCGTACAAATTCTGATATGCTCTTCCGCTCCTTCCCTACTCCGCACGGTTTGAGCACAGCTTAGGATAGCCACAATCTCCGTTTGGAATACCGTGGCATAACTGTCGAGAGAAATGCTCTTCTTCCATCCCTCTCGACTGCCAAAGAAGCCGGCCCCGGAGCCCGTGTCCGTCTTGAAGCCGTCCGTATACCAGACATCCCCTCCACGCACTCGAGCCCCTAAGTTTCCACCTTCCTTTTCTCACTCCTCCGGCCTCGGAATATGCACTTTAAAGCGCCTATCAGAAGCCCGAATAATAGGTATTCTGTCCTGTCGCATCTCAAATATCGGATCCAACAAAACGTCTTCTGGCAGTCTTGTATGCCAGGCTCCCTTCTTCCATTTTAGTTCGCATCTCAGACGGTATGCCGTCATTGCTGCAGCAGCCACCACCACCTGGTAAAACGGCTTGATGCCGAACAATACGCCCATCGCCGCCACTGGTGTTGTAACCATAGCACCCAGGGCCCTTCTTAAAATCAGAGCCCTGACATGCTCCAGCGCAACTTTGGCTGTTTTCTTTCGCACCCTAGTCCACCATATTACGGCTGCATATGTGAGTCTGGGGCGAAGTATGGCTGTGTAGATCCAGTGTATCATACTCGGTTTCAAACCCCAAGTCTGGCCAAAGGTCCTTTTGCACATCCAAAAATACTGGCACAAGCTTTTGCACCGGCTACGAAGGTGCTCCTCCAGAAAGCAGTTTCTTATCCAGGATAACCCATAGATATTTCACTGATTCGGTCGAAACTAACCTTACTCCTCCAAGAGTAGGTCCCACAATGGTGCCCACCTTGTATTTGCGAGTGAAGACAGTAAAACCAGTTTTCAGTGGATTCACCGCTAAGCCCGTCCTCTGACACCACTCCTCTGCGACTTCCAGTGCCCCCTGCATGAGCTCTAGAAGCGTCTCTAGAAAGGGGCCTCGCACAAATATTGCCACGTTATCCGCGTAGCCTTATGCAGTGAAGCCTCCATCGTCCTGTGCTTTTAATAATCCGTCTGCTACCAGGCACCACAAAAGTGGGGAAAGTACTCCGCCCTGCGGGCAGCCTCTTCCCACCCAACCACAAACCTTCACAGTCCCCAGCGAAGTCATCACACGCCTTCCTAGCATGTCCCGGATCCACTCGACGAGCTTCATCGGGACACCTCTTCTGACGGCTTCCTCACACACTACCTCGTGCGGTGTGTTGTTAAAGGCGCCCTCTATGTCCAAGAAAGCACCCACTGCATAGCCCTTCCTTTCCAGCTGCTCTTCAATGAACGCTACCGTCTGATGTAGAGCAGTCTCGGTGGAATAGCCCGGACGATACGCGTGCTGATTTTTATGGAGAGGATACCTCCACAGAGTTGTCTCCCTCAGATACGCGTCCACCAGCTTCTCCAATGTCTTAAGGAGAAACGATGTTAGGCTAATTGGCCTGAAGTCCTTTGCCTTGGTGTAGCTCGTTCTTCTCGCCTTTGGGATGAACACTACCCTGGCCAGTTTCCATGCGCTGGGTGTGTAGCCCATCGCGATACATGCTCTTAAGGTTCGAGTCAGTAAGCCCACGATCTGTTCCAGTTCCTCTTGTAGAAGAGCCGGAAAGACGTCATCCGGTCCCGCTGACTTGTAGGGCTTAAAGGTGTTAATTGCCCATTTGACCTTCTCGGGCATGACAATCTTGGCCGCCATTCGCCAATCCGCTTGTCGGGCTTTTCTGAGTGAGCCCGGCTCCTTATATGCAAATAGCTCTCCCGGCTCCCTATGGAAGCCCGGAAAGCTCACTTCCAGTAGATGCTCCAGACATCGCTCTCCAGTCACTACCGTCCCATCAGGGAGTGCGATGGCTTTTAGGATCGCATCCGGGTTCCTAGCGAGGATCCTGCAGATTCTTGCCGTTTCGGGCATTCCCTCCACTTTCTCGCAAAACTTCTTCCAGCTTTCCAGTTTCGCCCTAACCACAGAGTCTCTATACTCCTTCTGTGCCCTCCTAGAGAGCTCCCAGTCGGATTGGCGGCCCGTGTTCCTAGCTCTATTCCAGGCCCTGCGAGCCGCCACTCTGAGACCCTGCAGTCCAGGAGTCCATTAGGAAGTTCCTCTACTATTTGTAACCGCCTTTTCGGGGCAATTACTTTCATAGCAGTTTACCAGAGACCTCTGCAAGTAGTCCACACAGGTCTCCAGTTCGTCTTCTGTCCCGTGCTTCTTAGGGAAGTCTCTGAGACTACTGGCCAGGTCTTCCCTATAAGAATCCCACTTGGTTCTCCTCGGGTTTCTGAATTTTACCCCCTTCCCCCTAGCCTTAGCTATCCTGATGAAGGTGATCTGCCTGTGGTCCAAAAGCGAAGGCTCCGTCGAGACCCTCCATTCCACTACCTCCTGTATCAACTGCCTGGAACAGACAGTGATGTCGAGCACTTCTCTTCTCGTTATAGTGCAGAAGGTGGGCTCGTCTCCCGTGTTGAGACTCTCCAGATCCGTGGATGCTAGGAACTCCAACACTTTCCTTCCTCTTTCGTTGGTGTCCGAGCTTTCCCACACAGTGTGATGCGCGTTAGCGTCACATCCCATGATCAGGGGAAGCCGCTTCTCTTGACAGTATTCTGCCAGTTTCATCACCGGTGCAGGCGACACCGCCTCCCTCTCGTCATGCGAGAAGTAGGCCAAGCAAACGACCATTTTCCTCCTGTCACCGGAGTCAGCAGTGAAATCCACTTCTACAGCCGCAACGTCCCTGGAGCACAGGAGAGGTATTAGCTGGGCTTCCATACCTTTGACAGCCACGCAGGCCCTGGGCCAATCCACTGATGGGGCCCTAAATAGCCTACCGCAAGCCGCCAAGCCCTTGATGCAACCCCGGATTACCCAGGGTTCTTGCTTTAGTGATATGCATGTTTGCTTCCCAGCTTGTTGCCTGGCCAAAACAGCCGAGGCCCCTTTGCTGTGATGCAGATTAATCTGGGTGAAGGCCACCCCTCTCGATCCCGCCATTGTAACTACGAAACCGTTTTAGGGGGCTTCTCCTTATCCCCCCTTACTCCCTCTTCGGCCCCATTTACCCGAAAGGCAATTCTATCGAGCCCAAAGAATGGTTTGAAGTCCAGCGTCCTCAATTTGAAGACACTAGACTCCAGGACGCCGAGGACTAGATTCCCACCTTCCTTGGTGGTCCCTACTCCCTCCGCGAACACCTTCCAGCTTCCGGTGACAAGACCCGGGTTCTGCCTCTCCAGCCGCTTCAAGACCGTGGCCGCGCCCTCAGAAGATCCCGGGACCCAAACCACCGCCCTGTGCTGCCTTTGAAACGCGTCCATGCCCACCACCTTGAGCCTGGCGCCCTCCCACGGAGTGATGCCGCCGATCCGCTCCACGAGCCAGCCCAGCGACGCCTCGTCCGCGCATCTTACCGACGCCCCACTCCTTAGAGAGGTGCCATGGAATCTGGGCACCGGACCCTCTTGGATTCCGTCGATCTTTTTCGAGACCGCACTTCTCAGCAGAGTCAACTGCTCTGCAGTGATCTCTGCTTCGGGGTAGCCCTCCGCCACAATCACCCTCGCCAGAAGGTCGGCAGCGTCCGCATAGGCATGGTGCCCATCATGAGCCCTTTGCCTTTTGAACGGGCGGCCGCCCGATGAAGGGGTTTTATTGGAGCCCTTCCGACGTTTACCGTCGGTGTGCCCTTTCACCACCTCCACCGGCGTACAAAGGGGAGCCACGGGGAGAGAGCGAGTCCCTTCCGGAGCCTCTCCTCTCATCCGCTTCGCCCTCCTTTTTTCGGCCACGCACCGGTTCTTTTTAAAAGGAGGTGAAGCCTCCTGCCGCGCAGCCGGGCCGGCTTCACTTCCGGAGTCCTTAAGGGTCCCGTCCGACACCGCCATCCCAGCCCCTTTCCTCGGAAATCCGTCACGCGAGCCCTCCCAATCTTCCACTTTGTCTTCTGAGTTTAGATTGTTAATTTCCATTGTGATCCCACGAGTAGCTAGGGAATTACACGGTCCGCCCACGCAGAGCCCCGCATGCGTGGGTAAGGCTGGATACTCTGGGGTTTCGCCCGGTTCCCCAGAGGCATCGTTCGCGACACTGCTCCCCCAGTGACATGCAGCCATCGCCACGATGGCTTACAACTTGGCTTGGGGAGCTGGTCCGCGGCAACGGTCTTCCCTTACCCTCCACGGGGTCTTACTTCCGTGAGGCCAGGTTATAACCGCCACTACCCAGCAGCACTGAGACCCCTCAGAGGGCTCACACTTACTGGGCGTCCTCCTATCCGCCATCTTGGAGACGCGCCCGGTGGGTGGCTCAACCCCCGGGTTCGTATATATAAAATATATAATTCTTATTCTAAGAAAACAAACGTGAGCATTAAAATTTATTAATTGTTTCAAATATGTCACCATTTTTTTAAGCCAGTGATTCTGTAATATAGTGTATTATACTTTTATATATTATACTTTGACTATGAAAATATGGACTGCTAAAGCCAACTTGATAGGAAAAGTGGAGGTAACTAGCAGTCCATATTTTTATAGTCAAAGGTTGTGACGACGCCTTAAGGCGTCATCCCTACGGACCGCCAGTTCGGAGACCGAACCCGGTCCGAACGGCGGCTAGGTGGGAGCCCGTCACGGGTGGGGATCACCGTGACGGGTATAAAAGGCCGGTCTCGGCCGAGACCGGGACAGTCCCGTCCGGCTTCGAGCGTGACACCTCGAAGCCAATCCTATACGAGCCAGGGCGCTCCCTGACTCTACCGGGTGCTCCCGGTTCCCGACCGATCTCCGTATACGAGCCAGGGCGCTCCCTGACTCTACCGGGTGCTCCCGGTTCCCGACCGATCTCCGTATACGAGCCAGGGCGCTCCCTGACTCTACCGGGTGCTCCCGGTTCCCGACCGATTTCCGTACCCGAGCCAGGGCGCTCCCTGACTCAGCCGGGTGCTCCCGGCCTCCGACCGCGTGCGCTTACCGCTATACCCGGCTTACCGCTATTCTGTACGGTACCTTGCGTTTACCGCTATTCTTTGTATTCGTTGCTTTGCATCTTGCGCCTACCGCTATTCCTTACTTTCGTTACGGTATCTTGCGGTTACCACTATTCTTTGTATTCATTACTTTGCCTCTTACGCTTACCGCTATTCTGTACGGTACCTTGCGTTTACCGCTATTCTTTGTATTCGTTGCTTTGCATCTTGCGCCTACCGCTATTCCTTACTTTCGTTACGGTATCTTGCGGTTACCACTATTCTTTGTATTCATTACTTTGCCTCTTACGCTTACCGCTATTCTGTACGGTACCTTGCGTTTACCGCTATTCTTTGTATTCGTTGCTTTGCATCTTGCGCCTACCGCTATTCCTTACTTTCGTTACGGTATCTTGCGGTTACCACTATTCTTTGTATTCGTTACTTTGCATCTTGCGCCTACCGCTATTTCTTACTTTCGTTACGGTATCTTGCGGTTACCACTATTCTTTGTATTCGTTACTTTGTATCTTACGCTTACCGCTATTCCTTATTTTCGTTACGGTATCTTGCGTTTACCGCTATTCTTTGTATTCGTTACTTTGCGCTTACCCCTATTCTGGGTACCTTGCGTTTACCGCTATTCTTTCGCCTAGCTTGGCCGAACCAAGTCCGACGGCAGAACACCCTGTATATATTGTACATAAGAAAGCTAAAATATAGATCATAGTTTACGACTAACCGCGCCTACTTATTTGGAGTCTCACCCGTTCCGCATTCCGAATCCTGGCACCGGCGAGCTTAACCGTGCTAACCGCTCCCATACGGGGAGCCGCACCGTTACAAGGTATTATATATATTTATACAATGTCTGTACAATGATATTAAAAAATCATGGTATTCAATCAAATTGTAATTTTTTTTAAAAAGATAAAAAATTAGGAGACGCGGTAGTGTCTCCAACCAAGTTCAAAAAACGACACTACTAAGTCAGGAAAAGAGTCTCTGGCAAAGTTCAGAAAATGACATTACTAAGTCTCTTATCCTGCGCGCACAAAAGTCGACTTTTTGGGGGTGTGTAGCAACTAAAATATAAAAAATTAAAAAAAAACACATAGTATATCCTGAAAGGTGGCATCGCCACGAGTAATTTGAACTAAAAAAAATTAAAATTGGTTCAGCCGTTCCGGAGATACAAGCGGTCAAAAAGTGATGTTTTTCATATTTAATTAAGAAACGTCGTCTTTTTCTCTTCTGTCCGCAGGGGCGAATGAAGAATTTACGGGGCCCAGGGTATTATCATTATCATTAAAATTTACAGGAATTTCTCGCACCAGGTGCCAAGAGTTGACGATTTCGACTTCTCCGAGTTGCGCTACGGGAATTTCTCGCACCAGGTGCCAAGGGTCGACGAATTTGACTTTTGTAAGTTGCGTTACGGGAATTTTTTGCACCAGGTGCCAAGGGTCAACGAATTCGACTTCCCCAAGTTGCACTACGAAAATTTCAAAAAATTTTTAAATTAAATAATTGAATATTTTAATAATTTAAGGCCATACATATTTGTATGATATATTTCAATAATTCTGTACATTTCTGTACATTTTTATATTAACTTAATTACATATTAACTAAATTATTTTACATTATAATACGTCTTGTGTTTTATATTGCATTTACGTCATATGAAATAGATGTTTTATTGGTAATATTAGAAAATAACTAATAACATGAGTATTGCGTTTGATATCACAATTACGCTATGTGAAACATAAGTATCATTTCAAATGTTTTAACTAAATTATTTTATGTTTAACATGTCTCTGATTTGATATCATAGTTTTATTTCGCATATTGTAAAATTTTAACGTAACTGTGATATCAAACCAAAAATATTTCATATCAGCTATCCGTGGCTTCAAATCATTGGGGCAGTCAAACCGAAGATATGTTTCAACAAAAAAATAGTTTAGTTTGAATATTCGAAATAAAACATCTGTTTCGCAGAATATAAGTGTGATATGAAAAACAAAATACTTCTGTTAGAATGTAAGATAATTTAGTTAATATACAGGGTCATCGAAAAGTATCAGACCCCCCTAATATCTTCAGTTAGAATGCATTTTGGAGAAAATGTCCAATAGCAAAGTTGTATGGTTTCAAGCGGGGAGGAAGATGACCTTGACTTTGACCTTGACTATGTCCTTCAAGGTCATTTCAAGGTCAACCTTTTTTTAAATGGATTTTTTTTAAATGGATTTTTTTTAAATGGAACCCCCTATTTTATTGCATATTTTTATAGCTTATCTCGAGAGCTTTCCAAAACACTAAGTTAACAATTTGTTAAGTGGCATGTGATTCCGGCCAGTTAAGGCAAGAGTGGCGTGTGGGTCCGGCCAGTTAAGGCGAATTTTATTCCAATTGGTCAGCTTGGGCAAAATATTCAATTGTACCAAACAATTCACAACAAATGTTCAAATTGTTGCCCTTCAACAGCCTGGCAATGTGCCAATCTGTTATAAACAGCTGAAACCGCATTCCGGTACGTTTCCGGCGGTATTAGTTCTATTTCTCGAGTTATTCTCCCTCTTAAATCATCTAAATCTTGAGGCTTGGTGGCATAAACTTTACTTTTCAAGTAACCCCACAAAAAAAAGTCAAGTGGGTTCAAGTCTGGAGACCGAGGTGGCCACACCATATGACCCCTTCGCCCTATCCACCTGTCCTGAAAGACCTCATTCAAATATTGACGGACAATGACACCATAATGAGGTGGAGCTCCATCCTGTTGGAAATAAATTTCATCTATTTTTCCACCAGCTGTCTCGAATAGCTGGAACAATTTGTTCGCGAAGCATGACTGTGTATACCTGTGCTGTCAAATTGTCTTCAATGAAGTGTGACGTGACGCTTTTCGAGCGCCGTCACAAGGGCGATAGCCCGGCCAAAGGAGCAAAAAGTCCTGGTGTTGCTCTTCGCGTGGAGAGAGCAGCCCGCGAGACTCCACAATCTGTACGCGTTGTTTTTTTATGTCGTTCCCATTTTGTATCGTTAATATCGTTTTTAAGTTGTAAGGCGAGACCCCGTGCGGGCGGCGTTGCGTGTTTTGTGCCTCAGGGCGAAGATTCGGCATCGCCATAGAAACCGGACGCCGGGGGATCATCGACGTTTGTCACGCGTTAGTGACCCCACAGCAATAGGTCAGGTACCGCGATCCCGTCGTCTCCGCCATCCAAGCCCTAACAATTAACTCTGCTTTGGTTTTAGCCACAAACTCAAAGAAGCGCAGAGAAACGCAGCAGCGGACCTCGCCCGGCTGCAGACGGCTTCGAGGACTCCAAAGATGCTGCACCCGGAAAGATCGGAGTATGGCCCGGCCAGCCTAACTAGTCTCTTCCGGGAAAATCGACTCATCAACACATTATCGGCCGAATGATTTAGGGAAACCACAGAAAGCGAGGGGAGGGGTGCCCTGGATGAACTGTGGACGGTTCTTAAGGGCCCCCCTTTTTGGAAAATCGGCAGGATGCGCAAGAAGGCGACGCGGATTTGGAAGGACCTACGTGCAGAGCCGAAAAGAGTCACTGTTCGGTGTGCCGCAAGTGCGTAAGGACGAACACGAGGACTCAGCCCAACGACGCCGAAGACGCCGAAGACGTCAACTCGATGTAAGCCGCCTCTCGGGTAGCCGTGGAGTTCCGTCCGGTTATGGCTGGTAGCGTGAGTCTGTTTTGTATTTAGTGTCTCACACAACTAACCGAGATTTTTGATACCGTGAGCGCGTATTGACGCTCAATTACCGCATGTCTAGCCGGCTCCGGATATCGCGTAAAAGTCTCTCCGTCTTGCGTGAATTAAGCGCCGACAGTCTCTTCTCGTTGCCGTTTCGTTTGCCGTTCGTTTTGTTACCGTACCGTCCTACTGTTACCGTTTCTTTTTGAAGATACCGATTGCTACTGTCTTTCCGTTACCGTTTCTTTTTGAAGATACCGATTGCTACCGTCTTTCTTACGATACCGTTTTGTTACCGTTTTTGTCGCGTTATCACCGTACCGGTAGTACCGTGGGTGAATGTCCGCGGACGGATTTTGCTCGGGGACGTTCTCCGCGAGACCGCTGTTACCGCCAAGTTAGCGTCTCGGCGAGAAACGTGAAAGCCCGCAAAAATAGCCGTTCCGCGACATCTAATTTCTGGCCGTTAAGCTACCGTTGTTTAAAGTATATTTATTTGGCCTTCACCGGCCGTGTCGGATGGTCGTAATATAAGTCATTTGTTTTGCTGGATATCGTCGGATCAGCTGCGAATTATCGTGATCGCGTTTCCGAAATTTCGTGTAGTTATCGAAATTTGTTCTTGTTACCGATTGATTGGGTGAATGGCCTTACTACCGTATTAAACCATTTCTGCTGTATCGACTCAGGCCGAACGAGATACGCATCTTTAACCTTGTAACCGAATCATTGAAATACATTATTGTTAGATTTTAATTATTGAGTTGTCCTTGTGTTCGCCTCTCACTCCAGATACCTAACGTCAAATAAAAGAACTGCGCCCCTCTGCCATATACTGAGCGGCCGAGCATTTTTAAGAACTGTTCAAGTTACCGATACCGCGGTGCGATTACTCGCACCTGGCGCCCATTTCCGGTTACCGATATTGCGTGAGTTACCTTGCTCCCAAATTTTGTGGAGTACCGCGAGTTACCGAATCGTGCAATTATTGCCGATTTCGCGAGTTACCTTGCTCCCGACGAGCGTGGAGTACCGCGAGTTATCGAATCGAGCATCTATTTCCGATACCGTGAGCTACCGAATCGAGCATTTATTGCCGATACTGCGAGTTACCGAGTCGTGCATTTACTGCCGACGCCGCGTAAGTTACCTAACTCCCGAAGATCGTGGAGTACCGCGGTTACCGATTTCCATTGGGCGTGCTCCCTCGGATCTGGCGTGATTCCGAGACTAGTTCACGTCGCAGAAAAAAGGACCAACTGGCCATTAAGAATACCAGCCCATACGTTAACTTTTTGTGGATATTGGGTGTGATTGTCTCTTTTCCAGTGAGGATTAACGTCACTCCAGTATCAACAATTGTGTCTATTTACATTTCAATTCAGTTGAAATGTTGCCTTATCAGAGAAAACAATATTATTAAGTAATAGAGGATCGTCGACAATCATCTCCATCATAAAATCACAAAATTCGATGCGTCTATTAAAATCGTCTTCGGACAACTCTTGGCACAAATGGAGTATGGATGCCATTTATTCAATTTCAAAATTTTAATGACAGATGCATGACCGATTTTGTGTTCTTGTGCAACGCGATTGATGGAAATATGGGGATTTTCAACGAAAGACTATAAAACATCTAATGCCTTATCATTATTTGTTACTGTTTTACGTCGGAATGAAAATAATAGGATCTCTAAAAGTACTGTAATCCGTACTATTCAACGTTTCGAGGACATTGGTAGCATTAAAAACCGCCCAAGATCTGGTAGATCAAGTTTTTATGTATTTTTTAATAAATATTTTGTTATTTTATGTAATTTTTTTCAATCAAATTTTGATCAGTTTTATTTATACATTTTATGTATGTTTATTTTGAATTTACACCTCGAATAATGTATCAGTTATTTTTTATGTTGGTAATATATAAAAAATTTAGATAATTATTAAAATATAAACATATTGGAGTGTCTTTTTTGGAACTTGGCCAAATCTTATCATTTATGAATTTTTGTGCTATACATCATATATACAGGGTGATTCAGAACAACCCAGGTGTCCTTGCACAGACGTATTCCTGAGTTAATTCTAAGACGATTTTTCCTTTACAAAAATTTTGTCCGCAGCTTATTTTTCAAGTTATAAAAGAAAAAAGTTATCAAATCACGGGACAAATACAGAAGATAGGCAGGAGCGGCGCAACTCCATTCGACACGGGTGATTACGGGACGCACGTTGCGATCAAACACACGTGATAAAACACGCGTCACACACACACACACACACACACGCGCGCACGCACACGCACACGCAACTTTCTCTCTCTCTCTCTCTCTCTCTCTCTCTCTTTTTTTCTCTCTCGCTCGCTCACTTACCTTTTACAAATTCAACGTCTTTATTCTGTTTGACGGATAAATAATTTTACCGAATTTACTCACGTAAATGAATGATTTATAAATCGATTTATTACTATTAATCACTGCCGAATAATTATATTCCGCTTACTTTTATTAAGAAAAAAGTACACACTACATGCAATTACAGTAATCAATACTTTCACAGATTTACACACACTCACACACGAATCTATCGGTTTGTTATTACTACCGATTAATTATTCGGTGACTAAAAATTATTCGAAGGATACGCCTAACGTTTACACAACGCACGTAACTCGATGCGGAGACAGTACTCGATGTAAACAATGAACCAGGTTATGTTTTTATTGAAAAGTATTGTTACGCCTGTGCTTTTCGCCGCTAATGCTGTGTGTTACAGCTGACGGACCGATCAATAATATCGATCGGTCACTATAAGTTCAAGCCGTATGGCATTTGTAAATAAACAAGTTGTTGCTAAGAGAATGTAAACAAGGAGACAGATGTCAGATTTTCGGGAGCTGCAGAAAAGTGCGGACGCGTTTCTGCTAGCTCAGCGGTGTACCATTTAAACGGGATTGTTCTGTGTTATTCTGTTCAGTGGTTGAGTGAAATAAAGTTTCTGTTGTGTTCGTAAAAGTGTTCTTTCTTTCGTGCGTGCCGTTTATGACGGAAAGACCGTTCGCGGGCGCAACATTTTGATCCCGGACGAGCCCCCAAAACGTGTGCGTGTGCGTGTGCGTGTGCGTGCGTGCGTGCGTGCGTGCGTGCGTCCGTGCGTGTGTGGCGCGTGTTTCATCACGTGTGTTTGATCGCAACGTGCGTCCCGTAATCACCCGTGTCGAATGGAGTTGCGCCGCTCCTGCCTATCTTTTGTATTCGTCCCGTGATTTGATAACTTTTTTCTTTTATAACTTGAAAAATAAGCTGCGGACAAAATTTTTGTAAAGGAAAAATTGTCTCAGAATTAACTCAGGAATACGTCTGTGCAAGGACACCTGGGTTGTTCTGAATCACCCTGTAGATTAACATTTCATATTGTGATACGAGATAATATGTAAACAAGTAAGTTAAGGCTTATTGTCTACACAAAAATTTTAAATAACATTATGTAATTTAACATATTACAATCTATAATTTTATCACATAGTGTTTTTTTTCAGAAAATTATGATTGCATTTGACATTCTGACACTCAGAATCTTTCTATAATTCACCTATTATTTACAGTGAATCATAACTTTAATAGCTCCACTTGCTCCAATTCTGCTGGTCTCAAAGGCTTTTTTGGTTTCCTCTATTTTATAGTTATGAGTGATCAATGGCTTCACATCTATCTTGCCAGATGCAACAAGATTCAACGCATCGTCATAGCAAATTGAAAAGATATTATATCATCATGCGAAGAATACATTTTTATTAAATGTAGTAAAAATGTAGTAATGTATAATACACTAATATATCTTCATTAAATTTGAAGAATAGATTAATTTATAGATGTAAATTATAGATGCAAATCGTAGGTTATTTATTTATTTTATTTTATCTATTTATTAGTTATTTATTTAGTTAGTTATTTTATTATTTATTTATTTATTTATTATTATTATTATTTTATTATTATATTATATTATATTATATACAATAATAATTGGTTTTTGCTCTTCCTTAATTAAATTAAAAATCGTTTTAATATATATAGCCAATAGAGCAAGAGCTGGATCGATTTGCTCAAAAATTCCTTTTATTTATAAAATTCTACAGACGTTTTGGCCAAGGTACGTGGCCATCTTCAGTGTAATACAAATTTTAAAACTTAGTACATGATTAGCGAAGCTTTGGTACTATTTTTGACTAAGGAAACGCATCCTGTTAAAGTGAAAAAACCAAAATTAGGGGTATTCTCACGGCTCAAACAAGTTGTAGAAAAAAAATTATATAAATACCTCTGATAAACGTGTAGTACAATGTGGTTAGTAAAGTTATATACGTGTGAAGCCACGGACCGTCTAACTTGCAAAATTAGAAAAAATAAACCAAATTGAAAGCAATTATAAAAAATTAGATAAAACAAAAATATAAAACCATAAAAAAAAAAAAAAAAAAAAAAAAAAAAAATAATAATAATTTTGAATATCAGTACCTTAACGGTTCGTCACTACTATGTAAAAGCAATTAAAACTGTGACATGTGTCCACGGATGTGAGTGGGACTCGACTGGTAAGGATGTAGGATGGAAAGGCAAGAGGGGATAGGTAAACGAAAACTACAGGGTGGGGAATTTTTTGAGTATTGGTAGATATGAATCCGGTAATGATTCTGTGTCCTCCTGTTTGTTCATTCCTGTATTCTGTCTTTTTATATGTAGCATTTCGGAAGTTAATCTTTTACTGTAACAAGGTTCTCTGTCTAATATATCAATTTCGTCTCATTTGAAGTCATGATTAAAATCCATTCTGTGGCACGAAATTACTGAGGGGGAGCCTGATTTTTTATTAATATCCGTTCTGTGTTCTTTTATTCTAGTCCGTAATTGTCTTTTTGTCTGTCCTACGTACGTAGCGTCACAGTCTCGGCAAGAAATCTTATACACAATATCACATTGGTTCATCCTATCTAGAGAGTCTTTACCAGTTTTTATAAATTTGTTCAGTTTATTGTCACACGAAAAGGCCAACATACTGTCGTTATTTTTTAAGATTTGAATAAATTGTTCCGATAAATTTTTTACATATGGTATTGTAAAAATCTTTCTTTTGTTATTATTATTCGTATTTGCGTTGTTATTGTCTTTTTTGTTAAAATTTTTGTGTATATGAAATTTTATTCTATTTTTAATAGTTAAAAAAATAAAATCTAAAGGATAACTGTTGTTTAATAAGATAGTTATTATGTCTTCTAAATTCTTTTGTTAAAATTGTGGATGGGATAACATTAGTACCCTATCAACCATGCCAATAATAACGCCTTTTTTGTGTGTTAAAGGGTGGTGTGAATGGAAGTTTAAATATTTTCCCGAGTATGTAGATTTATGGAAAATGTCAAAGATAATGTTTGAGTTGTCATTAATAATTAAAACATTGAGAAAAATTAATCTGATTTTTATTATTAACTTCCAGTGTGAATTGTAATCTTGGATGTATCGAATTGAAAATGGAAAAGGTTTTATTTATAAGGTCGTTAGGGACTGCAATGAGGATGTCGTCAACATATCTGTAATAAAAATACGGAGTGCACGGTAAACGTTCTATGGCTAAACATTCTAAGTCTTGTAGAATAATATCCGCTATGATGGGGGATAATGGAGAGCCCATTGGTGTACCAAAAACTTGTTTGTACATTTTTTTATTGAAATTAAAAAACGTGAAATTTAGAATGAGAGAGATACCCATAACCAGTTCATTGAGTGGTATGGAAGTATGCCCCTCTATCTGACCCCACCGTTTTTTATGCTATTGGCCGTATTTTCAATCGGTACATTGGTGAACAAAGAAACAACATCTAGTGAAGCAATGCAAGTATCAGGATTGATATGTTTTCCATTGAGTTTTTTGACTAAGCTAAAACTGTTTTTTATATAACTGTTTGGTTTTTTTAAACTATTGTACAATAATTCATGTATGTATTTAGCTAAATTGTAAATAGGGCTGTTAATAGAAGAAACTATTAATCTCAGTGGAAAACCAGTTTTGTGTATCTTTGGTAGACCATAAGCTCTCGATAAAATCCCGTCAGTTTTTAATAAATAAAAATATGTGTGCTTATCGATATAGCCCCTTCCCTTCCATCTTAAAAGTAGAGTCCGCACGTTTTCGGTTAATTTTCTGGTTGGGTCCCTCTCAACTATGTGATAAGTATCTGTGTCTGAAAGAATATCTTCCATTTTTTTAATATAATCCTTTTTGTTTAAAGCAACCGTGACGTTTCCCTTATCAGCTCTTGTGAAAATAACATCAGGATTATCATTTATGAATTTCTTTGTTATTTTGAGCCAAGACCCAATCAGAAAATCGATGTTATTACCCGAGATCACAAAATTATCGATAATCGACGTAGCCTTATTCCTTTCAGAACACTGAGTTTCTTTATCATATCTTTCTATGTTTCTTTCTATGTTTTTAATGAATTCGAATGAGATCTGTTTTTTGTTAGTTACCGGTAAATTGAATCTATCGCCCAACTGTAAAAGCAGAGATACTTCATTTGGAATCGTAAAATTAGAAATGTTCAAAAACCAATTATCGCGTATTATTTCGAAATCATTTGTGAATTTAAAATTATCAGGTGTGATGTTAATGTTAATATTTTCATTGTTATTGTTATCTGTTTTTTTCAAAGACCAAACATCACCGATACGATCATCTGTTTTTCTCTTGTGAAAGGAATAATTAATCGATTTTATCCTAGATTTCTTTTCATTGTTCTGCAGTGCAATAAGCCAATCGATCTTTCGATCCTGATCCCCAATTTTTTGGTGCAACAACCTTGACACACGTCTTTCCTGACTTATATTATATTATTATTTATTTATTATTTTATTTATTATTAATTTACTTATATTAATTTTATTTATTTTATTTATTTAAAAATTTTTTAATGACACATGTTTGTCATTAATGTAATCTTTTAAACATGTATCTGTCGAAACACTTATGTTTTGATTACAAATGTCGCACTGTATCTTAAAATCACCTTTTTGTGTTTAATATTTCCGCGACCAATCTTTATATTTATAATTATATCTTTGTTTTATAGTATGCAAAATCAAGTGATTTTTTGCATCCACAGACAGAACTTTTGCATCACAAATAATGCATTGTAAAAATGTGTTATCAAAATATTTGAAATATAGCTTTATAAATTTTTTAAATTTTATATTAGTCTCATATATAAAAATGTTTTTATGACATGAATTTATATGCTTTTTTGCATTACTCAATGTCACATAATTATAATTCTTGTAACACAATTTACAAGTAGCCCTAAAATCGGGCAATTTTTTATAATATTTCCATATTGTATTTTGTTTTTTAATATTATTTTCTTGCGTATTTTTAAATTTATTTAAATGTTTGTTTTTTATATGAATGTCCAAATATTTTTTTATTGAGACACTGATATTTTTATCTGTACATTTTCTGTACATATACTGTACATATCCTGTACATTTTATTTTGAAATCATCTTCTTGTGTCATGTATTTTCTTGGCCACATTAACTCTTTCCTTTCTTCTTTTTTTTCAAAAATTTTCGAATGCCATTGTTAGATTAATTGTTGGGATCTTTGAATATCACACAAGCTTCTTTTTTGAAATTATATATATTAATAAGATAACTTTTCCTCTTTTACATGTTTACACCACACCTCTTTTTCTCTTAACTTCTAAAGAACACAGAACAATATATATATTAAGATAGGATACTCGCTACGCTCTTATTATCTTACGGTCCTATAGATGGCGTCACATTATTTATCACCTTAATATAACTCATATTTCAACACGCCTCCTTACATTTATATTAACTTCCTTTTATAATATCAAATTACTTAATGTTTAACATACTACCCAATAAACACTTATTGGTATAAATATAGTATAATATACATATCAACAGTTTAGAATTGGTATAGGTATAAATGATAAACGATTCTTATACCGTATAATAGTATACGTTTAAAAATTCGTAATATAAACATTTCTTAAACGTTTTCAATTAGTATAGATGTAAGTCATAAACGGTTCTTATACTGCTCAATAATATACGTTAAAAAATTGTAATAAATATACGATTTTAAAACATTTTTTATTAGTATAAGTATATAATAACGCAGCGCTCGGAATTAGTTGCACATTTCGGGCCGATTTCCGAGACGACGCCTCCTGTTCCCCCACTACCGCCCGGCCGCTGGAGCCCGAGCCGCCGATAGCTCTGGCTCAGGAGCGTTTTATATTAGAAATAGGCTGGATTGTTTAGGCATCTTTCAGGAAATCGTAACATTTTCTTCATTACATAAATAATGTTTATTTTTATTAATACATAATATATATATTTAATTATTAATGAAAATAAACATTATTTATGTAATAAAGAAAATATTACTATTTTCTGAAAGGTACCTCAACAACCCAGCTTATTTCTTATATAAAACGCTCCTGCGCCAGAGCTATCGGCGGCTCGGCCGCCAGCAGCCGGGCGGTAGTGGGGGAACAGGAGGCGTCGTCTCGGAAATCGGCTCGAAATGTGCAACTAATTCCGAGCGCTGTAATAACGATTCTTTTAACATATAATACTATACGTTAAAAAGCGTAATTATTATATATTTTTTTAACATTTCAAATTAATCTAGCTCTACAAATAATAAATATATTTCTTACATTGTATAATAGAATACATAAAAATATTGCAATAAATATATTTTCTTTAAACGGTTTTAATACTTAATAATTTAATATAATAGATTAAGTATAATAATAAACGATTTTTATACGCGCAATACTAATTGTTAAAAAATTCCCTTTATCCCGTTCATTTATTACAATTTTTACTGTATATATATATAGTAAATATATATATATATATAGTAAAAAAAGCAGTTATAATAAAAAACGAGCGAAGACGCGGGAACACGGTTCCGCGTGAATCACGTTCCTATGCGCTTGCGCTGAGTGACTTTTGTTTATGGGTGTGTTTCTTTCTAGCTTTCAATAGTGTCGCATTTGTTTTATCATCACGGCAACTTAACTCTCAGTTATACCAGCCGTAATTCGCTCTTGTCTAGTTTATGTGGTCCGTTGAAATAACAATTAAGTCTGCCCAAACTAGTATCAATTGCAATAAATGTAAGTACCCAATAAAGTAATTATTTTATATAAATATACACAATAGAAATGCTATAAATTATAAATCAAGGATCTCTAACCTAGAAATGATACGCGCGTTTCATATATGTTTTATATACGTTTAGGAAATGTTTAAAAATGAACATGTGCCATGAACATGTGCATGTGGACAGTTGTGTTTTAATAATTATATATTCGCGACTTCGCTTTTTGTCTACGAAGGTTGGAGAACTTTGCTATAAAATATATATTACAATATATATTAAATGCATATTAACTTTTCTTGTATAATCACATATATATTTTATATTAAAAATTATAAAGTATATATATATATATATATATATATATATATTGTTACGTCCTGATAGATGTAGAATTTTTTCGTTGGGCTCGGCGATCGACGTAAACGGACCTGACCGCACGAGCCGAGCGGCACGTTTAGGACTTGCGACGGGTCAGCGACTGGAAGAGTCGTTTTTACTCCGTCAACAAGTCAACCGCTCGTGGTTCCCTTTTTGGGTCAAGGAATTGAATCCCTATTACCCGGGGCGGAACCTTTGTGCGCAATTTGAGAGGGAAGGTGTGAGGGGGGTGACGAACGAGGAGGGTGTGGTTAAATAAAAAAAAAACAAAAGTTTAATTTATTAAAGACAACATTTTAATTTGATTGGATTTATAATTAGGATACAAAACTTAATTCTTAATTGCAGGTGCTAATAATTTTATTTGTGTATTCTTTACAAATGTGTGTGTGTGTGTGTGTGTATGTGTGTGTGTGTGTGAGTGTTTTATTTTTCCGGAGGGAGGACAGAAGAAATAATAAAATAAAGAGAAATGAACTGACTTACTCGTTGCAGAGTAGTTTCGGATCGCGTTGAATATGTTCGGTGGTTCTGAGCAGGCGCCCCGTTGAGGGAAGGTGTTGTATAGGCGTCGGACCCTTTTGTAAACGAGTGGGCACCCTACTGCGGGATGGTGTCGTCAGGGTGATGGGCCTTCTACTTGAGATGCACCACGAGATGGTCGCGACAAAGTATCAACTGATTTTACTCTTTGATTCGCGCCCCCGAACTACTCGAAAAACTGTTTCGAGAAACTGAGCTAAACGGAATAACTGCGCAAACTGCTTGAAAAACTGTGTGTGATTGTGGGTATAATTGCGCTTGGAGCCACCAAAACACGGGTTTTTATACCCTTTCCTTGGGGTGGATCCATTTGGAAAATCTTAGGTTTTTGAAGCGGGGATCGAATAGGAATTAGTCTTGTGAGAAGATTTTTAATGTGGGGGAGGATGGCGTCATTTTTAACTAATAGGATTAGGTTTAGGTAATTAAGTTACTTGGAATGGGGGTAGGAAGAAAGGGGCCCTAACGAATAAGGAATAGCGTCGTTTCGGGTCCATATGCGATGGGGGTAGGTTTTTGAGGTGGCGTAACCCGGTTGGTGTTAATTAGTATAGGTGGGGTGCATCGCAGTGTCTTAAGATCTAGGTGGGCGTAGTCTTTAGACCGTACGACGGAATAAAGGGTGGTCTATAGAGGTGCTTGCCCCGATTCCCGGCTTTCGGATTGGAGGGTTGAGAATCGGTATATGAGTTCGCGAGGCCTTGGGTCACTGATCTAATAAATTTGACAGTTTACGACTGTCGCGTGGCCCTGGGGTCGCGTGGAGAGTGCGATTAATGCATCTCGGTTTCCCAGACCTACTGAACACGTGCACCGTATCAGGTGTCATGCCTTCTAGGCGTGCGACTGTGGTCATTACCCGATCGTCACTCGGTAAAATCCTATCTATTAGGGTTCCCGTAGGCAGAATCCAAGTATATGGCTAGCTAGTGCCAGTTTTTATTTCCTACTTTAAACATCTGGAGTCGACTAAAGACTCCGGTTACCGCAAGTTTTGACTTTTATGATTTTTCTGACGACGATAGGCACGCTGACCGACCAAGGTATTTTCAAATATCTATCCCCCTTGCTATTTTTCTCTGTGAGAAAGTTCGAGCTCATGGTGTCTCGTGAGAAAAACAGCTCTGGCGTTATAATATTCTTTAAAAGTTTTTTGTTGGTCCCGTGTTTACTAGGTCTGGTATTTAATAAAAGGAAAAGAATCGTGAAGTCTGATCAGGACGTAACAATATATATATATATATATATATATATATATATTTATTTATTTATTTCTTCTTTTCATTACAGCGTACAAGACTAGCGTCAATCGGTGGTGAAAATCAACGTTGTTGTGTGATGAGCATGTTACGATTTCTATTAACGAACAAATTAGCAACGCACTTTAATTGGGCTGGACGGAAAAAGATTGCTTTTAAAGGAAAAAGACTTATGAGCGTTATTTACGGTATATATATAATTATTATTAATTTTCTCAACAAAAGTTTCTTATCCAATTAAATAAAAAATATGTAAATATATTTATCATTTTCTTAGCAAGTGCCAAACTAGCCTTCAATGAGATAAGTGGGCCATATACGGGAGATAAGATTATTGAAAGCGCTGTAAAGGACTGGTTGAAGTTAGCAAATAATCGGTTAAGTTATTCTATTACTAAGAAAAATATTTAATTATTTTCATGATCTCTTATGTATTTTTCATATTTTATTTAATAGAAAATTAATCATCATTTTTTAATCTATTTAATAAGAAAACCAACCTACTTTTTATAATTCATATTAAAACTGTATGTGAATTTCTTATTTTTATAGTATTCTTATAATAAATCTTCTTATAACAAATTATGTACTTTATTAATATAATTTTTAAATTTTATTAGCCTACACATACACGCACGCGCGCATGTGTGTGTGTGTAAAATGTTAACCTTACGTTTATAAATACGTTTATAAATACATATATAAAATGGGATTAGTTAGGGACATGTCCACCAATTATACACGTTTAATTTATACGTTTCTTATACTGTATAGCATGTTTATATAAATACGTTTATAAATACGTTAAAAATACGTTTCATAAATATGTTTATAAATCCATTTATATACGTAGATAAAATGGGATGGATTGCGGACATGTCCACCGATTATATAGATTTATTTCATACGTTTCTTACACCGTATAGTACGTATAGTTCTATGGATTATTATACGTATCTTATATCAATTCGTGTTTATTGGGTACTTTTAAACTTTTGAAATTTGTCTTTACTCAATGGCTTATTGTTAGTAAGTAAATCAGCAATATTTTGTTCAGTATCGACTTTTACAACATCAATAACACCTTCCATATAATTTTTATTCACAAAATGATAATAAACTTTTATAAATTTAGAATTCTTTGTGAAGTTTCCATATTTTGCAATACGTAATGCTCCTGAATTATCCTCAAATATTTTAATAGGCTTTTCAATATAAAAGTCAAAGTTCTCTAAAATATCTTTCATGAATTTTATCTCGCTTACAGCCTCTGATAACGCTACATATTCAGCAGAAGTAGAAGACTTTGTTACACTTCTCTGTTTTCTAGTATTCCAAAATATTACATTACCAAAAAGCCTTACTATACATATAACCTGTCGTCGATTTTCTGTCTTCACTATCACCTGCCCAGTCTGCGTCTACATAACAATCAAGAATCTCTGTATTTTTATTTTTCTTATAAATTAACTTTAAGTCTTTTGTTAAGTATAAATATTTTAACACTCTCAACGCATACTTGTAATGAGTTACATTATAACAATTCTGAAATCTACTTAAATAGTTAACGCTAAAACTTATGTCGGGCCTGGTTCCTGAACTGATATATAAAAGTGCTCCAATTATATTTCTATATTGTATATCATTAGATACAACATCTTCTCGTTCTAATTTTAAGTTAGTTTCCATCGGTGTTTTATATAACTTTGAATTTTCAATTTGGTATTTTCTAGCTAGTGATTCATTATAAGATTTCTGATCTAGAGTCATAACATTTCTTTCATAATCATACTCAATGTTAATTCCTAAATAGTGTTTAACTTCACCCATATCTTTCATTCTAAATCTGTTTGACAACAATTTCTTAATTTCAACTATTTTCTTTTTGTTTCCACAGCAGATCAATAAATCATCGACAAATATAATCAAATATATTATATCATCGTTACTAGTTAACACATATAAACAATAGTCATATTTACTACGTTTAAATCCTAGTTTCTTCAAAAATTCATCAAAACATTCATACCATGCTCTCGGACTTTCTCGCAAACCATACAGCGCTTTTTCCAGTTTACAAACTTTGAACCATCTTCATAACCTCTTGGTTGTTTAACATAAATTTCTGATAAAACTTTATCATTTAAAAATGCTGTTTCCACATCCATTTGTTCTATAATTAAACCCTTTTAGCAATAATATGACAAAAAAATTTTTAGTGTTTGCATTTTAGTCACTGGTGAATAAATATCATCTACTACTTCCTTTTGTTGAAAACCTCTTACAACCAATCTAGCTTTAAAATTATTTTTGGATTTCTTTGTATACACCCATTTTACATCTAACAAGAGGAGGACGCGGACTTTGGGTCACCGATTTCAAAGAAATTTTTATATGGTATAGTACTCTATCAGAAGAGTACTTTAGTAAAAGGATAGGGCGCAACGCTCAGCCGTTTTCGAGAAAAATTGATTTGAAGTTCATGGCGTCCCTTATATTCCGCTCCTGTTGGGTCGATTGTCGAGATGGCGGCGTAGCTCGGGCACTTAGGCACAGTTCCATCTTCGTTTAATTTTAATTCTTGTTTATCCGTCTCTGAACAATCTTCTAAATTTTCATCACCTGTTACAGAATCACTTGAATTTTCACATTCATCAAGACCTATACATCTTATATCATTTTCTACTATATCTACATGTCTAGCAACCACAATTCTATTATTAATTAAAACTCTATATCCAACTTTATTATAGCCTAACAGAATTCCCAAGTCAGCTTTTCTATCCCATTTTGAAGTTCTATTTTGTTCTGGCACATGTACAAAGACCCTACTACCATACATACGTAGATATTTTGCACTCGGTTTCTTACCAAACAATATTTCATAAGGTGTCTTTCTTTCTATAGTATTAGCTAGTGTTCCATTTTTGAGATAAGCTGCTGCTAAAACTGCCTCTGGCCAGAATTTAACATTTACTTTTGCTTGTGCTAATAAACATCTGGCTATGTCCATAATTGATCTATTATATCTTTCGGCTGTTCCATTTATAACACATATAATCAAAAGGCTCCATATGTTAACAAACGAGAAATATAATGGAATGGCGATAAGAGCCGTCGCAAGATGTTAGTGCTAAATTTTTAATTTTTCTTAAAGAAATTAGTAAATTAGTCTACATGAGACAGTTAGATTGTACACCGATCTCAGATCGAGATACCTAAAGTGTACGAAATTTTAAAGTACATTGTTCTCATATATCGAGAAACTTAATGTACGTATAGGAATTATTGGAAACAAAGGAAGAGAGAAAAAATATCAGGGCGTGTTCCATTTAATTCATGTACATACGGTGGACACGTATCTATAAAAATTCCTTTTTCTCTGACTAGCTGATAAATATTTCTATTTAAATATTCTTTCCCATTATCACATCTCAGTTTTTTTTATAGTTTTCCCAGTTTTATTTTCTACCTCATTTATGTATTTTATTAAACACTTATAAACTTCATCTTTGGATTTTATTGCAAAAACTTTGGCTGCTTTACTGTAATCGTCAATAAAAGTAATAAAGTATTTTTCACTATTCATACCTAGATTTCTATGTGGTCCATTTAAATCAGTATGAACAATTTCTAAAATTTTTTTGGCTCTAGTTCTATTATTCTCGAAAGGCAAATTGTGCATCTTGTTTTCTATACATATTTTACATTTCATATATTCAGTGCCTATCTCACTAAGTATACCATCTAACAGTTGTTTTTGCATAAAGTAGTTAAATAATTAAAATTCACATGGCCTAATATACGATGCCATTTTTCTTTCATACTTATGTTACCGACTTTATTATAATTGCTCGTTACGTTAACCTCTGATTCATTACACGGGAAACTTGTCATTTTGTATAACCTACCTTCCTTCCATGCTATTGCAAGAAGTCTATTAAATATATCATAAATCTTTGAGTTATTACCTGCTGATATAATTTTATTTCTTTCTGTTACTTGAGAATAACTAATTAAATTTTGTTTTATTTCTTTTACATAAAATACATTCAATAATGTTACCTTTTTTTTTCTATTATAAATTGGAAATAAAGTATTTACTTTTCCTACTTTCGTTGCTTTCAATATTCGACCATCCCCAACTTTAACGTTAATTGGTTCGTTCAATGTTATACATTTGCTAAAATATTTTTCATTATTAATTATATGATCAGTGCACTCACTGTCTAAAAGCCAATGTATTTGATTGCTCTCCTTAACCTCTCTATTCAACAAGTTCACTTCAACTATAGTGTGGAATACTCCTCCACTAGCTGCTTCTTGTCCGTTCTGATTTCGTTGCCAGTGATGCCCTCCACCACGTGAAGTATAATGTTCTCCGCGGCCGTTGCCGCGCCTATGGTAACCGCCACCGCGCCACGTGCTTTGCTGCTGACCTCTTCCGCGCATACTGCCACAGTGTGGTCCTCGCCATGAACCCTTGCTGCTTTCCGTACAGTCCTTCTTATAATGTCCAAATTTACACAATTGAAGCATCCTTGATCCTTCGGATCTCTCCATTCCCGATTTTGTTTAGACTCCGTAACAAATGCATTTGATTTGGAATTTTTACTTTCACTTTCTTTGTTTTTTAGTTCAAGCATTTTTATCTTGTTTTTCACATATTCCACGGTTTGATCTTCTGTCTTGAGTGTATCGATCAAATCTCCGACGTAACTGTAAGATTCCGGCAGCGTTCTTAACATATAATTCAGTTTTTCCTTTTCTTCTACCTTTGCACCTGCCGCCTTCAGTTCATTTATGGATTTTTCAAAGTCACTAAAAAAGGTTGCGAAATCACTGTAGTTTTTTAGCTTTATTTTTTCTAATTTATTTCTTAACACAATCTGCAAAGCCGTTGACTCTTTCAAGTACATCGTCGAACTTCTTAATTATTTCGTACGCTGTTTTTTTATCACTTACAAATTCCAACTGCTTGTTCGTAATTGCACTGTAGATGTAATTTATGACTTTCAAATTATTTTGTTTCCAGTTTTCAGCATTGTCTGTTCTTATTGTTTCTCTTGTAATTACCATTTCACACTTTTTCATTTTCAAGTACATCGTCATTCTCTTCTTCCAACTACCATAATCTTCACCGTCAAACACTGGTATTCCATGACTTTCGGCCATTTTTATTGTTTTTTTTTTTTTCTTTATTATTACCTACTCGAGACTTCTATTATTCTTTTCCTTTTAACTTAACCACGGACTTCTGCTACCATGTTATATTAATTGTTGGATGTTAGATTATTCTTTGAATATCACACAAGCTTCTTTTGAAATTATTGTATATATATTAATAAGATAACTTTTCCTCTTTTACATGTTTACACCACACCTCTTTTTCTCTTAACTTCTAAAGAACACAGAACAATATATATATTAAGATAGGATACTCGCTACGCTCTTATTATCTTACGGTCCTATAGATGGCGTCACATTATCTATCACCTTAATATAAATGTACTCATATTTCAACAGCCATAATTTTACATGTACCTTAAAATTTCTACATGTTATATATATGTATATATGGGACATTTCATGTCAAATCGATCACCCTACCTACACAAAAATTGATTTGACCGATGTAGACGTATTAGGTCTCAAAATGTTCGTTTGTTAAGAGGCTTTCAAAAGAAAAGTGGCGTTTTAAGAAATTCAATATGGCGAATCAAATATGGCGCCTACAAAGTTCACTTTTCATGGTTAATTTAGGAAAAAAACATTGACAAAATTTTCAAAAGTGGGAGAATATATCCTCAATGCATATATTAGACTGTTTTTGGGTCCGCTGATTACGAATCTATTATCGAAAATTCGGTTATTTTTATTAGGTATTCTCCAACACTTTCTTGTTATCTTTCTTTCTGTAAACTCGCTCACCAACTATCCTGAAAAGGACTGTTGGAAAACGTGGATGGAAATTGGTACCGAAAGACTCGCTCATCAATTATCCTGAAAAGGACTATTGGAAAATAAGTCGTCGATGAGAATAGCCGTTGTAAATTTTTTCTTGCTTATTTTCATTTTTTATAGTTATGTCTTCTCCTGCTAAAAAATATCGTACAGATAGATGTATAAATCCATTTAATGTCTCAGGACACGTAGGCAAAACTCTTAAGAAGATCTCCAAAAACATGAAAAAGGATTTTCCTGAATTACCGAATGCATCAGTAGTTTGTGAATCTTGCAGAAAATCTTATAAGGGACAATCAGATCCTACTTATAATGAGGAAACAGATATAATTAATAATGAAAACAATAATATGAGTTTAAGTTTTGATTCCGAACCAGACGATACTAACTCACCTTCTGTTGAGGATACAGTTGAAGTTACGCCAGTTGATCTTTTAGAGATTTTCAATGGTCTTAGAGACAAATTCAATGCTCTGCCGAAAAACGATCCGTTACGTGTGAGTATTCTTACTGTTGCTTCTGAATCATGGAGCATTCGTAAACTCTCAAAAGTCTTGCACTTTGTACTGGATGGCTCGCAAAGCCAAACAGTTAAAAGCATCACATGGAGTTTTTGCTTCTCCAATAGCATCATCAGGAAAAACTTTACCTGTAACAACTGTGGAGAAAGTACAGAAGTTTTATGAAGATGATATAAATAGCAAGATCATGCTTAATGTAAAAGATACGGTCAGAGTGTATGATATTGATGGGAAAAAAAGAAAGAAGCAAAAAAGATTATTGCTCAATGACATTAAGAACTTGCATGTTCTATTCAAGGAACAGTTTCCTGAACATCCGATCGGATTAACAAAATTTGCAGAACTGAGACCAAAATGGTGTGTGCTAGCAGGATCCGCCGGTACGCACATTGTGTGCGTATGCACGATTCACGAGAATTTCAAAGCAATGATTGATGCAGTTAATTTGGGAAAACTGTCAAACAATACCCTCAAAGATTATAAGGATTGTCTAAATTACGTTCTATGCAGAAATCCCAAATCACACTGTTATTTGAATGAGTGTAAATCATGCCCAAAAATTACAAAGTTTTCAGATTATATCGAGGAACTTTTATATGAGCACAACATTCATCAAGTTATTTTCAGTACGTGGTAATCTACGGATAGATGCACTTTAATAAAAGAGTGTCTGTCTTCACAAGATTTTACTGATGCTTTATGCTCTAAACTGCGTCAATTAATACCTCACCACTTCGTCTCTAAAGAGCAAACAAAATTTATTTCTGAAATGAAAAATAACATTTCAAACAATGAGGTTTTAGTCCAATTAGATTTCGCTGAGAACTATGCTTTTGTAGCTCAAAACGCTGCACAAGCATTTCATTTCAATAATAATCAAAGCATAATTTTTCCGGCTGTTGTTTATTATAAGTCTGGTTATGAAATAAAACATTTCAGTACGTTAACAATGTCCGACTGTACCACTCATGATGCTACTGCGGTGTATATAATGCAACAAAAACTAATTCCTAAAATCCGCAAAGTTCGTCCTGAATTGAAAAAAGTAAACTATGTTAGTGATGGTGCTAAACAACATTTTAAAAATCGTTTCCAAATGTGTAATTTAATTCACCACAAGAAAGATTTTGGCGTATATGCTAACTGGCATTTCTTTGCAACAGCTCACGGAAAGGGTAGTTGTGGTGGAGTTGGAGCGATTGTAAAAAGAGAAGCTGCAAGAGCTAGTTTACAAGCTTCAGTCAATGAAGCTATCTTAAATGTTGAAGCTCTATTTTCATGGGCTATTAAGCTAGTAAGCAAAACTTTGACATACAATTTTTCTTGTATACTAAAGATGATCATAAACGAGCCCACCAATTTCTCTCGAAAAGATTTAATGATTGTCCATGTGTAACACAAATTCAAATGGGACATGCATTTATCCCACAATCGAATGAAACATTGACTGTCAAGCGACACTCCAACGCTTCGAAACCATTGAGTGAAGTGTGCTATGAACTCAATGCCACTCATTTATCACCACTGAAAATACCGCGAACAAGAAGTCAAAAGTTATAAAGCTGTAAAAATGATTATTAGCATTAGAACATCGATGATAAATTTTTTGGACATGGATTATGTTTTTTACCTCAAAGGAGGGAAAGGTGAGGAACATGTGTGCCATTTTGAATCCGCCATTTTGAATTTTAAAAATCCAATGGCAAATTTGTAATCAGACTTCCTAAGAACCCCCAGAACCCCCCTCCCTAAGAACTATTTCCTAAGAACTATTATATATAAGTGATGTAAGTGATCTGTAATCGTTCTTTGCCGCAAAGAAAGATAGTTGGGGTTCCTCGTCCGCCATATTAGTTCCGCCATTTTAAATTTCGAAACTCCAATGGCAAATTTGTTATCAGAGATCCCCAAAACCTCAGGACCCTAACCTTCAAGTGACCTAAAATCGTTATGGTACTGTTATATGGGTTTTATGTTCGCCATATTGGATTCGCCATTTTGAATTTCGTGTTTCCGATGATAGATTCGTAATCAGCGGACCCAAAAACAGTCTAATATATACATTGGGGATATATTCCCTCACTTTTGAAAATTTTGTCAATGTTTTTTCCTAAATTAACTATGAAGAGTGAACTTTATAGGTGCCATATTTGATTATCCGCCATATTGAATTTCTCAAAACGCCACTTTTCTTTTGAAAGCCTTTTAACAGACGAACATTTTGAGACCTTATACGTCTACATCGGTCAAATCAATTTTTGTGTAGGTAGAGTGATCGGTTTGATATGAAATGTCCCATATATATATTTACCTTGGTTCGTGAAAAAAAGCATGGTACAACCATAGGTTTTCACTTACGAGTTTTTTAATTTAAACCTCTCTGGACGGCAAAGTATTGAATTTAGAGAGTCATGCCCATTGAGACTCTTGTTCGGGACATCGAGGACAACAACATACTTCAATTCCAGTCAATTTAACCGGGGGCACATTTCCATAAGATTCGTGCGGAGTCCTTTACTTCATTTAGAGATTTTTGATTCTCTTGTTGAGAAAATTGGATATTATTACATGCATTTTTTAACAATTCTGGTTTCAAAAAGTATTCACAGATTGTGGTTAGAAATTTTACTAATTTTGATTGTTATAAAAAAACTCTAGTTTCCACTGCTTGAAAAAATGCATTAAATAAATTAAAAGTATTTAAAATATGTTCTAAAAATAAAAAATATGCTTTTATATCATGACGTTGCATTACAAGCATTAAATTTTTTGCAGACTGATTTTTCTGTCAACACCAGTAAGAAAAGTGAAAAGTTTCTAATCAGTAAGAAAAAGCTTGAGAAAATCGCAAAACTCAAAAATTCTTTCAATACATGAATGGTGAGAAAGCCACCGTGTATCGGACAATCGTAAAATTTTGCGACGCGAATTAATTTTCTTTCTGTTACGGGAGAACGAAGGCTCTCGTACAGACCGAATGGTCCTTTAAACCGGATTTAGTGCATATTCCGCCGCTCGTAGTTCGCGAATTGTGACAATCGGACTCATTAAGGCTGAAGGTGCCGTCGATTTGTGTCCGTCGGACAGTAAGTACACTTGCGCATCGACTGTCCTGTGCTAACTCGTGCGCGTAGCACTGCGTTCTCATGTGCGCGAGTGAGTTCGCTAGATAGCTCTGATCGCTAGATAGCTCTAATCGGCCGTCGCGTGCTCGCCGGTAGTGCTCTCTCTCTCTCTCTCTCTCTCTCTCTCTCTCTCTCTCTCTCTCTCTCTCTCTCTCTCTCTCTCTCTCTCTCTCTCTCTCTCTCTCTCTCTCTCTCTCTCTCTCTCTCTCTCTCTCTCTCTCTCTCTCTCTCTCTCTCTCTCTCTCTCTCTCTCTCTCTCTCTCTCTCTCTCTCTCTCTCTCTCTCTCTCTCTCTCTCTCTCTCTCTCTCTCTCTCTCTCTCTCTCTCTCTCTCTCTCTCTCTCTCTCTCTCTCTCTCTCTCTCTCTCTCTCTCTCTCTCTCTCTCTCTCTCTCTCTCTCTCTCTCTCTCTCTCTCTCTCTCTCTCTCTCTCTCTCTCTCTCTCTCTCTCTCTCTCTCTCTCTCTCTCTCTCTCTCTCTCTCTCTCTCTCTCTCTCTCTCTCTCTCTCTCTCTCTCTCTCTCTCTCTCTCTCTCTCTCTCTCTCTCTCTCTCTCTCTCTCTCTCTCTCTCTCTCTCTCTCTCTCTCTCTCTCTCTCTCTCTCTCTCTCTCTCTCTCTCTCTCTCTCTCTCTCTCTCTCTCTCTCTCTCTCTCTCTCTCTCTCTCTCTCTCTCTCTCTCTCTCTCTCTCTCTCTCTCTCTCTCTCTCTCTCTCTCTCTCTCTCTCTCTCTCTCTCTCTCTCTCTCTCTCTCTCTCTCTCTCTCTCTCTCTCTCTCTCTCTCTCTCTCTCTCTCTCTCTCTCTCTCTCTCTCTCTCTCTCTCTCTCTCTCTCTCTCTCTCTCTCTCTCTCTCTCTCTCTCTCTCTCTCTCTCTCTCTCTCTCTCTCTCTCTCTCTCTCTCTCTCTCTCTCTCTCTCTCTCTCTCTCTCTCTCTCTCTCTCTCTCTCTCTCTCTCTTTTACCGCGAGTAAGTGCAACACATATTGCAAGTGCGAGTTTCTGTAGTGCCGCAGACGCCGCTATCACGCGTCTCACTCTCTCTAAGTGCAAGTGCGGACGCCACTATCACGCGTCGCGCTCTCCTGCAAACGCGGACGCCGCTATCACGCGTCTCGCTCTTCGTGTGAGAAATCTCGCGTTCTAGCGTATTTCTCGTTCTAAAGAAGACGTTGCTCGAGATCTAAGCTCCGTTGGCGCCGCAATCACGCGCCTCGTTGTCTCCGTGACATTAGACACTACTTTCTTTCCGCAGCCGTACTCTTATTACTTTATTGAGTTGCGCTCGCTGCATTTAAATGCCGTTAGTGATTAATCGCAGTAAAAGGCTACCGATTAAATTGTGACTTTCGTTATCTTTCTCGCCGTAATCATGACGGATGTGAGAAACTTGTTGATCGAACAGAGTGCCACAATAGACTTGCTCAAACGAGTGCTAATGAACTTTAAGAAGCTTTCCAAGGCGAACCTGACGCTTCCGAAGACGCAAAGGCGTCTTTCGCAACTGGAAGTACTCTGGGACTCCTGTCGCCGCCTGCACGTCAAATTGCTGCAGATTGCCACGGCGGAGGAGCAGAGGACGCTGTCTTATTTCCAAGGCGACGAATTCTTGGCCGCTGAGGAAATCTACCAGGATATTGCTGACACGCTGCAGGAAACAATAAGTCGCTACACTAGCACTCAAATTGTCTCGCGTAATCGCAGTACTGACTCCTCTATTAATGATTTGAATAACAATTGTTTTCAATTACCGCGTATTGCGCTTCCTAGATTTGGCGGAAAGCTCACTGATTGGGAGAGCTTTAAAAACACTTTTGAGTCACTAGTGGTTAATAATGAGGCGCTCTCCAATACGCAAAAGTTTCATTACTTGAAGACCAGCGTCATCGGCGACGCTGCCTTGCTCATTAATAATCTGCGCATTTCTGACGCAAATTATGATTCCGCGTGGCAATTGTTACTCGATGAATACAATGCATGACGAGCAAACTCTAGTCTACTTTCATTTGCATGTATTTGTGAGTCTGCCTCAAATGAAAAACGAAAACGAAAACGTAAACGACTTAAAGAAGTTTCGCGACACAGTGTCTGCATCGATAGCCGCATTGAATAATCATGGTTGTCCAGTAGATCAATGGGACGACATTCTCGTCTATTTCATTGCTCAAAAATTCAGTCCGCGGACTCAAAGCGAATGGAATTTGAAACGTCCTGCGAGCAACGTGCTGCCGTCTTATAAGGACATTAATTCATTTTTAACTCATCGCATTCGTAGTCTCTCGGATTACGACGAAACTTTGAAAGATGCCGGTCGTTCCAAAAATGATAAGTCGCGCTCCTCGGTCAACAATGTAGCAGTAGTGAAATGCATATGCTGCTCGGGCAGTTATTATTTATCCAAATGCGAAGATTTCCTACGAAAATCGGTCATACAACGAAACGCCCTTGTACGTCAGAATAAATTGTGTTTCAATTGTTTGAGGTCAGGTCACTTTACTCACAAATGTATAAGCCAGTATTGATGCTCACATTGTCGTCGCACGCATCATTCACTGTTGCATTCGTGAACAATGCATGAGCCGAGCTAACAATGATGCGTCGGATACGCTCGAAAGTTCTGCGACTGCGAAGCCGGGGTCAACGTCTTCACCACCGAAGACTCAAAAATCATCCCTCTGCGGTTCGCCGACGACAAAAAGGAGAAGCACGTCAACCTGCTCTACGTGCGTAAAAACAACGATGCACACTTTGCGTGCATAAAGAACCTGCCGCGGTTGGTGAGCTCACAACTGAGCATGCACAAATGTAAAAAGTACATTTGCGATCGGTAAGTAAAAACACATTTATAGAATAATTCGAAACTTTATTCACAGTATTAATCATACAAATTATTACAGGTGTCTACACTACTTTTAAACACAGGAGAAATTATCGGCGCACAGCATCGACTGCGGCAAGATAAACGATTGCGCCGTCGTTCTCCCCAGCGAGGACAAAAAGTGGTTGACGTTTCACCACTATAGTTGGAAGGAGCGGCTCCCGTTCGTAGTGTACGCCGATCTCGAATGTACGCTCGAGAAAAAGGAGGATCAGGACGGTACTACTTACGCCTACCAACATCACAGAGCCTTTAGCGTAGGATTTTATGTAAGTTGCACGTACGATAATTCTTTATCTAGTTTTAAGTCGTATCGCGGTGAGGATTGCGTGACGTGGTTCGTCAACGAACTTCACGATTTGGCGCGCCGTGTGAAAGCGATCTTCACCACCGTCGTCCCCATGGCGGATCTTACGCGGGAGGAATCGGAAAAATTCCGTAGCACCGCGATGTGCCACGTGTGCGAGAAACCGTTTACACCGGACGATACGCGGGTGCGCGATCATTGTCATCTCACCGGGCGTTACCGCGGTGCCGCGCACTCGTCGTGCAATCTAAATTACAAAAACTCCCACGTTATCCCGGTGATATTTCACAATTTATCCGGTTACGACGCGCATTTCATTATTAAAGACGTTGCCAATGCCTTTGAAGGCAACGTCGAATTGTTACCGCTGACGAAAGAGCGATACATTTCTTTTACAAAAAATGTTAAAGATACCATGGATCAAAAATCAAAATTGTGTATAAAATTACGGTTTATTGATTCGTTTAAATTTCTCAGTACAAGTCTCGACAAATTGGCATTTTATTTAACTGTAGATGAATTAAAAATTTCACGATCGGAATTCAATCATTTATCCGCGGAACATTTCAATTTGCTTACTCGGAAAGGTGTGTTTCCCTAAGAGTACGTCGACAGCGTCGACAAGCTCCGGGACACAAGCCTGCCATCGCGCGAATCGTTTTACAGCTCGCTCACTGGAGAAACGGTATCCGAGAGCGATTACGCGCACGCGACAAACGTCTGGCAAACATTTTCAATCGAAGATCTAGGTCAATACAGCGATTTGTATTTGAAAACAGACGTTCTTTTGTTGGCGGATATTTTCGAAAATTTCCGAAACACGTGTATAAAGAGTTACGGTTTAGATCCCGCTCAGTATTACACATTACCGGGGTACACGTGGGACGCTATGTTGAAGTACACGGGCATCAAGTTCGAGTTGCTCACAGACATCGATATGGTGCTGTTTGTCGAGCGCGGTATACGCGGCGGTCTTAGCCAATGCTCCAACCGATACGCCGCCGCCAACAACAAATACATGCCATCGTACGATCCATCGGAACCGTCATCGTACCTAATGTACTATGATGTAAACAACTTGTACAGCTGGGCAATGTGTCAACCGTTGCCTTACGCCAAATTTCGATGGGTCGATGATGTCGCGAGCTTCGACGTAATGTCCGTTGCATCCGATTCGGCTACCGGTTACGTGCTGGAAGTCAATCTTGAGTATCCGGTGAATCTTCACGACGCGCGATAAGCCGCCCGGCAAGCGGGAGCTCAAGTTACTCGCAACGCTGTACGATAAGCAGCGTTATGTCATTCACTACCGTAATCTACAGCAATGCGTGCGACATGGTCTGCGAATTGCAAAGATTCACCGCGTACTGCAATTCGCGCAATTTCCATGGCTCCGCAGATACATAGAACTGAATACACAGTTTCGGACACGAGCGAAAAATGATTTCGAAAAAAATTTGTACAAATTGATGAACAACGCGGTTTTCGGCAAAACCATGGAGAATGTGCGAAATCACACGAATGTACGGCTCCTTACACAGTGGGAGGGTCGGTACGGAGCGGAGGCTATGATCGTGAAACCGAATTTCCACAGCCGAAGCATGTTCTCGGAGGATCTGATGGCCGTAGAGTTGCGAAAACTCGAAGTGAAATTCGACAAGCCGATCTACGTGGGTATGTGCATCCTCGACATATCCAAGACCTGCTTGTACGAGTTTCACTACGAGTACATGGCGCCTCTCTACCGCGACAATTGCAAAATTATGTATACCGATACCGACAGTCTGATATACTTTCTGCACTGCGAGGACGCGTATCGGGATATGAAACGCGATATATCCAAATTCGACACGAGCGACTACTCCGAGGACAACACTTACGGTATGCCGCGCGCCAACAAGAAAGTACCCGGTCTGATGAAAGACGAGAATAACGGTGCGATCATAACAGAATTTGTCGGACTGAGAGCGAAGATGTACGCGTTGAGAGTCACCGGCCAAAAAGACACCAAAAAGGTTAAAGGTGTAAAAAAGAGTGTAGTCGCTAGAACGATAACGTTCGACGATTACACTCGATGTCTCAACGACGAAATCGAGCTGACGCGGCGTCAATCGTGCATCCGCTCAAAGTTGCACGAGGTGTACACCGTGTCGGAATCGAAGCTCGCGCTCAGTCCGTACGACGATAAGCGGCACGTCGTATCCGGTTCCACCAACACTCTACCGTGGGGACATTACAAGATACAATTGTAGTATTATTATGTTGTATATAGTTTATACATTATATTATTTATATTGTTTATACACTAGTGTTAATATTTATGTATAGTTTAATATTTTATGTATTATTATCGTTGTTAGTTTTAAATGTATATATTGTAATAATAAAGAACACCATTGTATATATATGTATAATTGTTTATTGTACAATAAATATAGTTTATTACAATACATCGTCTTTATTTATCCAAGAATTGTGCGAATTGTCGAATCCCAACCACTTTACAAACACCTTGTCGTCCTTTCGGCGCAACACCTTCTCCACGAGATAAACGTCGGGTTGTGCGGTCTTGAGCAATTCGTGCTCGTAAAAGCCTCCCGCGACTGGATCTCCGCGATAATCTTTAATCAGATATGTCACAGGATTGGTACGTTGCACCGTGGCGATCTTAAACACCTCCGTCGACCAATTCGGTGTGTATCCTTTCTCGAATACAGTTTTGAATTTGCTCACGCGCACCGAATCACCCACCCTGAATTTCGCCGGCGCGGCAATTTTTATATTACCGTACACGGTGCTCAAGAGTCCCTTTGCGATCTCGGGAGTGACATCGATCGGGCGCATACCGATCGTACGATGTTTACAACCGTTGTATTCCGAGACCAATCGCGGTAAATCGTCGATCCACCTGTACGATCCCGTGAGCGTGAAAAACTTCCACATTTCGTTCTTCAACGTGCGATTGAATCGTTCCACCACCGAAGCCTTCATAACCGAGTATATCGAATAATGATTGATGCTGTGTTTCTTGACAAGATTTTGGAAATCTCTGTTGTAAAATTTTTTTCCATGGTCAGTCTGCAAATTTTTCGGAATTCTCTCCCTAAATATCGCGGAAAATGCTTTGGACGTTTCGATTCCACCTTTGGTCTTTAAGGGCACGGCCCACGCGTACTTGCTCAACACATCGATAACGGTTAGAATGTAGTTGCAGCCGCCGGTGGATCGCGAGTACGGTCTCATCTCGACAATGTCAGCCTGCCACAAATCGTCGTATCCTTTCACGACGACTGGCCTACGCGTAAAGTTTCTTCTCGCCGGTGCGTGGAGCTCGTCCACGAGCGATCTCCTCTCCAGGCTCACCGCTTCCTTCTTGCTCATTGCGATTCGTTTTGCTTCTTCTTCATCGCCTCATCGTAGTATTCGATGAAATTTTTTCTCACAGCTCTACGAAGATTGTGAATCTCTCGCTCGACAAGACTCTTCGTCTCTCGCTCGCGATCGACGAGTTTTCCATCGAGTCGCGCTACACTCTCGTCGAGGAGACCTCTCAGATCGTGAATCTGTCGTTCCAACGCCACGTATCTGGTCTCGATGTAATCGTCGTGGTCTCTCTTCCAGGTCCGCTCGGTATTCTCCGAATCTTCGAGTCTCGAAAGTACTTCTCGCTTAAAATTTTCACAGAGCATACGATTTCGATTCTCACGATCGCTCATAAGCTTGAGGTGATGATCCAGATGCAGCTTGTTGACGGCGTCGGTGTCCGCTTCAGGGTCGGCGAGATGTCTGATTACGCGTGACTTGGCATTGAGAACCTCACCATCCTTGCAGAGACAATTCTCGCGCACGTAATTCTTTGAGACTCCGCCGCTCTGTCTCGTCACCCTGTCGCTTCCTCCTAACTGTAGTCCGAATTTGTTGATAGACATTCCTGTAGCATCACACGAGCAATACTGGCGATAGTTGAAAAGCTGTGATCAATTTATAATCAGACCAGCTTCGCGCAGTTCCTCGATAATCGAGAGAAACTCGATGTCGTGCGCGTTGTTTCCCGCCTGACGGGAGGCGTCCAGCAATCGAAGGCGATCCACCAATTCGTTCGGATCATCCCAGTGCACGTAATCGACCGCGTTGTCGGTCACAGTCATGGTCTATGGTACGTTACACTTGGGTAACGTGCGACCCACACCTCTCCTGTCGAGATGTGCAACACCTCCACCTTTCTTAGATATCAGAGGTGTGATGATATGTTTGTATTTGTATCCTTTGTTTCCCAAAACAGGTAAATGCGCGTTATGACCGCGTCTGTGAGCGTTAGTAGCGAGTAGTATGCTCTTGTACTTTTGTTTGTCATCCTCCGTACACAGCGTATCGTCGGGAAGTCTTTTGAATATTAATTCAAACAGGCCGGGTGTGCCAGCGTATTTTACACCGTCCACGATCACATTGTCGTCTCTATCAATGTCGAAGACCTTGTCTCCGAGAAACGTTCCCGCATCGTTGAAGTATACACCGTACACGTTGTCGATCCCTCTCTTCTTGTCACCGCTCAAGAGCTCCCCGATGTACTCTTGACCCAGCGGACCCATTTGGCCGTACAGAGCTTCCCGACCATCGGACGTTTGCATCGTCTGTCTCACGGATGTTACGAAAGACGGGTCCGTGGTTTCGAACACGTTTTCGGTCGGTAAATATGTCGGCGTTTCAAACACCAATTTTTGCGGCTGGAACGGAGTCGAGGCTTGTATCGGTGACGTCAATGAGGTCTGTATCGGTGTCGTCAACGAGGTACGCTTGATTTTCTTCTTCTCAGAGCTTGTTCGCTTTCGTTTGATGTCCGGTTCGTTTTTAATCTCGAGATCGTCAACCGAATCATCGTCACCCTTGATGTTCTCGACGATTCGTTTCAACGGCTCTACGATCGGTTTCAACCGTTTCTCCAATTGCACCTTTTGCTCCACTCTACCCGTCTTCAACGTCCGATGCTTCTTGCGAATCGACTCGCTCGTACGAGCGATTTCCTTCGCGATCTTCTCCCTCTCGTCGATATCTTTCGTGTCGAGCGTCATCGTCAACGTCTCGAGAACAACTAACCATTCCGCGGTACCGCAAACTCGTTAAAACCACGTCTGTATCGTCCATCGTTAATCGTACTATCCTTGTCTATCACTAAAAATCCGTACTTGTGCTGCCAACATGCGTGACACAATGTACCGAAATCTTCGTACGTCATGTCCGTATTCACATGATCCTTGTAGACATGCTTAAGGTTTGTTCCATCCTGCTTGAATATTACGAGTAAATTCGCGTTGTCGCGCACGAGATGTTTCGGTATTTTTGCATACGTTTGGCACAGATAAAGACAATCGACTTTCGAATGTCGACCCATAGCAAAGTACTCGCGTATCGCATTCTGCTTGTCGCACGCTATATCGTCGAAGACGAATACGGAATTCGGTAACGCCTCGCTGTGCGGTACAATTGTGTTGTTGTCCGAGAATGTAAAGTAGCCGATTTCATCGATCGATCCGAGCAATCTTTCGAGATATCGATACTTTGGTTGATTCAACGATTTCGAGTACACGTACACGTTTTCGAAACGTACACCGTTCGGACTTTCCAACAGACTAATCATTACATTGGTTTTACCGCAATTCGAGGGACCGCAAATGATACCGCGTATCGTGTTTGGCAGCATTTTACCGTGTCTGCACGCTTTCTCACAAACCCCTTGCGTCTTATCATCCATGTTTTTCACACGGATCGTGTACGGTTGTTGTACAAATTTCATTTTTTACCAGACTCTTTCTCATTCTTGTTATTACGCGACGAGTGCGCAGCATCGGTTGTTGGAAAGAGCGGTGCTCGGATATTTGTCGCTAAATCTAAAATATTTCTATTTCCATACATGATTCGGACATTATCCTGAAAAAAAAAAATATTGTTTCAAACACACGATTAGCAATACACGTTTGCGACATTCACCTCCTTCCGTTCCTTTTTATTATCCCGGTTATTTATTGTACTTTGTCGTCCGACAAACTTTGATATTCTACTGGTTAATGATCGATACGCGCCTCCTATTTATAGGTAAGCGCTGTCGAAACACACCTCAGTTGGAAATATGATTTACACGCGATACGTTAGAATTCGCGCTCTATGAAACGATACAAGGGTGCCGGTTTACTGAACAGTGTGATAAATCGACTACCGTTGAAGCTGCATATACCCGGCTATCAATTTTGCGGGCCGGGGACTCGTCTGCGGAAACAACTCGCGCGAGGGGATCGAGGTATCAATCCGTTGGACGCGGCGTGTCGCGATCACGACATCGCGTACTCGCAAAACCGCGAATCAGCGGACCGCCACGCAGCCGATCGCGTTCTCGCCGATAAAGCGCGGGTGCGGATCACCGCTGCGGACGCGACTCTCGGTGAGAGGGCTGCTGCTACCACCGTATGGGCTGCTATGAAAGCAAAGACGAAATTTGGGATGGGTATGACAAAGAGAAAGAAGAAGAAGACCAAGAGGAGAACGCTTCCAACGGCGAAACGCGGTCGTATGTTACCGTTGTTACCGCTCTTGGGAGTCATCGGTTCGCTTGCCGGTGGAGCGGCGGGTGTTGCAAAGGCGGTGAACGACTCTAAGGCCGCGCGACGACAACTCGAAGAGACGAAACGTCACAATAAAGCAATGAAAGGACGGGGGATTAATCTCGCTCCGTACAAGCGGGGCAAAGGATTGAAGAAACAAAAAAAACGTCGAAAAAACGATAGAGATGCCCGCGGGTGCCACCACCAATCTACAGTTGTTACAAATAGCGAAGCGTATACGAATACCGTATTTCCGAGGTGTCTACATGCGTAACGCTTTACCCGACAAGATACATAAAAATGAGAGCGGTATTGTGAATTTGGACGATGTCGACGGGCCAGGCACGCATTGGGTGGCGTACGCCAAGAGAGGCGATCGCGCCGTATACTTTGACAGTTTTGGCAATTTGCAACCGCCGAAGGAGCTTATACGCTACCTCGGAGACACCGATACAACGATAACGTACAATCGCACGGTCTACCAGACGTACGATCAAACGATCTGCGGACAATTGTGCCTCCTGCTCCTCCAGAAAATAGATATAAAAATCGATCCGCCATTGATCGACATCAGTCGTCGATGGAATTTCGGCAATGTCGCTGACGCTCACTCTAAGCGATAAAAGCAGCGTTCTCACGGTGGATTATTTTCTACCGATAGACTTGAGCGATGGGGACTACGAGCTCGGCCTAACCACGATGGAGACCTACAACACGATTCCGAACGTGACGGTAGCGAACAATAAATTTTATTTCGACGACAATGACGAAGAAATTACAATTCCCGAAGGATCGTACGAATTGGACGCCATTGCTTCTTATCTGAAACGCGCGATACTGCAAAAACGAGGAAAAAGTGAAGAGCAAGATTATCCATTGTCACTTCGTCCCAACGTTAATACCATGAAGAGTGAAATCATGTGCGCTTTTCGAATAAATTTCGCCAAACCGAATACCATCGGACCGCTGTTTGGATTTTCGACGGGTCGTATACTGTGTGACGTGACGCTTTTCGAGCGCCGTCACAAGGGCGATAGCCCGGCCGAGGGAGCAAAGAGTCCTGGTGTTGCTCCTCGCGTGGAGAGAGCAACCCGCGAGACTCCACAATTTGTACGAGTTGTTTGTATTGTCATTCCCGTTTTATGTCATTAATATCGTTTTTAAATTGTAAGGCGAGACCCCGTGCGGGCGGCGTTGCGTGTTTTGTGCCTCAGGGCGAAGATGCAGCATCGCCAGGAAGACCGGACGCCGGGGGATCATCGAAGGGTGTCACGCGTTAGTGACCCCACAGCAAAAGGTCAGGTACCGCGATTCCGTCGCCTCCGCCATCCAAGCCCTATCTAACTCCGCTCTGGTTTTAGCCAAAATCAAAGAAGCGCAGAGACACGCAGCAGCGAACCTCGCCCGGCTGCAGACGGCTTCGAGGGCCCCGAAGATGCTGCACTCGGAAGGACCGGAGTATAGCCCGGCCAGCCTAACCAGTCTCTTCCGGGAACATCGACTCATCAATACATTATCGGCCAAAGAATTTGAGGAAACCACAGAGAGCGGGGGGGGGGGGCGCCCTGGATGAACTGTGGGCGGTTCTCAGGGGCCCACCTTTTCGGAAAATCGGCAGGATGCGCAGGAAGGCGACGCGGATTTGGAGAGAACCTACGTGCAGAGCCGAGAAGAGCAACTGTTCGGTGTGCCGCAAGTGCGCGAGGACGACATCCAGGACTCAGCCCGACGACACCGAAGACGCCGAAGACGTCCACTCATTGTAAGCCGCCTCTCGGGTAGCTGTAGAGTTCCGTCCGGTTATGGCTGGTAGCGTGAGTTATTTCTGTATTTTGTGTCTCTCACACATAGTTTTGATACCGTGAGCGCTCAATTACGCTTAGTTACCGCATGTCCAGCCGGCTCCGGATATCGCGTAAAAAGTCTCTCCGACTTGCGGGAATTAAGTGCCGACAGTCTCTTCTCGTTACCGTTTCGTTTGTCGTTCGTTTCGTTACCGTACCGTTCTACCGTTACCGTTCTTTTGAAATTACCGATTGTTACCGTCTTTCTGTCGCATTACTACCGTACCGGAAGTACCGTGGGTGAATGTCCGCGGACGGATTTTGGTTCGGGAACGTTCTCCGCGAGATTGCGGTTACCGTAAAGTTAGCGTCTCGGCGAGAAACGGGAAAGCCCGCGAAAAATAGCCGTTCCGCGGCATTTCATTTCTGGCCGTTAGGTACCGTCGTTTAGAGTATATTTCTTACCGTATAGAGTATAATTCTTACCGTCGTTTAGAGTATATTTATTTGGCCTTCACCGGCCGTATCAGATGATCAAAACATAAGTCTTTCGTTGGCTGTATATAGTCGGATCAGCGGTGAATTATCGCCATCGCGTTCCCGAGATTTGATGTAGGCATCGAACTCGATCCGCGTTACCGAATTTATAGGGCGAAGGGCCCTACCATCGTATCAACCTATTTCCGCCGTATCGGCTCCGTCCGAATAGTTTAAGCATCTTTACCTTTGTAAACTAAATCACTGAAATACATTATTGTTAACTGTTAATTATTGAGTTATCCTTGCGTTAGCCTCTCACTCCAGATATCTAACGTTAAGTAAAAGAACTGCGCCCCTCTGCCATATACTGAGCGGGGAGCGGCCGAGCAATTTTGAGAACTGTTTAAGTTACCGATACCGCGGTGCGATTACTCGCACCTGGCGCCCATTTCCGGTTACCGATATCGCGTGAGTTACCTTGCTCCCGAATTTTGTGGAGTACCGCGAGTTACCGAATCGTGCAGTTATTGCCGATTTCGCGAGTTACCTTGCTCCCGACGAGCGTGGAGTACCGCGAGTTACCGAATCCAGCATTTGTTTCCGATACCGTAAGTTACCAAATCGAGCATTTATTGCCGATACCGCGAGCTACCGATTTCCATTGGGCGTGCTCCCTCGGATCTGGCGTGATTCCGAGGCTAGTTCACGTCGCAACTAGAACCGAAAAAGTTGCACGAATCAGATTCTTCGGTAAACATCGTCAACGTAAACATTATTCGAGTGGAATGCAGCATAACCACGGGTGCGTACGCCAACGACAGGTCGGTGCACACGATACATGAATTTTCACCGAACGTACCTCCGGGATATAAAGTCTCGGAAACACCGGCGCAAATCATTTACCTTCCGGTCATCGCGAGGAGCGTTACCGATATCACCTTGCGTGTGGTGGATCAAGACGGACGATTGATCGATTTTCGCGGAGAGGAGATTACCATCAGATTGCACTTGCGGCGACGTGGTGCGAGGAAATGCTCGTGTTGAATGAACAGCGAGTGATTGAGAGAACAACGAAAATTGGGAAAACATCACCATTCAAGAGGCTCAGTACGACGAACGTAAACTTTTTAAAATTGTTGGGATTCGTTGTGAGAAACGTTTAAAGAGATGGATATACTCGACATCGCTGACGAGCCCGTCTTCGACGAGCGTATCGTGAAATGTGAGATGCACACGTACAATCCGTACGCTAACACGACGTTGGGACACAGCGATGAGATACGAATACCGATACAGCAACAGGATTTGTACACGTTACCGTGTGAGAGTTTTCTCTACATTGAAGGAAAACTTGTTACTCCTGCCGATGATAATAGAGATAACGTGTGTATAATGGGAAATAATTGTGTCGCGTTCATGTTTGATGAAATGCGATACGAGCTCGACGGAGTTGAAATTGATCGTAACAGAAACGTTGGAATAACGAGCACGATCAAAAACTATGTATCGCTGACGACGGAGAAGAGCAAGACGCTGAAATACGCATCGTGGAATCCGGATGGAAATCCGTTGCTCGATGGAAACTTTAATTTTTGCGTTCCGCTCAATACTCTTTTAGGATTCTGCGAGGACTACAAACGGATTGTAATCAACGCTCGTCACGAACTTGTATTGATACGATCGCGCAACGATAATAATTCTCTCGTTGGACGAGTCGGTACGAATCCAACGATCGAACTACTCAAGATACAGTGGCGAATGCCGCACGTATCTCTGAGCAAAGTCAACAAGCTGTCTCTTCTTTGAACTTTGGAAAGCGGAAGATATCTGAGCGTGTGCTTTCGTTCGTGGGATCTGTACGAGTTTCCTCTGCTGCAGAATACAACGAAGCATTCCTGGGCGGTCAAAGCTGTGACGCAATTGGAAAAACCGCGATACGTAATCTTTGCTCTCCAAACCGGTCGAAAAAACGTACTGTCTGAAAACTCTACGCAATTTGACGCTTGTAAACTCACCAATGTGAGACTGCATCTGAATTCAGATTTTTATCCGTACGACGACATGAATTTGGATTTCGACAAGAGTCGATACGCTATACTGTACAATATGTATGCGCGTTTCCGCAAAGCCTATTATGGACAGGACGATACGTATTTGGACATCGATGAATTCTTGAAAGCCGGTCCGTTCGTAGTCATAGATTGTTCGCGACAAAACGACTCTGTCAAGAGCGCCACCGTTGACGTGCGAATAGAATTTGATTGTAAGGAAATTATACCGGCCAACACCACCGCCTATTGTCTCATTATACACGATCGAATGGTCGAATATAATCCACTGAACAACATTGTGCGCAGACTCGTGTGAAAAGTTATAAATTAGACGTGTGCGAATGGGAACGTCAGTTTTCCGACGGTCGACGACGATGTCTGACGTACCAATTTTCGTCGACTTGCAAGGTTACGCGTTCAACAACATTTTTATCGTGAAAGAGGTAGCGGTACTTCGAGATGGCGAAACGCTATTTCATTACGTATTTCGTGAACACGTACCGTGGTATCTGTTGACGAAATCGGAAAAATCGCTGGCGTGTTGGTTACGGATACACCACCACGGCTTTCGATGGGAAGATGGACACGTCTCGTACAGTCAGATAAAAAGTCTTATCAACAATGCCATTGGTACGGAACCGTCTCTGATATACGTGAAAGGACTCGAGAAGAAAAAGTGGTTGTGCGAGATTTTGGAAGATGATGTAGAGATTGAAACAATAGATGCGGATTACGAAGATATCGCACGCCTGACGAACTTGGATGTAATCGGAACCTTGCGCTGCGCGTATCACACGAGACATTGCGCTATGCGGAATGTTAGCAAATTGTACAAGTGGTGGTTTGAGCGTAACAAACGTGTAAAACAACTATGATTTATGCTAATAAAATGATGTATATCACACTCGTATGACTTTTATTCCACCTTTTACCCATCACATAATCCACCATATAATATGGTCTATCGCTTATCTCGCAGTAAAATAGGACGTTGAATAGGATGGGGAAAGAGTCTGGTAAAAAAAATGAAAAATTAATTTATTTAATATAAATAATATTTATTAAAAAACTAAAAAAAAATATATGTACATTTGAGCAAACAGAATTTTTTCAATTGCATAAAAATGTTCTTCCGACGCCTTTCCACCACCGCCGCATCGATATCCCTCCGCTTGCCTTGTTTCCTCCGTTCTTTCCTCGCGAGGAATCGACTGGCGAAACCGACGACTTCGAAAGCGCGCCGCAGGAACCTCGCCCGACCAAGTTTTCCTCCGACTCTTCTTCTCCACCACCACCTGTTTGAACTGCAAAAAGTCAAAATTAAAAATTAATGAATTAATTAAAAAAATTTGAGTATGAAAATATAAAATCGAAAAATTTGTAGTGTTAAATCAACTCACCTCTCGATTTTCTTCTTTTAGTACTTTACTCCCCCGTTTGATAATTGTAATCGGGAGAGTAAGAAATCACAGGGGGGCTGTATCCTGTGAAAATTTTATTGTTGAAAAAAATAAAATTCGAGCATAAAAGTAACTGTAAAAATTTTCAATCTTTCTTACCTCTGTCACCCATTCCCCATCCGTCTTGCGCGTAGCCTTCCTCATCCCCTCCTTCATAATACCTCTCCTCTTCCTCAGTCTGTAATTCCTCTTCCTCAGTCTGTAATTCTTCTTCTTGCTCTTCCTCCTCTTCGCAAAGTGAGCTCGTCGATTCGTCGCTCGCGAGATCGACGAGCTCAGGCGTTAGAACAATTCGAGCGCGAGCTGAAACATTAAATTTTTTTTTTTTGTAAAATTTCCTAATATAAAATCGATGCTGTTATTTTATATAAATAATGTATACAGCGACTTACACGAGGGTCCGGCCTCAGGCGAGGTATCTGCTCGACGTCTTACCCCGAGACGTCGAGTAGCTCGCTCGTCACGGTTTTGACGCGTACCACGCACCACACCCTCCACCACCATGGTTTTTTTAGGTGTTGGATGTTGTAGCGTTCCTAAAAAAAAAAAAAAATGATTTTAATTTTTTAAAACTTTGTTTTAATATTCATAATACAAAAAATAGAAACTTTCCATTTTTTACCGCACCATGATAGCAATTCGACAGCCTGATGATATCGATGATTCGACAGCCTCCCGCATCCTCTTTCTCGTTGTCGTTGAACGCTCGCCTTGTCTCGATTATTTCGCCAGCAATAATCAAGAGCTGCAGATAAATCGAAAAATGTCCCAAACGGAATAAAACCGCGAGCACCGCACTAGGGCACGCACCCGCAAACTTTGCGAATACCGCATAATTATTATCGTCGTTGTCGGATAATGATGATAAATAATTATCGATGCATAGCCCGTTTAAGTTACACGCCAATCGCAAACACGAATCAATAATTTTCCGCAAACTAGACATTTTTAAAACGAATAACCAGCTCCCGGATGATTTCCTACGTTCCACTCGAGCCTTGAGAAGTTAATACGTCGATGCAATAGTTAATCCCGGCTTATATACACTTACATCAAAGATGCCGCTAAATCTTATTATAATCTAATTATGTTCACAAATAGCTATTAGGACCTTGAATAAGTTCTCGCTGTTTTTTTTGTTAAAAAAAAACATTAATTTAAAATATAAGGCTTACAATAACTTTACTCAAAGTATTGTCCATCATTAGAGACCACTTTCTCCCATCTTTCTGGCAGTAATTGAATCCCCCGTCGAAAAAACGATTCATCTTTTGACGCAATCCATGAATCGACCCATTTTTCGGTTTCTTCGAAAGAATGGAAGCGCTGCTCGCTCAAACCATGCGCCATCGACCGAAACAAGTGGTAATCCGAGGGGGCTATGTCCGGTGAATACGGCGGGTGAGGTAGAACTTCCCATTGAAGCGTTTCCAGGTAAGTTTTGACTGGTTTTGCCACATGTGGCCGAGCATTGTTATGTAACAAAATGACTTTGTCGTGTCTCTGCCCGTATAGTGGCCGCTTTTCTTTTAGAGCTCGACTCAAACGCATCATCTGAAGTCGATAGCGAGCTCCCGTGATAGTTTCATTAGGTTTAAGCAGCTCATAATAAATTACGCCCTGCTGATCCCACCAAATGCAGAGCAGAAGTTTCGAACCATGGATATTCGGCTTTGCCGACGATGTTGATGCATGGCCGGGCTTACCCCACGATTTTCTACGCTTAGGATTATCGTAGTGTATCCACTTTTCATCTCCAGTGATGATACGGTGCAGAAAACCTTTTCTTTTATGCCGTTGAAGCAGCAATTCACACATGAGAAAACGTCGTTCAATGTCTCTCGGCTTCAACTCATACGGCACCCAATGTCCTTGCTTTTGGATCATTCCTAACGCTTTTAAACGTTTTGAAACTGTTGACGCATCTACTTGCAATGTTTTCCCGAGCTCTACTAGCGTCTGACATGGATCTAGATCAAGCAATGCCTCCAATTCTTCGTCTTCAAACTTTGTCGGTGCTCCAGAACGTTCTTTATCTTCAAGGTCAAAGTCATTATTTTTAAAGCGCCTAAACCAGTCTCTGCATGTCGTATTCGACAGAGCATTGTCACCATATGTTTCAACAAGAATTCTGTGTGCTTCAGCTGCAGATTTCTTTTGAATAAAGCAGTGCAATAAAATTCCCCGCAAAAACACTTTATTTGGCACAAAAGTAGACATTTTCGCAATAGGTAATTAAACACGTGGTTGACACTGTGGTAAACTGTATCTACTAGAATTTGAGGTTACATATAGTACTACTTAGCTGATGCGTTTCCGTACGAAATTCCATGCACAGAGTGCCGCTACGCCATCTTTTAAGAAACAGCGAGAACTTATTCAAGGACCTAATAACATTCGTATCGATATCCACTATAGTTTACAATAATATGTCGAAGACGAGATAACTCGCTCGACAGTAGCATTTTCTTTTCGAGGAATAGTAATCGAGGATCTAAGGTTTCGCTAGGACGATAGGTGCTAAGCTATTCGTCGCTAACTAACATTCGTATCGATATCCACTATAGTTTACAATAATATGTCGAAGACGATACATCTTTTCAACATTACTTAAACCACTTTTAACATCTATCAAACGTCTTTTAACGTTTATTACTACAGCAAAATTGACGTTTTTTGCGTCGAGCTGTATATAAGGTGTGCGGAAGAGAGAAATTTATCAGTTCAAAGTGTGCACGCGGTGGAGAAAAAAGTATAGAAAATGGAGCGTGATCAGAATAGAAAAACTTCCGAATACGAGAAGTGTAAAGATTGCGGAGTGTACCACAAGCCGATAGCTGTGGTCGAGCCTCGTCCGAGGACGACTCAAGCGCCTCCCGTCCCTCCTCGTAATCGTGAAAGGCGTTAAAGGCTTGGTTAAAACAATTTTTTTTTGTAAAAGATGTTGCATAGATGAAAAAAAAATATGAATAAAATTTGTTAGTACTAATCTTATTGCGATTTTTTTCTCCTTTCACCTACCATCCTTAAATTACATATTAAGTTTAGATTAGAGTTCCTATTAAATTTATATTTTACCGCGGATAATTTGTATTAGGAAGAAAACATAAGTATATTATTGGTGTTTAGAATAAATGCATAACTTAAATAATTCACTCCATATTATTCGCCACAATTAAAAGAAAAAAAAAAATGATACTCACTGGTTCGCTCGTTTCCTTCTATCGTGTAGTGTAACATGACGCGCGCGCTTATCTCGCAGTAGGATAGGTCAGTGAATAAGATGAGGCACAGGAATAATAATTCAAATTATTTTATTGATAAATAATATTTATTAAAAATAATTAGTTCCACATACATGGTTCAGTGTTGTATACTCCGTTATCCCGGTTCTACAAAAACATTGTTCATTCTTTTCTTGCACTGAGGTGTTGCATACTCCGTTCTCCCGGTTCTGCAAAATGTGTACGATCGATGTTTGATGTTGAGGAGTTGTGTGTACTTTGTGCAAATGTATCGATGTCGGCACCTCTGGATGCATTTTTCTAATTTTTTCCAGTATCGCTGATCTATACTGCTTCGGTATCATATAATATATGTAGTCACAGTAGTGTGAAGAGATCCTTGATATTAGACTATCCTGAGCGCATAACGAGCACAACTTTTCCATCAATATCGGTAGGATAGATTCTATTAAAAACGTCGAAAATTCCTCCTCGGAATATTCTAGTACACTGTCGTCAATTTCACTCGTCCATTCGATAAATTGTTGTTAAAATATAGTATCCGGAATATATGGTTTAATGAATGCAGGAAATGTTGTATACTTTTCAATTATTTCCTCACTGTTTTTATATTTCCTTCTACATTCCCGACATGTTGTTAACCAATCTGTGAGAGTACTCAGATTTTCCTCTCGTAAGATGAGACTGTCTTCCATCTCTGTAATAAATAAAAATTATTAAAATAAAAAAATATCCAATTAGTTATTACGCATTCGAAAAATGTGTATTAAAGATATTTTAAAAATGTGTACTTTACCTATTTCAGTTTGCACAGAGTGCAATCTTTCCTGTACGGTGGGGGCCCGTCGATGTGGTCACGCTGCCACGACTGGTTGTAGTGCAACGAGCACCGACGATAACCTTGCACTTCCGGATCCGCTCTTAAATGATCCGGTAGCCTATCCCACACGTGATCCACAAACCGAGCAAAGTTTTTTATAAGAATCACTTTCGGCACGATGTCTAATTGCTCCGCGGACAAGCTCAGAATGTCACGTTCGTCCAATAGCGCGATGAACATTTCGACTGTTACCTCGACTTGGTCATGATGGACCTTATATACCCGCTTGTTGCACACGACATTGATTAAAACTATCGATGGCTCATATTTGCATTAACAATCTTTATCTTATCTCTTCCGTGAATTATTGTGATCTGATACCCCCCACCATTCCAAAATTACCTCCTCTCCTCCAAACACGATGACGCATCTAGCAACATGGTGATGCCTACAATTTGTATTAACAATCATTATCACACCCTCTAAGAAACGGCGCTCAAATGCTGCCTCTTTGTTCTAAAATACAGCGATGACGCAATCCGTAAATCTGCACGAACCTGCATACTATAAACATAATGATTCTGACAACATGGCGCTCTACTTTGATGCGTAGAAAAAAAAACCTGCACCAATAAACAGTTCTCTTTCCAATAAACAATCCTTATCTTTTCCGGGAATCCTTATCTTGCGATTTGTATTAACAATCCTTATCTTCCGGGAATTATTGTAATCTGATACCCCCACCACTCCACATTTACCTCCTCTCCTCCAAAAACGAAGACGTCATTACCCCCTCCACTGTTATCCGATACCCCTCTTCCCCTCTTCCCCCGCGCACCCCCTCAGATCCCTGAGTTAGAACCCCCATAGTATAACTACTGAGTCCCTTTGTCAAGCGCTGCGTCAGCCAGCCGATCTGCAGATTAAGTGTTTCGGTGAACGGTTTACGGGTTCGGCGAAATCACGCATACTCTTGACTTTAACGCCGTGTGCGCTGTCTAAACCTGCGTTTCCCGTGACGGCCTACGTCTTTCAACGCATTACTTCTTACGCTGCATCGCGAATTCAGTCTGTCGAGTCGTGGCCTCATCTGCGAGGATTGTCTCTTGCCGATCCTGATTCTTCTAGTCATCACCGAATTCATATGTTGAGCAGTGCCGACATTTATGGTTCTCTCTTGAAGAACGATGTGCGTCAAGGTCCGCTCGGTACGCCGACCGCACAATCGACCGCTCTCGGTTGGATCTTGTCCGGACCTACCGGTAAACGAGACTCAGCTTCTGAGGAAGCTGCTGTATTAAATTGCGTTCTTTCGCAAGACGTTGACTCGTTGCTTCAGAAATTCTGGGAGCACGAGGAGATCTCTCTGTCGCCACCTCTCACTGAGGAGTAAGAGAGATGCGAAAGACATTTCTGCGACACTCATAGTCGCGCGAAGGATGGACGATATGTTGTTCGACTGTCCTTTAAACACGCTCCGCCCTTCGAAGTCGGAGACACTTTGCCTATTGCCCTCTCATGCTATGAGAGTCTAGAGAAAAGGCTACAATCTCGTGCCGAGCTAAGTTCACAATATCGCGACTTCCTAGAGGAATATCGCTCTCTCGGGCACATGAAACCTGTAGCTAGCTCAGACAGAATCGATTTTGTTCCGGTTTACATACCGCATCATTCTGTCTTACGTGAAGCTAGCTGCACTACAAAATGAAGAGTCGTGTTCAATGCATCCTGCAAAACACGGAACGGCTCTTCTTTAAACGATAATTTGTTGATCAGACCGAAATTACAACAGGATCTTCCTGCTGTACTGTTACGATGGCGCCAGTGGTGCTACGTTTACACGGCGGACATCGCAAAAATGTTCCGTCAGATACGAATACATCCGCTCGATGCGGACTATCAGAAAATTCTTTGGCGTCCGTCGGATGACTCGCCAATCGTTCACGTTCGACTACTAGTTGCAAAAACCAAAGTTGCTCCCGTCAAAACAGTTTGCATTCCGCGACTGGAGCTCAATGCTGTCGTACTTCTCAGTAGACTCATTAAGTGGATTCTGAACTCTTTGCGAATCCTTTTGACGCCTATCTATGGCTGGACGGATTCTACTATCACTCTGGCATGGTTGCACCAACATGCTTCGAACTGGACCACCTACGTGGCCAATCGAGTGTCAGAAATACAAAATAATTTATCTTTAGTGCGATGGAATCATGTCTCTTCAAAAGAAATTCGGCCGATCGCGCTGTTTATCGGCGTCGGAACTATTGCCACATCCGCTGTGGTGGACGGAGCCTTCGTGGCTTCGTCAACCTTTGCTATCATGGCCAATTCATGATGTTTCTAGATCAGTTGAGCACGACGTTGCTCAGCTCGTATTAACGGAGACCCGCAAGTCAGTCGCCCTTCGCGTGGAAGGCAATAACGAGTGGGATCTGCTTCATCGATGTTCCAGTTGGAACAAGTTAGTTCGTATTACCGCGTACGTACGCAGATTCGTCGTACGCTCGAGACAAAAGGAAGAAGCTCAGTCCTTTGTCTCTGTATGTTTAAACACCGACAAGTTTCTTAAAGCCGAACTTTTCTGGCTTCGATACGTTCAGCGAAGATCATTCGCTTCTGAATTAAAGTCACTGAAGAAGAATTCTTTAGTATCTCAATCAAGCCCGTTGAAAGCTTTAAGCCCGTTCATTGGGGTAAATTCTTTACTCCGTCATGGCGGGCGGTTAAAGATCCTCAAAGCGCATCTTCGCAGAATCATGAAAGCGCGTACTCTCTCCCAGACTGAATTCGCGACGTTTCTCTGTCAGATCGAAGCGTGCTTAAATTTGCGTCCAATTGTGGTTCTAAGCGATGATCCGAGCGACCTGTCCGCGCTAACGCCGGGCCATTTTTTGATAAGCCGACCGCTAGTTGCGCTTCCGGAGGAATCAGTACTTGCCCTCACTCAACTGACTCAACTCGATCACTCAACTCTGTCGGCTGCCTGTAAATCACGAAGAGTGATTCAGCCGTTTCGTTAGTTATAAGTTGCGTTAATTGTTAATTAGTTATAAGTATCGCCGTATCGATCAGTCTTGGCCCGTGTTCAGCGTTCATTAAGTTAGGAAAATTTCGCATCCGTTCTGCATGCAAGGCGGGCGGTATGTTCAGGATTACAAGTAACAAAGCAAGAATTTGTTCGAAGCTTCGAGAATCGTTGGCCTTTCTTTTGCCGCTGTTTGTTCCAAGCGAAGCGGCCTTCAAGCGGTTGGTTCGCGTCCGTATAAAAAATCGCCGAAAAACGAGTAGTTGTATTTTCTAACGCCTAATGCGATTGGCAGCTTGTTACCAAGCTCGCGGTGTTGATCGCTGATAGGCAGCTTTTCGGCAGCTAGCGTCGACTACGTGCCGGTTGCTACATGTCCTGGCAGAGTCCGAGACGAGAGAGCAGCGAGCACGGACGTACAATGCGAGTGTAACGCGACGAAAGACTTTGTAATGCGAACGCGCGAATGAGTTCGTTGTCTAGACTGATCATCGGGTGTAACTGTCAATAAAGAACTGGTGAAACCCACGAGGCAGATCTTTTATTTCCAGCGCAAACTTACAGCCGCGATTGAGCAATAAAGAACCGGCATAAATAAATATTTTCTTTCTGTTACGGGAGAACGAAGGCTCTCGTCACAGTATAAGAAAGCACAGTAGGTTCACTCTGCTAGAAAGTGTCCTAATAATCGTCTCTCGCGCATGACCGAATCGCACAACCAGCAACATAGCGGTTGTAAACATATGGCCGTAGAACCATGTGCTCTTATTTTTATCGTCATCTTTTTAAAATCTTTATAAAGAAATATATATATAGTTAAATGATAGTGAATCAATATGAGTGAAAGAGGCGGACATCGTTGTTGTGTAAAAAGCTGCCAAAGTGCAACGAGTAATAAACGTGGGATAAAAGAAACTTTGTTTAGATTCCCGAAAGATGCAGAAAGGTTAGTTTATTATTAAATTAAAGAAATTATCTATTTAGTTTATTATGTTACTTGTCTTGCATTTACTGTAGCTTTTAAAGCAAATTGCATGAATTGTGTTCAAATATTAAACCAATTTTAAAATAATCTGCATTATAATTAAATTTGATTAAATTTTTAAATCATGTTTTATAATCAATTGTTAAACAATGCAAGTAATATTTTTTTACGTTTTTATTTAATACGATCAAAATGTGAAAAATTTTATTGTTATTGGTATATAACAAAAATTTGAAATATGTAGAAACATAAAAAAGCTATTGTTTAAAGGTCAAAATTGTGGGCATTAATCTGTGGTCGAGAAGAATTGCTTTTAAAGACTGCCATACAACTTTATAATAATTATAGAATATGTGTGGCGGCTCACCGCCACACCGCTACACTGACGCGGCATAATACGCCGCGGCGCCGCTACGCGCCGCAGGTCTTCTACCGAGTTATGAGCTTGCGGAGACACCACCAGGTTGTGCAGGCGGTGAAGAGCTCTCTCGCGATCAAGCTTTGATCAAAGAGATATAAAAGAGCTGCTCCGCAGATCTTTCCTCACTCACTCGCTTCAAGGCGAGCTCTCTCCAAGGGCCCTTGATCTGAGTCGTACTCTGCTTTAGCAGAATTTAACCAGAGGCAAATTGTCTCGCAGTTTTTCTCACGCTGCCTCGCAAGGCACGTAAAAGGAAAACAGAGTCCCAGCATCGGCCGCACATTTCAACCAAGCGGCCCGCGGATACTCCAGCTTCGCCGTCACCTCCTCAGTCTCTAGCTTGGAATTTAATTCCACTAGAATTCTGCGTCCGGTTGACTCGACCACCAAGGGACACTCTTGTACCAGGCGACATCCGAATTCGGAGACCTCTCTCTCCTCGATACACGGAGCAATCCGTAATACCAAGAGCCGAGACGGTTGCAGTTACCAGCACACCGGAGACTCGTTCCGTGGCCGTGCAAACTTCGCCGCCGAGAGCCTGCTCAGAGAGCAGTTGTCAGACGGAAGACCATTTTCCGAACGGAGTTCCACCGACGCCGGGAAAGGGGCTGCAACGAGCTGATTCAATTGAACCGTCCTTTTTAGGACCCGTTCAATATACTAAGACGCGGCCGGTAAATTCTTACCGCGCCCGTCAATATTTCTTTTAATTCTCGGTCTTACACTTTTACAGAGAAAGCGCCTCTGGCGCAATCAATTAATTTAAACACAATCAAAAGACTTGTACATTTACTCATTCTCTGACACAAAAAATAAATTATATTTTTCTAACACAAAATTGGTTTCATAAACTTTCAACCGAGTCGAACAAATCCTTTGGGCAATACGCCTATAATATGTAAACTGCATTTTACAAATAATGTTTTTAAATTATGAAAAAACAAAGTTACAGCCACATGCCATTCCAAGTAATATTAACTTAATTCCAAGTAATATGAAAAATAATGGTAAGTTATTTTCAAATAATACAATATGTATAGCATTAAAATAATGTTAAACATGATAAAATATTATTTCACAGATGAAGAGGCAGGTTCAAGTAGCTCAAATATAGAAACACTCTGCACAAACACTTCAAATATCGAAAATACACAAGAAAAAAATACTGTATTAGATATAACTACATTCAATAAAAGGGACCTGGATGTAATACATATAGACGAAGCAATAGCAAAAGTATCAGAATCAGGAACACAAACACCTTTATCACTATCTTCTTTATTGCCACGAAAAGCACAACTTTATCAACAGATAAGAGGGGTGACGTGACGCTTTTCGAGCGCCGTCACAAGGGCGATAGCCCGGCCGAGGGAGCAAAGAGTCCTGGTGTTGCTCCTCACGTGGAGAGAGCAACCCGCGAGACTCCACAATCTTTGCGCGTTGTTTGTATTATCATTCCCGTTTTATGTCGTTAATATCGTTTTTTAAGTTGTAAGGCGAGACCCCGTGCGCGCGGCGTTGCGTGTTTTGTGCCTCAGGGCGAAGATGCAGCATCGCCAGGAAGACCGGACGCCGGGGGATCATCGAAGGGTGTCACGCGTTAGTGACCCCACAGCAAAAGGTCAGGTACCGCGATTCCGTCGCCTCCGCCATCCAAGCCCTATCTAACTCCGCTCTGGTTTTAGCCAAAATCAAAGAAGCGCAGAGACACGCAGCAGCGAACCTCGCCCGGCTGCAGACGGCTTCGAGGGCCCCGAAGATGCTGCACTCGGAAGGACCGGAGTATAGCCCGGCCAGCCTAACCAGTCTCTTCCGGGAACATCGACTCATCAATACATTATCGGCCAAAGAATTTGAGGAAACCACAGAGAGCGGGGGGGGGGGGCGCCCTGGATGAACTGTGGGCGGTTCTCAGGGGCCCACCTTTTCGGAAAATCGGCAGGATGCGCAGGAAGGCGACGCGGATTTGGAGAGAACCTACGTGCAGAGCCGAGAAGAGCAACTGTTCGGTGTGCCGCAAGTGCGCGAGGACGACATCCAGGACTCAGCCCGACGACACCGAAGACGCCGAAGACGTCCACTCATTGTAAGCCGCCTCTCGGGTAGCTGTAGAGTTCCGTCCGGTGATGGCTAGTAGCGTGAGTTTGTTTTATATGTAGTGTCTCTCACACCATTAACCGTAGTTTTTGATACCGTGAGCGCTCAATTACGCTCAATTACCGCATGTCCAGCCGGCTCCGGATATCGCGTAACAGTCTCTCCGTCTTGCGAGAATTAAGCGCCGACAGTCTCTTCTCGTTGCCGTTTCGTTTACCGTTCGTTTAGTTACCGTACCGTTCTACCGTTACCGTCTTTTTGGAAGATACCGATTGCTACCGTCTTTCTTGTGATACCGCTCCGTTACCGTTTTGTCGCGTTATCGCCGTACCGGAAGTACCGTGGGTGAATGTCCGCGGGCGGATTTTGATCCGAGAACGTTCTCCGCGAGATTGCGGTTACCGTAAAGTTAGCGTCTCGGCGAGAAACGGGAAAGCCCGCGAAAAATAGCCGTTCCGCGACATCTCATTTCTGGCCGTTAGGATACCGTCGTTTAAAGTCTATTTATTTGGCCTTCACTGGCCGCGTCGGATAATCGTAAGATAAGTTATTTGTTTTGCTGGTTATTGTCGGATCGGCTGCGAATTATCGTGTTCGCGTTGCCGCGATTTCATGTAATTAGCGCACTTTATTCTTGCTACCGAATTTATTAGGCGAGTGGCCTTACGACCGCATTGAACTGTTTCCGCCGTATCGGCTCAGGCCGAACGCTACACATCTTTACCTTTGTAACCAAATCACTGAAATACATCATTGTTAAATTTTAATTATTGAGTTGTTCTTGCGTTCGCCTCTCACTCCAGATATCTAACATTAAATAAAAGAACTGCGCCCCTCTGCCATATACTAAGCGGGGAGCAGCCGAGCAATTTTAGAGAAATATCGAAGTTACCGATACCGCGGTGCGATTACTCGCACCTGGCGCCCATTTCCGGTTACCGATATCGCGTGAGTTACCTTGCTCCCGAATTTTGTGGAGTACCGCGAGTTACCGAATCGTGCAGTTATTGCCGATTTCGCGAGTTACCTTGCTCCCGACGAGCGTGGAATACCGCGAGTTACCGAATCGTGCAGTTATTGCCGATTTCGTGAGTTACCTTGCTCCCGACGAGCGTGGAGTACCGCGAGTTACCAAATCCAGCATCTGTTTCTGATACCGTAAGTTACCGAATCGAGCATTTATTGCCGATACCGCGAGTTACTGATTTCCACTGGGTGTGCTCCCTCGGATCTGGCGTGATTCCGAGGCTAGTTCACGTCGCAGAGGATATAAAAGAAAAATAGCCAATTTGGAACTGCAATTACAGCAAGCAAAAAGAGCGAAAAAAGAAGATATCAATACATTAGATATGTTACTAAACAAATATTTTCCAAAACAGACATCCGAATTTGTAAAAACACAAGTAGGCCTCTTTAAAAAAAATGCAAAAGGTAGAAGATACGATAACGCTTCATTCAAACAGTATTGTTTATCTATATATTTTTCAAGTCCTAAAGTAAATAAAGAGTTAGCAAATAAATCTAAATTATTTTGTTTACCTAGCTGTACAACACTAAAATGATTTACTCAAAACTGTTTTATAAATCCAGGATTACAAGAGAACGTATTTCAAATATTAAAATTTAAAATTGATGCTTTGTCAGAACTTAATAAATACTGCGTACTTTGTATAGATGAAATGTCTTTGAAAACACACTTATTTTATAATATAATAACAGACAAAGTCATAGGTTTTGAAGATATAAGATATTCACAGAATTGTTCACAGTTACCTGCATGTAATGTAGCAGTAATTATGATTAAGGGTATCTGTCATTCATGGAAACAACCATTAAGTTATGTCTTTCTGAACTCCACAATGAAAGCATCTGATTTACTAATAATTATACAAGAAGCAATTAAAAAGATCAAAAGCATTGGTTTAAAAATTGTTGGTCTTATTTCAGATATGGACTCCAATTTTTATCAATTAAGTAAATTATTGAATATTAATAATAGAAAATCATATTTTACAGTAGATAAAGAGAAAATATATTACATGTTTGATACACCTCATCTGTTAAAAGCAACTAGGAATAACTTACATAAACACAATTACGTATATAGCGATAAAATTGCTTCATGGAAACATATAGAAGATTTTTATACAATAGATAAAAAGGCACAATTTAGAGCGGCTCCTAAATTAAAAGATAGTCATATTAACACTAATAATTTTGAAAAAATAAAAGTGAAATATGCAGCACAGGTATTAAGCCACTCTGTTTCAGCTGGTATAAACACATATGTTAGTTTAGGTTCTTTACCTGCAGCAGCCATTTTCACAGCAGACTTTATAAGAATATTTGATAAGTTATTCGATTTTTTAAATTCTTCGAAACTTTACAGCAGCAATCCTAATAAACAAGCATACAAAAATACAAACGAGCAAGTTACTTTTCTCAATGAAACAATACAGTTTTTACAAAGTGTAAAAGTAATTAGAAAAGATGGAAAAAATATAACAAATTTTGTTAAATCAGTAAAATGTTGGATTATTACAATTAATTCTATATTAGAGTAATGGAATTATTTAAATTTACAGCAATCATCAGTTCCTATTCAGTATTTATTAACCAGACGACTAAATCAAGACTGCTTGGAAAACTTTTTTGGAACTATACGTAAACAAAGTGGGAATGCATTTAATCCTACACCAATGCAATTTTATTACAGCTTTAAAAAACTGTTTTCTATTGATTATATTAAAGTAGATAGCGGAAATTGCGCTGCTGATGAAGAGTCAATATTAATTCGATGTCAGGACATTGTTGTGTGTCGAAAGACCACAACGTAATAATTATAGGTTAATTAGGCAATAACAATAATAAACATTTAGAAGGCCATTAATCGAGGCCACTTCTCGAGAATCCTGTGACAAAAGTTATTTAATTATTAAACAATTAGGCGCTGACGCGAGCACTCGTTCTTAGAAGCCCGAGTGTCACTTGCGTCTAAAGTAGGTTAAACAGATCAGCATTTTGGTAACACAATGGATCGATATAGTTCAAGTCTCATTGTGTTCCGAATACTGATCCGTATAAATTAAGGCGGCACACAAGGCGCCGCGGGTTTTTATCAGCAAAGTTCCGGACGAAGCACGACACGTCGCGTACACGCGTAACCACGGTAGTACGGTCGCCGAATAAGTGAGGTGACAAGTGTAATAAGAAGATACCAAATAAAAGCTATACTATATATATATTCAGAAGTGCCTAATTATTCTACACTCTCCGAGCCAAAGCCCCCTTGACCAGCACGGCGAATCCCGAATCTATACGCAGCGCCTACCGCTACCATAGTAGGCGCAACAACATTAAAAGAACACAAAATGTAATATTTCAAACATCTTCAAAAGCAGCAACATTTATTACTTCAGATATAGATAAATATGATTATCGTAATTTGCCAGTAACTGAAGAAAATGTTTTTTTTTATATATGCGGATATTTATTGCGTCGCCTTTTTATTAAACATTTGTGTGATACATGTGCGTTACTAGCTGCAAAAGATTGTAATTTAGATGAAGCTCGTTTATATTCTTATTTTAAGACGTATGATAATACAAACAATATGTTTGACAGTTTATATGTACCAAGTGCCGTATTTGTTAATTATATCAGAGAATTACATACAAATTTTTCGAAAATATTAATATTATTATTGAAACAAATGTTATGCAAAAGTTTATGCAAATTTTATCCACTATTCAATTTTCTCATCCTTGTTGTTATTTTCCAAACATTTATTTGCTAAAACTATTTATTAAAATAAGATTATATTACATATTAAAATTTATTAATAGAGACTTCAAAACCAAAAAAAAAGAAGTAAAAAAAAATCTATTATTTTGTATCATAATTAATAATTTAAACTTTTATATTTTATTTGTGTTTGTGCAATATCTTTTTAGTTTGATGTGTAACACGTAAAAGAGTTGTATTGTTTAACAGTTATGTTATTTAAAAAAGTTGTTACTTAAAAAAATTGCGATATTTAATATATTCAATATATATTGTTCTTTGTTCTTCTATATATATTCTTTTGATGTTCTTCGATGATATTGTGTTAATATATATTTTTGTCATGTGATACTTTATATGTCAAGTCATTTTTATAATCTTCTGTTTTCATATACTTGACACAATATTATTTTAGTAAAATTTGAACAATATAATAATTTGTTGTTTATTCAAAATTCTATAGCCATAAATATATAATTAGTAATATTATTTTCAAAATAAATACTTATATATTTTCAAATAAACAATAACAAAACTTATACAAGACATCTCTAGTGTAACTTTTAATGAAAATAACCCTGCTGAAATCCCTGGTGAATATTTTCTCACAATTTAAAAAACAATTTACAAAATTTCTAAATTTTTTATGATGACAGATAATTATTTATTGTTAAATTTTTTCACCCGGAGCACGATTTATTAAAACCTATGTCTCTTCATTTCGCATTTAATTCAGTTTTGTATAATTAATTATTTATTTATTATGCTAATTAATTAATATTCCTAATTATTTTTTAGGTATACAAAACATGCATCAATAAATTCAAATTAAGAAAGAAAAAAAAAGAATTGGACAATATTGAAATTATAACTGATGGATCAAGGATGGCTACATATTTGTAAATATTATCAAATTATATTTTTCTAACGTCTCTTATAATTATTCACGCACTCACGCGCGCACGCACGCACGCACACACAAAGTAATATTCATGTTATTATTGTTACGTCCTAACCTGGAGGGAAAGGGGCGGAGTCAGGTATACGGACGGACGCAACAATAAAAGTATGAATTAGTGGTGTTTGCTCGCTGGTCGGTATGACAGGAGGCGACCGCGCGAGCCGAACAATTTCCCTTGGCTGAGAACAGGTCAACGATCGTAAGGATCGATATTACGCTGTTAGAGGTCTGAAACAATCGTTTGTGGTTTCCTTTTCTGGTCAAGAGAATTAACTCCTTTTACCAAGGGCGGAACCTCGTGCAATTTTCAAAAGGAGAGGTGTTTGAGAGAAAGAGAGAGAGAGAGAGAGAGAGAGAAAGAGAGAGAGAGAGAGAGAGAGAGAGAAGTGATTGTGAAAATTAGACTTACTACTTGGATGTCTTCGAAATGTATTTAGATCTCCAAATCTAAAGTCCAGGTGTAGTCGGCCTTGAGGTGTACTTGATTCTCCTGGGGTCAGTTAGTGGTATCTGCACTGGGTTGATCGGAGACTGATTGCAGCTGAGGGGGATGAGAGTGAAGGGCCACGGCCGATGAGCGTTATATCCTTTGCGCCGGGAAAACTGATCGGAGGCATTGCACAGATCCTCGTATTCGTAGTCAAAATAGTTTCTTTGAACACCGATGTATTCTGAATTGTCTTCCGTAACCGGTTTCGTGTACTGGAGAAGTAATTGGCGCGCACGGTATTTTACTCCCCCACGTCGCGTCTTAGATTTGGGCATGAAGGATAATGTTGTCAATCCGAAAATTTCAGGCTAAAAGCGTGCGGTGGTCCGCACGACGATTAGCGGGGATACAGAAACCAAGTACAACGTGCGGTGCTCCGCACCGGAGCAAATAGTTCTGAGTGCTGATTCAGAGAGATAACTGGGTGGTTGGGTGTTAGGTAGGGTGTAGGTTGTACACGAGAAAAGAGATCGAATAGTTTTAACAGACACTTTACTGAATCTATTTTGTTACAAACACTTACAGTCACTTAAAAATGTTGCGAATTATTTCTAAGTCCCAATATTCAAACTGTTCCGGTAATACTAAAAGTCTCTCTCTACTAACTGGCTGGCTCTCTAACTAAAAACTCCGCTGACTCTCTAACTAAAACTCCGCTGACTCTCTAACTAAAACTCCGCTGACTCTCGCTGGGTCCCTTCCTTTTATACTCAGATTTTTTGGTTTTGGAAGGGAGGTATTCCTTAAGATTTTGGATCCTTGAGGAAATCTTAGGGTGGAGGAAAGTAATAAAGATAGATTTCCAATATGAAATCGAACTTAAGGATAGGCGGGAATAAGGCGAGGTACCTGGTGGTGATATTTAGTGTAGACGCTATAAAATTTTATCGGTGCGGACGTGATCATCGTCGAAAACTCAAAGGACAATTTATCTTATCGGAAATTTCGATATGTCTGAAATAATCTTAGTGAGTTTTATGGTTTTATTTTTATTTGTAAAGGCCAAATTTTCATTAGGGATCTCTTTGAGTTTTACCGACTGATCGTGAGAAAGTTGAGCAAAGAAGAACTGTGTAGGATGTAGGACGTAACATTATTATCATTATCAAAATATTATCATGTTTCTTGAATTTTTTTATCTCTGATAATTTATAGGCTCTGTACATTTATTTATATACATAAAATTTATTAGGATTTTAATAATTAGATAATTATTGCATATAATAATTGTATACTTATACAGTAATTTTGATAAAATTGTATTTTAATTAAAAATAAATTAATACGTATATGTACAAAATAAACGCAAAGATATTAATTATTGTAAATATACACAATAATTTACGCACCGTGTAACGATGGCACAGACTTTCTTCCTATCAGGTAAATTATTATTCTAGAGTCTTATTTTCTTTTAGAATATTAAATAAAAATTTTTTTTTTTTAATATTCTTATTAGATATATATCTTTTTTTATTGTATCTATGCCTTTCAAATTAGAGTCCGCGCACAACCAGCAATATGGCGATCTTTTAGTTATGAGATCAAAAAGTGCCGACGCGAGTGAACCTACTGTACTTTCTTATACTGTGCTCTCGTACAGACTGAATGGTCGATTGTGTATCATGCAATGGAGTGAAAAAATTACAAAAGTGCGCAAATTTACTAAAATATCTATGATCTTCTTGGTCAATAACCTAGTAAATTTGCTCACTTTTCGACCCCCTGTATTATTAGTAACCACCTTCAAGTAGATGACAAATTTTCAAGTTATTCTTTTAAGAAGAAGTTGGAGTTTTTAAATAATAAATTATAATTAACATTTTTAATATGTGTAAAGTATGAATATTTGGAGAACACACACTTATATGTGCGTGTTTGCAATTTCTTTTTCAAGTGTGTGACATATGTGTATATATAAAAATTAAAAATGGAGATAGATACTTAGAGAGTACTATATAGCACTGTCTGAATATCTCTCCATTCTTAATTCTTAATACATGTTACATTAAATCCCTCTCACCACTCGCAAAACATAGAAAAGGAGAAAAGAAAACAGAGAGCTACTTGAAACAAAGCGATTCAAATCTTTAGCAGTAACACCTCTGTATAGGAATTCTATAAAGTGTTTCTTCATTCTTACATTATGCTTCTTGTATATTCATATCGACGGTCAGAAAATTTTTCTCATTTAAATTTAGTATCCGATTGTTGATATAATCAGTACAGTCGGAGCCTCTTTTAGTTTATGATCTGACTTTTATAATTTTTGATACATCACAAAACTATTAAAAGTTTATATTCATATAAATACAAAAGTATAAATGTTATATATAAATATATTACGCATTGCACGAAATAATATTGCATAACGATAAATAATATTATGTATAAAGCTAAACAATATTAACATAGAGACTGCTGAAAATTTGCAACAGTTGCAGTTAACAATGTTGGTTTATCATAAAGATTACAGATCGAGTAAACGTGTTATCACTCGGTATATCCACATAGCCAAAAATACAGATCTGACGCATGGACCAAATGGAGTTCTGGGTTAAAAGCGGTAGCGATGAAAGGAAAGAGAAGGAGGGTGGCCGCATGCGCATCCTTCGGAATAACGAGTCTCTCAGGCCACTTCCGCCGATTATGGATGTTTAGTATCGACGTTGTTGCTAGTGTGTCGTCGTTTCTTCTCGCTTCTGATTGCAAATTCCGGATATAATTGTGCGACGAGAGTATTTTTTTTTCTTTTTCTGCTGAGACAATGACAGAAACCGCAGCTGATCGGCGAGACGCGATTATGTGTCCGCCTGACTGCCACACTGCCCATTAACATCCATCGTCATCATTAACCATGGTTCTGCGTGACTTGGATTTGCCTGGACGAGCAACATGCTGAGCAACGACTACTCAGGAAAAACGCGGCGGATGCGTACACGTGTCGCGACGATAGCGACCACGACGTTGCTTCTGCTCACGCTGAATATCAAGTGCATGCATTATGGTTTCCGCACAATATTCCGCACAAGGTATTTTGATTTGAGTCTTCTAGTTCCAATTTGGCATTCTAAAGGAATACAGAAAAGAATTAATTTTCGATCGCGAGAAAGCCATATATGTAATACTCCTATATCGCTAGAAGAGTGTCGATCCTTAGCCCAAACAGGTGCAGACGTATAATAGCCTCTCTCTCGCGCACGGTCCAGCTGCTTTGTGCGCATGCGGTTACATTTTTTAAAACAGCGATATTTTAAGGTGCCTACTGATGGACGCGGCAAGTGCCGCGCGCGGCAGCGCGGCACTTCAAAAAGAACTAGATTCTAGGGGCTTCTAATCCTGATGCCGCCTCCCGTGTCTGCCGCGTTGAAGTTAGATTAATCCAACTTTATTTGCGATATCGCAAAAGTGGTTAAAATCAATTTGAAAAAAAAGTTGTAAGAATGGTCGGAAAACATGTGGAGATTCCACAGGTTAGTGTATTTTCATAATATGTTTAATACAAAAATGTTAAAATAGCAATTACGAAAATAATATATATAATTGTTTATAATCATCAAGATTGGAGGTTAAGTTTATGTTTAAAAGGTTTTGGAAAACAAATTTATGCAAAAAAATTTTTTTCAATTTTTAGAAATTTTTTTTAATTTTTATAAACATTTATGACTTGAAACCAAACTTTTGAATGACACATAATGACATACCAGATAATGATACACCAAGTTACAATTCATATTTAATATAATTCATATTTTTTTTATTGCAGAAAGTACATACATGCGGAATGTGCGAGACAATTCTGGAGGAAGAAGAAATATCTTCCCATGAATGTTTTGTAAATTATCCAACGCTTATTTATGACGAGAACACTTTCTGTTTGTATCCCCAATGTGGTAAGTAAAATATAAAAGGCGAAAATAAATGATATAATATTATTTGAGCAAATATAGCAATTTAAATATATTATAGAGAATGGAGACATTGTGCGTCGAAGTGCGGTTGATGGAGCAGAGTTGCTTGTTACGGAGTCGCATCTTCCGACTAATCAAGAACCGCAAACATCGAACCTTGAAAGGCGAAACTTGGAAGAAATAATAATTGCAGAAGTGTCGGCACGAGAACTGTTATGGAATCAAAAATGTAATATTGTGAAACGTGACAAACAAACTGTACAACAGCTTTGGCAGCAAGTGGCTGATGCGACGAATGGTATATATGTGTGCGTGTGAAGAAAGAGAAGAAGAGAGAGAGAGAAAGAGAGAGGAGAGAGGAAGTGATATAACAGTACAAAATGTTCGATTTTATTATTACAGATGAATGTTCTGCTGAAGAAGTAAAAAGAAAATGGAAAAACTTGAGGGATCGCTATATGAAAATCATCTCCCTTGAGAAATTGCCAAGTGGATCAGCCAGTAAGCCATCTTGTAGGAAGTGGCAGCATTATGACTCGATGTCTTTCTTACGGGATACCTATTTGGAAAAAGAGTTAGTTACTTCACAAATTTACAGAAATACTAGAGAGAGTTACTATCAATATATTTTATTTCAGGACAGTTTCAAATATTACAAGTCTTGATGAAGATCCCGATGATGTAGAAATCCAAGTAGATGGAGAAGTAAATTCCAATGCAGTTGATGCATCGAGAGGTACGTTTTGCTCATAAGGTGTACTGGCAAATGGCTTAGTTTATACCGATCATTTAGTACGTGTACCAAATATTAAATCTGCTTCTCTGATTGGTGCAGATTTTACCTTAAACGATTTAAATCAATCAGAGAAGCAGATTTGATACTTGATACGCGTACCAAACGATCGATGTAAACTAAGCCAATGAACAAATTTAAAAACAGAAAGAGAATAGTAAGAATATGCAATAATAAAATAAAACCCTTGTATTTAAATTTCCATTGTTTCTACGGAAGCGTTTCGTTCAGGAACGAGTATGTCTTCGATAAAAATTGAAATTCCTAGATTATGTTCTTTTTTATAATTGCGTATTTTTATAATAAACCAAATATATCTATAAATATCCATTTATAACATAAATACATAATATATAATGTTTTATAATGTAAAAAATTTCCTGCGATGAAGTTTTTATCGGATCGGAGTAAAATTTTAACTACAAATTCTTGCAATCCTGGTAAAGACTTTTTGATTTTTTCATATCATATTGTATAATTAATATTTAAAAAATTATTTATTTATATTATTTATTTTAGTGTAATAATTTTTTAAAATTAATTTTATTATAATCTCAGGAGTAACTTTTTCAATAATGTAAAATGTATTCTTTTATTTTCAGAAGTAAAAAAAAAACGAAAAAGTTGCGAACAAGATGTGATGAAGCAGATAGCGGAAGCCTTGCAGATTCCACGACCAGCATTGCCATTGCCAACTCCTCCTGTTCTTGATGAAGTTGATAACTTCACTTCGATGATCGCCAGCCAGCTACGAGATTTCTCGCAAATCCGCAGACGCGAAATAATGTTAAAAATTCACCATCTTTTACATACAGAGTTATTGCGTGATGACAGTAATTAAGTAGTATTAATGTATTCATAATAATAAAACAAAAATGATTTTAATAGTATAATGAAGCCGAGATGTATTTATTCAAATAGTTATTATTCAACTGGAGGTTGATTCTGTATCATGCAATATACCGAAATTTACAAAAATAATTGAAATTTAAAGTATCTAATTAGATTATATTAGTCAACAACTAGTACCCAGCAAACACAATATATAGTTGCCATATAACGTAGAAATAACATGTAACAGATATTACATATAACAAATGTTACACTTTATTTATATTGTGATTATATAATATTTTTTATACATATAATGTAATTGTGTTATAGAATTGTTATTTTGCTTTGTTGCTTACTGGTTATAATAAAGTAAATGGCAATATAACTTGAATGTAACATGTTATATAACAAGTGCTTCGTAAATATTATTTTGATGTTATATATTTATTTATTTGTAATAAACTGAGTGTCGGGAGGAAACAACTGCATACGCATCTTGTTACGTGTGCGCACAGCGGCTACTACGTCGATGATTGGTAGCGAGTGACACTCGCGCAGACGTATGTGTAACACACAGCCATATCATGTCTTGATTGGTTCAGGAGCATGCTGGGAAGCGAGATCATACCGGCACAGGCAGGCACGTTGCAACGTTGAAGCACGTGGGAGACAGTTGCCGAATCGTATCGTAAGTTCTTTTCCCCGGTCCGATCATTATAGATTACGATTAAACGTTACCATTAACTAGCGTTAAAACATTTTACGTAATTAAATCCGGTTTTATATCTACAAACTTTATTAAACCTGATTAATGGTGGCATGTAATCGTACGATTTTATGTGCCTGTCGTACGACAAGCACGCGATGTTGTATGTACATATGTATAAAAGCCAAATCTTTTTTAATACAATTACGTACAAGTGTTCTAATATAAGTGGTCTTATTTATGTTGCAGTGCTTTATGATTTAAGGATTGTCGCTGAAACGTTGCACTTACGCCTGTCGAAAATTGAAATCATTGCATAAGTCGTGTGCAACCCGTTCTCTCGTTCGGATACGAGTTACTTTTATATGTAAGTACAATTATTTTCTCTGCTTTCAAGTAAATACGCACACATACACATATACACATACACACACACCTTCATGCATATTTACGTACATATGTATAAAAGCCAAATCTTTTTTAATACCTTTACGTACAAGTGTTCTAATATAAGTGGTCTTATTTATGTTGCAGTGCTTTATGATTTAAGGATTGTCGCTGAAACGTTGCACTTACGCCTGTCGAAAATTGAAATCATTGCATAAGCCGTGTGCAACCCGTTCTCTCGTTCGGATACGAGTTACTTTTATATGTAAGTACAATTATTTTCTCTGCTTTCAAGTAAATACGCACACATACACATATACACATACACACACACCTTCATGCATATTTACGTACATATGTATAAAAGCCAAATCTTTTTTAATACAATTACGTACAAGTGTTCTAATATAAGTGGTCTTATTTATGTTGCAGTGCTTTATGATTTAAGGATTGTCGCTGAAACGTTGCACTTACGCCTGTCGAAAATTGAAATCATTGCATAAGCCGTGTGCAACCCGTTCTCTCGTTCGGATACGAGTTACTTTTATATGTAAGTACAATTGTTTTCTCTGCTTTCAAGTAAATACGCACACATACACATGCTGGATGTTCAAAATGAAGGTTCACTAATTCAATTGGCTATAATTTCTAAAATAAATAAAAAAACAAGATTCTTTTTTTCATCTATTCATTGAATCAAGACAAATTTAACGAATTAGGTGTAGAACACAATGTCGTTCAAATGGCCGCTTCGGACTGATTGTGAGTTACAAATTCGAGCTCTTTTTATAACATTTTGCTTGACACAAAGTCTCACATAAAGTAGTAGAAATTTGAGCTATTTCTGCACAAATGTTATTTTTCAGGTTATCAATTGTTACTGGATGATTCGCATACACTTTTCCTGAGATAGTTCCACAAAAAAAATCTGAAGATCTTGGAGGCCAATCAAAACTGCCAGAACGAGAAATGAAACGATCTGGAAAGATTGTTTGCAATTGTTTTTTTTTTATTTTGTTTTTTATTTTCAACAAGACGGTGCCACCGCACACACATATCGCGAAACAATCGTGCTATTATAAACAATCTTTCCAGATCGTTTTATTTCTCGTTTTGGCAGTTTTGATTGACCTCCAAGATCTCCTGATTTGATGGCTCCAGATTTTTTTTTGTAGAGCTATCTCAAAGGAAAAGTGATGAACAATTGATGAACTGAAAGATAACATTTGTGCAGAAAGAGCTTAAATTTCCACTACTTTATAAGAGACTTTGTGTCATGCAAAATACTATAAAAAGAACTCAAATTTGTGACTCAACCCAAAGCGGCCATTTGAACGACATTTTGTTTCACACCTAATTCGTTATAATTTGTCATGATTCAATTAATAAATAAAAAAAAGAATCTTATTTTTTTATTTATTTTAGAAATTATAGTCAATTAAATTAGTGAACCTTTATTTTGAACACCCTATACATACAATAAAAATAAGAAGAGAAATCTGTGTGTGTATGTATAAGTGTTAATTTATTTTTCTATATATTATCAGTGTAATACAAATATAGAATGTGTTATGCATGAGTTAGATATGTTAATACATTGACGGTGGCGCATTTCACGCAAGTACTCTCATCTACCGTTGTTGTCTCTTATGTAGATTTTACTGTCTGCCATCATGCCAAAGGAATTTCAATATTTATCAAAAAGGCGAAAGAATCAAATAATTAAACGCGAATTGACTTATTATAAATATTCAAAATTATTACATTCAACCAATTCGAATATAGCATCTGATACGATAGAAGCAGAAAATAGTGGTAACAGTAGTTTCACAAATGTCGATGATACATTTAACGAAATTAATATTTTGCCTCACGATTTTGCTAACGAAATAAGTGAATCAAGTGTAGAATCACTATCGGATATAGAAAGTAACAAGGAACATAATGTTGAAGCACAAGATTATATTTCTGATATAAATAATATCTCTGATGGTAGCAATAATATAACGAGTTTACGAGAAGATTTACAAAAATTTATTATTGAACGAAATATTGCACATAATACTGTTAACGAGTTACTTACTATTTTAAGGAAACATGGCTATGTAGATTTGCCTAAAGACGTGAGGGTGTTACTTAAAACACCACGAAATGCGTCTGTAAATATAAAATCTCTGGATAGTGGACGCTACGTTCATTTTGGTCTTTTCTCTACTCTAAAGCGATCCATACAAATATATTCTGAATTTATTACAGGGAATAAAATAAAATTAAATATTAATATTGACGGTTTGCCAATTTCCAAAAGTAGTGGTAGTCAATTTTGGCCAATAATGGCATCTATTGAAGATGTAGATACATATACATTACCTTTTATAATTGGTATTTATCATGGAATGTGCAAACCTAATAATGCTAACGAGTTTTTACTCGACTTTGTTAACGACTTCATTCTCCTTTCTCAAACAGGCATCATTGTTTCTAATATAAAATATACAGTAACTCTTAATGCAATATTATGCGATGCCCCGGCGAAATCATTTATTACCTACACAAAAGGTCATACAGGATATTCCTCTTGCTCGAAATGTATTCAAGAAGGCGATTTCATATGTAACAGAGTAGTTTTTCGAGAAACTAACAGCATGTTACGTACAAATGACACATTTAAAAATCGTATACATGTTGAACATCACACAGGTAATCCCATATTAGAAAAACTCGGTATTGGAATGGTATCACAAATCCCATTAGATTATATGCACCTTGTCTGTTTAGGTGTTGTAAAACGATTGCTGCAACTATGGGTCAGAGGAAACAGAAATATTAGATTATCTAAAGAGGCTGTAAATTCAGTTTCGCGTTATTTAATTGCATTGAAACCCTTCATTCCAGCAGAATTTGTGAGAAAACCTAGAAGTTTAGATGATATTGATAAATGGAAGGCTACAGAATTTCGTCAATTTTTACTTTATACTGGATTTGTTGTTATGAAATCAATATTGCCTACAAATTGCTATAATCACTTTCTTTCTCTTAGCGTTGGTATCAGGATATTAACTGATCAACAACTATGTGTGCCATTCAACGCTTATGCGAATTCGTTGTTATTCTACTTTGTTTCCAATTATGGAAATATTTATGGAGACGAATATTTGTCACATAACAATCTTGTTCACAATCTTCTACATCTTTCCAATGATGTACAAAGTTTCGGTTCTTTAGATAACTTTAGTTGCTTCAAATTTGAAAATCAAATGCAAAAAATAAAAAAAAAATTGCATCAGTCGGGGGCACCCTTAGAGGAATTTTCTAATCGTACTTTTGAAGAATTACAGCTTCCCATTCGATCATGTAAATTTCAACAATATCCGATTGTTTTTTATAAAAAAAATCACGACATTTCTCATGTTCAATTTAAAAATTTTAAAATTGCAACCAATCAAGCCGATAACTGTGCTATTCTTTATGACAAATCCGTAATATTTATTTTGGATATATTTGAAGAAAATTGTGTTTGCTATATTCGTGCAAAACGTTTTTTGAATCCAAAGTCTTTTTTTTGTGTACCGTGCTCTTCAGAAAGACTTGGAATATTTATAATATCAAACACTACTAATGCAGATATAATTAAAATTTCCGTAACGCAAATAAAAAGGAAGTGTTTCAAAATTAAATGCTTTGATGAAATTGGTTGTTATGTTACAATACCATTGCAAGCCACTAATAATTAGATGTTATAACTTTGGTTGAATATATTTTTATATTTTTCATTTTTGTATGTGTGTTATATGATAAAATTTATGCATCGTAAACATATATTTCTTTTGCCTTTATATTAAATATATTGCAAGTGGAAAATCCTTGCTTAACGGATTTCTAGTTCATGGATAACAACATTTCAATGGTGAGTGTATAGTATTTTACTGTACAAAAGCTTCATGCTGATTTTATATAACCAAGACAAATGAAGAAGAAAAGATTTAGAAGACTGATTGTTTTATCTACATTCTGTTTCACAATTTTCTTTTTTAAAGATCTTTTTTTAATAAATTTGTAATCTATGAACATGAAGGATCAATATTCCTCAAGTTTTATGTATCAAGTATTTATGTAATAAAGTATTAAGAGAAATTTGACAACAAAAATTGATCTCACGACAATAGAGCTGTTTCTATAAAAAATGATGTTATGTATTGTTACGTCCTGATAGATGTAGAATTTTTTCGTTGGGCTCGGCGATCGACGTAAACGGACCTGACCGCACGAGCCGAGCGGCACGTTTAGGACTTGCGACGGGTCAGCGACTGGAAGAGTCGTTTTTACTCCGTCAACAAGTCAACCGCTCGTGGTTCCCTTTTTGGGTCAAGGAATTGAATCCCTATTACCCGGGGCGGAACCTTTGTGCGCAATTTGAGAGGGAAGGTGTGAGGGGGGTGACGAACGAGGAGGGTGTGGTTAAATGAAAAAAAAACAAAAGTTTAATTTATTAAAGACAACATTTTAATTTGATTGGATTTATAATTAGGATACAAAACTTAATTCTTAATTGCAGGTGCTAATAATTTTATTTGTGTATTCTTTACAAATGTGTGTGTGTGTGTGTGTGTATGTGGATTATTCCTCAGGGGAAAGGACTAGATTTAAGAAATCAAACCCTGTAAATTCAGGGTTAGGAAGATGCGGAGGAGGCTCGACGTATTCAATGGTGGTGGCTTCGGAGTTGACGGATATGTTGTCAAACTCCGGATTGTTATGTGGGAGTTCCTCCAGTTGAGCCTCTGCTGGAGGAGGGTGGAAACGGACAGGCGAAGGGGGTCTGTAGTCCAGGAGCTCTTCAAGGATCGGAGAGATGGACCTGGGGGTAGGAAGTGGTGAAAGGTCAAGAAAGGGTTGAGGAGATTGTTGAGGAGATTGTTGAGGAGATTGTTGAGGAGATTGTTGAGGAGATTGTTGAGGAGATTCCTGAGGAATCGATGGTGATACGGGAGGTGGGTCGGTTTGAGTGTGTGTGGTTATACGAGAGTTACTACGCGGGGTGTGTCGCCTAATTCTAACGGGTCTTACGGTGACCCTCGCCGCGTATCTAAGGTATGGTGGGAGGAATATAGCTATGCAGAGAGCGAATGCCGAAAGGTCCGAGCGATTCCGCCGATTGTTGAGTCGCGGCAAATTTTTAGTTCTCACTGATAAATAGCACAACAAAGTTTATAGGGACGGAGCACAAAATAATAATAAAGAGAGGAAAAATAAAACAAATGAACTAACTTACTCGTTACAGGATACTTTCGGATTGAGTTGAATGTGTACGGTGGTTTTGAGCAGGCGCCCCGTTGAGGGATGGTGTGTAGGCGTCGGACCCTTTTTGTCAACGTGTGGGCACCCTGCTGCTGGATGGTGTCGTCAGGGTGATGAACCCTCTACTTGGTCGTGACAAAGTATCGACCTTTTTTATTTCGCGGCCAGAACTACTCGGAAAACTGTCTTAAGGACTTGGCAAAACTTGCTTGATAACTGAGTGACTAATTGGGTATAATTGCGCTTGGAGCCACCAAAACACGGGTTTTTATACCCTTTCCTTGGGGTGGATCCATTTGGAAAATCTTAGGTTTTTGAAGCGGGGATCGAATAGGAATTAGTCTTGTGAGAAGATTTTTAATGTGGGGGAGGATGGCGTCATTTTTAGCTAATAGGATTAGGTTTAGGTAATTAAGTTACTTGGAATGGGGGTAGGAAGAAAGGGGCCCTAACGAATAAGGAATAGCGTCGTTTCGGGTCCATATGCGATGGGGGTAGGTTTTTGAGGTGGCGTAACCCGGTTGGTGTTAATTAGTATAGGTGGGGTGCATCGCAGTGTCTTAAGATCTAGGTGGGCGTAGTCTTTAGACCATACGATGGAATGATGGGTGGTCTATAGAAGTGCTTGCCCCGATTCTCGGCTTTCGGATTGGGTGGTTAAGAATCGGTATATAAGTTCGCAAAGCCTTGGGTCACTGATCTAATAAATTTGACAGTTTACGACTGTCGCGTGGCCCTGGGGTCGCGTGGAGAGTGCGATTAATGCATCTCGGTTTCCCAGACCTACTGAACACGTGCACCGTATCAGGTGTCATGCCTTCTAGGCGTGCGACTGTGGTCATTACCCGATCGTCACTCGGTAAAATCCTATCTATTAGGGTTCCCGTAGGCAGAATCCAAGTATATGGCTAGCTAGTGCCAGTTTTTATTTCCTACTTTAAACATCTGGAGTCGACTAAAGACTCCGGTTACCGCAAGTTTTGACTTTTATGATTTTTCTGACGACGATAGGCACGCTGACCGACCAAGGTATTTTCAAATATCTATCCCCCTTGCTATTTTTCTCTGTGAGAAAGTTCGAGCTCATGGTGTCTCGTGAGAAAAACAGCTCTGGCGTTATAATATTCTTTAAAAGTTTTTTGTTGGTCCCGTGTTTACTAGGTCTGGTATTTAATAAAAGGAAAAGAATCGTGAAGTCTGATCAGGACGTAACAGTATATTATGTTCAACTTTCTTTTGCTTTTAAAATTATTGATGTCATTACAAACTAATTTTTATTTTCAGTTTTTAAAACGTTGGACGTTTTCCATATCACACAAGATGAGCAACGAAAGTAAAAAATATGCGGTGGTAAAATTTTTGTCGGATTCTACATATTCTGAAATTCCAACAGCATGGCTTTTTAAAAAAAATGATATTCAGCAATGTTGGTGGCCACCTCGAACAGCAAACAGTGCAATATTGATAATGAACTGTGAACGTCCTGATTTTTATACATGGAATCATTATGAAGTAAACATTGTAAAATATTGTAGTAAGTACTTGCATTAATATATTACCGGTCTTATTATGGAGAAAAACAATTTTTTACGGAGAAAATACACTACCGCTCATAATTATTCGATTTAAAGAATTAAAAAAATAGAAGATTACATTCGAAGAAAGTAATATTCATTGCTGAAAAGTATTTTACATGGTAAATTTAGAGAGAGACTATAATATTTAATTAAAAGATTATTCGTTAATTCTTATTTAACTAATACTTATTAATATGTGCACTCTCTTTGCTTTGATTACTGCTTTATTAACATTTTGCATTCATTGAACTAATTTCATTGTTGTTTCTTTTGATATTTTATTCCATATAATTTGTTCCTTATGTCCTCTTTGTTTATAGGAAATATAGATTTTAATAAATAAAATAATAATACGGACTAATTGGAGAGAGTTCGATAAACGTTGTTTCAATAATTTATCATTCTTAGTAAATATTAAAAGTATTATGCTAGTCGGTGTACAAAAAACTAAATGTTAATTTTTTTTCTTTATTGCAGCATCTCTTGAGTCAGCCCGAAAGAATGCAGCAGACTCTAATTATGACACAACTGATGAAGAACGACTGGGCCGAGGAAAGAGGTTACATTTGACATATAATCGTTTCAGGAGCGATGAAGAAGATGATTCTCATCAACCTCGAAAATATATTAAAAGTAAAGTATGGTTGATACATATCATAATTCACTATGGCTGTGTACATTTGTTTATGTACTGTATATAATTTCCGTATAATTATCTTGCATTGTTATTGTTCACGATATCGTTGCAATGTAGTATATTTATACGGAGGGACGTAATATTATGGAATAAAATTATTTGGCTGTTTACAGAGAAACAAATCAATAAAAATACTGTTCAGGTAACTCTACCTGAATGTCCTTCGAATTTGGATATAACCAAACAATCCAACGTCTTAACAATTAATAATGCAAGTGGAAACAACATTGTAACTTTGCAAAATGGTATGTTTTTATAATAAAGATATGTGAAGTATGATAATTATTATTGCAATTACAGTTATTATAGTAATTTATACATTTCCAGAAGAAGAAAATGACCCATTGCTGATAACAGATAAGGAGAATGAATATTCTAATCTGTACAATGTACCAATAATATTACAAAGTATGTATTATATTATATAAATATATATTATATAAATTATAATATTAAAATATCACCAAATATTAATTGTAATTACAAACTTTAATGAAATTTTATAGGCAATACTCCACCGATTGAAAACTTAGAAAACATCTCTACTATAAAAGGTAAATTATTTTTGCATATTATTTGTATTCAACTTACAAATTATCACTTTGTGTACATCATTTTTTTATTATATTGCAGATGACATACAACAAATGTTGCGTATGCAAGCAGTATCAAACATTACACTGAAAGATATACAGCAACGATTATTAAAGATGGAAACTGCCATTAAAGACCGCGTGTTGAGTCCTGTCGAAATTAATAATGATCTCATTGCACCATTTTTACCGTTAACAACAATTGAAGTCGTGAAAGAGTTTGATGCATTACTGAAAATGTCGGGTGAAGCTGTGATACAGTTCGTAAGTACAAAAATTTTAGCATGATTGGCATATTGATTAGGATACAGAAATTTTCTACCTTTTTAGTAAAATTTTTCATGATTTCCGCATTCTTCTACTTTTAACAGTGTACATTTGCAGTGTACGTTTGCATTTGTTTGGTTGAAAAACATGTCAATAAAATCATTTAATTAGACAAAAATTATTACACAAAACTATTACACATTTCTGTTGCAATATTATTCTATATTATTGCTACGATCAATTTGAATACATGTCATATTATTTATTTACTTATTTCTTTTTCTTTTTTTTATAGAAAGAGTTTTTGTCAAAAACTGGTGGAAATAATGTCAGAGACAATATTCACCGTATCTTAAGAAAAACATTAACAAACGAATGTTCTATGAAGTGTTCCTGGAAAGGACTACGAAACAATTTCAGAATTTCAAACTTACATTTAATAAAAATTATGAAAAGTATGTTGTAGGCGTATTAAACTTACAAATCACAACTTTTTATTATGATGGTTTTATTAATTGTATTATGTCACTTTCTTTTCAGGAGAGATAACATCGCGTTATGCTACATGCACGGAAACAGATTTTGATAACACAGTTGCAGAGTGGTTACGCTTTGCAGCACAGCGAAATAAGAGAGACAGAGCAAAAGAAAATATTGCTGACGGAAATAATGCTGAGGAAAATATTGGTAACGAAAACAACCCTGAAGAAAATAACTAAAACAAGTTGTTTGTGATATAATTATTTTATATGATATATAATATATATATTTTTTATGTACACACACATGCACATATGTATATATTATGTGTGTTATATACATAAAAATGATGAACTAAAATAGTTGCAAATAAGGTAAAAGACCCAGTGTTCGGACAGTTAAGGCTGCACTGCAAGAAATAAATATTTACCTTAAATAAGTTCTTAAATATACAAAATTTTTTTATTGTTTTATAAAATAGTTGATTTTAATTTTTTAATATTGCAGAAATGATTAATAATCTTAATATTTCGCTGACAGCCCGAACATTAGGATATGTCCGAACACTGGGTCTTTTACCTTATAAAGTATAAAGATATATATGCAGTTATAAAAGAAGTATAAGGAAGTATGTTACAAACTATAGTAGTGATAATATATAGTTGTATTAATAATAACATACAAATATATTATTGATATAATAAATATGTAAAGTATTTTTTATTTGATTCCTATACAAATTTACAATTAAATAGTAATAATATAATTATTACGAAAATGTCCTTTAGTAAACTCAAATCAGAAATAACAGATTCCTAAATTAATTCTAAATAAAATTCTATATACTTTTATTATAATAAATTTATTATAATAAAAGTATATAGAATTTTATTTAGAATTAATTTAGGAATCTGTTATTTTTGATTTGAGTTTACTAAAGCACATTTTCGTAACAGTTATATTACTATTTCGCAACAAATAAAAGAATAGTTATATAACACAATTACATAATTTATATTCCAGTTACATAACATTCCAATAATCTATATAACTGTTCTATAACATTTCAGTTACTGTTGTAACGGTTATGTAATATTTTAGTAACATGATATATTCATGTATTATAACTGCAATTTTGTATAAGTGGGAAATTACAACTAACATAAATGTTACATGTAACACACACGTTATATTACTTGTTACATTCAGTTTTATTATGGTAATGTTGCGGTTATACAACTGTGTTTGCTGGGTACATTTGCTCTACTAGTACTACTAGTACTTTTTGTAATGTTAACTACATTGCATGATATAGAATCAACTTCCTGGGTCACGATTCTTGAATTCACGCAAAAAATTTCCATATGCGAAAATGGTACTGCAAGATCACTGATTGGTATATATTTTTCAATCTAAAAATATATATTAATCAGTAATCATGTAGCGTCATTTTTTCGTACGAAAATTTTTCGCATAAATTCAAGAATCGAGACCCTGAACTGGGAATACCAAGAAACATTTGTCAAGTTACAATTATTTAGAAAAGTAGAAAAGAGAAGTTGTTAAACAATAATTTGTTAAAAGGTGTAATTTATTTCTTTTGCACGCGTGTAATATACAAATAACGATTATTAGCAATAAAAAAAACTTTTATACAAATGTAATATCATTTATCATTTTGCCATGCTACTGAGCCTTCTGTAAGATGCAAGCAATAGCATCCGATAGACGGCGCCAGCGGACGGCAGCCGGTTGATCGAGAGCAGCGCCTCGATAAAATAGATCCTGCGCGCACGCATTCCCGCTCCTTATATTTTTATTATATCAAATTGTAACCGATCTAATTGTTCGGGAAATTTCTACGAAGTCGACTTGCGAGGCAACGTGAGATCAATTCTCACTCTCTATCGCCGAACCAGCCAGAACAGTCGAGAGAATCGAAATCATAGAGAGACAGTCGTGTCGATATTCGCGCATTGAACTTAGTAATATTTCAAGTTGTACTTATAATATTAAAGTTTCATTATAATAGTGAATCCAAGTCGGTGTCGAATCATTTCTTAAAAGTGTCATCCTATCAGTTACCAGTTCCCATCGAAGTATCGTCGTCGGTAATTTAAATAAATAACCGGGGTCGCGTATAGGACGTAACCGTTTGAGGCCGTTTGAAAATCATAGAAACTTTGTAATATCACTATTGAACATTTTATTAAGAAATTAAAGATCTTACACTTCATTATTAAAATATTTACAAAATTCATCTCTAATAAGCATGGCATTCCGAGTACTTGTATTTGTGCTACAATTTGAGATGTCCACTAATGCACAACCATCTTCCATAATAGTTCTCCACAAACCTCGTATGTGTTCATTCTCTGCTGTCTCTCTATCTAGCATATCTGGTGAAATGTAGCGGTTCTCGATGTCATTCCTGCGGAGCCAGTTATGGATGCAGATTGTACCTTGCACAATCTTCATAGCAGTTTCTACGCTACTAATGATCGGTTTTCGGTAAACTCGCCACTGACTAGCAAGTATTCCGAAACTATTCTCTATCACTCGCCTGGCTCTGCTGAGTGGATAATTAAAAATGCTCTGTTCGGCGGACAAATTCTTTCCAGAAAATGGCCGCAGTAAATACGACTTCAGTGGGAAGGCTTCATCTCCGACAATGCAGTAAGGCAAAGACGGTCCTCCCTTGTAAAAACTGTCTGATTTTGGGATATTCATTTGTCCTGCATCAAGATGTTGACCGACCCGGCTTTCACGAAAGATGCCTCCATCACTTCGCCTGCCATACGCACCAATATCGACGAATCGAAAAATGTAATTGGCATCACAAATAGCTAATAGTACAATGCTATGACTGTTTTTGTAATTGTAGAAATTGGAGCCAGCATTGTCCGGACACTGAAATTACATAGATTATTACATGTTTTTCACATACTACAAGGAAATTGGAGTCCGTTCATATATTGTTTTTTCTCTTTATTTCCTGATAGTTTTCGATATTTAAATAATGCCTGAAAAAAATCGTAATAAACGTATATAACTTACTTGAATAGTTACATGCTTTCCGTCAATTGCTCCAATGCAATGTGGAAAGTCCCATATATCTTCAAAATCTTCTGCTATGTTCCGCCAATCATCTTCAAATAGTTGAGATGGAAGGACCAAAGGGCATAGATGTTCCCAAATAATCTTGCATGTTGTAGTAATAATATTGCTTACAGTTGTCAAGCCTACCAAATATTGATACGTCATTGAAGACATAGAGTCACCAGCTGCCAGAAATCTGAAACATAATGATTAATGTGATACAACATTTACATTCATATAACTACAATTTAAATAAAAGATGTTTACCGTAATGTCAACGTTAATCGTTCTGCTGCACTTATCGGCTCTCGCACGACGTATTGTTTTTCTAGATGTGGACCTACAATGGCTAACAACTCTTCGTATTGCATAGTTGACATCCGAAAATAATTATGAAATCGCAAATCTTCCAATTTCAGTGTTGGCAGCAAGGCATGGTAAAACCCATGCTCATAACGTTTTTTAAAAATTGGCGCAACCCAGAAACGCTTTTTCTTGACCCGTTTATTTTTTTTAGCTAATAACAAAGTTAATGATCCGAGTAGCTTGTCACGTCGATCTGCTTCTGCATTCTGTTCATTAATTACATGAGTGCACTGTACTAACCATTCATGCATTTTCATTTTCGCACACATAATTTACTGATTAAACTGATTGTGAGTTATAATCCCGACAGCTCCAACTGAGGACGTTCTTTAGCCTTCAACTATTCTGTATAGTTACATAGCACAGGGTCTCTTGCTCCAATATAATTGAGAATTGAGATATAGAGGTTATATTGCCTCACTTCAACGCGACAAACGCGATAAAACGTCGCGTTAACGCGGCAGACACGGGAGGCGGCATCAGGATTAGAAGCCCCTAGAACAGTGATGCGATATTTCCCACAGCGGTCCCGGCTCCGCTGCCTCACACAACCTTACAGAAGCGCTACGTCACGTATCCGTGTGAGCTCGGCCGTTCAACCAATGGAAGAGAGCGAACGCTCCCTTCCACCGAGCCGACACAACAGACGATAAATGCATGCTACTTGCATGTTAAAAGCAAGCGTTTCTGATTCAGAAAAGAAATTCTGAGGCGAGTGGCTGGAATATTAGAGATCACCTGTTCGAAACCTGCTTCGTGCAACTTTTTTTTCTTTTTTCCACATTTGTTTCTAACATAGTAAATTATTAGATAATATTTTTTTGCCCAAAAAAATAATATTTTCTATTTATTATTAATATTCGCATATATTAAACTAACAATTTTAGAAATAATACAGATCTGCTATTGTTAATAGAAAAATGAAGTTATTTTACAATGTTGCAACAAAGTGCTAATTTAACATATGCGAATATTTTTAATAAAGATAAAATAATTTTTTTTAGCCAAAAACATTATCTAATAATTTACTTAAAATAAATATCAAAAAAGGAAAAAAGTTACAAAATCACAGTTTTCAAACACGAGATTTTTAATATTCTTGCCATTCGCCTTACTCGTTTAACCATGCTTGTTATTTTACATTTATCAACATAAAAGATTACACGCCTGCAAAGCTTTTAATTATTTATTTTAAACTACTGCATATTAGCAAGAGTTACTGCAGTAACTACATATACATGTACTGTGGAGATTAGTGGAGGAACACAGTAGCATATTAAAACTGCAGTCAAATAGATGTAGATTGGTAATTTTATTAATACTATTAATAAGTAGTGGTCTTCCGCACCACCTTTGAGGTTCCACTTATGGCGCGTTCGATTTTTTTTAAGTGGATCGTCGCCTGGAGCCCTATTGTACCACTTTTTTTACACCTGTTATTTACAGGTTAAAATAATTTACAGTAGTTGACACTGTATTTTTGTATCTATATACTTACTGTACTTTGTATACTCACTGTACTTGTACTTTTGCGCGTTGCGCGTATATTGGTGAGTTGGGAAAATTACTTACTTTATAATTTTTTATAAATACAAAATATATTTTGTATTTATTATGCCTGCAATGCTATCAAGAGTAATGAGAAATACAAGGTGTCCCATTTTAAACAATCCACTCAAATATCTCAGAAACACCGAGTTAAATAATAAAATTTTTTAAATAAAAGTTGTAGGATTTGGAGAGAGAAAAAATATAGGAATATTTGTTTGACCTTGGATGGAAGCGCTTCTGAGATTTGAAGGTCATTTTTATTTTTTTAAATGGAACCACTTTAATTTTTTTATATAAATCGATTTCTCATAATATTTGTCGTAAAAAGTTATAAAACTAGGATGGCCAAAAATTGAATGGTTTACAAGATATTTTATACTTTAATTTGACATAATTTTACATAAACTATAAAATATCTCGTTAAATATTCATTTTTCAATTATCTTACTTCAACACTTTTATGCACAAAATAATGAGAGGAATCAATTGGTGTAAAAAAATACATAGTTGACTTTAAGAAAAAAGTATATATATTTAAGAAGAAAGTATATTATATCATATCTGCTAAATATAGCTTAAATATAGCTCTGCTAGATTTTTTCTTAAAGACAACTATGTGTTTTTTTTATACCAATTGATTCCTCTCATTATTTTGTGCATAAAAGTGTTGAAGTAAGATAATTGAAAAATGAATATTTAACGAGATATTTTATAGTTTATGTAAAATTATGTCAAATTAAAGTATAAAATATCTTGTAAACCATTCAATTTTTGGCCATCCTAGTTTTATAACTTTTTACGACAAATATTATGAGAAATCGATTTATATAAAAAAATTAAAGTGGTTCCATTTAAAAAAATAAAAATGACCTTCAAATCTCAGAAGCGCTTCCATCCAAGGTCAAACAAATATTCCTATATTTTTTCTCTCTCCAAATCCTACAACTTTTATTTAAAAAATTTTATTATTTAACTCGGTGTTTCTGAGATATTTGAGTGGATTGTTTAAAATGGGACACCTTGTATTTCTCATTACTCTTGATAGCATTGCAGGCATAATAAATACAAAATATATTTTGTATTTATAAAAAATTATAAAGTAAGTAATTTTCCCAACTCACCAATATACGCGCAACGCGCAAAAGTACAAGTACAGTGAGTATACAAAGTACAGTAAGTATATAGATACAAAAATACAGTGTCAACTACTGTAAATTATTTTAACCTGTAAATAACAGGTGTAAAAAAAGTGGTACAATAGGGCTCCAGGCGACGATCCACTTAAAAAAAATCGAACGCGCCATAAGTGGAACCTCAAAGGTGGTGCGGAAGACCACTACTTATTAATAGTATTAATAAAATTACCAATCTACATCTATTTGACTGCAGTTTTAATATGCTACTGTGTTCCTCCACTAATCTCCACAGTACATGTATATGTAGTTACTGCAGTAACTCTTGCTAATATGCAGTAGTTTAAAATAAATAATTAAAAGCTTTGCAGGCGTGTAATCTTTTATGTTGATAAATGTAAAATAACAAGCATGGTTAAACGAGTAAGGCGAATGGCAAGAATATTAAAAATCTCGTGTTTGAAAACTGTGATTTTGTAACTTTTTTCCTTTTTTGATATTTATTTTAAGTAAATTATTAGATAATGTTTTTGGCTAAAAAAAAATTATTTTATCTTTATTAAAAATATTCGCATATGTTAAATTAGCACTTTGTTGCAACATTGTAAAATAACTTCATTTTTCTATTAACAATAGCAGATCTGTATTATTTCTAAAATTGTTAGTTTAATATATGCGAATATTAATAATAAATAGAAAATATTATTTTTTTGGGCAAAAAAATATTATCTAATAATTTACTATGTTAGAAACAAATGTGGAAAAAAGAAAAAAAAGTTGCACGAAGCAGGTTTCGAACAGGTGATCTCTAATATTCCAGCCACTCGCCTCAGAATTTCTTTTCTGAATCAGAAACGCTTGCTTTTAACATGCAAGTAGCATGCATTTATCGTCTGTTGTGTCGGCTCGGTGGAAGGGAGCGTTCGCTCTCTTCCATTGGTTGAACGGCCGAGCTCACACGGATACGTGACGTAGCGCTTCTGTAAGGTTGTGTGAGGCAGCGGAGCCGGGACCGCTGTGGGAAATATCGCATCACTGCCCTAGAATCTAGTTCTTTTTGAAGTGCCGCGCTGCCGCGCGCGGCACTTGCCGCGTCCATCAGTAGGCACCTTTAGGCGATATTTTCACATAACCTATATTCGTGATCTGTGCAATGGTGCGAATTTGTTTTTTGTGTCAGAAAAAGGCAGCAAAGGATGGAAATTTTGCAATGCACAAGTAAATATCTTACACGTAAAATGTGTATTTATAAAATGTTATACTTATTTTCTCTAATTCAACTTATTTGCATAGCATTATTACATTAGATTTACTGTAACACATGATTGGATTATCAAGCAGTTAACAGCATGATGGAATAAATAATAATTATTTGTAGATTTCCAAAAGAGGTGAGCATTCGGGCACAGTGGTTGCATGCCTGCAAATTATCTGACAAGGACAATGTGATGTATATACACATTTGCTCCGATCACTTTGTACCGAGTGATTATAAAAATAGCATAGAACTGTGTTGCAGAAAGTGGTTATTGAAACCAGGAGCAGTGCCTTCCATTAATGTTCCAAATTCTCCAGCTGCCAAACTGCAGTTCCAGTCAACATCTGAGAATATAATTGATGAAACACGTAAGTTTGAAACATAAAAATTGTTTTTTATTGAGGGTAGTAAATACTGACAAGAGAATTGTTACAACTTTGGTTTAACGTTATGCTATTGTTTTACAGGATCAATGCCTTCTATTGATATTCCTCCAGCTTCCACATTAGTTATTCCTAATGTAGGGGAACTGGAGTTTCCGTCAACATTCAAGAATGTGATGGATAATCATATATTATCTCAAGACATTTTAGATAATCATCGCAGTCAGTTGTGCAAAAATATTATAGAATTATACCTTAACATTCGATTATTTTACGAAGCCCATAAAATATCTGAAAAAGAAGTTTATCTTTGAAATAAATACACAAAATTAATATTATTTAATCACGACTAATTGTGTAAAGATATTCATAAAAATGTAACATTATATATACGTAACCGATTAAAAGAAATTGTGGACATGAGCGCAATCTTTATTTTATCCTACATTTCACAAATTCAAAAAACCCAAGTAAAATGTATTTCTTATAATTTCACATTAAATTTGATCCGATCTAATATGTACGTCTTTTATGTATTTACTTATGTACCATCATTTCTCTTTTCTGAAAAAGATTACTGATAAGATGATTTATTTCATGAAGATTTGAAGAAATATTTACGAGATATTTTATGTTGAAATACGTCAGATTAAAGAATAAAATATTTCGTATTCCATTTTTGTCTATTTTACTCGTACAACTTTTTACGCTGAATATTCTGAGGAATCGATGTAAATTAAATCTTAGGATCGTTCCATTTAAAACAGTAATAATGACTTGCTTGAACTATCAAAAACGCTTCTACATAAAAAGATTACATTTTCCAATTCCATATCTTATTCTCGAGATATTTTAGAACGTTAATTAAAATGAAAAACCCTGCATCTATAATTTCAATTTTTCTCTTCAAATATTATCATTCGTTAATTAACATTTATCCGTCAGAGGTACGTTGCGAATAAACATTCGGGCGCGACCGGGTAATGTTTTCTTTGTTTCGCGTTCTTTCCGTTTTATTTTCTAATGCTTTGTCTCTCGCTCACACTCACTCAATAGACGCGCCTGCGCATAATGAGACTTGACCGTCCATGCCCATATTTGGAATTCGTGCATCTCTCTTTTATGGGGCTCGTCCTTCTCATTGTGAAGATACGAGACTAGCAATATAGGAGTATTACATATATGGAGAAAGCCTTACCGCCTGCGCAACCTGGTGGTGTATCTGCAGGCTCATAACTCGGCAAAGGTCCTGCGGCGCGTAGCGGCGCCGCGGCGTACTAGGCCGCTTCCGTGCAGCGGTGTGGCGGTGAGCCGCCACAGACATAATTTTACATAAACTATGAAATATCTATACTATGAAATATATTTTTTTATTTAACTCGGTGTCTCTGAGATATTTGAGTGGATCGTTTAAAATGGGACACCTTGTATTTCACATTACTCTTGATAGCATTGCAGGCATAATAAATACAAAATATATTTTGTATTCATAGAAAGTTATAAAGTAAGTAATTTTCCCAATTCGCCAATATACGCGCAACGCGCAAAAATACAAGTACAGTGAGTATACAAAGTACAGTAAGTATATAGATACAAAGATACAGTGTCAACTACTGTAAATTATTTTAACCTGTAAATAACAGGTGTAAAAAGTGGTACAATAGGGCTTCAGGCGACGATCCACTTATAAAAAAATCGAACGCGCCATAAGTGGAACCTCAAAAATGGTGCGGAAGACCACTACTTATTAATAATACTAATAAAATTACTAATCTTACATCTATTTCACTGCATTTTTAATATGTTACTGTGTTCTTCCACTAATCTCCACAGTACATGTATATGTAGTTGCTGCAGTAACTCTTGCTAATATGCAATAGTTTAAAATAAATAATTAAAAGCTTTGCAGGTGTGTAATCTTTCATGTTGATAAATGTAAAATAGCAAGCATGGTTAAACGAGTAAGGCGAATGGCAAGAATATTAAAAATCTCTTGTTTGAAAACTGTGATTTTGCAACTTTTTCCTTTTTCGATATTTGTTTTAAGTAAATTATTAGATAATGTTTTTGGCTAAAAAAATTATTTTATCTTTATTAAAAATATTCGCATATGTTAAATTAGCACTTTGTTGCAACATTGTAAAATATCTTTTTATTTTTCTATTGACAATAGCAGATTTGTATTATTTTTAAAATTGTTAGTTTAACATATGCGAATATTATTGATAAATAGAAAATATTATTTTTTTTGGCAAAAAAATATTATCTGATGATTTACTATGTTAGAAACAAATGCGGAAAAAAGAAAAGAAAGTTGCACGAAGCAAATCTCGAACAGGTGATCTTTAATATTCCAGTCACTCGCCTCAGAATTTCTTTTCTGAATCAGAAACGCTTGCTTTTAACATGCAAGTAGCATGCATTTATCGTCTGTTGTGTCGGCTCGGTGGAAGGGAGACGTTCGCTCTCTTCCATTGGTTGAACAGCCGAGCTCACACGGATACGTGACGTAGCGCTTCTGTGAGGTTGTGTGAGGCAGCGGAGCCGGGACCGCTGTGGGAAATATCGCATCACTGCTTCATAGTGTAAAGAAGTGTCAAATGAAATTAAAGTAAAAAGAAGTATACGAATAAAGTATTAGAAAAATGCCATCGTGTATTTTGGAAACTTGTTCTAATAGAACCTACCGAAAATCATATAAACAAGAACTCGAAAAAAAGCAGAAGATAACTTTTTACACGTAAGTACAACAATAATGTAAGATCTTGCATAATAGAATTTACCAAATCTTAATAAATTAAACATAGACTTATTACAATAAACAATTGTTTAAAGATGTAATATATATTAGAAAATATTAAAAATAAAATTTGAATTCTTAATATATTTAATAGGTTCCCAAAAAATACGTACAGACGAAAACAGTGGTGTGAAATATTACCCCACATAGCAAAATTTCATCCTACGGATGTCCGTGGGATGTAATGTAAAGGATTTTCAGATATCCCTGGGATGTCTGTACAAAGCCGTAGGATATCCGTAGGGCATCTGTGGGATATCCGAATGTCCGCTTTTCAGATATCCGTAGGACATCCAAAAATAAATCCCTGGGATATTCCTGGGATATCCTACATATGATTAAATTAGATCCCAACAATGTCCCCTGGATATCTTTTTTTTATCCAGATAAAATCCAAATAAAATTATTGAATATAGGATGGTGTTAATAATCCGATCTTATATTCGAAATCATTTTAAAACATTCAATCAACAAAATGGTTGCGCAACATTATTTCATTAGTTGAATGAAATCATAAGAAGATTCTAAATATAAAATCGGACTATAAATACCACCCAGAAAAATATTTATTTTAAATATTTATTTAAAATGTCTTTAAAAAATATATTTTTTAAAAAGATTTAAACAGAAATTGTTTAGTTTTAAGTTAAGAAAGCAATAAAACAGTAATCTTAATAAGTAATGTTTCTCTCTTTCTCTCTCGAAAAATTTCATATTAATTATTTATATTTTAAAAAATTACGACAATCTCGCTTTAATGACACCACTATCAAGATATTGTTTTATTACTACTTTTTATTACTCCTTTAAAACTAAACAATTTTTGAAACATTTTTTCAAAATACATATTTTTTCAAATATTTTATATAGACATTTGACATGTATGTATCTTTATGAGCATAAAGGAAAGATTATTAGCAAAATTTCTAAAAATAAAAGCTTCTATTATATTACATTATTTTAAGAAATAGACACATTTCAAAAAAGGTAAAGTACGTATAAGTAATATAAATAATAGTACATATAAAGCACATTTTATTATAAAATATGTAATTTTTAAAAAATTTTTTATTTACTATATAATGTAAAAATAGTCACAATAAAAATAAAATTTGTATATATAAAAACAAAAGCTAAAGATACGTCTTGTACATTTTAAAATTGCACTAGTCACTGTTAAATATAAATTAATAAACTTAATATTACTAAAAATTATAACTAAATATGAATAATATTACATACATAATATTGTGTACATAAAATCGCTAATATTATGTATGAATTATATACATGAACAAAATATAAAGAAAAGTATTAAATATTTAATTGTGCAGCATACAGTTTTTTTATTTTTTCATTTGCATGACGAAGCCATGATTTTATTGGTTCCGAAATTTCATGTTCGGTAGCTTGCGGGTATTTTAATTGAACTGCACCTACAAATACGTATAAACATTTATATAACATAAATATAAACATATACCTCTCAACATATTTTTAATTTTTTTAAACCAGATGTTTAATGAATTAGATGGAAAGTTAATCTATGTAGTTCACCGCGACGCCGCTACGCGCCGCAGGTCCTCAGCCAAGCTCCACGCTTACGGCTACACCGCCAGATAGCGCAGGCGGTGTAAAGCTATCTAGCGATTCGATTGACTTACTATAAAAGAGCGTCGATTCGATTCTTTCTTTACTCACTCGTTTCAAGGCAAGCCACAGTGCGGCCAAATTTGTTTTATTGGGACAAAAATAGAAACTCATATATAAATCGCACAAGAAGTATGTTTTTAATATTAAAAAGAACTCACAATTATGTTTGAAGTTAATAAAAAGTAATTATATGTAATATTATATCTAAAAACAAAAACATATTTTTATTAGAAATGATAACTATTCACTGTCTGAATTAGTATCGCTCAAGTGCATGTCTGGTAATATAGATTCATCAGGCATGTCATTTGACATTCCTGATGAATTTATGTTAAGCAGATAATCTTGAATATCTGAAAAATCTTCATTAGATTTTTTTGTGGTAGTTTTTCTACGGTTTGAAATTAGAGGGTCCGAGGTAAGTAAAAGAACATTAATGAGGTCTCTATTTGTATCCTCTCTGCTTGTTTTACGAGTATGATTTAGTCGATTTTTTCGAATTTCCTTATGTCTAGCCTCTAAAGCCTCCTCAGAAAGAAGTCCTATGGGTAGATCAAAATAATGTATTACATCACAGCCGTGTATTAATACTTTATGCACACTACTTGGCATATAGTACCAGCTATATAACGCTAAATACAATTTTAGAGTATCTTGCAGGAGTACTTCAAATTTAATTGTATTTATTGCCTTACAACTGGATAGCACTCTTAAAATTAAATAAAACTTATCTATCAAATTTTTATCGATGCCAGTAACTTGAGAACTAATTTCACTATTGCTGAAAAACTTCCTTGCAGTGTTACCATCGTTGCTTGAACCATATCCTGGTTTTGGCTTATCTACAATAAGACCTAATCGAGCCTTAAAATTTTCTTGTACTTGCTTTTTTGTTTGTTCAAAGATTTCTTTGTGTTCCTCACCTCTTACTTGCCATTTTTTAAATAGAAGTCTATAAGAAATGTGTAGGATACATTCAAAAAATCTTATCCAACAATGAAGTGTAGATAAGCCAAAACGAAAATTTTCAGTATCTGGAAGCTTCTGAGTTATGTTCGGGAAATTCATTTCTTTAGGAGTTGCTCCGCATATAAAACATTTAGAAGTCGCATTAGTATTGGATAAAATATTGCTAACACTACCATCCAACATCGTAAAGTATAACTGAAAATCAATTTGCACATTGTAATGATTAGAATTAATCATGTAAGGAGAAAGATTTTTAATTTTGCAATCATAAGAGATTCTTGTTCTCTTACTAATGTCTGACTTTCTTTCATAAATATAAATTTAATTGGACGGCAAAAAAACGTAGACGATGGACGAAGATTTATCCATAACTCTTTGTTATTTCTGGTATCTATTAATTTAAGTGGTACAAAAGCAATTACAAACATAAATTCATCTGTTTGAGATGAATTTTCAGTGAATTTCTGTTTGTAAATACTATGACCTGAGCTACCATCAAATCCCCATTTACATAAAAGCTTTAAATTGGTAACATTTTCGATATTAACCATTTTTAAAATGCTATCAGCAGTTACGTTTAATAAATCTTGCAAATCTATTTCAGCAGATATCTCAGTTACAGATATCGATGAAGGCAAGAATGATCTTTTCATCTGTCTAAGGACTTTTACGGACGGAAACGAGTACGAGCTTTTATGTAAAGTATTAACAAAGGACCTAAGTATTAAATATTTTCTTTCTGATAGGTCTAAATCTAAATACAATGCAATTATATCATGCGGAGCTATGCGAGGAAGTGCCTGGTCTGAAGTTTTAGGAGTTTTTTGCAATAATGTTACAGCCAAACAAAGTTCGTCAGATGATCTTGATGTAATTAAATCTTGAACACGTCTCCTTTTAGTTTTTAATGAAGCGTCTTCGAAAGATATTTGTGGTCTCCCACGACTACGTCCTGGTTGTGATTTACTGGGAATCGCTTTTCGTTTAGGAAAAATATCAACAAGTTGAATTTCTTTGTTTAACCACTTATGATGTCATCGCAACAAATAGTTTTTGTTACGCAAACAATCTTTCCACTTCTTACTCAATGCTAGGCAGTAATCTTCGGTTGTTTTCTTCATTTTATCATAAACTGAATCGGTACACTCAGTAATATTTAATAATGACTGAATTTTCATTGTTATGTTTGATATTCTTTCTGTCTTTTTACTCGAAATCCACAACTTCAATAAATCCGAATTTTTTAACTTGAGTCCACATTCTGAAAAAAACTCATATAGCAGTATGTAGCAGATAAAACTTTTGAATTCTAAAAATATAATATACAAGGAATATCAGATAATTTAAAGTACAAAATATTTTATGTCAAATCTACTTAAAAGTATAGGTTAAGTTGGTGAATAAAACAATACTTCGAATTTATTATTATTATTTTATAAATAAAATGAGTGCATATATAGGTACATATTAATAAATTATTTGATTTAAACAAAAAGTATATACCTTGATTACTATTCTCCATAATAAATTTTTTCTTATAAGTAATTCTTGCAAATATTAATTATCAGAGTTAAGCTGTATTCTTTTTTATAAAATTAGGTTAATTTTTTTGCAATTGTTTATATATTACATTTGGCTGCAATTGTAAGACATTCATAAGTACTCTAGGTAAGTATTAATGCGTGTTTATCAAAATATAATTAGTGATCGTTAATTTAAGTTTATTAGTATAATTAATATTAATAATAATTTTTTCGAATATTGTCCACGGTGACCGCACTGTGCAAGCTCTCTACAAAGGCCCTTGACTTGAGTAGTAGCTCTGTTTCAAAAGAGCGTAACCAGTGTAACCGATTAGTTCGCTACAAGTTTTCTCGACTTTCTCACAGTTTATAGAAAGGCACGAAGGCAGAAAACTCGGTCCCAGCTCCGGCCGCACACTTCACCAAGGAATATTCCTTTGCGGCTCGCTGACGCACCAGCTTCGCTATCGCCGCCGCAGGCTTTACAGTGGAGATTTATTCCGCTTGAATTCTACGTATGGTTGACTTGGCTTCCACGGGACACTCTTGCACCAGAAGATATCCGCATACGGAGATCTCTTGTGACCGGTCGAATGTTTATTATAACAAGGCGCCATGCTTGTCACTTATCGATGTAGACATAATGCGTTCCACCTTTATGGTCGCCAGCTGATTTGACCTGCTATCAGCAAGAATGATGATTTCCTCAGTCGGAATGCCGGCCGTCCAGTCAGCACAGATTGATCGCCGCCCACGTGTATCGACATCCTTCTTTCTCAGGATACAGTCCTCTGGACAGCATGTCGTGGCCTCGGTGATCGCTGCTACAGGCTCGTTTATAATCTGTTTCCGAATTTACGCAAAGCGTACACTGCATCCGCTGAGTTGTCACTATTAATGTTTCTTTTATTACAGGTCTCACTGTTCAACTCGTCTTCCGGATCAGCCGCTGCTTCACCAGGTAAATATCTTTTATTGTTTGTTTAATTTTAATCGTTTTATTTTTTCAGATTGCACCCGCGGGTTCCCGTATCTCATACCAAAAGATGATTTGTGATAGGGAGGAATAAACCACAACACTGAACACATTTTTAATATTATAAAATAATTAAAAATAAAAATTTATTAAAAAATAATTAACACTTGTTTTTTATGTGATTACAATGAGTCAATCTTAGTCACAGCTGGTCACTTTCCATGCCGCATTATACATTTTTCGCGTTCGCGTGATAACCTTAAAATTACGCGTAATGACTAACCCGAGTCATTTTACACTACTACCGGTTTACTCGATTCGATTCTTAAAGAATAGTCCTCCCCGAGGGAAACTCCGTCTGTCCGAAGACTTACTGTCAACTCTCACTCACTGTCTCTGCTGACTGCCCCTTATATACCCAAAGGTTTTGGGCATATCTCCTCTCTGAGTGCTTCAGCCAATCATGGTTATTTGTTATAGTAAATTTTGTTTATTATGCTAGGTTATTTTTTCTTTATGAACTACGCTTTTTATATCTTATGGAACGTAATTTACTTGTAAAAATAAAATTTATTATAATTAATAAAATTTAGCCGGTTATCAAATTTACTGGTTTTGGCAGTACCGAAAATTAATTTTGAACATTTTATTTTGTTTGGATTTCGTTTGGTTTACTTTTTAATACGCATTTTTATAGTAATTATTACCTTTTTAATCTGTTTATTATTTGAGATTTTTCTCTCTTATGCTATATTATGCTATTTGTCGCTTTGCTTTACTTTATGTTTACATGTGTGTTTGTTGGTAAGTAAGAATACGCTTTATTTACTAGTATAAAATGTTAAATAACTTTATTAAATACATGAAGACTTAAAATTATCTTAAATTCTAATTTTGGCTGTTCTAGCCCCTTTTTTCAGGATCTCCAACTGCTGCGGATGGTCTTTGTATTTCCTCGGCTGCTGCCAATTTTCCTTCCGGGATCGCTGATTCTTACAGTGGTGTCACCGGCTGCACTCTTTTTCCTCGGCTCGCAGAACGAATTGCGCCGCCGAGAACCGAAACCGCCACAGTGCAAGTCGCATCGGAGACACGCTCCATCGCCACTCAAACCTCGCCGCCTAGGGCTTGCTCGAAGAGCAGTTGACAAACCAAGGATCACTTCCCGAACGAAGTACCTCCGACGCTTGGGAAAGAGTTGCAACGTGCACCCTCGCTAAAGCCGTTCTTTTTAGGACCGGTGCTCTATACCAAGTCGCGGCCGGTAATCACCTACCGGTCCCGCCGATTTTTATTCTAACCCATGGCCTTATACTTTGCCTTATACATTGAGCCAGTGGCGTAACTACCACCCGGGAAGCCCGGGTACGTCCCGGGGGCTCCAGTTTAAAAGGGGCTCCCAAATATTTAGGGCTGTTAACATGCTATTCGAAATAAATACAGGCTGTGTTCCGAATTTCACTGCCAGTACTGAAAATCTACAATATACGTAACGTAAACTATAAGATTTCAGTACTGGCAGTGAATTTCGGAACACAGTGAAGCGTGTACAGGGTGCTTCCGCAACATACAGATCAGTAAGTCGGGTTGCCTATTTGTTTATCGGCAGGGGCATGCTTTACCGGCCGTGCAGAATAAGGTTAGATCGCAAGTCCGGCGGAAAATAAGGCAAAAGAAATTTGAGTTTTACCATTCTGGTATAGTGTAAGATTTAATAATATATATGCAATAGTTGTTTAATAATAAAAATATTAATAACAACATAATAATAAAATTAGTAAACATTAAACGATTATTAAACAAATAACACAATTTACAAAATAAAGATAAATAATATTTTTTTATTTAAAACATGCTTATAACAAATGTTCTATTAAATTACCAGCTTCTTCTAAGCATAACGTGATTCTGCGTATGAAATTTTCTCTCACTCTATTTAATGTAGCAAGAGTTTTCTGCACATGCGTTTCGTATTCTATTTTGCAAATCTTCTTAATTTGCTAGCAGTTTCATATATTTTATTTTTTAAAAAGCTCCACACGAAAAAATCCATGGGCGTAAGATCCGGAGACCATAATGGCCACACTGAGGACTATGAAGTCCGATCCATCTTCCCGGAAATTTTTTATTTAAAATTGTTCTCGCTACAAAAGACGTGTGAGCGGGATGTCCATCCTGTTGGAAAACCATTTCTAGTTTATTAGCTAGTGGCACATCTTCCAAAAGCTCGTCGAGTCAATGGAGAAGAAATTGCGAATAATATTGTGCATCCACATTTCCTTCGATAAATTCAGGGCCGATGACATGATCTCCTACGATTCCGAGCCACACATTTACAGTCCACCTACTTTGAAAATTGTGTTTTTTTGCACAATGTGGAATCATGTGTGTTAATTCTTCAAACGAACAAAACTGTTACAATTGTTTGTTCGATTGTTTTTCTTTCTGTATTCCTTATGTCCTGATCGCATTCCGTTTGACAGAATTTGACGTGAATTATACAGGTTAAAACGCGTTAAAAATTGAGTTAACATAATGGAACCGGAACGAAATCACTATTCGTTTGACGAATTAACGGACATAATTCTTATTTACGGCGAGTGTCAAATGAATCAAAGACAAGCAGCTGCACTTTACGCTCGAAAGTTTCCGGACAGACGCCACCCAAACCACAGTTTTTTTCATTGCCTTAAAGAAAGATTAAGAACAAATGGACAATTTCGTAAATCTCGCAAGCCGCTCCATGTTCCACAAAGAAATCAGGAGATAATTGATGCAGTTCAACAAGCTGTTGTCAGAAATCCTCACACAAGCATGAGAGCTATTGCTGCGGATCTAAACATGAACCACATTACGGTTCATAAAATAATTAAACATTCGCTGGGTTTGCATCCATTCAAAAAACATACAACACACAAACTTGTACCTGCTGATATGCCACGACATTTAAATTTCTGTGAATGGATTATTGATCACGCTAGTTTGTTTAAATTTTTTATTCTTTTATTATTTTATAATATACCGGACACATTGTTACCATTTATCAACTTACATCGTCAACTTTATACTAAATTATTCAATTTCTGCAAGTGGATTTTAATGATGTCAGAAATGATATCTTTTTAAAAAACATTTTGTAAACCCATGAAGCAATTTTCGGAAGTCATGGGCAGATAAATCGTCATAATGAGCATCATTATGCAGAGCAGAATCCACATTGTGTAAAGGAACACAATTTTCAAGGCAGGTGGGCAGTAAATGTGTGGCTCGGAATCGTAGGAGATCACGTCATCGGCCCTGAATTTATAGAAGGAAATGTGAATGCACATTATTATTCACAATTTCTTCTCCACCGACTCGACGAGCTTTTGGAAGATGTGCCACTAGCTAATAGGCTAGAAATGGTTTTCCAACAGGATGGACATCCCGCTCACACGTTTCTTGTAGCGAGAACAATTCTAAATAGAAAATTTCCGCGGAGATAGATCGGGCTTCATGGTCCTCAGGAGTGGCCACCACGGTCTCCAGATCTTACGCCCATGAACTTTTTTGTGTGGGGATATTTAAAAAATAAAATCTAACTGAAACTTTGCCAGCAAATCAAGAAGATTTGCAAAATAAAATACAAAACGCATGCACAGAAATCACTCCTGCCATATTAAATAAAGTGAGAGAAAATTTCATGCGCAGAATTATGTTATGTTTAGAAGAAGATGGTAATTTAATAGAACATTTATTATAAGCATTTAAATAAAAAAATTATTTAATTTATTAATCTTTAATTGTTAATTATTAATAACCCTATTATTAATAACTTTTATTATTTATTTATTTATTATATTAAAAAAATATTATTTATATTTATTTTGTAAATTGTGTTATTTGTTTAATAATCGTTAAATTTTTACTAATTTTATTATTATGTCGTTATTAATATTTCTATTATTAAACAACTCTTATTATATATATATATTTTATTATATTATATATAATTAATAAATTATTATATATAATTGTATATATATTTTATTATATATATATTATTGAATCTTACACCAGTATCCTATACCAGAATGGTATCCTGGATGGTATCTGGAATCCTATACCAGAACAGTGTAGCCAGATTTGGCCCGGTTTTTCGCGCATGCGCGTTGTGGCGATGGCGGGAACAGAAAATACAGGGATGTATACACACATGCGCAACGTAAAGGGCGCCAAAGTTTTGGTGGGTAGACATCAGTATGAGCCCCGTCTGCAGCCTGACATCAGTGACCAGTGTAGGTTAGCATCGTCAAAATTAATTGGGACGTGTATTGCAATAAACAGGTAAGTTATAATATTATTTTTGTGCAATAATTTGTGCAATATGGATGTAAATAGTGGAAAAGGAGCCATTAAAAAACGGGAAAAAATTTTTATTTTTGCTTGGTTAAAGGAGGATATTTTTAAAGGATGGTTGGCTCCCCATTCAGAGAAAAACAAGGCTTTTTGTATTGTATGTAACAAGACCATCAGATGTTGCAAAACAAACTTAGTGCAACATTCACAGACGGTTTCACATATTGAAAAAGTCAATCGTCAAAGTCAAAGCCTCAAATCAAATGTAGTAACACCCGTAGAAATTTGCCATAAAGATAAAGTAAAACGCGCGGAGATAAAATTAGCAGCATTTTTTGCGGAGCATAATGTCGCTTTTAATACAGTTGACCATTTAATTCCTTTATTAAAAGATGTTTGTATTGAGCCTGAAATTGTGCAAGATCTTTCACTGGGTCGAACTAAGTGCATTAATATCGTAAAAGAAGTCCTTGCCAAACGCGAAGTTGAAAAAATTGTTCAAATTTTGCAAACGCGTAAATTTTCTATTTTGATCGACGAAAGTACAGATATTTCTGATACGAAACTAATGTGTGTACTTGTTCAATATTTTTCGCCCTTAAATAAAAAAGTAAAAACGCAGCTATTAGAATTATTATCATTAGATGGCACAGATTGTACTGCGAATAACATTTTCAAAACTTTTAAAACGTTTTTAGAAAATAAAGAAATTCCATTAAAAAATATTGTTGGTATGGCAAGCGACAATGCATCAGTAATGACAGGATGCAATAACTCCTTTTTCTCGCGTTTAAAATCTGAAATACCTAATGTAGTTTTATTAAATTGTATATGTCACACATCCGCGATTATTGCTAGTAAAGCCTGTGCAAAATTACCGCAATGTTGCGAAAATTTAATTAGAGGAGTTGCTACTTATGTTTCGGGCAGTGCAAAGAGATGCGCAATATTAAACGAATTTCAAGATTTTTTTAATGTTGAAAGAAGTAAAATACTTGAATTATCCAACACGCGATGGCTTATATTACATAAATGTGTTACAAGACTTCTGGATAACTGGGAGGTTTTAAGAAATTATTTTATGCTAGCTGTAGTCGAAGATAATTTACAATCGGCAGAAATTATTTTAACGCAATTAAATGATGATTCGATTAAGGCCTATTTGTTATTTTTAAAATACTCATTGAATTTTTTCAATCATTTTAATGCGCTGTTTCAGTCACGTAAAATATTAATTCATAAATTATTTATTAACAGTCAGCAATTAATTCGTCAAATAGGTCAAAATTTTATGATCCCTGAGGCTTTGAAAGACATTACTACTTTTAATGACGATGAACATAATATCCTATAATTGACAAATATATATGTGGGACCAGAATGTGAAGGCTTTTTAGCATCGCGATCTTTTGAATTCGCGCAACAAATTAGATTAAATTGCTTAAATTTCTATAAAATAGCGCTTAACGAAATGTTAAAACGTTTACCGTACAAAGATGTCTTATTTGAACAGTTAAATTTTTTAGAAGCCAAAGTTGCACTTTATAATAAAGGTAGATTAATAATTAAAGATTTATCTTATATTGCCACGCGTGTAGAAAATATTGATGTAACTAAATTAGCATTTGAATGGAGAGTTTTGCCCACAGTTTTTAGTGATTCGGAAAAAATAAATTTAGCTTCATTAGAAATTGATAAAATGTGGGCAAAAATATTAGATTTTCAAGATTTCAACGGGGAAAAGATGTTTCCAAATTTAGAGTTGTTAATTGAAACCGTTTTATCTTTTCCTCACTCTAATGCCGAAGCCGAACGGATATTTTCCATGGTAACGGATATTAAAAATAAAAAAAGAAATAAATTAGCAAGTAGCACTCTTTCCGCGATGTGTGTAGTAAGATCTAGTTTTCAGACCGAAAATATTAATTGTACCAATTTAGAAATAGACTCGAGACATTTAGAATTACACACGTCAAAAAATTTATATTAAAAGGAATGCAATTCATCTGATGGCACTTGATTACTTAATGCTTGATTTTTTTGTTTCAAATTATTATTAATTTTATTTTATTTTATTTTATTATGATTATTTATTATAATTTTGTAACATAATTAACCATTATTTTTTCAGTTTGTTTATTATATATATATATAATGTTTGTATATAATATTATTTAATATATTTTTCTTTATTTATGTTTAATTATATTTATATTTTATTTATTATTTATTTCTATAATAAAATATTTTTATTTCATTATTATGTTCTGTGATAATTATCTAGGTTACATATTGTTTGAAATGGAAATTATTAAAAAAAATATTTTATTTTAATTTTATTATAAAATGCATTAAGCAAAGTTTTTTTTTTTAATTTTAGAGTATTAATAATATTTTTAGTTTATAGATGTTTATAAATGCATTAATATATTTTTTCATATTTTTATATTATTAGATATTGTTTGTAAATTATATTTTGTTTCATGAATACTGGTAAGGTTTTGAGCACTTTTCCTTACCCTTGCAACAAATGTTGGTATTCTTTACAAATTGTGCTAAATAAAATATTTATTTTTATTTATTTAAAAATGTGTTGAAATTATTATTTTAATATCCTCTACCCTTTTTCAGTTTCTATCTTTTATATATATCTTAGCTTATCTTTTAAAATATATTACATAATTGTTTTACATTTTATTATTTACATTTTATGTAAATATAAATATACGTAAACATACTTAATTTTTTAATTGATTTTTCTGAATATAATTTGTTAGAATGAACGGGTACCATATAGCATACTTTTTTACTACACTCAAGCACTTCACTGAGCTCGTCGCGTCGCGCATGCGCGAAAAACCGGGCCAAATCTGGCTACACTGTACCAGAATGGTATAACTCAAATTTCTTTTGCCTTATTTTTCGCCGGACTTGCGATCTAACCTTATTCTGTACGGCCGGTAAAGCATGTCCCTGCCGATAAATAAATAGGCAACCCTACTTACTGATCTGTATGTTGCGGAAACACCCTGTACATACACGATCGCTTTCGTAGTGCGTCAGTGCGCGCTGCTATCGCTGACGTTAACGCAACGCGGCCCGCGCTCTTATGGTAGCTGCTAGATTGCAGCCGGAACAATACGCTAGCACTAAGTAGTGGGGATGGACCTGCGTCAGCCCTAGGCTGATAGCGGGGAACAAGGCGTAAGCGCTTACGTATCACGTATACGATCGTTTTCTCTGCCTTACTATACGCCACGATTACGACTACTACAACAGACGTAGTGTGCGTGTGCTAGCGCGGATTTTAATTTTAAAATGAGTTCCAATAAACGGGTTTATCTGAGCGGTTATCAGAAAATAAAAAATAAAATTAAAGTAGATAAAAATAGCAAAAAATTAAAAAAAAATATCTTTCCTAGACTCATCGCCAAAATGCGTAAGTAAAAAAAAATACCGATCAATACTTTAAAACTTGCGATAATATGAAAGAAAATACTAGTACTTTTGAACAAAATATGATCACAAATAAACAAATTGGTAATGCATTATTTGAGCAAACAGTAGATCGAACAGATGTATGCGAAATGGATAAGGCAATTGGGTCTGCCGAAAGAGAAAAAGTCATAACTGATGAATCGTAAGAAAGAAATATTGACGTATGTGGCGGTTGCCAGATATTTTTGGGTAAGTTGCACAAAGGAGTCAGAGCTAGTAACAATCTAATTTATTCTATGTAATATAGTGTTTGTTTTTACAAAGTTTTATGGCGCCCTAAGGCGCAGACTATTTGCAACCGGTGTTGTGGCTGGCGAGAGTCTCTTTAAAATAACGTCTTGAATTTCTTGCGACGTGCAAGAAGACGTTCTAGTCTGTGAAAGGCTAGCAGCCGTTCTAAACTTTTCCCCGGTGTTGGTGGAATTTGAGAAGGCGTGCTGCCGGGACTCGGTGAGCGGCACCGTTGGACTTCTTGTTCCGTCTGCGTGGTGGCGTCGGCAGTGTGTTCGCCGGTCTGGGTGGCTACGGTCTGTGAAGCTGGTGGCCGCCTTCTGTTTGTCCGTGGATCGGGATTTTTATTCGTGAACTCTATAGGTATCAGAGTCCACGATAAAAATGTTTGCTCTGGTGTGACGCCCTGGTCTAGTGACTGTGGTCCTGTCGGTACCCCGGTTATTCCCTTGGAAGGTGGCTGCAGAGGGGGTTCCCTCGGTGTAAGTTGCAGCCGCTGAGGAGGTTCGTCGGGACGTCTCCTCTTCCGTGGTCTTGGCACGGCAGTGCCGTTGATATCTCTTGAGGGCCAAAAATTAATTGGCGCGCCTCAAAGGCAATTCTCGAGGGCCAAGGTGAGTTGGCACACCTCGTGAAATGTCGGGTTACTTTGTCTGTGATCTGAGGCCCACTATGTGTAAGCTCACTCAAATTCGAGGACGTGTCGATTATCGTTTTTCGATGTTCATATATAGGCAGCTCGTGGCTTTTTACTTACGAGTTAGTTTTAGCCAGCCGTAGCCCTCTAGCGGTGAATATTGTAACCTATGCTTTCTCTCCGTCTAGCGATGGTATCTCTATTTCTGTTTGTGGTTGGCTATTTAGCCGCCACAACGTACATATGATCGCTAACATAATGTAAGCAATGATGTGCAGCGCCGCCGATTGAGCGTCACTGTACCCCCTTTCCCGCGGTCCTCGCGACCACGCGCGAGTTATCTAATGCGCTGCGTCTAGCGACCTAGGCGTAGGAATATCCTTAATAAGGGCCAATCAGGATTAGCTGATGCAATAGGCGATCCTTGAGCGTGTCACGGCATGTGTGCCGGGCAATTGCCGTTTTGAGCAGTTCGTGTGACAACACGTCCGGCGTGTTTTTCGGTAATCAGTACCACGATGTATGTACGCGAGTGTTAATGATATTAATAAATATCGTTATTGTATTATTGTGTTTGCACCTAATATACCGTCCTGCCTTTTGATTCTGACAGATTCTCGATAAGTAATTTCGAGTGGACATTTATGTAATTACCGGTATCGCCATTGCTATTGTAAGAATAGTATCGGTCGTAGATGTACGTGCCGTAACCATCGGTGGTGCATCGTACGTATCGCGTAATTACCTAACGTAACGCTTATAGCGGGTACGTTAATATCTCAGAAGTGGGATAAGATTGATAATTGTTATTATTAAACCTCCCGTCTTCTTAGTTCGTTTATCGGAATATCCTGTCATTCCTATCCAGGATTATTTTCCGTTTGTCCTGCAAACACAATATTTGTGCGCGTTACACGTGGTCGTGTGAACATCGCCATTTCGTGATACGTCGCGTTCGTAGCGCCGAGTCGCCGTTTTGTGTGAGTGACTTATTCGCCTCTGTAGTAAACGCTTGTGATTAGTAATTGACGATGGATCGTCATTACTTGGACAGACTCTCGTTCGAAGAGCTTTGTGCTGAGGCTTTTCGCCTTCTGATATTACCGCGTGATAATTCGCGTTCGAGTCTCATTGACCAAATCATGTCATATTACGAACGACACGGGTCGTCTCAGAACAATGAACAATTAAACGAAAGTGCGGTTTCTACGGACAGTGTCTCGCCACCGCAAAATACCGATTCGCTTCATCCACCGCCGTCATTGGCTGGTCCGTTTCCGCGAAGTGACATTACGGTTAGTGCGGGTAGTGCCGCTTTAACGACGCAAAATCCTCGTGCCGAAACATCCGTTGCAGGGCCGAGTGACTCAGCCGCGCCGTCACAAAGTGAATTGTCGCGTTTGTGCGCAATGATGCAACAAATGTTAGTTGCGATTAGTGCAATTCCGCAAGCCTCATCAAGGCTCGTTAATACGCCGGTTTTTCCGCCGGTCGTTCCGCCGGTTGTTCCGCCGATTATTCCGCAAGCCTCACTAAGGCCCGTTAACCCGCCGATTTCACCGTACGGTTTTGATCAAAACATTGATCCTACGAGTGGGCAAAATCGTTTCGTGAGTGCTATTCCGAACTTTAACACCTCTGGCCTGTCAAGAGGTGGTTCTATTCTTTCAACGGCATCAGCCGCTCAAGCAGTCAATTTGTTGGCGTCGCAAATTCCCAGTTTCAGTGGATCGGAAGAAGAAAACGTGGAACTGTGGTTGAAAAAAGTAGAACGCATCGCGCGAATACATGGAGTATCTGATGACGTCACTTTGCTAGCTGCTTCTAGCAAGCTGACAAAATCCGCGCGTAAATGGTTCGATTTGGACGCTGGAACAATTAACGACTCATGGTCATCGCTCAAACAAGCAGTAACGAATAGATTTCGTCGTCGTGTCCCGTTCTTTGTGACCATGCAGAAAGTCGAAGCGCGTAAGTGGAACTTCGCGAAAGAGACATTTCAAGATTATGCTCTTCATAAAATAGAGCTTATGCAGAATCTCGATCTGCCTGACTGTGATGTGATTAACGCTTTGATTAGTGGAATTGGTAGTACATCATTAAAAGCAACTGCCATTTCATTAAGAGCTAAGTCAGTTGATGAATTTTTGCAAAACATGTACGACATCACGGTTATGTGTGACGTGAACAAAAAACAGTCACCGCCTTTCAAAAGGAAAGTAAAAGACTCAAATGACACTTCGGTAAAGAATAGTGACACTTCTTCAAGGAACAGTGACTCTTCAAAAGTGCACAAAGACATAATTTGCAATTATTGCAAAATTAAAGGACACATACGTGCTGATTGCTACAAGCTCAAAAGAAAAGAGCAGCAGTCTTCTACATCACCGATTTCTGACGTTGTCGCAGCAGCCGAACCAGTCGTCAAACCAACACCCGTTGCAGTCTCTTGTGCAGAGGATCGACAGCCTTCAAAGGACGCTTCCTCTTCCTCAACGGTAGCTTGTGTGGTTCAACAAAAAAGGTTGGAGATATCTGATCCTCCTCTTGTAAAGATTATTTCGTTGAATAATATTGCGTGCGATTTATTAGCGTTTGTAGATTCTGGTAGTCCAGTCTCTTTTATAAGTCCTCGCTTGTATCAAAAATATTTTAACCGAAATACTTTGATCAACAATAATTCAGATTCGTGGATTGGCCTAAATGGTCTTCCTATTGAAACAACTGGTTTTGTAAATTCTTTTGTTTGTTTTGAGAAATTACCAGATTTCAACGGACAAATTCAGTTAAATGTTTTACATAATAATGTTTTTAATGCTGAATTAATTGTAGGTCGTGACTTTCTTAATAAACACGACATTAGCATCCTTATTTTGCCTTCTGCAAAAACCGCGGAAAATAACTTAAAGTTTTTCCGTCAAATAGCTTTCGCTAATTCTTTTATTGAGCAGCCGTTAAAAAACGACTTTGAATCTGTTGAATTAAAAACAGATTTTGATGATCAAATAAAAGCTAAATTGTTAACTGTATTGACTGAGGTTGATAATTCTCAGGTCACGCCAATAAAAGACAATTACTCGGTTAAAGTAAGCTTAAAAGATCATTCAACATATGCGTTTGCGCCAAGACGTTTCGCGTTTAATGAGCGTTTAGAGATGCGTAAACTAATCGATGATTTGTTAACCCGAGATATTGTTAAGTATAGTTCATCGCCGTATTGTGCGCGGGTTGTTCCGGTGCGAAAGAAGAACGGTTCTCTTCGTCTCTGCGTTGACCTGCGGCCTTTGAACGATCGGGTAGAGAAACAAAAATATCCGTTCCCTCAAATAGAGGATTGTCTCTCACGGTTATCGGATCGAACGGTTTTCTCCTTACTCGACCTTAAAGATGGTTTCCATCAAATAGACGTCCATCCAGATCATACAAAGTATTTTTTGTTCGCGACGCCTGATGGACAATACGAATTTAAAAAACTTCCGTTTGGATATTGTGAAGCTCCCACGGAATTTCAAAAACGTATAGTACACGTTTTACAACCCTTTATTCGAAAGGACGAAGTCATCGTCTATATTGACGATATATTAATACCTTCCAAAACAGTGGAAGAGAATCTCAAGACTCTCAAAGAAGTACTTTTGATTTTAAAACAATATTCTTTTCAGCTCAATTATGAGAAATGTTCTTTCTTAAGAACCACAATCGAATATTTAGGGTACATTATTTCCCCAGATGGAATAACTTTAAGTCCTCGCCACACTGAGGCCATACGCAATTTTCCTCAGCCTCAAAAACTTGTAAAGGTTCAACGCTTCTTAGGCTTGACCAATTATTTCCGTAAGTTCATTAAAAATTACGCTGCCATAGCAAAGCCTTTGAATAATTTAACGAGGAAAGCTACTCAGTTTAATTTTGATAGTGATTGTTGTCAATCCTTCGAGACTCTCAAAAAAGAACTTGTTTCGTTTCCGGTTCTTCGTCTTTACAATCCTGTTGCAGAAACTGAGCTGCACACGGATGCCAGTTCCATTGCTCTGGCTGAAATCTTATTTCAAAAGCAAAGTCAAGGTAAATGGGCCCCGGTCGCCTATTACAGTCAAACAACTAACCAAGCTGAGTCAAAGTATCACAGCTTTGAGCTGGAGATGCTAGCCGTATTGAAATCAATCGAAAGGTTTCATATATATCTTTACGGTTTGAATTTCACGGTCGTTACCGATTGTCATGCTCTTGTGTACGCCGTGAATAAGGCTCACTTAAATCCACGCATTGCGCGTTGGACATTACGTCTTCAAAATTATCGTTTCCAGGTTTCTCACCGAGTTGGCCATAAAATGTGCCACGTCGACGCCTTGAGTCGCGTTTCCAGTTACGTTGAGCATATGCCTCTCGAAAGAGAACTCGAGTTTAAACAACTTCAGGATCCTTACTTAAAGGAAATCGTACATAAACTGGAATTTGAAGACCACGATAAATTCGACTTAATTGATGGTCTCATCTTCAAAAAAGGACCAGACAAACCTCGTTTTGTTGTCCCAGAATCTATGATTCAAAACATCATTCGGATTTATCACAATGAGCAAGCCCACTGTGGTTTTGATAAAACGGTTGAAGAAATTTCTTCGAATTACTGGTTTCCTTCCCTACGTAAAAAAGTCCGTGATCATCTAGATAATTGTCTAGATTGTCTGATTTCAAATTCATCGGTTCATTCCCGTAAAGGAGAAATTCAGCAAGTAGAATCTCCATCGTATCCAATGCAGATCATGCATTGTGATCATTTCGGTCCTCTTACCGAATCTGAAGGACATAAGCATATCTTGCTTTTAATCGATGCCTTCACTCGTTTCACTTGGCTGTTTTCAGTCAAATCAACAGGATCTATAGAAGTGATAAAAAATTTCACGAAAGTTTTTGATATTTTTGGAAATCCTTCTTCAATTGTCTCGGATAGAGGAACGGCTTTCACTTCTCGTGAATTCTCTGAGTTTACAGACTCTAAAAACATCTCACATCGCTTAGTAGCTGTTGCAGCTCCTTGGGCCAACGGTCTTGTAGAGCGAGTCAATAGATTCTTAAAATCATCGCTCAAAAAGGCTATCGATGATCCGACGTCATGGTCTTCCAAAATTGGAGCCATTCAATACGTCATTAATAACACCTATCACTCGTCACTAAAGTCAACCCCTTCTAAACTTCTTTTAGGGTATGATGCTCGGAATCATTCCGATGCACATCTTGTGCGTATTTTAAATCAGATCGCTAAAGTCGAGTTGGATTGTGACAAAGAAAGAGACGCTTGTCGTGAAATCGCTTATGAAGTCTCAAATAAGATCCGCAATTACAACAAAGTTTATTACGATAAACGTCATCGTAAACCCACTCAGTATAACGTCGGGGATTACGTTCTCATCCGCAATACAATAATTAAATCCGGAGAGGACAAAAAATTTAAAACAAATTATAAAGGGCCGTACCAGGTTACAAAAGTTTTAAATAATAACCGTTACGTGATACAGGACATCCCTGGTTTTAATATAACTCCTCGCCCTTATAACTCGATACTATCTCCCGATCGGATCAAGCCGTGGGTCAAACCAGTCATTTAGTTTGTAGTTTAAATTTGTATTTGAATTAAGATTGCGTTTCTTTAGACCTAAGTTTAGCGTTTATACTTTTGTATTTAGATTAAGTATATCAGCGTTTCTGCTAAAGCAGATATTTCATATTTTATATTTGAGAATTCTCCTTTTGTTACTTACTTTAATTTTGACTTCTGTTTTGAGTACACTATCGTGTCCTATCTTTATGCAGGTTTTGTTTTCCTATTTCTTATGATTTAAACTTTAAATGATTATTGATCAGTTCCAATTTCTTTTAAGTTCCTGCAATATGTTATTTTGTAAACCTTTTAGGGTCAGAACACATTTGGGTCGAATGTAAATGCAGGCTGGCCGAACTGTAAGCAATGATGTGCAGCGCCGCCGATTGAGCGTCACTGTACCCCCTTTCCCGCGGTCCTCGCGACCACGCGCGAGTTATCTAATGCGCTGCGTCTAGCGACCTAGGCGTAGGAATATCCTTAATAAGGGCCAATCAGGATTAGCTGATGCAATAGGCGATCCTTGAGCGTGTCACGGCATGTGTGCCGGGCAATTGCCGTTTTGAGCAGTTCGTGTGACAACACGTCCGGCGTGTTTTTCGGTAATCAGTACCACGATGTATGTACGCGAGTGTTAATGATATTAATAAATATCGTTATTGTATTATTGTGTTTGCACCTTATTAGGTGCAAACATAATTAGCACATTATTAGGACGGTATATTTACCGTCCTGCCTTTTGATCCTGACAGATCCTCGATAAGTAATTTCGAGTGGACATTTATGTAATTACCGGTATCGCCATTGCTATTGTAATGTTGCGACAAGATGATCCTGGAATGTTAATACATATTTATTTCCATTGTCTGTGACGGTTAGCGGTCCGACAATGTTCAAAGCACATTTTTCGAACGGTTGGCTAGGCGTATCCGTAATCACCATCGGCGCTTTGTTGTGTTTACTTAGTTTATTCTTTTGGCACTGTTTGCATTTAGATATGTGGTCTTCTACGTCTCGTGTAAGGCCTCTCCAATTATGTGTTAATCGAATGCGATTTATCGTTCGCTGTAGACCCTGATGCCCCCCTATCGGCGCATCATGATATTCATACATTATCTGTCTTTTTTCTTCTTCTGTATACTTCTTGATTTCGTTTTTGTCATCCTCTTCGCTTCCACTTCCTTCTTTTGCTTCGTCATCATCATTCTTTCTGTCTTTGTTTATCGCGGATACTGTCTGCGCGACATTGCGACTCAGCGCATCGGCATTAACATTGCTTTTTCCTGCCTTGTACACGATTTCATAAGTGTACTCCTCCAGTTTCAACCTCCATCTTATCAATCGCGAACCCGGATCGTTTACATTGAATAACCATGTTAACGGTTGATGATCCGTGACTATTGTAAACTTAATTCCGTATACGTACGGTCTAAAATGCTTTACCGCCCACACTATAGCTAGCAACTCCTTTTCCGTAGTACTGTAATTTTGCTCAGCTCGATTGAGTGTTCGACTTGCGTAGGCTATTGGACGATCCTGTCCTATTTCCCCCTGAGAAAGTATAGCTCCTACAGCAAAGTCTGAAGCATCTGTTGTAACTATGAATTCCTTGCTGAAATCCGGATACTGAAGTACCGGTGCTGTAACTAGTTTTTCTTTTAATACATCGAAAGCATGTTGCTGTTCCGCGGTCCACTCGAATTTCACGTCCTTTTTCATCGATTTAGTGAGTGGTTTAGCGATTCCGGAGAAATTCTCGATGAACCTCCGATAATATCCAGCTAATCCGATAAACGCTTGGATATCTTTTGTTTTGTTCGGCGTAGGGAAGTCTTGTACAGCCTTGATTTTTCCCGCATCAGGCATTATTCCATTCTCAGTAATAATGTGCCCCAGATACGTCACTTCTTTTCTCAGAAATTCGCACTTGTCCGGTTGCAATTTCAACTTGTTTGCACGAATTCTGTCCAATACTTCTTCTAGCCGCCGATTATGTTCGGTCAAACTAGCTCCATAAATTACAATATCGTCCAGATAAACTAAACATTTTATGCCCTGCAATCCAGCCAGTATGGTATTCATCAAACGCTGAAATGTCGCTGGCGCATTCTTCAATCCGAAGGGCATCCTGTTAAACTCGTAATGCCCATATGGTGTCGAGAATGCCGTTTTTTGTTTATCTTCCTCTGCCATTGGTATCTGGTGATAACCAGAAGCCAAATCTAAGGTCGTGAAGTATTTTGAGCTTCCTAATTGATCCAGAATATCTGTGATATTAGGTAATGGAAAGGAATCTCCTATAGTTACATTGTTTACCTTCCGGAAATCTACTACGACCCTCATTTTCGGTTTCCCCGAAGCGTCCATTTTCTTTGGCACCACTAGGAGAGGTGCGTTCCATTGGCTCGTACTTGGGCGTACGATTTTATTTCTTAGCATTTCTCTCACTTGTCTGTTCACTTCCTCTTTATGCTTTTCCGGCAACCGGTACGGTCGCGTGTTGGCGGGCGCCGTCCCCGGCCGCGTCGCGATCTCGTGTTTCATCGCCACGGTATGGGTCAGCGGTTCTCCTTCTATATGAAAGATATCGCTGTACTCTTCACAAATCTTTGCTATTGCCTTTTGCTCTTCCTTATTCAAATGTTCAATTCTTAATGCGTCTCTTATTTTCTCCAAACGAGACATTGGCTTATCTGTTGCCTTGTTAACTTCAGTATTAAATACTTGAATTCCTGTTTCCGCTTCTAACAATGTTAACTCTACGTGTGGAGTCTGTATGTCTACCGGCTTATCGGTAGTGTTGATTACGCTTATGACACAACCGTAATCTTGAGCTGTCGTCACGCAACCTCCTATGATAATTCCCGGCTGCATTTCCAATGCATGCACTATTCCTGTCATATTTTTATTTGTAGTGGCGGATATTATGGTCTCACTTCGTGACTTCAATGTGACTGGTCGGCACGGAAATAGTTTAAATTTGGTGTCCCCTATCGTTAGTCGCTTAGTGGGGTAATCCCATTTCATCACGTGCTTTTTAAGGAAATCAACTCCTAATATTCCTTCATGACTTATCGGAAAATTGTCCTTCACCACATGCATTTTATGCGTAATAACTTGCCCTTTCAATAGTACGTGAGCCATTATCGTGCCCAACGTTTCGGCCTTCTGTCCAGTAGCGCCTATTATCATTATCTTTTCATCGTAAACTAAAGTTTCTTCTTTTAAGGTTTTCAATTTAATTAAAGTTATTGCAGCTCCTGTATCTACGAGCATAACTGCCCGTGCTGCTCGAATTTCTTGCATAGGTACTGCTATTAAATCTAGATTAAGTTCGGCCTGTGCATATTCGCCTACTGATGCTATCTGCAATGTTTTTGCGGGTCGTGCTGTTTTTATGTTTGCCTCTTCTCCTTCGCCTTGCTTGGCGTTTTTCCTCGTTCGGGCGTCGTCCTTGTCTGGCCTTCCATGCAATGACCAACAGGTATCTTGATTGTGCCCCGATCTTTTGCAATGTTTACAAAACATGTTCATCATGTTGACCTTCTGGCCGCTAGCTCTCGGTAATTGATACCGGTTATTATAATTATGAAAGCGTCCTATTCTGCAATCACGCCCTTCATGACCCAATTTGCCGCATTTGATACATTTTAGTATCTTTTCTCTTGCGCCGTTATTATTACTGAATTTGTTATAATTCCTATTTTCGGAATACGGACTTTGCAATTTTTCTTCAGCCGTCGCTATCGCAATCGCCTCTTGTAGCGTTTTGTAATTGCGTGCGCGTACTATAGTTTTAATGCTTTCGTTTAGTCCGATTTGGTAGTTTTGTAGCGCTAAGTTTTGTATAGTGGTCTTTATTGTATTTTTCTCCATGACCGTGAGACTTTTTCCATCGATCATCGCTTCGTAAAGTTTCATCGCGAGCTGATCTGCTCGTGTACCGAAAGCTTGGGCGTTCTCTCCATGCTTCTGCTTTAGCGTGTTAAATTCAATTTGCAAGTGCGTTATACTCTTATGAGTTGTATATCCTGCTTCTATTTCTCGTTTTAATTGCACGAACGTTTGAATATCTCTTGTTTGAAAATCGAGCAAGACCTTTCCCTTTAACTTAGTACACAGTATCGCCTTCAGCAACTGTAATTCTTCCAAAGGGTCTATACTTTCCACCGCGTAAGTACTCGCGCTGAGGAACTCTTGTATTTTAGCCTGTGACGTTCCGTCAATCTCTGGGATTAAGCTTCGCGCTTCTTTTAGTTGCATATACCCATGCATGGCTATCGGCCTATTTCGTATATCCGACATACCCCGTCCGTATGCTACATCCGCGTTATCAGTTACGCGCCTAGTAGTCAGTGGTACATTCAATTCTCGTTGGCCCGGTATAGCTAAGAGCCGTTGCTGCCACTCTTGCTGTTGCCCCCGTACGTTTTCTATTTGTTCGTGGAATTGCTCTTGCATTTCGGTCAACTGTTGTCTTATTTCGCGCACAAAGTCCATCATTGTATCTGTTAGCTCTGAGTTTCGCGTCGCGTCTTCAGTTTTTGCCCCTGCGTTTTGCGTCATTTCCTTTCTTAGTAACTCAATATCCCGGTCGATTTCTGACTCGGTAGTCTTCGGTAATTCTTGATCATTATTCATTTTTACTTCAGTGCGGAACTCGTCTGGGTCGAAAACGCAACTATCATAAGATGTGAGTGCGAACTCACTGTATTCCGATACGTGACTCGGAGTTCTACTTGGCAGATGCCTACTTTGTCGCGGTTTTTTGTCCTCGCGAGTAGCTTTCAAAGCACTGTCGAGCCCTAGCAATGTACGATTGCGCTCAACGGTTGGTTTTTTCGAAATGGTATCTGTGTTCGCGTCTCCGGTACTTTGCTTCTTATTTCCAGTTTTCTTTCCTGTCGTCTTACTACGTTGTTCGCTTACGCTCAACGCTCGTTGATCTTGGTTGCGGATCAACCGAGATTGGTTTGGTTGGGATTCTACGATTACGCGCTTTTCCTCTCCGTTCGCGGAACTATCTAACGCCTCACTATGACTTCGGTCGTCGTTCAACCAAAATTGGAAGCCTAATTTCTCTCGTTTCCCGGACATTCGCTTTTTCTAATATTATTTCTTATTATCGACTTACATTAGGCCGCTCGCTCGCATGATGCACGCTGCTGGTTAGCTGATCCGTTGTTGAGGTAGGTCGCGATCCTTGCCTGTCGTCGTCCTCTCGGGTTACGCTGACTCAGCTTGGTCGTTGCTCCGCCAGGCACCTTTCCGCCGCTTTGTTGCCCGGACTGTCGTCGCCTTGTGAATCCAGGCGATTTTCCACACTGCCTTCTCACCTCACTTTTGTAGCTCCAGGTGATAGATTCTCTCAGTGGTCCCTCTGTTACCACTGCCGATATCCGATTATCGGGTGTCCAGAATGAACTTCGGTAATTGCGGATCCCACCGCTGCCACCAAATTTATGTTGCGAGTCTTTCCGATCGCAACCGTAAGTTCGAGATCCGCTTGGGGAACGGGACGTACTGCTTAGAGGTGTGGAATAACTGGACGCAAACCTTGTCTCGAACAATTTATTTAATCACTCACAAACCGCCAGGACGGTGTTAGATTTCCGTGAGCCGTGTACGGACACGGGGAAACGAGTCGGTGTATTCGCGTATCGTAAACTGAATCCGTCGCTGCTTGCGCGCGACTGTATTTATACGAATCGGCAATCAAGAGTTTTGTAATATTATTGATATGTTATTGTTGATATTTCTCGGATTGCTGATTCGTGTCACCTTGAATCCGAGGTTGTTTCTCTGCAGCCTCATCGTTATTCTTTATTTGCTAAATAATTCTTTCTTAGTATTTTTATTTTGGTATTTAACTTAATTAACCTTATAGCGACACGTTGTGTTACGACACACAACAGTAAGAATAGTGTCGGTCGTAGATGTACGTGCCGTAACCATCGGTGGTGCATCGTACGTATCGCGTAATTACCTAACGTAACGCTTAAGGCCGGAGCACAGACTTTTACATAAAGCATAACGCATAAGCATAAGGAAATTGATTGGTCTATATATAAGCATAAGCAAATGCATAAGGAAATGGGCCAATCAATTTCCTTATGCTTATGCGTTATGCTTTATGCAAAAGTCTGTGCTCCGACCATTACAATAACAAAACAAACTTATCCAACTGGCAAAGGTCATTTTAAGAATATATGTGTACTGTCAGCAAATATTAAAAAATTTATTGTTTTTTCTGGATTTTGCCGTCCATTTGGACCTTATCCCTTGAATAACGAAACACAAAGTCACTTCTCAGCTTATTACTATACAGCAATGAACAAAGTCGGAGTTACAATACCACGAAGTTGGATTTGCTATTCGAAAATACTGGACTGTGTGTACTGTGAACCGTGTTGGCTCTTTGCTGAAAGAAATAACCCACATTTTAATCCTGCTTGGGTAAATGGAGTACGGGCTTGGAGAAGGTTGGGTGATAAGATCAAAGATCATAAGAACTTCGTAATTTATCATAAATCGTGCGTGGTATATGAACAATGGTGTAAAAATAAAATTATTGACAAAGATCATGAAGCTCGGATATTGAAGGAAAAGTCTTTCTGGTGTTAAGTTATACATCGAATCATGAATATAACGCTTACTTTAGCTATCAAATGAGTAAAGTATTTCGGTACGTAAAAATTAAGAAAGATGAAAATGTTAAACCTACTGAAATTAAAGTTAAAGAATCTTTTCTTGGTTTTACAAAAATCGATCAAACGACTGACGGATTGGTACAAGAAATTATTGACAGTATCAAAAGTGTCGGCTTAGATTTATCGAAATGTCGAGGCCAGGGATATGACGGAGCAGCGGTAATGAGCGGTGCTTATTCTGGTGTGCAAAAACAAATTATTGTCAAACAAGAGAATGCATTGTATGTTCATTGCTGTGCCCACAATTTAAATCTTGTTCTCAATGACGCAATGAACGGGATACCAGAAGTTACTCGTTTTTTCAAGACGGTTGAGAGAATTTATACTTTTTTTGGTAATAGTATTAAACGATGGGCTCTTTTATCAACTTTCTATGACTCGAATGAAAAAAAATCTAATTTAAAATTGAAACGTCTTTGCCCAACGCGTTGGTCATCAAGGAATGAGTCATTGCTTGCAATCAGATTTAGATATCTACATATCATGCAAGCATTGGCAAAAATTATGCTAATAAGTACATTATCATCTGAACGAGAAGAGGCCTATTCACTAAAGAAAGAACTAGAAACATTTGAATTTGTATTCCACGTTGTACTGCAGTCAAAAATCTTAATGACTACCAATTCTGTTTCAATTAGTTTACAAAAAACTGATTTAGACCTTTCTCAAGCTTACAGTCTTATAGAAGAAGTTTATAAAGAACTGACAAACTTTCGGGATCACTATAAAGATGCAAAAAAAAATCTGCGGAAATGAGTTCCATTTGGAAAGTGGAAGTCGTATGAAACGGTACGTTTGTGTACGCGGAATAAAGGTCCGTTTATACATATCCGTACCGTATCCGTACCGTGTCCGTACCGTACACATCCGTGCACGGATGCTAGATTCGGTTCCATATGATTAAATGTAAGTATTTACACTATTCCGTATCCGTGCCGTCCGTGTCCGTACTGGCACCGCAGATGTCGTTGACGACGATATTTTCACGGATCGGACGGCACTAAACGTGCCGGTACTGACAAATGTAAATAGGCTTCAGTGTAGCGGTCAGATTTTTGAGTCTCATTTTAAATCAGTCCACGATATCAAGAGCACTCTTTTAAAATTAAAAAATGGATAACAAAAAATTAATTGAATTAGTGCGACAACACATCGAGTTGTACGACTTATCCCATCCAAAATATCTTGATGGCAGTTATAAAGAAAAACTGTGGAAAAGTATTTCTCAAGAGCTTGGCCAATCAAGTAATTTTACTCGTAAGAAATATTATTTTACAAATAAATTTTTATGTTTATTATAAATATCATTTTATTTGAAGAAAAAATACACAATTCTCTTCAAAAATTTATACATATGTACGTCTTCAAAAATTTATACATTTATACATAGGAACGTGTTTTCGCTAGTCGTTAATTGTCTATCGTATCACTCAGTATGCTGTCCTTGTCCCGTGCAGCAGACGTAGGCTCGACGCCTATGACGCCCACGAGCGCTCGCGCCCATGCGACGCCCCAGCGTGGGGACCGCTCCCACTGCGCGACCGATACTCGCGGATGGGAGGCCCGAGCCGGGTATATAAGCCGGCTCGGCCAGCATAACGACACCTGTCCCGATCCGGTATCCGACCAGACCACATCTCTGGGTGCTCCCGAGATATACCTGCTCCGACTTTCCGCCGACAGGGCCGGGTTCTCCCGCTCTGCTGCCAGGGTTTCTCCCGGCGTTCGGTCTCTCCGACTTCCCACCGACAGGGCCGGGTGCTCCCGCCCTGAAGCCAGGGTTCTCCCGGCTCGCGGCGCGCTAGGCCGTCCTAAAGGAGACGGGTGCTCCCTCTCCTAAAACCAGGGTTCTCCCGGTACGCGGTTGTATTATATAGAGTGTAGTTAACGTTAGTGTAAGTGAACGCCATAGACCTTAAGAGAGAACGTCCGCGCAGAAGCGCACTTTGTATTCTTCACCACAATTGATTGAATAAACGCAGCTTTAATATATTTCATGGAGTGATCGATCAAGCTTCCCTCCTTCTCTCGAATCCTGACTCCGGCGAGCAGATCCGCAGCGTCGAGAAAAGCGAACCGTTACAACGTATGGACCGGCGTATTTTGGCGCGAGTTTGGCGTTTGTTGGACAGAGGGTGTTCTTTGCGCCATACTGTCGCGCCGATCTTCGGCCGCCAATCCCGACGCCGCATATTATAATACGGCTCTTGCCGTTGAAAAGCTCTGGCGAGATTGACAGTAATAAGCTCTCGGGCCTCGTCCAGGTGGCGCCGCCAGGCTGTCGTCGGAATCGGTACAGGCGGGTGCGTTCGGTCTTCGGGATACGGCGGTGCTAGTTCGCGCCCGTAATTGGCGAACGCGGGCGTGAATCCGGTCGCGTCGTGACATGCGCTGTTGAACGCGTATTGAAGCGCGAGGATATGGCGATCCCATTGGCGGTGGTCGCGCCCGACGAATTGTCCAATCATGGTTTTGATCGTCTTATTGGTTCGTTCGACTGGATTGCATTGCGGCGTATAGATTGGCGTAGTGCGGTGCGCTATCCCGAACGATTTTAACAAGCCATTGAACTGGCGGGATACGAATTGCTTTCCGTTGTCCGAGATGACAAGTTCGGGGCAGCCGTGCCGGTATATAATCCGCTCCGTTACGGCTTTACAAATTGCCTCGCTTGTGGCCTTGCGCAGGGGTTGTAATTCAACCCACTTTGTAAATCGGTCTTGTAAGACGAAAAGCCATGAGTAGCTTTTTGTGGAGTGGGGTAGCGGCCCCACTAAGTCAATCGTGACTTGCTGCCACGGCGCGGTGACGTTATGCGCGTGAGCGCGTCCGGCAGGCTTGCCCTGGTAAGATTTATGGGCGAGACAATTCTCGCAATTTCGAACGTAGCGGGCGATATCGCGGAACAGTCCGGGCCAGTAATATCGCCTGGTGACGCGGTAGATTGTCTTTGCCACGCCTAAATGTCCTGCGGTCGGTTCGTCGTGGAATCGACGCATGACCTCCTCTCGTTCGGGGCGAGAGAGACAGCGTTTCCACTGCTCTTGTTCGGTGTGTTCGCGAAACTCTAAGTCGTGTCGGAAATGGCGGTAAAGTCTCCCCCCTTGAATGGTGTAATCGGGTTAGCTCGTAGGCTCCCTTTTTACCTTCTTCAGGAGGTCGCTATACCACGCGCAACTTGCCGTCTGGGCGGCGCAGGTTTCCGGTTCCCGGGAAAGCGCGTTGGCAACTTTATTTAACGCTCCGCGCCGGTACCGGATGTCGAAGCTGTACTGCTGCAGCTCGAAAAGCTAACGTCCGAGTCGGCCGGTGGGGGTTTCTAGACTCTTTAGCCAGCGAAGCGACTGGTGGTCGGTGATTACCGTGAAGAAATATCCTTCTAAGTAATCCCGCATCCGGCGGATCCCCCATACGACCGCGAGGCATTCCAACTCTGTCGCGCTGTAATTTTTCTTGGCCGGATTTAAAGTGCGGCTTGCGTATGCTATTACCCGTTCGCTCTCGGTGAAATCTTGCGTTAGAACGGCCCCGAGTCCGTACGCGCTTGCGTCCGTTTGCAATACGAACGGTAGCCGAAAGTCGGGGCAAGCGAGCACGGGCGCGGTTATGAGCGCGTTGAAGGCGCTTTCTTCCTCCGATCCCCATTGCCAGCGCGCGTTTTTCCGCGTTAGTTTCGTGAGCGGCGCGGATACGGCAGAGGAATCCTTAATGAAACGGCAGTACCACGAGGCCATGCCGAGGAACTGGCGTACCTTTCGAATCGTGGTAGGAGCCGGCCATTGGGATACGGCGCTTACCTTCGCGGGATCCGTGTGAATGCCTTCCCGTGAAATGACATGACCGAGATATGTGAGTTCGGTCCGGCAGAAGTGGCATTTATCTGGGTTTAGACGCAGTCTGGCCTCCCGAAGGCGTCGGAATACTTCGGCTAAATGCTGTAAGTGTTCGCTAAACGTAGCGCTGGCAACAATGATATCATCAAGGTAGACAAACACGTTGGGCTCCAACGCGGGGCCTAACACGGTATCGAGCAACCGCTGAAAGGTCGCTGGGGCAGAATGCAGTCCGAACGGCATCACTCGGAACTGCATTAACCCCTTCCCGGGTACGGCGAAAGCGGTGATTGGCCGGCTTGCGAGCGTTAGTGGCACTTGCCAGTACTCGCTCCTGAGATCGAGCGTCGACAGGTACTTCGCGCCTCTTAATTTGTCTAGCGTGGCTGTAATGTGAGGACGAGAGTACGCGTCGCACTCGGTCACGGCGTTGACTTTCCGGAAATCTATACAGAAGCGGGGCTTGCCGTCTTTCTTCTTCACGATTACGACCAGCGAGCTTCAGGCGCTCTGTGACGGCTCGATTACCTCCTCTCGTTTCATCTCTTCTACGGCCTCGTTGATGATCCCTTGCATGGCCGGTTGCGGGGGCGGTATCGCTGTTTAATTGGCCGTAAGTCCGTTAGTCGGAGGTGATGCTCTACGCGATTGGTGGGTCCGGTGGGTCCGATGTTCGGTCCGTAGCCGTGACGATGTATGCTGCATCGTTACACGTATTTGATAATAAACGTGTAAAGAAAACAAAACGTCACTTCGGTGAACTATATGAGGAAGAAAGACTCACTGATGGCGAATCTCGTTTCCGAGCAAATGTATTCTATGGATGCTTGGATATTGTTATCAATAAGTTGCATGAGCGATTTCAAAGCTTAAAGCATGTTAATTACATTTTTCAAGCGATTCAACCACAAAAATTAATTAAGCTATCAGACGACCAACAACTTTAACAGGCTCGAAAAATAGTTAATAAATATAACAAAGACATTAGTGATAGTTTTCCAATGTAATTAATATCTATGCGATCGTGTCTCAAAAGTAGTATCACAAAATTGACTACAGTGAAAAAATTGGCAAACCTATTGATAGTTGAAAATTTTGCACATACGGCGAGTTTTCCCGATGTTTGTACAGTTCTCATACTTTTTCTAACTATACCTGTGACTGTTGCAACTGCTGAACGATCTTTCTCAAAATTGAAATTAATAAAAAATTATTTACGGAGCGTTATGAATCAAGATCGTTTAAGTGCTTTAAGCATTCTTTCCATTGAACATGAAGAAGTAAACTATTTGAGAAATACTCTCCACAGTATTATTTGACGTATTTGCGGTAAAAAAGTCAGAAAAATGAAATTTTAAATGCGATTTGGAAATTAGTAAAAAATCTAATATTTTTTCAAAATGATTTTTTTCATCGTTTTATATCTAATAAAAAATTGGAATAGATCTAATTCTATAAAATAAAATATAAAATATAATATAATATAAAAGATATAGAGAATATAAAATATAAAAGATAAAATAAACACTAAATACTACTTTACTTTGTATATGCATTATCTTTATATTTTGTTGATAGCATCGTTACATAATACTAATTTTATATTTTGTTGATAGCATTGTTACATAATACTAACTATACAAATAAACTTTGCTCCTCTTCCATTTCAGAAATATTCTCAAAAAATGTTGGATCGACGGCCAATCTTGCCTTAGGTGGTTGGATCAACGGTCGTTTTACTTTAAACAATGGAGGATTTATCAATAAACCCTACTAGGGCAAAATTTTTTTAATTTTTTGTAAAAAGTTTTAAAAAATAAAAAATACAAAAAAATATATAAAAAATACAAAATACAAAAATAAAAAAAAATACAAAAATATATTTAGAAAATATGTAACGATGCAGCCCGCTGCATCGTTACGGCTACGGACCGTACATCGTCCGTAGCCCACCAAGGGCGCATCGCGCGCCGATAAATTTCGCATCAAAAACAGCGGCGGTCAACCGCCGAAAATCCCCCACACCCGACCGTTCCGAAATTCCGTATTGTGGGGGACTCGCCGCCGAAACCGCCGATGCTTGCCGATTCGAAATCATTCGGCCGCCAGCCGGGTATAAAAGAGGCCCGGCTGAACGTCTTCTCACCAGACTCCGTTCGCTGATCGACAGCGAACAAACCTGCTACGAGTGTCCTCGTAGTCCCGACCGAGCATACTCGGACTCTATGCCTTTACCAGCACACGAGAATCCTCGTGTACCGCCGAGCGTCCTCGGTACTCTTTGATTCCAGGATACGAATATATTCGTATACCCGCCAAGCGTACTTGGTTCCTCCAGGCCACCGAACTCTGTATTGCGGGCATTTCCGCATACCTAGCCAGGTCGCTATTCTAAATTCCGTCTTCGTACGAGCATCCTCGTACTCCCGCCGAACGTAATCGGCAGCCTAAGTCCGCACACCGCGTTTATTCGCCGGGATTTCATAACGATAATCCGTCCGGCAAGCAACACCGCGTCGACCAATCCGCGCCGCCGAATAGTCCGCATCGATCTACGATCGAACAGACTCGCGATACTACGAACGCACTCACCGACGAGCGCTCCGTCTCGTACCAACCGTTGCGACACGATCGCCCGCGCTTGCGCTCTCGCCGACCGCACCAGGACGCCTCACGTCATACTAAATAATTATTCCACCGTCGCCTCAAATAATTATTTCTTTATTACGATACTTCGCATTGATTTTCACGTATACTTCGCATTTATTTTACGCCGCCTTAAATAATTATTTCGCCGCCGCTCGAATAATTATTTCATTTTGCCGATATCTTGCATGTATTTCACGTGCTTTCGCTTTTATTTTTGCGCCGCTTTAAAATAATTATTTCACCATTGCTTAAATAATTATTTCGCCTTTGCCGATATCTTGCATTTATTTTCACGTTGCTTTCACCTATATTTGGCGCCGCTTTAAAATAATTATTTCACCATTGCTTAAATAATTATTTCGCCTTTGCCGATATCTTGCATTTATTTTCACGTTGCTTTCACTTATATTTTGCGCCGCTTTAAAATAATTATTCCACCGTTGCTCAAATAATTATTTTACCAGTAACGAAACTCCGCATTTATCTTCACGCTACTCTGTATTCGTTTCACGCCGCTTTAAAGAACTATTCCGCTATCACTTGTTAATTACTTCACCGATATTTGGCTAATTTATATATTATTTCAAATTCATCTTGCACACGCTTCGCATGTATGCACGACCATTGTAGCAGATCATTCGAGGCAAATCGTATCAACATCTTTCTCAATAAACACTGTTTCATTATTTTTCTGACAAACGAGTATTTGGTTTATTTGACATACCCCCAACCGACCGAACCTGGATTCCGGCGAGCTAATCCGCGTCCGCCGAAGCTCACACGGTTTCATGGCGCCCGAACAGGGACCAGATAAAGGGGTACGTCAAAAAGATCTGCTTACAATGACTTCGTGGATACAACGATTACCGCGTTCCGAAGTGGCGCGATTATTACAGAGCCGCGAGCTCGAATGCGACGGCAACTTGGACGATCTCCGCCGACGGTTACGTGAATACGTTCGCGCACATCCGGGGGATATCATCCCTCCGACCGATGAGCCAGCAGAAACTGAGGTCCGCGCGACTCTGAACGTTCCGCTATTGCGACTTCCGGGTAACTCGGGCCGCGCAAGTCCAAGCGACGACGACGACCGGGCCAGCTATTACTCGGCACCGAACCCCCCGACCCCCATTGCCAGCCCGTTCGATCCTGCAAAAGCAATGGATCAAATCCGGAAATGGGGGTGCCATTTCAATGGCAAAGAACCAATCGCCTTTCTCGAGCGAATTGAGGAGCTCCGAAGAATCTACCGATACTCCGGAGACCACCTCCTCCTCGGCCTACCCGAGATCCTAAAAGGCGAACCACTATTGTGGTACCGGAACCGACGCCACGCGTGGGCAACATGGGCCGATTTTGTGGCCGAATTTCGCGGCCACTATCTTCCGCGACGCTACCAGGCCCGCCTTCGTAAGGAAGCCACGAACCGCCGCCAGCTACCCGACGAAGATTTCGCGAAATTCTCGACCGCCGTACTCACCCTCGCGCGCCGCGCGGGGGGGTATTCCGAAGCAGAGACGCTCGATCTCTTAATTGAAAATATGGATCCAGAATACCGTTTATACATTCGTCCACACGACGCGATCAATTTCGACGAGTTATCCGATCGAGCCGCGGAATACGAGGAGCTCATCGCGCAACGCCGGCAGCGCGACCGGAAGCCCGCCGAAGCCCGGAGCATGGCTACCACCGAGTATAAGCGAGAGGAATGTTGCTGGCGTTGCAAGCAACGGGGCCATACTTGGCTCAATTGCAAGCAGCCGCCTCGCAAGTTCTGCTCGCAGTGCGGGAAGGACGGCGTATACTCTCGCGATTGTCATCCGCCGGCGGGAAACGCCACGCGGGCCGGGGCGACGGCGGCCGCCGACCGGCCCTACTAGAAATTATCTTTCGGCCGCGTCCACACGTTGAAATCACGTGCTGCGGAAAGATAATTACCGCCCTTCTCGACTCGGGCTCCGACCGGTCTTTTATTAACCGAACAATCGCCGAATACGTTTTAGGAAAGGGCTATCGCCCTCGCGCCATACGCGAACACGTCACGGTAGCTGACGGCGGATCCGCTCCGATCACCGAGAGTTTTCGACTCACGATCCAGATGGAAGGAGAGAGCTTCTCTCACGACTTCCAAGTACTTCCGGCGTTGGGGACCGAGATGTTGATAGGGGTAGATCTGTGGGCCTATCTGGGGATAACGCTACCGCCACCGCCATTGCCAAAACTCGCGCTCTCCGGTAACATCGGCGCGATATCCGACGGCCTGACACCGCGCACCGGGGAAGAAACGCAACAATTACGCGACTTCCTAGAGCGGGAACTCGCGCTATTTCAGGGCATCGCCGGGCCTACCGACCGAATCGAACATCACCTGCGATTAACGGACACCCGACCGATTAAACAGAGGTACCGCCCCCGTAACCCGGCCATGCAAAGTATCATCGACGAGGCGGTTGATGAAATGGAGCGAGAGGGGGTAATCGAACCATCACAGAGCGCGTGGAGCTCGCCTGTGGTGATAGTAAAAAAAAAGGACGGCAAACCCCGGTTTTGCATAGACTTTAGAAAAGTCAACGCCGTAACCGAACGCGACGCCTACCCCCTCCCGCACATAACAGCCACATTGGATAAATTACGGGGAGCAAAGTACCTATCCACGCTCGACTTAAAAAGCGGGTATTGGCAAGTGCCATTAACCGTCGAGAGCCGACCTATTACCGCGTTCACCATTCCGGGGAGAGGGCTAATGCAATTCCGCGTCATGCCCTTCGGGCTGCATTCCGCGCCCGCTACCTTCCAGCGCCTCCTCGATACCGTGCTAGGCCCCGCGTTAGAACCGAATGTGTTCGTATATCTAGACGATGTAATAATCGTCAGTGCCACTTTCTCCGAACACTTACGACACTTAGCCGAAGTGTTTCGGCGACTCAGAGAGGCCAAATTACGCCTCAACCCAGAAAAGTGCCACTTCTGCCGAAGCGAGCTAGCCTACCTCGGCCATATAATAACACGGGACGGCATCCACACCGACCCCGCTAAAATAAGCGCGGTCGCTCAATGGCCCGCTCCTACTACCATCCGGAAGGTCCGCCAATTTCTCGGCATGGCGTCATGGTACCGCCGTTTTGTGGAAAACTTTTCCACCCTCTCCGCGCCGCTCACGCGGCTAACCCGTAAAAACGCGCGCTGGCAATGGGGATCGGAGGAGGAAAACGCCTTCAACGCCCTCAAGAGGGCACTAATAACAGCGCCCGTACTCGCCTGTCCCGACTTCCGGTTACCGTTTAGCTTACAAACCGACGCAAGCAACTACGGCCTCGGCGCCGTTTTGACACAAAACTTCGCCGAGGGCGAACGCGTAATCGCGTACGCAAGCCGCACACTAAACGCCGCCGAGAAAAACTATAGTGCTACCGAGCTAGAATGCCTCGCGGTCGTCTGGGGAATCCGCCGTATGAGAGACTACCTAGAGGGGTACTCTTTCACGGTGATCACGGACCATCAGTCACTGCGTTGGCTCAAAAACCTCGAAACCCCCACCGGCCGATTGGGGCGCTGGCTCTTCGAGCTCCAGCAATATCATTTCGATATCCAGTACCGTCGCGGAGCGTTGAATAAAGTTGCCGACGCGCTCTCTCGCGAACCCGAGGTCTGCGCCGTTCAGCCAGCCGCCTGCGCCTGGTACCGCGGGTTGATAAAGAAGATTAAGAAAGAGCCGAAAAATTACCCCGACTACGCCATACGCGAGGGTAAACTCTACCGGCATATACGTCACGATCTAGAGTTCCGCGACCACACGGAAGACGAACAGTGGAAGCGCTGTCTCCCTCGCTCCGAGCGAGAGAGAACGATCCAGCGATTCCACGACGAACCGACCGCCGGGCATTTAGGCGTCGCGAAAACAATCCACCGCGTCACCCGCCGTTATTACTGGCCCGGCATGTTCCGAGACATCGCCCGCTATGTTCGGGGCTGCGAAAAATGTCTCGCGTACAAGCCCTATCAGGGCAAACCCGCCGGCCGCGCTCATGCGCACAATGTCACGGCCCCGTGGCAACAGGTCACGATCGACCTAGTGGGGCCTCTGCCGCGATCTACAAACGGGCATTCGTGGCTCTTCGTACTGCAGGATCGATTCACGAAGTGGGTCGAATTGCAGCCCTTGCGCCGAGCTACCGGGGAAATCATTAGCAAGACCGTTGCCGAACGCATAATATATCGGCACGGCTGCCCCGAAATGGTCATATCCGACAACGGGAAACAATTCATATCGCGCCAATTCACCAGCCTGTTAAAATCGTTTGGCATAACGCATCGCACAACGCCGATATACACGCCGCAGTGCAATCCCGTGGAGCGGACCAATCGAACGGTCAAAACCATGATCGCGCAGTTTGTCGAGCGCGATCATCGCCTGTGGGACCGCCACATTCTCGCGCTACAATATGCGTACAATAGCGCGGCGCACGACGCCACCGGATTTACGCCCGCCTTCGCAAATTACGGGCGCGAGTTAGCACCGCCGAATCCGGAAGACCGAACGCACCCGAACGCGCCGATTCCGACTACCACCTGGCGGCGCCATCTAGACGAGGCCCGGGAGCTAATGACAGGAAACCTCGCACGAGCCTTCCAACGGCAGGAACCGTATTATAATCTGCGGCATCGCGATTGGCGGCCTAAGATCGGCGAGACAGTTTGGCGCCGCGAGCACCCCCTGTCGAACAAGGCCGCCGGCGTAAACGCCAAACTCGCGCCGAAGTACACCGGCCCCTACAAAGTAGGCCGGATCATCACCCCCGTCATATATGATTTGCGTGATAAGAGGGGGCGATGGCTAAGGCGCATCCACGCGCAAGACTTAAAACCGGGAAACGGGGATGAGACCCCCCCAGTTAAAGATAAAGTCCGCAATTCCGGGGAATCGGACTATATAAAGGCCGATTCCAGGAAGCCAGATCACTTGTTCAAGATGAGCAATAAGAACATCTTGAGCGCAATCGAGGCCCTCTTGACCGAGGAGCCTCGACAGGCCGCGATGACGTCGCAGCCGTTTCGCACCGTCCCCCGAGTGGGGACGTTAATACAGCGTTCCGACGCTGAAAATCGCCGAAAGGCGATATTTTTGGCGACACCACCACCACCGGTGCCGCGAGGAAAAAAGCAGAAGTCTCCGGGCGACGTGTGCAATGCCACGCACACGCCGCTACCGGAGCGAAGATCCGCGGTCACCGCACCGATCACCGCACGGACCAAGCCGACCAGGGCCGTAAGGATACGACCCTGGAGCGGCCCAATGCCGACGACATCGGTCATTGGACCTCGGCCGCCAATGGCCGTTCAGACGGTCGTTGGAACTCGGCCGCCAACGGCCCTTGCCGCACCCGCAGCCGCCGCATCCCGGCCAACACCAGCCGCCGCAACACCGACGCCAGCCGCCGCCGTCGTATGGCCACCACCGGCCTCCGCTGCACCACCGCCGCCGCCGCCGAGATGGGATCCGGCGTCTCCACCACCCATCATGGTGGAGTACGCCCCACGAGCGTTCGCGGCAATACCGTACTTCTCGGTAATGAAGTCGAGACGGTATAAGCTCCGGACCACCGACGGCAGGAGATACAAGCTCCTGTTCTCCAGGGAGGGGCGACTCCTCGCCAGCCGTCAGCTGCCTCCGCAGGCTTCCGGCTCCCCAAGAAGGGGGGTGATGTAACGATGCAGCCCGCTGCATCGTTACGGCTACGGACCGTACATCGTCCGTAGCCCACCAAGGGCGCATCGCGCGCCGATAAATTTCGCATCAAAAACAGCGGCGGTCAACCGCCGAAAATCCCCCACACCCGACCGTTCCGAAATTCCGTATTGTGGGGGACTCGCCGCCGAAACCGCCGATGCTTGCCGATTCGAAATCATTCGGCCGCCAGCCGGGTATAAAAGAGGCCCGGCTGAACGTCTTCTCACCAGACTCCGTTCGCTGATCGACAGCGAACAAACCTGCTACGAGTGTCCTCGTAGTCCCGACCGAGCATACTCGGACTCTATGCCTTTACCAGCACACGAGAATCCTCGTGTACCGCCGAGCGTCCTCGGTACTCTTTGATTCCAGGATACGAATATATTCGTATACCCGCCAAGCGTACTTGGTTCCTCCAGGCCACCGAACTCTGTATTGCGGGCATTTCCGCATACCTAGCCAGGTCGCTATTCTAAATTCCGTCTTCGTACGAGCATCCTCGTACTCCCGCCGAACGTAATCGGCAGCCTAAGTCCGCACACCGCGTTTATTCGCCGGGATTTCATAACGATAATCCGTCCGGCAAGCAACACCGCGTCGACCAATCCGCGCCGCCGAATAGTCCGCATCGATCTACGATCGAACAGACTCGCGATACTACGAACGCACTCACCGACGAGCGCTCCGTCTCGTACCAACCGTTGCGACACGATCGCCCGCGCTTGCGCTCTCGCCGACCGCACCAGGACGCCTCACGTCATACTAAATAATTATTCCACCGTCGCCTCAAATAATTATTTCTTTATTACGATACTTCGCATTGATTTTCACGTATACTTCGCATTTATTTTACGCCGCCTTAAATAATTATTTCGCCGCCGCTCGAATAATTATTTCATTTTGCCGATATCTTGCATGTATTTCACGTGCTTTCGCTTTTATTTTTGCGCCGCTTTAAAATAATTATTTCACCATTGCTTAAATAATTATTTCGCCTTTGCCGATATCTTGCATTTATTTTCACGTTGCTTTCACCTATATTTGGCGCCGCTTTAAAATAATTATTTCACCATTGCTTAAATAATTATTTCGCCTTTGCCGATATCTTGCATTTATTTTCACGTTGCTTTCACTTATATTTTGCGCCGCTTTAAAATAATTATTCCACCGTTGCTCAAATAATTATTTTACCAGTAACGAAACTCCGCATTTATCTTCACGCTACTCTGTATTCGTTTCACGCCGCTTTAAAGAACTATTCCGCTATCACTTGTTAATTACTTCACCGATATTTGGCTAATTTATATATTATTTCAAATTCATCTTGCACACGCTTCGCATGTATGCACGAGCATTGTAGCAGATCATTCGAGGCAAATCGTATCAACATCTTTCTCAATAAACACTGTTTCATTATTTTTCTGACAAACGAGTATTTGGTTTATTTGACATACCCCCAACCGACCGAACCTGGATTCCGGCGAGCTAATCCGCGTCCGCCGAAGCTCACACGGTTTCAAATATATAAAAAAAAACATAACTTTGCCATTGACGGTCCCAAGCCCGTATAAGAAAAAAGGAGGGGGTTTTATGAGCCATAAATTTAAGACACTTTGCATATACACATTATAATTTTTAAATTTCTGTAAAAGACCTTATTCAATTTTAGCCCGGAGGCCCTTAGCATTGTAATTACGCCATTGCCGTAAGCGCGCCATTGGCGCACTTAAACCACAAACAAAACTGTACATAGACACTGACGAAGAAATAAATATATTTCTCAGAATAAAGGTTTTATCTTTTCTCGCCAGCACGAACACACGCTATAACATACAAAATATATTTTTTTTTCATATATATCCTTCAATATATTTTTTGTTACAGTATTTTAAAAATAAATTAAATAGAACTATAATTTGTGAAACATAATTTCTAAAATATCCTTTATAACTACAAATCTACAGTCAAGCCCGGCTCACTGCCGTCGATGCATGTCTAACGGACCTACTAAGTTAGATGATCCTTGGCTTCACATAAGTTTGATATGACAAAATGTACAATCCGTGTCATAAAAGGATGCGTTACCTAAATCATAAGTATTGTCTGAGAACATGTCTATTCTGACTATCTTGTCAACGTTTTTCGACTAACGACGACATTATTTATATTAATTTGTTACACTGAAGATGGCCACGTCCTTTAGGCCGAAACGTCTGTATTTGTAATTATTTTGTAATAAATGGAAAATTTGAGCAATTATAACTAGCTCCTGCTCTATTAGCTTGTTGTTTCAAGATTATTCCTTTATAACTGTTTATGGAACATAAAAGAAAAAAACTTACAAAACTGAATGTTATATTAAAGATAAATTATAAAATAAAATATAAAATACATACATTAGAAAACTTTTTAAACAAAAAAGTTTTTTGTTTAAAAAGTTTTCTAATGTATCTTCACATAAATTGTACTTTCTTCATAAACTCGTCTTTTTTTTTATCGAAATTAAGAGGATGCTGGAGTCGTCTGTTTTACCGATTTCTATTAAAAGTACTATACTTTTTTTGGCTGTGTAGAATAAAAAATCCTTTTCTTCCCAATTCGGCGACCTGGATTTCCAATTCGCGCTAAAGGACGAGATAATGCAGAGGACGCAGGGCGAAAACGAATCGGTGGCCGACTATCTTACGTGTCTGCAGGCCCTATTTAACCGTTTAAACCCCCCGTGGCCATTACCGGAGCAACTGAATTACGCCCATAGGAATATGTTGCCGCGGTTACAGGTGGCAGTACACCGTGAGACCGTTTTCGATTTTTAGTCTTTAGAGAACTGGGCCGCGCGGGTAGAGCGTAGTTATAGCGTAGCGAAGAATTTTCGAGCCCTTCCGAATCGGTCTATGTTTCCCGAGTTAGCATATCGCCCGCCTAGAGGCGGCTCCAAATCGGCGACCTCGGTCAGTGCCGCAGGTATCGCCTTACCGGGAGAAAAGACCAAGAGACATGGAGTGAACGCAAAGGCCGCAGGAAAGAGCCCCGCGAAAGATAAGGCGAAATCGTCGACGACCGCCCGGGCTAAAGCCGGAAACTCGACACAACCGACTCCTACCGCTAACGATTCGGCAAGGGAAACCGAAATCAAATGTTGGAATTGCGAGAAAAAGGGACATCGTTCACGAGACTGCACGGAATCGCGTCGGATGCACTGTTACCGTTGCGGAAAACCGGAATATACGGTCTGGATGTATCCCACGTGTTCGGGAAACGAGGCCGAAAGTCGGTAAGGCGGGCACTGGCGACTCTGAACTCCGCTACCGAGACCCACAACGAGAATCTTTTCGCGAATACAGCACACTCGTACGTTACTTTGGACACCGCAATAAAACCCTCCTTACAATACCTCACGATTTATATTCAAGGACAACCTTTAGCTGCTTTGGTGAATTCCGGGTCTAACCTTGATAGAAAACGAGGGCATTAAGTTAATCCGCGCCTTAGAACTACCGATTGTGCGGGACGAAACAAGCCGTATAAGGACGGCGAACGGACAGATAGCGACGAACCTATATGAACCTGGAACCCGACTTTAAGAAAATGGATTTTTTCGATACGCATTCGATTACGTTTTGTTTGTACCCATTTGTACCACCTTTGATTTCGTTTGTACCCTAAAGGGTTGCAAGTTATAAAGGATTAAAAAAATCATCAGCACCCCACTTTGAGATATCGTAATTTTCTTTATGCAGTTTGATTCAGAATCGTTTGTACCCGTTTGTACCACTTTTTATTTCGTTTGTACCCTTACGGGGGTGAAAGTACCGAATTTTCAAAATAGGGGTAAGACCTAACTTTGCCATTTTCAAAGATATTTTAATTCTGCAAACGGGTGCTGCTTCAGAATCGTTTGTACCCGTTTGTACCACTTTTTATTTTGTTTGTACCCTTATGGGGGTGAAAGTACCGAATTTTCAAAATAGGGGTAAGACCTAACTTTGCCATTTTCAAAAATATTTTAATTCTGCAAACGGGTGCTGCTTCAAAATCGTTTGTACTCGTTTGTACCGCTTTTCATTATCGAAATTTATATGTATTTACGGTTTATTTCTACATTATAACATTATATCATCATAGTAGTGCTACTCTTCGAAGTCTTATTAATATGAGTTTATTGAACATTGTGTTGTATTCCTGCGCTTAGAGTAATCCAGAACTAACGACGAGGACGTGGCAGAATTCTAGTTCCGTTTGTTTTTTTAAAGTTTTTTTTGTTTTAAATTTTTTTTGTTATTTTTTTTGTTTTTTTTAAATTTCTTGTAATTTAAAAATTTTTTTGTTTTTTAAGTTTTTTTTGATATATTCACTTTTTTCAATATATTATTTTCAGTATTTAGAAGAATAGTTTTATTAATGAGCGCGCGCGCGCGCGCGCGCGCGCGCGTGTGTGTGTGTGTGCGTAAATATGTTAATATTTTATAATATATGGTGTAAGCGTCTTTGCTTTTATATTTTGATGTCTTGGGATGTTTTTTTTATGTTCTCCTTGTGTTTTCTCACCACTTACGTTTGTTTTACATACATCAACATTGCTAATTTCTTTTTTTCTAGCAATGCTCTCGTTGTCATTAGGATTGGTTTTTTAGCAGCACACAAGTCATTATGGACCTCCCATCGCCCAGTTATTCGACGGATGTACGCCACATAATGTCCTATGTATTTTGGATCTGTAGTACCAATGTATTCTATAGCAGAAATTAATGTATAGTTTAATTTACGAACTACTAGTCTTGAGGAGATTTGCGAAATGGTGAATAACCCTGACCAGTTTTCATAACCCATATTTGCGGCAAGCTTTAACCATTGCAAGCATTCGATATCGATGAAGAGATGATTTCCGCTAGATACTTTTGAAATTATATTATTACATCCACATCGAATGCAATTTTTATAAAATACATCAGATAGTTTTTCGTTAATATAACTTTCAAGAGCCTGCATACTCTTCTCATAAAAAGGCTTCGTATTGATATCAATAACCGGGCGAATATCGATGATATTACGGTTACAATTACGACATTGCTGCGAAATTTGATATGATGGTTCATCGGTCAATAATTTTTGGGAAACCAAGTTACTTAAATTGAAATGGCAATCAATTTGATTATTTTGCACGGCAAACATATTGCTCAGTAGCATTGATCGTTTTTTATATGTTTCGATCGTTGCTCCATAAGTTGAAAATGTTCTTACAAAATCGTAAAACTCATTTTTGGATACTGTAATGTAATTATGATAATTAGCCCAATCTCGGTAACCTGCCAACACGGACTGCGCAATTGAATCAAACGAGCACGTGTTATAAAAAGTTACATTCTTTTTTGCTATGCGGACTCGCCCCAACAATTGTCCGTTTTTCAACAATGGTAAATTTGCGTTCTTGTTTGGTTTCACGAGAATGCTTTGAATGTCCGGACACGGAGTTAAATATTTTCCACGTTTTATTGTATTTTTTAGGAGACTAGTGTCAGGCTTCAACTCATCAAGGACATTATCAGTTGGACTTTGAACTGCATTCCTTTTTTTTGGCAAATTTTTTCCGCCCCAGTTTTCTTCTTCGTGTAAAAACGAGTAAGTTTCCTCGAAACTTTTTGTAATGTCAGCTTCCTCAATCGTCTGATTAAGTGTCGAGTCATCCAATTTCTCAATTTCATATGATTTTGAAACAGAATCAAGTTTCATGCTGGTTTTCGAGAATTTTGATGTTGCATTCGATTTCAAGTTTTCATACGTTGACATATCAAATTTTGAATTTTTATTCGCTGTAATGGTCACTTCAGATTTATCAGTAATGGACTCGCAAGCAGTGTTTAAGAGTTTCTCGGTGCCAGAAATTGATCGTATGTGTTTGATCAAGAATTTGTCGACACGAAGATTCCGATCACCACTTAAAACCAGGTGTTTTAATTCACGAAAGTATTCTTCGCTTCGTGATGAAGTTGCAGTGCTCCCATTTAATGCCAATATACATGTCCAGAGTGTAAAGTGCTTGGTTATTCTTAGAAGATTATTCGCGAAATTCGGACACCAGTATGGATTTGGTTGGTAATTTGTTTGTGCTGTTTGCCATTTACAATTTTCGAGTTTTTGTAAAAAAGTATTTAATTTCCCGGTTGCATCGAACTCGAAAGTTTCGAGATCTAGATTCACTGCAGAATCATCTTTAGAATCATTTTCAGAATTTATTTTCTTTTCTATAATAGCATCAATTTCTTCTATAAATTCTGTCTCGTTCACTGATTTAATATTCTGGATCAGTCGTTTTTGGGCAGCGAAGCAGCCATTATTTGAACTTACATCCTCGGTCTCCGAAAAAGCTACTATCAAAATATCGCGTAATAAACTTTCGAATCGTTCGAATGTTGTGCATTTTGCGAGAAGTCCAATGCATCGAAGAAAAAATTCTTTTACCCGTGTATGCGTATTGAGAAAGCATTTCCAGCGGGTAACAAGCTTGATAAGATGAGCGATATCAATTCTTATATGGCAACGGGGTTTCATAACGGAACTACTTCCTTCGGCAACCGCAAAACATCTATTGACATATGTGTTAAGGTCAATTGTTTCAAACGCCAAGCTAGCAGCATTTAAAAGCGCCAGGGCATAATCGGTGACAATTTCCGTAGGACACGGTACACCAGAACGTAACCATTCGCGTAACCAGTAAGTTAAGATGTTTGCATCGTGCTTTTCCGAAACCATTTGGACAACCGGCAAGATTTTCGTATGAAACGGAATTACACCCTGGTAAAGATATATAATCGAACTTGATCCATCTGGTTTCGTAATTTTTCGAACAATCGAACCCGTCGCATCTATACTTAGGCTACCAGTTTTCGACGTGTCTTTGCAATGTTTCTTGTAAAGAAAGATTTGTTCCGGACTCCAATACATCGTGAAAAACTTATCGTTCCCAATCTCTCGAATGGTCCCTACAAATTCGGGGCGGTATTTTAATTCACGCACCGATTCCTGGAGGTCGATGCCTTTACAAAGCCCTAACTCTCGATCGCTTTCCGTTTGTTTTGCCTTGCGTAAAACATCTTCGCTGTACAAATGCGCGGGAATTTTGTCACCGAACTCCATAAGCTCATAAGCTTTTTGTCTACGCCAAGCATACGTCGACTGAGCAGTGATTTCTTTAGCGATTCGTTTCCTGTTTTTACCCCGCAGTTGACGCTTCTTTTTGTGCTCAATATTCTTTGTGTCACTTGTTGATATCTGCAATGTAAGACCATCTTCAGTTGGTTTATCTAAGGCGTACAAATTAATTCCAACACGACACTCAGTACATGAACCTTTAATCCACAAGTAAGGTTCCCCGGGATTCTCGTTAACTTTTGGATTTTTAAAGGCATAACAGCACGGCAACTTGTATTCTCGCCACAATTGCTCTTGAAGTACATCGGTCCAACCCTGTCGTAATACTTTGTAATTTCTACTTTTGTACGATACATCCACGATATTATTCCAGTCATCGCCTGAAATAGTAAGTGTCACTCTAAGTGGTGGTAATGATTCATGGGACGTATTCATTGACCAGTTTGAGTTTGCACTGCAATCTTTTTCCGAAATTGATATTTCAGTATTTCGCTCAATACCATGCCACTTTCTGAGCATATCCTGGATTTTGTGGTCATTCCGAGAGATGTATAAGTACATGTGCTTTACAGACATTTCGTTTCGCATTTTTACGATTGCGTCATTCCAAACGTTTTGTGATAACGGTTTTAGTTCTCCGGTATCATTGAAAAACATTAAATCTTTTACTGAATCGAAAATAACTTCCACCGGAAATTTTGCTGCGCGTGGCATTTTTGACAGCTCTCTTTGCGGATTAGTTTACTATTATAACAGTATTCCTTAAATCGGTAAAGATCCAATTTACTTCTGACTTGCTTAAAGACTCGGCTCTATAACGTCTCGAGACAGAATACAGAACGATAATGTTTGAAATAAGCGTCTTTAGCTGTTTTTATACAAGAATCTTTTGTTATAGGAAAACCAATTGGAATATGATGCATTTTAGGCAGCCAATCCGCGTTGTTATTATCGTATGCGATTGATCATCGAACCAGTGTCGCGCGCGGTCTTTGATCGTCGCCGACTTTGGTCAGCGAAGCTCTTTGTAGTGTGCCCGTTATTTGTTTTCGCCGCAACATTATCGTATTAACGTAATTTCAAAAATTGAAAAATGCTATACTTCCAGATCGGTACAAACAAAATAAAAAGAAGTATAAATAGATACAAACAATTCTCTTTCCAACCTCGTTAGTCGCATTTCGATATCTGAGTTATTCCATGTCAAGTGACCCAATGTGAATTACGTTACATTTTTTTTCGTTTTTATATTTTACATTCATTTAGTACTTATAAGAGAGGATCTCAAATATAAAATCTTAAAGACTTATCTCATCCCATTTTTATATTATAAGCGAGTAAAGAATGTAGTAAGTTACGTATTTTGATTGCAGGAGGTCTATAGAAACACAATTTTCTCAGGCCAGAAATAAGATATCTTAATAAAATAAAAAAAGTTTTCTCCAGAATTGGCTATCATAACATATGCAACAAGACTAAATAATGTAAGGTTATTTGTTTATTTATTAATGTTTTATTGTTTATTATTTATTTTTTCAAAAAAGGAATGTTTAAGAATTATAAACTCGAAAAAAATTTTATAAAATCTGATCCCGGTGACATCCTAAATTGAAACTTGGTATGTGCAGTCTTTAAATATATAGAAATAAGTATAATTTTTTTCAAAATTTTAAAATACCTTTAAAAAAAAAACAATAAAACATTAATAAATAAACAAATAACCTTATAATATTTTTAGTCTTGTTGCATATCTAATGATAGCACATAAAATTCTGAAGAAAATTTTATTTTGTTAAGATATCTTATTTTGAGCCTAAAAAAATTGTATTTCTATAGACCTGCAATCAAAATACACAACTTATTACATTCTTTACTCGCTTATAATATAAAAATAGGATGAGATAAATTCTTAAGATTTTATATTTGAGATTCTCTCTTATAAGTACTAAATGTATGTAAAATATAAAAACAAAAAAAATTTAACGTAATTCACATTGGATCACTTGACATGGAATGACGCAAAGTCAGGTTTTACCCCTACTTTGAAAATTCAGTACTTTCACCCCCGTAAGGGTACAAACAAAATAAAAAGTGGTACAAACGGGTACAAACGATTCTGAAGCAGCACCGGTTTGCAGAATTAAAATATCTTTGAAAATGGCAAAGTTAGGTCTTACCCCTATTTTGAAAATTCGGTACTTTCACCCCCGTAAGGGTACAAACGAAATAAAAAGTGGTACAAACGGGTACAAACGATTCTGAATCAAACTGCATAAAGAAAATTACGATATCTCAAAGTGGGGTGCTGATGATTTTTTTAATCCTTTATAACTTGCAACCCTTTGGGGTACAAACGAAATCAAAGGTGGTACAAATGGGTACAAACAAAACGTAATCGAATGCGTATCGAAAAAATCCATTTTCTTAAAGTCGGGTTCCAGGTTCACATAGGTGTTAAATGGCGGGATCGAGAGGGGTGGTCTTCACCCAGATTAATCTGCATCACAGCAAAAAGGGCCTCGGCTGTTTTGGCCAGGCAACAAGCTGGGAGGCAAACATGCATATCACTGATGCAAGAACCCTGGTTAATCCGGGGTTGTATCAGGGGCTTGGCGGCCTGCGGTAGGTTCTTTAGGACCCCATCAGTGGATCGGCCCAGGGCCTGCGTGGCCGTCAAAGGTATGGAAGCCCAGCTAATACCTCACCTGTGTTTCAGGGACGTTGCGGCTGTAGAAGTGGATTTCACTGATGACTCCGGTGACAGGAAGAAAATGGCTATTTGCTCGGCCTACTTCTCTCATGACGAGAAGGAGGCGGTGCCGCCTGCACCAGTGATAAAACTGGCAGAATACTGCCAGGAGACGGCTTCCCCTGATCATGGGATGTGACGCTAACGCGCATCACACTGTGTGGGGAAGCTCGGACACCAACAAAAGAGGAAGAAAAGTGTTGGAGTTCCTAGCATCTACGGATCTGGAGATTCTCAACACAGGAGACGAGCCCACCTTCTGCACTATAGCGAGAAGAGAAGTGCTCGATATCACTGTCTGTTTCAGGCAGATACAAGATACAGGATTCAGGTTGATACAAGAGGTAGTAGAGTGGAGGGTCTCGACGGAGCCCTCGCTCTCAGACCATAGGCAGATCACCTTCAGGACAGCTAAGGCTAGGGGAAAGGAGATCAAATTCAGGAACCCGAGAAAAACCAAGTGGGACTCCTATAGGGAAAACCTGGCCAGCAGTCTCAGAGGCTTCCCTAAGAGGCACGGGACAGAGAACGAACTGGAGACCTGTGTGGACTACTTGCAGAGGTCTCTGATAAACTGCTACGAAAGTAATTGCCCCGAAAAGGCGGTTACAAATAGTAGAGGAATTTCCTGGTGGACCCCTGGACTGCAGGGTCTCAGAGTGGCGGCTTGTAAGGCCTAAAACAGAGCTAGCAACACGGGCCGCCAATTCGACTGGGAGCTCTCAAGGAGGGCACAGAAGGAATATAGAGACTCTGTGGTTAGGGCGAAACTGGAAAGCTGGAGGAAGTTTTGCGAGGAAGTAGAGGGAATGCCCGAAACGGCAAGAATCTGCAGGATCCTCGCTAGGAACCCGGATGCATCTCTGGAAGCCATCGCACTCCCTGATGGGACGGTGGTGACTGGAGAGCGATGTCTGGAGCATCTACTGGAAGTGAGCTTTCCGGGCTTCCATAGGGAGCCGGGAAAGTTATTTGCATATAAGGAGCCGGGCTCACTCAGAAGAGCCCGACAAGCGGACTGGCGAATGGCGGCCAAGATTGTCATGCCCGAGAAGGTCAAGTGGGCAATCAACACCTTTAAGCCCTACAAGTCAGCGGGACCGGATGGCGTCTTTCCGGCTCTTCTACAAGAGGGACTGAAACAGATTGTGGGCCCACTGACTCGAACCTTAAGGGCTTGTATCGCGATGGACTACACACCCAGCGCATGGAAACTGGCCAGGGTAGTTTTCATCCCGAAGGCGGAAAAAACGAGCTACACCAAAGCAAAGGATTTCAGGCCAATTAGCCTAACATCGTTTCTCCTTAAGACATTGGAGAAGCTGGTAGACGCGCATCTGAGGAAGACAACTCTGTGGAGGCACCTTCTCCACAAAAATCAGCACGCGTATCGTTCGTGCTATTCCACCGAGACTGCCCTACATCAGACGGTAGCGTTTATTGAGGAGCAGCTGGAAAGGAAGGGCTACGCAGTAGGTGCTTTCTTGGACATAGAGGGCGCCTTTAACAACCGCACGAGGTAGTGTGTGAGGAAGCCGCCAGAAGAGGTGTCCCGTTGAAGCTCGTCGAGTGGATTCGGGGCATGCTAGGGAGGCGTGTGATGACTTCGCTGGGAACTGCGAAAGTCTGTGGGTGGGTGGGAAGAGGCTGCCCGCAGAGCGGAGTACTTTCCCCACTTTTATGGTGCCTGGTAGCAGGCGGACTATTAAAAGCACTGGACGATAGAGGTTTCACTGCACAAGGCTACGCGGACGACGTGGCAATACTTGTGCGAGGCCCTTTTCTAGAGACGCTTCTAGAGCTCATGCAGGGGGCACTGGAAGTTGTAGAAGAGTGGTGTCAAAGGACAGGTTTAGCGGTGAATCCACTGAAAACCGGTCTTACTGTCTTCACTCGCAAATACAAGGTGGGCACCATTGTGGGACCCACTCTTGGAGGAGTAAGGTTAGTTCTGACCGAATCAGTGAAATATTTGGGAGTTATCATGGATAAGAAACTGCTTTGGGAGGAGCACCTTCGTAATCGGTGCAAAAGCCTGTGCCAATATTTTTGGATGTGCAGAAGGACTTTTGGCCAGACTTGGGGTTTGAAACCGAGTATGATACACTGGATCTACACAGCCATACTTCGCCCCAGACTCACATACGCAGCCGTAGTATGGTGGACTAGAATGCAAAAGAAAACAGCCAAAGTTGCGCTGGAGCATGTCAGGGCTCTAATTTTGAGAGGGGCCCTGGGTGCTATGGTTACGACACCAGTGGCGGCGATGGGTGTATTGTTCGGCATCGAACCATTTCATGAGGTGGTGGTGGCTGCTGCAGCAATGGCGGCATACCGTCTGAGATGCGAACTAAAATGGAAGAAGGGAGCCCGGCATACGAGGCTGCCGGAAGACGTTCTGCTGGATCCGATATTCGAGATGCGACAGAATATTTATTATTCGGGCTTCTGATAGGCGCTTCAAAGTGCATATACCGAGGCCGGAGGAGTGGGAAAAGGAAGGTGGAAACTTAGGAGCTCGAGTACGCGGAGGAGATGTCTGGTATACGGACGGCTCCAAGACGGACACGGGCTCCGGGGCCGGCTTTTTTGGCAGTCGAGAGGGATGGAAGGAGTGCATTTCTCTCGACAGTTATGCCACGGTAATCCAAGCAGAGATTGTGGCTATCCTAAGCTGTGCTCAAACCGTGCGGAGTAGGGTAGAGGCGGGGGGGGGGGGCATATCAGGATTTGTACGAACAGCCAGGCAGCCATCAAGGCGCTGGGGGCTCCGACAATAACGTCGCGGTTGGTTCGGGAGTGCAGGTGCGTTCTGAACAAACTAGCGAGAGAGAGAGAGAGAAGTCATCGTTACCTGGGTGCCTGGTCACTCAGGCATCCAGGGTAATGAATGTGCGGACCAGCTGGCAAGAGCGGGTTCAGAAATAACGATGGTAGGACCGGGGCCGGCTCTGGGAATCCCCTTTTGTCTAGAAAGGGGGAGGATCAAAGAATGGCTCCGCAGAGAACATCTAAGACACTGGAGAGTGGAATCTGAGTCCAAATGCAGACAGGCTAGAGCTCTGATGGGAGATACTCCTAATAGGGAACTGGTTTGGAGCATAAGGGCTCTGAGTAGGAGAGATGCCAGAACAGCGGTACACATACTGACGGGTCATGGCACCTTAAACTACCACATGTACAAGCTTGGGCGTAGGGATACATCCAAGTGCAGGGCATGTGGAGACGACGAGGAAACAAGCCTTCACGTACTCAGCGAATGTCCCGCACATGCAGGGTTAAGACACAGGATGCTGGGCTCAGCACTACTTGGGCCCGAGCAGATCAGAGAGCTGCCTGTGAGGGATCTGATTCTCTTTTGGAGAAAAACAGGTCTCTCATAAGTAAGTTTATGAGGGGAGGCACAATGGACAATGTGTGGGTGCCGCGGGCGGCGCTTCGAAAGAGGAACGCCCCCCCGTTACGTTATATTACTTATTAATTGCTGATTTAACAGTGATTATGAAAGTGGACTAAATTTTGATGATTTTTTATTTTGAGATATTTTAATGTTATAAATCAATTTAACAAAATAAATAACAAAATTAATTTTTTTTTAAATTTTTGACTTAGTTTACTTTTATAATCACCGACACATTTAAAATTATTTAATTATATATTTTTTTTTATATTTTAATGTAATTTTAAATTTTATACACTGTCAACTTAGGTTTCGCCATGCGTCGAAGTCGAAAAATTCTTATATTCAAAGACTTATCTATACAAATCAAACAGCTTGTGTAGACACAAACGAGCATTACATCTAAGTAGGAACTTCTCCTCGACACATTAACTGTTATAAAATTTATGTGAATTTAATCAGATTATTAATTTTGTATGCGTATATTCAAAGAGTACATTCGTTGAATGTAAATTTGCGAACATGTTAATGCAAATTATGTTGTAAAATTTAAAAAATAGAAATATATATTGACTTCCGTTTCCGGCGCAGTAGAGAGTGACACGTGGAAAATAAGAAAGAGAGAGTGGCAGAAGGAGAGAGTGTGTGGAAGAGAGAAAAAAGGTAGGAGTGTGTGGAGGAGAGAGTGGAGGTGTGAGAGAGAGCGTGTGAGTGTGGTGGGAATAGGGAAGGGCGGGATAGAAGGGAAAAAGGGATCAGAACAAGGAGGGTGACAGGTATAGTCAGGCATAGACTAGGTAGGCAAAGAGGCGACGCGAGTGGGCCGAGATGGATGGGAGGGCGCGATCTGGCGGGATAGATGGGAGGAAGGCAAGAGGAAGATGCATGAGCCTAGGAAACGTGGAAGAGATGTTCAAGAGGAAAAGAGAGGAATCAGAGGAAAAGAGGAGGGATGAGGAGGATAAGGGTTTTAGAAAAAATAGAAAGACGCAGAGATCGCCGGGGAAAACAGAGGGGGAAGAAGAGGGAGGGACGGAGAACATGGAAGAGATGATCAGGATGTGGAAAAAAGAAATGGAAGAGGTAATGGAGGAAATGAGAGGGGTAAAAGGATGGAGGGAGGAATTAAGGGCAATAAAGGAGGAGGTGAAGAAGGAGATCAAAGATTACGGGAGGATGGTAAGAGAGGAGATGGAGGAAATGAGGAGGGAATTTAGAGAGAGAGAGAGAGGAGGTGGATGGAGGAGAGGGAGGACATGAAGAAAAGCATTAAGGGATTAGAAGAAAAAGTAGAGGAAATGGGGGGAAGAAGGCGGAAGAGGGAGGGAAGGAGTGGAGAGAGAGAGATGAAGAAACAAAGGAAAGGTTAAAGAGAGTAGAGAGGAAGATGGAGATGAAGGAGAGGGAGGATAGGAAAAAGAACATACTGATTAGAGGGATAGAGGTAAAGGAGGGGAGGAGGAAAGAGGTGGTGGAGGAGATTTTTAAAATAGTCGGGGCAAAGGTGGTGATCATAGAGATTAAGGGCTTAGGAAGGGAGGATGGCAAAGGTAGGGAGATGCTACTGGTTAAACTGGGGAGCAAGGAACAGAGAGGGGAGGTGTGGAAGAGGAAGAGTATGCTGAAGGGCAGGAAGGAAAGAATTATGGAGGATTGGACTTGGGGGGAGAGAAGAATGAGATGGAGGTTGGAGAAGATAGCACGGAAAGAGGAAAGAGAGGGGAAAAGGGTGTAGATTGAGTACGGTAAGATTAGGATAGACGATCAATGGTGGAAGTGGGATGAGACGGAGGAAGTGCTAAGGGATGAAAAGAAAAACGTAAAAAAGGGGGACAGGGGGGAAGGGGGAGAAGGAGGGAAGAAGGAGGAAAGGAGGTAGGAAAGGGAGGCGGAAGAAAGGGCGAAAAGGAGGAGAAGGGGAGGAGGAGAGAGGGGAACAGATGGAAGTTGGCATTCTGGAATGTAGCTGGATTAGGGAAGAAAGATAGAGATTTTTGGAAGAGCTTTAAGGAGTGGGACGTAATGGTACTGGTAGAGACGTAAATGGATGAGAAGGGGTGGAAAAAGATAAGGGAAAGGTTACCACAGGGATATGAATGGGGGGTGCAGCTGGCAAAGAGGAAATGTAAAAAAGGGAGAAGAATAGGGGGAATGGTGATGGGGATAAAAAAGGAGCTGTGGGAAAAGGGGTCCAGGATAGAGGTGGAGAGGGAAGGGATGATAGTAGGAAGGGTAAATACGGGGCGAGAAAAATGGAAGGTAATAGGGGTATATGTGGGGGAAGGAGGAGTGGAGAGGACTTTGCAGGGAATAAAGGAATGGATTGGGGAAAGATAGGGAGGAGTAAGGGAGATAATAGGGGGGATTTTAATGCTAGAACAGAAAGTAAAGGGGGAGGTGTAAGGAGGGAGGAAGAAGAGGAGGAGGAAGAGATGGGAAAAAGGTGATCATAAAAATAAATGGGGAGGGGAGGAAGTTGGTAGAATATATAGAAGGAAAAAGGTGGGAAATTTTTAACGAGAGCGTAAGAGGAGACGAAGAGGGAGAGTACACGTTCACAGGGGGTAGGAGAAACACAGTTATAGATTATGTAATAGGGGAGGGGGAGATAAGGGACAGGATAAAAGAGATGAGAATAGGAGACAGGGTGGACTCGGATCATCACCCGGTGGAGGTATGGTTGAGAGGAGGAGAGGAGAGGAGAGCGTTGAGGAGGGAAAGGGGCGGGGGGTAGAAGGGGAATTTGGGACAAAGAAGGGAGAAAGAGGTTTACGGAAAAAATGAGACGGATACAAATAGGAGGGAAAGAAATAGGAGAAGAATAGGATAATCTGGAGAGCAAAATAAAAGAAGCGTTGAAGGAGACGGAAGAAGAGCTGGGGAGAGTGGAAGAGAGGAGAAGAAGGTGGTGGGATAAGGAATGTGTCCAGGAAAAGAAAAGGGTAAAGAAAGAATTAAGGGAGTAGAGGAGAAGAGGGGGGATGGAGAAAAGTACAAAAGAGAGAAGAGGGAATACGGGAAAATATGTGAAAAAAAGGAGGAGGAGAACCAAAAATGGGAAAAACAAGCGGAAGAAGCGAGAAGAGAAAAGGAAGTATGGGAGATTGTAAATAGGGAGAGCAGGAGGAGGAGGAGAGTGAATGAGAGGATAGAGATGGGGGAATGGAAGGAGCATTTCATGGGAACACTAGGGGGGTTGAAGGGAGGGCGGTCAGAGGAGAGAGGAGGGGGCAAGGGGAGGGAGAGGAGGAGGAGGACGAGTTGGACAAGGAAGAGGTTAGGAAAGTGGTGAGAGCGCTAAGAGATGGAAAAGCGGCGGGGATAGACGAGGTACCGGCGGAAGTCTGGAAGTATGGGGGAGAGGATTTGGAGGAGTGGATATGGGGATTCTGCAACAGGGTGAGGAAAGGAGAGGGTTGGCCGGAAAATTGAAAGGAGGGGATGGTAGTGCCAATAGTTAAGAAAGGGGAGGGGGAAAAAGTGAAGGAGTATAGGGGGATCACGTTGATGCCCACGCTGTATAAGATCTATGCAACAGTACTGGCGGAGAGATTAAGAGAGGAAATAGAAGGAAAAGGACTAATGCCTCATAATCAGACGGGTTTTAGGAGGGGGATAGGGACGATCGATAACATTTATGTTTTAAATTATTTAGTGAATAAACAACTAGGAGGGAAAAAGGGAAATATGGTGGCGGTATTTGTAGACTTGAAGGCGGCTTTTGACTCGGTAGAGAGGGGGGTTTTGATGGAGGCTATGAGGGAGCGGGGGATAAGGGGAGGACTGGTAGTGAAAGTGGAGGAGATATTGAGGGAAACGAGGAGCAGGGTGAGGGTAGGAGGGGAAACAGGGGAGGTTTTTTGGACGGCAAGGGGGGTAAAACAGGGGTGCCCACTAAGTCCGCTGCTGTTTAACGTGGTGACGGCGGATTTGGAGGAGGAAATGGAGAAGGTAAAATGAGGAGGGGTTAGGTTGGGAGAAGGAAAAGTATACACGCTGGCTTACGCAGACGACATAGTTATGTTGGCGGAAAAGGAAGAAGAGATGGGGAGTATGCTGGAGAGGCTGGAGGGATATTTGGAGAGAAAGAGATTGGAGTTAAATGTGAAAAAGACGAAGATATTGAGGTTTAGAATGGGGGGAAGGATGGGGAAAAAGGTATGGAGGTGGAGAGGGAAGGTGATAGAGGAGGTTAAGGAGTTCAAATATCTAGGGTATACGTTAAAAAGGAACGGGAAGCAAGAGGCACACGTAAGAGAGAGGATTAAAAGAGCAGCGGCCATAATGGGACAGGTATATGGAATAGGGAAGAGAAGGTTTGGGAGAGACTGAGGAAGAAGGCTATGGCTTTTCGACAGGTTAGTATGGACGGTGATGGGGTACGGAGCGGAGATATGGGGGTGGAAGGAAAGGGAGATGATGAAGAAGTTGGAGGAGAGGTATTTAAAGTGGGTGTTGGGAGTGGACGGAAGGACACCGGGATATATGGTAAGGGAGGAGCTGAAGAGGGAAAAGCTGAGGGGAAGGGCAGGGAAAAGGGCGTGGGAATTTGAGAGAAGATTGGAGGAAGGGAAAGGAAGTGATTTGGCGAAAAAGTGCAGGTGGGAAATGTTGGAAAGAATAAGGAAAGGGAAGGCAAATTTGGAGTGGGAAGGAGAGAAAAAGAAATTCTTTGAAAGGAGAGGATTAGATTTGGAAAGGATAGAAGAGAAGAAAGAAAAAGGGGAACTAGGATATAGAGCGATAGAAAAAAAAAACAAAAAGATACAGGAAAAGGAGAGGGGGGGAGAAAATAAGGGGGTCAAGGTACAACAAATGGTACGGGAAAGTGAAGGGGGAGGGAATTCCGGGATACTTGAAAAAAGGTTGGGGGGAGAGTAGATGGAGGAGAGTGGCGAAATTTAGGTTAGGAAGTGAAATGAGGGAGGGAAGGTATTGGGAGACGGAGAAGAGTAGGAGATGCAGGCTATGCGGATTGGAGGAGGAGACGTGGGAACATACGTGGGAGATATGTAGAGAATGGACGGAAGGAGGAGGGAGTTGGCAGGAGCAAGTGGAAAAGATATTGGGGGAAGAGGGGGAGGGGGAATGGTGGATGAAAGAGATAGAGGAGGAAAGACAGGGAAGAAGAGGGTGGGAAGAGAAGGAAGGGAGGGAAGAAGGAAGGAGAGAGAGGGGAGAGAGGAAAGGAGAGGGAAAAGGAGAGAGAGAGAGAGAGAGGAAGAGAGAGAGAGAGGGAGAGAGAGAGAGAGAGAGAGAGAGAGAGAGAGAGAGAGAGAGAGAGAGAGAGAGAGAGAGAGAGAGAGAGAGAGAGAGAGAGAGAGAGAGAGAGAGAGAGAGAGAGAGAGAGAGAGAGAGAGAGAGAGAGAGAGAGAGAGAGAGAGAGAGAGAGAGAGAGAGAGAGAGAGAGAGAGAGAGAGAGAGAGAGAGAGAGAGAGAGAGAGAGAGAGAGAGAGAGAGAGAGAGAGAGAGAGAGAGAGAGAGAGAGAGAGAGAGAGAGAGAGAGAGAGAGAGAGAGAGAGAGAGAGAGAGAGAGAGAGAGAGAGAGAGAGAGAGAGAGAGAGAGAGAGAGAGAGAGAGAGAGAGAGAGAGAGAGAGAGAGAGAGAGAGAGAGAGAGAGAGAGAGAGAGAGAGAGAGAGAGAGAGAGAGAGAGAGAGAGAGAGAGAGAGAGAGAGAGAGAGAGAGAGAGAGAGAGAGAGAGAGAGAGAGAGAGAGAGAGAGAGAGAGAGAGAGAGAGAGAGAGAGAGAGAGAGAGAGAGAGAGAGAGAGAGAGAGAGAGAGAGAGAGAGAGAGAGAGAGAGAGAGAGAGAGAGAGAGAGAGAGAGAGAGAGAGAGAGAGAGAGAGAGAGAGAGAGAGAGAGAGAGAGAGAGAGAGAGAGAGAGAGAGAGAGAGAGAGAGAGAGAGAGAGAGAGAGTCACGGTGGGAATGGGAGTGGATTTGTGAAAGATGGAAATACTGAAGGCGCGAGGAAACGGAAGTCACCTTTGGCGAGAACGGGTGTGTGTGTGTGTAAGATCTGAAGGGTGAAGGGGAAGGGCGCAGGCCGGATAATAGCCTGTTGGACGGTTGGTCGCCTGGACCTGAATTCCTTTGGATAGGTTATTTTAGGGTAAGCGTAAATATAAGTTAATATTAAGGATAAAATTAAGTTAAATGTAAGCATATGTATGAGAGTGAACCCCAAGGGGAAATAAAACACTATTACATAGAAATATATATTTTTTGTTCCTATCTCATCTTAAAAGTTTATAGATTTTTATTTATTTTCCAATTAATATTACATCTAATGGAAATTTAAAATTTAATATTACATAAAATTTTATATGAAAAATGTAAAATTAAATCTAAAAATACATTTTTTCTAATAAATTTCCTCTGTGAAATTATCTAACAATGTAAAATTAATATGTAGAAATACAAAATTAAATGTATATTTAATGAGTGAAATTACATTTTGTACGTAAAGTTCCATATTCAATGGAATCCCAAAAATACATATTGTATGTGAAATTAATATAATCTGTAATTTTCTATATGGGTAGCAATATTACACGATTATGCTGGGTCAGAAAAAAACCCAGCATAATCATGTAATTTCACACAAATATTTTTTTCAGTGTATATTTTACCATATTTTACATATATTATATTAAATACTATATATATTATAAAAAAATAAATACATAAATAAAAAACAAAAAATTAAAATTAAAAAATTTTTTTTAATATTTAAAAAACACAAATATTTAATTAAAAAATAAAAAAATATAAAAAATTTAATAAAAATAAAAAGATTTATTAAAAAACGCAAAAAAACTTGACGCTGCTACAGTAAACTACATGTTAATTTCATTGCTTTATAATACTTTGTGGTGTAGCAGCGCCAAGTTTTTTTGCGTTTTTTAATAAACATCTTTCTATTTTGATTAAATTTTTTCTATTTGTTTATTTTTTAATTAAATATTTTTATTTTTTAAATATTTAAAAAAAAATTTTTTTATTTTAATTTTTTATTTTTTTATTTATGTATTTATTTCTTTATAATATATATAGTATTTAGTATAATATAGTATAGTATATGTAAAATATGGTAAAATATAGTATATAATATAGTTAGTTATATATACGATAGCTTTATGTACAAGAGTTTTATAAAAGAGTTTTATAGAAATAGTGTACAACTTTTTTCATAGTTTTTTAGTCCCACTTGGTGCCATTTCCTGATATCATATTTTGTTACAGAAAGTATATACAGGGTGTCCCGCATAAGGTGTACCACCGGGAACTGGGAGGTAGATGGGATTGAAATAAATATAAAAGTCCTTTACCGTTTTACGATATTCGCAATAATAAACGAGATATTAATTTTTACAATTGGACTAATGAGAGCGCGTCGAGAGAAGCGCTCGAGCCGCTCGAGGTCTAGCCCGGCCTAGTCTATCATACATTGGCTGCGGGCGGCGCGTTGGAAAGGCAAGAGGGGAAACGCGCCGTGGCTCGGCGCTCAGCTCACGTCTCGCCGCACCGCGCCTAACGTCACGCGTCTATGCCGCTACGCACAATCGCGATTACAATATGTATGTTGTATAATAATGACAAATAACTTATTTAGGGAAGAAAATAATAAAAGATCGCGAATTTGCGATAAAGTACGATACAATAAAGAAAAAAATTACAATTGTGGATACTGTAATTAAGTTATTTTGTATTTATGCGTTAATTTTTTACATTAACACGATTCTGTTACTTTTACTTTATTATGATATTTATTTGTTGTGTACATTTGGTATGAATTTTTTCACAGTGCAAGGAAACGCTATCGTTTCCACACCACCTTGAGGTAGATAGCTTGGCGCGTTTTTTTTTTAAGTGGTTTCCCCAGTAGGCCTAATCCACTCTTCTCACACTTCTAATTAAGTGTATGTTCAAAGTGCCTTCCTTGCATTTGCAAACATACTTCTACTCTCCGAGAAATTTGCCGTGTTGCACGGTGCGCCATATCTGGAGTGATGGTTTGAAAGGCCGCTATGATTTCATCACGTACCTCATTTTCAGTACCATCACGTTTATGCTCGACTAAAGCTTTGATATAGCCCCAAACGAAATAATCGAGCACGTTTAAATCTGGCGATCGTGCCGGCCAAACGATCGGACCACCCCGACCGATCCATCTATCCGAAAAACGATCATTTAAAATTTCTCGTACTCTACGAGAATAATGTGCGGGAGCTCCATCGTGCTGAAAAATCAGCGTTTCCCGCTCTCGAAGAGGAATGTCCTCCAAAAGAATGGGCAATTCATTTTCCAGAAATTCTGCATATCTTTGTCCATTGAGATGTGCCGGTAAAAAATACGGCCCGATCTGAAAATTTGCCACAGAAACGTTATGGAAACAATGCAATAGAAAAAATTGTCTTTATTTGCAAGAATATTTACCACTCTGTTTGCAAATATTCCTGCCCACACATTTATGGACCACCGATATTGGAAGGTGCACTGACGAACAGCTTGCGGATTCTCCTCTTCCCAAAACAAGAAATTGTGAGAATTGAATACACCATTCGGCGAAAAAGTTGCTTCGTCCGTCCATAAAATGTGATCGGGAAATGAAACATTTCGCCGACATTGTGCAAGGAATCCTGCGCAAGTTTTATTCATGATTATTATACAGTTAAAAGCGCTATAAATATCAAATAAAAATTAGAATAAAATCATAAAAATACCTTCACAGAAATAGATGCGCTGTATTTCATCTCGTGGAAAAAGTTGCTGCACACGTTGAAAATGGAAAGGATGCAATCCATTTTCTTGCAAAACACGATGCACTGTGGTTCGTGGTATACCAAGTGCGCGACTTACACGGCGTATAGTATTTTGGGGATTTTCCTCGAACGCACGCAGAATTTGTTCGTCGTTGTTGACGTGACGACGCAATACCCTGTCACGGTTTTCATGCATCATAACAACTCCTGTTTCTATTGCGCGTAGGAAACACCTCGTTATTGTGTGTCTGCTTGCATGCCGACGATTCGGAAATCGCTCCGCGTACAGACGCTCCGCGACACGAGCATTTCCTCTGGCCATACCGTAAAAATAAATCATGTAAGTATACTCTTCCGTTGTAAAATTCATTATAAGCGCACTCTAATAATACATTACTAAGAACAGATACGTGCAACAAATGTAAATACGAGAAAAAAACAATTGAAAATATATTTTCAATTATTTTTTTCTTGTGGTCATATATTGTTTTTTTCTCGTATTCACATTTGTTGCACGTATCTGTTCTTAGTAATGTATTATTAGAGTGCGCTTATAATAAATTTTACAACGGAAGAGTATACTTACATGATTTATTTTTACGGTATGGCCAGAGGAAATGCTCGTGTCGCGGAGCGTCTGTACGCGGAGCGATTTCCGAATCGTCGGCATGCAAGCAGACACACAATAACGAGGTGTTTCCTACGCGCAATAGAAACAGGAGTTGTTATGATGCATGAAAACCGTGACAGGGTATTGCGTCGTCACGTCAACAACGACGAACAAATTCTGCGTGCGTTCGAGGAAAATCCCCAAAATACTATACGCCGTGTAAGTCGCGCACTTGGTATACCACGAACCACAGTGCATCGTGTTTTGCAAGAAAATGGATTGCATCCTTTCCATTTTCAACGTGTGCAGCAACTTTTTCCACGAGATGAAATACAGCGCATCTATTTCTGTGAAGGTATTTTTATGATTTTATTCTAATTTTTATTTGATATTTATAGCGCTTTTAACTGTATAATAATCATGAATAAAACTTGCGCAGGATTCCTTGCACAATGTCGGCGAAATGTTTCATTTCCCGATCACATTTTATGGACGGACGAAGCAACTTTTTCGCCGAATGGTGTATTCAATTCTCACAATTTCTTGTTTTGGGAAGAGGAGAATCCGCAAGCTGTTCGTCAGTGCACCTTCCAATATCGGTGGTCCATAAATGTGTGGGCAGGAATATTTGCAAACAGAGTGGTAAATATTCTTGCAAATAAAGACATTTTTTTCTATTGCATTGTTTCCATAACGTTTCTGTGGCAAATTTTCAGATCGGGCCGTATTTTTTACCGGCACATCTCAATGGACAAAGATATGCAGAATTTCTGGAAAATGAATTGCCCATTCTTTTGGAGGACATTCCTCTTCGAGAGCGGGAAACGCTGATTTTTCAGCACGATGGAGCTCCCGCACATTATTCTCGTAGAGTACGAGAAATTTTAAATGATCGTTTTTCGGATAGATGGATCGGTCGGGGTGGTCCGATCGTTTGGCCGGCACGATCGCCAGATTTAAACGTGCTCGATTATTTCGTTTGGGGCTATATCAAAGCTTTAGTCGAGCATAAACGTGATGGTACTGAAAATGAGGTACGTGATGAAATCATAGCGGCCTTTCAAACCATCACTCCAGATATGGCGCACCGTGCAACACGGCAAATTTCTCGGAGAGTAGAAGTATGTTTGCAAATGCAAGGAAGGCACTTTGAACATACACTTAATTAGAAGTGTGAGAAGAGTGGATTAGGCCTACTGGGGAAACCACTTTAAAAAAAAAACGCGCCAAGCTATCTACCTCAAGGTGGTGTGGAAACGATAGCGTTTCCTTGCACTGTGAAAAAATTCATACCAAATGTACACAACAAATAAATATCATAATAAAGTAAAAGTAACAGAATCGTGTTAATGTAAAAAATTAACGCATAAATACAAAATAACTTAATTACAGTATCCACAATTGTAATTTTTTTCTTTATTGTATCGTACTTTATCGCAAATTCGCGATCTTTTATTATTTTCTTCCCTAAATAAGTTATTTGTCATTATTATACAACATACATATTGTAATCGCGATTGTGCGTAGCGGCGTGCATAGACGCGTGACGTTAGGCGCGGTGCGGCGAGACGTGAGCTGAGCGCCGAGCCACGGCGCGTTTCCCCTCTTGCCTTTCCAACGCGCCGCCCGCAGCCAATGTATGATAGACTAGGCCGGGCTAGACCTCGAGCGGCTCGAGCGCTTCTCTCGACGCGCTCTCATTAGTCCAATTGTAAAAATTAATATCTCGTTTATTATTGCGAATATCGTAAAACGGTAAAGGACTTTTATATTTATTTCAATCCCATCTACCTCCCAGTTCCCGGTGGTACACCTTATGCGGGACACCCTGTATAAGCTTTTTTGAAAATTTTAATATATACAAGTTTTTTTTTAAAGGTTTTAATATATATGACAGGTTTTTTTGGAAGGTTTAATATATACGACAATTTTTTTGAAAGATAAAACAATACGGTTTTGTTTTAGTTGTGACAAGAGCGTGTCACAACTACTTGGCGCCTGTTTTTTACCTTTTTTTAAAAAAATATATATTACATCGCTGCGTTTGCTGGGATTTTATATAACACTTACGTGGCATTTTAGTACCGCGTGATATTTATGTGATAGAACTGCAATAAGCCCGTGAGTGAAAAATTACAACTAACAATTATATTACATATAACATATATGATACATTACATGTTACATTCTGTTTTATTGTGGCAATATAGTTGTTATATATCTGTGTTTGCTGGGTAGATTCAATACTTTTTTCGAATATGATGAATATACATTATTCAAACTTATCATCTTTGACATAAAAACTCCAAAAAATACCTACATTATCAGCTCAAATAAAACAAATATTTTTAAATATATCTTTTGTGCATTCGCCTAGTCAGAATCGTTTGAATTTTGAGCGATCCAAAAAACTGTTACATAGCCATATAGACATTTAAACGCATCTTTGATACATAATTATAGTATGTACTATATAAAAATTATAGCATATTTATCCAAAGCTGTGTCCGTATTGGATATTAATTTTATGGACTTGTTATGGTCACAACCCAGCAAACCATATAATGTATTATATATTTTATAACAATTTAACACATATAAAGGAATGGCTCAAATGATAACAATCAATTAATATAATAGAAAGGCATAGAGAGCCGTCGCGGGATGTTAGTGCGAAATTATAATTTTTCTTAAAGAAATTAATTTGTTAGTCTACGTGAGACAGTTAAATTTGTACACCGATCTCTGGTTCGAGATACTTAAAGTGTACGAAAATTTTAGTACATTGTTCTCACATATGGAGAATCAGTATGTACTGATAGGAATTATTAGAAAGAAGGGAATAGAGAAAAAATATCAGGGCGCGAGTGGCTAAGCCGGGAATTGAACCCGGGTCTTCCGCTTGCCGGGCGAATGTTCTGACCACTAAACTACTCAGACCCCACGCTTCTAACATTTATTTCTCTTAGTTTAGGAAATCAACAAATTTGTAGGACATAAACGCGTCATAATGCCCGCGTGATTTAAAACAATTTAACACATATAAAGGAATGGCTCAAATGACAACAATCAATTAATATAATAGAAAGGCATAGAGAGCCCGGCTTAGCCACTCGCGCCCTGATATTTTTTCTCTATTTCCTTCTTTCTAATAATTCCTATCAGTACATACTGATTCTCCATATGTGAGAACAATGTACTAAAATTTTCGTACACTTTAAGTATCTTGAACCAGAGATCGGTGTACAAATTTAACTGTCTCACGTAGACTAACAAATTAATTTCTTTAAGAAAAATTATAATTTCGCACTAACATCCCGCGACGGCTCTCTATGCCTTTCTATTATATTATATATTTTATATTATTAAGGTATTTTGGTGATTAGGGGGAGGTATGACATCAACAATCAGAACTTAATTGAGTTTCTGTAATAAAAGTAGTATTTTATTATTTACAAGTTTTTAGCTTGGTATTTACAAGGTCTCACCTGTAATAAAAGAAACGACATTTAATGTCCGTAGACCGTCAATCACTCCTAATTACAAGTGTTTAGATCTGTTAATTGAACACAGTAGAGTCTTTAGGTTAACTTCACTTTAACGATGCTCCACCTGTGTCAATCCGCGTCGTATGATAAGCCGTGCATGTTGCGGTCTACTACACCGACGCTCGAGAGAGCGCGGGAATGGTTGAAGAAAATATATTTTCTTTACATATGTATCTGTAATATTACGAATATTACAAGTAATATTATATGTACAGGTAAAAGATACATTCATGTATAGCTCTATGTCAGCAACTTTAGATATTATATATATGTATCAGATCTTTATATTATGTAACATGTACATATCTAAATATTTTACATATCTTAATATTAAATAATATAACATATACGTATATCATATATATTTTCAAACAAGTTTGTAATATGTATGCTACACTTTTATTATAGTATACAGTTTTCGAAATTAGTTTGAGTGTCTTTAATAACCTAGATGATTATTTAGCACAAAACGTTCTTGTTTTTGTTGAACTCTCTTGATATTATCAAACAATTTCTTGAACTTGTACGTAGATCTCAATCAAAGGACTCTATCGATTCTTCCATTTTGATCAATTGCTATACACAAAATGGCCACTGATTGCCAAACTCTCGTGTCCGAGTGTAACGGAATTATGGCAAGTACGAACACTACGAGAATAAAAGTGAAGATGAATATAATGATTCAATGAGTATAATGACATGTGACTCGCGCATACGCGTTGCGAAAAAAATATTATATTGGTTACGTATCTATAATAACATTACAAAGACATATCTGGGGCATTCTGTATGAAGTGATCCAACTAAACTTTCAAAGTTTTATCATTTGGTTCGTCACGTCCAACTTTAAACATCGATAAATTTTAGTAAATTGCTCCGATTTTAAGAAGTAAATAGTGGTTTTAAAAGATCTTTTTACGCCCTTTAAATTTATAAAGTCAGCTTTTTAAAAAAGTTAAAATTTATTTAAAATTTTTGAAGCAAAAATTGTTTTTTGAAGAATAAAAATCGTTTCTTCTCAAATTTCGACATCTTCGATTTTTTTCAAAATATTTTTTAAAAAAAGTAGAAATCTTTAAAACGAGACCAAGTTCAAAATGGGCAGATTTTTTGTTCTTAAGATATAATCCGTTTTAAGACTAAGCGCGTCATCCATGGTGCAGCTCACGCGCTGTTGCAACTTTCGTAACTAAGGAGCGCAATATTATTTATTTTTTCTATTTTATTTGTTTATAATAAAATGTCGTGCTCTTTAGTTTTTACAAAAGTTGCAATTAAATGATAGCACTGCTATAAAAATGAATACTGCATTAAATTAGTGGAATATCATATTATAATTATTAGTGACTGATTTTCTGATTTGATTTATGTGATCTCTTTGAGTATTATATTAGGAGTTTTTTGATTACATTGTAAGTTTAGCATTTACTTTCGGTTCCACTCCACTTTGAATTTTGACTTGAATTAATTTGATTTTTATTTTAGCACGTCCTTGGATTCTGAGTTTTATACATTTTTGTTAAATAAGTTACAGTCATAGTCATAGTCATAGTCATAGTATAAGTCATTTACTAACCAAAAAAAAAAGTCAAAATAAATCGTTAATAAAAACAAGGTGGAATTTAAAAAACAAGAATTATATTAATTAACTTATATTTGCTTTTAATTTTTATATTTTTTTGCCTTTATTTTAGGAAAAACATCATTCTCTGTTGCTGAGGAATATCTTTTAAATTTGAGCGTTTTGTCATCAGCAGGAATAACACTGATATTTTTGTGTCTGTGGCACTGTCATTGCTTTCGTAAATCTATTTTTCAGCACTTCAGCTGTCACCAATTGATCTGCTTTAGAACTAAAAAAAATGATAGTTCTATCCAAATTTTTTTTTGCCCATTGATATAAAGCTTCAGGAGTTAAAATAGGATTTTTGCTGATACTTGTAGACTAGCTCGTGCAGCAAGTCTTTTTAAGTTTCCACCTATTCCATCACATGGACCTTTGCCGTGAGCTGTGGCATGAAAGTGCCATTCTGCAGCAATATCAAAATCGTTTTTGTGTGAAAGTAGATTAATGAAATTGTACTTGTTTTTAAAATGTTGAGCAGCACCGTCTGTAAAGTAAAATATTTTTGTTGGAGTAAAGTTTTCCTTTAATAAGTAATAATTATTTTTTGAAACTCATAGACAGCGGTCGTGTCGTGCTTTTAAACTGTCGGACAAAATGACAATATTGCGGTGTTTTAGCTCTTTCTGTTCTTTATAATACAAGACTACGGTGAAAATTGAGCACTGATTGTTGTTCCAGTGAAATGATTGCGCTGTATTCTGAACGATAAATGCATAATTTTCCGCAAAGTCAAACTGCATTATAATCTGATTTTCTATTAAATTTTTTTTTAATTCAATTAGAAATGATGACTGTGCTTTTGCCACAAAATCATGCGGTTTAAGTTTTATCAAAAGATTACAGAATTGTTCAAGAAAATCTTCAATGTCAGCTACTTTAATTTTCAAAGTACTTCTGTCCGTTTGCTGCCAAACTTGAAACTCCACTTTTTCAATGAAATGGTCTTCTAACACTATTTTCAAATGATTTTTAATATTTTCTTTATTAGGACATAATTCACATTCTCCAAGGTGGCATGAAGAAGAAGGGACATTGCACATAATACATTTTAGACAGTCGTAATAAGTTTTTAAAGGTAGTTTGGTATTCTCAATTATTTTCTCTAGTTTGATCGCATCCAACATGAGATTAACGTTCTCATGGTGCACACACACACAAACAGTATGTGTTCCGCTGCTTCCAGCAAGTACACACTGACGTGGCCTAAGTTCAGCAAATTTTGAGAAGCCAATTTTTATATCAGAATATTGCATCTTAAATTTTGCATATAATTCAGAAATATTGCATAGCACTAGTCTCTTTTGAATGCGTTCACGGGATCCGTCTTCTTTCTTCACTGAAACGAAATCTTTCATTCTAGGCAGTAGCCTACTGTTTTCATCGTCTTCATAAAATGCTTTAACAATAGATTCTGTTTCAACAGATAGTTTTCTTCCTCCTATTTTTGGATTTGGTAAAGTTAAAATTCCATGTTTAGATACTAATTCTTTCGCTTTTCGAGCCTGACGTTCAGAAGTGCCAAATTCGATTGCTAATTTCTTTTGGCTTCATGATGTGGGTGCGAGAGTGAGAAGTAACAGTTTCTCCGAACTACTTGCGGATTTCCGAAACTTATTCTTAAGTTGCTCCAGGATTTGAACAGCTGTTATACTCGTTGTCACATTGCAAATTTGGTTTTTTTAATGCTGGAGGTAACGAAAAATCTAAATCTTTTACATCTTCTGTATTATCAATGAAATCGAAATCTTTATGCAAAATATCGTGGTTGTCAATATCAATGTTCACAGCTTGTGTATGATTCACTGATTGTAAGACAGGGAGTTTTTGAAACGTCTGTAATTCTTTTCTACAAGATATGCACAATTTTGCATTCACTGGAACATTGCCTAGAAGCTTTAAGAAAGAAGCTTTAGAAATGTTTCTTAAATCAGATCCTTTTCCATGACCTTTTTTTTTTAAAGGATTAAAGCATCGATCAGCCCAGGCTTTTATCTGTGTTGCCATAATTGCACTATGACTTATTTAACAAAAATGTATAAAACTCAGAATCCAAGGACGTGCTAAAATAAAAATCAAATTAATTCAAGTCGAAATTCAAAGTGGAGTGGAACCGAAAGTAAATGCTAAACTTACAATGTAATAAAAAAACTCCTAATATAATACTGAAAGAGATCACATAAATCATATCAGAAAATCAGTCACTAATAATTATAATATGATATTCCACTAATTTAATGCAGTATTCATTTTTATAGCAGTGCTATCATTTAGTTTCAACTTTTGTAAAAACTAAGGAGCACGATATTTTATTATAAACAAATGAAATAGAAAAAATAAATAATATTGCGCTCCTTAGTTACGAAAGTTGCAACAGCGCGTGAGCTGCACCATGGATGACGCGCTTGGTTCTAAAACGGATTATATCTTAAGAACAAAAAATCTGCCCATTTTGAACTTGGTCTTGTTTTAAAGGGAAAGATTTCTACTTTTTTTAAAAGATATTTTGAAAAAAATCGAAGATGTCGAAATTTGAGAAAAAACAATTTTTATTTTGTTCTTCAAAAATTTTAAATAAATTTTAATTTTTTAAAAAGCTGACTTTTTTTTTATAAACTTAAAGGACGTAAAAAGATCTTTTAAAACCACTATTTACTTCTTAAAATCGGAGCAATTTACTAAAATTTATCGATGTTTAAAGTTGGACGTGACGAACCAAATGATAAAACTTTGAAAATTTAGTTGGATCACTTCATACAGAATGCTCCATCTATAAGATAAGATTTGTGATATTATTAAGAAATACAGAATGTTACATAAGTGATATGTATCAAGAGTAATACATACGCCATATTATCATTTAAGAGAAATGTTATAAGTTATATACATAATTATAGAAATATTACTTTGTTCTCTAAATGTGCTCTTGGAGTTATGTAACAGATACATATTAGTTTGCTGGGAATTAAATGCTGCAATTATGTGCAATAGATGTCACAATCATGCATAACATATGTCGCCAAATAAAATTCGTCTAGAAATATGACAACATAATAGTAGCATTTAATTGTAATTAAAAATGATCATCAGTGTATGCTGTTACAATTATATCATTATATACTTTCAATTAGTGTTCAGTATATCTGTTTATCTGTCTATTATGTGGGTCTATATTATATCCACAAAATTATTGATTAAATTATTTCAAATGATTATTAAAAAATTTTATTTAAAGTTTTTCTTACATTAAATTTATCTAAAAGGTAAGTTTACTTAGTTTATTTTAGTTAAATATAAAATAAATTAAACTTTATGGTCTAACTGTTATACTTTACATATATCAGGCTTATAATCTAAGAATAACAAAATTATAAGAAAATTATATTTTCAATTTATTTTATTTTATTTTTATTTTTTTAATAAGAAGAACTGATATCTTAGACTAAATAGAAAAGTCATATAATTATTTATATTAAATTGTTTTTTTTTTACAAAATCTTATGTCAATTATATTTAGATAAATAAAGCATTAAATAAAATTTAATAATTAAGGATATTTACTTTTTTATTCAAAAATCTGCCAATTCTGCTGAACAAAAATTTGATGCAATATTATTATTTATTGAAACGTTCCCCCATTATAAATTATAAATATTAAATATTTTTACAATTAATATTTAAATTAAATATATTCACTACTTAATAACATAATTTTTATGATAATCTACATTAGTTTACATTGTCTTTAAAAAAGTCAATGTAAACATTATGTAGATTAGAGCTCGGAATTATTTTAGCTTTTCGGCCGATTCTTGTAATATACATTTCTTTTCCTCTCCTTATCGCGCGTGCGGCAGCCGCCATGACCAGCGCCGCCGAGCGTTAGGAGCGGCGCTATCCGATTAATGTTAAAAAAATTTATTAAAAATCTTTTTTCCTCAATAACAATAGTACCTCATGGGTAATGTGGAAATCTATTAAAATATTTCTACATGATAAATTTAAAAATAAAAAAAATATTTTTAATAAATTTTTTTAACTTTTAATGATCAAGGGAGAAGGACCCAACATTTATCGGATAGCGCCGCTCCTAATGCCCGGCGGTGCTGGTCCTAGCGGCTGCTGCGCGCGCGGTAAGAAGAGGAAAGAAGGTGTATACCAAGAGAATCGGCCGAAAAGCTGAAATAATTCCAAGTACTGATGTTAATAGATAATCAATGTCGACATAATCTTGAAATCTACCCTGCACAACTGATTCAAACCCATTAATTGTATTGCATACAAAATGATTTAATATTAATTGTATGTTGTAAATTGTATATGATTGTATATACAAATAAAAGTACAATAATAGAAAAAGATAGGTAATTTCGAAAATAATTACATTTCCGATTAGAGATCTACCGTTGTTAAGGGCGCCAAAATTCTTGCTACGTTGGTGAAAACAATGAATGCAACATCGTTGTTAGCAACGCTTTCGTGACTACCAGTGTACATACATCAATATCAATCAGTAAGAATATATTTTTGCTGCATATCTTTAACAATTTACATAATTGTCGATAATATTCTCTCCATATAAACAAGAAAGATTAGAAAATGGAGAAAACAAAGAAGATAGAAAAGTTTGATCCTCACCGAGAATTCTTGGACATGGACACGGATGAAGAAGATTTTGGTCGACAAGGTTTTTTTCTCTATATCTATTTTCTGTTTCTCGGTCTTTAAATTAATTTTTTAATTGAACTGTTTTTTTTTTAAGTGGTTAAGTCCAATTCTGAACAAGTAAATTAAAACTATGTTTAGATAGAGATTAATGTCGTCTTTTTATTATTTATAATATTAAACCACCACACACATTACCATATCTTTATGAATTAGTCAACAGAAGTTTGACTATTAAGGCGATGCTGGAGTAGTGCTGTTTTACCGACGAAAAATTAATATCGTAGTTTAGGAAAATTTTTTTATTGCTTGTATAAAATTACAAATCCTTTTAGATGATTAAAGTATACATGCTAAAGAATCGGCTGGTATAACATTTAAAACAAAAAACAGAGAAAAATTTGGAAATTTTACCGACAAGCTGTCGGTGCATACAAATATTTGTTTAATATAAATATTATATAGCTTGCAGGTGCAAAATCATTCCGGCCAAAAAAGAATATATCAAAGATTAATAGAAAACTGTTAAAATTGAGTTCAGAGATATAGTCTAAAAATGTTTCCTGAATTAGAATTTATGCAAGCATGGGTGCAAATATAGACAATAATGAGGTAAAAAAGGGCAATAGATTATTCCTGGATTTTGAAATAGAGGCGCTATACAGTTCTCAGTGCTATCTGTCATATACATCAGAATCTTTTAGGTTAGTTATGTGTGTGTTAATTGTGTGTGTGTCTGTTATGTGCGTGTCTGTTATGTGCTAGGAAACCCGGCTGAAGAAAATGGGTTAAAGGCACTCTGAAGGATAAAAAAAGTGTATGTATTATACATAAATTTTGCAACATTTTTGCAAACATTTACATTATTTAGTTACATACATTCATATTCTAATTTCTGTAAAATATTTTAATTTATCTGCTTCATGTGTATATATATATTATGTATATTATGTGCTCCATATTATATACATTCACATCAAAGTATCTATGTAAAAAGTTAATATCACTTTGTATATTGTATATATTTTTATAATAAATGTATATGTCATATAACTTATATTATATATTAGTTATATGACGTATGACATATGTCATATAACTTATTTATAAAGCATGAAATATAAAGGTATTTTTAGTTTCTTGTATGTATCATTTGTAAAAAAATCTTGATAAAAAAAAACATTAACTTCGTGATTTGCAGTAATCTGTTTCAATATATACTTGTTTTAAATACTTACAATTAGCCTTATTTTATGCGTTTACCTTGGTATCTAAAATACACATCAAAATATAAAATTAATTTCTAATTCAGTAGAAAAAAAACATTGTAGTCTTACACCACAGAGGAATGGTAAAATATCATGTATATGTAATAACAAATAAATCACTTTTCCACTAACATTATACACAACTTTGCAGAAATAAATTTATTCTGTGAATTTTGAATATGTAGTGCAGTTTAAAACACACAGTCGAAATATGTCTATATTTTTTAAATAATAGTTCTGATTTTTCATTTTCACAGTGGTTTTATAAAATGTTCAATTTTAACAATTTTTATTGGACTGTACTTTAGACAATATATTTACTTTAGACATTATATTTTGCCATTTCTCTCTGTTGTAAGACAAGAATGTTTCTTTTCTACTGTAATAGAAATACATTTTTGATTTTTATACGTATTTTAAATACCAAGTTAATCACGTAAAATAAGGCTAATTGTAAGTATTTAAAAAAGCATATATTGAAACAGATTATTGCAAATCGCAAAATTATTGTTTCTTTTATCAAGATTTTTTTACAAATGATAGACACAAGAAATTAAATATATCTTTATATGTCATGCTTTAGAAGTAAAAAATATGGCATATATCATATACATTTATTGTAAAAAGAGTATACAAAATCATGTCATTTTAAAAAGATATTTTGATATGAATATAGATAATATAGTACATAATATACGTTATATATATATATATATATATATATATATATATATATAAAGCATATGACATAATAAAAATATCTTACAATAAAGAATAAGACAAGCCAGAGGCGGTTTTCTCGTGGACTGGCAATATAGAATAAGACAAGGCAGAGGCGGTTTTCTCGCGGATTGGCAATTTAGAATTACAAAAGCCAGAGACGATCTAACGTCAGCTAACAATTTTTAATAAATATAGTCAGAGGCGATCTAACGTCAGCTGACAGTTTAGAAAAAAAAGAGCTAGAGACGATTTATTCGTGAGCTGGCAGATTTTAAGAAATATTGTCAGAGGCGATCTAACGTCAGCTAACAATTTTTAATAAATATTGTCAGAGGCGATCTAACGTCAGCTGACAGTTTAGAAAAAAGAGAGCTAAAGATTTATTCGTAAACTGGCAAATTTTAAGAAATACGTATTTCTTTTAGTTAGTAATTTACTACACGTGTGGTGTTTATGTTTATGTTTTATCGGATAATTTATAAGGTCATTTAATCTTTTTTCGCGCAATTGAAATTCTATCGTATGGCTGTATGATATACATACGAGACGAAATAGACTTATACAAGGTGTCTAATAGATATAAATTAGATATGATAAAATATTTGATTTGAAAAATGTATGTATAATACTATATATCTATTTGGAAAAATATGTTATATGCTTTCTCTATTTTTGTTCTTATGTAATTAATACAAAATAATTAATTAATTAATTAAGTTAATTAATTATTTAATACATACATATACATATTGGATATAGTTATCTTTATTTTGTATTTTATGTAACTGAAATGATATATACTCTCATTAAAAATACAAATAATATTAGTTATTGCTCTTCCTTAATTAAATTAAAAATCGTTTTAATATATAAAGCCAATAGAGCAAGAGCTGGATCGATTTGCTCAAAAATTCCTTTTTTTATTATAAATTTATACGCTCATTATTTCAGTTATTATCACATAAAATACAAAATAAAGATAACTATTTATTCAATATATGTGTATATATATTAATTAATTGATTAATTAGTTATTTTGTATTTACTACATAAGGATAAAAATAAAAAAAGTATATGACATTTTTCTTCAGTGATATATATAGTATTATATGTATATTTTTTATTTATTATTTTGTCATGTTTAGTTCATATTTATTTAACACCTTGTATACGCCTATGTCTTCTCGGACATTATATTGCAGCCTTGCAATGAAATTTTAGTCGAGGAAACAAGCGCAAGCATCGTTTGTTTACAAATTTCCGATGACACACGTACACAGACTACACGTCAGTTTAGTGAGTTACCACTACAAACAAATGCGTACACACGGACCTACGCGGCGTAGGTTCGTAGGCTACGCCGATAATGTCATTTCCATTTTTACTATCGAAATGATGGCGCTTTCGCGTCGGAGTTCGGCTTTTACTCCAGCATCCCCTTAAACGAAATTGTATAAATGTTTTTTTTAAAATGATATATGTAAGTTTATTTTTAACAGTTTATTTTAAACATACACATTTGAGCAATAATATTATCTTTCCATTCTTGATGATATTTTAATTTTAATTAATACAATTTTTATAAAGAAAAAAAACATTAAAACAAAAGCTGTTTTGAGTAATTTTAAAATATTTTAAAATTAATATATTATACAGGGTCTCTTAGAATGATGGGACAACCGTTCGTGTACGGGTAGAGCGCGGTAAACTGAACAGAAAAGTCCTTTACCGTTTTACAATTTTTGCAATAATACATGAGATAATAACTAAAGGACGAATGATAACGTGTTGTGCGCGGTAGACTGTGTGCTGTACGATCTAGGCGGGTTAGCGGCGTGTCGCATGGCGACGAAAAATAACAGTGGAGATTCAGCCTCACGTGCCGTTTTCATTCGCTCACTGCCCGTGTGTTATTCCTTTCGTCATGCACAGTTGTTTAAAACAACTTGTTTTTCGTTGTCCTTCGACACGCCGCTGATCCACCTAGATCAGTGCTGTCATTTAGTTGCAACTTTCGGCCAGATTTCTTGACTCACGCTCATTCTTCTCCTACTGTTCGTGCATTAGCAACGTGTCGCCGGACGCTCGTAACAAATTGTAAGGAGTACGGCACTTACAATTAGTCTCCGAAACGTGCATATATTACATATATAATGTATAAGACAATACTCGTCTAATAGCATCACGCAAAAGTTCTCATTAAAATTTTCTCTTCAATATTTTATATTGTATTAATAATTAAAATAATGTTTTTTCTATTATTCATTGCGTATATGTTCTGTAACAATTAACAATTTTTATAACATTTTATTTAAAGCTTTTAATGGCTGTTGCAATCATATCGATTTATATTTATGTAAAATTATGTCATTTATTTTTGCAATATACAGAGTGTTGCATATACATATTGGGCAGTACGACGAGTTGCGCGGCATATTTTGCAGGGATAGGCGCGGTTCAGTGGGTGATGACAGCATATATACGTACCATCATAACTTATTGATCGAATTGATTGCGCGCATTTTTACTAATTTTGAGTTTACGGCGTTTCAATTATGACGGACTTGAATAATCGTTGCGATTATAACTAGAGAAGCTAATACACATTAAAGATGAAAAATTAAATTTTAGAAAGTTAAGACGTTAAAAAAAAACAAATATGATACAACAAAATTTCTTTCTTTACTGCTTTACTTTTCGCGCGTGTTAGCGTTGTAAATTGCTGTCATTACCCACTGAACCGCGCCTATCCCTGCAAAGTATGCCGCGCAACCCGTCGTACTGCCCAATATGTATATGCAACACCCTGTACATACAGGGTGGGCCATTTTAATCTATGCACCCAAATTTCTCCGTAAGTAAGCCAAATACAGAAAAATGGTTTAGACAAAAGTTGTTCAAGACAATGGGGGTCACCTATTTGTGCTAGTGACTTTGACCTTAACGTCAATTTTCAAGGTCATTTAAAGGTCAGAGTTATTTTTTAAAATGGAAACCTCCATTTTTTATTCCAAAATCTAATAGCTGGTGTCAAGAGCTTTTCAAAACACTATAATGAAGTTATTTTTCATTAAGTACTTTTTGAGTTATGAGGCTTGTAAATTACAGTATTTTGACATAAAATACAAAATATCTTGTAAAACATTCAATTTTTGGGAATCTTACCTTAATACTTTTATGCATAAAATAATGAGACAAATCAATTGGTATAAAGAAAACACATTGGTTTTAAAAAAAAGTATGCAGTTGCATGTTGCAAATTACATATTTTTTCTTATATCAATTGATTCGTCTCATTATTTTGTGCATGAAAGTATTAAGATAAGATTCCCGAAAATTGAATGTTTTACAAAATATTTTATATTTTATGTCAAAATGCTGTAACTTTCAAGCCTCATAACTCGAAAAGTACTTAATGAAAAATGACTTCATTTTATAGTGTTTTGAAAAACTCTTGACACCAGCTATTAGATTTTGGAATCAAAAATAGGATGTTCTATTTAAAAAAACAAAGTTGACCTCCATATGACCTTGGCACATCCTAGGTTGAACCAATGTCATCATCGGATGTCCCCCTCCAAACCCAACAACTTTGGTCTAAATCATTTTTCTTGAAAATGTCTCTCTGAAAAGTTATTCACGTGGGGTTTTTAAAATGGGACACCCTGTATATAATCTATAAATATTATTAAAAAAAATCTATAATAATAATATAATTATTATAATTAATAATTAATAATTAATTATAATAATTAATATAATTAATAATATAATTATATAAATAATATAATATAATTATTATATTATTATTATAGATTTTTTTTCTGTTTGTCATCCTGTGCACGTTTATGTTAGACTTATATGTGAAGGCGCATTTCAGTATAGAATTTAATGGCTATAACACTAGTATAAAGTGCTGTTTACACGACATTTTACGTTAGTGGTTATAACTACGGATATTACTAAACCGGATTAGTGGTGTCTGTGTAAACATAATCGATATTTCAGAAAATTCTGTAACCGAAGAGGAACTTCTTCCCGAACCGATAAAGCCAATCTTCAATAATCAGGATTTAAATAAATTGGTCGGTAATTTTTCTAGATTTATTTAAGTACTTTTATATCTTTTTTATTTAAATATTATAAAATATTAGAGATGAATAAAAGTTTCTATTGCTCATGCGTTATGAACTATTTAAGTAAAGTGTTTTTATTTTGTTATTTTAATGTTGCGTTCAGAAAACAAAACAATTGTAAAACCGTTGAATAAATTTTCCTCGAACACATTATATAAAACTGTTTAATAATCCATCACCCGTTTCGTGCAATTACTTGGTCCAATCTCTTTTCTATAAATGTGCGTAAATTCCCGAAAAGTTCAGGCTTTTGCCTGAACTGCTTGAGACTTTCCTCTTTGCATGTGCAATCAAATGTGCTCTAGTTCTTTCATGATCCGTTCCACGAATTCGCAATCACTGCCCAAATATTTTCTATTAAATTTAGATCCAGAGATTTAGCTGGCCAATCAAGAACTTCAATCTCTGGATGTTGGGCAAACCATTCTTTGACTACGTAGGCGGTATTGACAACACTATTATCCTGTACTAATCGAATTGTTGGCATATCGTCTTCACTATACTTGTTGTACTTGCCAGGCACCTTACCCACTAAGCCACGCCGCATAGCTGCCAATTCATCCTTAGTGCTTGATAGATTACACGCACGTAAATGTTTAAACGCGTTTTTTCGCTTATTCTTTAGAGTATCACTTTATTACGAATTAATGGGTGTACTACTATACATACAGGGTGATTCAAAATAACCGTATGTCCTTAAAGGGACATATTCCTGAGCGTATTCTGAGACAACTTTTCCTTTGGCAAAAGTTTGTGCGGAGCTTAATTTTTAAATTATAAAAGAAAATAGTTAGCGTATCGTGAGTTGAGTACAAGAAACAAGCAGGGGCGCCGCAACTCACCGCTACACACGGGTGTTTACGTGAGGCGCCTGCTACAATCAGCTGACACTCATGATACACAATTACTCGAAAAACACGTGTTTCTTTTTTCGAGTAATTTTCACGCATCAAGTGATTAGTAGTGATCATTAAATAAATTCCTCGTTTTATCGATGAAGTGAGTAAACAGAGTATATGAATGTGTTGTGTTTTGAAACGTGAAACGTGAACCATAAGAAAGTGGAAAAACTTTTACTCGATATGGATCTGTCTCATCGCGGGAGAAAGAGAGAGAGAGAAAGAGAGATGCGTATACGTATTTGTGTATCGTGAGTGTCAGCTGATTGTAGCAGGCGCCTCACGTAAACACTCGCGTGTAACGGTGAGTTGCGACGTTCCTGCTTGTTTCTTGTACTCGACTCACGATACGCTAACTATTTTCTTTTATAACTTGAAAATTAAGTTCGGCACAAACTTTTGCCAAAGGAAAAGTTGTCTCAGAATACGCTCAGGAATATGCTCCTTTAAGGACATACGGTTATTTTGAATCACCCTGTATATAAAATTGGGCAAAATTGAAGAGACCAATGTCTGGTGTTCCCCTTGTAAGTAGATAATTTCTGCTAGTGCTTGAATCTAATGTAAAACTTATAAAAATTTTTAAAAATTACAACTTTTTAATTGGCAACCTTCAATCTTCAAATGCAGTTGTTTTGAATTTTTATTATTTAAATTTATGCATTATAAAATTCATTAATTTTAAGAATTTTTTTTCAGATCAATGGTTACAATGTCATCGTGTTTACCCCATTATCCGGCACAATATCGCACCATTTTGTAAATACTACATTTTGTAATTACTTGCATGTAATTTTTTTAAATTAAAAAAAATTAACAAATATTTTTTGTTGAAACAAACCGTAATATATTTAATCGAGATATTGTATTTTAATATCTCTTTTCATTTTCTTAAAAAAAATTCCTAAAATTCCTCTATTTGTTTGGTTTTCTAGACTAGAAAACTTTTTCTTAAAAATAACTTTTTCTTAAAAATATATCATTTACGAGATAAAAAAGAAAATTTGCTTTGAAACGATGGAAACTTTTGCATATTTCTAATATAAATATTTAAATATTGTTCAATATATCATTATTAAAAAATATCCTAAGTCCTCCTAAAAGTTTGTTTACAGAACATTTTCCACTTTCAATTCTATATGGCACAAAAATCTATTTCAATAATTTATACTAACATTACTATCTTTACGCTATTTCAGATACAATATGTGAAGGATCTTACGGTGCTCCCTTATATTAAGAATTCTGATTGGAAAGAAGACTGTCATATAGTTATTCGCGAGTATTTCGAAAATCCAGCTTTCGCGTTATTAAGCATACATTTCGAGATAAATACATTGAAGGTGCAATTAAGTGTTCCTAAAGGTAGTCAAAGTGATTTCGTATATTTCCTGCGAACACCCTGGCATGTGTTTACAGTCAACAATTTTCACGCCACCGTTGTCTTTGGCAGTATCAATCATAATGCAATGATGTGTGTAATGAAAGTAATGGAAAATATGTACGTGCCTGTTGCACTGTACAGCAAGGATTGGCCAGAAAGTATTTGTTTCTAATATTTAATCTAATTATACAGGATGTCCCAGTTTAATTACCCACCTCAAATATTTCGTAAATGACACATTTTCGTGAAAAATGTTTCAGATAAAATTTGGTCCAAAGGGGGACATAAAAAACTACTGTTTGTTTGTTTGTTTGTACTGTTGACTTTCTGAGAAGGCGTTAAGGTCACGCCAAGATCACCTACCTTGGTTTTTCTTAAGTGGAAATCTATACTTTTTATGCCATATTCTTGCAGCTGATGTCGAGACGTTTTTAAAACACTGGTTACAAATCCTTTTCAATAAGAACTTTCAGATAAACTTCCGAATTATCCCCGATTTGGCTGATTTTCACCCTAAATACTTATTTTAACTAGTAAATAATATTCCCAAATAAATTTTTAGCGCAAATGCCCCCTCTGCCTCCCCAGCCACCCTCAAAGATAAAACCGTTTTTGTTAATTATTTCAGAAAGTGTTCATTATACGGAAAAAGTGGTCAAACAAAAAATGAAGCTCATAAAATGCTTTATAAATAAGGTCCTATACTATATTTTACCTAACTCCAATATTTTAGTTATTATCAAAAAACTGGAGGCAGTGTGTTCCGCCCCCTGCGGAAGGCTCCACCATAAAAAAATTATACACATAGGGTTTGAATTGAACCTCGCTTTGCATAGAAATTCGTGAACCCATGTAGAACCTCGTTTCGCGTGGAAAGTGTATCCGTGGATGCAGTGGGTGCCGCTCCTCCTACGAGGCTTTTACAAGTTTTTTAATAATAACGACTAAAATATTGGAGTTAGATAAAATATGTATAGGACCTTATTTGTAGAGCTTTTTATGAGCTTGAATTTTTGTTTGACAACTTTCTGTACAATAAATACTTTCAGAAATAATTAACAAAAACGGTTTTACTTTTGAGGGGGGTAGGAGGCAGAGGAGGCATTTGCGCCAAAAATCTATTTAGGAATATTATTTACTAGATAAAATAAGTATGTAACGGTGCGTATTTTTAAGCCTCACGGGCGGTGCGTAACGATGCGGAATTTCGACGGTGCGTAGCAAAGCGGATTCTTACGACACGGAATAACTCGCCGGTTCGCCAGAATTTGTTCGTGTGGTTTTTCGGGGAGACTCCAAATTAACAAAAATAATAAAATAATAGATTAAAGAAAAATAAATATTTATTCAAGAGAGCATTTAGATCAATGATATAATTAGAAAAGAAAACATTAACAACGAGTACATGAGTATTTCTTTTACGGTTAAATTATCTAATATCTTAACGGTATAAATGGGTATAAATATCGGAAATAAACACTTTAATAATGTGTACATAAGTAATTCCTTATCGGTTAGACGATTTAATGTTTCAACGGTATAAATGGGTATAATTCTAACTGTGAGTGAATGAATAACTATCGGCATTAATCGGAAAATAAATAAACTGCGTAAATCGTTGGTGCGCCTTTGGCCGAATAATAAACAACTTAAATTTATTAATTCTAAATCGGTCGGTTCGTACGGTACGGAGTCAAAGTATTAAAAAATAAGTGATACCGCGTGTATCCGAGCCTTGTTGAGTCATCGACGGTTACCAGTGCGCTGCGTCCGAAGACGGAGAGAATCCTTCTCTCGTGCAAGGGATATCGGAAGTCGAACGCCGGGAACACCCGACCGAGGCAGAGAACGCCCTGCCCCTAGAACGACGGAGAGTCGGAAGTCGAACGCCGGGAACACCCGACCGAAGCAGAGAACACCCTGCCCCTAGAACGACGGAGAGTCGGAAGTCGAACGCCGGGAACACCCGACCGAGGCAGAGAACGCCCTGCCCCTAGAACGACGAGGTATAGGAAGTTGAACGCCGGGAACACCCGACCGAAGCAGAGAACGCCCTGCTCCTAGAACGACTATCGGGATGGGAGCGAGTACGACCGGAGCTTCAGAGTGCGCCCTGAGGCTTGTCCAAGTCGTACTCGGGGGAATGGTATCGGTCTGCTCCGCGAGCCGGCTTTTATACCGGTCGCGCTACTCCCACTTGGGGTGCTACCCTACCCGGCAGCTACCTCTTCTCGAGCTACTACCCTCGAGTTGGGGGATCGGAATGCGGCCCGAAATGGGGGTGCTCACGCTGAGGTCCGCGTGACGCTTAGTAACAGCACGCGCTGTTACAAGTATTTAGGCTGAATATCAGTCAAATCGGAAGTGATAGCTTTTCAGAAGTTTACCCAAACTTCCTGAATTATGAGCCCTTTCATCAAACAAATTTTATTTTAAACATTTTCCACGAAAATGAGTTATTTACAAGATATTCGAGGTAGGTAATTAAAATGGGACACTCTGTATATCACAATTGTATAGTTTAAAAATAGTAGTTTTATTTATTTCGTTAGTAATAATTATAATAAAATAAAGATGCAATAAAAACAATATGCAATAAAAGTTATTTTTTTAACAAAAACAGTTATCAGAAACAATCTATTGTTCAATTTGCACAATTTTCTGATGTGCTTAACTGAATGGGTTTACAAGCCAATGGGTTTGGTCAAATTGTACGTGCCGCGAGAAAATTTATCTGATATTGTGACGTTATTAAGAAATCAAAAATTTGATTTATCCGAGGAAAATGAGAAACAGGATATTTTTAAGGATTTGATGGTATCGAAAAAAGCACTGATAGAAAGATTTGAAAGAATCGTACGATATTGGACGAAACAAATACGAGAAGTTTTTGCGAGCACATTCACAAATAAAACTGGACGAACCATGTCCGAAGAATTGCAACATTGGACAGCGATATGTAAGTGTAAAATTTTATAATTTTATATCTTATGTATTAAAGGGATTCCGGAGTCCTGTTTTACCAACTTTTATTTTTTGTGAAATTCTTTTTTTTTGGCTGCGTAAAAAATCCTTTTCTATAATTAAAGTTCGTATGCTAACAGTATAGAAAACGGTCAATTTAAAAGGATTTTTTATTCCACGCAGCCAAAAAAAGAACTCCACGAAAAATAGAAAGTAAAACAGGTCGGTACCTGTAAAAACAAGTTATTTATTATTGCTTTTACAGAATTACAAATCTTTTTGTGTGATTAAAGTACACATGCTAATTGTTCGGCGGCTGGTCAAATTAAAACTAAGAAAAAAAAAATTTAGAAATTTTACCGACATGCGTTGGTTCATGTGATTCTATGAAAGCAATTAAAAAATAACATGTTTTTACGATATCGGTAAAGAGACGACTCGGGGATCCCCTTAAGAAGATAAATGTATTCGATATACATGTATATGTTATATTAATTAATTGATTAATTAGTTGATAATTAATTGATTAATTGATTAATCGACTATATTAATTTTGTATTTATTACACAAGAATGAAAATCTTATTTAAAAAAATATCGATGACTTTGAAATAACCTTCAAAATGACCTTGATACGATTTTTTAATTTTACCATTGTATTTCTTCCTTTGAACCATACAACTTCTTCCTTAACTCTTTCGCTACAGCGAAACTGGTCGCCAGTACGCCACCGTTGAACGAGACTCCGTACCATAAGCATATATTTAAAATATATATTTATAAGCTTATTTAATATATTTAAGCTTATGTATTTAAAATCATTAATACATCATCAAATTAATAACTCCTATTTCAATATATAGTAGCGAAAGGATTAACCATTTTTTCATATCTGTAACTGTCACTTATTTGAGTTGTAAGAGATAAATGGGATACTCTGTATAATTACTTCTTAAATTAATACTTCTTAAATTATAAATGATTAAAATTGAAAGATTTATATCAATTAAAATCTGAGAAATGTTTTAATTTTATCAAAGGTATTAATTTTTAGCAACTGAAATAATAATAAAAACAAACAAAATTATTAATTTTGGGAAAGTATTTTGTATCGATTATATTAATAAAAATTTAAAGTTGATTTCCTAAAAAACCGAAAAATTAGAACCTTAAAATACCAGAGAACCTAGAACTTTAAAAATCGAGAAATTATAAAGATTTAATTTTTCTTTAAAAGAAGCAACAATATTAATTTTATAAAGCCGGTTAAAGCGAAAGAGAGTCTCTATTTCTGTTATTTTCTACATATTAGCATGTATATCAATGTAAATATAATGTGTAAATAGGATTAAAATGTGGGTACAGCATTTTTCATTGTATGCTCTGAGATGAAATGTCGAATTTTTTACTTGCAGATCGTAAATTGTATTGTTTACATGATCAACTTTCAAGTAAAGAAATTCAATTGATATTGCGTCTATTGGAGAATGTTTGTTCGCCTAGCATTGATTTCTTTCAAATTTTGACGCTACAACTTCACGAAGGATTAGAACGAGCCGTATCTAATGTGACATATCTCAACGTCTTAATGAAAGCTTGTAACGATTTGAAATATGCAATCAAAATTGAGGAACACATGATAAAAATATTCTTCTTGATACTATTCATCTGGACAGAATCATCGTTTTACAAGAAGTCGTATGTATGATCGTATGATCTTTAGTTTCATATATTATTTATTATAGATATTATGAAGACATTTAAAACTTAATTAATTAATCATTTCATTAAAGAATATTGAAATATTGTAATATCACACTTGTTGACTGGCGTTGGTTTATATACACATATATATATACAGGGTGTCCGATAATTGCTGAATCACCTCTTGGGTGCAGATAGAGCGGGTTAAACCGAGTAGAAAAGTCCTCTACCGCTTTGCAATTTTTACAATAATTAATTTTAAATTAATTATATAAGATCGGCCAATTCGCGCGAGTCTAAGCACGCGGCGTGAAGAGACCCGTGGCGGTACAGCTCCCTGTTATTTGGTTATGCGCGCGACGAAGCGTTCAGAAGAACGCTTTATATATAGCAACGTATTATACAAGCGGCGCGTAGCGCTGAAACTGTCCCGCATTCTTTTCATTATCGAAAGAAATAAAATAATTAATAATAATTAGTTAATAATTAATAATAAGAAATAATAATAAATAAATAATGATAAGTAATTAATAATGATAAATAAATAATAAAAAATAAAAATAAATCTCATAGCAAATATTATTATGCTATCATTTCCACACCACCTTGCGGTAGATAGCACCAGTGCCGGATCTACACATAAGCTAGATAAGCTACAGCTTAAGGGCCTCACATTATAAGGGGGCCTCTTTAGTATAGAAAAGATTTAAAAAAATGTATTTTTTGTTAATAAGAGGGGGCCTCCTTAAGATCATAGCTTAGGGGCCACAAAATCGTACATCCGGCTTTGGATAGCACGGCACATTTTTTTTTTAAGTGGTATCCCCAATAGGTCTAATCCACTCTCATAATTTAATGTAAAAATTGTTCGAAGTGCCTTCCTCGTTCTCGTAAACAGAGTTCGGCCCTTCGAGAAATATTGCGCGTCGCGTGATATGCCATTTCCGGAGTGATGGTATTGAAAGCTAGAAGAATTGCTTCTCGTACTTCAGCTTCTGTACCATCACGCCTGTACTCGACTAAATGTTTGGTATGTCCCCAAACGAAATAATTGAGTACATTAAGATCTGGCGATCGCGCCGGCCAAATGATTGGGCCACCTCGACCCATCTATCTGTCCGGATAATGCGTGTTTAAAAATTCACGTACTTGACGCGAGAAATGCGCAGGAACTCCGTCGTGTTGAAAAATGAGCTCTGCTCGTACGTGGAGAGGAACATTTGCGAGAAGCATTGGTAACTCATTTTGGAGAAAATTTGCGTAAATTTCTCCAGTCAGACGCGGTGGGATGAAAAAGGGGCAAATCTGAAAACCGAAAGAGACCGAAAGAGAATCACCGAAAGAGAATAATTTGTTAAAGTTGCGAAAGACAATTCCTTAACTTTTACTAACAATAAATAAATTTATTATACTTACGATTCGGTATTTATTATACTTACAATTTATAAATATTTATGTATTAAGTATACGATAAGATTTATAAATATTTATGTATTAAGTATTATGTATTAAGTATAGATTTTTAAATTTATTATACTTACGATTCGGCCATTCCATACATGATAATCATGTCAATATATTCACTTGCAATGAACTCTATTTCCTTCTAATTGAGATTTTTCAAGAAGCACGTTGGATGAGCACCTGGATGACAAAACGCTCGTGTCGCGGCTCGTCTTTACGTGGAGCGATTCCCCGGGCGTGAGCGACATCCTGCATTCGGTACAATTTTGAGGTGCATACGACGCGGCAGGGAAACAGGAAACGTTTTGTTAAGTCAACAAAACGCTGGTGCACCAATGCATCATCGCTTGGATATAGAGGAAAGAATCTTGAGAGCATTTGAGAAGAACCCCGGGAATAGCGTGCGCTGTGTAGCTTACACGCTCGGTGTCTCGCAATACGTGGTGTATCGTACTCTAAACCAGAACGGATTGCGCCCGTATCATTATCAGCAACTTTTGCCGGGAGATGCAGAACAGCGCATCTACTTTTGTGAAGGTATTTTTATTTAATATTCTTCATTTAATGTTTGCGTTTTAATAAATATTAACAGTCGGCGAAACACAAACAGGGTTTCTCGCGCAGTGTCGGCAGAACGATTTTTTCCCCGACCGCATCCTGTGGACGGACGAAGCCACTTTCACACCAAACGGCGTATTTAACAGTCATAACTTCTTGTTATGGCAAGAAGAAAATCCGCACGCCGTTCGGCAATGCGCATTTCAATATCGCTGGTCGATAAATGTATGGACAGGAATAATAGTGGACCGAATCGTAAGTATAATAAATTTATTTATTGTTAATAAAAATTAAGGAATTGTCTTTCGCAACTTTAACAAATCATTTTCTTTCGGTGATTTTCAGATTGGCCCCTTTTTCATCCCGCCGCGTCTGAATGGAGAAATTTACGCAAATTTTCTCCGAAATGAGTTACCAATGCTCCTCGCGGATGTTCCTCTCCGTGTACAAGCAGAGCTCATTTTCAACGACGGAGCTCCTGCGCATTTCTCGCGTCAGGTACGTGAATTTTTAAACACGCATTATCCAGACAGATGGATAGGTCGAAGTGGCCCAATCATTTGGCCGGCGCGATCGCCAGATCTTAATGTACTCGATTATTTTGTTTGGGGACATATCAAACATTTAGTCGAGTACAGGCGTAATGGTACAGAAGCTGAAGTACGAGAAGCAATTCTTCTAGCTTTCAATACCATCACTCCGAAAATGGCATATCACGCGACGCGCAATATTACTCGAAGGGCCGAACTCTGTTTATGAGAACGAGGAAGGCACTTCGAACAATTTTTACATTAAATTATAAGAGTGGATTAGACTTATTAGAGATACCACTTAAAAAATGAATGCGCCGTGCTATCTACCGCAAGGTGGTGTGAAAATGATAGCATAATAATATTTGCTATGAGATTTATTTTTATTTTTTATTATTTATTTATCATTATTAATTACTTATCATTATTTATTTATTATTTATTTATTATTATTTCTTATTATTAATTATTAACTAATTATTATTAATTATTTTATTTTTTTCGATAATGAAAAGGATGTGGGACAGTTTCAGCGCTACGCGCCGCTTGTATAATACGTTGCTATGTATAAAGCGTTCTTCTGAACGCTTCGTCACGCGCCTAGTAACCAAATAACAGGGGGCTGTACCGCCACAGGTCTCTTCTCGCCGCGCGCTTAGACTCGCACGAATTGGCTGATCTTATATAATTAATTTAAAATTAATTAAAAAATATCGGTCAATCCGCGCGAGTTTAAGAGCGCGGCGAGAAGAGACCCGTGGTGATACAGCCCACTGTTATTTGGTTACTAGGCGCGCGATAAATCGTTGGGAGGAGCGCTCTATGAATGACAACGGCACATACGAGCGGTGTGTAACGCTAGATCCTTGCGTCCTAGCGACCACGTAACAACGGGCTGTCTTTTCTCGTCGCGCGCTTAGACTCGCGCAAATTGGCCGATCTTCTTTAATTAATTTCTCATTAATTATTGCAATTTGCAATAATCGCAAAACGATAGAGGACTTTTCTACTCGGTTTAACCCGCTCTACCTGCACCCGAGAGGTGATTCAGCAATTATCGGACACCCTGTATATATATATCCATGGATCATATTAAAAATTATACATTAAAAGAAGATTAGTATCACGTATTTATTTTAGGAGCAACATAAAAATACTTTGTGAAGCCATGAGTATTGAAGTAGTGCATCAATGTAAGAGTTATGTCAATTTAGAAGCATTACTAGAAGGCGATGCAAAAAATGGGATAAACACACTTCTGAAATGCATTTCATTTTGTCAAACATACAAAACGGCATATGATAAAGTATCCCAACTTAAGAAGTAATTTATGTATGTTACTGGCAAATTTTATCAAGCTTTCATAAATGTTAAGTATAATCTTAAATTATTAGAATCTTAAAAAAAGAGTACTATTATGTCCTGATTCATGAAATATAAATGAATCGTAACACGCATGCCTCACAGGTCAAAAAAAAAAAAAAATTATATAGATAATGTACTATGCTATGTAATATACTAAATAAACATACATGAACATATGATAATTAGCTTAACTTATCATAAATAATTAGAACAATTAAAAGCTGTATGTATTATATATACGAATGTGTAAGTGTTTTACAATTTTCATGGTCGTGTGAACTATTAATCTATTCTTCGGTGGGATAGTAAAAGTTTATGTGGTTTTCATATTTAGAGGGTAGTGATGATGGAGGAGGAGACCGTAGATTGGGAGAGTTGACCAAGTGGATGCTGCGCAGAAATCTGGATTTAAAAGATCATCGGGCGGGTGAACGGCGGGAGTAATTATGACTCTCTTTATCGCTCTCTAACAATAAAAGATGGTGGACTAAGCATTCCCGCAGTAAAATGGATAGTACCCGCCCAGTGTAGAGAAAGGCTAATCGCGATGGCACAAAAGATGGCCCGAAATGAATTTGAGAAGTTCGTCAACGATGAACTAGCGGTCTGTACAAAGCGCCTTACGGACCAGAGGTACGCCACTCGTAATGACATCAACAGAAGATGGGCGGAGAGACTATATCGGTCTATAGATGATGGGGCACTTAGAGATTCAGTCAATACCCCCCACAAACATCAGTGGGTACAGTTGTCAGGAAGCTGACGGGAACAGTTGTCAGGAAGAGACTTGTCAACTGTGGCCGCATGAAGATAGAAGTAATGCCAACGAGGTTCCGCACCACTAAAGGGAGAGTTGGTGACAGAAGATGCCATACCGTGTGTTTGGCTTAGGTAACATTGAATCACATGCTACAACACTGTCACAGGACCAATGGCGCTCGAATTAACAGGCACAACGCAATAGTGGCATATATAGCACGAAAAATGCCGCAAAAAGGATTCCGAGTGTTAGAGGAACCCTGATATAACACTACTGAAGGACTTAGAAAGCCGGACCTGGTGACGGTGATAGGCCAAACAGCGATAGTAGTAAATGCTCAAGTTGTTAGTGAACAGATGGACTTGGACAAGGCTCACAACAGGAAGACCGAGTACTACGGCAACCCAATAGTGGTGGAGGCCATCAGGCAGACCTATGACGGACGGTGCTAACGATGTCAACTACGCTGTCATGGAGAGGCATATAGAGTCCCGAATTGGCGAGAGGTCTTCGCGGAATAGGACTTCTGACGGCTTGAAAATTGTGGCGACTCAAGTCCTAATAGGAGACATTGCAGCATTCCGGATGTTCAACACTACACAACCACGCGTTCTCGCAGAGGAATAGTCTTCTATATCCCCCCACCCCTTCCAGTCCCCTCCCTTGGTGCTGCTTGCCTTATAGGCACAATGAACTGATCCCTCTAGGTTGTAAGAGTGTATTATAGATAGCCTGCACATTAGATCAAATTGTATAAGGTGTACATAATTGCAATAAACAGTGGTTGAGATGATTAATTTTTAGCCAAATGCCTTGTCATCTAATTAGTGACGCACATGAATGGATTAACGAGTTTCCCACTGTCCCTATCTACTATCTAGCGAAACCACTGCCAAGGGAACGGGATTGGAGAAATTAATGGGGAAAGAAGACCCTGTTGAGCTTAACTCTAGTCTAGCACTGTAAAGAGGCATGAGAGGTGTAGCATAAATAGAAGATGGCAACGTCACCGATGAAATACCACTACTTTCATCGTTTCCTTACTTACTCGATTGGGCGGAGCGCGTGCCCCAGGACTTTGCCCCGGCGGTCACGGTATTCTAGAGCCAAGCGTGTCAGAATGGCGTGAGGCCTCGGCCGATCGCCGTTAATATTCCCGCGTGATCCGATTTGAGAACACTGCCAGGTGAGGAGTTCGCGAGACCGATCAATCAATTGATTGATTCCGGTAGAGACTCTATCGGAGAAGGAGGCCTGAAGATCAGAAGTTCAAGAGAATCAGAAATTTGAATAATTTCTTCCATAAATTGGACGAAGGGGGCAGGAAACGGGAAGCGAAATCTTTGTGATGGCGATGGCGGGAATTCTATGTCGTTTCTTTTAATGTGTGTGTGAGTAGTGCGCAACAGCAGAGCTGTGTTTAAATACCGCAAATGATGACGTTGAGTAAAGTTTAGCCGGTAGCGAAAATAGGAGGACGAATCCACGAGATTAAATAAATGTGAAGATCCCGGCGAGAGATCCAACGACTCCGACAAAATACAAAAGAATTTGAAACTGAGTTAGTTCTCACTAAAAGAGCAAGATTTTTGAATCGGGTCTGGGGGAAATAAAATACAAACAAAAACAACTTATGACTTACTACGATAAAAAACGACCTACTACTTGTTAAAGCTATGCGGAGTGTTGATGACAGAGAGAAAGAACTCGCTGGGTTTGATGTTGACGACCCGAGATAAAGACCCTAAAGATCTGTTATAATTTACGGTTTTGTGTATGAAAGAATGCACACTAAATGTTCGTTAAATTATAACCTTTTTATTCTATAAGAAAAAGACTTCTTACTTAACGGCGTGTTACAAAAGAAGAAGTAAAAAAACCATTTTTTATAGTTTTGGAACTGATAAAGATTAGGAAGACATATAAAAATTACACTTTGATGTAGACAAGTTTCAATCTAGGGCGCACACGAAACAGGTTATGTCAACTGCTTGTCACATGTCAATGTTACGTTCACTTTGCGATTTGTGTTCATAATGCTGTTAACAGTATTAGGAACAATATAAAAAAAATAAACGCATTACTGACATTAATAATTACATTATAAAAATTGATAATTTATTTAATATTTTGCTTTTTTTGCTCAATTTTAATGCTATATTATTTTAAATAAGACTTATAGTTGAAATTTCGCCTATAATCACTCATTTTTGTAAGTACCTTTTATCTACTTTCTTAGTAGTAATGGACGCAATCCGGAAAAAAGGTGTATTTCTCAAACTTCAATTTTTTTTTAAATTAGTATTTGACTTTAATTTTTATTTATTTATTCTAACAACAATTATATTTGTTAAAAATTTTATTGAAATTTGTTAAAACAATATAACATATAGTTTTCATATTTAAAAAATTGTTTAAATTTTGATTGTCGGTAATGAGGACACTGTCAGTAATGGTCAGTATGGTCTTTCACCCTACATTTTTTAATATACATATATTTACTTCCGATATTAAATTTTTATAAATAGTGTGTAATTGCAAGTAAAATTTTTTCAGAAAACTGTCTTATTTTTTAAAATAGAATAATTTAAACAATACTAATAATTTGCAGTTCTACTCCGCACATGTTTAGAGGCTAGTAGTATTCTACACTCCCGTATAACGCGTGTGCTTAGCGAGTAACCGTAATGAAAGAGTTAATAAAAAATATAATTTGATGAAATTTGATAAAATTGGCCGTAACTCATATAATATCTGATTATTATTCGTTCCTTCAAAAAAATAAATTGCAGGTGACAAGTATAATTGTTTACATTAAATCAGATAGAGATTGGAAAGTGAACAAACAAACAATATTTAATCGTATCGATACTTTCATGCAAAGATGTTACGATGCTATGGAGATATGCAACGCTTTAATGGTCTTTGGAAGGTAAGATAAAATAAAGTATTTTGCGTGTTGTTTTAACAACAACAAAGACGTTATCTAAGAGTTTTAAATAATATCCTCAATTTTAATTATATTGTCACGTTTACCAGTTCGATTTATATCGAAGCGCGTAACACAACCGTTTACTCACACTTTTACTCCGAAATAAGAGACACTTTTAAAAATAACTATAACTTTAATGTAATTCAACGAATATAAAACTCAGAACAAGAATAATTACAGTAATAATAGCCGTCGTATAAACACGTCTCAACGAAACGACAGCTGTCGCGAGACTCTCCTGTCGTTGTTATCAACAATAACATGACAACGAGACGTTTGATGTTTTTTTAATAAATTTCCATGCTGACTCGATGAACGATTGGGAACACCGTAGGGACGTAACAATATTGTTGCACTCGCGACGATCACTCGCGAATGCGCTCGCGCAAGAAATATACTCAATTCAAGAACAAAGAACTTTAATGAACTCAACGGCAACACAATTAGAAACGAAACAACAGAACTATCTTGTACAATTCAGAAAACTGTCTCACGCTCGAAACGCGTCCTCACGGCACCGAGGACCAAGCGTAACTCTCTCTTGCTACTTTATTTACAAATTACTAAGCGACGCTTCTCAACATTAGTTTATTTACAAATTACTAAGCGACGCTTCTCAATGCCAACTCGCAGTCCACACGTCACAATCGACGATCTCCCGCGGCGCGAGCGCAACACTATATATAACTTTATTACTTCAGCTTCTTTTACCAAGAAGAGGACTTGGTTTACACTTTAATCTTATCACATTCATTTATTTCCACACTTTTATTCAATAGTATTTTACCTATCCGTATCCACTATATTAGTGCTAGACACGGATTTGCTCATTTCAGTCGATTTCTGTAAGGTAACTTTATCAAAAAAGAACGTAGAAAAATTTTTTAAATATGGATTTATTAGGAAATAAATTTATTAGGAAATAAATTTATTAGGAAATAAATTTATTAGGAAATAAAAAAGCTTAAAAACGCATACATTTTTGTTCTCGACAGTCGATTCCTTTGAGCAATGCAATAGTTTTAAAAAAATTTTTTTTTCCCATTTCTAAAAGTCTATCTTTAACATCTGTTTTGTAAAACATTTTGTGTAACTCAATTTTGGTTTTTATGGTTATTAAGAAGAATGTTCAAGCTTCAATTTGCAATTTTTTTTTATCCCAATACGATGATTTTTTGTTGAGTTATCGCTATTCAAAGATGTTAAAAAATTATGCTAAAGGTGGCCCGTTTTTTTTTGCGGGTGAGTGTATTTCACGCGGCTAGAACGGCTGAGATGTATGGTCTAGGCGTAAGAGCGACGAGTGTCACACGATAACAAAAAGTTAGCTCACTTGGCGAGGAGATAAGGATAACACGCGAGCAGCGCGCGGGCAGAAGCTTTATTTTTCATTGCCGTACGACACTCGCCACTGGCATGCCTAAAGCATACATCTCATAATTTAGCGCAAAACGTGCATTTATTCGCCAATTCTTTTCAATTAATTTTTTCGTAATTATTGCGAAGATTGCAAAAGGATAAAAGACTTTTCGGGTCGGTTTACTGTGCTCTACAAGCGTTATTGTGATAATTATCAGAGACATCTTATACAACTGATAAATATAAATAATTTAATATATAAACATAACGTAAATATTGATTCAAAAACAATTTCCTTAGATGTAACAAAGCAGGAATGATCGGTGGTACAAAGGGTTCCATATATGAGACCTATTGTCACCGAATAGAGAATTTATTTTACAAGAATCTCGACGAAATCAAACTGGTTCGCAACAACATTCTAGACATTGCAAAATGCACGTGGCTAAAAAATATGCAAACATTTAGAGATTCCATGGCAGAATTGGAAAACATGGTCAACAACCTGATTGAATGCATATTCAAAGAAGTTAAAAACATTGAAGAAGGTATCGAAGCTATATACACTTTACAACGTTTCAAACACAGAGAAACCTTGCGTGATACACTATCAATGAAATGGATTCAGGTGAGAAAAAAATTTGTAGTAAGAACAAAAATGTAAAACTTTTTTTATTATGCAATTATTTTTCTCGTGTTACCATAAAATATATATATAACTTTGTTATTTCAGCTTTTTTTGCCAAGAAGAAAACTCATACTTTTGCCTTATCATATGCATTCATCCATACCTTAAATCTATAATATTTTACATATTTATCTCTCCTATAGCATGTATCTTTATCATTTCATACTCGCATATCTTTTAAAGTCTCTTAATAATCTATTTCTTATCTTTATATTTATCCTGCACTTTCGGATAAACTTTCGACAAGTTATCACCTCTGATTTGGTTGATTTTCAGCTTAAATACTTATTTTATCTAGCAAATAATATTCTCAAATTTATTTTTGGATTTTTGGCGCAGATACCTTCTCCGCTCCCCAACCCCACACAAAGGTAAAACCGTTTTTGTTAATTATTTCAGAAAGTATTTATTGTACGGAAAAAGTTGTCAAACAAAAAATGAAGCTTATAAAAAGCTCTACAAATAAGGTTCTATACATATTTTACCTAACTTCAATATTTTAATCGTTATTATCAGAAATCTGGAGGCAGTATGTTCCGCACCCATGTGGGAGGCTCCACCATCAAAAAACTATACACATAGGGTTTGGATTGAATCTCGCTTTGCGTAGAAATTCGTAAATCCATGTGCAACCTCGTTTCGCATGGAAAGTATATGCGTGCAGGCAGTGTGTTCCGCCCCCTTGCGGGGAACTCTATCATCAGAAAACTATACACATAGGGTCTGGATTGAATCTCGCTTTGCGTAGAAAGTCGTAAATCCATGTGGAACCTCGCTTCGCGTTGTAAAGTGTATGCGTAAATCCAGTGGGTACCACTCCTCCTACTGGGGCTTTTACAAATTTTTTGATAATATCAACTAAAATATTGGAGTTAGGTAAAATATGTATAGGACTATATTTGTAAAGCTTTTTATGAGCTTTATTTTTTGTTTGATAACTTTTTCCGTACAATAAATACTTTCTAAAATAATTAACAAAAACGGTTTTACTTTTGAGGGAGCTGGAAGACGGAGGGGGCATTTGCGCCAATCCATTTAGGAATATTATTTACTAGGTAAAATAAGTATTTAGGCTGAATATCAGCCAAATCGGAGATGATAACTTTTCGGAAGTCCATCCGCACTTTTATTTAATCTTTTTCATAATCCTAATATATACATTTATTTATTTATATTAGAATTTATACACTCTAAACATTTTTTTTAATCTTGCTAGTTTAAACTAATGTCACCATCGGATGTCCCCTTCTGAATCTTACAACTTTTATTTAAACGTTTTTCTCTAAAACGCTTTTCTAAAAAGATATTCTAATGGGTCTTTTATACATATATGGGTCTTCTATATGTATACAGGATGTCCCAGATTTACCAAATAACGGTTCAGGGTAGACTCCTGACGTTGTTCTAAGACGAAAGTTCTTTTGGCAAAATGTCGAGGGTGTCGTAATTTCGGCGTTATAAAGGGTAAAAGTTACCCAATCGATGCGCTGAATTTTCCCGCGCTCAGAGACATCGCACATCAAAGGAGCCCCGTGCATCGCGCAACGATTGACTCGATCGAACGCGTTCCTCGCGATTGTTCACGCATTCACTGTTTACTGTTCATTGTTTCACAGTACTTCACAGGAAGAATGGAGTCAGATCCGGAGACCTTGCCGGCCAGTGCACGGGCGCACTCCGCATACGATTTATCTATCCGCGTATCTCGCGTTTAACGCGACGCGTTTTCGCGCACGTGTGCGGCGAGGCTATCGTCGCATCACTTTTCGACACTTTTTTTTCGCGATTGACATTGACATTCATATGACAAAAAACGAGGGACCGATCGCTCACCAAATTGCACAAAATCACGACACGCGCGCGGAATTGTCAAGCACTAGCGTGAAACGCGGCGCGCTCCCGCGATAGAAAATCGATATGAGCGATGCGAGATATGACCTACCGCGTCTAACGTCAATACGGAGCAATCGATATAAGATACGACGTTCAGAAAACATGGAGTATACCGCAGCGGAATATTGTAATATGCTTATTATTTACGGCGAGTGCGGTCAGAACGTTTTCCATACCGCATGAGAGTACAACGCTCGTTTTCCGGAACGCAGACAAATTGTTTACGGCGTCATTCTGCTGTTGTACCGCGCGCGAGAAACGGGCCGTCTGATACCAGATAGACATCTCAATGTTGTCGTGGAACGCCGCGTTCGTACGGTGCACAACGAAGAGGTGATCTTGCGTACGGTGAACGACAATCCAGAAATGAGTGTACGCGAGGTGTCGCGAGGTCGCGATCTAGCGTAGTACTGTTCACCGCGTACTACGTGATAACAGATTTCACGCGTATTATTTTACGCAAGTACAACATCTGCTGCCAACTGATTACGCTGCGAGACGCTCTTCTTACGCAATGATCGTCGATTGTGGTCAAAGACGCAAAGTCAATTTGCAAAGGTCTAATTTCCAATGTTTCATGTTTCAGAAAAACAAATCCTTCCTACTTTGAAAAATATACATTAATGTTTTTGCGTGTCATGCTTAAATTTACAACAAAAAATTTGAGAATAAAATTAAAAATTATTAGTTTTTTATATGGTATCACTAACCCATCCATGTTCTTGACAAAAGTTTATGGCCGCTGTGCTGATATGATCTTTGTGAAAATAATGGCAAGGATCAGATGCGTATAATTGCGGAATGAGTTCGTCCGTGATGCTTTTAGCGTCACGTTTCCATGCTTTAAACTTGGAGACTACGTTTCTGCACGTGGCTACTAAATCGTGAGATTTTGATCAACCCGGTTTCGCGCGTGAAATTTTATTCACTGACGAATCGCATTTCACGCGCGATGGTATGTTCAACGTGCGAAAGAAACATTTATGGTCAAACGAAAATCTTAAGGAATACAGGATTAGGAATTTTTATCGGTTCAGCGTAAATTTGTGAGCTGGTGTGCTAAACGACACGATCGTAAGTACACTCTCATCGGTCAAGCAAAGTTTAGAGAATTCACTTTTTCATCCTTTCAGATCGGTCCGTTCGAAATGCCCGCGCGACTGACGGGTCAGTCGTATGCGCAATTTTTACGAAACAATTTGCCGACACTGTTGGAAAACGTGGAACAACGCTGGAACAACGTAGACGTATGTTGTTCCAGCAGGAGCCCCATCGCATACATGTAGAGAGGCGCGTCTTACGTTAACAGAAAGGTTTGAAAACCAATGAATCCGCGGACATCCCGTGCATTGGCCAGCGAGATCTCTGGACCTGACTCCGCTGGATTTTTTTTTTTGGAGTACAATTAAAGTTATGTATATTGTGAGCGCATCAACAGTCGCGACGAACTGAAGGACAAAATTGTTAAGGCGTTTGCGAACGTGACTCCGAAGATGATGAATAATGCACAGCGAAGTCTGCTGCGACGGGCAAGATTATGCGTCGAGTGCGGCAGTAGACAGTTCGAACATCTATTGTAAAATAGGTACGACAAACGTTACTTACTTTGGTTCGGTAAACGAGTGATATACGAGTCACTTTGTGTTTTCAGACTTGTGAAGCGAAATCTGTTATCACGCAGCACACGGTGGATAGTGCTACGCGAGATCGCGACCTCGCGACTCATTTCGCGTACACTCATTTCTGGAGCGTCATCCGCCGTACGTAAAATCGTCTCCTTGTTGTGCACCGTATGAGCGCGACGTTCCACGACGACATTGAGATGTCTATCTGGTATCCGTTTCTTGCGCGCGGTACAACAGTTGCAGAATGACGCCGTAAACAATTTGTCTGCGTTCCGGAAAACGAGTGTTCTCTCACGCGGCACGGAAAGCGTTCTGACCACACTCGCCATAAATAATAAGCAAATTGTAAAATATGTATAGGCGTATTGCCTAATGGATTGTGTTCGACTTGGTTGAAAGTTATGAAACCAATTTTTGTTAGAAAAATATATTTTATTTTTCTCGTCAGAGAATGAGAGTATATGTACAAGTTGTGTTTCAGTTAATTGATTGCGCCAGAGGCGCTTTCTCGGTAGAAGTGTAAGATCGAGAATTAAAAGAAAAATTGACGGGCGCGGTAAGAAATTACCGGCCGCGTCTTAGTATATTGAACGGGTCCTAAAAAGGACGGTTCAATTGAATCTGCTCGTTGTAGCCCCTTTCCCGGTGTCGGTGGAACTCCGTTCGGGAAGTGGTCTTCCGTCTGACAACTGCTCTCTGAGCAGGCTCTCGGTGGCAAAGTCTGTACGGCCACGGAACGAGTCTCTGGTGTGCTGGTAACTGCAACCGTCTCGGCTCTCGATATTACAGATTGCTCCGTGTATCGAGGAGAGAGAGGCCTCCGAATTCGGATGTCGCCTGGTATAAGAGTGTCCCTTGGTGGTCGAGTCAACCGGACGCAGAACTCTAGTGGAATTAATTTCCAAGCTAGAGACTGAGGAGGTGACGGCGAAACTGGAGTATCCGCGGGCCGCTTGGTTGAAATGTGCGGCCGATGCTGGGACTCTGTTTTCCTTTTACGTGCCTTGCGAGGCAGCGTGAGAAAAACTGCGAGACAATATGCCTCTGGTTAAATTCTGCTAAAGCAGAGTACGACTCAGATCAAGGGCCCTTGGAGAGAGCTCGCCTTGAAGCGAGTGAGTGAGGAAAGATCTGCGGAGCAGCTCTTTTATATCTCTTCGATCGAAGCTTGATCGCGAGAAAGCTCTTCATCGCCTGCGCAACCTGGCGGTAGGTCCGCAAGCTTATAACTGGTAGAAGGCCTGCGGCGCGTAGCGGCGTATTATGCCGTGTCAGTGCAGCGGTGTGGCGGTGAGCCGCCACAATATGTTAAATGTGTTATGTGTTATTGTTATTAAATTGTTTGAATTGTTTAAATGATCCACTCTTAAAAAAGGCATGAAAGATCGATACTCGAATGTATCGAAAGGATTGTTGACGCTTTTCCGCGACGCTGATTGGTTATCTCGATTATTCTGACAGTTTGATAGTTTGAGAGCGAAGGTTATTTTGACGGTTATTTAAAATTTTAAAAATTTTATTAAAATATTTAGATTTCATAATTATTAAATTATTATAATAAGTGCGCGCGCGCAGCGCGCGCTTGTATTGTTCTAGTCCTCTCTTAAAAAAGGCATGAAAGATCGATACTCGAATGTATTGAAAGTCTCGAAGTTTATTGTTGACACTTTTCCGCGTCGCTGATTGGTTATCTCAATGCAAAGGTTATATTCAAGTAAGGTTATTTGAGGGAGTTATTAAAGAAACTGGAAAAAACTGGCGTCGAAAACTGGCGTGCTTGCAATAGGATTGCATTTCTCCGAATTAGTTCCGCGTCTTTAATTGTACTATCAGTTGACGATTATAGGATCAAATCTTTAACTCACTAAAAAAATTCGGATTCTGTTACAGATATTTTAATGTAAATAAATATTTATTTAAATAATTAATATTTATAAATGTATAAAAAATTTGATTAATTTTTTTAGTCTTTCACACATATCTAAATACAAAGAAAAATCAGAAGTAAAGTGTTTCTTATGCGATGCCACAGTTAAAATTACAGTATAATTACAGTGTATCGCTAGTGTACATATTAAAAAAATACTAAAGTATTGATATATCTCAAGATATTTTTGGAATATTTGTATATCTTTTTATGATATTTCATTGCAATGTACACAATAGAAATTATGTATTAAAATTATGTAGTAAATAGCACATTTTTCCAAATTTTACCTTAAATTTCTTAAAATTGTGACGTAATAAAGCATTTTTAATTTTAATTTAATTAAGCATTTTTTATCTTAATTTTGCTCGAAATTAAGATCGTGCATCTGAAATTACTCGTTTCAATTTAATCTTGTTTCTGTTCCTGTATTTCCAAGAACATGTAAGTCAATCAATATACCTATTATTTACAAGTAATAAATATATGAATATAATGGTAATTTTAAAAAATAACAACGCATTACATAACGATTACGTTTTTCCATGTTTATTAGATATAATCACTAATCAAAGTCTTAAAAAGAAACTTGACTTTTATATATATTTTGATTAAATGAAACTTAATTAATTGATCTGAATTGAATAATTGAGATATTAAAGATAAATAATTCTCAATTAATATAATAGAAAGGCATAGAGAGCCGTCGCGGGATGTTAGTGCGAAATTATAATTTTTCTTAAAGAAATTAATTTGTTAGAATACAATAATAATTGGTTATTGCTCTTCCTTAATTAAATTAAAAATCGTTTTAATATATATAGCCAATAGAGCAAGAGCTGGATCGATTTGCTCAAAAATTCGTCGAGTCGCACCAGTCGAGTCCCACTCACATCCGTGGACACATGTCACAGTTTTAATTGCTTTTACATAGTAGTGACGAACCGTTAAGTTAGACGGTCCGTGGCTTCACACGTATATAACTTTACTAACCACATTGTACTACACGTTTATCAGAGGATGCGTTTCCTTAGTCAAAAATAGTACCAAAGCTTCGCTAATCATGTACTAAATTTTTAAAATTTGTATTACACTGAAGATGGCCACGTACCTTGACCGAAACGTTTGTAGAATTTTATAAATAAAAGGAATTTTTGAGCAAATCGATCCAGCTCTTGCTCTATTGGCTATATATATTAAAACGATTTTTAATTTAATTTGTTAGTCTACGTGAGACAGTTAAATTTGTACACCGATCTCTGGTTCGAAATACTTAAAGTGTACGAAAATTTTTAGTACATTGTTCTCACATATGAAGAATCAGTATGTACTGATAGGAATTATTAGAAAGAAGGGAAGAGAGAAAAAATATCAGGGCGCAAGTGGCTAAGCCGGGAATTGAACCCGGGTCTTCCGCTTGCCGGGCGAATGTTCTGACCACTAAACTACTCAGACCCCACGCTTCTAATATTTATTTCTCTTAGATTAGGAAATCAACAAATCTGTAGGACATAAACGCGTCATAATGCCCGCGTGATTTAAAACAATCTAACACATATAAAGGAAAGGCTCAAATGATAACAATCAATTAATATAATAGAAAGGCATAGAGAGCCGTCGCGGGATGTTAGTGCGAAACTAACAAATTAATTTCTTTAAGAAAAATTATAATTTCGCACTAACATCCCGCGACGGCTCTTTATGCTTTTCTATTATATTAATTAATTGTTATCATTTGAGCCTTTCCTTTATATGTGTTAGATTGTTATAAATAATTCTCTTTACGTAATAAATCTTTATTCGATTCATTAATTTAAAATACTAAATTACATTTTAGTGTGATTAAAATAATTTTAAATTGATATTGATTATAAATTATATCTTATTTTATATGATTTGTAACGGTGCTTATTTTTACGCCTCACGGGCGGTGCGTAATGATGCGGAATTTTACAACGTATGTAACGAAGCGGATTCTTACGATGCGGAATAACTCGCCGGTTCGCCAGGATTCGTTCGGGTGGTTATCGGGAGACTCCAAATTAATAAAAGGAAATTAAACAAAGTAAATATTTATTCAAAAGAATATTTAGAGAGGATATAATTATAAACGAAACATAACGAAAGTAACAATGAGTACATAAGTAGGTGTTATTTCTCTGAATTTTAATTAATGATGCGAGTGATCAAGTTTAATCACTTCAATAGTTTAATACATATAATACATAAAAATGACAATTGCTTAAGAAAGTTTAATTATTAACAATATACTTATTACCTGTTTTTTTTCTTATGTGAAAGGTTAAGAGTATACTTAATTCACTCCAACAAACAGATCTGTATTGTACTCGATGCTCTGTAAGAATAATTTTCCTTTTATATTTTAGGTTGCCTATTGCCTATTTTCCTATCGGTTAATCTATCTAATATCTCAACGGTGTAAACGTGAACGTATGTAAATGAGAGCAGCGAAGTATCGGGAATTAAACAAACATCGGAATTTATCGGATAAACTGCGTAAGTTAATAAACGTGTTGCGCCTTTTGCCGAAATTAAACAACTAAATCTAATTAATCCTAAGTCGGTTGGTTCGTACGGTACGGATTAAGAATATTGAAAAATAAACGATACCGCGTGTATCCGAGCTTGATGAGTTGTCGACCGGTGCGCTGTGTCCGGAGACGGAGAGAATCTTCTCTCTTACGAGGAGTCTGGAAGTCGAACATCGGGAACACCCGACCGAAGCAGAGAACGCCCTGCTCTTAGAACGACGGAATACTAGAAGTGACAGGAAGTCGGTTACCGGGAATGCCCGGCCGAAGCAGAGAACGCCCTGTTCCTTTTTCCGACTGTCAGGACGGGAGCGAGTACGACTGGAGCTTCAGAGTGCGCCCTGAGGCTTGTCCGAGTCGTACTCGGGGGAATGGTCCTGGTCTGCTCCGCGAGCCTTTTATACCGGTCGCGCCACCCCTACTCGGGGTGCTATCCTGGCCGGCAGCTACCCCTTCTCGAGCTACTACCCTCGAGTTGGGGGATCGGAATGCGGCCCGCGATGGGGGGTGTTTATCCCCCCCCCCCCAACGGAGCTGGCTCGGAACGGAGCCCGCTCGGCGCTTAGTAATAGCACGTACTGTACAAATTTTCTTAAAAATGGTCCCCTCTCTGTGCAATGTATTTATGTCATGTTTCTTCTAGCTTTGGAAACATTTTAATAGATTTCATAGATTGATTTTGGAATGGCCTTTAATTCCCGCAGTAAATTTCTTTTAATATTGTTTATGTTGTTAAATCGGTAGCCTTTTAATGATTTTTTTTTTAACTGGAGCAGCAGGTAAAGGTTTGTTAATTGAGTGAATAGAGAGATTGTGGTACGATTACGATAGTGTGTTTAGTCAAAAACTCTGACACAAGCGGTGATCTGTGTGTCAATGCGTTATCATAATGCAGCATTCACGAATTTTTACGCGACGCTGATTGTTTTTTTCGATTGGAAAGGTGTGATACATTACGAATTTGTCCTAAATAGTGTTAATCAGCATTTTTATTTCAAATTTTGCGTCTTTTGCGTAAAGCAATTCATAAGAAATAGCTTGAAATCGTGAATGCTGTATTACGATAACGCATTGGCGTGCAGATTATTTTTTGTGTCATAGTTTTTAAGCATATCTATATATTGTAATCATTCAATCTTTATATTTACTTGATTTATCACCAGGAGACATTTTTCTGTCAGTTGAAAAAGTCATTGAAAGTCCGATTTGACAATATAAATAGTATTAAAGAAAATTAGCTGCAAGAATTAAAGGCCGCTCCGAGATCAGTTTATGAAAAATGTTTTTAAAACTGGAAAAAGCGTTGGCATAAGTACATTGCATAGAAAGAAGACTATTTTAAAGGAGGTCATATGTAACAAATATTAAAATAAAAAATAATGTGTATTAAGAATTGGAACTTTTTCAACACATTTCTTTCATATACTTATATATATTTATATGGAATTTATATATATATATATGAATTAATTTCTATTTCAGTACAGATTAAATTTACTTATTTTGTTTGTAGAAAAAATGGAACAAATAGAAGAAGATTTGCAAGTAAAAAATTTAAATATTGAGGATTTATTATCCCCAAATAAAAATTTTGATAAAGTTAAAATGTTTGATTCAACAGTGTAAGTATATATTATAAACTTACACTCCGACATTTTTAAACTTTTTTTTCAAGTACTTAAGAAATGAAAACTAATTTCGATCATTTTTCCCATAGAATCGTGTTTTTGCTTATTTTTGAGTATTTATAGAAAAATAACACGAGTCAATCTAACAAGGGAACGTTCACAAGTGCCCCCCCCCCCCCGATTGGATTCTCCTTAAAATTTGTTGTAAAACATACAATTTGAGGAAATACGTATTTTTTTTATAGCGGCCCTAACTCAAATTTAAGAGGTGAAACACCCTTTTGAAAAAAACGGGTTTTTTCTTTGTGTGTAAATATCGTCAAAACCGTAGAAAATATCAAAAAATGTTTCAAATACAAGTTGTATGGCTTGTAATGGGCTTTATAACTGTGTAGTTGAATTTTCAAAAAATGTAAGTTTTTTAATTTACCCCCACTCCTTGTTATTATTTTTTCAAATTTCAAAATTTTTGTAATGACAAAAGTTGTAGCATTTTTTACGCTGAATTCAATCATATATAATTATGTTACGAAATCGCATCTTTCAAAAATGAGTCATCAGTATCACACTATATGCGTCGCGCTGACGCATCACGCGGATAGATAAATCGTACGCGGAGTGTGCCTGTGCACTGGCCGGCAAGGTCTCCGAATCTGACTCTATTCTTCCTGTGGAGTACTGTGAAACAATCAACAGTGAACAGTGAATACGTGAACAATCGCGAGAAACGCGCTCGATCGAGTCAATCGTTGCGCGATGCACGAGGCTCCTTTGATGTGCGATGTCCCTGAGCGCGGGAAAATTCAGCGCATTGATTGGTGAACTTTTATCCTTTATAACGCTGAAATTACGGCATCCTCGACATTTTGCCAAAGGAACTTTCGTCTCATAACAACGTCAGAAGTCTACTATGAACCGGTTATTCGATAAGTCTGGGACACCTTGTATATATATATTGGGTGTACAAGTATGACTTTACGGATTTTTGGATAAAAAAACACATTGGTTTGGAACATAAATATCATTTTTATTTTATTAAAAGTATGCTCGATCGGAAGCTACAATCTTGGCCCATCTTTCGGACAATAAACGGATTCCACGCTGGTAGAAGTCTGGTTGTTTTGAAGCGGTCCAGTTATCAAGGCAATTTTTGATTTCTTCATAAGAATTGAACCGCTCTCCAGAAAGAGCTAACGCTATGGATCGAAACAAATAGTAATTTAAAGGAGCAATGTCTGGTGAATACAGCGCATGAAATAAAATCTCCCAATTCACTCCTAGATAATTCTTAACGGATACATGAACATGTGGTCTGGCGTTGTCATGCTGTAAAATCATCTTGTCATGTCTATTTTCCCATTCCGGTCGTTTTTCCTTCAAAGCTCGGTCCAAACGTATTAATTGTAGTCGATAGCGTTCATCACTGATAGTTTCAGACGGTTGCAGTAGCTCATGATACATCACACCCTTCATATTCCACCAGATACACAGCATAACCTTGCTGTTGCGCCATAAATGTTTCGCTTTGGCGTTGATGGACCTGGTTCACCTGGCTTAACCCATGCTGGTTTGCGTTTAGAATTGTCGTAGTGAATCCACTTTTCATCACCAGTAATAATTTGATGTAAAAAACCTTTTTTTTTTTTGTCGTTGCAGCAACAATTTGCACATGGTTTTTCTTCTTTCAATGTCTCTTTCTTTCAATTCGTGTGGCACCCAATTTCCTTGCTTTTGAACCATTCTCATTGCATGCAGACGTAAGGAAATGCATTGTTGGGTAACATTTAATGCTGTTGCCAATTCTTTTTCTGTTTGACATGAATCCTCATCAAGTAATGCTTCCAATTTTGCATCTTCAAATTTTTTCGGTGGTTTTCCATGTTCTTTATCATCCAAATTAAAATCGTTGCTTCTGAATCGTTTAAACCATTTTTCACACATGCTTACCGATGGAGCATGTTCTTTGTAAGCTTCCACAAGCAAACGAAAACTATCAGCTGCACTTTTCTTTAAAAAAAAATAATGAAGCAAAACTTCCCACAAATGACGTTTTTCTGGTACAAAATTCGACATTTTCAATGCGATAAAAAAAATATTTGTTTGCACTTCAATCAAATAACATATACTACGTTTGAAAGCTGACATACAGATTTTTTAAATACATATATTGCCAGCTTCATGTAATGCCGACAGTACGTCTTATGCAATTCTATTGAAAATCCGTAAAGTCATACTTGTACACCCAATATATATATATATATATATATATATATATAAAACAAAGCATTTTATATATATATTGTTGCGCCAGCAAACGATCTTTCCGATACGTCACAATCGGCACTCGCAAAAAAAATTAACTCAAGAACACTTTTAAAACACAACAAAAACTTTAATACACACAACACTGAACAGAACTTTACAAAACAATGTTGAAAGATATTGTACATTGCCGAGCTAGCAGAAACGCGTCCGCACTCTTCTGCAGCTCTCAAAAATCTTAATCTGTCACTTTGTTTACAATCACCATTCTCCAACCATTCTCTTTATTTATAATATATCCTAGTAACCATTTTCTTTTATTAATTATAAATCAATATTTACAATTTCCTAGCAACTATCCTTTTTTATTAACTTTGCAAATCAATATTCGATCGCGGTTCCATCAGCCGTTAAACGCAATACCGGGCGACAAAAATCAAAACGGCGAGAACGTAACAATTTATATATATACAGGGTGTCAATTAAGTCCCGGGACGGCTGAATATTTTCTCATGTAAAGTATTTTTGAAAAAGGTCAAGGTCATTTCTGAAGTAATTTTCAATTCAAGGAATTCAACGGTGACCTTCAATTTGACCTTGAGCTTGACCTTCAAGGTCATTTCAAGGTTAGGTTAGGTTTTTTAAATAGAAACCCCCTTTTTTGACACCGGCAATCGAAAGAGCGGAAAATTTTACGTTTAGATATGTACTAAGTCATAGGTAGTGTTTGATCTTGAGGGTCACTCTAAGGTCATTTAAACTCGAGCAAGGTCTGGATATCTTTTGGAATAGATGGTTTTCAGTTTTTTTTTTAACGACCAAAACTAATAACTTTAACAAGGCGTATTTAGTAGTGACCTAGAGCATGGCATTGAAGATGACCTTCAAGGTTGTTTCAAGGTTAACTTTTTTTATTTACTTTTAGCATTACCCAGGAATAACGACGTAGACGTAGTAAAATCTATTCCCTTTGGGGTGCTTAATTAGCGTGAGTCCCCTTGCCTCTCACGTCCGGGGTGCTTGATTGCATGAGTCCCCTTGCCTCTCACGTCCGGGGTGCTTGATTAGCGTGAGTCCCCTCGCCTCTCACGTCCGGGGTGCTTGATTAGCGTGAGTCTCCTTGCCTCTCACGTCCGGGGTGCTTGATTAGCGTGTTTTCTTTCAAGATTCGAAGTTTAGCGCAGATGTTCAAACTGCAAACCTTGAGCTTCTTGACAAAAAGCTATGCGGTTGTAAAAATGAGATACAGCATTACGAATCATCACTCTATCAATTAAAGCGGCCTCTTGCATAATCCGATTCCGCAGTTCATCTAAGTTTTGTGGTTGAGTGGCGTATACTTTACTCTTTAAGTAACCCCAAATAAAATAATCAAGAGGCGTCAGATCAGGGGATCTAGCAAGCCACTCGATTTTACCTCTTCTTCCAATCCACTTATGAGGAAACTGAGTATCTAAATACGCTCGAACGTCCCTACCGTAATGAGCGGCTGCTCCGTCCTGCTGAAACCATGTATCATCATAATTATTATTGCTATTTCTCTTATTCTTGGTATAATTTGATTTCTGAGCAGCTGTTCATACATACCGGCATTGAGATTACCATCAATAAAAAAAGAGCCTATAAGTGTATCATTCAAGATGCCAGCCCAAACATTTAGCTTTTGTGGATATTGTGTGTGACTGTCCAACATCCAAGCAGGATTTGTTTCGGACCAGTATCTGCAATTGTGCCTATTCACCTTTTAAAGTGAAAGTAGCTTTATCTGAAAAAACTATATTGTACAAAAAAAGAGGATCTTCATCGATTCTGTTCATCATCGTTTCGCTAAATTCGATCCGACGATCAGGATCATTTTCATTAAGCTCCTGTACCAAATGAATTTTGTAAGGATGAAAATGTATGCTTTTCAAAACTTTACGTACTGTTTCATGAGAAGCGTCATGCTCATTACCGGCTCTACGTAGACTAAGATGTGGATTTTCAACAAATGCTTGAGCAATTTCAATCTGTTTCTCCTCAGATGCTACAGATTTTGGCCGACCACTTCTCTCAAGGTCCTTGACAGTCCCATTATCCATAAAGCGCCGTACAGTCCTTTCGACTGTAGATTTTGAGACAGGACTTAACCCGTCTCCATTACGAAAAGTGCGATTAAATAGCACCCGAACTTCATTATAAGATCGCACTCGATCTCCACAACCACGCATAATTAATAGAGATACCCTCTCTTGTTCCGAAAGTTTAGCATACGCCATAATGTTTTCTTGAGATTAAGGTAATACGTAAATCGTATGTATGTATTTACGTAAATTTAGTTTTGATTCGTAAATTCGTATAAGATAGAAAAATGGCGACAGAGATTCATCCGCAAAAAATAAAATGAAACCTAACATTTAGAATGACAAACGACTTCTATGAAAAGAAATATTTGTAAAGAAAAATAAGAATTAAATCGAATAACTTTTACTTTACGACGTAAACGCTTCCAATCAATAAAAAAATGAGTTAGCATTATGTTAAACAACCTGGGCAAAATCTCGAGTTAACTCGTCCAAACGAAGCTGTCACCGTATGCACAGTGGCGAGTTTACTCATCATAACACGTATTTGTATGTACGATAACTGTTGATGTATTGTCATCTACCACTACTCAACTACGATTTACGATTTACACACGACATTAAACATTATGGCGTATGCTAAACTTTCGGAACAAGAGAGGGTATCTCTATTAATTATGCGTGGTTGTGGAGATCGAGTGCGATCTTATAATGAAGTTCGGGTGCTATTTAATCGCACTTTTCGTAATGGAGACGGGTTAAGTCCTGTCTCAAAATCTACAGTCGAAAGGACTGTACGGCGCTTTATGGATAATGGGACTGTCAAGGACCTTGAGAGAAGTGGTCGGCCAAAATCTGTAGCATCTGAGGAGAAACAGATTGAAATTGCTCAAGCATTTGTTGAAAATCCACATCTTAGTCTACGTAGAGCCGGTAATGAGCATGACGCTTCTCATGAAACAGTACGTAAAGTTTTGAAAAGCATACATTTTCATCCTTACAAAATTCATTTGGTACAGGAGCTTAATGAAAATGATCCTGATCGTCGGATCGAATTTAGCGAAACGATGATGAACAGAATCGATGAAGATCCTCTTTTTTTGTACAATATAGTTTTTTCAGATAAAGCTACTTTCACTTTAAAAGGTGAATAGGCACAATTGCAGATACTGGTCCGAAACAAATCCTGCTTGGATGTTGGACAGTCACACACAATATCCACAAAAGCTAAATGTTTGGGCTGGCATCTTGAATGATACACTTATAGGCTCTTTTTTTATTGATGGTAATCTCAATGCCGGTATGTATGAACAGCTGCTCAGAAATCAAATTATACCAAGAATAAGAGAAATAGCAAGTAATAATTATGATGATACATGGTTTCAGCAGGACGGAGCAGCCGCTCATTACGGTAGGGACGTTCGAGCGTATTTAGATACTCAGTTTCCTCATAAGTGGATTGGAAGAAGAGGTAAAATCGAGTGGCTTGCTAGATCCCCTGATCTGACGCCTCTTGATTATTTTATTTGGGGTTACTTAAAGAGTAAAGTATACGCCACTCAACCACAAAACTTAGATGAACTGCGGAATCGGATTATGCAAGAGGCCGCTTTAATTGATAGAGTGATGATTCGTAATGCTGTATCTCATTTTTACAACCGCATAGCTTTTTGTCAAGAAGCTCAAGGTTTGCAGTTTGAACATCTGCGCTAAACTTCGAATCTTGAAAGAAAACACGCTAATCAAGCACCCCGGACGTGAGAGGCAAGGAGACTCACGCTAATCAAGCACCCCGGACGTGAGAGGCGAGGGGACTCACGCTAATCAAGCACCCCGGACGTGAGAGGCAAGGGGACTCATGCAATCAAGCACCCCGGACGTGAGAGGCAAGGGGACTCACGCTAATTAAGCACCCCAAAGGGAATAGATTTTACTACGTCTACGTCGTTATTCCTGGGTAATGCTAAAAGTAAATAAAAAAAGTTGACCTTGAAACAACCTTGAAGGTCATCTTCAATGCCATGCTCTAGGTCACTACTAAATACGCCTTGTTAAAGTTATTAGTTTTGGTCGTTAAAAAAAAACTGAAAACCATCTATTCCAAAAGATATTCAGACCTTGCTCGAGTTTAAATGACCTTAGAGTGACCCTCAAGATCAAACACTACCTATGACTTAGTACATATCTAAACGTAAAATTTCCCGCTCTTTCGATTGCCGGTGTCAAAAAAGGGGGTTTCTATTTAAAAAACCTAACCTAACCTTGAAATGACCTTGAAGGTCAAGCTCAAGGTCAAATTGAAGGTCACCGTTGAATTCCTCGTTGAAAATTACTTCAGAAATGACCTTGACCTTTTTCAAAAATACCTTACATGAGAAAATATTCAGCCGTCCCGGGACTTAATTGACACCCTATATATATCAGTGATGCGATCTTTTCCACAGCGGTCCCGGCTCCGCTGCCTCACACAACCTTACAGAAGCGCTACGTCACGTATCCGTGTGAGCACGGTCGGTCAACCAATGGAAGAGAGCGAACGTCTCCCTTCCACCGAGCGGACACAACAGACAATAAATGCATGCTACTTGCATGTTAAAAGCAAGCGTTTCTGATTCAGAAAAGAAATTCTGAGGCGAGTGACTGGAATATTAGAGATCACCTGTTCGAGACCTGCTTTGTGCAACTTTCTTTTCTTTTTTCCGCATTTGTTTCTACATAGTAAATTATTAGATATTTTTTTGCCCAAAAAAATATTTTCTATTTATTATTAATATTCGCATATGTTAAACTAACAATTTTAAAAATAATACAGATCTGCTATTGTGTTGTTAATAGAAAAATGAAAAGTTATTTTACAATTGTTACGCCGTGCCTGTGACTCAAAGATCTCGTCGCGGGCCAACGCAGGATTCGGGAGTCGTGTAGGGCCAAGGGGGTTGATCCAAAGGAGATAATTATTGAACGATGTTCAATGAGAAATAAAATATCTTTATTCACTTAGCATTCGCGTACACTTTATTTAACGGCTTCCTCACAATCATTACGATCGCGTAAGATACGAACTCGGAGTTCGCGATACCGACGTGCAGCTCGTGCTTAGATCAAACTTAAAAACCCCGTGGTGACGATCGAGTCACCTTCTTTTATACAGATCAGTATCAAGGTTAGCAACGTCTGCTTTCCGTGAATGCTGATCTACTTTGCTTGTTTGTGAGGCAATCCGCCGATCGTTTCCTCATGCGGTTAACGTTTCAACGTTTAATTATAATCGATTGTTACTTGTCTAAAGAATAGCATTGGTCAATATCTTTGTTAATTTTAAATACCTTATTCGTCTTTCTAAGAACGTGCTTCGAGTTGAAAGTTTTATTTGCTAATTCTTTAAACAATAGCGTTGCTAAATTAAAATATCTCGTTGTAGTCTTTCGACACACAACACAATATTGCAACAAAGTGCTAATTTAACATGCGAATATTTTTAATAAAGATAAAATAATTTTGTTTAGCTAAAAACATTATCTAATAATTTACTTAAAACACATATCGAAAAAGGAAAAAAAGTTACAAAATCACAGTTTTCAAACACGAGATTTTTAATATTCTTGCCATTCGCCTTACTCGTTTAGCCATGCTTGCTATTTTACATTTATCAACATGAAAGATTACACATCTGCAAAGCTTTTAATTATTTATTTTAAACTACTGCATATTAGCAAGAGTTACTGCAGTAACTGCATACACATGTACTGTGGAGATTAGTGGAGGAACACAGTAACATATTAAACATGCAGTCAAATAGATGTAAGATTAGTAATTTTATTAGTACTATTAATAAGTAGTGGTCTTCCGCACCACCTTTGAGGTTCCACTTATGGCGCGTTCGATTTTTTTTTAAGTGGATCGTCGCCTGGAGCCCTATTGTACCACTTTTTTACACCTGTTATTTACAGGTTAAAATAATTTACAGTAGTTGACACTGTATTTTTGTATCTATATACTTACTGTACTTTGTATACTCACTGTACTTGTACTTTTGCGCGTTGCGCGTATATTGGCGAGTTGGGAAAATTACTTACTTTATAATTTTTTATAAATACAAAATATATTTTGTATTTATTATGCCTGCAATGCTATCAAGAGTAATGAGAAATACAAGGTGTCCCATTTTAAACAATCCACTCAAATATCTCAGAAACACCGAGTTAAATAATAAAATTTTTTAAATAAAAGTTGTAGGATTTGGAGAAAGAAAAAATATAGGGATATTTGTTTGACCTTGGATGGAAGCGCTTCTGAGATTTGAAGGTCATTTTTATTTTTTTAAATGGAACTACTTTAATTTTTTTATATAAATCGATTTCTCATAATATTTGTCGTAAAAAGTTATAAAACTAGGATGGCCAAAAATTGAATGGTTTACAAGATATTTTATACTTTAATTTGACATAATTTTACATAAACTATAAAATATCTCGTTAAATATTCATTTTTCAATTATCTTACTTCAACACAAAATAATGCACAAAATAATGAGAGGAATCAATTGGTGTAAAAAATACATAGTTGACTTTAAGAAAAAAGTATATATATTTAAGAAGAAAGTATATTATATTATATCTGCTAAATATAGCTTAAATATAACTCTGCTAGACTTTTTCTTAAAGACAACTATGTGTTTTCTTTATACCAATTGATTCGTCTCATTATTTTATGCATAAAAATATTAAGATAAGAATCCCAAAAATTGAATGTTTTACAAGATATTTTGTATTTTATGTCAAAATACTGTAATTTACAAGCCTCATAACTCGAAAAGTACTTAATGAAAAATAACTTCATTATAGTGTTTTGAAAAGCTCTTGACACCAGCTATTAGATTTTGGAATCAAAAATAGGGGTTTTCATTTTAAAAAATAACTCTGACCTTCAAATAACCTTGAAAATTGACTTCAAGGTCAAAGTCACTAGCACAAATAGGTGACCCCCATTGTCCTGAACAACTTTTGTCTGAACCATTTTTTTGTATTTGGCTTACTTACGGAGTTATTTGCGTGGATGGATTAAAATGGCCCACCCTGTATATCCGTTATGACTTATGACCAGCACAATGTCATAATGTACAGGAAAAATATCGTAGTATCTGAAATTAAGAGTAATATATATAAAAACTGCACTAGAAAATTTCAAATTCTGGAAAGTCTACAAGTATTATAAGTTTAGACTTGCTACAAGAACTTTCAAAAGAATATAACACTAGTGCAATACAAAATGCAATACTGGGTTATATATATTTTAATCTCATAATATATATAATTGATATCTTAATTGATATCTTGAGTGACCAATACCTCAATTGTTTTATGATTATGATCATGATATAGTATATAGTTTACTGTTCCATTGCACTGACAATTGTCAAATAATTTCCAATTGTTAACTTTATGATTCCATGTTTATCTTATGTCAACATATACAATAAAAACCACAGAGATAATAGATTAGGTCTATATACATAGTTAAGAAGAATAAAATGAGCACTCGTCAATCAAAATAAAACAACTAATAATAAATAAATATGCAAATTAATTTTATAATTTATAAGAAGTAAAGGACCTATTCTGATCTCTTTTCTTTAAAAAATAGATAAAATGTTTCCTTACCTTTAAATGGTTTAAGAAGTTTGTGGTAGCAACGAGACTTTCTTTTAATGTTTTTGCACATGTTGTACAGACAGCAGATATATTTTCTCTACATTTTTGTTTTTTCACGTCTTTGAAGCAATACTTTAAAATCAGTGGCAAACTTTCATCCCTAAGGAAGTTAAGTTAAGGAACATTATAGTTAAGTTTACAAAAAAAAGAAAATAAAAAATAATTATAAATTATATTTTATAATCCGACCAACATATCATATTTCTTAAATAAAAAAAAAAACATAGATAAATAAATTTTATACTTTTATGAATAATAAATGAATTTTTATTTAGTATCTATTAACATCTTTTTAAGCACAGTGTTTTCATCAGTGTTTCTATTAATTTCACTGTTATTTAAACTATTGATGAACTAGAATAATAATGACAGAGAGGAACTTAAATTACTCAGACAGCACAAATGTCTCAAAGATATCTAAAAGACATTTGTGCTTGTTTGGGTAACTTAATCTAATCTAACATAATCTTAACCTTAACATTGTTTTATTGGAATACTAATAAGAATAATATATAATACTTACATTTTTTTAGCATTCATAAAAAAGCAAAATATCACTAAGCTTTTCACTCAAAACGTCAAATTACACGAAACAGTGAATATAAAAGCCTACGTGTTTCCGTGTTAGAGATGCCAGAAACGGTGTATTACGCAACAACTAAACAACGCGTTGAAAGATGGCAATGAAATCAACCGATAGACGGCGCCAGCTGACGGCAACCAAAGTATCGAGCAGCGCCTCGATCATATCGATTCTGCGCGGGCGCGCTCCCGCCCCATATTTTACAAAACAATACTGTATCCGTTCATCTTTTCTAGAACGTTCTTAAGAGGTGACTTGTTAGAGAGATGTAAAATGAAAATCACTCTCTAACGTCGGGTCGAAGGCTTAGGTCGTATACTGAAATATATATATTAAAGAGACAGTCGGAAAGTTAGTCAAGAATCAGATCTTGTAAAATTGGTCGAAGTCGAACATTGAAAAATCATCGATATTATTGTTTAAATTTAATATTAAAGTATTCAATCGGTAACAGTGTCGATTCCTTTTCTTTATAAACTGCCGTTCCTGACAATATAATATTAGGACCTTGAATAAGTTCTCGCTGTTTTTTTTGTTAAAAAAAAACATTAATTTAAAATATAAGGCTTACAATAACTTTACTCAAAGTATTGTCCATCATTAGAGACCACTTTCTCCCATCTTTCTGGCAGTAATTGAATCCCCCGTCGAAAAAACGATTCATCTTTTGACGCAATCCATGAATCGACCCATTTTTCGGTTTCTTCGAAAGAATGGAAGCGCTGCTCGCTCAAACCATGCGCCATCGACCGAAACAAGTGGTAATCCGAGGGGGCTATGTCCGGTGAATACGGCGGGTGAGGTAGAACTTCCCATTGAAGCGTTTCCAGGTAAGTTTTGACTGGTTTTGCCACATGTGGCCGAGCATTGTCATGTAACAAAATGACTTTGTCGTGTCTCTGCCCGTATAGTGGCCGCTTTTCTTTTAGAGCTCGACTCAAACGCATCATCTGAAGTCGATAGCGAGCTCCCGTGATAGTTTCATTAGGTTTCTTCGTCTTCAAACTTTGTCGGTGCTCCAGAACGTTCTTTATCTTCAAGGTCAAAGTCATTATTTTTAAAGCGCCTAAACCAGTCTCTGCATGTCGTATTCGACAGAGCATTGTCACCATATGTTTCAACAAGAATTCTGTGTGCTTCAGCTGCAGATTTCTTTTGAATAAAGCAGTGCAATAAAATTCCCCGCAAAAACACTTTATTTGGCACAAAAGTAGACATTTTCGCAATAGGTAATTAAACACGTGGTTGACACTGTGGTAAACTGTATCTACTAGAATTTGAGGTTACATATAGTACTACTTAGCTGATGCGTTTCCGTACGAAATTCCATGCACAGAGTGCCGCTACGCCATCTTTTAAGAAACAGCGAGAACTTATTCAAGGACCTAATATCGTTGCCGGAATAATTTCGAATAACAAATAAATAAGGTCAGAAAGGACTTAACGGTCCTATCGTTTTAAAAAATAGCCGTCGCCGAACATATAGTTTATAACTCATTTATTTAAAAATACAGACTTTAATAGAAATCTCTTACAACTCAGAAGTGGGATTACGGTATCGTTGAGTCCGTATCGTGCCGAAAGACTTTAAAATCGTCGCCGTGTCGTGTCGGAGCAGATAAAGGGCTCTTCGAGTCTGAAAAATAAGGAAAAAGTATTAAAAAGACGTTGTCGTGTCGTGTCGGGCGAGCATCATGCCGAAAACTAGATCGATGCTTGATCGTGAGGAGTTAGAGCAAGCTTCGTTAGAAGCGATTCAAAGGGAGGCTCGGCGGTATCAGATACCGGTGATAAACGACCGAGACCTCCTTATCGAGCAAATTCTGACCCACCTTGAGAGGATTGGGCCGTCGGAGAGGACGTTGGACGAGCAGCAGGCAATTGGCGAAGTCCACGTCCCAGCAGCATCGTCTTCAAGGCGAACCGTCGGAGGAGAGCCGTTGACGTCGGAGATGTTCCGTCAGGCGATGTCGGACATCTCCACGACGATGATGAAGCAGCAGCAGGAACTTCAGCATCAGCAGCAGCAGTTCATGCTGCAAGTACTGCAGCAGCTGGCGCCGAGGGCAGGGAACGTCCAGGTTGTCCAGTCAGAGGGAGAGGCAGACCCAGGTAGCCCAGAATCTATAAGCAGAACCGAAGGTAATGTGACGACCAATATTAATTCTGCAATAAACGATCATACGCAGATAAGTGCAAATACATTACCGACGGGTAATGCGGTTAGCTGGCTGGCTTCCCAGATTCCGGAGTTTAGTGGCGATGAGGACGAGAACGTTGCCGTGTGGTCGAGACGGGTCGACCAAGTTGCCGTTATTCACGGAGCAACCGACGGGATCACTTTACTGGCCGCGTCCAGCAAATTAACGAAATTCGCCCGCCAGTGGTATGAGATCTAGACAGGCGAAGTGATCGGATCCTGGCAGGGTCTAAAAGCCGAATTAAATAAGATGTTTGCAAAAAAAGTGCCGTTCTACAAAGCGATGCAGAAGGTCGAGGCGCGAAAGTGGAGCCCCCACAAAGAGACGTTCGACCAATATGTGATCGCCAAGCTCGCGTTGATAAACAATTTGAACTTACCGGTTAACGACGCGATTCATCTGCTAATTGGCGGAATAACGCAGAGCTCGTTGAGGGCCATAGCTCTCTCGTTAGCGGGTGACTCGATAGACGATTTTTTAGTGAAAATGCGCCGTATCGCAGAAGGTGGCGTAGATGTAGAGCGGAAGCCCAGCTCGTCTACAAGCGCATCTAGACAAACGAACATTAACATCTGTAGAAATTGCGGGAAAAAGAGCCATTCGCATAAAGAATGCAGAGGTGACACTACCTGCTTTTACTGCAAGGCGAAGGGTCAGTTTGATTGCTCCGTGCTCAAGAGCAAGGGCAACGGGAAGCCGACGGCACAGACTCGTCCGGCGACAGCCTATACAGCGGCAGCTGTTTTGTCCGGGGCGTCTAACGACGACGTAGTGGCGATCGTCGCGGAACCAGTCGGAGGCAAACTAGAGCTGTCCCAGCCGATAGCGAAGGTCACGAGCGTCTGCGGAGAAAGTTGCGATTTAGAGGCGTTGATAGATACCGGCAGCCCGGTGTCGTTTATAAAATATAAAGTTTTTGCTAAATTAATAAAGCCGAAAGGTCATAAAATCTTACCGTCGGATAGGGACTTAACAAATTTAAGTTTAGAGCCGTTGAAGGTCGTAGGGATCGTCCCGACCAAATTGACTTTGAGAGACCTAGAAAACAAAACATACAAGATTTTTTTATATATTTTGAATGAGTCGTTTACAGGTGATTTCATATTAGGTCGCGACTTTATAGATACAAACAAACTCACGTTAATCTATAGATACAGCGATACGTCGGAAGTAAGCTCAACAAGCCGAGTCAGCTTGTTCGAGCAATTGCCGCTCTGTATAGTCGACAATCAAGCAGATGACCTGCAACAAATAATTAAAGATAACGTTAATAATTTAGATATAGAAACTAAGAAAAAATTAATTGATTTAATCGTAGATTTAGAAAATTAAACAATTGATAAATTTGATAGGAGCGTAAAGAGCCAACAGCCAGATATTCGTGCGAAGGTTATCGTGTATTAATTTATAACCATTGAACAATACATTAAAAAACAAACGTTTCAGCCTGTCATCAGGCCTTTATCAATGTTATTACAAAATTCAATAAATACGCAACGCAAAAATTAAATACAAAAACCGAAGTAAAATTGACATAATAAACTGAAGAGTAGTTAAAACCACGTTAAACTGTAATAAAAAAGAGCCAAATGAGAAAATTCCCGTTACAAAATGAGCAAAAACCAAATAAACAGAAAAAAGAAACAATTTTTACATACTTGTGTTAAACATAGTAGAAAGCTCGTCCACACAAGATGGAACGAGGTAGGAGAAAAAACTTAAAACCATATAATGTGATGGTTGAAACCTCAATGTACGTGATAGAATAACGATAAATTCAAGCGATGAAAGATTAGTGAGAGGGCGGTGGAGAAGGGGGGGGGGGACGGAAAGAACAAGGAGTATGGAGGGGAGGGTATAAGTACCTAGGAGGGGAAGACAGGAATTAATATATGAAAAGAAAAACGATACAATTATAAAGGGGGAAACAAATTAATAATGGGGAGATAGGAGTCAGGTAACCGTTCTGTGTCATTTTGATTGTTCAAGCCTGCACGTTGTCTTTTTATGAACACCATTTCGGATATCAATCTCTTTCCATAAGAAGGTTCTCCGTCCAGAATTCTCACATTGTCCCAGTCAAAATCGTGAGAAAAATCCAATTTATGTTTGGATATAACAGAGGGGGAACAGCTCTTTTTTATATCATTCTTGTGTTCTTTGATTCTAGTATTAAGCTGTCTTTTTGTCTGACCCACGTAAGTTTTCTCACAATCTCGACATGATATCATGTAAACAACATGACAATGTGAAAATTTATTTAAACTGTCTTTTCCTGTCCGTATGAATTGTGTTATAATAGATTGTTAGGAATTGAACATGATAATTTTAAATTGAAGCTTCTGGCTATGGAGTTAAAATCTTTATAAACCGAAGGAATGTAAGGAATGGTAAAAAAAGTCTTAAAGTCATTATTGTCATAAATATTGTTTGAACAATTACTAATTAAATTAAAGTCACTAGATTTTTTATGAATTAAAAACTTAAGCCTATTATGTATAGTCGAAAAAATAAAATTGATAGGAAAACAGTTATTAAGTAGGATATTGATTGCAATAGTAAAATTCTTGTTATGAAATTCAGGATGAGAAAGTAAAAAAATTCTGTCCGTTAAACTTATAATGGTCCCTTTTTTGTGCGATATCGGATGGTGGGAATGATAATTTAATAATCTACCCGAAGAAGAAGGTTTCCGGAACCAGTCAAATGTGATAGTGTTATTTTTCACAATCAGAGTTAAATCGAGGAAATTAATCCGATTGTCCACACCAACTTCCACAGTAAACTTTAGTCTCTCATGGTAGGAATTAAAAACGTCACTAATAAAATTTATAGAATTGTTAGGTGCAGCTAAAATGATATCGTCCACATAACGGTAATAAAAAGGTAACCTGAAAGGTAGTCTATCTAACGCACTGATTTCAAGGTCCTGTAGTACTAAGTCAGCAATCAATGGGGATAAAGGAGAGCCCATGGGGGTGCCATAAATTTGTTTGTAAATTTTGTTGTTAAAATTAAAAAAAGTGGAGCTCAGTATCAAGCGGATGCCCTTCAGAAATTCATTAAGAGGGATGGAAGTATTTGGGGAAATTAAAACCCATCTGTTAGAAATGCTGTCAATAGCTAATTCTATGGGGATGTTCGTGAACATGGATACAACATCTAGGGAAATAACTTGAAAATCGTCCCCAATAACAAATCCCTTCAATTTGTCAACAAAATCGAAACTATTTTCAATGTGGCTATCAGGAAGGGGTAAACTTTTTTGAATAATTTTATGAAAATAAACCGAAAGAGCGTATAAAGGGCTATTGATGGAGGAAACTATAATTCTAAGTGGGAATCCAGGTTTGTGGATTTTTGGTAATCCATAGGCTCTAGGAAGGACGCCGTCACTTGTCATTAAGAATCTATAAATATTGTCCTCAATAAAATTGTTTCTCTTCCACCTCATTAATAATTCCCGCAAATTGCGTGTTAAGATTTTGCAAGGATCTTTGCTGTGTAGAGAGTATGTATCTGAATCACCTAACATTATTTCTAAATCTCTGATATATTGATTCTTGTCAAGGGCCACAGTGGTATTTCCCTTGTCTGCTCTGGTGATGATGATGTTAGAGTTAGATCTCAAGAAGCGTTTGGTAGAAGACCACCAAGAGATTAATTTTTTGTCATTAGCATCATAGACAGTTTCCTTTTTATAAAATCTCTCCATTACTTGGATGCATTTATTTCTGATCGCAGAAGAAGTCTCCTCATCAAACTCGTCTAGCTTTTTTTCTACGCTCTTAATCAAGATTGTGGAGGTGTTGTCTTTATTTGCGGGAGTGATAGGCATTCCAAATCTGTCACCCAGTTGTAACAGAAGTTTGACTTTGTTAGGAAATTCCACAGAAGTTAGATTAATAAACCATTTTTCGTTAAAGTTGTCGATATGAGAATTTTCATATATTAATTCCTGTCTTCCCCTCCTAGGTACTTATACCCTCCCCTCCATACTCCTTGTTCTTTCCGTCCCCCCCCCCTTCTCCACCGCCCTCTCACTAATCTTTCATCGCTTGAATTTATCGTTATTCTATCACGTACATTGAGGTTTCAACCATCACATTATATGGTTCTAAGTTTTTTCTCCTACCTCGTTCCATCTTGTGTGGACGAGCTTTCTACTATGTTTAACACAAGTATGTAAAAATTGTTTCTTTTTTCTGTTTATTTGGTTTTCGCTCATTTTGTAACGGGAATTTTCTCATTTGGCTCTTTTTTATTACAGTTTAACGTGGTTTTAACTACTCTTCAGTTTATTATGTCAATTTTACTTCGGTTTTTGTATTTAATTTTTGCGTTGCGTATTTATTGAATTTTGTAATAACATTGATAAAGGCCTGATGACAGGCTGAAACGTTTGTTTTTTAATGTATTGTTCAATGGTTATAAATTAATACACGATAACCTTCGCACGAATATCTGGCTGTTGGCTCTTTACGCTCCTATCAAATTTATTGATTTTAACAATCATCAGAGCCTGATACATCTATAATTTTTAAACAATTGAGCCGATCGAGAATGATTACGAAGTGAAAGTGCACTTACGTGATCCTTCCATTTATGCGTTTGCGCCGCGACGCTTTGCTTTTGCGGAGCGCCTCCACATAAGAGAGATCACCGATGATCTTTTAAAAAGGGAAATTATCCGTCCGAGCGTCTCACCGTATTGCGCGCGGATAATACCTGTAAGGAAAAAAAATGGTCAAATAAGATTATGCGTCGATTTAAGACCACTGAATAGCAGAGTCGAAAAACAAAAGTATCCATTTCCGGGTATCGAAGATTGTTTATCGCGTTTGTCGGATAAAGCCGTGTTCACATTGTTAGACTTAAAAGACGGATTTCATCAGATCAAAGTACACGCGGATTCAACCCGTTACTCTTCGTTCGCGACACCAGACGGACAATACGAATACACGCGTTTGCCTTTCGGGTACTCAGAAGCGCCAGCCGAATTTCAGAAACGCATTATACAGATTTTAAACCCGTTGATCCGTGCAGACAAAATATTAGTGTACATAGATGACGTATTGATTCCGACCAAAACGATTGAACAGAATTTTGAAATTTTGGAAGAAGTGCTTCGCATCTTGAAGCAGTATTGTTTCGAATTAAACTATAAAAAGTGTTTATTTATGAAGCGCAAGATAGAATTTTTAGGATATATTATATCGTCGAACGGAATTACTTTGAGTCCAAGACACACAGAGTCGGTTAAAAACTTCAGACAGCCAAGAAACGTACACGAAGTACAGCGATTTCTCGGACTGGCTAGTTACTTTCGTAAATTCATTAAAGATTTTGCGATTAAAGCAAAGCCGTTACACAATCTTTTGAGAAAAGATACTAATTTCGTTTTCGACTCAGAATGCGTAAGAGTATTCGAACAATTAAAGAGTGAACTTACCTCAGCACCGGTCCTAGCGCTTTATAACCCGGCCCTCGACATGGAACTGCACACAGATGCAAGTAGTCTGGGCCTGGGTGCAATCTTGCTTCAGAAGCAGAACGACGGTAAATGGTGTCCGGTTGCATATTTTAGCCAGGCAACCAATCAAGTTGAAACAACATACCATACCATAGTATTGAGCTCGAAATGTTAGCGATCGTAAGGGCTATAGAAATATTTCATTTATATCTTTTCGGGCTGACTTTTGTAATTGTTACCGACTGTAATGTCCTCGTGCATGCAGTAAATAAAGCAAACCTTAATCCACGAATTGCGAGATGGACACTCACCTTGCAAAATTACCGCTTCAGGGTGACGCACCGGGCGGGCAAAAGAATGGCACACGTCGATGCCCTTAGCCGATGTACCGGTTACGTTAACGGGCTACCGCTAGAAAGGGAGCTCGATTTCCGTCAATTAGCCGATCTTAAAATCAAAGCGATAAGTGAGGAATTAGAATTTAAAAATAGTGATAAGTTTGCGTTAATTAATGGTTTAGTTTATTTTACTCGTAACGAGGACATGAGTTTCGTCGTACCGGAGTCGATGGAGACCTGCGTGATCAGGGCTCACCACGATGACATGGCCCATTGTGGCCTAGAGAAAACAATAAAAGGAATTAAACAAAATTATTGGTTTCCGTCGATGCGAAAAAAAATATACGATTATATAGAAAATTATCTTACGTGCATAATGTCAAATAATGCGCCTACTCGTAAGGAGGGGGAGACGAGTCTCTACCCCTCGCCAACAGCGCCGTTAGAAACATTGCACTTTGACCATTTTGGTCCGCTGCAGGAAACTGAAGACAAATTCAAACACATTTTTGTTATAGTCGATGCGTATACTCGATTTACATGGCTGTGCCCCACGAAATCGACATCCACTGCCGAAGTGGTGGGTTATTTGAAACAGTTATGTTCTACTTTCGGTAGCCCGCGTGAAATAGTGTCGGACAGAGGTACTGCGTTCACCTCCAAAAATTTTACGGAGTTTGTAACAAATTATAAAATCAAACACCGAAAAGTAGCCGTGGCGGCTCCATGGGCGAACGGCCTCGTGGAACGCGTGAACCGTTTCATAAAATCATCTTTAACAAAATTATTGAGTAGTGCGGCTAAATGGAAAGATGAACTGGGAAGATTGCAATACATTATAAATAATTCTTACCATGCGGTAATGCACAAATCCATCCTTTCAAGCTACTTCTCGGTTACAAACAGCGCAGCCATGCCGACCAAGAATTTGCACGGTTCACCAAGGCTCTAGCAGGCATTGACACGGACCTGCAAGTCAAACGTCACACTAATCGTGAAACGGCGCGCAATGCCATCGATTTAATAAAAGAATATAATAAGGTTTTCCGAGACGCTAACCTTAAAAAACCTTCGTTATATAATCAAGGCGATTACGTTATGATAAAGAACTCTAGGGTTAAGCCCGGAGAAAATGTAAAATTGAGACCGAAATTCGTGGGACCATATATGATTAAAAAATCCCTCGGAAACAACCGATACGTAATTTCAGACATACCTGGCTTCAACATTACGGCGAAGCCCCTCGATACGATCCTCTCGTGCGATCGCCTCAAACCGTGGATCAGGTGTGATCCTCCTGAGGACAAAACAGAAGCGAAATGATTAATATTGCATTAATTCAATTTACTTGAATAATACCTTTTGCGTTGATTAGATTTAAGATATTAGAAATTAAGTGTATATAGGAATTTTTCAATAACGACTCGAATACTTACGCCGTACAGGTCCACAAAACTACGCACGTCAAACCACGGACACTTTCACTGGATTGCGCAACAAATTCACTTAAAAAAACTTCGGGGCGAAGTTCAAGGCCAGGACGGCCGAGCTGAAAGATGGCAATGAAATCAACCGATAGACGGCGCCAGCTGACGGCAGCCAAAGTATCGAGCACCGCCTCGATCATATCGATTCATTGTTTAAATTTAATAGTAGTGTTCAATCGGTAACAGTGTCGATTCCTTTTTTTTATAAACTGCCGTTCCTGACAATATAATATCGTTGCCGGAATAATTTCGAATAACAAATAAATAAGGTCAGAAAGGACGTAACGGTCCTATCGTTTTAAAAAATAGCCGTCGCCGAACATATAGTTTATAACTCATTTATTTAAAAATACAGACTTTAATAGAAATCTCTTACAGCGTACTTGCATGCGCGTAGACTAGTGATGCAAGAATAGGAACGTGGTATTAGTGGCATCACTGCGTAGTACATATTATTGATATCTCGATTAATTTTAATTGCATTTGAAATAGAAAATGGGTAATCAAAACCATTTAAATAGAAATATAAAATAGTTTTTGAAAAAATATATTTCAAATGCAAAATGCAAAATAAGCATTTTACATTTTGTATTTCCATTTTAAATGCATCTATTTCAAATAATGCACATCTCTGCTAATATCATAACACATTGTTCACTTTTTAATTGTCACCGTCGGTTACGGTCGATTGAAAATCTTGGTTCTTATATATAAGCACATATATAAAATATTTTTCTAATACGAATAATTATAATTTTATTCTCTACTTACGGGACATTGTTCCACTGTGTGCTGCTGTTGAAACAAAACTGGCGTTTTGAAGAATTAATTCTGTCACCTTATACTGGCAAGTAAACATATTCTATGTGTTTGTAACATTTTCGTATTCAGACAGTTGACTCGCGTTGCAAGGATCCCGATTGTAAGTTTATCGAATTATTATTTATTTTCTCTATTATTCTCGGATTTACTGTTTTTATCTATTTTTCACTTAATTGAAAAATGAGTGATGAATGAAAAAATACACGTAAGCGAAGCTTTTCGGAATCTTGGCTTCATGATGATCGCTTTAAATCTTGGATACGCAAAGTATCATCAGATGAAAACCTTTTTTATTGTACTATGTGCAACAAAAATATGTCATGCTCCACATCGCATGTTGCAAGACATGCGGATTCTTCGTGTCATAAGAATAAAATTAAAGAAAATTTATCATCGTTATCAGATGTAAGTCCAAGAACAAAAATATCACGACAATTCAGCAACTTAAAATTTCGGCAACAATGGTTAGATTAGAGCTATTTAAGCCATGGTTACGCGAAGTGTCACATGACGAGCGTTTATTTTTTTGCACATTTTGTAATAAATCTTATATGGGTGATATATCGCACGTCTATCGTCACGAAAATTCTAAAGGACACAAAGAACAATGAAAATTACAAAGAAAAATATCAAATGAAGATGTCGACATGAAAGACGAATCGCTTTTATCTTTTGAAGATTTATCTTTTAAAGAGCGAAGAAAATCAGCAAAAATTCGATATGCTGCGTTAATCGCTGATAGAAATATTCCATTTCAAACTGTGAAAGATATTCTCAATTTTTTCCAAGAAATAGGAAAAGATTCTAGCATATTACAAAAAATGTGTATGAGTCGAAAATTAAATTTTCTGCAGACTTTAGTAGTATATGGCAGATATGGGGCGTCACAACAAACCCCCACCACCTACCCCATATTTGACCCACTGACTTACATTTGGTCTGGCGTCAAAACAAATGACGTCACAGGGTGGGGGGAAAGGAGGGAGAAAAGATGGCGGCAATGGGTTCAACATGGCGGACGTCTACAAGATGGCGGCTGTTGACAAGATAGCGGAAATTTTTATTTTTTTGAATTGAGAAAATCCAAGCTGGGTTCGAACCTGGATCGCTGGATTTCTAGTCCTGGTCCTAGTCTGCTGAGTTACCTATAGATCTAATGAAGTAAGTCGTAGGGTTGTAGTTATGGCAGGCGGACGTGGGATGACGTAAATTTTTATTTTTTTCCGAATTGAGAAAATCCAAGTTGGGTTCGAACCTGGAACACAGGATTTCTAATCCTGCTCCTAGTCTGCTGGGCTACCTATAGATCTATTGAAGTAAGTTGTAGTGTCGTATTTATGACTATGGGACCTGGCAGGGAAGGGATGTATATATGCTGGGGCCGCGTCTATATGAGGTACCCCGGACTCTCTGGCAGGTATGGAACATTAAACAAATGACGTCACACAGTCACCTCTAGTCTGCGAAGGGAAGAAATGTATATATGTTGAAGCCGCGTCTATATGAGGTACCCCGGACTCTCTGACACGTATAGCGAACAAAAGAATGACGTCGCAGCGACGAATGATCATGCGACTTTTAGTTTGATATTTGGTGTGATGGTTAAGGGGCCGCGCGCGCGATATTGCGTGAACGGGGTGAACGTCAGCCACCCATTTTCGCAGATTGAGCGTGCTGTAAGGATTGACGATGACGAGTGGAGCGTGCAGGAACATGCGAAAAGGGAAAGGAAACGAACGCAAGAAATGGAATACAAAAATATGTTTATTTGCAACAATTTTTCTTAAAAGTACATGGTTGAACGTTATAGACAAAAATATTTCATTTATTTGGAGAGAATTCAGAGAGTCATAAACAAATCCGTATATGCAAGCAAAATGTACGTTCGTATAGATTACAATTTTCGCTGCAACTTGATTATCCGTACAATTTGATTGAAGTAAAGTGCAATTAATTCTAAAAATATTATTTCGGAGTACGTATCGAGAAATGTTAAATCTTTTAGTTGCAAACGTACATTATGTTGAATATCGTGACAATTAGTGTTTATAGTGTGTTTTACAATGTTACTTTCGATGAAGTTCTTGTTGGGTAAATTTACCTGTATTTCATTAATAAGATATTTAGAGCAATCATTAACACTGTTTGCGATTATATTTAAGAGGATGCTTAAGTCCTACTTTATCGACCGGTATTTTCAATTTTCTGGAAAGTATGGCATTTTTTATTGCTTTGATAGAATTACAAATCCTTTGGTGTAAGTAAAGTACACATGCTAATCTTTCGGCAAATAGTGAAATTTAGACCAAACAATAAAAAAAATTTTAGAAAATTTATCGACAATGTCACCTCAAAGAATTATATCTTTTATATCAAAATTATACTGCTTCAATCTGCAAAACAAGGGTGTGTGCCAAAGAAGAGCGTATGAAACAATAATGGAAAACCAAAAAAATAGAGCTTAGAGACTTATTTTCAAAATGCCATACTTTTCCAGATTTATGCAAAGCATGCGTGCAATATAGAAGAATAAGATAAAAAAGAGCTATAGATTAGTTCCGGGATTTTAAGATAGAGGCGCTATACAGTTCTCAGTGCTATCTGTCATATACAGAATCTGTTAGGTTAGTTATGTGTGTGTTAGTTTTGTGTGTGTGTGTGTGTGTGTGTGTGTGTGTGTTGTGTTATGTGCTATGAAACCCGGCTGAAAAAAATGGATTGAAGGCACTCTGAAGGATAAAGTGTATGTATTACACATAAATTTTGCAACATTTTTTGCAAACATTCACATTATTTAGTTACATACATTCATATTCTAATTTCTGTAAAATACTTTTATTCATGTGCTTCATGTGTACAGGGTGCTTCCGCAACATACAGATCAGTAAGTCGGGTTGCCTATTTGCTTATCGGCAGGGGCATGCTTTACCGGCCGTGCAGAATAAGGTTAGATCGCAAGTCCGGCGGAAAATAAGGCAAAAGAAATTTGAGTTTTACCATTCTGGTATAGTGTAAGATGCAATAATATATATATAATAAAATATATATACAATTATATATAATAATTTATTAATTATATATAATATAATAAAATATATATATATAATAGGAGTTGTTTAATAATAGAAATATTAATAACAACATAATAATAAAATTAGTAAACATTAAACGATTATTAAACAAATAACACAATTTACAAAATAAATATAAATAATATTTTTTTAATAAATAAATAAATAATAAAGGTTATTAATAATAAGGTTATTAATAATTAACAATTAAAGATTAATAAATTAAATAATTTTTTTATTTAAATAATAATAAATGTTAAATAATAATAAATGTTTATAATAAATGTTCAATTAAACTACCATCTTCTTCTAAACATAACAGTATTCTGCGCATAAAATTTTCTCGCACTCTATTTAATATGGCAGGAGTGATTTCTGCGCATGCGTTTTGTATTTTATTTTTCAAATCTTCTTGATTTGCTGGCAAAGTTTCGTAGACTTTATTTTTTAAATATCCCCACACAAAAAAGTCCATGGGCGTAAGATCTGGAGACCGTGGTGGCCACTCCTGAGGACCATGAAGCCCGATCCATCTCCGCGGAAATTTTCTATTAAGAATTGTTCTCGCTATAAGAGATGTGTGAGCGGGATGTCCATCTTGTTGGAAAATCATTTCTAGCCTATTGGCTAGTGGCACATTTTCCAAAAGCTCGTCGAGTCGGTGGAGAAGAAATTGCGAATAATAATGTGCATTTACATTTCCTTCTACAAATTCAGGGCCGATGACGTGATCTCCTACGATTCCGAGCCACACATTTACTGTCCACCTGCCCTGAAAATTGTGTTCCTTTACACAATGTGGATTTTGCTCTGCATAATGATGCTCATTATGGCGATTTATCTGCCCATGACTTCCGAAAATTGCTTCATCGGTCCACAAAATGTTTTTTAAAAAAATGTCATTTTTGGCATCATTAAAATCCACCTGCAGAAATTGAATAATTTAGTACAAAGTTGACGATGTAAGTTGATAAATGGTAACAATATGTCTGGTATATTATAAAATAATAAAAGAATAAAAAATTTAACTTACGTGATCAATAATCCATTCACAGAAATTTAAACGTCGTGGCATATCAGTAGGTACAAGTTTCTGTGTCGTATGCTTTTTGAATGGATGCAAACCCAGCGAATGTTTTATTATTTTATGAACCGTAATGTGGTTCATGTTTAGATCCGCAGCAATAGCTCTTGTGCTTGTGTGAGGATTTCTGACAACAGCTTGTTGAATTGCATCAATTGTCTCCTGATTTCGTTGTGGAACATGGAGCGGCTTGCGAGATTTACGAAATTGTCCATTTGTTCTTAACCTTTCTTCAAGGCAATGAAAAAAACCATGGTTTGGGTGGCGTCTGTCCGGAAACTTTCGAGCGTAAAGTGCAGCTGCTTGTCTTTGATTCTTTTGACACTCGCCGTAAATAAGAATCATGTCTGTTAATTCGTCAAACGAATAGTGATTTTGTTCCGGTTCCATTATGTAACTCAATTTTTAACGCGTTTTAACTTGTACATATAATTCACGTCAAATTCTGTCAAACGGAATGCGATCAGGACATAAGGAATACAGAAAGAGAAACAATCGAACAAACAATTGTAACAGTTCGTTTGTTTGTTTGAAGAATTAACACATGATTTTTATTTACGGCGAGTGCCAAAAGAATAAAAGACAATCAGCTGCACTTTATGTTCGAAAGTTTCTGAACAGACGCCACCCAAACCACGGTTTTTTTCACCGCCTTTACGAAAGACTAAAAACAAATGGACAATTTTGTTAATTTCGCAGGTTGATCCATGTTCCGCAGGGAAATCAGGAGACAATTGATGCAGTTCAACAAACTCTTATCAGAAATATTCATACAACCACGAGAGCAATTGCCGCAGATCTAGACATAATCCACATTACGGTTCACAAAATAATTAAACATTTGCTGATTTGGCATCTATTCAAAAAAACATACTACACACAAACTTCTACCTGCTAATATGCCACAATGTTTAAATTTTCGTGAATGGGTTATTGATCACGTAAATTTGTTTAAATTTTTTATTTTTTTATTATTTTATAATATACCTGACACATTACCATTTATTAATTTGCATCGTCAATTTTATACTAAATTATTCTGCAAGTAGATTTTAATGATGCCAAAAATGACATCTTTATAAAAAATATTTTATGGACTGATAAAGCAATTTTTGGAAGTCATGGACACATAAACCGTCATAATGAGCATCACTATGCAGAGCACAATCCACATTGTGTAAAAGAACACAATTTTCAAAGTAGGTGGACTGTAAATGTGTGGCTCGGAATCGTAGGAGATCACGTCATCGGCCCTGAATTTATCGAAGGAAATGTGGATGCACAATATTATTCACAATTTCTTCTCTATTGACTCGACGAGCTTTTGGAAGATGTGCCACTAGCTAATAAACTAGAAATGGTTTTCCAACAGGATGGACATCCCGCTCACACGTCTCTTGTAGCGAGAACAATTTTAAATAAAAAATTTCCGGGAAGATGGATCGGACTTCATAGTCCTCAGTGTGGCCACCACGGTCTCCGGATCTTACGCCCATGGATTTTTTCGTGTGGAGCTTTTTAAAAAATAAAATATATGAAACTACTAGCAAATTAAGAAGATTTGCAAAATAGAATACGAAACGCATGTGCAGAAAACAACTCTTGCCACATTAAATAGAGTGAGAAGAAGAGAGAGAGAGAAAATTTCATACGCAGAATCACGTTATGCTTAGAAGAAGTTGGTAATTTAATAGAACATTTGTTATAAGCATGTTTTAAATAAAAAAATATTATTTATCTTTATTTTGTAAATTGTGTTATTTGTTTAATAATCGTTTAATGTTTACTAATTTTATTATTATGTTGTTATTAATATTTCTATTATTAAACAACTCCTATTATATATATATTATTGAATCTTACACTATACCAGAATGGTAAAACTCAAATATCTTTTGCCTTATTTTCCGCCGGACTTGCGATCTAACCTTATTCTGCACGGCCGGTAAAGCATGCCCCTGCCGATAAGCAAATAGGCAACCCGACTTACTGATCTGTATGTTGCGGAAGCACCCTGTATATATTATGTATATTATGTGCTCCATATTATACATATTCACATCAAAGTATCTATGTAAAAAGTTAATATCATTTTGTATATTGTTATAATAAATGTATATGTCATATAACTTATATATTATTTATATGACGAATGACATATATCATTTAACATATATACATTATATATATATAAAGCATATGACGTAATAAAAATATCTTACAATAAAGAATAAGACAAGCCAGAGGCGGTTTTCTCGTGGACTGGCAATATAAAATAAGACAAGCCAGAGGCGGTTTTTTCGTGGACTGGCATTAGAAAATTCTTATTCTTCTCTTCAAGCCAGAGGCGGTTTTCTCGTGGACTGGCAATACAGAATAAGACAGCCAGAGGCGGTTTTCTCGTGGACTGGCAATACAGAATAAGACAGCTAGAGGCGGTTTTCTCGTGGACTGGCAATATAAAATAAGACAAACCAGAGGCGGTTTTCTCGTGGACTGGCAATATAAAATAAGACAAGCCAGAGGCGGTTTTCTCGTGGACTGGCATTAGAGAATTCTTATTCTTCTCTTCAAGCCAGAGGCGATTTTTTCGTGGACTGGCAATACAGAATAAGACAAGCCAGAGGCGGTTTTCTCATGGACTGGCAATATAAAATAAGAAAAGCCAGAGGCGGTTTTCTCGTGGACTGGCATTAGAGAATTCTTATTCTTCTCTTCAAGCTAGAGGCGGTTTTCTCGTGGACTGGCAATACAGAATAAGACAAGCCAGAGGCGGTTTTCTCGTGGACTGGCAATTTAGAATTACAAAAGCCAGAGACGATCTAACGTCAGCTGACTGTTTAGAAAAAAGAGAGCTAAAGACGATTTATTCGTGAACTGACAGATTTTAAGAAATATTGTCAGAGACGATCTAACGTCAGCTAACACTTTTTAATAAATATAGTCAGAGGCGATCTAACGTCAGCTGACCGTTTAGAAAAAAAAAGAGCTAAAGACGATTTATTCGTGAACTGGCAGATTTTAAGAAATGTTGTCAGAGGCAATCTAACGTCAGCTGACCGTTTAGAAAAAAGAGAACTAAAGAGGATTTATTCGTGAACTGACAGATTTTAAGAAATATTGTCAGAGACGATCTAACGTCAGCTAACAATTTTTAATAAATATTGTCAGAGGCGATCTAACGTCAGCTGACCGTTTAGAAAAAGAGAGCTAAAGACGATTTATTCGTGAACTGGCAGATTTTAAGAAATACGTATTTCTTTTAGTTAGTAATTTACTACACTTGTGGTCTGTTTTTGTTTTATCGAATAATCTATAAGGTTATTTCAACTTTTTTCTCGCTATTAAAATTCTATCGTATGGCTGTATGATGTACATACAAGACGAAATAGACTTATACAAGGTGTCTAATAGATATAAATTAGATATGATAGAATCTTTTATTCAAAAAATCTATATATAATACTATATATCTAATTGGAAAAAAATGTTATATGTTTTCCCTATTTTTATTCTTATGTAATTAATACAAAATAAATAAATAAGTTAATTATTCAATACATACATATATATATTGAATATATTGTTGTCTTTATTTTGTATTTTATATAACTGAAATGATATATACTTTCATTATTTCAGTTATCATCATATAAAATATAAAATAAAGATAATTATTTATTTAATATATGTGTATATATATATTAATTAATTGATTAATTAGTTATTTTGTATTTGCTACATAAAGATAAAAATAAGAAAAGTATATGACATTTTTCTTCAGTGATATATATATATTGTATTTTATGTATATTTTTATTTATTATTTTGTCATATTTAGTTTATATTTATTTGACACCTTGTATACGCTTATGTTTTCTCGGACATTATATTGCAGCCTTGCGACGAAATTTCAGTCGAGGAAACAAGCGCAAGCATTGTTTGTTTACGAACTTCCGATGACACACGTACACAGACCACACGTCAGTGTAGTGAGTTACCACTACAAACAAATGTGTACACACGGACCTACGCGGCGTAGGCTACGCCGATAATGTCATTTCATTTTTAGTACCATCGAAATGATGGCGCTTTCGCGTCGGAGTTCGCCCGTCACTTTAGCATCCTCTTAACTGATTTAAATTAGCGTTTACGCAATCGAGCAAGTTTTCCAGTCCGAGAAAAGTAGTCTTTTGCATTGCTATTGCGTAGAAATATGTTCGTGGTTTCTTCGGAGTATGGATGATTTCTTCTGCAGTCAAGTTTCTTCCCGAAGAAGGCTCTTCTTGCTCCTGATATTTCAATAGCAGGGCTCTTGCTTCTAGGCGGTGGTGAAATTTATAATTATCTTCTTGATAATAATAGAGTTAGATTTAACACTATTTCCATTTAAATAATCAGCCATAAGTTCTATGTTTTCTTAAAATTGCTGCCACTCCACCATGTTGAAGCAAATGCCCTCGGCTCCCTTGGAAGTAAATTTAACAGCGGGTTGGAAATCAAACTCGTCATCGTTGATTGAAGTTTGCAACCCAACATGAATTTTTTTTGTATATGAGGAATTGAGTCCGTAAGTGGTGTTGGCTAACAGCATATAATTCTGCTCAAATTTTTCTCCATTGAAGTATCTTGCTCCGGAAACATCACCGCGCACTTCGTAATGTTCAGAATTTAAAATTTCTTTGCGTTTACTCATGATGCTAGTTTTCACGTAGACACAAAATAAAATACAAAAATGCTGTATCTTCTTTACTGTTGCTACTGCTGCTGCTGCTGCTGCTGCTAAACCCGCACGTTCGAATGTCAGAAAACGAATGATTAAAATTTTCCCAATCGTATAGAGTAGAAAATCGGAAAAGTAGTGGGAAAATGCGTGCGCATAAAAATTTAGAGTCATCTGATTGGATACGATGTTTATTGCTTCTACATTTTCTCGAATTCTCTTAAAAACGACCGTTGATAATAGAAGGAGTAAGGACATTGGTTCGTGCGCTGTTACATCCTGCACAGTCTTGCATTACAATTATTCGGAAAAAAATCAAAGGGTACAAAAGGACTGAGAAACTGAAGACTGAGGAATAAGAAAAAATTAAAATATTGCAGTCAACGGAATTTTTACGAACTTTCATCCTAAAAATCTCTAAAACTATAAATCTCCAATCCGATAAAACTATTTATTTACACCTGGACCCTGGAAAAATTACATTTTAAACATATGGAATCTAAAGGGTTAGACAAAAAAAAAGATCGGAAATGCCCGTACCGTCATAAAAAAAGAAGCAATTTACAATAGGGTAAACATATGCAAACCTTTTTATATTCACGTAAAAGTTTATTACTGTGAAAGTTTTCGAAATTAAGTTTTGCTCACGTACTAACCCTCAATTAAGTTGTAAAAAGTTATAAGAAAAGAATATCGACATCGTCTGAAGGGTATATGATGTTTCTTTGTCTGATAAACCCTTCGAACACTAAAGTAATATATGTACATCTTGTAAAGTTGCCGCCAATGTGCGGAAATCTTTGTGAAAGATGTACAACCTGAAGTCGATTAATTTTTTTGATCCGACTGAAGGTATAAATAAGAATTTGAGACGGGAAAAATTGCACTTTAAAATTCTCAGTAGTGGACAACACGCGTCGTGTTTCTTCGTATCATGAATTCGGGCGAGATTATCTTGAGTACGCGAAAATGGTTGAGAATTTAAGAAAAACCGTCGAGACATGCTTACTACTGTCACGCGCTTTGTGCGGACTCGATGTGAGCAGATATTTATCGCTGTTATCAGACAACGATGAAATAAATTTTGAAGTGTTTGCGAAATTTGCGGGGGTGTGTCCTAGTGCAGTGCTAGCGGTGCTATTTCGCTTGGGGCATTTTGCCTCCTATCAGAGACTTGCAATCTACGCGGGTGAAATTATCGAAATGAGAAGTATTTTCGGTGATGGAGAAGTGGAGGATGCGGGTGGCCATATAGCTTTTCTATTATTTCATTTTCATCGATCGATTTCGGAAGCGAGTGAAAACGGTGAGTTTATATTCCAATTTTTATTATATATATATATATGTATATATAATTTTCAAAAATTAAAAGAGTAAATTCTTTTATAAGTAGAACATCGGAACGCATCGCCTCGCAGGATCGCGGGGGTGAGAGGAGTGCAACGTATTGCATGCCCTGAAGAGTATACTCCTCCTCTATAAGACGGCGGGCTGATACTTCACCCGAAGCCGGACCCTCACGTGAGTCTTAGCACACATTCTTTTATGGAAAATAAGCATTTCATATTGGTAAATTTAAAAAAAATAATGAAATATTAAATGTTTTTAGAGCGTGCACGTATCGAGCTCACACCTGAGCCACCTCTCGTTAACTTGGATAGCGAGAGCGAGGAAGAAGTTGGAACTCACGAAGTGAGTTCATTTGACGAGGAAGAGATTTTTTCACCAGATGAGTAATGAGAAATTTATCGCAGTAAGAAAATGGATAAAAATTTTTTATCCGCTAAAAAACAATGGTGAATTTTTTAGAGTTTAACCAAGGAAGTGAAAATACAATAATAGAAGATTCGGAGGAGGAGGAGGATGAGGAGAATAATGATGAGGTGCAAGAGGAAGATACGGGGGAGGAGCTGAGTGAAGCGGAAGAACAGAATCTAGAGGAACTTTTGAGGGAAAGAGGTAAATACAATTATATATTTTTGCACAGATAACGCTTTCATACTCGAATACCTTTGTTCTAAACGGACAAAATTTTTGGAATTATTTTCCCGGAAATTTCTTACTCGCCGGAATATTAGTGATCAATGATCAACACGATTAACAGTGAGCAAGAAAGGGAATAATCCTGTATAGAGGTGAGAGAATTTAATATGAAATGTATTACTATTTTTAATTTTAACAATTTTAACAAATTTTAAAATTCGAGTATGGAAGTGTAAAAACAATAATTTTAAAGATAAACTAATTCGTTTGTTTTCGATTTTTCCAGTTCAGTTTGGTGGAGGAGGAATGGAAGAAAATACGCAGCAGCAACAGTCGGCGGAAAATCAAGCCGAAGAAACCGACGACAACGAGATAGGAGTTCGTGGGGAGGGGAGACTGGAGAGAGAAGAGGAGGAAGAAGCGCTGTTTCCGGAGAATCAGGTTGGTGCGCCGGAACAGATCGCGAATCATAACGGGAATAATTTTAATTATTTAGATTTAATAAGGGAAAACGTGCGTGAGTTTAGAAATTTCGGTGTAGTAGGGAGAGAGGCTGGTTTTCGCATTCGATCATTACCAGAGGAAGAGGAGGTTTACGCGTGATTAGAAAACGCGTTTCGCGAGCTTCACGCGTACGCGGTACTTTCCTGTGTTCCCGGTGATTACATCGGACTTAATTTCGATTCCCCGAATCTTTCGCACGGGTCCGCGGGTATTTCGTTCCGACCATCTCGTGATTTGACTCACGAGAATATCTGGAACCTCGTGAATTCGTTAGCTCAAAGCTCCGGGGGCTTGAACGTAGCGCAAGAATTCAATATCCGCGTTTTCCGTGTCACTCCTACGGGTCGTGCGGGTAATGCGCTTGATATCGCTGGTAAACGCTCGATTTTAACGATATCCAACTCGGAGAACTTATGTTTTCCTCACGCACTCGTAACGGCGCAAATTTACAATGAACGTGGTAATTTACGTACGGGTAGTCTACAAGAAAGATGGAACGCCGTGAGATACCGTCATTCCTCATTACAACGTGAGTTGGCACGTGATTTAACGAGGAAAGTAGGTATTACAATTTTAGAAGAAGGTTGCGGTATTCGCAAAATCGAGCATTTTCAGCATTATCTAGCCGCGGAAAACATCGCGATAATGGTTTATAGCGCGGAAACTTTTGATCACGGGAGTAAAGTCTTATTTGATTGAAACGCGATACTAGCCTCACTACATCGCGAACCGGTCGCGTGTTTAAACCTATTACATCACGCTGAATTACGACATTACAGCGTTATTTTAAATTTAAGAGCCGCCGCGGGTAACCGAGGTTATTGCGTACCGTGTAACGTCGGTTACCGCAGCGATGTAAGGAGACACCGATGCTCAAATAAATGCCCTCGGTGTTACGCGGTACCTTCGTGCGAGCGATTCGATGCGGAGCATATTCATTGCGAAAATTGTAATCGCGAATTTTTCAATCACGCGTGTCTTGAGCATCATCGTGCGCAAAAATCATACGATGGGCAATCGTCTCGTAGCGTTTGCAGTACCGTATGTTTTTGCGAAGAATGCGGTCGTTTAATTGAGCGTAATAGACAACACGAATGCGGCGTGACTTACTGTTCGACGTGTCGTTCTGCTCAGCCGTTGAATCATTTTTGTCACATGCTTCCTCTCCCTCACAAAGCTAATTTTCATACTAACGACACGGAGCACATTTTGGGAGAGGGAGAAGAGCAACAACAAAACGCGGGTGAGTGCGTACTTAAAACAGAAAGTCGCGTCGCATTCGTGTTTTACTATTTCGAGACGCGACAGGATGACACGCTTCAAGGTACCGCGAGTGTAAATATTCACGTACCTACACTTTGCGTCGCGCAACAGATTTGCGAAACGTGTGCCGAGATAGAGGATACTTTGGTGCGCTGTCGGTGGTGCGGTATTCGTGAATACATATTTTGTCGTGAGCCTGTAAAAGAGTTTGTAGATTTCGCGACACGTCCGACTAAATATTTTAAACACATAATTTGTATAGCTCATAACGCGAAAGCATTCGATGCGCAATTTATCCTACGTTATATTGTTGAGAGCGGAACCGCCTTAGAACCGCGGATAATCTTAAACGGGACGAAAATTATAGTACTAACAGTGGGACATACAAAATTTATCGATAGTATTAATTATATGCCAATGCGTTTATCGGAGTTACCGAAGGCTTTTGGCCTGACGAATACTTCGGACAAAGGCATTTTTCCGCATTTATTTATAATAATACTAACAATAATCAGTCATATGTCGATCCGTTGCCGGATATTCGATATTATTTACCCGATAGTATAAATACGAATGAGCGAGAAAAGTTTTTAGCGTGGCATGCGAAAATGATTCGTACGAATTATGTGTTTGATTTTGAATGCGAGATATTGCGTTACTGTCGCAACGACGTAAATATTCTGACAATGAGACGCGCGTGCATGTCTTTTGGAAAGATTTTCTTGAAGTGCGGTCGCGTGTGTCCGTTCAAGGAATGCACAACCATCGCTTCAACGTGTATGAGGGTTTTTAGAAAAAACTTTCTACGTGAAAGAGAAATTGGAATAATTTCACCGGGCGGGTACAGACGCGCGAATACCCAATCGCGGAAGGCATTTCAGTGGCTGGTGTGGAAGGAGCGCGAGCTCGGACGTAACATCACCCACGCAGGATGCACTCGGGAATATCATCTGCAAGACGGCACGCTAGTTGATGGTTATTACGAGTCGGTGGAAAACGGTATAACACACTATCACGTGTTGCAATTCCACGGTTGTTTTTGGCACGGATGTCCGTCGTGTTTTAAGATTAATCGCGATAGGGAACTATTGGTAAACAACGAACGCGGCGATACGATTGATTTGCGTTATGAGCGCATCATCGCAACAACGTATTGTCTTCGAAGACGGGGGTACTCGGTGATAGAGAAGTGGGAATGCGTCTTTGATCGCGAAATGATGGAAAATAGGAAAATGCGCGAATTTTTACAGAATCACCCGATGATAGAAATTGAGCTGCTCAACCCGCGCGATGCGTTCTACGGTGGATGTACGGGGAACATCGTGACGCGATACGAGATTACGGGTACGAAGAAGATACGTTACGTGGATGTATGTTCTCTGTAGTCGTACGTACTGAAGACCGGGGTTTTCCCGATCAAACATCCCATGGTGTACGTCGCGGAGGAATGCTCGACTCTAATTGGCATAGGTCCGTGTTACAATTTTGATTCCGTCGAAGGTTTTGTGCGTTGCAGGGCACCTTCTCCGAGCGATCTCTTTCATTCCCTATCGCGTGCGTGGAAAGCTGCTATTCGCGTTGTGTCGCAGTTGTTGCAAAACATTTTCACACGATGAATGTACCCACGAGCCGTCCGAGCAAGAATTCGGGGGTACGTGGGTATTGCTTGAATTGCGCAAAGCCATCGACAAAGGTTATCTCGTAACGAGGGTTTGTGAGATTTGGCAATACACCACAGCTCGCTACGATCCCGATACACAGCAGGGGGGATTATTCACGGAATATATAAACACATTTTTAAAATTGAAACAAGAAGCCAGCGGATGGCCGAGCGAGTGTGAGGATGACGTGTCTAAAGAACAATATCTTCGCGACTACGAGAAAACTGAGGGTGTCGTTCTTGATAAGCAAAACATCGCGAAAAACCCTGGTTTGCGCTCGATCGCGAAGCTATGTTTAAATTCTTTTTGGGGGAAATTTGGTCAACGATCCAACCTGCCGAATACCGAGATCGTAAAAACTCAACAGCGTTTAGCGAGTTTACTCACGAGTCCTCAGCATGAGATAATCGAAATATTACCCGTAAACGAGGAAGTGATGTATGTTTCGTGGCGACTGCGAGAAGAGCTGGACGTACCCTCGTCTCTTACCAACGTGGTTATAGCGGCTTTCACGACGGCACAGGCGCGTCTTGTATGAATATTTAGATAAATTGGATCGTCGCGTTTTATATTATGATACCGACTGTATTTACGTGAGCAGCGGTGTCTCCGATAAATACGAAGTGCGTAAAGGTAATTTCTTAGGCGATATGACGGACGAACTCGAAAGCTATGGTCGCGGTAGCTATATCGAGGCATTTGTATCGAGTGGTCCGAAATTTTACGCATACGTGGTTCGCACAGCGGAAGGGCAAACGCGAGAAGTTTGCAAAGTAAAGGGCATAACTCTAAATTTCGAAAACTCACGCTTAGTTAATTTTAATAGTATTAGGGAATTATTATTACATAAAGAGCGAGAAGGTCAAGAGGAGGAGGAGGAAGGGACGGAGTCGGAAACGGTAGAATCGCGTTCGATAAATCTACGTTTCAGAGCAATTTGACGTACAGCCTTTCACGAAATAATAACACGCGACGAAGTGAAAGCTTGCACACTCATGTTGCTAAAACGTAGATTTCTCGACAGTCGTTGTTCCGTCCCTTATGGATATTTATCCGAACGCTAATTATTATTTCACGATACTGTTCCTTCGCTCTATTTTATCATCTAAATCAGCGCTCGGAATTAGTTGCACATTTCGGGCTGATTTCCGAGACGACGCCTACTGTTTCCCCACTACCGCCCGGCCGCTGGCGGCCGAGCCGCCGATAGCTCTGGCTCAGGAGCGTTTTATATTAAAAATAGGCTGGATTGTTTAGGCATCTTTCAAGAAATCGTAACATTTTCTTCACTACATAAATAATGTTTATTTTTATTAATACATAATATATACCATATATATTTAATTATTAATGAAAATAAACATTATTTATGTAACAAAGAAAATATTACTATTTTCTGAGAGGTACCTCAACAACCCAGCCTATTTCTTATATAAAACGTTCCTGCGCCAGAGCTATCGGCGGCTCGGCCGCCAGCGGCCGGGCGGTAGTGGGAGAACAGAAGGCGTCGTCTCGGAAATCGGCCCGAAATGTGCAACTAATTCCGAGCGCTGATCTAAATAATTGCACGCACGTTTTCCCCATATATGTAAGTTTATAAATTTTTTGTAAAAAGTAAATAAAAATTGTGTTGTAAAAATAGAATAAGAATAGGCTAAGAAAATGATAAAATTATAGAAAAAAGTCATGTAAAGATTTAAGAAATAATAAAATTGTTTATATTTTGTATCGTTTTTGCTTTGTATTTATATTCTGAAAAAATAATTCTCCAATGATTTTTCTCCAAGTTTATTTTCCCCTTTCTCTCTTTCTCTCTCCACATACATTCACGTAAAATGACTATTTTTGCCCAATTCTTTCCGTGGAAAGCAACTTTTCATCGTGGGGGAGTATCATAAGCTCATGAACTCACTCCCCCGCGCGCGCAGGCGCTGACGCGAGCAATTCCGCTTGTTCAGCATTTACGCTTATCCAGCTTCTCCGGTCCGAATCAGCTCGTAAAAGTCCGCCGCAAAGTACGCTGGCGCGCGCGCACCTCCGCCGTGGAGTGCCCCCTGCCGTGATGGTAAGCTTACTTCATCGTACCGTTGCACGGCTTTTTTTTATGTTAGTGAAGACACGAGCGGTGTTCATTTCACAAGATGGACATACGCTGGAAACATCCCTGGACGACTATTGTCAGCGGTCCCACCGGCTGTGGTAAAACGGTCTTTGTAAAATCCTTTCTCAAATATTTACCCAAAATGACCAATGTTTCTTTTGAAAGAGTCTTATTTTATTACGCCGAATGGCAAGACGCATATCGTCAACTACAATATATGTTTGCAAAAACAAAAGAGAAAGTGGGAGGACATGGAAGAGGGGAGGGTAAAATAAAGAGAAATATAATCGAGTTTCGCGAAGGGCTACCGCAAATGGACGATTATTCTCGCGATCCTCTCGCACCAAAATTGGTGATAATCGACGATCTTATGAGAGAATCATCCTTGTGCGAAGTAATCGTGGATCTTTTTACAAAGGATAGTCATCATAAAAATCTCAGTGTTATACTCATCACGCAAAATCTATTTTACCAGAGGCACGGGCAGCGCGACATATCTCTTAATTCTAACTACATAGTCATCTTCAAGAACCTGCGCGATCGCGCTCAAATTCGCCATCTCGCGCGACAAGTGTACCCCGATGACCCAAAGTTTCTAGAAGAAGCATACTTTGACGCAACCTTACGCCCTCACGGATATTTATTACTCGATCTGAAACAATCGACTCCGGACAAATATCGATTTCGGACAAGCATCTTTCCCGACAATGCGTTGCATTACGTCTACGTACCGCGCAGATCATTCTCCAGCGTATAAAAAGTATGTACTAGCGCTCGCGTGACGTCAGTTGCGAGAGACTTTCACACGATGAAAAAAGCGGTAGCAGCGTCAGACAGTGCAATGAAAACCGCTAGACGTTCGATCGAAAAGAGAAAACGTTTGTCTTCTAGAGGCGCTGTGTTATCTGAACAAAAATCAACGTACCTCCTTCCTGCGAACTGCGGATGAAAAATTTATTTGCTGTATTTGCGAATGCGTTTTCAACACACTGAATGGTAACGTTGCGCTCGAACGACGCGAAAAAAATCGTCTGAGCAAATACAAAACGGCGCTGCGTCGTATCGCGTCAAAGTGTGGAAATTGGAAGAATAAAAGACAGCTATTGGTACAACGAGGTAGATTCTTATCCTATATCATCGTTCCTTTATTAGAGGCCTTATTTTCGCGAATTATAGACAGGGCGACGAATTAAAACAAGAGAGAAAATAATATTAAGCGTTATGGAAAGGGCGAAAAAAATGGTTTTAATTTCTACGGAAAATCTCGAGAGAATGCAGCGTCAATTACATCAACCGCAGCCGACTACCGACGGTGTACCTCTAGTGGAAAACACATCGGAGAACAACGAAAGCGCTAATAATAATAATTCCGTGCGAACTCCCGAGACCCCTTTATCCAACTCGATGCGGAGTTGAGTCAAATTCTTAATTCACCCTATCCGAAGGACGAAGCCGAGAGATGGAAGATGTACAAAGAGATTCTTTGGCGATATCTTCACTTTGTACGAGTAGCACGAGGACGACGAAATCAAGAGGACGACACGCGTAACGCCGAGGAAGAAGAAGAAGAAGAAAAAGACGAAAATGCGTTGGACACACGTGAAGGAGTACCGGTGCACGATCTCATAGGCTCATTCGCTTCGGACTCTAGTCGTACGAGAAGCCTCCCGAAAGAACACGACACAAGTCTCGAGGTGATGAAAAACATCGGAAGAATAGTGGAAAGCGTACCGAAATCTTACCGTGCCGAAGCTCGCTTACTAACGAAACACCTGCTCGATAAAACATCGTCGAGTAGAATTAGCTGGGATGAGCATGGAGTCGTGACTATAGACGGTAACGTCGTAAAAGATTCAAATATCTCAGACCTGATAAATGAGGCGATGTGCAATAGAAAAACCGTGAAAGCCGTGGGAAGAGTTCAGTTCGCGCGGTTACTTCGCGATTTGAACATTCCCCCCGCACTAGTGAGAAATAAAAAACTATTAGCAGCCGGTTCTTCGCAAAATATCGCGAAACTTAGCGGTCCTACGGCGAGTTCCACTCCTAAGAGAAACACGGATTCTCCGGCAGCGAGACGCCTGTTCGATCGGAATAAATTGGAATAACGGGTCTTGAAAAATTGTACTATGATCCCGCGCATTATGCTGGTTATTCGGCTGTCGATAATTTGTTTTGCGCGGCAAATTTATCCCGTAACAATGTCGTGCGATGGCTCAAAGCGCAAGACGCGTACATACTGCATCGTCCATTGCGACGGAAATTTCCACGAATGCATTACAACGTAACGAATATCGACGATCTGTGGGAAGCTAATTTGATCGAACTCCGAAATCTCAAAAGTTACAAAAACGGATATGCGTATTTACTCGTGATTATCGATGTACTTAGTAAATACGTCTGGGTAGAACCATTGCGCGACAAAACGAGTAATTCCGTAATGGGGGCTTTCCAGTGCGTGCTCTCGAGAAGTAACGGTCGCGTGCCCGTATACCTACAAACGGACAAGGGTAAAGAATTTGTCGGGCGACCGCTACAAAAGCTTTTGGAAGAAAATGACATTCGTTTTCGCGTAGCCCGCAATCCGGATGTCAAAGCCGCCATCGTCAAGCGCTTCAATAGAACGTTGAAAGAACGAATGTGGCGTTATTTTACGCATAAAAATACACGACGCTACATCGATGTTTTGCAGAATATCGTAAACGCCTATAATCACACCCGTCATTCGAGCACCAGAATGCAACCGTATGTCGTTACGAGAGAAAATGCACGTATCGCGCGTGAAAATATAACGCGTCAATGGAGGAGCAACGACGACGAAGCGAACAAAAAACGTCGAAAGGCTAAATACCACGTCGGTGATCTCGTTCGTATCAGTAGAGCAAAAGTCGTCTTCGAGAAAGGATACGAGGCACGATGGAGCGAGGAGATATTTCGAATTCACCGTATACTCGATTAGCGAAAACCACGTGTGTACGAGCTGAGCGATTTAGCGGGAGAAGTCATAGACGGCATTTTTTACAAACAAGAATTGGCTCGGGTTGAGAAAAACTTGCAGGAAGAGGAATTTATCGTCGATCGTGTGATAAGAAGTCGGGGTCGCGGTAATAATAAACAGGTGCTGGTTAGCTGGCGTGGTTATCCCAGCAAGTTTGATTCTTGGATCCCTGCTTCGAGTTTAAGGGGATCCTACGGCGACGGTCGAACTTCGATAGATTAGCGCCCTCATCTAAGTGTAACTAAAATTGCCGATAATACCGACATTTTTAATTCCGATACTATTATAATATATTACCGACAGTAATTATCGACAGTTATTACCGACAGTAATATATGATTCATGCATGTCAGAACAGTTTCAAAATTGTGTTCAATACGTGAAGGCAGATCACATATTTTTACAGCTCTATTACAGCTCTCGTACGCGTAGCTTATTGAAGCTTATCTACCGTATTGCTGATAATAACCTCAAAAACATAAATATATGTCTGTCTTTATTGCATAGTTTAAATAATTTCAACATTGCTTACATTGACATGTATCTTTTCATATATCTGTCAAGAGGAATAATTTCTTTTTTAGCCACACACACACACACACACAAAACAATACACAATACAAATGTGTTTTGTGTGTGTGTGGCTAAAAAAGAAATTATTCCTCTTGACAGACATATGAAAAGATACATGTCAATGTAAGCAATGTTGAAATAATATATATATAATAATATAATAATAATAATATATACATAATCATTATATGTGAAAAACAGCGACAGAATATAATGAATTTTTTTAAATATACTGAATAATAAAAATATACACTCACCCGAAAAAAAAGCGGTACACTGAAAATGTGGGAAAAATTCATCAAATTTCAACTGACGATAACTTCGTAAATAATAAAGATAGAAAGTTCTATAAAATATGGAAATGAAGCTAAAAATCTCTACTTTAAGAATCAATTTATTTCAATGTTGCAAAATAAATTTATTGAAAATGGCGGATGACAAAGCGCGAGCATGCAAAATTGAAAAATAATGGTTCGAGTTTGCGACGGTGCACGGTATAAACAAAAAATTGTAGCTTATTGGGATCAAAAGCGTACGAAAGTACAGAGTCTCCTCTTTAAAATGCTTTTTTATGCATCTCGATACGATGATTTTTCGCTGAGAGATTCGCATTTGAAGTAAGAATCTGCCTTTTTCTTCAAATGCGAATCTCTCGGCGAAAAATCATCGTATCGAGATGCATAAAAAAGCATTTTAAAGAGGAGACTCTGTACTTTCGTACGCTTTTGATCCCAATAAGCTACAATTTTTTGTTTATACCGTGCACCGTCGCAAACTCGAACCATTATTTTTCAATTTTGCATGCTTTTGCTTTGTCATCCGCCATTTTGGAGAAAGTTATCACACATTATTGCGTTATGAATTTTCGAACACTAGACATCCAAACTTTTAAAATGGTTTTTAAAAAATCCTGCTAGCTGTATTACGTGCCGAGATATTCAATTTTGAACCAGACCGAATTGCAAGAATAAGAATTCTGTGGTTATCAGCTCCGCGGTATTTTAAAACTCCAAACTCTCCTTACGGTTATAAGTGTCAATTCTGCTCTTGGCGTTACCCAGGATCAACGGCGTGGACGTGGCAGAAATCTGATCCCGTGTGCACATGTTGGCACGTGTGTATGTGTGTGTGTGTGTGTGTGTGTGCGTGCGTGTGTCCGTGCGTCCGTGTGTGTGTGTATGTGTGTGTGCGTGCGCATGCGTGCGCGTGCATGCGTGTGTGTGCGCGTGCACCACTGGGATAAGGACCTCATGGCTCGTTAGATCCACGATATTTTACGACTCCAAACCCTCCCGGTGGTGCGTGTACAATTGTGTGTGCGCGCGCGTATATTAATAATGGGTATGACCTCCTCGTGCGCGTATTACCTCATTCATGCGACGAGGCATACTTCTTATTAGTGTTCTAATTTCAGTCTGCGTAATGTCATTCCACTCTATTTCAAGAACTCTTCGAAGTTCTGGCAATGACTGAGGAGCAGGTATATGATTTCGTACTTTTCTGTTAATATTGTCCCATAGGTGTTCAATGGGATTTAAATCTGGACTCATTGCTGGCCATTCGAGTCGATTTATGCCAACTTCATCGCAGAAATCAAGCACTTTTCTCGCAACGTGCGGTCGAGCATTGTCTTGCATAAACAAAAAGTCAGGGCGGAGAAATCACAAAAGATCTGCAGACATCTCCTTCGGATGCAAAACAATTGATTGAAAAATAATGGTTCGAGTTTGCGACGGTGCACGGTATAAACAAAAAATTGTAGCTTATTGGGATCAAAAGCGTACGAAAGTACAGAGTCTCCTCTTTAAAATGCTTTTTTATGCATCTCGATACGATGATTTTTCGCTGAGAGATTCGCATTTGAAGTAAGAATCTGCCTTTTTCTTCAAATGCGAATCTCTCGGCGAAAAATCATCGTATCGAGATGCATAAAAAAGCATTTTAAAGAGGAGACTCTGTACTTTCGTACGCTTTTGATCCCAATAAGCTACAATTTTTTGTTTATACCGTGCACCGTCGCAAACTCGAACCATTATTTTTCAATTTTGCATGCTCGCGCTTTGTCATCCGCCATTTTCAATAAATTTATTTTGCAACATTGAAATAAATTGATTCTTAAAGTAGAGATTTTTAGCTTCATTTTCATATTTTATAGAACTTTCTATCTTTATTATTTACGAAGTTATCGTCAGTTGAAATTTGATGAATTTTTCCCACATTTTCAGTGTACCGCTTTTTTTTCGGGTGAGTGTAGAATGGGCCCCTCCATCGCCCATTCTCGTGAGAACGCAACCATATATTTCTTTCGTCTCTCCGATTATAATTTAGTGATATTGAGGCATTTTTTTTGTAATCGATAATCTTGTATTAGAATAGATTATCGAATAATATATGAATTATTTTGGAAAAGGCAGCAGTTTATTGCTTTCTATAATTTTACAAAAATGCTCTCTCATGCATTTTACATCTTTGGAGTATTTTTTCTCGCAAGGATTGCCTCCTAAGACTATAGTCGTAGCGAAAGCTGCAGCATAAATTCCACAACTGATTCCATCAGGTTGTGTTTGAACCTTTTCAAAAGTTATGTCAAAACTTGAGTTCACTTTCGGATAACGAAGATGTATATAATTTTTCTCTTCAGCTACCAATTTATCGTATGTACAGCCAGGTAGACTATCGTACACGCGAAGTTTGGTGCCGTCAAAGAAAATACATCTCCAGTGATTACTACAATTTCCTCCAATTATTTGTAAGCTTTTGTCACTATGACTAGCTTCAATTATATGGGGGTATTGTAAATATAGTACACTTTGTGTTTCGAAACAAGAAGTTTCTCTTATAATGCGCAAAAATTGATCCAACGATTCGTCATTCAATTGACTTGTTATAGGTAAGACATTCTTTTTTATCGAAGAGAAAGAAATAAACGTATCATCTAAAAGTTTTTTATGTCTTACCATATCATCTTCAGTTATATCTCGTTTGTTACTTGAATAACTTACGATTATGCAGTCATCATCTTGCTCTTCATGCAGAGCAAGAACAGCAGGATCAATTATTGCTGCCTCCATTGGCGAAATGTTAGGTTTCAATCGTTTTCTCTCTTCCATGCCATTTTCGTTTTCTGCTACTTTTCGTCTACTTGTTCGACTAAGTATTTTTTTGGCTGCTTCTTCTTTAGCTTCTATAATATATCTTGGATTTCTGATAGGCATATGTCTATTATGACGACTATCCAAGATTTCTGGAAGCATGCATTCGTTATAGAAGCGTGTCAAGAAAGGTAGCATTTGATTTTTCCAAAAAATATTGTCTACATCAATGCGCAATATTTTCATACTTTTTGGAGTCCAGACAGCAAAAATACAATATTCTCGCTGTGTTATATTTAACTGACCTTGAATTTGATAATAATATCGATGATTCTGATTCATTTTTTGCGGATTTTTTTTATCAAAAATAGCTTTTAAAGAAGGCAATGTCTCAATGGCTTTTTCAACTGTTAAATTTTCAGCCGACAGAGGACATTTGATTTCCACTAGACCATTTCCATCAATAAGCCCGTCTGGGGAAGCACCCAAGCATGGATTTTCAGTATCGATGAATAATCCGCAAGGAATCACTTCTTTATTTAATTGTAAAGCCAGTTCTTTCTTTGCTACTTCTTCATTATCACGACCATATTTTATGGCTGCGTTATCAATGTATGGAGGATATAAAATGGCTTTTACCGTTGCTGCACAAGACGTTGTCGATCTCATGCGACATACGGTTCCAAAATTGGATGCCGTCAACATTTCCCGTCTCAATGATAACCACAATTCTGATTTACTTTGATTTCTTGTATCGAGTTCGATTTTTTGCCAGTTTTTCGCATTTTCTAACAACTTTTCTAAATGATTTTGTCGAAGTTGTTCGAATACATGGGATGAAAGATCCGGTTTTTGCGATTGCGGACCGTAATATCGATCTGTTCCTGACTCTCCTTTGAATTTTTTTGGCATTCCCTGTGCTTCTCGAGATTCTCTAGTTTTCGCAACTTTTATTTGTCGTTGTTTTTCAAGATTCTCGACAATAGGCGGAACAATCTTATCCATGCTTTTATACAATTGCGTAAGAACTTGTTGCGTATTGTATTGCACAATTGCTCCCGCAATTCTAGCATTATAAGAGCCTCGTTTTCCAAAATTAATGCGTTTTCCACCAATTTCTTTGCAGATTATCGAGTTGAACGATTCTGCAGGATTATTGTTAAAATTCAGCAACAAGCTGTCAGAATAACAGCTTAAATATGAGATTGCTTTTTCTATTCTTTCATACAGGCCGTATGATTTCAGATGTGGTACATAATTTGTTGTCGTTTTACCATTTTCTGTGCATATACGACCGCGTGATTCACATCGCTTATGTTCGCCAAAAATATGGCTAGGAATGTTCAATATATCTTGTTGTAATTCTATAGCCTTATGATGTTGAGGTGTTTGTTGCTCTTTTCTTCGTAGCTTCGCTGCTTCTTCTACTTCTTTTCGAATATTCAAAATGTTATTTTTTATAACATTTCGCAACGCTACAAAGCCACGTTGTTTTTGCGCTTTTGGCTGAGTCGTTTCTGCCACAGCTTTTAGCTTTTTACACAAATTGCGAAGCAAATGATTGCTGCATTCTATTTTTTTTACAGTTACCATTTGTTCACAATATGGTTTATTATCATGAATGGTCTGATATACACTACTATCACCATCGGCGATAACCGTTTTGTAAATCAAACCATGCATTTCGAGGCTACATTTAAAACCTTCTGCGATGGCATCGCTCTCCATTCTTGTGGAACTTGCATTGCGATCAAAATTTTTATAGCATTTGTGAATTCTTGGTTTGACACCTTTTCGCTCTGCCATATCACATATTGCGCAAAATTTATTGCAAACACCAACAAAGAGAACTTTTTTGGTATAGTAACCAATTATGGCTCCAATACCGGAAAGAGAGTTATAAGCATTGCCGTATGTTCTCTTCATCCAACTACCATCTGCTACTACAGTTATGTACGGAATACCGTTTATAATATCATTTCTCTCGAGAGCGAGTTGTTTTTCAATTTCACCAGCCATTTTCATATTTTCCATGGCTGTTTTTTGAAAATCATCGACTATATTGTCTCTGAATGTGATGTACGTTGATTCGGACATGCAAGGAACATTTATGGCTGCACACAGCTCATTCAGCTGGGCATAACCAATTCCTGTTGTAATAGTTGCTGCTGCAACAGCTGTGTTAATGTCCAATATTTTCGGTTTTGTGGGTTCTGACCAGATGCTGTCTTTATAATGACACATTTGGCATTGGAAAAACAACTGCGTCATTAACCCACGGCGACGAGAATTTATGAGTTTCCAATCTTTAAATTGGCACTCTATTCCTCGCGCATGATTATTAAATGTTCTGTGGATTTCACTCCACATAAAAGCAATATCGACAATGCGACGGCCTTCAGGCAAGTTTTCTTGCACACCATAAGGGTCTAGAAGGGCTTTATTATCAATAACAAGAGTATCGTTATCGTCGCAATTGTCAATATACGTACCTTTATTTGATGTTGGCTCCATGCACAGCATTACTTGGGTACTACTTTCCGAATCCATCATATTGGGTAATAATCCCACTGATTTATGAAAATCAATGGATTCGGTGCTAGTATCCTTTGTAAGCTTTGTGTTCATGGAGCCACTTATCTTTTGGGCCCCTATCTCCTTCCACAACTGTCTTCTACAAAGAGAAATAAATAGATTATTTCGCAAAATCTTACACAAAAATAATATATGCCACATTTATTATATTTTTTAAAATAATTATACGTTGAATACATTTAGTAAATCTTTTTTAATAATTTTTTTGAAAAGTAAAACCCGCTCTGAAAAATAAGTGCAGTCCTTTGTTTACAGCCTTACATAATATCTTACATAGCTATAACTAAAAATTATTTTATATAATACAATATACTAGCACAATACATCATGTTTTGACATAGCTATAATTAATAAACCAAAGCGCTCATGCAAACCGCATTTGGTGCAAAATATTTAAAGCAACCAGCACACGAATTGATCGTCTCTGGCATAATTTTTGTATAACCAAAGCGCTCATGCAAACCGCATTTGGTGCAAAATATGCAACCAGCACACGAATTGATCGTCTCTGGCATAATTTTTGTATAACCAAAGCGCTCATGCAAACCGCATTTGGTGCAAAATATGCAACCAGCACACGAATTGATCGTCTCTGGCATAATTTTTGTATAACCAAAGCACTCATGCAAACCGCATTTGGTGCAAAATATGCAACCAGCACACGAATTGATCGTCTCTGGCATAATTTTTGTATAACCAAAGCGCTGATGCAAACCGCATTTGGTGCAAAATATGCAACCAGCACACGAATTGATCGTTTCTGGCATAATTTTTATATAACCAAAGCGCTCATGCAAACCGCATTTGGTGCAAAATATGCAACCAGCACACGAATTGATCGTTTCTGGCATAATTTTTATATAACCAAAGCGCTCATGCAAACCGCATTTGGTGCAAAATATGCAACCAGCACACGAATTGATCGTCTCTGGCACTAACTACCGTACATAATATATACACTACCGTTAAAAAGTTTTGTCCATCCAATTTTTTTGCTTTTTTATAGAAGTTATTATTCTTTATTTTTTTGCGAAACTTTTTTTAAAGTTTCTCTGAACAGAGTTTCTCTTATGAGTTCTTTTCTTAAAGAAATAAAAGTGAAAAAATTATTTAGCTCCAAAATAATAAGTAAAAATAAATAATTTTTCGTGAAAATGTAAGAGACAAATACTTTTGAGCGGTAGTGTATATATAATCAATTTTTTTAAATCAATAAACAAAGGACTGTATTCTTACTTTTCAGAGATAGTAATTATTTGACGATTATGTTTGTACGTAATAAAATAAGTGATTAAAAAGAGAGATGATTAAATAAAAAGAAACACACGCGGATTACACATTTATTACGAACATACGTGCACGTAATGAATAGATATAACTAAATATACAGAGAAAAATAAGAAAGAAAGATAAAGAGAAAGAAAGACAGTGAGAGAGAAAAAGAAGTGAGCGGGGATCTGTATATCTTCTCCTTTACATTATGCAACAAAACAACAACACTGGCAATGAGAAAGGCGATGGATTATAATTTTATCTTTCTTTTTATATCTCTCTTTCTCATCTTTCTCTGTATATTTATATCTATTCATTATGTACACGTATGTTCGCAATAAATATATAATCTGTGTGTATGTTTTTATATGTGTGTATGTTTTTTATAACTAGACGTACTAACCTTTGATACCATCCTCTCTTCGTGGAAAGTCTGCGAGCACCGAGAGGCAAGCATTTTTCATTGTACTTGCGTCCCATTATGTACTCTAACGAAATGTACTTTCCACTAAACAAAACAGTAATTCAGTAAATACTGTAAAAACACTACACAATTTTCGGTCAACATGTTATAACACGGTGTAACGGTTGACTAGTTTTCGCGCGCTATTCTCCTATAACATAATGCATGTCAATGCGCGGCAGCGAGATTTTTCTGTCCGCGCAGTAAATACCTATATATTACTGCATATATAGGAATCGCGCGGTTGCTGTTATTATGTATATAAAATGCGCGTCTTTTAATTATACATAGAATTCTCGAAACAAAATAATTATTTTGATTAAATTATTTTGATGATTTGTGAAAGGCATTTAAAATTTTTTATTACTTTTCTTTAAAAAAAAAAAGTTAATAAATTCACATGTTGAATATTGATTGAATCAAACTAATAACTATATTATAATGTACATGTATGTAATTTCTATCTTTATTTTATCATATCATTCTTTATATCATATTTACAACTTTTTAATTATGCCAATATTCAGAATATTCAATGTTATATTGCATATACAAAGTATCTAATTTTTTTATACGTATCTGGAAACCATGAGGTTTTAAAAACAAATATTTCAGACGAAAGTTGTATGATTTCGAGGGGGACATAAAATGAATTGAACGAACTTCTCCTACATAAAGACATTTTGCAAATTTGGAGTAAATTCATAAATTTATTTCAATTCATTACGTTTTTTAAATTGCAATTATCCTAATCTTTTTATGTCTATAGATTCTATATAACATTCTGTAACGTAAAAAGTTATAAGAGTAGTATAATCAAAAATTTAATGGTTTACGAGATATTTTATATCTTTTTATACAAAAAAAAATTAATATTTTAACATAAAATACAAAATATCTAAAAACATTCAGTTTTCGGTAATCTTACCTTAATACTTTTATGCACAGAATAGTGACACGAATCAATAGACGAAAAAAAAAAACAGTTGTTTCCAAGAAGAAATGTGTAATTTGCAACATGCAGCTGCATACTTTTTCCTAAAAACAACTATATATATTTTTTTACATCAGTTGATTCGTCTTATTATTCTGTGTATAAAAGTATTATAAAATTACTGAAACACAGAATGTTTTACAAAATATTTTGTATTTTATGTCAAAGTATGTAAAAGATAAAATATCGCGTAAACCATTCAATATTTGATCATACTACTTTTCTAACTTTTTACGTTACATAAAATGTTACATAGAATCTATTGACATAAAAAAATTAGGGTAATTCCAATTTAAAAAATTTAGTTTGCGTCCAAATTCGCAAAATGTCTTTATGTAAGAGAATTTCGTTTCCATTTTATGTCCCCCTTGAAACCATACAACTTTTGTCTGAAATATTTGTTTTTAAAACCCTATTTCCAGATATATATAAAAGAAAATCAGACATTTTCTACATGTGCAATATAACATTCTGAACATTGGCGTAATTAAAAAGTTGTAAATATTATGATATAAAGACTGATAAAATAAAGATAAAAGTTACATATATGTACATTAATAAAATATAGTTACTAGTTTGATAAAATTAATATTCAACTTGTGAATTTATTAACTAATTTATTTTATTTTCTTTAAAATTTGCAAAAATAAACGATCCAGAAGTTATTTGGTGCGGGCATATATCCAGAAGGTGCAGATGGCGCGGACACATATCCTGATTGTGAGATCAGACGATACGAATTACGTTGTCTGCTTGGGGGGGGGGGGGAATGGTGCAGGTATGTGTCTCCTCATGTCCAATGTTGACGGTGCCGACTCGCCTTTTGCGAGAAAAGACCGTGCGTCCTACTCGGATTTGAACCGAGTTCGTCACGGTGACAAGCTCGCATTTACCAATGTCGCTATGGATCGTACTGTGTCAGTATATGATACTATAACGGTATTTTTGTTGCAAACATATGAGGGCACGGATCTAAGAACTCGCTTTGCGCTCGAAATCGTGTAAAAATATTGTCCAAACGTCTCAGAGCATGAAAATTTTGAAAGTTGCAATTAGTTTTTTTAAATATAGACTTGTAGAGAATGACGAGACGGAACTTTTTTCTATTTGCAGTTTTTTTGTTCGATGCTTATTTTTAATAATAAAAATAAAAAAGTGAAAAATTTTTATCCCCAAATTCAATAAAATTTTAAGATATAAATCGTCGTAATTTGGCCAAATTTTGTTGAAATTGTTTGAAATTTGGTATATGCATGCAGTATAGTCTAGCGATGCCTACAAAACAATAAAAATGCTAAAAATCGCCTATTGTTTAATAATAATTAATTGCAAATTGAGGCCAATGGGTAACTACGTTTTTTTAGTTTTGCTGACAAAAAGTATCGAGGGAACTTGAAATTTGAAACAACTTCCAGTGAGACATTTGTTCCTCTCTATTGAAGGAAGATTTCTAGAAATTTTCAGATCGATTCATTGAAAATTTGCGGAAATATGCATTTTATAAAAAAACATGCGACGCCGCCAATGATAGCTCCGTGAGCGCTGAGCACCATCAGGCAGCGTACTCGCCGTTCGGTTTTCAAGGACTCGATTTTATAATGATTTTTTAATAGTTATACATTTGAACAATCGCTCACTCTCCACGAAATATCGAAATGATGAACTATTATTTATACGGTTTCTTAATTAAATACTTTTATTATTATTATTTTGAAATATTTCACATACACTCCAGAGACGCGGTCTCTAGGACGGTAATAATTTAACAAATAACAATAGAGTTGTAAGAAATCATTATAAAATCGAATCCTGGAAAGTTGAACGGCGAGTACGCTGCTTGATGGTGTTCAGCGCTCACAGAGTTATCATTAGCGGCGTTGCATGTTTTCTTATAAAATACATATTTCCGCAAATTTTCAATGAATCGATCTGAAAGTTTCCAGAAATCTTCCTTCAATAGAGAGGAACAAATGTCTCACTGGAAGTTGTTTCAAATTTTAAGTTCCCTCGATACTTTTTGTCAGTAAAACTAAAAAAACGTAGTTACCCATTGGCCTCAATTTGCAATTAATTATTATTAAACAATAGGCGATTTTCAGCTTTTTATTGTTTTGTAGGCATCGCTAGACTATACTGCATGCGTATACCAAATTTCAAACAATTTCAACAAAATTTGGCCAAATTACGACGATTTATATCTTAAAATTTTATTGAATTTGGGGATAAAAATTTTTCACTTTTTTATTTTTATTATTAAAAATAAGCATCGAACAAAAAAACTGCAAATAGAAAAAAGTTCCGTCTCGTCATTCTCTACAGTCTATATTTAAAAAAATTAATTTTGCAACTTTCAAAATTTTCATGCTCTGAGACGTTTGGACAATACTTTTACACGATTTCGAGCGCAGAGCAAGTTCTTTGATCCGCGGCCTTATATAATAACAAATGCTAAAAATTATCTTATTTGTGTCGTATTTGGTGTCATTTCATAAATCAAAAACTAAATATACATAAATAATATTTTCATAACATACTTAATTAATTATTATCTGATTGATATCGTGTTTGGTATCAGTTTAATCATAAAAATCTTATTAATTCATAACAATAATTTTTTAATTGATAATATACAAAGTAAAGGTTTGTGTTATAATTAAAATTTTATAATAATTACAGATATAAATATATAGATAAAGAAATCCTCGCGACATATCTGCCGGTCGGGCCGGCCCTTTATGCCCTATCTACACCGAAGGATGATCCTGCTTGTGGCTCATCCGATCACTTTTGCCTTCAGTGTGATTTTCAATGTGTTTCAATGCGTCTACATTACTCGCTCGGATGAGCCACAAGCAGGATCATCCTTCGGTGTAGATAGGGCATTACGCGCCGTAACAAATGCAGTAATACATTACGAGTGCGCGAATTCCAGTGGATATATATTTTTGTGAATTTATATATATTTGAGAAAAAAATATTTAAGAAATTAAAAAAGAATAGAAATCTCATTCTCTTTCAATTTATTCTCAAATATATACAAATTTACAAAGATACATGTCCATTGAGGTCCGCGCGCTCGTAATGTATTATTGCATTTGCTACGGCGCGTAATGGGTCGGCCCGACCGGAAGATATGTCGCGAGGATTTCTTCATCTATATATTTATATCTGTAATTATTATAAAATTTTAATTATAAAACAAATCTTTACTTTGTATTTCATCAATTAAAAAATTATTGTTATGAATTAATAAGATTTTTATGATTAAACTGATACCAAACACAATATCAATCGGATAATTTTTAATTAAATATGTTATAAAAATATTATTTATGTATATTTAGTTTTTGATTTATGAAACTGCATTTGCTACGGCGCGTGAGGGGCAGCCCAGCCCGGCTGCCTTACAAGAAAAACTTCGGTAATGCAACAAATGCAACGCGTATGTAGCGCAGTCGCACGCGCGCGCGCGTAAAATAAATAGTGTGTGTGTGTGTGTGTGTATGTGTGTGTGTGTATGTGTATGTGTGTGTGTTCTTAGTGTCCAGCAGTGATGCAAGATTGAGCATCCTGCATCATGCGCGACATGAGGGGAAGAGCCCCCACCAAACAAGCGAGCATCGCGTCCGTGTGCGCTCGCCGTGTGAGTCGTACGTTGTTGGAACGGCGAGTGCACATGGACGCGATGCTCGCTTGTGTGGTGCCGCCATGGTGGAGGCTCTTCCCCTCATGTCGCGCATGATGCAGAATGCTGAATCTTGCATCACTGGTGTCCAGAAATAGTGAAGCCGAGAGACGCGATGAGTAAACGATGTAAGTATTTATATATATATATATATCAACTTTATAAATTTTATAAAAAGCATAATTTCTCTCTCTCTCTCTCGTTATTTCTCTCGTTCTGTCTGTCATGTAAAAATTAAAATATTTTTTTTTATTGCAGCACGAAGCGAAGGCAACTTGCCGTCAGGACGAAGGGGGACGGTGCCGACGGCACCGTCAACATCGGACACGAGGACCCCGGCGACGGTACCGGTGGTACCATCAACATCGGACACGAGGACCCCGGCGACAGTGCCGGCGGTACCATCAACATCGGACACGAGGACCCCGGCGACGGTACCGGTGGTACCATCAACATCGGACACGAGGACCCCGGCGACAGTGCCGGCGGCACCGTCAACATCGGACACGAGGACCCCGACGACGATACCGGTGGTACCGTCAACATCGGACACGAGGACCCCGGCGACAGTGCCGGCGGCACCGTCAACATCGGACACGAGGACCCCGACGACGATACCGGTGGTACCGTCAACATCGAACACGAGGACTGCGGCGACGTCGCCGTTAGCAGACAGGGCGAATATCCAGACAGGAAGAATAGGCCAAGATGTAAGAAAGGTTAGTTCTTTATGGTATTTATAGTATTATATATTTTTCTCATAAAGAAAAAATTAAAGACAAATGAGCCAAGTTATTATTACATATATTAGAGCTTTTTTTGATAAAATGATAAACAGAAACGTTTCTGCCTATATTTTCCTCTGTATAAATAGTAAAATAAATTAAACTTACATTATTATAAAAAATAAAATTATGTCGTTTGCATCCTCTATCTGCAATGGAAAATAATTTGACAAGCTTGATAAAAAGTTATGTCCAAGTTATTGTATTTCTTATTGATGATAATCATTGGAAAAATTAGATCGTCGATACTATAGAATAATAAAAAAAATATAGAAATACCAAAATTATAATATATAAAAAGAAATTATTATATTATAATTGTAATTTTTTATTGTAATTACAATTATAATATAATAATTGCTTTTTATATATTATAATTTTGGTATTTCTATATTTTATTTTATTATTCTATAGTATCGACGATCTAATTTTTCCAATGATTATCATCAATAAGAAATACAATAACTTGGACATAACTTTTTATCAAGCTTGTCAAATTATTTTCCATTGCAGATAGAGGATGCAAACGACATAATTTTATTTTTTATAATAATGTAAGTTTAATTTATTTTACTATTTATACAGAGGAAAATATAGGCAGAAACGTTTCTATTTATCATTTTATAAAAAAAAATCTGTAATATATGTAATAATAACCAATTCGACTCGTTTGCTTTTTATTTTCTTTATGTGATTTGTATCAGAGCTTTATACAGAAGTTTTGTTTTATATATTTTTCTTTTTTTATCCAAATCTCTTCTGTCTTCTGTTTTTGAATAGTTACATACATGTGTGTATGTGTATCTGTGTAAAAGTACTAATATTTATATTATTTTTCAGAATATTAATGATGCGGTGCGTCAAGCAATCAATCAACAAAGAAAAAAGCAGAGGAAGTATGCCAATTTTAAACGGCACACCGCACCAGGGTACGGGCTCCAACTGGCACCATCCGGATACATGCCCGCGCCTGCATCTTCTGGATATGTGTCCGTGCTATCGGCACCTCCTGGATATATGCCCGCGCCGCCTGCACCTTCTGGATATGTGTCCGTGCCATCGGCACCTCCTGGTTATATGCCCGCGCCGCCTGCACCTTCTGGATATGCGTCCGTGCCATCGGCACCTCCTGGATATATGCCCGCGCCGCCTGCACCTTCTGGATATGCGTCTGTGCCATCGGCACCTCCTGGATATATGCCCGCGCCGCCTGCAGCTTCTGGATATGCGTCTGTGCCATCGGCACCTCCTGGATATATGCCCGCGCCGCCTGCAGCTTCTGGATATGCGTCTGTGCCATCGGCACCTCCTGGATATATGCCCGCGCCGCCTGCAGCTTCTGGATATGCGTCTGTGCCATCGGCACCTCCTGGATATATGCCCGCGCCGCCTGCAGCTTCTGGATATGCGTCTGTGCCATCGGCACCTCCTGGATATATGCCCGCGCCGCCTGCAGCTTCTGGATATGCGTCTGTGCCATCGGCACCATCCGGATACATGCCCGCGCCACCGACACTATCCGGTTATATGCCTGCGCCGCCGGCATCATTTGGATTTGTACCCGCGCCGTCCGGGGGATATTATTATTAAAAACTGTCTCAAACTTGTCATTTCGTATTATATAATTTTATGTATTTCATAAAATTTTATAAAAAAATAAAAAATAAAATAATTTTATATATTTATGTTAAATTTCTTTCCTTCCCATTCCTCTTATTATTAATTAATTTTATTTTTTTAAATTAATTTTATTTTTTTTTATTTTTTTTATAATATACTTATATCTGTGTTTTTCTAATCGCTTGTTTATTGCATATCGCTCTGTACATCAGTGCTTCATGTTCCACTCATATATCTGCCACATGTTTACTCGCGCTTCTCTCTCTCTCTCTCTCCTTCTCTCTTTCTCCTTCCCCCCTTCTCCCTGCTAATTTATAATTATAATCTTTCATTTGTATCATTATCTTTTTTCATTCGTGTGACTTTTATTTTAATTTTTATATTCTTTTATTTTTATGGTTCTCATCTTTCTATATAATAAATTTATTTATGCATTTTATTTTGCAGTATACATGAAATATACTACAAAATAAAATGCAATAAAATATGCTATAAAATTAAAAATGCATAAATTATTGTTATTTAGGCAGATGAGAACTATAAAAATAAAAACCATATAAATGATAAAAAAATAATGATACAAATGAAAGAATATAATAATCAACTTGCAGAGGGAGAGGGAGAGAGAGAGAGAGAGAGAGAGAGAGAGAGAGAGAGAGAACCGTAAGTAAAAATGTAAGCAGATATGTGAGAAAAGCATGAAGTCGATGCAATTAGCGATATGTTGTAAGCGAGCACTTAGAAAGAGACAGAATAAATGTACGATAGAAAGAGAAAAGAACGAGTTTAATAGTATTAGTGCGTACACATATATATTACTCTCTCACGCAAGGATGAAATAACAAGGATAGTATTGTCTGTTCTTATCGAGTAAACAGGCAAGTTTTAGCTCCATCTGTTCTAATATTAGCCAACTAATTTATTGCTCTGTTTTACTCTCGTACCTCAATCTCGCACACACACATATGCATAAATTTTTACAGACACTAATCTTTTTTATTAGGCTTCCAAACTTACTTTTAAAAATTCACAGATATTCTTTCATATTAGACCGAAAACGGACGCTATGTCTTTCGCACAGAAAAACTGCAGAATTTTAAAGTTAAACAAATATTGACGCCACGTGCAGATAACAAAACTGTAATTTAAAATTTTTTTCTGTTTTTTACTAAATATTATAGCATCCGTTCTTCGTTATTATAAGTACTTGAATTGTGGAGAAGGATTTTTCAATCTGTATAGCTAAAAAAAAGATTAGTGTTTGTAAAAATAATGTCGGTAAAGAAGAACTGTAGGATCCCCTTAACTCCGTTTGTTCGAAATGAGGACGGATCAATTTCTCTTGATTCTTCCCAGCAATAGTAGTATGCGTTATTTTCCGGACAATGCAACCACTTCCTTCATTACAGAATTACCTCATCCTATACACTTACACGGCGAATGGGAAGTCGCGCTTAACGAGATCCAATTTCCCACTACTTTTTTACACATAAATCACGGTAAAAAATTCATTAGATTCGTCGATATTGAAAATGGTCGCGAGACGAAGAAAGACGGGACGACGTTAACGTCGACGCAAAGAGTAATACCGAATGATATTTACAAAAATATCGAGGAACTTATCTCCGCTATTAATTCGGCGTGCAAAAATGCGAATTTGCATATTAATTTGACACTAGAAGACGCTAGTGGTGATAAAATCTTGTTCGAGATTACATGCGATGAAAATAAATGCAATCTGATTCATCATATAAACGTTTCCGATAATCTTCTACGAATACTCGGTTGCGGTGGGGCCTTAATGACTAGTGAAATTGCATTCTATACCACACTTACTGCAACTAATCCTAATTCCAAAGATATTTTTACAGCGCCTTTTATTAAACTCGGGTTTAAAAGGGAACAAGGAGGGCGCGCTGGAAATTTCTATACTCTCGAACCGCACGGATTGCTGCGCGGTATTCCCGATAAACTCTTTGTTTATTGTGATATTAGTGAACCTTATATAACCGGCGATGTGCAAACTCCACTTCTTTGAATAGTATCGGTCGAGCTGCAACATTACGGTCATTATTACGCGTACGGAGCGAATCAAGTGAAACATTTCTCCGTCCCGCATTATATACCATTACGACAACGTATTTCCGTAGGATTGAAATAGATATAAAAGATCAATTCGGAAAAAGAATACCATTCCAATCGGGAACGCTAACGGTGACGTTGCACTTTAGACGTTTCCAGTAAGAAAAAATTAGTCGGAAAAGCCGCTCGCTATGGCTAGACCGGAGGACCACGAATATTACGATAGCGGAGGTAGGAGCGGAGGAATCACGAGGGTTTTCGTCGGAGCACCCTATAAACGAGGACACAAAATCGGTAGTTTTCTCGGAGGATTATTCAGGAAGGTGCTTCCTTATCTGAGTAAAGGTGTACGAGCGGTTGGTAAAGAAGCTTTACGAGCCGGCGTTAACGTGATGGAGGATGTCGAAAATAATACGCCGTTCAAGGAGGCGGTCAAATCTCGTCTCAAGGAATCGAGCGGAAATCTCAAAAGAAAAGCCAAAGAAAAAATAACTAGCTTGATGAAGGGAACAGGTTATAAAGTATCCGCGAAAACAGCTGCGCTTCAGTTTCCTTTCTTCAGTCACGTAAGACGCAACGCTGTTTCTAAGCGCCGTCGTCGTCAGACGAACAAAAAGAAATTGTCGAAGAATAGCAACGCGCGAAGAAAAATCACGAACAAAAAAAGGGCAACGAAGAAAATACGCACGGCAGGTAGAAAGACCAACAACAAAAAAAAGCCATCCACAGGATGCTGCCGTCGAGTCAAGAAACGCAGTGTAGCCGACATATTCTCTTAATCGACGTGTGAATTAGGAATTTACGGAGCATGTCCTTTCTTCATACACATTAAAACGAGTGCTTAAAGAGTGAACTCGATCTCTTTTCTTTACCGCCTACACAAACCAGCATCGAAAGATCGCAATGGATTTATTACAAACCCGTAACGTCGCTCGCGGACGACGCGCCTATAGAATTCGTCATACCCGGCCATGGGGAAGATTATCTAGATCTCACACACACCATGTTGAGTCTTCGCGTACGCGTAGAATCTTCCCCCCTAGCAGGAGGCGGTACCGCCGCTGGCACCCCCGAGTTCAAAGTAGGCCCTGTAAATCATTTACTGCATTCCATGTTCAACCAAATCGACATATATTTCAATCAAAAACTCGTGTCACCCCTAAACAACGCTTACGCGTATCGGGCTTACATCGAGGCGTTATTAAATTATTCTTCACCCGCAAAAAACTCCCATCTGACCTCCTGCTTGTGGAACGCGGATACCCCGGGCTTAATGGACGCTCTCCTAGAGTCGCAAGCCACGAATCAGGCACTCGTGAGACGCTCGCGTTACATTCGAGACGGACAGGCGTTAGATCTCATAGGGCATCTTCACTGCGACGTTTTCAATCAGGATAAATTCCTAATCAACGGGGTGGAAGTTAGAATGAGGCTCGTTCGCTCGAAAGATTTGTTTTGCCTTATGGAATCTAATTCACTGTCAAAAATACGCCTTCTAGACGCTAGTCTGCTCGTTAAAAGAGCAAAGATAAGCCCTGGTGTGTTACTCTCGCATGCGAGAATGTTGAGTAAAACCACCGCCAAATATCCTCTCACAAAAATCAAGGTTAAAACATTTACGATTCACGCTGGACTCGTAGGGAAATCGATAGATAATGTAATACTCGGACAACTGCCAAAACGTGTAATAGTCGGTTTTGCCGATAACAGAGCGTTTAATGGTGATAGAAAACTGAATCCGTTTAATTTCAAAAACTACGGTATAAATTTCTTTTCTCTGTATGCCGATGGTATGCAAATTCCCAGTAGACCGTTACAACCGAACTTCTTGAAAGACGAAGGCCTTTACGTCGAAGCCTACCACACGCTCTTCTCGGGAACCGGCATTCACTTCTTGAACGAGGGAAATTCTATAAGTAGAGAGGATTATACCCAGGGCTACACTCTTTTCGCTTTTGATCTTACCCCCGACTTGTCTGCTCATTGCGCCGGACATTGGAATCTCGTGAAACATGGTAGTTTGCGATTAGAAGTGAAATTTGAAAAGGCGCTTACCGCGACCGTTAATTGTATCGTTTACGCAGAGTTCGATAACATTCTAAAAATAGACTCCTCTCGACAAGTTATCGTCGATTTTGCTGGTTAGACTTTTATAACGCCAAACCTCGCCTTCCACCACTACTACTACACACATTTTTCCCTCACGCCTGTTTTTTTAAATGGCGTGTGAAGCAGCGGAAAGAGATTCAGTCTTGTTCGAGACACGAACGTCGTCGCTTTGTTTGAAAAGAAAGAGTGAGTACTTGGACATAAATATGGATATAGTCATTGATATACAGGGTTTTCGCGATGCCGCCGAGAAGTTTATTCCGAAAGAAGTAGCTGTCGTCGCGATTAACTCACCAATCATCGGACACTGAATTATGACGCCTCCCTATGACGATTTACCCGATAAATCAAGACGAGAAAACAACTGGCTTTCGCGAAATTATCACGGAATCGAGTGGTTCGATGGTGAAATCGATCTTAAATGTTTCGCAATACAACTACGAGAAATAACACGTCGAGCGCGCTACATCTATAGTAGGGGGCAAGAAAAAACACGCTCTCTGCGGCATCCACTTTCCAGAAACGTATATAATCTAGAAGGAATTTCTCCGGCATTTAAAAATTAACCAGAAGTCAAAGAGAGCGGACATCGGTGCTCTCACCACGGCTTTCGATTTTGCTCTACAGACAAATTTCTTTGCGCGTTACGCAACGCTTGCAAATTAAAACGCTGGATAGTCACTCAAAACACTAGCAGCGAGTGTAGCATCGTTTCGAGCTGCGATGATCTTTCTCATGAGAATTGAAGCAAAAACGAAAAAACCGACAGTGCTGTTTTTATGAAAAAGAATAAAAATCTTGATATAATTCGCAATATCGAAGCGTGGCGTAACGCTACGAAAGAAGAAAAAGAGACGGAAGAAGAAGAGAAGAATCAATCACTTTATTACATTGCAAAAGATATACCGTACATAAAGAAAGAAGAAGAATATCCTACCGATAGCAACGCTCAACAAACCATCCCCGTTAACACACAATCATTCGAGAACGTCTACTCTATGCGTAAGGAGGTAAACCCCTGCGACTCTACTATACAAATAATTCCTCGCACGCGAACACCGTCTTGTTATGCGAGAAATGAATTCGTTGGAAATCTTACACGCGTTGCATTGTCTCAATGTCAGATATGCGAGAGTCTATCCTGCCGACAGACTACCGAGGGTGTGGACGAGGTCGACAGCCATTGTCGCTAATACAGACGAACATGACCGCTCCGGAAGACACTGGGTCGCCTTTTACATCGACGAGCATGGTACCGGCACATATTTCGATAGTTACGGAATCCCACCACACTCGGATCAACGATTTCATTTACGACTTCGACGAAATTCCACCACGTATCGATGAAACACCGAGCAGCTACAAGGATTTTTTTCGCAAACATGCGGTCAATATTGCTGCGTGTTTCTTTACTATTTGTCTCTTGGTTACAGCCTTCAACAATTTCTTTGTCTATTCACCGATGATTATAACCAAAACGACAGACTGATAGTATACTTATATCGCAAAATTTTTCTTTGCAAAAAGAATGAGCAAACGAAACTACGTACTAGTACTTGTTGTAATATTCAACGATGTATTTTTAAAAATTTTAAATAAAACATTTTTTTCATATATTTAACATTTCTCGATGCGCGCTTTAAAATAATATTTTTAGAATGTATTCAGTAAGTCGAATAAAATATTTTTATATTTTGACTGTAATGTTCAATTATGTATTCTTAAGAAAAATTCCAAATAAACGATTTTGTATTCCACTTTTTGCGTTCGTTTCCTTTCCCTTTTCGCATGTTCCTGCACGTTCCACTCGCTATCGTCAATTCTTATAGCACGCTCAATCTGCGAAAACGGGTGGCTGACGCTCACCCCGTTCACGCAATATTGCGCGCGCGGCCCCTTAACCATCACACCAAATATCAAACTAAAAGTCGTATGATCATTCGTCGCTGCGACGTCATTCTTTTGTTCGCTATACGTGCCAGAGAGTCCGGGGTATCTCATATAGACGCGGCCCCAGCATATATACATCCCTTCCCTTCGCAGACTAGAGGCGACTGTGTGACGTCGTTTGTTTACATGTTCCATACCTGCCAGAGAGTCCGGGGTACCTCATATAGACGCGGTCCCAACATATATACATCCCTTCCCTTCGCAGACTAGAGGCGACTGTGTGACGTCGTTTGTTTACATGTTCCATACCTGCCAGAGAGTCCGGGGTACCTCATATAGACGCGGCCCCAATATATATACATCCCTTCCCTTCGCAGACTGGAGGCGACTGTGTGACGTCGTTTGTTTACATGTTCCATACCTGCCAGAGAGTCCGGGGTACCTTATATAGACGCGGCCCTAGCATATATACATCCCTTCCCTGCCAGGTCCCATAGTCATAAATACGACACTACAACTTACTTCAATAGATCTATAGGTAGCCCAGCAGACTAGGAGCAGGACTAGAAACCCTGCGTTCCAGGTTCGAACCCAACTTGGATTTTCTCAATTCGGAAGAAAATAAAAATTTACGTCATCCCACGTCCGCCTGCCATAACTACAACCCTACGACTTACTTCATTAGATCTATAGGTAACTCAGCAGACTAGGACCAGGACTAGAAATCCAGCGATCCAGGTTCGAACCCAGCTTGGATTTTCTCAATTCGAAAAAATAAAAATTTCCGCTATCTTGTCAACAGCCGCCATCTTGTAGACGTCCGCCATGTTGGACCTACTGCCGCCATTTTTTCTCCCTCCTTTCCCCCCACCCTGTGACGTCATTTGTTTTGACGCCAGACCAAATGTAAGTCAGTGGGTCAAATATGGGGTAGGTGGTGGGGGTTTGTTGTGACGCCCCATATCTGCCATATACTACTAAAGTCTGCAGAAAATTTAAAGCTTGCAATGCAACGTCATTATGTAAAAGCATATTTTTTATTTTTAGAACATATTTTAAATACTTTTAATTTATTTAATGCATTTTTTCAAGCAGCGGAAACTAGAGTTTATTTATTGCAACCAAAATCAATTAAGAAAATTTCTAACCAAAATCTGTGAATACTTTTTGAAACCAGAATTGTTAAAAAATGTATGTAATAATATTCAATTTTCTCAACAAGAGAATCAAAAATCTCTAAATGAAGTAAATTTAGGATTCGAATGTGAGGAATATCTTGATAAATTAATGAAAGAAGGACACACGGACATAGTTGCAAATGTTCGAAAGAATTGTTTGCAATTTTGCGTCACTGCTGCAAAAGAAATTAGTAAAAGATTACCAATTAATGAGAAATTTTTGTCTAAATTAAAAGTTTTAAAAGCAAACGTAGCTTTATCGGATAGTGACAAAGAAATATCATTCAATGATGTCTCTTTTATCGCTCAAACTTTTGGTGGTTTTGACGAAGATGGTTTAAAGAAAGAATGGTATCTTTTATATCATGATTTTACACAAGTAGAAAAAGAAAATCTTTTAAAATTAAATTTTGATGACACGTGGAAAGAAATTTTACAAAGTCAGAACTCTATTAACATTGCAAAATATCCCAATCTAAAATCTTTTTTGAATGTTGTTAGATAACTTCCAAATTCGAATGCTGATTCAGAAAGAGTGTTTTCTGTTTTATCAGATATAAAAACAAAAAAACGCAATAAACTTTCGATTACCAATGTGAATGCTCTTTGTGTTCTAAAATCGGCTTTAAAATCTTAAAAAGAAACGGTTCTAAGCATGGTAATTGATGAAAACCATTTGTCTCTTATGTCGGCAAAGACATTATATGCTAGTAGCCCCATGAAAAAAAAAGTAATATAACGCTACATGCTGCAGATTATGATGATGTTGCTGGACCGTCAATATCAAAATAATATATAATAATTTTTAAATAAAATAATAAACATTTTACAAGCATTACAGGCATAATAAATACAAAATATATTTTGTATTTATAGAAAATTATAAAGTAATTTTCCCAACTCGCTAATATACGCGCAACGCGCAAAAGTACAAGTACAGTGAGTATATAAAGTACAGTAAGTATATAGATAGATACTAAAATACAGTGTCAACTACTGTAAATTATTTTAACCTGTAAATAACAGGTGAAAAAAAGTGGTACAATAGGGCTCCAGGCGACGATCCACTTAAAAAAAAATCGAACGCGCCATAAGTGGAACCTCAAAGGTGGTGCGGAAGACCACTACTTATTAATAGTACTAATAAAATTACTAATCTTACACCTATTTGACTGCATGTTTAATATGTTACTGTGTTCCTCCACTAATCTCCACAGTACATGTATATGTAGTTACTGCAGTAACTCTTGCTAATATGCAGTAGTTTAAAATAAATAATTAAAAGCTTTGCAGGTGTGTAATCTTTTATGTGGATAAATGTAAAATAGCAAGCATGACTAAACGAGTAAGGCAAATGGCAAGAATATTAAAAATCTCGTGTTTGAAAACTGTGATTTTGTAACTTTTTTTCCTTTTTCAATATTTGTTTTAAGTAAATTATTAGATAATGTTTTCGGCTAAAAGAAATTATTTTATCTTTATTAAAAATATTCGCATATGTTAAATTAGCACTTTGTTGCAACATTGTAAAATAACTTTTCATTTTTCTATTGACAATAGCAGATCTGTATTATTTCTAAAATTGTTAGTTTAACATATGCGAATATTAATAATAAATAAAAAATATTATTTTTTTTGGGCAAAAAAATATTATCTAATGATTTACTATGTTAGAAACAAATGCGGAAAAAGAAAACAAAGTTGCACGAAGCAGGCCTCGAACAGGTGATCTCTAATATTCCAGTCACTCGCCTCAAAATTTCTTTTCTGAATCAGAAACGCTTGCTTTTAACATGCAAGTAGCATGCATTTATCGTCTGTTGTGTCGGCTCGGTGGAAGGGAGACGTTCGCTCTCTTCCATTGGTTGAACGGCCGAGCTCACACGGATACGTGACGTAGCGCTTCTGTAAGGTTGTGTAAGGCAGCGGAGCCGAAACCGCTGTGGGAAAGATCGCATCACTGCTCTGATACGATGGTAAGAAAGACAACATGCGCGACCTTTCCAGTGATGACTCCTTGAAGTCCTGAAACTGTAACATTGACTTTACGTCGTGGCAGCCGAAGCTGCTGAGCTACTCGTTCTGAAACGAATGATGCTTTCGACCCTGAATCGAGAAGTGCACGAACGATCATCGATTTACCGGTAGAACCAATTAGCTTGACCAAAACAGTTGGGAACAGCACGCTTGTGGAACTGGACAATGCAGCAACCTTTTTTGTATCTTCTGTCATGCTGAGTTTGTCAGACGACGAAGATGATTGTGTGGATTCCGATTTGGACATTTTCTGCGATTGTAAGTCTGTTTCTGATTGATGTAAAAGCGAATGATGCTTCTTGTTGCAAATGCGACAACGATGATTTGAAGGACAGGCTGCCACCCTATGACCCTAGCCCAAACAGTTGAAACAAATTCTTTTTTTTGCTTGACCACGACGTTGTTTCGTAGAAAAGGCCTTAAACTTGACACATGATCGTAAAAAATGTTGCTCCTTATAGAGGACATTGTGTGTTCTTTTCTTCTGCATCCGACGAGATAGCATAAGAGGTGACATTATTTTTCGTTTTAGATCTGATTGATTCCCATGCCAGTTGATCTCCATCGATGGAAGAAAGGTTAATTCGAGGTAACTGGAGTTGTTTAATTCCAGAACTTGAATTGAATGAATCTTCTAAGTGCTCCAAATTGTTTGTTCTTGACAAAATATCAGATATTCTTGATTTGACATCAATGTAACTTTCTTCAACTGTTGTGAAGACATCCACCGTCATATAATTCGTAGTCTCTGCCTGATCGAACGATAGAATCTTGTCATGTTGATTCAAAAAACGAGTCCAATAAGTTTCTAATAATTCTAGACAAGTCTTCAAATACGCTGACGACATTTTTTCCTTGCCAACCTTAACAAGATTTTCCCAAAAATATCCAGCGTTGAACATCTACTTCTTAATTGTAGCCTTTATGTTGACATGATATCGAAAAAGTACGATATGTATCTCTTGAGTGTAACGTGCGTAATGACTCGAAATCGAAAACGTCTCGATCGATAGGCACAACGCGCAAAGATCAGACGGCTTAAGTTGGAAAACACGATAAATACGTCAAACTAAATCTGTTAACCAAAAGCGCAACACACGCAAAAAACGAAACGCCTTAACAGAAAGCGTAACACGAGCGGACAGCAAAGCGCACTCACTAAAAGGCGCAACACTCGCAAAAGAAGAATACACTGACCAACGACGCGTAGATCGTAAAGATGGATGCCTTTACCAAAGGTGCGACACGTGCAGATAGCAAAACGCACTCACCGAAGGCTTGACTCTTGCAGAAAGTTGCTGCCCTGACCAATATCACGACACTCGCCAAAAGAGGATTATACTGACCAACAATGCGGTACTGATATAAGTAACAAAATGTCACTTACTCTGCTCAAGGTCCCGAATTGAACCTATGCAAAACTGCAAAAATGGAAGCAACTCTCTAGATATCCGCAAAACTTGCAAAAATCGGGAATTCTATCCGGCTCGAAAGACCAAAATGTTTGGGGATCTCGCCATATCCGAAATGCCTGATTAGAGATCCGCCTCAAAATATAACTGTCTTCGACAGGCACAATTACGAGATGTTAAACTTTTAAAAGTAACACAAAACAGATTTATTACTTTCACAATACAAAATTACACATGCATACTCATTGTAATAAAATTATAAACAACAACGCTGATTACTAAGAAAAGCGATTTTTATATCAATCAGTTGCTAAGGACAACGATTAACAAGGACAGACAAAATTGCAAATTAAGATTTCTTGTGTTTAACAAAACATAAATACCATGAACATTGTAACATATGAAATAGGCGCGTAAAGGAACCATCCCCTCCCACCGCGAGCTACTCGATTCACTCGCGGAGAAAAGGTAGTTGATCATTACCTTTATCAAAAAATTGCATGTAAAAAATTTATATGTAACCGACAATGATGTAACGATAACTGTCGGCGGCCGAACAAAAGTTTTATTTATGTATTATTATTCAATAACCATATTACACATTAATTTTTGGTGTCGGAAATTATTTTAGTAATATTATAAGAATGCGTACATATTTTCGAATAATATTTTTCGTAAAAACATTAACCTACAATCAAACGCTGCTGGAGCAGAAAATTAAAACAGTGCTTATAAAAAAAAGTAATTTACATACTGTGACACATTCATATATCACGCAATATTTATTAACAGTATCTGGGAATATTTTACCATTAGTTTTTTTTTATGTATACCAGAACCCAGTGGAAAATTCGATCTATTAATAGAAAAAAAAATTGCTAATTTTCGACAAAATTTAATGATAAATTTGTCATTAGAACATATTGATCAATTGCGACATTAGAAGGCTGTGTAAAAAATTGTTATGTGAAATCAATCAGCACTCGTCAACTCAAATTCGGAAAGACAACTGTGTCACAACTATGTCACAGTTGTCTTTCCGATTATGTCTCACGTAATGAAAGCCAGCACATTATATTAGACTTATATACTGAAGATAATCAAAATTTCGACCGAAACGTTTATTATCATTCTTGATTAAAAAAAAGAAAAAAAATTTTTTTGGCAATCAAGATCTTGCTTTGGCCTCCGATCCTCTTTACTCCACAACGATTAAATTTACGCTGGGCCTAGATCGTAACTATTATTTATTTAATGATAAATACTTGTTCGAAATTGGGGGAGCTCACGAAAGAAATATGTAAAGATTTTTTAAAGAGCATTTTCTCTCCCTACATGCAGCAAAATAAATTTTTTTTAATAATTAAGTTCTGAAAAGGTCAAACCGATACAACATTATATGATGATATTTTTGAGTGTCAAACAGCATTGTTGTTACTTTGTGATACAGAATGATGTAGAACAAGCTCTGGTCGAGTACTGCGCGGCATAAGCGTGATGTAGTGTATACAGTAGCATACAGCGCAACGCATATATACTCTGTCCAGCGAGAGAAAATACTTCTTTCTGCGCATAGGAGAAACATAGCAACCAAAGTGGGGAGAGCGTTGACATTGACAAGCTGTACGAGTACAGTCATGTGGAGTGGGAGGAGGGGGGCTTTCTAAGCGTTCCCCCTATAAGGGGAAACCTGCACGAAACGGACGAATTTTTATCCGAGGCAGGAATATTTTTTTGTTGGACGGAGTATAGTACAATATACAGCTTATTTCTAAAACAAATGTGATTTTGAAAAATAAAAGCATTATATATAGCTGAATTAAGCGTAAAAAATCCTCCAATTTTTGTTATTACGAAAATTTTGAAATTTGCAAAAATATCGAAAAAAGGGAGTATATAAAAAAATTTAATATTTTATAAAATTTATATTCTAAAAAAATATAAATGCGCGATTTTGTAAAGAGCATTAAATACATACACCTTTTTTCTAAAACGTTTTCTGATATCTTTTATAATTTTTATGATATTCTTTCAAAATAAAATATACTATGTCAATTTGTAAGGGTTATTTCAATCTCTAAACGCGCGAGAAAGCACGTAAAAACGTGTCCCTTATTTTAAATCTACATATTAAAAGTCAAAATCAGAGAGGGACACTTGATGCCTTTTCTTGTCAGTGACATGCTTTCTATCACGCCACCTAGCCAAGTCCTGTACAATAAAATATAAATTAATATCATAATGGATATTTAATATAAGCACAATGTAAATAAAAATGACAAAATAATAACATCATAAAATATTTTTTAATTTAACACAATTGTATTTTTAGATATGGGAAATATTTGATAGAGACATCAAGAGTTGCAACAATAATGTGACTCGATGCAAAACGTATTATCCATTGTTTCAACGTCAGTCGGCGAAGGAAACTGTTTTATGTATTCACCGATATTCAGAGCGATTATTCCGCACGATGATCGATGCATCCGATTGGATAGGAGATCAAAGAATTGAGGAATTGAAGGATTGAATCGAAGAATGGAGAATAAATAAAATTGATTTAATATAATAATCTCTTCGCTTAATTGAACATATTTATGTTAACACGTTAATTTAACACGTAAACAATTATGTTGTATTTTTCAAAACATTTGTCATACTTAAACAGAATAAATAAGATTGCTACCAATGTACAGGGTAAATCGCATAAGTGTACTCATTGTAATATCGCGGGAAGGACCCATCATTTTGCTTTGAGACCAAAAATTATACTATGTATATCGATATCGTAAATTACAAGAAAACTATTTTCAACTCCCAAAAATTACCCCTTAACATAACATAACATAACATAACGTAACGGAGGGGGGGGCGTTCCTCTTTCGAAGCACCACCCGCGGCACCCAGACATTGTCCATTGTGCCTCCCCTCATAAACTTACTTATGAGAGACCTGTTTTTCTCCAAAAGAGAATCAGATCCCTCACCGGCAGCTCCCTGATTTGCTCAAGCCCAAGTAGTGCTGAGCCCAGTATCTTGCGTCTCAGCCCTGCATGTGCAGGACAGTCGCTGAGCACATGAAGGCTTGTTTCCTCGTCGTCTCCACATGCCCTGCACCTGGATGTATCGCTACGCCCAAGCTTGTACATGTGGTAGTTTAAAGTGCCATGACCCGTCAGTATCCGTACCGCTGTCCTAGCATCTCTCCTACTCAGAGCCCTTATGCTCCAAGCCAGTTCCCTATTAAGAGTATCTCCCATCAAAACTCTAGCCTGTCTGCATTTGGACTCAGATTCCACTCTCCAGTGTCTTAGATGTTCTCTGCGGAGCCATTCTTTGATCCTCCCCCTTTCTAGACAAAAGGGGATTCCCAGAGCCGGCCTCGGTCCTACCATCGTTATTTCTGAACCCGCTCTTGCCAGCTGGTCCGCACATTCATTACCCTGGATGCCTGAGTGACCAGGCACCCAGGTAACGATGACTTCTCTCTCTCTCACCAATTCGTCCAGAACGCCTCTGCACTCCTAAACCAACCGCGATGTTATAGTCGGAGCCCCCAGCGCCTTAATGGCTGCCTGGCTGTCCGTACAAATTCTGATGTGCTCTCCCGCTTCTTCCCTACTCCGCACGGTCTGAGCACAGCTTAGGATAGCCACAATCTCCGCTTGGAATACCGTGGCATAACCGTCTAGAGAAATACTCTCCTTCCATTTCTTTCGACTGCCAAAGAAGCCGGCCCCGGAGCCCATGTCCGTCTTGGAGCCGTCCGTATACCAGACATCCCCTCTACGCACTCGAGCCCCTAAGTTTCCGCCTTCCTTTTCCCACTCCTCCGGCCTCGGTATATGCACTTTAAAGCGCCTATCAGAAGCCCGAATAATAGGTATTCTGTCCTGTCGCATCTCGAATATCGGATCCAACAGAACGTCTTCCGGCATGCCGGGTATTCCCTCGTATGCCGGGCTCCCTTCTTTCATTTTAGTTCGCATCTCAGACGATATGCCGCCATTGCTGCCGCAGCCACCACCACCTGGTGAAGCGGTTCGATGCCGAACATTACGCCCATCGCCGCCACTGGTGTCGTAACCATAGCACCCAGGGCCCTTTTCAAAATCAGAGCCCTGACATGCTCCAGCGCAACTTTGGCTGTTTTCTTTTGCACCCTGGTCCACCATACTACGGCTGCGTATGTGAGTCTGGGGCGAAGTATGGCTGTGTAGATCCAGTGTATCATACTCGGTTTCAAACCCCAAGTCTGGCCAAAGGTCCTTCTGCACATCCAAAAATACTGGCACAGGCTTTTGCACCGGTTACGAAGGTGCTCCTCTCAAAGCAGTTTCCTATCCAGGATAACTCCCAGATATTTTACTGATTCGGTCGGAACTAACTTTACTCCTCCAAGAGTGGGTCCCACAATAGTGCCCACCTTGTATTTGCGAGTGAAGACAGTAAGACCGGTTTTCAGTGGATTCATTGCCAAACTCGTCCTCTGACACCACTCTTCTACGACTTCCAGTGCCCCTTGCATGAGCTCTAAAAGCGTCTCTAGAAAGGGGCCTCGCACAAGTATTACCACATCATCCGCGTAGCCTTGTGCAATGAAGCCTCTATCGTCCAGTGCCTTTAATAATCCGTCTGCTACCAGGCACCATAAAAGTGAGGAAAGTACTCTGCCCTGCGGGCAGCCTTTTCCCACCCACCCACAAACTTTCGCAGTTTCCAGCGAAGTCATCACACGCCTTCCTAGCATGCCCCGGATCCACTCGACGAGCTTCATCGGGACACCTCTTCTGGCGGCTTCCTCACACACTACCTCGTGCGGTGTGTTGTTAAAGGCGCCCTCTATGTCCAAGAAAGCACCCACTGCGTAGCCCTTCTTTTCCAGCTGGTCCTCAATAAACGTTACCGTCTGATGTAGAGCAGTCTCGGTGGAATAGCCCGGACGATACGCGTGCTGATTTTTATGGAGAGGATGCCTCCACAGAGTTGTCTCCCTCAGATACGCGTCTACCAGCTTCTCCAATGTCTTAAGGAGAAACGATTAGGCTAATTGGCCTGAAATCCTTTGCCTTAGTGTAGCTCGTTCTTCCCGCCTTTGGGATGATCACTACCCTGGCCAGTTTCCATGCGCTGGGTGTGTAGCCATCGCGATACATACTCTTAAGGTTCGAGTTAGAGGGCCCACGATCTGTTCCTGTCCCTCTTGTAGAAGAGCCGGAAAAACGCCATCTGGTCCCGCTGACTTGTAGGGTTTAAAGGTGTTAATTGCCCATTTGACCTTCTCGGGCATGACAATCTTGGCCGCCATTCGCCAGTCCGCTTGTCGAGCTCTTCTGAGTGAGCCCGGCTCCTTATATGGAAATAGCTCTCCCGGCTCCCTATGGAAGCCCGGATAGCTCACTTCCAGTAGATGCTCCAGACATCGCTCTCCAGTCATCACCGTCCCATCAGGGAGTGCGATGGCTTCCAGCGTCGCATCCGGGTTCCTAGCGAGGATCCTACAGATTCTTGCCGTTTCGGGCATTCCCTCTATTTCTTCGCAAAACTTCCTCCAGCTTTCCAGTTTCGCCCTAACCACAGAGTCTCTATACTCCTTCTGTGCCCTCCTAGAGAGCTTCCAGTCGGATTGGCGGCCCGTGTTCCTAGCTCTATTCCAGGCCCTGCGAGCCGCCACTCTGAGACCCTGCAGTCCAGGGGTCCACCAGAAATTTCTTCTACTATTTGTAACCGCCCTTTCGGGACCATTACTTTCGTAGCAGTTTACCAGAGACCTCTGCAAGTAGTCCACACAGGTCTGCAGTTCGTATTCTGTCCCGTGCCTTTTAGGAAAGCCTCTGAGACTGCTACCCAGGTCTTCCCTATAAGAGTCCCACTTGGTTCTCCTCGGGTTCCTGAATTTGACCTCCTTCCTTCTAGCCTTAACTATCCTGAAGGTGATTTGCCTGTGGTCTGAGAGCGAGGGCTCCGTCGAGACTCTCCACTCCGCTACCTCCTGTATCAACTGTCTGGAACAGACAGTGATGTCGAGCAATTCTCTTCTCGCTATAATGCAGAAGATGGGCTTGTCTCCTGTGTTGAGAATCTCCAGATCCGTGGATACTAGAAACTCCAACACTTTCCTTCCTCTTTCATTGGTGTCCGAGTTTCCCCACACAGTGTGATGCGCGTTAGCGTCACATCTCATGATCAAGGGAAGCCGTTTCTGGGGCAGTACTCTGCCAGTTTTATCACCGGTGCAGGCGACACTGCCTCCCCCTCCTCATAAGAGAAGTAGGCCGAGCAAACAACCATTTTCTTCCTGTCACCGGAGTCAGCAGTGAAATCTACTTCTACAGCCGCAACGTCCCTGGAATACAGGTGAGGTATTAGCTGGGCTTCCATACCCTTGACGGCCACGCAGGCCCTGGGCCAATCCACTGATGGGACCCTAAAGAGCCTACCGCAGGCCGCCAAGTCCCTGAAGCATCCCCGGATTACTCAGAGTTTTTGCATCAATGATATGCATGTTTGCTTCCCAGCTTGTTGCCTGGCCAAAACAGCCGAGGCCCCTTTGCTGTAATGCAGATTAATCTGGGTGAAGGCCACTCCTCCCGATCCCGCCATTTTTCTACGAGACCGTTTTAGGGGACTCTTCCTTATCCCCGCTTGCTCCCCCTTTGGCCCCACTTACCCGAAAGGCAATTCTATCGAGCCCAAAAAATGGTTTGAAGTCCAGCGTCCTCAATTTGAGGACACTAGACTCTGGGACACCGAGGACTAGGTTCATACCTTCCTTGGTGGCCCCTACACCCTCCGCAAACACCTTCCAGCTTCTGGTGGCAAGACCCGGGTTCTGCTTCTCCAGCCGTTTCAAGACCGCGGCCGCGCCCTTGGGAGGTCCCGGAACCCAAACCACCGCCCTGTGCTGCCTTTAAAGCGCGTCCATGCCCACCACCTTGAGTTTGGCGCCTTCCCACGGAGTGATGCCGCCGATCCGCTCTACGAGCCAGCCCAGCGACGCCTCGTCCGCGCATCTTATGATACCACCGCCGCCCCACTCCTTAGAGAGGTGCTGTGGAATCTGGGCACCGTACCCTCTTGGATCCCGTCGATCTCTTTCGAGACCGCACTCCTCAACAGAGTCAACTGCTCTGCAGTGATTTCTGCCTTGGGGTAGCCCTCCGCCACAATTACCTTCGCCAGAGGGTCGGCAGCGTCCGCATAGGCATGGTGCCCATCATAAGCCCTTTGCTTCTTCAACGGACGGCCGCCTGATGAACGGGTTTCATTGGAGCCCTTCCGACGTTTGCCGTCGGTGTGCCCCTTCACCACCTCCACCGGCGTACAAGGGAGAGCCACGGGGAGAGAGCGAGCCCCTCCCGGAGCCCCTGCTCTCATCCGCTTTGCCCTCCTTCTTTCGGTCCCGCACCTGTTCTTTTTAAAAGGAGGTGAAGCCTCCTACCGCGCATCCGGGCCGGCTTCACTTCCGGAGCCCTTAAGGGTCCCGTCCGTCACTGCCGTCCCAGCCCCTTCCCTCGGAAACCCGTCACGCGAGCCCTCCCGATCTCTCACTTTGTCCTCTGAGTTTTGATTATCGACTTCCATTGTGGTCCCACGAGTAGCTAGGGAATTACACGGTCCGCCCACGCAGAGCCCCGCATGCGTGGGTAAGGCTGGATACTCTGGGGTTTCGCCCGGTTCCCCAGAGGCATCGTTTGCGACACTGCTCCCCCAGTGACATGCAGCCATCGCCATAATGGCTTACAACTTGGCTTGGGGAGCTGGTCCGCGGCAACGGTCTTCCCTTACCCTCCACGGGGTCTTACTTCCGTGGAACCAGGTTATAACCGGCGGTTATAAGACCGGCACTACCTAGCAGCACTGAGTCTTCTCAGGGGGCCCACACCTACTGGGCGTTCTCCTATCTGCCATCTTGGAGACGCGCCCGATGGGTAGCTCAACCCCCGGAAAAATTACCCCTTAAAGTTGTTTTTTTTTTTTGGAAGGTGCTATACCTATCTCGGTATTTCAACTGAAAAGGTATATTTTGATTTAGGATTCAAATTCTACACAAAAAAATAAGACTTTTACTCTTGTCACTTTTTTCAAATTTCCCGAATTTTTTAGTTAAAGAGGGTTTTCCCCAAATTTTGAGCTTCACAAAATGCGATGTAGCTACGGCACTAATTAAAATAATTAAATTCTAAAAAAAAGATTCGAAAAGTACATATCAAGAGCTTTCTAATAGTGGGTCACAACAGTTAATTAAGCCAAAATAAGAGAGAAGTGTTAACATTTGTAGTCTTGACAGTAAGCAAGGTAACATAGTGACAGAGACAACGTAGTGTCAGGTTTTTAATTAGTGAAACACATTCTATTATACTTTACTGACTATGGCCTGATAATAAAAAAAGGTCTGTCGTAACCAACCAATCAACATGAAATTTCATATACAGTAGGTCAAATAAGTTTCCGTACACCTTGCTCAAACTAATTTATTATGTTATAACTTAAAATATAACACGAATGAATAAAAGCTCTTTCAAGTATATTTGAAAGTAACATTAACCCTCTATGGGCCGAATTTTTGTTTTAAATCCAAAAAAATAGTGGAACAAAAAATCAGCAATTATAAACCTATATATGCAAATGAGAACAAAAAATTTCGGTTCAAACAATTTTATTGCAGTAATTACACTATGTGACTTTCAAGTCACAGCGGCCTATAATGTTTGAAACCGTGTCTATGAAAACTTAAGCGTGGAATGCCACAAAACAGTTTGCACTTGGCGTTAAACATAAATGGACATTGCATTTGGAACATTTAATTTTTGGAACTCCTTTACATCCGGGATTTTTACAACGTCCTCTGTTATCCGAAAAAATTGGCCAATGTGCTACTTCATCCTTTCGCACGTCTTCTACAGGTAGTATTGAATTTGATCTCCTTTTTCTTTTATTTTGCAATTGTTTATATACTTCGCTTGAAGCAGGACGCCCTCTTTTCTTTTGGGTTCCTTTGCGTTCCTGACATAAACAAGATGCAATTTCGGTTTTGAATGTCAATAAACTATACTGACGGCTGGGGCTTACAGAATGCGATATGCAATCTCGCTTATATAAGAGCCAAGCATTGACCACCGCTAAATCTAACAAATGAAACATAATGCGGTGGTACCATTTCTTTGATCGAATTTTTATTCGATACAATGCTATCAATGAATCAACTAAATCTACACCACCCATGTGTTGATTGTATATTTTTACTATATTTGGTCGTTGTACGTCGATCATTCTGTTTATTTTTTTGTCCCACCTTTTCACTATGTCTATTGGTTCAACTTCACAAAACGTGCTCATCAAATGAACAGCCTTATTATCGTACCACTTTACCGCATTTATGGTGACCCTGTCAATAGACGTAGAAAGTATCTCATAACTTCCTCGGCCCTTAGTTTTCATGAGTTTATCGGACGGAAATTCACAGTTTTTTAGTCGGTTTGATCTCACTGTTGCAATACTTTGTATTCCTAATTTTTCTAACTCAGTTATTAAAGGCAACGTCGAAAACCAATTGTCGAAACAAATTTTGTAAAACGATTGCTTGGGAATAATTTTTGCCAAACGTAATACCACATTACCACTACTTCCGACGTTAGGTAATTCGGGATCATGTATCACCTTGCCGGTGTAAATTTCAAAATTATATATGAGTCCTGTTGAGTCGCATAGTAAAAAAGCCTTGTAGCCCCATTTTTTAGGTTTTTTGGGCATATAGTTTTTTAGGCTATGTCTTCCTTTGAACGGTATAATTTGCTCGTCAACACACACGTGTTCCGACATTGGAATGCGATTAAAATTTTTCACTAATTTATCCAGAATGGGTCTTATTTTTTGTAATTTATCGGTCACTTCTGCATTGTTTGTTGTATTGGCCTGTAAATTCTTACTAAAATGTATTTTTGATTTTATGTCTCTCCATCGCGTACGACTCATGGTATCGGCAACAGCAGACACCCTTGTCTTTGAATTCCAATACATTTCCGTTCTCGGTAATCCATAAATTGACATAAAAAAGCAGCAGCCGAAGAATTGTTCAATTTCATTGACTGAAACAGCAATGGGTTTTGCTGGATCACATTGTAATGCATATATGTTGGTATAATCAACTATATTGCTTATAATGTCCATGTCAAATAGTTGTCGAAAATAAGTCATAGGAGAATGGGGTGCTTCAGGGACGTTAGGGCAATCTCCTTTCCAAGAGCGATAAAAACTATTATTATTCGTGTGGGATAGTGGCTGCCAAACAATTTTTTGTGGTCCTGCATCTTCCGTATCTGACGAAGATTGATCACTAAATTCTTCATCACTATCGATAATATTTATGCGTCGTCGGGGAAATACTATTATATCCTCATCGGACTCGGAATCTAATAACGAGTCATCGGACCTATTACCGCTAATTCGTCTAATTCTAATTCCTCTGTTTCTTTCATGTGACTTTCTATTCATGTTTTGGGTATATAATGTATATATCTGAAAACGGAAGAAAGCATAACCTTATTATAAATGTACCGAAATCTGCCATGATGGCCCACTGTTACTTCAAAGTTACAAAACTTTATTATAAAAAAAATGACAAACTGAAAATTGAAATGCAAACAAATAGGTTGTTACTGATATACGTACCCAGAGCTATTATGTGCACTTTTTTTTCTTTCGTAATCACTATTAGAATTTCAAATAATATCAATTCAATCAAAATGTTTCGCTTATACGTACTCCGGACAGTTTGCACAGCATTTACTTTGTTATTTCAGACTGAAGAAGCTAGCAACGGTCATAAATATTGATACTGGTTGTCATGACAACGTTAAAGAATTAAGATTTATGCGACATCTTACAACAAAAGGCATAATTATTTGGTAAAATATCAATAAATTGAAATGTGACCTGAAAGTTACACGGGCCCATAGAGGGTTAAGTATTGATATGAAAAAAATAAAGAATCTTTGATAATTAAGTAACACAGAAATAAAATATAAATGATAACTGAAGAAACTGAAGAACTGAAATGATAACTGAGAACAAAAATTAAGCCAAAAAAGTCTCTGTACATAAATAAATTTCTGTTCACATAAATAAATTTAACTTAAACAGTCAAAGTTTTGCATTTTGATCAGCTAATGATCCTTTTTTGGCCTTGAGTACTTTTCTCATACGTTTTTACATGGAAGCACTAATTTTACTGTCATGCAGGTTTAATTTTGCTCCACTCTTCTAATAATATTTGTTCCTTGTCTCTAATATTATAATTTTTAACGCGTCTGCCTAGTTTATCCCATAAATGCTCTTGAGTTTAAATCAAGCGATTGAAAGAGTGTATGAAACTATTTCGGCACTTTACATAACAACTACTTCTTAACCTTTTTTGCAGTATATTTAAGATCGTTATCTTGTTGGAAGATAAACGAGAAACCATGGTTTAATTTCTATGCACTATCACGCAGAATATCTTTTAAAATGTTCAAATATATTGAATATGTTCAAACATATTGAATCAAATTGGATAGCTATGTCAGCTCAGAGCAAGGTGTTGGGTGCTCAAAGATTAATTAAATTTACAAGTTATAATATCAAACGTTTCGGCACATTTATTTTGGCCATCCTCAGTGAAAGTATAATAACAACAAGTGCGCCTTACAAAAAAAAATAAACTAAAGATAACAACCGCCGTCGTTGCCGAGCCTCCCTCCACCCGGGACGAAGCAACCCAAACTCCCGCACGGACGACGCGCGACGCGATGGTGGGCACAATCCGGGGGCCAACCAGCGAGGTCGGCACTCAGACGGGCGCTCCAAGGGTAGAGCCCGCCCAGGAAGATCTCCTGCCGCCCCCACCGCCCAACTGGTTCAAGCGGGAAGCCGAAGCCCGGCGCTGCGGAGCCCCTCCAGCGGAGAACCTGCGGCCTCCGGGAGGCTGCTGGAATTGTTATTCAGAACTGCACGCCTACCCGGAGTGCGACCTCCCTCGCCTGCTGGAATTCTGCTTTAGCTGCGGGGAAAAGGGGGTAACGATCCGCACCTGTCGCCGCTGCGGCTCGACATACAAGAAGACGGAGCCGTACACGAGACCACGGGGGCCTCGTGAGCGACGTCGGCGGGGCGACCGAGAACGGAAGTCCCGCGAGAGATTAGATCCACCGGCTCCGAGGGATGGCCCTGGCAAGGATAATCGGAGTCCTCCTCATCGTGAGGACCCGGAGGACGCCGGTCCTGACAAATTCATTTTTTTTTTCTTTTTTTTTTCACTTTTTCTTTTTGTTACCGTCTTATTTTCCGCCTAGGTTAAGCTAGCTAAAACCATAGTTTTTTGTTTTTGTTTGTTCCATTCTCTTCTTTTTTAGTTTTTTTTTTTTTTTTTTTTTTTTAACCGACTAGTCGCTACGCCCGTAGCGCACAAATAAATTTGTTAAACCAAATCATGTTTACTTCCTTACCTTTCCCTAGTAGTAAGGCGTGAGCTTACCGTTAATCGGGAGACACACCGCGACCCTCGCGTGGACGTGAGTTTCGGATAAACTCTCGGGATCGTCGCACGCGGAGTTCGAACGGGGCAGGGGGAGGGGGAAACGTATGGCGAAGGGCTGTCAAATTTTACGGTCTTGTGGTGAGAACACCCAGGTAAGGCTACCGAAGGGGCGGTCACCGGCGTTCATCGGAACCGAAACCCCTCGGTCCTCCTCTGTTAAGGGAAAGTTGTGACGTGACGTTTTTGGAGCGCCGTCACAAGGGCGATAGCCCGGCCGAGGAAGCAAAGGGTTCTGGAGTTGCTCCTCGCGTTGAGAGAGCAATCCGCGAGACTCCACCCATTTATCGTGTATTATTCTGTATTTCGTTCCGTTTTTGTATTTTATTTGTTATTTGAGTTTATAAGGCGAGACTCCGTGCGGGCAGCGTTGCGTACATTGTGCCTTCGGACGAAGACGCAGCGTCACTAGGAAGACCGGACGCCGGGAGATCACCAACAGGTGTCACATGCTAGTGACCCCGCCGGAAAAAAGGTCAGATACCGCAACCCCGTCGCCTCCGCCATCCAAACCCTATCAACTAACTCCGCCTTGATTTCAGCCGCAGACGAGCATAGAAACGCAGTAGCGGACCTCGCCCGGCTGCAGATGGCGCCGAGGGCTCCGAGGATCTGCACCCGGAAGGGCCGGTATATGGCCCTGCCAGCCTAACCAGCCCTATCCGGGGGCATCGGTTTATCAAAGCAATGCCGACCGGTATCGGCTAATTTGAAGAAGCCACAGGAAGCGGGGGGGGGGGCGCTCTGGATGAACTGTGGGCAGTTCTCAGGGGTTCCCCTTTGCGGAAAACCGGCAGGATGCGCGGAAAGGAAACGCAGGATTCGAGGAACCAAGGTACCGATGAAAGAGAAATCACTGTTCGGTGTGCCGTGCAAGTGAGGACCAGCTCCAGGACGCTTCTGACGACGCCGAAGACGCCAACTTACTGTAAGCCGCCTCTCGGATAGCCGTAGAGTGCCGTCCGGTCATGGCTAGTAGCGTGAGTCGTTCTGTCTTTTAATAAGTGTCTCTCACACTGCAGCCGGTATCACTACTGCCCGAGAAGCAGATAATCGGGAAAGGGGCGCAGACAACCCGGACCTGAAAACTTAGAATTATTAATAATTTAAGATAAATGTAAGATTTTATATTTATTAAATAAAAACTATATTTACATGTCAAAGGACCTCTGTAACCTAATTATTACCTTAAAAATAAGATTACAACATAAGATAGAAAATAGGTAAATCGCAACAAGTAGCGGCAAGCCTCGACAAGTAAGTCGTTAAAACTAAGTAATATAAAATATAATAAAAAGGTAATAATTACCAATCGGAAGCATAACCGTATGTATTTTCCAAACAAAATTAATCAATTGAATTGATAAACAAATTATTTTGTTATATGCGCTAGTCAGCGAATAGTCAGAATGCGATCTGACAACGATTAATTTATTTTAGCATTTACGGTACATTAAATACATATTAAGAAACGTAGTACATAAGTTAAATCTAAAATAAATCAATAAATAAGAATAACATTAATAATGTTACCGACATATGCCTGAAGTCGGTAACCGAGGAACTCGTTTTCTCATTGGAGGATTCTGGCTTCAATAGCGACCAGCTCTGATTGGTCGACGGAGTAAGAGAAGGGAGCGCACGTATCTCAAGTATAAAAGAAAACCGGAATAACCCAAAAAAAAGCTTTTATGCCGAAACTCTCACCGAGGGAGTATCTTCGAGCTCTTTCGGCGAGTCATTTTTATTCGAAGCGATCATGACTCAAGTGAGTCATCGCGATTAGTATTAAGTACGCGTCACTATGTGTTATCATGTGCGGCGTGACCAATGCTGCCAGAAACGAGCGGCGGCATCACACTAATACAACCGAGAACCGATGACGTCACCCTATCCGTGTGAGCTCGACCCGGTCGACCAATGGAAGAGAACGCCGTCTCCCTTCCACCGAGCCGACGCAACAGACGATAAATGCTAAGAAGTAAGTGTTTCTAAAGCATGTGGCTGGAATATGAAAAATCCCGTGTTCGAGATTTGCTTCTCGTAACTTTCTTTTCTTTTTTCCGCATTTGTTTCTAACAGTGTAAATTATCAAATAATCTTTTTTTTGCTTAAAAAATAATAGTTTATATTTATTAATAATATTCGCATATGTTAAAACTAACAATTTTTGAAATAATTCAGATTTGCTATTGTCAATAGAAAAATAAAGTTATTTTGCAATATTGCAACAAAGTGTAAATTTAACATATACTATGTTCTTGCCATTCGCCTTATTCGTTTAGCCATGCTTGCTTTGGCATTTATGTCTATCGACTCGAAAGATTTTACATACCTGTAAAACTTTTAATTATTTCCCAACCCACAATTAGTCACTCGCGTCCTGATATTTTTTCTCCCGTTCAATAATTTTCTATTCGTACATTCGGAGAATCCGAATAGTGAGATCAATAATGTACTTAATTTTCGTACACTCTAGTATCTCAATCTGAGATCGGTGTACATTTTAACGTGTCAAATGTAGACGAATTATTTCTTAATATATAAAAGATAATTAAAATTTTCACACCAACAATCTATGATATATGCTCCATATGCCATATTATATTTTATTCCATTTTTAATCATTTATTTTAAACTACTGCATATTAGCAAAAGTTACTGTACTATGGAGATAAGTGGAGGAGACGGTAACATATATTATAAATGCAGTCAGATTTATTGTACTCTTGTTAAAATATTGTAAAAATAATGTATTATTAGTAATTATAATAGTATTTATTAGTAATTATAATAGTATTATTAATAGTGGTCTTTCGCACCACCTTCGAGGTTCCACTAACGGCGCGTTAGGTTTTTTTAGTGGACCTTCGCCAGGAGCCCTATTATACCACATTTCATTAATCTTTCTATATATTTCTTTTATACATATGTGATGTCATTTGCAGACAAAATACTTTTTTTACACTTGTCATTTACAAGTGCGGTGTCATTTGCAGACAAGATACTTTTTTTACTCTTGTCATTTACAAGTGTGGTGTCATTTGCAGACAAGATACTCTTTTTACTCTTGTCATTTACAAGTGTAGTGTCATTTGCAGACAAGATACTCTTTTTACTCGTGTCATTTACAAGTGTGGTGTCATTTGCAGACAAAATACTCTTTTTACGCTTGTCATTTACAAGTGATGTCATTTGCAGACAAATAACTTATTACACCTCTGTAATAAAATTAGCAGTTACTTTTTTGTGTTATATAAAAAATACTATTTATTTGTAACATTATTATTGCGTATCATTAGATGTTGAGGGACCAGCTATATCATCAACGTCTGCAGCATGTAGATTAAGACAACTTTTATGTTTTTTAGGACATGTAGAATATAATTTGTTCGATGACATGAGAGACAAATGTTTTTCATTAATCTCGATCTCTAAAATAGATTCTTTTCTTGCGTTCAAAGCTGATTTTAAAACGCAAATGGCATTTACAGAGACGGATGAAAGGCTATTTCGTTTTTTCGTTTTTATGTCTGATAAAATTGAAAATATTCTTTCTGGATCGGCATTAGAATTTGGAAGTGATCTAATAGAATTTATAAGGGATTTAAGATTTGGATATTTCACAAGATCTCTGGAGCTTTTACTTTGTAAAATTTGTTTCCACATGTCATCAAAACTTAATTTTTTAAGATTTGTTTTTTCTGTTTCTGTAAAATTGAGATGTACAATAAACCATTCTTTTTTTAAACCATTTTCGTCAAAACCACCGAGAGTTTGAACGATAAAAGAAACGTCATTGAATGATGTTTCTCTGTCAAAATCAAATAAAACAACGTCTGATTCAAAAACTTTCAATTTTGACAAAAATTTGTCATTAATTGGTAATCTTTTACTAATTTCCTCGGCAGCTGTCACATAAAATTGCAAACAATTTTCTCGAACATTCGCAACTATGTCTAAGTATCCGTTCTTTGTCAGTTCGTCGAGGTATTCTTCGCATTCTAATCCTAAATTTATTTCATTTAAAGATTTTTGATTATTTTTGTCAGAAAATTGAATATTATTGCATACGTTTTTTAAAAACTCAGGTTTTAGAAAGTGTTTACAAACTGTGGTTAGAAACTCTACTGATTTTCGGTGTAATAAATGAATCCTCGTTTCTAGTGCTTGAAAAAAGGCATTAAATAAATTAAAAGAATCTAAAATATGTTCTAAAAATAAGAAATATACTTTTACATCTAAGTATTGCATTATTTTTAATAAATCTTCTCCAGATTTTGATTTTTCATCAACGACTCTTTTAGTTAAAAAATGTTTGATAGTATCCCATAACTCAAGAAGTCTTTCAATACACGTATGATAAGAAAGCCACCGTGTATCAGCCAATCTTAAAATTTTGCGGTTTGTTCTTTGAAAACATTCTGTAAATTCTAGAAAAATAGCCGAACGCTTAGGACTACCGTTAATATAACTTGCAATTTTTTTTAGAAATTCTTCGCAATATTCCGGTAATTTAGCACATGCAGAATGCGCAGCCAATGCAGCAGAATGACACGGACATGAAAATGTTAATAAATTTTTGCACACCTCAACTAGCTTTGTTTTAAATGATGACTTTTTTCCTATCATAACGGATGCATTATCGCACGACAGAGCAATAATATTTAAGAATGGAATGTTTACCCGAGTCGAAATTTAGCACCTATATTGAACCTTAATCTTTTATTTTGAGGTAGGCATAAGAGAGTCAAAGTAGATGTTATGCATTGTATCGTATGTATATAATAGCACCTACTTTGGCGCTACAATATGTCCGAAATTTCCTTTTTTCCTGCTAAAGCTTCAAAGTAGGGTTTAGTTAAAACCCTCCGTTGACCCGCTTTAGACCCTGAAAATATATAGATTTCTTTTTGCCAGCACTACTTTTATGATATTATCAAGAAATTCTAATGATTGCAAATGTTCACAATAAAAAAAAATACTAACTATAATTTTGATTAACGATAATTTTTAGTAGCATACAATTTAAAAATATCATCAATCAATACCATTTAGTTGAATTTTATTATCTTTTGAAAATTTGTAATTATTAGAAATTTCTTGATAATATCAAAATATAATATCAAAATTCAACTATTGAGTATTGATTTCTGATATTTTTAAAAATTGTATGCTATTAAAATTATCATCAATTAAAATTATATAGTTAGTAATTTTTTTTATTATTGTGAAGATTTTTGCAATCATTAGAATTTCTTGATAATATCATAAAACTAGTACTGAAAATCCATATACCTTTGTGATTATATTAAAAATATTAAATTAAGATATTAAATATAAAATAAAATATTAAAAACATTACATAATAGTTATTGAATTAAATATTATTTATTAAGTATATGTAATACATATAGTTAAGAGTATATTATTAAGTATAGTTAACATGCGTTAAAACAAGTTCAGACAGAAATACTTATACAGAAAAAGGTCCAAATTAAGACTGAAACGTTTGATAATATTGTATCACTTAATAAAGCAATAATCAAAATACAACCACATTATGCATATTGCTCGTATAGTTTTTTATTTTTATTTGAATTTTAACGAGTACATCTAAAATAGTTAACATTTAATAAAAAAATTAATTTAAAAAAATTTTTTTGCGTTGAATTTTTTTCAGATATCATATCACTATTTTGAAGAAGGAAACGGAAAGGTATCAGTATTAATAAAAGTTGGAAATGCAACGAATCAAATATTTTCCTTTATGATTAAACATTATAATAACTTTTATAGGTCGAATTTATCTAGTATATATATATACTAGATAAAAGTTCGAGGTTTAATGGAGGAGTTCTCGCAGTAATACAATCTATTTTGTGAGACTCTATAGGTTTAAAGTAGTATTTCAACGTCAAATTATAGGAGATCAAGTTTTAAAAGAGGAGTTCTAGGTTCTAATTCCGTAAAAATAGGTTCATATAGGCTGTATGAGCATTAAAAGAGACGCTAAATTTCGACTCGGGTAGTCTCCACATTTCTAACTTAAATGCGTTAAATAATTTTTCCGCGCTACTATTTTTTGCATCTATATTAATTAATTTTACCAATTGTGAACGTACGTCTAAATTTTCTGAATCAACATACCGCACAAAAAACGTCATCCATTTTTCATTACAAATATCGGATGTTTCGTCAATAAAAATGGAAAATTTCGTATTTTGAATACAGTTGACCACACGGTCCGTCTCAATCGGAGCCGACACGTTTGAAATAATACTTTTACATTTCGTTCGACCCATAGTCATATTTTTTAATACGTTATAATCTTTTCCTATTTGTTGAAACAATCTAAGAATATCTGTTGCTGTTTGATAGGAAATATTTTTATCAACGATCAACGCGGCATATCGAATTTCTGCTCATTTCTTTCGTTCTTCAAACGTCAAAAGTAATTCATCCGTTATGTTGTTACTTTTATCCGTTTCTAAATTATTTTTTTCAGATATTTTGTGTACTTTGGATTCTGCGTGACTATATATGTGTCCTAAGCCACCAACCATAGTTTTTTTACAAAATGAGCAATAGAATGAATTTACGTCATGTGGCACTTCGCGTAGCCATGGCCGAAATTCTTCAATATCTAACCATTGTTGTCGAAATTGTTGGTATTTTCTTGAATTTGTTATGTTGGAATTTACATCGTTATCATTTAATACTGTATCATTCAATGATGTATTCTTTTTAATATTATTTTTATGACACGCAGAATTTGCATGTTTTAATAAGTTAGTATTGCACGAGAAATCTTTATTGCACATGATACAATGAAAAAGACTATCATTATTAGATACTTTGCGTATCCAAGATTTAAATCTATCATCACTAAGCCAAGCGTCTAGAAAGCTTCGCTTTGATTTTTTTCTTAACTGTTCACACATTTCCATATAAAATAAAAAATATTAACAAAAAATTACAGAACAGAAGGAATAAAAATAAAAAAAGAAAATATATATGTATATAAGTACTTACATATAAAATATGTGAAATGCTTGCAATTGCTTTACCTTCTTGAACTCGAAGTTTTTACAAGGCACGTATAAAAATTGACTTGCTATTATAGTCTATTGAAGTGCTATTATAGTCGGCAACAATCTTAATTAATTAAATTAAGTTGTATTCTCACTATTTGTAACAAATAAACGCGTTATAACGTTATCACTTATGGCGCGAGACACTACCGTGTCTCTTGATAGCTTCCACGCGCTTCCACGAAAACGCAACAACTGACTGAGAAAAGTTTTTCTTAGAAGACATCTTGGAATGAAGAGTAAGTGCAATAACTTCATACATATAAAAAGCCGCTTGGAAGGGGGGGCTTTGCCGTATATACATACGTGATTCTGTTCTTGTGTGTGTAAAATTGCGGACGCGGATCAACGAAATCGCTCTGCGCTCGAAATCGTGTAAAAATATCGTCTAAACGTCTCGAAGCATGAAAATTTTGAAAGTCGCAAAATTAATTTTTCTTAAACATAGGCTTGTAGAGAATGACGAGACGAAACTTTTTTCTATTTGCAGTTTTTTTGTTCGATGCTTATTTTTAATAATAAAAATAAAAAACTGAAAAATTTTTATTCCCAAATTCAATAAGATTTTAAGATATAAATCGTCGTAATTTTGCCAAATTTTGTTGAAATTGTTTAAAATTTGGTATACGCATGCAGTATAGTCTAGTGATGCCTACAAAACAATAAAGAGCTGAAAATCGCCTATTGTTTAATAATAATTAATTGCAAATTGAGGCCAATTGGTAACCACGTTTCTTTAGTTTCGCCGACAAAAAGTATCGAGGGAACTTGAAATTTGAAACAACTTCCAGTGAGACATTTGTTCCTCACTATTGAAGGAAGATTTCTGAAAATTTTCAGATCGATTCATTGCAAATTTGCGGAAATATGCATTTTATAAGAAAACATGCGATGCCGCTGAAAGCCGAACGGCGAGTATGCTGCCTGATGGTGCTCAGCGCTCACGGACCTATCATCGACGGCGTCGCATGTTTTCTTATAAAATGCATATTTCCGCAAATTTGCAATGAATCGATCTGAAAATTTTCAGAAATCTTCCTTCAATAGTGAGGAACAAATGTCTCACTGGAAGTTGTTTCAAATTTCAAGTTCCCTCGATACTTTTTGTCGGCGAAACTAAAGAAACGTGGTTACCAATTGGCCTCAATTTGCAATTAATTATTATTAAACAATAGGCGATTTTCAGCTCTTTATTGTTTTGTAGGCATCACTAGACTATACTGCATGCGTATACCAAATTTTAAACAATTTCAACAAAATTTGGCAAAATTACGACGATTTATATCTTAAAATCTTATTGAATTTGGGAATAAAAATTTTTCAGTTTTTTATTTTTATTATTAAAAATAAGCATCGAACAAAAAAACTGCAAATAGAAAAAAGTTTCGTCTCGTCATTCTCTACAAGCCTATGTTTAAGAAAAATTAATTTTGCGACTTTCAAAATTTTCATGCTTCGAGACGTTTAGACGATATTTTTACACGATTTCGAGCGCAGAGCGATTTCGTTGATCCGCGTCCTCAATTGTGTTTATAAGTCGCGTACAAACAGAGATCAGACTAGTTCCTTCGGTTCCTTATCAGTTAATACACTTGACGGAAAAGTCGATTTGAAGAATATTGCGAAATATGGATGGTAAGTAGAAAATTAAATTATTATTAAAATCATCATAAGAGATATAAATTATTATTATTTATTAATTAAAAATAAAATTTTTAATTAAATAATATGAAAAACGGCATAAGAGTGATGACTAGATTGATTATGACTAGAATTATGTGTTAAGAATTAGGAATAATTAATACATTTCGTTATCTTATTTCAAATAAAATAATTCCAATTTGATTTTCCTAATATTTAATATTTATTCTTATTCCTAATATTTTCTCTATTCTACGTAGAGGATCTTTATTATAATATAACGTTACTCCAATAATTGCTAATCTCAATCTATTGTTTCTATGTTGCAAGTTTCTCAAGTAGCATAGCTTTTTAAAAAAATTTACATTAAATCTTGCTTAAAGATTAAAATTTTTAATTTTATGTATTTTGAATATTAAAATTGCTGATTCTTTTAATTTTATGTATATTGAGAATGGTCGAATAGTCAACTGTTTATATTCTTAAAGACAATTTTGTAAATATAAGAAAGGTTAACACATATTATTTAGCTGTAGCTCATAATTCTTCTACCGTTTTTCATGTTATTTATTTTGTTAGCAAAATGTTTAATCTTTAGTTTCTTTCTCCTCTCTTATACATATATAACAGTTTTTATTTTTTTTAAACTCATAAATGTATTACTAATTTAATAAATATATATTAATTTTTGCAGAGGACATGACACAAAGAGTGGAAAGTATGACGCTGGAGGAGAAAGATGCTGCTGTACAACAGTTGATGCAACAAATGTTGCATCAACAAGAAAAATTGGTACAAATGCAGCAGCAGCTGCATTAATAAGTAGTGTTAATAAGTAGTGGTGCAACAACGCAGCAGCAGCAGCAGCAAAATACAAACACAGAAAATATCCAAGAGCAGCAGCAGCTGGAGGAACAAACAAGAGGTACATTATTATTTTATTTTATTTTTTGTAACTAAATGATTAATTTATATGCATGATTGTTTTATTTAATATAGTACTTATCTGTAAATGTGCTTATTTTTTAGAAAAAAGGAGAGGAGGCGGAAAGTCTCGCGCTCGCTGGTATCACCAGCGAGGTGGAAGAAGTGAATGGGGAGGCAGAGGTGGATGGGGAGGCAGAGGTGGATGGGGAGGCAGAGGTGGATGGAACGGCAGAGGTGGATGGGGTGGCAGAGGTGGGTGGGGACCGAAAGGTGGCCAGGGCGGAAGAGGCCTAACGCGCCGTTAGTGGAACCTCGAAGGTGGTGCGGAAGACCACTATTAATAATACTATTATAATTACTAATAAATACTATTATAATTACTAATAATACATTATTTTTACAATATTTTAACAAGAGTACAATAAATCTGACTGCATTTATAATATATGTTACCGTCTCCTCCACTCATCTCCATAGTACAGTAACTTTTGCTAATATGCAGTAGTTTAAAATAAATAATTAAAAATGGAATAAAATATAATATGGCATATGGAGCATATATCATAGATTGTTGGTGTGAAAATTTTAATTATCTTTTATATAGAAATAATTCGTCTACATTTGACACGTTAAAATGTACACCGATCTCAGATTGAGATACTAGAGTGTACGAAAATTAAGTACATTATTGATCTCACTATTCGGATTCTCCGAATGTACGAATAGAAAATTATTGAACGGGAGAAAAAATATCAGGACGCGAGTGACTAATTGTAAGTTGGGAAATAATTAAAAGTTTTACAGGTATGTAAAATCTTTCGAGTCGATAGACATAAATGCCAAAGCAAGCATGGCTAAACGAATAAGGCGAATGGCAAGAACATAGTATATGTTAAATTTACACTTTGTTGCAATATTGCAAAATAACTTCATTTTTCTATTGACAATAGCAAATCTGAATTATTTCAAAAATTGTTAGTTTTAACATATGCGAATATTATTAATAAATATAAACTATTATTTTTTAAGCAAAAAAAAGATTATTTGATAATTTACACTGTTAGAAACAAATGCGGAAAAAAGAAAAGAAAGTTGCGAGAAGCAAATCTCGAACACGGGATTTTTCATATTCCAGCCACATGCCTTAGAAACACTTACTTCTTAGCATTTATCGTCTGTTGCGTCGGCTCGGTGGAAGGGAGACGGCGTTCTCTTCCATTGGTCGACCGGGTCGAGCTCACACGGATAGGGTGACGTCATCGGTTCTCGGTTGTATTAGTGTGATGCCGCCGCTCGTTTCTGGCAGCATTGGGCGTGACCAGCGTAGTCTGGATTTATATAAATCAATACACAATGTTATTTTTTATTTTTTAATAAATTTTTATTTTTAATCTATTATATTAAAAATGTGCAAAGTGTATGTGATTTATAAACCCTCCTATAAACAATCCTCAATCTCCTTGAGCGGGATGAGAGAAGAGGGCTGTACAAATAAAAATAAGTATTAATAAACTATATGACATCTCGTCATACTTATCTGGTGGAAGCAGCAGCGGATCCAGAAGCGGGTGGAAGTACAGCATCTGAAAATAAAAAGAGACACATTACGGTTAACCTAGTTACTGCTTGAGACCTAGTGCGCGAGTGCACAGATTGGATTACTCAAGAGATCATCTCCGGCGGTTCGCAACACCGACACACGCAGTTCAGAGGACTGAACGCTGTGCTGGAAGGATGTCTGCCAGGACGGGTTGCTGCCAACAGGCGCCGATGAGATAGACGACAACAAGACCAAGGAACCGGATAACCTTGCTAATTGGAGATCAAATTAGCTAGCGACCGTTGAAATGGGAAGCGTTATTCTACACCGGTGAGTGATAGAGTGGTATTTAGCCGCGAAGTTGCTTCGTCCGGTTACAGTAAAAAGCGACTATCATTGATAGTTTTTCACGGGAGTCTGTAGTGCGTTGTCCGTAGGAGAATCCGCAGAGCAAACCAGCGCGAAATGGCGACCGTGACAGGACGCCCGTCGCATATAAAAAATAAAATTAATTACGCGGCGCGGTGCAAAAACGGACTTGCAAAATTAAAATCACGCGAAGAAAAGTTCCTGTCACACCCATACGAAATGGCGGCTGTGACACGACGCCCGTCGCATATAAAAAATAAAATCAGTGCGCGGCGCGGTGCAAAAAACGAACTTTGCCGATTCAATTAACGCGAGTCAAAGACAATTATCCAGTCACATAGGCGCGAACCAGCGATCCTGTGGCTAGGACGCCTGTCGCATAAAATAAAATAAAATAAGGTGCGCGGCGTGGTGCAAAAATAAATTTTCAAAATAAAATCGCAGCAAGACATGTTCCGGTCACAATCACCACGAAAAGGTACCGTGACTAGGATGCCCGTCGCATTAATAAAATAAAATGGTGCGCGGCGCGGTATTAAAAGACGAAATTTCGCAAACGAACACTGAAAAGTGCAAAATTTTTTTTAACGAAACGCCCGTTGCTTAAACAAAACCAAATTCAGTGCGCGGCGCGGTGAACTGTTAAAACATTAATCGTGCGAAAATTCTGTCACATACGCGAAGCAGCGACAGTGATGGGTTACCCGTCGCAAAATAAAACAAAATTAGTGCGCGGCGCGGTGTAATAAGCAAGTAGCACGCGAAAAAAGACTAAACCGTCACGATTCGCGACGTGATAATCATCCGCGCAAAGAAAAATCGTGATTAAAACACTCGTTGCAATATAAATTAAAAGCAATAGTGCGCGGCGCAAAAAAACATAATTGCAACACCGTAATGAGCGTTAGCAACCAAAAGTCATTAGTACGCAAAGAGACAAAGTGTCTCAAGGCGGAAACAGCGATGACAGATACAATAGCGGTATATTGTAATTAACCATAAGATGGCGAGTGATATAAACCGTAAAATTGCCCGGTAAGGCAATTTTATTAAGGTAATTATATTAAGGCAATTATATTAAGGTAAGAGAGAAAACCGTTGCGACGATAATTCTTAATAATTTAGCAGCGCTACGTAGTTATAGAATTTCGTTTATCCGTCGCGGTAGAAAACAAAGTATAATGCGGCGCGTTAGTAAAGCGAAAAACCATCTCGATATTTATGTTAAAATAGCGGCGTCGTACTGCAAAAAACGAAAGCCAACGGCTATAACATAAGAAATATAAAAGGCAACCGGCTCGTAAACACAGCCATTGAAATAAGCGGCGAACTCGGTATCAAAGAGATGCCGAACAAGCCCATTCAGCCTTTGAAGCATTGTCTGAAAAGCCGACGACGAAGGTCGGTAAAGTAGTAACGTCGGTAACTTAGGTCGATAACTTTTTAGGTAGTGTAACGTCCCCATATTTTAGCGAGTAGATTTCCACTCGTAAATTTTTGTTTTAAACTTTCTAGTTTATCACCTCCTGGAATTATCGCTCGCTGTATCAATAGCGCTCGACACATGTCGCCAGAAAGGCGCAACACGAAACCTTTCGCGTAACGTAAACCCCTTGTTGCGTTTCAAAGCGTACGACTGTAAATTATCTGTCGTCACTCTCGAAACTTAGGTCCGGATATCACCTACGGTTTTATGTTAACCATACCACTCTCAAAACTTAGGTTCGAGTATCGCCTGCAGTTTTATATAAACCATGCCTCGAACATTCGATATTCAAAAGCGAGATTACATCCATGTGCGGTCCTATTGCATAGGACAAACCTTTGTCTCTGAAGATCCAGAGGAGTATAAATACGGGCCCTGCGATGCCGCCGAGTCAGTATTCAATTTTTCAGTAAGCCGTTAATATTCAGTCAGAGAGTCAGTTTCGGTCAAGTTGTTAGTTTTCGCATTCGCAATTTCAATTCTGACTCAGTCTCGGTCTAATTCTAATTCTAGTTCTAGTTTCGTCCTAGTTCAGTACGGTTAATTTAAGTTTGGTTTATCAATTTTATACGTTCAAGTACTTAATCCGCGAACTGCGCGTTCCATTTCTAGAACATAAATGCTTATATGTTTGTAAGAACTCTTATTTTATAAGTTTATTTGAGTGTAATTTCATTTATTAACCAATGTACTCTTATTTTCATTTATAATTACATTTATTTGGTTGCTTTGAGAATTTTATCTTTAATTTCAAATCCTTAAACATTATTCCAATTTAGCGTGCAATCCTTAAATTCCAACGAACAATAAAAGGTAAAGACGTGTCGCGAAATAACTCTAGTGCAGTGATTCCTCGACCGCAAGATAACCAGCAACAATGACGCATCTGAAGATTCATCTCCACACGACTATCAGCCTGCTATTGGAAGATCGATCCTGGAACCGATCGGGCGCCTTACAATTAGATTGAGTTATCACTGGCTTCAGATACCATACAAGTCGACACCGGTGAGTCCGTTCCAAATTTATTTGCATGGGAAGGTTTAAAGTTAAAATCTGAGCAAGAGAAAATGCCAGATACCGAAGTAACATCTTCGCGCCCAGACTCAAATTGTAATTGTCGTTTCGTGTACTGTATCTTGGATAACGCGTGCTTGAATAGAAATACTGGCACGATATTGTGCCTCAATTGTTATCACGATTTATCAGAACCAACGCGCAACGATTTCGAACACGTCCTCGGACATCATTTGAACATCGGTTCTATAGTTCCATTAGCAAAGTGTCGTGTTTGTGGCCAGAACGTATTTCAACCTTTTCCAGTCCGTCACTGTCTCGCGTGTCTCAATCATTTTATAAGCCTAACAAATCAATTAACTCGAGAAGGACGAAGTGTTGTTAATCTTCCCGATCCTACCAGCGTTCTACTTGGCGGAGGCCCGGGAATACGTACGTTAGTTATAACCAGCTTATTAAATCAACCGTCTGATTAATCGAATCTTAAATAATTGATATGTGTGTGGGAAAACGTTACGCTTGTCGGTCGCCTCGATTGGAATATCTTTATAGGTACTCCTTAGCTAGTTGCGTTCGTGAAACCAGCTTCGTGAATCCTACGGCAAAAGAGCGTCTTTGCAAAGAATGCATCGCTAGCGAACCGATTGAATATAAAAGTTTATTCGTAGTTTTAAATGATAGGCATTACGCATCCGTAGGCGTCGCCGCCCAAGATTACATTGCATTATTTGCCATCGCTACCTCGCGTTGATTCAACCGATTTCCGAGTGTCACGAATGCGAAGACAGGTACCTTAATTATATGCAAAATCTCGCTGAAAACGGAGAAAGTTTTTATGATCATTGAGACCCAATGTTACTCTCTTAAATTTTCGGTCAACATATACTTGATGCATTCTAATGGTATTAAGCGATTCTTTCATTTTAAATGCGTGATAATAAAACTTAAATAATTACACGTCAATCACAATGGTTGATTACTATTTTTTACTACGTTGCTGTATTATTATCATATTCATTTTCTTGTGGTCTTACTCGGATTCATTATTCGCCTCTATTTAAATTAACTATTCATTAAAATACGGTCCTAATTATTACTATACACGTTGTTTTGCAGAGTCGCAACAAAATATCGATGCGATACTGCTTTCCTTAAGATTTATTATTTGAATTTATTATTCATTAGAATACGGTCTTAATTATCGTTCATATACGCTGTTCGCGTAAGGAGCAACAAAATATCAATGCGATACTGTTTTCCTTTACGATTTATTATTTAAATTTATTATTCATTAGAATACGGTCCTAATTATCGTTCATACACGTTGTTCGCGTAAGGAGCAACAAAATATCAATGCGATACTGCTTCCCTTACGATCTCTCATTCAAACTCGCTATCCATTAGAAAGGGATTTTGGTTACGATTTTTATATTAAACACAACATTTGTGTTTCACGTTCTTTTCTGATCTTTTACTTTTTCATTGGTTCGTGAATCTTACCGATTGAGTCTCGCGTAAAGGTGCGAACACTACGTGTTACCGCCACCGCGCCGGGACGTGACAGTAGGAAAAGTTAATGTTGATAAATGCCTCTGGTAGTCGATAAATTTTTAATAAATAATAAAAGTACTGTCAAAATTAAGAATCTCAAAAGAGCGAGTGGTCAAAAATACCAAAAAATTTTTTTTTTAAACAAAATAATTCTCCGACTTAGTAAGTCTCGAATAGGCGATAAAAACTAGATCTTTCACGATTTCAGACTGCCAATCAATATTTCAAGCATAAGTGTAAATCGGTTAATTATCAAAATATTAATTCGACTTTGCAAAGTTCATACCGGGCAAAACAATTGGGTCCAACGAGATTCCAAGCCATAAAACGCGTACTGACAAGAAGTTTAAATCGGATAATATTTAAACGGTCCGAAAACAATCCAAAATAGATAAGGATCAAGAGGAAATTGCCGGAAAAGGGGAAAAATGATCCATTCACCGACAAGAACCCTGAGAAGCGGTAAAACACTCGTATTTCCACGCGAAGCTCAAGATCTTAGACAGGAAACACAGTAAATAACCACCGAAACATCGCCAAAAATAAGTACCGCACGTGAAGAAACGATAAAAGAGTCATTTAATGAACGCTTTAAACGAATAGAGGACGCGCTTGTGAACGTTATTAAAGCGATAAAAACTTCCGACGAGTTTCGTTAACGGCATGAACCGCGAAAACCTAAAAGGCGAGTAAACGTCGAAAACAACACAACCGACTCAAACTCCGACGAAGAAGCGGCGGTAACGAGAATTCATTTACCTTAAGGCGGTTGACTCAAAAATCCATTTGAGGACATCAAATTTACGGGAAAATCCAACGCGATAAACCCAATACGATTCCTCAAAAAGTTCGAAAGCACTGCAAAATATGAAGAGATATCAAGAGATTCGAACAACTTTATTTCTTCGAAAAATGCATGCGAGAACAAGCTTCTACATGGTGAGAGCTACAAGACTTCACGAGCATAAGTGAAGCAAAAGAAGAATTTACAAAATTCTATTGGGGAGACGACCAACAAGCACACTTCCGCAAAAAGCTCTATACCGGAAGGTACAAAGCCGCAAAAAACATGCGCATGAGCGACTACGCGTTGAATATGGCAAAGCTCGTACTCTTAACCCACCAATGAGCGATAAAGAACTCATTAGGTGTATCAAGCGACACTTCGATAGAGATATCGCAAGAGAAATAAAGTCAACGACGGCAACAACGTTGATGGATCTAGTCTACCTATTAGAGGAAATCCAAGACGAAAAGGAGACGACGTCCAAAATGCAGACCGGTGAAAAAAGAGCCTTGCAAACAAACTCGACAGCCAAGAAAGCGGACTCTGGAAAAAGCCGTGAGCAGAAACCGCGTTATCAAGACAGATACGCAAAATTCAACAAGCCAAAAGTTGAACCGAAAGCTCTACCTTGGCACACCAACCTAGAGGAGAGCAGAAGGGGGAAGACAACTCAGAACCCTAAAGTGGAATTTCCCGCAAGCGATAGCGATAACGACTCTAAAAAACCCGACGTAAAATCTAAGACGGAGCAAAAACACCAAGGTGCGAAAGCTAAAACAACCGCCGAAGAGAAAAGGGCGAGTCAAAATAAAAGGGTCTCTACAATTAAAAAGGGGAAAGAGCATAAAGTACTCCTAAAGTCTCAAAACAAGAATAAAAAAAAAAGGACACTCAACCTCAGTACTCCGATGACGAAGAAATTCAAGAGGATAGCCCGCAGACTCATGCAAGGGACAAACCACCTCAGTACTCTGATGACGAGGAAATCCAAGAGGCAAGTCCAAAAATAAATGACCAAAAAGATATCAAATATCCAAAAAAGGTCGAACCAAAAGAGATGGTAGGAAAAAATTCCAAGAACATTACCATTCTCAAAACGCGAGAACTCGTAAATGAGCTCGACGAAACGGACGAAAGCGCATGGAAACCGATCGCAAACGATCTATTAATCCTAATAAAAATTGGGAAAATTAAAATAAAAGCCCTGATAGAAACAGGTGCTCAAATATCAGCGATTTCGAAAGAAACGCTCGATAAACTGATTAAAAATCAGGAAAACATACAAACAATTCCGATAAAAAAATGCAACCTAAAAGGTGCATTCGGAGAAAAAGGCATAGCAGTACCATACAAAGCCCAATTAGAATTCGATATCGCAAGCACGAACATACTTCAGCAGTTCTACGTCGTGGAAAAATTGTCCTACCCGATAATACTCGGCAACGACATGCTAAAGAAGCACGCGGCAACAATCGAATATAAGCCTGACAAGTTCAAAATAAGCTTCGACGATACGATTCGGAAAATTAATCACTATAAAATGAACGCCATAAAGTCCAAATTAAAAGGGGGCGCGAATTTAAGTGAAATTCTAGAGAAACATAGCGAAATGTTCAACGAAGAAATCGGTCGAATAAAAAACTATAAACACACGATCGAGATGAACACGGAAAGCGGTTTCAAGAAGAAGACGTATCCCATACCCGAGAAACACAGGGAAACGGTACGCAAAAGTATACGCGATTGGGAACGTCAAAACATAATCGAAAAAGCGAGCACGCAATACATAAACCCGCTCGTTGCGGTAGTAAAAAAGTCTGGAGATATCCGCATATGCCTAGACGCGAGAGAGCTCAACAAACGTATGAAGAATGATCATGCACAGCCACCTACTATTGAAGAGATTTTCCAGAAAATGGGAAATCGAAAATTCTTCACGACACTAGATGTCACAAAAGCCTTCTGGCAAATACCATTGGCTAAGGAAAGTCGCAAATACACAGGTTTCCTGTTCGACAATCAATCCTACGTTTTCAAACGAATGCCATTTGGGATCAAAACAGCTGGAGCATCATTTACGCGAGCTATGAATAAAACTCTCAACGAGGAAGCAATTGACTTTGTCATAGTCTATCTAGACGATATCCTCATAGCGTCAAATACGTCAAAGAAGAGCATTTATATCATATTGATTATGTTCTAGAAAAATTAAAAAAGTCAGGATTTCGACTGAACAAAGACAAATGCGAATTTATGCGCAATCAGATTAAATTCTTGGGCCATACTTTCGACGAAATAAGCACAAACATAAATGAAGACACGCGTCTAGCCATAAAAAATTTCAAAAAACCTGCAAATAAGAAGGGGGTGCAAACCTTCCTAGGGTTAGTCAATTGGGATCGAAGATTCATCAAGAACCTCGCCAAATTAACCAAGCCTCTGGAAAACCTGCTCAAAAAGGATATTAAATTCCAATGGAGCGACGATCATCAAAGAGCCTTCAACGATATCAAAATCGCATTTGACGAAGCGCCAACGTTGTACCTAACAAAACCAAACTTACGTTTTGGTTTGTACATCGATGCATCGAAAACCGAACTTGGAGCGCGACTTTACCAATTTGACGAAAACGACAAAAAATATACAATCGGCTACGCGAGCAGAAGTCTGAAAAGCGCTGAAAAAAATTATACAATCACCGAATTGGAATGCCTAGCGTTAGTATTCGCACTCAAAAAATGGCATACAATTCTCATGGGAAGAAAGATTCGCGTTCACACCGACCATAAAGCGATACAATTTGTGAGCTCGTGTGCGCAATCGAGCGAACGCATAGCCCGCTGGTTATCGTTCATGCAGGAGTTTGACCTGGAAATAATACACATACCCGAAAGAGAAAACAATATCGCTGACACGTTGTCAAGACAACATCCGACGAGGAGCTCTACGGATCAAGAAGACGACGATCCTAAGATCTACTTGATTCTAAACCATGATGACGGGAGTAACTCAAAGGAATGGACGCGTATGCTGCGAGAATCTCAAGCCGCGGATGAAAACCTAGCAGACTCTCTGGAAGAATTCCCTGAAAAATATTATATCCGAGAAGAATTGATAAGAATCGATCAAGGACCGCAGGAAAGAATCGTAGTACCAGACGATGCCTTGTGGAATTTAATTGATCTGATTTACAGATACCTGGTACACTTCGATACGGATAAAGTAAAAGAATTCACGAAGCGTTTCTTTAAAATTAATAATCATGAACGAATTGTCAAAGACGTCGTAGCGTCGTGCAACGTTTGCTTAGCAACAAAGTACTATACAAGACCTACGCAAGGGTTGGAATACTATAAACTTCCCGAAAGTAAAAATAAAGCAATCTTGTTAGATTTATTTGGACCGTTACCAGTTACAAGAAATCAAAATAAATACATTTTAGTATTATTGGATCAATTCAGTAAGTTAACAAAATTTTATCCACTCAAAAATCAAAAGCTCGACTCAATAATTGATGCGATCGAAACAAAATACTTTCAAGAAGTAACCATTCGAGAGGTCATACTTACCGACAATAGCAATCAATTCATAACCGATCGATGGAAAGATTTTGCCGAACAATCGGGTTTTAATGTAAGACGTACATCGCCGTATAATCCGCAGAGCAATCCCGTCGAACGCGTAATGCGCGAACTAAGTAGAGTCATAAAAGCATATTTCCATAGGAAACAAACACAGTGGGATAGAATACTTACCCGTTTCGAAAGAATTGTCAATAATACGGTCCACAGTAGCACGGGTTGTAATCCGAGCGATTTACACCTGGAATTACAATTAAGCCTCGAACTAGATCCAACGCTGTATCCGGAGGAACCCGAGCAGACGAACCTGGAACAAAAAATAGAAGAGGTTAGTAATCACCTGAAAAGAAAAGCAGCTGTGAGAAAAGTACAAGCAGACAAATATCAAGAAGCGGAAGAATACGAAATCGGCACCAAAGTATGGATAAAACTTGTAACGGTGCAGCCCGCAAGCTGCATCGTTACGGTTACGGACCGTCCATCGTCCGTAGCCCACCAAGGGCGCATCGAGCGCCGATAAGACTTCATCAAAAACAACGGCGGTTAAGCGCCGAACGGACCCCCACATCCGACCGTTCCGAAATTCCGTTAGTGGGGGCCCGCCGCCGAAACCGCCGATGCTTGCCGATCCAAAGTCAGTCGGCCGCCAGCCAGCCCACACAGCACGAAAGGTTTCTATAAGGTTTCTGAAAGGTTTCATGAAAGGATTGAAACCTTTAAAAAAGCTTTCAAAAAAATATTTCTAAAATGTTTAAATGTCCGTTTTTGAATCTATCAGTAATGTTTTCAAAAATCTTTTATAAACCTTTCCATAAACATTTTAAAAACATTCCTTCAAAGTGTACAGAAACATTTAAAAAAACCTTTTTTTAAAGCAGTATGTAAAAGCTTTTAAAAAAATATCTGGAAACGTTCTAAAAACCATTCTTTAAACATTTTTATAAGTATGTTATAAATTGTTTGAAAAACCTTTCAAAAAATGTTTTTAAAATGATTATATGTCCGTTTTTTAATCCATTAGTAATGTTTCCCAAAATCTTTTATAAACCTTTCAATAAATGTTTCAAAGACGTTTTTTCAAAGTGTATAGAAACATTTTAAAAAAGATTTATACAAGCAGTTTGTAAAAGCTTTCAAAAAAATATCTGGAAACATTCTAAAAACCATTCTTTAAACATTTTTATAAGTATGTTATAAATTGTTTAAAAAACCTTTCAAAAAATGTTTTTAAAATAATTATATGTTCGGTTTTTAATCTATCAGTAATGCTTCCAAAATTCTTTTATAAACCTTTCAGTAAATGTTTAAAAAACATTTTTTTTAAATATATAGTATTATTTAAGAAAACTGTTTTAAAAGTAGCTCGTAAAAGCAAATAGCTGGACACGTTTTAAAAATGATTTTTAAACTATTTTATAAATTGTTACTGGAATCTTATAAATATTTCTGTAATTACTATTTATCAAAAAATATTGTACCGATATTCAAATGTTTTCTTGTTAATATTTATAAGTAATATATATAATTTTTTTAGATTTTACATCTTTTTATGAAAGCTAATAATAGAATAGTTTTGTTTGTTATAAATATTTTTATACATTATTTTATAAAAAAAAGTCGATTTAATTTGCTTCCAAACATTTTAATTTTTATACCACCTCACTAATAAAAAATTTGAGGTTTACGTTTTTAACATATGAGAAGATAACCGTTTTAGAATGCATCATAAAGTATCTAAAAATATTGTAGAAACCTATATTGATAAATATTTTTAAATTATATGATTAAGTTTATATGGTATATATTTAAAGAAATATTCAGTTTGGAAATGCTTCCAAAAATGTAATTGAGAATGTTTTAAAAACCACACTTTCATCATTTTTTAAAATGTTTTATAAATCTTTTCAGAAACCTATCAAAAAATGTTTCTATAAATGATTTTTACGTTGATTTTGCATTCCTCTGTTAATGCGAAGAAAACAATTCTTTAAAAAATGAGACTTTCCAATAATTTTTTTTATTTTTTATTATAAAACGAATACAAAACACAAATATTAATTATAATTTCAGTTTCTATTAGAATTACATTTTTACTACATAACTATGGCAAAATCATTAGTACATTATATAATTATAAAAAATATGCATCATTAATACTTTACATAATAGTACTTTAAACATTAGCTGAATAAAATAGTAAAGACAATTTTTTTTAAAAACAAAACCTTTCAATATTATGATATATCATTTTTCTAATTCGACAACGTTACTCTTAAATTATAAAAGTTTAATTTTAAAATCCATAAAGTCTTATCTTCTTACATACTAATATAAATTATATAAATAATACTTCGTATAATATTATTCGCTATCTTCATCTGCTAATGACGAGAGTTGAAGGGGAGTAAATGCCTTTCTTGACGGCGTGCTGTAAAGAAATTTTTTTGTGTAATTTATTATGAATTTTAATTCAAATTTGAATTTAATTTATTATTTTAAAATTACTACCGCGATTCAAATTTATCATCAATCTTAATGTCAAAATATTTAATTTATATTTATTTTAAACAAATTTCTAAGTATAATAATACACTTTTATCGGCGATTAAAATACTGAGAATCCCTTTTAAGTTTGAAAAATTTCAATAGTTTAGAGATGTTATACTTTGTATAAAAAGATGATTCTTTAGACTTTTTTGTTAACTTTAAAAGTTATTTACTAATTGATAAGTTTGGAACGATTTTCTATAAATACGTGGAAAATTATTATTAACTTACCCTACACGTTTCAAACGAGTTTGTTTTGAGTCCAGATAACTAGATATTTTTTTTTTTATGGCTTCTTCAGTGATTGCCGGAAATAATTGTTTAGCTGCCTCTAAAAAAAATTTTAAATTTAAATTTAATGTTATGGTACCTCTTATTCTTACAATGCCCAATTATATATATTCAATTCGTACCAAACATGCATTTACAAAAAGATAACTCCTTAAAACTTTCATTCTTTATTTTAGTTTCCTGATTAATCTTTTGACCAACAAAGCTGTAATTTTTTAACGCACTATCTAGTATGGTTCTTTGGAAAATGTTGCTAATAAAATTACCCTCATTATTTCCTCCAATACTTTTCATATAATCAATCTGAAAAATAGTTATATACAAACTTAGTATTTTCTATATAAAAATTAAAATTTGTAAGCTTTATATTATTTAATGAAACCAATCAACCATTTAAAATACCATAAAAGGTAAAATCCAAACATCTAAAACATATCGATGAATTATTTTATTTACGCGCATATTTATGATTTTAAACGTGACTTTTGTTCGTAAGTAGAACATAATATTTGCAATAGCAATTTTTACTTAAAAATTATGTGTATCATATATAAATAATTTTAACAGGATAGTGAAAGTTTTGCATAGACATTTTTTTCAAATGTATATAAAATAAGAGAAATCGCATCATACAAGATAAGCATGCATATGATAAAGTGTGAAAGCGGTGGCAGTAGCGAAATGGAAAGATGCATCAATTTCGTTCAATATAATTGTAATGTAATTGTACAAAGATTAGTAAAGCATCAAGATATTATAGCATTCTTGCACCACTTTTTTTAATTACCTATATGCATGTTTGTATACACAGGTTTGTATACACAGGTATATTGGTATTGTGCAATTCACATTTAGTACAAGACACACCTATATGGAAAATGTAATTTTATAATTATTCTATGTACAGTCAGCGGCGATTAATTCTGTCACCCCCCGTTTGAAAATATTTTGCGCGCGAACAAAATGTGGCAACAGCGCGTATGGGATAAGCTGTAGTTTGAGCAGTGGGTGTGTTCAAATCACGGCTGATCGCATACGCGCTGTTGTCACATTTCGTTCGCGCACAAAATATTTTCAAACGGGGGGGGTGACAGAATTAATCGCCGCTGACTGTACCTATCACATAATATTGTGTACTATTTTTTTAACATTATTGTTTCCTCCTAGAGAAAGCTTTTGTGATAGTATATTTTTTAGGTTTCGAAAAAAAAGATATAAGTTAAAAAACATATGTTTTGAGGTTTTGAAGAATTGAATTATAGTGTGTTTTTAGAAAAAGTCTGTACTTACCACATTTAAAGTGAAATTCTTACGCATCAATTTTTGCTCTAGTTTTTGTATGGTCTTGTTAGGATCACCAATAGGAAAATATTCCTCACATAATTTTTGCTGTGTAACTGAAGAAATTGGAGTATTTGACGTAGCTCTCATTTCATTTGACACCTTAAGTGATTTTATTAATTTGTCAGTGTTTTCTTGTTTCAACGACAACTGATGTAGATTTTTTAATAGTTTTGTTTGCTTTTCTAAAAAAAAAAAAAAATTTTTTACATTATATAGTCTTGTAAAAAATGTTATCAATTTTGTACTATATTATTATTATTATAATACTACAACTGTTAATATATTATTACTTGATATATTACGTAATACTTCTAATAACTGTGAATTAGTAGGTTCAACAATTTTTGACTCTACACTTTCAGGCTTTTGTAAAATTTTTTGACCCGACATTCCATCATCCGAATCAATGGATGGACCAGCTTAAAAAAATATGCAATATAAGTTAGTTGAAAATTGTCTTGTACACCGTAAAAAGTACCGATTGAAACCGCCTACATCATTTAAGGCTGATAATCTTGTAACTTGCGTTGAACGATATGAAAAATGTATTAAATGTATTACTGTACTTTCTCACATACAGTGTTATATTATCTTTATATGCAACACGTGATTTAACATCGTTGAACGTAAGTTTCAATTTTACGATCTTATAATTAATACGAATGCGAGGGAAGCTAACAATTACAAACGATGTAACGCGAAAGTTTAACGCTCTCGGTAATAATTCTCCCTTGGTACTTTTTACGGTGTAATAATTCGATGAAACGTAGCTTTATTCATGCAAGTAAAGTTTTAGCAATATTTTCAAATCAAAATAATTTTATTACTACATATTTTATGGACTACTTACATTCTATAGTACTTGCGAGACTTCTTTTATCAGACGCCGTAAGTAATTTATTGTACGATGAATTAACATCTGATGATTTGTATCTTGGCAATTCCATTTTGATCTCACCTGAAGTAATGCTGTTATCATCAGAATGTTCGCGTGAGTTATACTCATCACTATCATCATGATCAATACTAAAGTCAATTTTATCACATTGCGTCTTACTTTCTCTTGTCATATTGTTTACGTTAAGTGTAGGTGGTACGTATGAGTTTTTCTGATTTACATTTTCATCACTTTTATCAGTATCTTTGAAAGATTTTGATGCAGATGTTTTATCGACCTTACTTTTTTTTGTCAATGGTTCTTGTACATAATCTTTCATAGATTTACTCTTTCTTTTAGCTCTACTTGTTTTTAATTTTATTGCATCATTTGCATCACTTAACTCAGAAATACCATCAATATTCAAAAATTCAGTAGCTTCTATGTAACTATCTACAATTATATTAATTATATTAATAATTTATACCTACTTTAATAATTATATATTTATTATGTATTTCAAAAATTACCATTTTCTTTGATAATTTTTAATATGGGAATTTTTTCCCAATCATTTTTAGGGATAATCTTATCTATTTTAGATTGTTTTAAATTTACAGATCCTTCTGGAGGAATTCGAACATGTTTCAAATCCTCTGTAATCCACAAAGAAGGATACACTTTCTTTTTATTAGAAGAATCGTGAATAATAACATACTCCTTCATTGCTAATTATCTAAAACATTAAACAAACAATTCAGCACTATTTTTTCATTGATTTGGACATTCCGATGCTCTAAAAATTATTTTTTTTGCTTCCTTGAATAAGCTTAGTGGTAGTAATTTTTTTTATTAAAAAAACATCATACAAATATGTTTTCATGTTATAGGGATTAAAATATTATTAAAATAAACGGGTGTAAGTACGAATGTGCGTGCGCGTGTGTATGTGTATGTGTGTCGCACCCATATCTCGCAAACCTCGGCACATTTTTTTTTGTCTTTTTGTGTATATAAATAGATAGTACAATAAAATTTTAGATATATACTTTATTAGTTACAAATTTATAACCCAAAAGTGGTCTTTAAAAATTAGTTTTTTAAATTTAAAGGTTTTGTTTAAAATATAATTTTTATAACCTAAATATCACCGTTTTTCAAATTGTTACCTACCATTTATTTAACTTAACCTAACAATTCTAATGTAAAAATGTAGGAAATATGAAAAGTGACTTACGTGACTACATGCTGTGTCTAGGTTCTATATATGTATATACAGGGCGTCTCATTTTAAATTACGCATTAAGATTTCTCGAAAACTATGATAGGTATGGAAAAATGTTTCAAACAAAAGTTGTATGGATCGGAGGGGGACATAAGAAGGTATCACTGATTTGATCTTGAGTAATGTCGTTAAGGTAAGATTAAGGTCACATTGATTTTTTTAAATGGAACACTATATTTTTGATTTCAGAATCTAATAGCTGATAGCAAGAGCTTTTCAAAACACTATAATAAAGTTTATTTTTGTTAAGTACTTTTCGAGTTATAAAGTTTGAATTTTGCAGTATTTTGTCATAAAATATAAAATTTCATATAAAATATTCAGTTTTCGGTAATTTTACCTTAATACTTTTATGCAACGAATAATGAGACGAATCAATGCGTAATTTAAAATGGGACGCCCTATATATATTTACACAGGGTAAGATTTGGTTCGTGTTTTATTTATAATAATAATTGAGTGACGAAATCAGTTGACTTATCGTAACTATTATTAACCAGACTTTCAACTAATTGGAAAGTGTAGAGTAGGATATTAAAATTTTTTAATAGATTAAATATACAACTTCACTGAGAGAATTTTAATGCGATTTGTTTTAACTAGATTAATCTTTTAAATTAAAAAAAATTTCATAACGCATCGATTACATGATAATTAGGTACTGCAACTAATATTATGAATAAAGGCAAAACAGAGTCAAAAAAGTCAACATTATTATCTTGTTTCTAGTCACTTTATGCAGAAATACTTATAAATTTATTTTATTATTGTTGATAACAATATTTCACATTAAAACAATAAAAATACATCGATAAAAATATTATTTGATTTTTTTTATAGAAAATCATATCATATCAATAAAGTTGTTTGTATAAGATAATTTATAGCAATACTGTTTAGAAAAAAATATTGCATAGAACTTTTTAAGATATTTTTTTAAAACTTTCTTTGAAACCAAATAAAAATCTTTCATGAAAACTGCTAGGAAATGTTTTATTAATGATTTTCTCACGTTTTAAAAAAATGTTTTTAATTGGTGTATAAATATATTAAAAGAAAAGTTACAGATATGTTTTAGTAATCTTTCCAGAGTCTTTTTACGTAAGGTTGTTCTAAGATTTTCTCAAATATATTTATGTCTTTCTACAACATGTTTTGATTTTGAGGCCAAACGAGCTTAATTTGTAGGTCAAAAAAGGATCGATTTCGAAGCCGAAAGATTTCGATTTCTAAGTTGAAAAAGATCCGATTTGTAGATTGAAAATGGCTAGATTTTTAGATCAAAATGAATTGATTTCTAGCTTGGCAAAGGCTTTCGATTTCTAATTCGAAAAAGAATTAATCTGTAGGTCGAGAAATAGTCGATTACGATGTCGAAAGTGCTTGATTTTTAGGTTGAAAAAGGTTCGATTTTTAAGTCAAAAATGGCTGGATTTTTAGGTCAAAATGAGTCGATTTCTACATGGGAAATCATTGTAACCTTTTTTATTTGCATCTGTTTTATGAGTTTTGTCGGCATAAGATAATAGACACAGAAACATCTACGTACAACTAAATATATAAGTCATATATTGTTCAAAATTTTTTATATATATTATTACATATTTTATAACATATTTTATTTAATATACAATTTATTTTTCAAATGTTTTGAATGTATGAATTAACGGATTGGTTACATAAACATTTCCCGCACAGGGAATTTTAAATACTTTAGCATTTATGCAATCTAAAGACCAACTTTTAATACAGTTTTCAGACTCTTTTACAATTTTAATGCCCAAAGAATCGCTTGATAAACCATCTGTGGTGAATAATTGGTTTTTATTCTTTAACTTTTTTCCTATGATGTATACAATATCATTACTTTTAGCAATATTCAAAATATTAACAATAGATCCATTTTTTAAAATCACACAATTATTTCTGTCATCACTAATATCTATTTTACATGATGGTGTTATTAACATTTTAAACTGCGATTCGTATTGACAATCGGTAGTTAACATTCCATTATAATATTGTTTCTCAAATCGAATATCATTATTATCAAAGCACTTTTTAAAATTATGAACTAATTCATACTCTCCAATTCTTCTTGCAAGTTGTTGCAATGGCTTCTCTCCTTTTCTAATAAATTTTTTTAAAGAGCAAATATAATTTTCAAATGGGAGGGTGCTGTAGAAATCGAGAGGACCAAACTTTTGTACATCCTTACTTAAATGTATCAAATTGTGAACATTATATGTTACATTTTCACGACCATAAATCTTTTGAAAATCGTAAACAAAATAAAGTAATAAATTTTCAGCAAATTTAATATTTTCAATGTTTTGTATTAGCACTTTATTTGACAATATAACAATCGCAGTGTGTAATTTTAAAAAATGTTCGTAAACTTTTGATTTCAAAATATCTTTCAATACAACCGGACCAAAGTAAATCAGAAAATGTCTGAATTCAGTGGCCTTCCAAAATTTATAATATTTTAATGATCTTGAGCGTCTGTTAAATTCGAAAGGTAGTACATACTTTAAATTTTCTAACCTTTCTGAAACTAATGCTATTTGTTCTGCAGATAGTTTATACATTTTACTCCTTCTGCCTTTATCACCAATCCAATGTCGTATTAACTGTTTCATAACACCAAGATAAACCAAGTGCATACAATCTAAAGTTACATTGGAAACTAAGCCTACTTTAGGCAATTCATTTAAAATTGTAGATCCACGTTGATAATCGCCTAAATACTTTAAATTTTGAAAATCATTATCAGATCTTAGTAAATCGTTACATAGCTTCAAAAGACTTTTAAAGGTTTTCACTGGAAAGCATACACAGTTTTCGTAATCACCCTCAATAACACATTTACTACAGCTAAAATAGCCAGAGGGATACTTTGTGCACAAAACGTACGATTTAGCCGGAGCATCGCAATTGATAATTTTAATGAAGACTTTGTACATTTTGCCATTATGCAAGAATCCATCATTTATAAGTTGTTTCTCGCTTCTTCTACGAACGATCTTAACAGATTGTTTTGATCTTCAGGTTTGTGTTCACCATAATAAACTCCAGAAAGGTGTACAATATTTAAAAAAAGATCTTTCAGTAAAATTAGCCATAGACCTTTTTCATTTGATCTTCCTGTAATCGGAGCACCATCAATATTAACGGAAAGATTAACGCTATCAAATTTGTGTTTGAGTAAAATTCTACATTCGATTACTGTTTGAACAAAATTTTTAACTCCCAAGTGACAGTATTGTCCATTTTCCATATTAACAATATTTGTCATTCTAGGTGTTTTTAATAAAGTACGAGAGTCTTTGGGAAAAACCGTATCGGTATATTTCTTTAGAATGATTAATAATGCAGCAATAGCGTTATGTTTTATTTGAAAATGTATTGCCCATTCAGCAATTTCTTTTCGAAACTTATCATCCTTTGTCACTAGATTAAAAAAGTCATACACATCTTCATCGTCATTACTTTCGATGTCAGGAATGCTTTCTGCGTCACTATCGCTATAACGATAAACGTCATCCTCAGAGATACCACTCTCATCGTCTAAATCATTACTATTTTCACCATCTGAATGATGTAAGACAGAAGCATCTGCGTTTAATTGTTGAACGTCAGAGTTGTCACTTTCGTATGTATAATTTGAATCGATGTAGCATATATGCGGTACAACATTGATTATTGGAGATTGGGTGTCACTTTGAATTTGTGGTTGCAAATTTTCACTTTGCATAGACGATTGTTCGGATACGGTACCTTCTACTGCCGATTTGGAACTAATATTTTTATTTTCTACAACCGACGTATTTTCAATTTCCATTGAAAATGTGGTATGTACTTCTTCATTTTCAGAATCATTATCTTGACTAGAAGTTGAAAATGTATCAATATCACGTAAATCTTCTTCCATACGTTGACGTGCTAATCTTCTAATATGTCTTTCGGATATAGGATTATCTTTCGCTTTTCTTTTTCTTGGCATTTTAAAGCTATTCTGCAGATAAAATTATTATACTATATTACAATCGCTCTTCTTCGATTATACACTAAGATTGTTAAGACATGCTTAAAAAACATGCCTTATACAACTACTCAATAAAATGTCTACTCAAGACAACAACAAAATAACCGATGAAATTTTGAAATTGGTATTAGTTGTAACATTCTAAGATGAAATCATTAAACTATTGTACGATTTCTTTTTTTACTATACAGTAACCTTCTAGAAGAACATGCTTGCAAAATCCATCCATTTCTCAAACTAATAAATAAAATGTATATTTTAAAAAAGTTGCACAAAATACCCAATAAAATGTGTACTAAAAAAAAACTCAAACTACTCAATAAAAGTAACTACTTTTCAATTGCTGCAGAACACCAAAAAAATCGATGAAATAAGTGAGCTGATACACATTTTCAAATTGTCTACATATATATTTATGTTGAATTCAACATTGCATACGAAACTGCAACGAAATCGATCTCGAAATCAAGTTTGCAAGCTCCGGAAACTGCCCCGAAATAGATCCTAAAAATCTCTTCGTATCAGGTAAATCGGGTCGAATTGAATTCGCTGTTTTTCTCTAGGGGCTTTGAAATAATATATTATAAACCTTTGCAATATATTTTCATAAAGCTTTCTTTGAAATGATTCAAAAACCTTTCATGAAAGTTTTCTCGATAGAGTTTCTTAATACGTTCAAACGTCAAGGGTGATTAAAGAATAAAGTACTTTTAACAATTACATGGTTAAAAAAAATAAACTAATTGATTATTTATTTATAACTTTTAAAATATGCAAAATTGTTGAAAAATAACTTTACATTCTGATGTAGAATGGTAGAATTAGTCGAGAAAAGTGGTTAAATGACCGTTGTATGTGCAAAAACAACAAAGTTGTTGCACTTTTTCCTGAGTGAAACAGTTTGACTCTTGATCATTGAAATTCGGATCTTTTTCAAAAGTGAGCGCTCGAGACTAAAACTGTTTTACTCGGGAAAAAGTGCAGTAACTCTGATGTTTTTGCACTTACAACGGTCATTAAACCACTTTTCTCGACTACTTCTACCACTCTAAAGCAGAATGTAAAGTTATTTTTCAACAATTTTACATATTTCAAAAGTTATAAATAAATAATTAATTATTGTGTTTTAAATGTTGCAGAATCAATTAGTTAATTTATCTTTCACTCGCTTAAACTTTAATGCCCGATTCCACCAATGTAGATTAACTTTAATCTCACAAGTAACACTACCCAAATGTAAATCACCGATTTTGATAATTTTTGAATATGTTGTAGTAGACGTAAAAATAAGACATACGTATTTTTTTTTATCGGCGGAAAACCATATTTACACCCCTTTACACCCCTTTAAATTTATGGGTATCGATTTAATTGTTTTGTATATAAGGATTTAGTATTTTCGGCCCGAACCAAATAAAATAGTTGCATCATCAAGAGATATGAAAAATGGAAAATTTTCGACTCGGTTCGATCATTTTTAGGGGGTAAACCACCCCCTGTATTTGAAACAAAAATTTTAAAAATGCCCAGATAATTGCAAATTTTATTCAAAAATTTTGAAAAAAATATATGTTACACTCGCATCCAAAACAAAAGTGAGACTGTTTGAGGATTTAAGGGTGACCACCCTTTTATCGAATTTCTTACGTAACATTTAAATTTATTCCGAAATAATGGTAAACAGTTTCATTTATCGTCAAATTAATTAATATTTACAAATTATAGTCTGATCAACCCTTCAATTCTATAAGGGGTGAGGAAAAACCTACCCTTAATAAGAGTAAGAAACCAGGATCGCGGCTCTTAGCATTACCCAGGATCACGACGGGGACGTGGCCGCGTGGATCCCATTTTATTTTATTTTTTTGGTTTTTTTGGTTTTTTGTTTTTTTTATTTGTTTATTGTTTTGTAATTTTTTTGTGTTTTTATTTGTATGTTGTTTTTTAATTTTTATATTTGTATTTTAACAATTAAAAAAAATTAAATTAATTAAACGTTACATTATAACTAACTTTAGTAATATTAATTAATGGCTATTCTTTATAGTCTTTACAATAATGAGGGACGCTTTGATTGCTGGGATCAAAAAAATGAGTAAAACATATATAATGTGTACACCAAGCGCACCTAATTAAAGCATTATCTTCACAATACTTGCAAGATGTATCACAATTTTCAAAACAGTATCGGACAGGAGTCTTGCATTTAGGTGGTTTTTCTTGAATATACCCACTTTTATACCATGCATATTTAAACATGTTTACAAACCTGGCTGAAGAAAACTGGTTATGAATCAGCGACTGAAGTTTTAATACATTGTTTCTTGCATGTAAATTGACATCAAAGCCATACAAAATTACCAGATCTGAAAAATGTTTTAAAAAATTTTTCCATGGTCTGAATCCATAAACATCTAGGGGTTGAATCATACCAGTTGTCCCAGCAGGAATTGTAAAAATATTGACATCTTTGCCTTCTAGACAAACGTTGTCAAAATTTTTCTTTGTTTGTCCTGTCCACGAATCTAAACATAAAACCGATTGTTTATCAACCACAGATAAGTAAATATCTTTGTACCATTGAACTGCCAGGTCAGATGATAATTTCCCAGATTTTGAAGGTACTACGACAATATTTTCTGCTTTATATATGTTCATTTCAACAACAGGTCCAAACTGCCCACCCGTTTCTTGTAAAACAATAAATAAAGGCGACTTGAGTAATCCACTAGCTGATACAATCGGTTGTATGGTATAGCTATGTGTTAATGAATTCTTCGATTGTGTTAAACATTCAACTTTTGCTGTTCCTTTGAAAGATAATGTTCGTCCTGCATGTGATTCATAATTAAAACCAGACTGATCTGAATTATAAACATTGTCAGCTCCTAATAATGAGATTTGCTCCCTAATTTTGGATACAAATTGATTTGCTTCTTGTACTAAATCATCTTTCTTTGATAAGAGCGTTTGGGTAGTGAATTTATTAATTTTTCTGGATACGATTCCGTGTTTTATTTTAAAATTGTGAATCCACTTTGATGAAGCCGTGAAAAATTCTCGAGGTAGTTGTACTTCATTTCTTGCATTTAAAGCCCATCTCTTAATATCAATATCATGAATTGGTATTGACTTCAAATGTGCATTTTGAAACTGTTTCATGACATATTTGCTAATTTCCAATAATTTCTCGTTTCTTGTGCCACCTTCTTTTACTTGCTTTTCCCATCTATATAACATTGTAATATTTTGAACTTTTTTAAATTTACTTTGTACACATTCAAATTTTAAATTTTTTTTTGTACCAGAATGCCAATATTGAACAGCTTTTTCTTTATATTCGAAATCTATCATGTTTTTAACTTTTTTATTATTATTAATAATAGCGTTATAATCATCTTGGAAATCTTCTTCAATTGCATGGATTTCAGGAAGCGCAGTATTATCTTCGTAACATAAAGTAGTATAACTTTCAAATATCAAGGCAAAATCAATGGAGTCTTTAATTATATTCTCCAATTGTGACGCAAAAGCTCTCTCATCATCATTAATAGCTGAATCAATATTATATTGTGGATAATTAAAAGCTTCTTGTAACAATTTTAAAATGTTTCTTACATTCATCGTCATTTTTTTGTATACGTATTCGGTATAAAAATACGTAATTGGTGAGCTTAAGGTGTTTACTGATTTTTAAATTAATTTAATCGAGATTAGAACACCGTTGAAACCCTTAACGATCAACGCGATTGTCCGAGAAACTTTCTTCTTTGAAATATGGACTGCAGGATGTGAATGTGAATGTGAGAAATGGGCCCCGGAGCATCTCATGTAAACAAAAGCCGCGAGCTAAGGAGTGAGGAGCGCTCGCCTGGCGACGGAGGCATTCATATTTCAAAGAAGAAAGTTTCTCGGCTTCATCAAAGTGGATTCACAATTTTAAAATAAAACACGGAATCGTATCCAGAAAAATTAATAAATTCACTACCCAAACGCTCTTATCAAAGAAAGATGATTTAGTACAAGAAGCAAATCAATTTGTATCCAAAATTAGGGAGCAAATCTCATTATTAGGAGCTGACAATGTTTATAATTCAGATCAGTCTGGTTTTAATTATGAATCACATGCAGGACGAACATTATCTTTCAAAGGAACAGCAAAAGTTGAATGTTTAACACAATCGAAGAATTCATTAACACATAGCTATACCATACAACCGATTGTATCAGCTAGTGGATTACTCAAGTCGCCTTTATTTATTGTTTTACAAGAAACGGGTGGGCAGTTTGGACCTGTTGTTGAAATGAACATATATAAAGCAGAAAATATTGTCGTAGTACCTTCAAAATCTGGGAAATTATCATCTGACCTGGCAGTTCAATGGTACAAAGATATTTACTTATCTGTGGTTGATAAACAATCGGTTTTATGTTTAGATTCGTGGACAGGACAAACAAAGAAAAATTTTGACAACGTTTGTCTAGAAGGCAAAGATGTCAATATTTTTACAATTCCTGCTGGGACAACTGGTATGATTCAACCCCTAGATGTTTATGGATTCAGACCATGGAAAAATTTTTTAAAACATTTTTCAGATCTGGTAATTTTGTATGGCTTTGATGTCAATTTACATGCAAGAAACAATGTATTAAAACTTCAGTCGCTGATTCATAACCAGTTTTCTTCAGCCAGGTTTGTAAACATGTTTAAATATGCATGGTATAAAAGTGGGTATATTCAAGAAAAACCACCTAAATGCAAGACTCCTGTCCGATACTGTTTTGAAAATTGTGATACATCTTGCAAGTATTGTGAAGATAATGCTTTAATTAGGTGCGCTTGGTGTACACATTATATATGTTTTACTCATTTTTTTGATCCCAGCAATCAAAGCGTCCCTCATTATTGTAAAGACTATAAAGAATAGCCATTAATTAATATTACTAAAGTTAGTTATAATGTAACGTTTAATTAATTTAATTTTTTTTAATTGTTAAAATACAAATATAAAAATTAAAAAACAACATACAAATAAAAACACAAAAAAATTACAAAACAATAAACAAATAAAAAAAACAAAAAACCAAAAAAACCAAAAAAATAAAATAAAATGGGATCCACGCGGCCACGTCCCCGTCGTGATCCTGGGTAATGCTAAGAGCCGCGATCCTGGTTTCTTACTCTTATTAAGGGTAGGTTTTTCCTCACCCCTTATAGAATTGAAGGGTTGATCAGACTATAATTTGTAAATATTAATTAATTTGACGATAAATGAAACTGTTTACCATTATTTCGGAATAAATTTAAATGTTACGTAAGAAATTCGATAAAAGGGTGGTCACCCTTAAATCCTCAAACAGTCTCACTTTTGTTTTGGATGCGAGTGTAACATATATTTTTTTCAAAATTTTTGAATAAAATTTGCAATTATCTGGGCATTTTTAAAATTTTTGTTTCAAATACAGGAGGTGGTTTACCCCCTAAAAATGATCGAACCGAGTCGAAAATTTTCCATTTTTCATATCTCTTGATGATGCAACTATTTTATTTGGTTCGGGCCGAAAATACTAAATCCTTATATACAAAACAATTAAATCGATACCCATAAATTTAAAGGGGTGTAAAGGGGTGTAAATATGGTTTTCCGCCGATAAAAAAAAATACGTATGTCTTATTTTTACGTCTACTACAACATATTCAAAAATTATCAAAATCGGTGATTTACATTTGGGTAGTGTTACTTGTCAGTTCAACTTACTCTTTATCTTTTTCTAATTCTTAGAACTAGAAAAAGATGAAGAGTAAGTTGAACTGAGATTAAAGTTAATCTACGTTGATGGAATCGGGCATAAGGGTGATTAAAGAAATAAGTCCTTTTAACAATTTAACGTGGTTGAAAAAATTAACTAATTGTTTTTGCAACAAAAAAAGACAATATATAATTATTTATTTATAACTTTTGAAATATGTAAAATTGTTGAAAAATAACTACATATTCTGATTTAGAGTGATAAAAGTAGTTGAAAAAAGTCCTTTAATAACCGTTCTAGTCGCAAAAACAACGAAGTTGTACTTTTTTCCGAGTGAAACGCTTTTAGTCTTGAGCTCTTGCTTTTGAAAAGGCCCAGAAAAAAATGCTTTAGTGCTTTTTAACAATAATAAAAAAAATGTAAAAATGTATGCCTTACACTTTACAATTTATTATAATCTGGCAAAGATACGGCGAATAAATTGATCGGCCTAATTTAAGAGATTATTCTAGTTTAGACGTTAAAAATGCTTGCTATGCACACACAAACACACACATCTACCCAACCAAACCTAATTTACTTTAGATATTTACTAAAATTAGTATATATTTTGACAACTTTGAGTCAAACTTCTATGATGTTTTGTAGAAAAAATGAAAAATATGTAATAAGTGGAGAGAAGGAAAAACTACATAACACACACACAAATTATTTTTCTATTTTGTAATTTTTCTTTAGCATTTACTGAAAGCCAGATATAAAGATGCATATTTTACTTTATATTTATCATTCATAAATAGACTGGATAAAAGTGATCAATTTTAGAAAAGTAAAGAAGAAAAATGACTTTGTAACTTATTTAAAATGTAATAGATTTATAAATATAAACATTTTATTATGTTAAAAGATCACAAAATAGTTCTTTCTAATAATTATTTAACTTTTGTATTGTAAAAATTAAAACTATAAAATATATGCATGAAAACTTCAAAACCTAATTAAATTTAGTAGTTACTTTATAATATTTGTTTAATAATTAAATTAATAAATTATTAACAACAAGCTACAGAGCCCATGCTGGATTTTCGTGCTTAATTTATTGATATATTATAACAAACAATGTTTAGGTCGATCTAGACGTTTCGACCATTGGTTGTGGTCATCTTCAGTAGTTAGTTCTTATAAAATTCGGAACATATTAATAAAATCTTCTTACATTCGTTACTTATAAAACTAATTTCGGATATTACAATAAATCTTCTTATTCGTTACTTTTAAAATTGTTTAGATGGACATCATCTCTTGAAAGTCATGCCCCTTCCAATAACAGCAATCTTTATATTATCAGGAAGGAAAACGATAATAATGTAAAACACGACATCGTTTTCCTTCCTGATAATATAAAGATTGCTGTTATTGGAAGGGGCATGACTTTCAAGAGATGATGTCCATCTAAACAATTTTAAAAGTAACGAATAAGATTTATTGTAATATCCGAAATTAGTTTTATAAGTAACGAATGTAAGAAGATTTTATTAATATGTTCCGAATTTTATAAGAACTAACTACTGAAGATGACCACAACCAATGGTCGAAACGTCTAGATCGACCTAAACATTGTTTGTTATAATATATCAATAAATTAAGCACGAAAATCCAGCTTGGGCTCTGTAGCTTGTTGTTAATAATTTATTTGAATAATTTGAGCCAATATTACAATTTTTAAGTTAATTAAATTAATGTATGAAATAATATGTATATATAGATTACACTTACACAGAGTTTCCGATACAGATAGCAAGCAGCAAATTCAGGCAAAAATGGAAATCTATTTTGATGTTATAACGCTATATGCGATTGATGCAGAAACTGTAAATATGAAACAAATATTTAAAATTTGAATATCATAAAATATGAATTGAGAAAAGATAACAAGCAAGAAATAAGAAAAGGATTGTAGATAAGAGAAAGATAAGTCAATGCAAAATAATAAATAAAAACAACAAAGCTAGATGTATGAACCGATGCATGAAAACAAAAATTTGTGAATGCACAGGAGAAAGTTTTGAGAGCATGCAAGGTTAAAAGCACAGTAAAAATCACTATTTATAATGTAATGTACTTACAGTATTTAATGCAACCAGAGAGAAACCTGAGAGAGGCCACACTGCCATTTGCCGTACGACGCTTTCTCTAGGCCGTACGCTAGTGACGCACGTTCATTTTCGGCCGGCTTAGGAACTAAATAGCCACGTACATTTCTTGCATCGGTCAAAAAGCCTACACGTGAAAAAATATGACTATCGCATACCGTTATGCTTAATAACCCATTCGATTGCTCGTAAAAAGTTATACAAAAATTGTATAAACAAACTAGTTAGACAAACGCTGATAATTAAATAATTAATGAATGTTGTTCGGGAGCTGTGAAAAAAAACGCTTATTTTTCTTATAGAAAAAAAGATAGACAATCAATTGTTTGTAATATAATTAAAGGCTTTATGCTCATTCAGTTCCCATTAACGTTTTAAGAATAAGCTAATTGTTTTGACTTGGGCTAAAATTTATTCAAAGAAACCTTTCAGATAGCTTTTCATAACCTTTCCAGAACCTTTTCAAGAAAACTTTCTATGATATTTTCTAAAATATATTTGGATATATTTCTGTAATGTTTTCAAAAAGTTTTTAGAAACATAGAATTTATGGAAAAAACATTCTAATAAATATTACATAAACCTTTCAAAAATATTTTCATTAAGCTTTCTTTGGAATAATTTTAAAATATTTTTCGAAAGCTTTCTGAACAGGTTTTTTTAATGATGTTATAACATTTCTATTAAGTTTTTTAGAAAATATTACTGAAAGGTTTTTAATATATATTATGAAATATTTCAAATAACCATTTTTTAATGTTTTCTAAAATATTTTTCGAATAGTTTCTAAAATGTTTTTATGATATTTCATGTATTCTTTCTTTTTTTTTTATAAATATTTTTTGGAAATGTTTTTGTAAGGTGTTTTAAAGTTTTCGGAAAAAGTTTTCATGAAAGGTTTTTGTAATGTTTTGCATTTCTATCAGTAACCTTTTTAAAAGCTTTTTTTGTAACCTTTCTATAAAACTTTCGTAGAAAACTTTCGTGCTGTGTGGGAGGTATAAAAGAGGCCCGGCTGTACGTTTTCTCACCAGATCCTGTTCGCTGCTACACAGCGAACATCACTCTACGAGCGTTCTCGTAGTCCGCCGAGCGTACTCGGCTTCTATGCCTTTTTCCAGCACACGAGCGTTCTCGTGTACCGCCGAACGTCCTCGGTATTCTTGCCTCAGCATACGAGTGTACTCGTATACCCGCCGAACGTACTAGGCTCCTCTAGGCACCGATCTTCGTGCAGCGGGCATTCCCGTGTACCTAGCCGGATTGCCGTTCTAATTCCGCCTTCGTACGAGCGTTCTCGTACTCCCGCCGAGCGTAATCGGCTTCCTGATCCAAATATTGCGTTTCTTTGCCGGGACTTCAAATTGTAATCCGTCCGGCAGGCAAAAACCGCGTCGACCAATCCGCGCCACCGAGCAGTCCACATCGATCTATTATCGAACTCGCGACACTCTACGAACGCACTCACCGACAGGCGCTCCGTCGTGTGCCAACTGTTACGACTCGATCACACGGCGCTTGCGCCGATCGTTCCGCCAATCGCACTAAGACGCCTCACGTCAAAGCCAATCATATTTCGCCGTTGCTTTTATACTTATCTCACCGTTGCTTTTATATTTATCTCACCGTTGCTTTTATACTCATTTCACCGTTGCTTTTATACTTATTTCACCGTTGCTTTTATACTTATTTCGCCATACCTTTATACTCTTCTCGCATCACAATCATACATCGCATTTATACAAATTTCACCGAGTACATTTATCGCAATCATATATCGCATGTACACACAGTCGAGCCAGTTGAATAGCATTTTATAAATATGGTTATTGTTGTTGTTAACTTTATCTAAATTGTTGATAATCGGGATGGATTCGTTTCTAACGGAACATTGTAAGTCTTCATCGCATCTCTCTAGATTTCTTTCAATGCTTTTAATGAATTCGAAAGATTTTTATTTTATTTCTTTTATTCATCTTTCTCATAGATTGACCGATCATTTGTCTACCTTTTCATTGTTTGCAATCTGTAAAGCATAAAAGGAAAAAAAAAGAAAAAAGAAGAATGTCTTTTGAGCGTTGCTGTGCATGTCGCATACTAGGACAGTCTGATTTATATATGTTCGAAGTTGGAGACACATTGTGTGGACAATCTATCCGTTTACTGTAACATTTTATTATTTATAACCTGGACATTTCAAGTAAGATCTCTTTTCCGTTTTTAATTTTGGAACCTATTGACATACATAAATATGTGCGAAACCTGCATTTCTTATACGACGACTTTGTGTTGCAGTATTAATTTATTATTATTTTATTTTATTTTATTTTATATTATAATGAGCGTTCAAATTCTTTAACCGATATGCGTTAGCCTTGCGGAGCATATTTGTTTTTATTCTTTCATGTTTCCTCGGTAACGATTGTTTACTTTCTATTATGTTATCACTGAAGATGGCCGAAATAAATGTGCCGAAACGTTTGAATTGATAATTTGGTTAATTATTATTTTTTTGAGCAACTAACACCTGGCTCTGGGTCAACATAGCTAATTTACATTTGAATAATTTTATACTATATACTTATATTTTTATTTTTTATTTATATTTTTATTATTTTTGACTATATTTTTATTATTTTTTAATTTTTTATTTATATTTTTATTATATATTTTTTATTATTGATTTATTATTATTATTAATAATAATTTTTTAAATCTAATTTATGTGATAACATTGTAATAATATATTGACTAGTTATATTGTGATAATTTTATATTAAGATTTATTCTACATATATATATTAAATAAAATTTCAAATAAAAATTAATTATCTCGTGCTAACTCTCTGTCCCGTCACATATTCATAGATAAATAAAATATTACTAACATGTCTGCAAATGACATCACATATGTATAAAAGAAATATAGAAAGAATAATGAAATGTGGTCTAATAGGGCTCCTGGCGAAAGTCCACTAAAAAAAACCTAACGCGCCGTTAGTGGAACCTCGAAGGTGGTGCGGAAGACCACTATTAATAATACTATTATAATTACTAATAAACTAATAATACATTATTTTTACAATATTTTAACAATACTAACAAGAGTACAATAAATCTGACTGCATTTATAATATATGTTACCGTCTCCTCCACCAATCTCCATAATACAGTAACTCTTGCTAATATGCAGTAGTTTAAAATAAATGATTAAAAATGGAATAAAATATAATATGGCATATGGAGCATATATCATAGATTGTTGGTGTGAAAATTTTAATTATTTTTCATATAGAAATAATTCGTCTACATTTGAGACGTTAAAATGTACACCGATCTCAGATTGAGATACTAGAGTGTACGAAAATTAAGTACATTATTGATCTCACTATTCGGATTTTCCGAATGTACGAATAGAAAATTATTAAACGGGAGAAAAAATATCAGGACGCGAGTGACTAATTGTAAGTTGGGAAATAATTAAAAGTTTTACAGGTATGTAAAATCTTTCGAGTCGATAGACATAAATGTCAAAGCAAGCATGGCTAAACGAATAAGGCGAGTGGCAAGAACATAGCATATGTTAAATTTACACTTTGTTGCAATATTGCAAAATAACTTCATTTTTCTATTGACAATAGCAAATCTGAATTATTTCAAAAATTGTTAGTTTTAACATATGCGAATATTATTAATAAATATAAACTATTATTTTTTGAGCAAAAAAAAATTATTTGATAATTTACACTGTTAGAAACAAATGCGAAAAAAAGAAAAGAAAGTTGCGAGAAGCAAATCTCGAACACGGGATTTTTCATATTCCAGCCACTTGCCTTAGAAACACTTACTTCTTAACATTTATCGTCTGTTGCGTCGGCTCGTTGGAAGGGAGACGTGCGTTCTCTTCCATTGGTCGACCGGGTCGAGCTCACACGGATAGGGTGACGTCATCGATTCTTGGTTTTTTTGTGTGATGCTGCTGCTCGTTTCTGGCAGCACTGACCCCCACCTGGTAATTTTTGGAACAGTCGGTTGTGGGGGGACCGTCGATTGACCGCCGGTGTTTTCAATAATGATTATTGGCGCTCGATGCGCCCTTTGTTGGCTACGGACGATGTTTGGTCCGTGACAATGCAGCATGCATCGTTACAGATAAACCGATAATCCGACTGCTTTACAAGTGACTGAATTTGTTGTTTTGAGGTAAATATTATTCTTTTTTTTATTGTTTCTGACTGTCTTTTCTCTCTTTTTATTTTTCGGTTCAGCAGTATTGAATGGGTTAGATTATTATATACCATTTGAGTCTATGTACTAGATAATACTTGCAATCCTTGAACTATTGTTCTCACAGGGTGACCGCTCTTTCGTCTACTTCCACATTTCCACACTGGCATATTTTCCTCGTTTTTAAAACACATAAAGAGGAAAATGATGTGTATTTGCTGCCGTGTGTTCCACAAGCTACGACAAAATGTACTGCTAATTCAGATGCGTCCGACCGCTGATTCAGATTATTCTTGGACCAACCATCCGGTACCATAATATATCGTCATATTAACTACTTTATACCGCTGTTTATACCTTTGTGGGCGGTATAATTTCTTTCCCAGTTAATGGGCTCAATAATCGCTGTATTCCTTTTGTTGATTTATTATAATATGTTTGTTGTGCAGGATAAAGAAAACGTAGATTCACTAACGCCACGTGTGTAACAAGACGCCGCGTATCGCAAAGACGCCGGAAAATCCCCTCCATTCTTAATCTTTTCGTGGTGACACTAATCGGGTAAAAAACGCATAAGTATAAAACGCGCGCAGTACAAATGAAACTAATGAACATGCCTCGAATATAATTGCATTCGCGCAAAACTATGTGAAATAAAATAATGTAAATTATCAGTATCGAAATTAAAGTAAATATTGCTTATTAAAATTAGAACGCATAATTACACTAAACAATACCGCCGGCCTTGAAAGCTCGTGCTTTCAACGCTAATCTATTCATGGGTAGGCAAAACGCAAATCTTATTTAAAAGATCTTAAAGATCTTATTTTAAAGATCTTATTTAAAAAATCTTAATCTAAAAATCTTATTTAAAAGACGCTGATACGTGCCGGTGCTAGTCCGCACGTCAACAACTTTGATTAGACCATCCTTGCCAGGATGCACCTTCACCACTCGGCCTAAACACCAACTCATAGGCGGAGTGTTTTGCTCACGCAGAACCACCATAGTACCGTTACTTATTGACTCATGACGCTTTTTCCACTTGTGTCTTTGCTGCATTTGCGTTAGATATTCAGTCGACCATCGCTTTCAGAAGTTTTGTCTTGTAACGGTGCGAATTTATCTCGCGATCTTATTGCTAAGCGCGGAATAGCTCGCCGGTGCCAGGATTCGGCATAAGCGGTCAGATAAGGAGACTCTAATCAAGTAGACCAATTAAGGGTAACAAAACAACTATATTCTTAAATAAAAGAGCAATATTACATTTGTAAAGCAATTATGGAGGGCAAGCGATAGCCCTTGAACTAGCGGGTGCGCGTAATAAGCGGTGCATAAGCGAGAGCGCAAGATGAGCGGTCTAAAGCGGGGAAGCGCAAGATGAGCGCACAAAAGCGGGAGTAACTAAAAGGTCACGATACGCCGCGGAAGAATACAAGCTAGAGAATACAAGCTAAAAAATACAAACGGGAGAATACAAACTAGAGGATACAACTAGAAAGTGCGAACTAAAGAATACTTAAATCTACGGAGGAACGGGCGGTGTATACGAGATATCGAGTGCTCCCTGTCTTGAGAGGAACGGTGAACGGATGCCGAGTGCTCCCGGCGTGGACAGAGTGCTCCCTGTCCTAATAGGAACGGATTGCTAGGAGGAGCCGAGTCGGAGTGCTCCCCGGTGGCTCGGGAGATCTGCAGCGTGCTCACCGCAGACCGGGATGGAGCCTACTGGCCGGAGCGACGGCCTTATATACCCGGCCGCCCCACTTGGCGGCCGCATTCCGGTGACGTATTGCGGCCGATCATTGTGGCCGATCGCGCGACTAGTAACATGGGTTAAGCCTATGTTACAGTCTCATTTGTTCCATAAATTGATAGCGATTGAGACGGTTCACCTTAAGATCCGCGACGTCGGGTTCGCAGATCGCGACGAATGGACGACCAATCAGGAAATGCCCTGGCGTCAAGGCTTCAAGATCGTCAGGATCCGCCGACGTGGGTGTAAGCGGCCTTGAGTTTAATATAGCCTCTATTTGAATAACTATGGTCGTCAATTTTTCGAAAGTTAGTGAGGTGGGCCCTATGATTTTTATCAGCCGAATTTTTACGGCTTTGACTGCGGATTCCCATAGACCCCCCATGTGAGGCGACTAAGGAGTAAGGAAGTGCCAATGGCTTGTTCTGTCAAGAAATCGTGGATCTTAGCGTTGTTCACCTTAACGAAAAGATACATTTCCTTTAGCGCATTATTCGCTTCTACAAAGTTAGTTTCATTGTCGGAATAAATGGACATGCATTTGCCACGCCTAGCTATAAATCTTTTTACACATTTAAAAACGCAGCTGTAGTTAAGTCTGATACAATTTCCAAGTGAACAGCCTTTGTGACAAAACATGAAAACGCACAGGTAAGGCTTACCCGTCTTGTTGTGACTAATTTTGATAGTAAAAGTCCCTGCATAGTCTACTCCGCTTTTAGAAAAGGACGACAAAGGCAGAACTCGTGATGCAGGCAAGACGCCCATTAGTTGCTCGACAGGAGAAGCGCGAGCTCTGCAACAGACTATGCATTTATGCAGTACCTTTTTAATAATATTTTTTCCCAATATGGGCCAATAACGTGTACGTATTAAAGCCAAAAGAGATTGCACTCCTGCGTGCAAGTTCTTTAAATGTTCCTCCATTATGATTAGGTGTGTTAGGCGTTGTCCTTTAGGTAAAATTATCGGATGCCTTTGATCATAATCCAACTGAGCTTTTTGCGGTCGTCCTCCAACGCGCAGTAGACCTCTGGCGTCTAAAAAGAGACGAAGTGAGAATAATTTGCTTTTTGAATGTAACTCTTGCCCTTTGGACAGCTGATGTACTTCAGGGTATTCTTCCCTTTGTGCCATGCCTAATAAAGTGAACATACTGTACTCGAGTTCCTCTACTTGTAGGAGTCCGATCTTGTAAACGTTTTTATTCTTTACCTTCTTCCTTGAGTTGCATATAAAACGTAAACAGTACGAAATTGTGCGTCTAAGCTTGGTTAAAGATGAGAACTTGTTTATGATGCTTGCACCTTCTGTAGGTGTTGCCACCAGAGCAATGGTTCGCTTTCTTATTTCAGGTAGTTCTTCGCTCGACGAAAATTGTGGGGAGTTGTTTAGAATTTCATGATAGTCTTCTTGTAAGAAAGAAGGACCGTTCCACCAAAGTTTGTTTGCTTGAATTTTGTCTAGATTAGTTCCACGTGAGAGGATGTCTGCAGGATTTATTTCAGAACGCACGTGATGCCATTGTTTCTTGGCTGTTAATCTTTAAATCTCAGTTACGCGATTGGCTACAAAGATGGACCATTTGCTGAGATCTCCTGCTATCCACGAAATTGCTATGGTGGAATCACAGAAGAAATGTGTGCTATCAAAATCTACAGTTAGAGATTCTGTTACTCGCTGATATAGCTGAGATAACAACAGCGCATCGCAAAGCTCGAGCCTGGAGAGTGATATAACTTTCAGCGGAGCTACACGAGATTTGGCACATAGTAGCCTGACATGATACTCTTGAATAGAATTTGTGCTTCTTATGTATATACAGGCACCATAGGCACGTTCGGAGGCATCACAAAAGCCGTGCAATTCTACATGTTTTGAATCGTCGCACAATACACGCCAATAAGTATTTTTAGTTGATTTAGATGTGAAATTTTGCCATACCATTTTGTCCATTAAGTATGGAGTTGAGCGGGTAATGATTCGTCCCAATCTAGTTTCGCTTGCCATAGTTGTTGCATGATCACCTTCGGTGTAATAATCACTGGTCCTAGAAGTCCCAGCGGGTCGAATACTTGAGCAATACAAAATAGCACTTGCCTCTTCGTTGACCCTTTTAGCTGCTTGGTTGCTCTGGCAGTGTAGCTTAGTATGTCTTGCTGAGTACCCCATAATTGTCCAAGAATCTTCGTGTCTTCTTCCAATTGTACTGTTGAATTGCCCTGAAGGCTCAATAAGGGATGATTTGATTTCCACTTGTGAAATTCGAACTTAGCTGATTAAAGAATCGTTATGATGTCTTTTTTCCGTTGCAAAAGATCATTGATGTCGTTACAGCCTGTCAAAAGGTCGTCGACATAAAAATCGCGCATGATTATCTGGGCAGCTTCTGGATATTGTTGCTGTAAATCTCTTGCTGCCTGATGGAGTGAACGAATAACTAGGAAGGCTGAGCAAGCTTCTCCGTAAGTGACGGTTTGCAACTCATATGTCTGTATGTCTTCTCCTGGATTGAATTTCCATAGAACGCGCTGCAACTTACACTGCTCTTGACTTATCTTTACTTGGCGGTACATTTTTGATACATCGGCGGAGATCACGTAAGTATGCTGGCAAAAACGCATTATGATGTTAAATAGATCTTACTGAATGATAGGCCCTACTATCTGAACGTCATTTAGAGACAGCTCAGAACTTGTTTTTGATGACGCATCGAAAACGACTCGCAGGCGTGTTGTATCACTGTCGGGCTTGAGCACCGCATGGTGAGGTAAATAATATGAAATGCTATAATCCCTCGACTTCAGGTGATCATCAACTGGGTTTGAAACGTGCTTCATGTGTCCGAGGTCCATATATTCCTGCATGAAAGTCGTGTATTGCCGCTTGAGTTCAGATTGCTTGGACAGCTTTCTCTCTATGCTGAAGAATCTGCGTTTAGCCATTTCGTAAGATTCACCTAGCTGAGCGTAATTATCTTTTAGAGGGATCATCACGACAAATCTTCCATCTCTCTGCCGTGAGTAAGTTTTTTGGAAATGCTTTTCACACTTCTGTTCATCTGCATACAGGTGTGATTTTGTCTGCAGCTCTTCAAGCTGCCAGAATTTCTCTAGCTGGTTATGCAACATTGATTGCTGAGCAAGATAGCACTGTACGACATGCTTAGGCTTAAGAGCTGAATTTCCAGATACTATCCATCCTAGTCTGGTCTTCCGGAAAATGGGTTTTTCCTTGCCCATTGAAATTTGCCCAATTAACAATAACCTTCAGAAAATTTCTGAGCCCAAAATCATGTCTATCTTGCCTGGCAGGTGGAACGTAGGATCTGTTAGCTTGATGTTGGATAGAATTTGGAAAGAATTTACGTCCACGGTTATTGCATTTTGTTGGTGACCTTGTTTATGATGAGAAATGACAATGTTTCTTGATAGTTGTTGAATCTGGAATAAATCGTAGCGGTTGTTTCTTTCTCAGATGTGGATGCGACGTTATTGACTCCATCTATGATGATATCTGCACTTCGTTGTAACAGCTTCAAACGTTCGCATAGTTCTAGTGAGATGAAATTGGGCTGTGAGCCCGAATCTAAGGACTCTGGGACTCTGCAGTCGTGCAACTTGTTGGAATGATCTCGAATGTGAATTATTGCTGTCGACAACAAGACGTGCGAGAATAAATCCTGTGTATGACAAGAAGACAGAGAATTGTTTACGGATTGTGTATCGCTGACATTGGATGCGCTTGTGCTATTACATTCTATTGAGAAACTTGAGGCGTGTTGCTTTGTAATGTTTCCATTTGCCTCAGCCTTTTGTGAAGAGTCATTTGACTCGGCAGCCTTGTTTACATGCAGTAAGGTATTATAATGCTTATGGCATTTTTTACAAGATCCTAGAGTGCATTTTTTACCATAAAATAGTTTTAAGCAATTGTAGCATAATTTATTGCTCTTGACCTTTTCGAGGCGAGCTTGAATTGTCATGTTGTGGAATATAAGACATTCAAATATTTTATGAGTGTTTTGACAAACTGGACATGTTGAACTTTCTACGCTAATGTGAGCTTGTAATTGATTAGGTTGTTTAACTGTGTGCTGTTTCAAATAACTCTGTACAGTTATGGATAGAGTAAGTGTGCTAGCGCGACTAAGGAGCATCTTGTTTCCAAAAAATTGATAAAGTTTTCCATGCTTGGAAGTTCTTCTTTATCTGCTCTTTTGGACTCCCATCCTCTTCTAGTGTGGCTATCTAACTTTGGAATGAATAATTGAAAGAGTAGTGTACCCCAACTGTCTGTGGGTTGTTCTAGCCGTCTTAATGTGCGCAAGTGTTGTAATATTGTATCGACTAGTTGTCTGAGAGAAGAATGTGATTCCTTTAAAATGCATGAAAAATTTATTAATGCTTGAACGTGATTTTGAATGATTGTTTTATTGCCCTTATATCGTTTGTTTACGATTTCCCAGGCGATTTGATAATTTTCATTTGTCACCTCCAATGATTCAATGAATTTGTATGCATCGCCTACTAATGACCATCTCAGATAATGCAATTTATCTATGGCGGGCAGTGCTTCATTGTTGTGAATCATAGAAGTGAAAGTATCACGAAATGGCAGCCATTCTTCCCATTTACCGTCAAATTTGATAATTTCGATAGTAGGAAGATGCATTTTGTTCGGCTGAATTATATTAATAGGCTGATTTAATGTGTGAACTCGTTGTTCCTGTGGCATTGCGTGCAAGCGTTTGCCTGTACAGTACAGGTACAGTATGTGTTTTTTTTATACCAATTGATCTCCCTCATTATTTTGTGCATAAAAGTGTTGAAGTAAGATTATTGAAAAATGAATATTTAACGAGATATTTCATAGTTTATGTAAAATTATGTCAAATTAAAATATAAAATATCTTGTAAACCATTCAATTTTTGGCCATTCTAGTCTTATAACTTTTTACGACAAATATTACAAGAAATCGATTTATATAAAAAAATTAATGTCCTTTCATTTGAAAAAATAAAGATGACTTTTAAATCTCAGAAGCGCCTCCATCAGAGGTCAAACTAATATCCCTATATTTTTTCTTTCTCCAAACCCTACAACTTTTATTTAAAAAATTTTTTTTATTTAACTCGGTGTTTCTGAGATATTTAAGTGGATCGTTTAAAATGCGACACCTTGTATTTCTCATTACACTTGATAGCATTACAGGCATAATAAATACAAAATATATTTTGTATTTATAGAAAATTATAAAGTAAGTAATTTTCCCAACTCGCCAATATACGCGCAACGCGCAGAAGTACAAGTACAGTGAGTATACAAAGTACAGTAAGTATAATATAGATACAAAAATACAGTGTCAACTACTGTAAATTATTTTAACCTGTAAATAACAGGTGTAAAAAAGTGGTACAATAGGGCTCCAGGCGACGATCCACTTAAAAAAAAATCGAACGCGCCATAAGTAGAACCTCAAAGGTGGTGCGGAAGACCACTATTTATTAATAGTACTAATAAAATTATTAATCTTACATCTATTTGACTGCATTTCTAATATGTTACTGTGTTCCTCCACTAATCTCCACAGTACATGTATATGTAGTTACTGCAGTAACTCTTGCTAATATGCAGTAGTTTAAAATAAATAATTAAAAGCTTTGCAGGTGTGTAATCTTTCATGTTGATAAATGTAAAATAGCAAGCATGGCTAAACGAGTAAGGCGAATGGCAAGAATATTAAAAATCTCGTATTTAAAAACTGTGATTTTGTAACTTTTTTTCCTTTTTCGATATTTATTTTAAGTAAATTATTAGATAATGTTTTTGGCTAAAAAAAATTATTTTATCTTTATTAAAAATATTCGCATATGTTAAATTAGCACTTTGTTGCAACATTGTAAAATAACTTTTCATTTTTCTATTGACAATAGCAGATCTGTATTATTTTTAAAATTGTTAGTTTAACATATGCGAATATTAATAATAAATAGAAAATATTATTTTTTTAGGCAAAAAAATATCTAATGATTTACTATGTAGAAACAAATGCGGAAAAAAGAAAAGAAAGTTGCACGAAGCAGGTCTCGACCAGGTGATCTCTAATATTCCAGCCACTCGCCTCAGAATTTCTTTTCTGAATCGGAAACGCTTGCTTTTACATGCAAGTAGCATGCATTTATCGTCTGTGTGTCGGCTCGATGGAAGGGAGACGTTCGCTCTCTTCCATTGGTTAAACAGCCGAGCTCACACGGATACGTGACGTAGCGCTTCTGTAAGGTTGTGTGAGGCAGCCGAGCCGGGACCGCTGTGGGAAAGATTGCATCACTGCAGTGATGCGATATCTACTACCGGGCTCGCGGCTCTCGAGCCCCAACAAAAGTAAGAAGCGCTTACGTCACGCGTCTGTGTGCGCTCGTCCGTTCGGCTATAGAGAGAGAGCGGACGTCTCTGTCTTGCTACCATCGAGCCGACGTAAACACATTGCGGACGGCAAATGCTCAGAAACAAGCGCTTTTAATCGAGTAAGGCGAGTGCCTAGCGGATTCGAAGTCCCGTATTCGAGACTTGATTTTCGCAACTTTTTTTTTTCTTTTTTCCACATTTGTTTCTAACAGTGTAAGTTAGTTAATAATGTTTTTTTGGCTAAAAAATATTACTTCGTATATTAATAATATATTTGCATATGTTAAACTAATAACTAATTATTTTAAAAAGAATACTAATTTGCTATTATAAATAGAAAAATGAAGTCATTTTACAACATACATATTGCAACAAAGTGCAATTTAACATGTGCAATTATTGTTAATAGATATAAAATAATATTTTTTAGCCAAAAGCATTATCTAATGATTCACTTGATGGTACAGTGCTAGAAACAAATATCGAAAAAGAAAAAAAATGTTACAGAAGCAGTTTTCAAATACAAGATTTTCAATATTCCTGCCACTCGCCTTAATCGATTAGCCACGCTTGCTTCTTAACATTTATCTCTATCGAAAGATTACACACCTGGAAAATTTTTAACTATTTATTTTAAATTACTGCATATTAGCAAAAGTTACTGTACTGTGGAGATTAGTGAAGAAACGGTAACATACAATGCAGTCAAATACATCTTACAAATGCAGTCAAATAGATCGAAGATTTTCTGCACTCTTGTTAGCATGTTAAAGTATGTGTAGCGTATTATTAGTTCATTAGTAATTTTAAGTGTTATTAATAGTGGTCTTCCACACCACCTTTGAGGTTCCACTAACTAGGCGCGTTCGATTTTTTTTAAGTGAATCGTCGCCTGGAGCCCTATCGTACCACTTTTTTAAAATTGAAATTCAAGATAAAAGTAATTATTATTGTTTTGATGTTGATGGACCATCATCTGCAATATGTAACGTTATATTTTTTTTTATTTTCCCAGGACTACTGGCGTACAGTGTCTTTGCCGACATCAAAGACAAATGCCTCTCATTAATGTCCATATTTAGCACTGTTTCCTTACGCGATTTTAATGCTGATTTTAAAACACAAAGAGCGTTAACATTGGTGACCGAAAGTTTGTTGCGTTTTTTGGTTTTTAAATCAGATAAAACTGAAAACATCCTTTCAGGATCTGCATTAGAATTAGGCAGTGTTTGAATAGCATTCACCAAAGATTTCATATTAGGATATTTTATAGTGTTGTTACTTCGTAAAATTTTTTTCCACATATCATCATTAATATAATTTGAAATTTTTTTCAAAAATTCTTCGCAATACTCTGGTATTTTTGCACATGCAGAATGTGCAATCAATGCAGCAGAATGGCATGGACACGCAAATGTTAGTAAATGTTTACAAGTTTCTTCTAATTTTCTTTTAAATGACGTATATTTTCCTACCATAACAGGCGCATTGTCACATGATAAAGCAATAATATTTGTAAATGGAATCTGTAATCTCCACATCTCATTTTGAAATGCATGAAATATTTTGTCCGCACTGCTACTTTTCGCGTCAATATTAATTAATTTTACTAATTGCGTGCGAATATCTAATGTTTCAGAATCAACAAATCGAACAAGAAACGTCATCCACTTTTCATTAGAAATATCAGATATAAAAATAGAAAATTTGGTATTTCGAATGCTTTCAACCACACGATCTGTTTCTATTGGGCATAGTACATTTGAAATAATGTTTGTACATTTCTTTCGGCTCATACTCATTTTTTGTAATACGTCCGAATCCTTTCCTATCTCTTGGAAAAAATTGAGAATATCTTTCGCAGTTTGGAAAGGAATATTTCTATCTGCGATCAACGCTGCATATCGAATTTCTGCCAATTTCCTTCGCTCTTTAAGTGAAATCGATTCCTCTATCATATCGACATCTTCGTCTGTTTCTTGTTGTTTGTTTTGTTCCACGTGTTTTTTAGAAAATGCGTGACAATATACGTTAGATAAATCTCCAATAAATGATTTGTTGCAAAATGTGCAAAAAAATGCACGCTTGTCATTTGACACTTCGCGTAACCATGGCTTAAATAATGCTATATCCAACCATTCTTTTTGAAATTTAATGTCATATTTTGAAATTTTGGTTCTTGGACTTATATCGTCATCTGATATATTTTGTTTCATCTTGTCCTTATGACTCGCAGAATTTGCATGTCTTGCAACATGCGATGAATAGCAAGACATTTCTTTATTGCATATAATACAATAAAAAAGACTTTCGTCCGATGATACTTTACGAATCCAAGGTTTGAAACGATCATCTTGAAGCCAAGATTCCGAAAAACTTCGTTTACGTGTATTTTTTGCCTTGTCACTCATTTTTATAGTAAAAAATAGAAGTTAGAGAATAATATAGAATAATTTGAAATGTACGATCGCAGTCGGATCCCTGCAATACGAGTTAACTGTCTGAACACGAAAATATTACAAATGCATATAAAATATAAAATATAAATAAAATATTTACTTGCAAGTATAAAGTAACAGGACTTTAAGACTCCAGTTTCGTTTGCCAATGCGCCAATAATTAAAAAACTATATAATAATAAAACATTTAAAAAAATATAATAAAAGAAAAAAGAAATATAATTTAAATCTCACTAGTTACGGCTATAGTATCTTCTTCAAACAGCAACACGCAGCGAAACAATGTCTCGTAAAATATTAAATTATAATTATTATAATAATTATAGCACTAGGAAAATAAATATACGTATTCAACAAAGATTTTCAAAGATTTTTACTGGACTGTAACCGACGGTAACAACCAAGAAAGTGAGCATTGCGTTTTGATATTAGGAATTATATTTTATAGATGTATACAGAATTGACCGTGAGACGTGCGAGTGAATAAACGCAAAATCTTGAAACAGACGAAGACGGAAGAAGTGTGTTAAGATTGCTGTTTTCGTATTCAGCTGTTGTTGTATTCAGCTGTTTTAATAGAAAAATAAAATATATACAGAAATTGTTGAAAATTAAATTACATATAACACTAAACTTTCATACATTTATTTTCAATAATTTCTTTATACATTTTATTTCTCTATATGTACTTTATACTACTTTATAACAATCTTCAAACCATAAAAGAATTTTTTAATAGACGGTCAAGAATTTAGAGAAATTTACTTTTATTTTAACTTTAATTATTTATTTTATTTTTATATTTATTTCTTTTATTTTTGCACAAGATATGGTCCATCAACATCAAGACAATAAAAATTACTTTTACCTTAAATTATAATTTTAAAAAAGTGGTACGATAGGGCTCCAGGCGACGATTCACTTAAAAAAAATCGAACGCGCCTAGTTAGTGGAACCTCAAAGGTGGTGTGGAAGACCACTATTAATAACACTTAAAATTACTAATGAACTAATAATACGCTACACATACTTTAACATGCTAACAAGAGTGCAGAAAATCTTCGATCTATTTGACTGCATTTGTAAGATGTATTTGACTGCATTGTATGTTACCGTTTCTCCACTAATCTCCACAGTACAGTAACTTTTGCTAATATGCAGTAATTTAAAATAAATAGTTAAAAATTTTCCAGGTGTGTAATCTTTCGATAGAGATAAATGTTAAGAAGCAAGCGTGGCTAATCGATTAAGGCGAGTGGCAGAAATATTGAAAATCTTGTATTTGAAAACTGCTTCTGTAACATTTTTTTTCTTTTTCGATATTTGTTTCTAGCACTGTACCATCAAGTGAATCATTAGATAATGCTTTTGGCTAAAAAATATTATTTTATATCTATTAACAATAATTGCACATGTTAAATTGCACTTTGTTGCAATATGTATGTTGTAAAATGACTTCATTTTTCTATTTATAATAGCAAATTAGTATTCTTTTTAAAATAATTAGTTATTAGTTTAACATATGCAAATATATTATTAATATACGAAGTAATATTTTTTAGCCAAAAAAACATTATTAACTAACTTACACTGTTAGAAACAAATGTGGAAAAAAGAAAAAAAAAAGTTGCGAAAATCAAGTCTCGAATACGGGACTTCGAATCCGCTAGGCACTCGCCTTACTCGATTAAAAGCGCTTGTTTCTGAGCATTTGCCGTCCGCAATGTGTTTACGTCGGCTCGATGGTAGCAAGACAGAGACGTCCGCTCTCTCTCTATAGCCGAACGGACGAGCGCACACAGACGCGTGACGTAAGCGCTTCTTACTTTTGTTGGGGCTCGAGAGCCGCGAGCCCGGTAGTAGATATCGCATCACTGCATCACTGGTTAAAAGCAAGCGTTTCTGATTCAAAAAAGAAATTCTGCGGCGAGTGGCTGGAATATTAGAGATCACCTGTTCAGCCTTGTGTCCACGATACTAGAACTCGGTCCGAGATCTCGGACTGAGGGAAAGTTACTAGAACTCGGATCATGTACACACTGCATTTGGATGCAAAACTCGAATAAGAAGCTCAAACGAAAAAATGCGTTGCGTCCCATTTTTCGGTACGAGTTATTGCGAGTTATTAGATTTTACTAGTTTCTTTTACTATCTGTCAAGACCACGGACTAAGGAATAGAGGGACGGTGCACAAGCTGTACCGGGGGAGCACGTTTGCGGCGGGGGGGGCCGCCATATTCGTTTAGTAATCACCACACATAGAACTCACTATTTTAGCGTTTTCGAATAAACGGGGTTTGAACGATCTAGGGTTGATCAATCACTATTTTGCTATAAATGCAAGTCTTTCATTGGTGGAGAGGTTGCAATGACGTCATTAACCAATCTTGGGTCGTTCAAATCCTGTATAATCGAAAACGCTATTTGCGTATATGTGAGAAATGAAAGTCAGATCCTGCGCACAATAAACAAAATAGGAAATAGAAATAGGAATAATTATTAAATATTAGAAATAAGAAATTGGAATTATTTATTTTAAAAATAAAAAGAATAGAAAAAATTAATGCATAAATTAAGAAATAAGAATTGGAACTAATTAATATATTTTATTCTCTTGTTAAATGTAAAATAATTTCTCTTTTTAATATTAAATGTTTATTGCTATTTTTAATATTTTGTCTACTGTATGCAGAACCTCAGAGTAATAAAAGTTAAAGTATTTTATAAAATTTATAATACAACAACAATAAAATCGCCTAATCTCTTTATGCTTGTCACTCGTTATGTCTAGTGGCACCACTACATGAGTGTAACCATATCACAGACACAGAATCTCTGTGTGAGAATCGCTACATCAATATGGCGGAAAGCAGTCCCCCCCCCCCGCACGCTTGAGTTACCATCCCCTCTCGCCTAAACTAGGACTTTAGACTCAGTCCCTCTATTCCTTAGTCCGTGGTCAAGACAAAATATAAGATACTTATAGTGATATGAGATACTGTGAACAATATAAATAATATTTTAGTAAGTAATTATAGAATTGAAAAAATAAGAGAAATATAATTCTTAAATAAAATAAATTAATAAGATTAATAATTAATAAGATTTACATAAGTAGTTATTATTAGTTTTAATGCAGATTAAATTAGACATTAAAAATATATTATAACCTATATATACATATTATTTTTCAAGAAAAGTATAATAATATATAAAATTGATTTTCAGAAAAAACTTCTTTTATAATAAAAAATGGATAACAAAGAAAATGTTAAAATTTTATTAATGTTATATCAACAACATTCTTGTTTATATGTTACAAAAAGTGTTGATTATCATAATCGTATGAAACGAGATCAAGCTTTACAGATAATCTGTAATCAGTACAAAGAATTAACAGGACAACCACTAACAACTGAAATTGCAAAAAAAAATTAATAATTTAAGATCACAATATCTGGACCATCTAAATAAAATAAAACATTCGAAATCAAGCGGTGCATTACTTGATGATATCTATAAACCAACTTGGCAATATACCATAGATCAGAAAATCATCGTAAAGAATCGTAACTCGATTACAACGCTAACTATATTCAGCCAAGTATAAATATTATTGTTCGAGGACTCGGACCGAGATCTCGGATTGAGTTCTAGCATCGTGGACACAAGGCTTTCGAGACCTACTTCGTGCAACTTTCTTTTCTTTTTTCCGCATTTGTTTCTAACATAGTAAATCATTAGATATTTTTTTGCCCAAAAAAATATTTTCTATTTATTATTAATATTTGCATATGTTAAACTAACAATTTTAGAAATAATACAGATCTGCTATTGTCAATAGAAAAATAAAAAGTTATTTTACATTGTTGCAACAAAGTGCTAATTTAACATATGCAAATATTTTTAATAAAGATAAAATAATTTCTTTTAAAACAAAAACATTATCTAATAATTTATTTAAAACAAATATCGAAAAAAGAAAAAAAGTTACAAAATCACAGTTTTTAAACACGAGATTTTTAATATTCTTGCCATTCGCCTTACTCATTTAGCCATGCTTGCTATTTTATATTTATCAACATGAAAGATTACACACCTGCAAAGCTTTTAATTATTTATTTTAAACTACTGCATACTAGCAAGAGTTACTGCAGTAACCACATATACATGTACTGTGGAGATTAGTGGAGGAACACAGTAACATATTAAAAATGCAGTCAAATAAATGTAAGATTAGTGTGGCGGCTCACCGCCAAGATCTATAGAGAGAAGGTTACCTCAGGCAAACCGGTTATGGGCGAGGGACGAAGAAGTAAGGGGGGAGCTAGAAGCAGCTTGTAGGCGAGGGGCGACGAAGTAAGGGGGGAGCTAGATACAGCTTGTAGGCGAGGGGCGACGAAGTAAGGGGGGAGCATGATGATCTCATCGACAAACAATAGCTGTCTCTCTCTTTCAAAGTTCTTCCTTTTCTAACTCTGTCACTCGCTCTCATTATTGACTTTCATGTGTCAAGTTCAAGTTGAAAAGGTTATATAGTAAAAATCGAAGGTACGTATATTAATTATTTTGTCTGTTATTTCCCCTAACATATTCAAATGAACAAAACCGAAGAAATAATTATATATATTTATAAATAATTATATAATATAATTATAAATATTTAACCCACATAACCTAAACCTAAACAATATTTCTTTTATCTAAAATACATACAATTTTTATAATTTTTAAGTCGATCTGGTATTATTATTGTAATGACTGAAATCACAATTCCTTTACAAATATTGTATTGTGTATTATTATTCTTTTTAGCAAGGATGTCAAGTTGTGGAGCACGGTCAAAGTGCATTGTACCAGGATGTGGCAATGTTTATTGCAAAGCAATTGTAAAGAATCCACATATTCGATTTCATAAAGTGCCCAAGAACATCCAATTAAAAGAACAGTGGGCACATGTATGTGGGAAAAGTCTTGAAAAGTTTACCGGTTTTATCTGCTCAAATCATTTAAAAAAAATGATTACGAGAGAGGTCTTGCAGAAGCACTGGGCGAATCATCAAAACCTCGATTAAAGTGTACAGGTAATGCTGAAAAATTAATTTGTTTTGTATTAAGGTATTACACTAATTTTTTGAATGTTTATATATAATCGCACTCTATTAATCTCTTTTTCTGATTCTTTTATTGCAGCAATACCATCATTGCATTTACCAATATCTGATGATTTAAATGCAAACAAGGAGAACACTGAATTAAGTGACATAATCTTCACGCAATCTTCATTAGATAAGGAGAACATTGAATCAGGTCACACAATTTTCAAACAGTCCTCACCAACACATGATGAAAATCCATTGCTAAATACATGTTATAAAAATGCAATAACTCAAACAGAAGAACATTTCTGTGATATTATTAATATGAGACTCAACTGCGTAACCAAAAAATTCGAGGAGAGTGAAGAATCTCGTAAGAATTTAGAAATAGAATTAAATAAATTCAAAGTTAAGTACGAAGCAGCGATTACCGAATTGAATGCAACAAATTCAGAAATAATAGAACTTAAAAATAATAATAATCAATTAAGATGTTATAAAGATGCAATAACTCAAACAGAAGAACATTTCTGTGATATTATTAATATAAGACTCAACTGCGTAACCAAAAAATTCGAGGAGAGTGAAGAATCTCGTAAGAATTTAGAAATAGAATTAAATGAATTCAAAGCTAAGTACGAAGCAGCGATTACCGAATTGAATGCGACAAATTCAGAAATAATTGAACTTAAAAATAATAATAATCGACTGAATAGTTGTTTAAATAAATTATTAACGCAATGTCAAATTGATATAGCACTAAACAAAAAAAAATACGTAATTTGGTCAAAAGATGATATATCACGGGCATTTGCTTTACGGTATTATAGTCAACAAGGTTACAGATATTTAAAAGAAAAATTACATTACCCTTTGCCTGGAATTTCTTCACTACAGAGATGGGCCTCTACTATTAATATGCGGCAAGGTATTTTGAAAGATGTGTTACATTTAATGAAAATAAAAGGAGAATCTTTGTCCAAAATTGAGAAAGTTACGGTATTAAATTTCGATGAAATGAAAGTCAACGCTTTATACGAGTATGATCGGAAATACGACGAAATTATTGGACCACATCAATACATGCATATAGCAATGGTTCGGAGCTTGTTCGGAAATTGGAAGCAACCAGTATACGTCCAATTCGATACAAAAATGACTGAAACAATTATATATCAAATAATAAAAGAATTGAATGATATTTCGCGTATTCAGTTGTAGCAATTGTATCAGACTGTGGTGGTGGCAACGTCGGTCTATGGAAAACTTTAGGAATATCTACTGGAAAAACATATTTTCCGCATCCGATAACCAAAGAAAATGTTTATGTGTTCGCAGATGCACCACACATTCTAAAATTAATTAGAAATTGGCTATTGGATACTGGTTTTGTATTAGCAGATAAAACTATAATAACAGCAGAACCATTACGATGTTTAATCGCCGAAACTAATTCTGAGATTAATTCTTGCCATAAATTAACAAATGGTCACGTTTATTGTGAAAAAATTAAACGACAAAATGTTGCATTAGCAGCTCAATTATTGTCGCATACGACTACAACTGCTCTGAAACAATATCGTCCAGGTTTGGATAATAAAGTGGCAATCGATACTGCAAACTTCATTGAACAGATCAGCCAGTGGTGGGACCTTATGAATTCGTATGTTACTGGAGGAAAGGTAGATTGTAAAAAACCATATGGTCTCAATATCAACGTCCAAAATGAAGTTCTCGATACGGTCTACAACATGATAAATGCAATGCGTTGTCAATCGAAAAAAGTTCTTCAAATATTTCAAAAAGGACTTCTTATATCAATTGCTTCATTAAAACAGTTATATGTTGAAATGAAACTTAAATATGGCATATCGTATATTGCTACTTATAAATTAAATCAGGATGGTCTTGAAAATTTTTTTTCGCAAGTACGTGGAAAAGGTGGTTCTAATGAACACCCTACCCCATTAGATGCTCAATATAGAATACGTATGATTATCCTTGGTAAGAATCCAGGTGTAGTCCAAAAAAACCGCAACGTGCATGAAGCAGTGCATGACGAATATATGTCTTCGTCCGTTATTAAAGCTTCAGGTATTCCAATACCTGAATGTGATGAAAAAACTGATGAACCTTCAGATTACGAAGAAAAACCATTCGAAGTCCAGAGTTTATCGACTATTTCCTCCATTACACATTGCGATTATAACGTTATGACAGTAAATATAAAATGTGATAGTGAAGCAGATGGTCTACTTTATTTAGCAGGTTGGTTGGCCAGAAAATATAAAACAAAATATCCAACTTTGGGGTGCTATACATATGAGTCAAATATTGAACATAATTATGTATTCCCGAATTGGTTGCAACACATTTCTTATGGTGGACTGACACAGCCATCTACAGAATGGCTGAACCAAGTTAAAAAAATGGATAAATATTTTTGTAAATTTCATAAAGATGGTTTACAAAAAGGACCTGCCGTTGTTAAAAACTTAACTATGGCAATAGTAAAGAAGAAAAATATCGACATACCTGAGGAGCTAGTACGTGCATTTATTCTCCAAAGAACCTATGTACGTATTAAATTTTATAATACTGCCAAAAAAAATCGCAAGCACGTAGGTAATAAGAGAAAAGCAGATGATAATGAAAGAAGAGTCGCTAATAAATATAAAAAAATTATTAATTAATTTAACGCTAATAAATTTCTTTATATTAACAGATTAATATAATATATATGTATTTTTATAATTATAGATACTTATAAAAATTTTATTATTATACTTTTATTATTATTATATTATGCTATTATACTTATTATTATTATACTTATTATACTTATTATATTTATTATACTTAATTTTTATTATAGATAATTATATAATTTTATAATCACAATATTGCCGCATATTTAATGATCCCTAATATATATCCCATATTTGTTTTAAAGAATTATTTTAAGATTTCAACAGAAACATTTCAATAATATTTTATTAGCAAATATTTGAAAATTATTAACACTGTAAATTTTATCATATAAATATTCACATTTGCATTTGCATTCACAAAGCATTTCTATATTAAAGGAGCGAGAGAGAAAACACTAAAGCGTGCGAGAGAGACAGCTACTGTTAGTCGATGAGATCATCATTGCCCCTCTTGCCGCTCACCCCGCTCAGCATGTGCCCCTCTTGCCGCTCACCCCGCTCGGCATGTGCCCCTCTTGCCGCGCGTCCCTCTTTGCGCGTGAGGTAACCTTCTCTCTATAGATCTTGGCTCACCGCCACACCGCTGCACTGAAGCGGCATAGTACGCCGCAGCGCCGCTACGCGCCGTAGGGCCTCTGCCGAGTTACGAGCCTGTAGATACTAGAGACCCTATAGTAAGAGTCTGGACCATAGAACTTATAGTAAATGGAAGAGGAATACGGGGTGACGAGCTGTGAGCAAGATCTAAAGGACAGAAGTATCTTTTTGTCCTACTCAATGACTATTCTTCTCTATGCGCATGACCAAGTTTCACCAATCAAAATTTCAGATTTTAGAACAACACATGATCGTAATATTTTCATCAATTTTCACAGTTTTTTGTGATTTGTTGTTTTCTGTGTACGAGATCGTTAATTTTAAATGTAAAATGGTTCGATATTGTGTTTTATGTGGTAATCGTGACAAAACAGTATCTTATCACAAGTAAGTAAATGTATTTCACAGCTTCTAATATTAATAATAACAGCTTCTAATAAATACATGTGTTTTATGCTTGCATGATATTTTAGGTTAAATAAAATTACATTCCAATTTTTGCAGATTTCCAAATAATGTACAAATAAGACCAGAATGGCTAAAATTTTGTAATTTTGATGAAGTTGTTCTCAAAACTTCCACTTTTTTATGCTCAAATCACTTCACAAAAAAAGATTATCTTCTCACAACAAAAAATAAAGTTTTAAAAAATAGAAGCATACCATCTATTTACTATATCAAAAGTAGAAAAAGATATGTACATGAAAAGACAAACTGTATTATGTAAAACAAATTATTTGATTTAGTTATATATATAAAACATAATTTTAGGAGCCATAATGATAAAGATTGCAAACATGAGGAAATTGATATAAAACGGAACAAAATGGTAAATATCTGTGAAGAGGAAGCATATACTTCAATTCAACATATAGCTGATGAAAATTTGAATGAACTAATTCCAGATGAAGAAGAAATTCATCACAGTGAGTTTTTTAAATGTGTCATGATTTATGAAGTATCACTTTAACATTTCATATTCACAAGTAAAATCTTAAATCTGCATTGGACTATGCATCTTGTTGCAGCAATTCGCAAGTGATTTAGTAAATTACTAAAAATGAACCATACAACACATAAGGTCTGTTTTTTATAGCTAAACTGGCTGCACTAGTTCAGAGTTTATCTTTCTCCTTCCAATGTGGAAGGAAAAAGATAAACTCTGAACTAGTACAGCCAGTTCAGCTATAAAGAACAGACCTATAGTGTATACTAGTAATTTATTAGATCGCTTGTGAATTGCTGCAACAAGTTGCATAATCTGATGCAAGCTTTAATTATTCATTACATGAGAAAATAGTTTCACTAATTATTATTATTTATCAGGTATCATTGATGTAGTTTCATTGATAAATGTAACTCCTCCAAACTCTCCACGTTATAATGAACCACGTTATATTGGTGATATTAAGACACCACATTTAGCTACACCACGAAGAGCTAAGAGAGCTTTTAATTTAGCAAAGCTGGTAGTAAAGAAACAAAGAAGACAAATTTTAACATTACAACAAACTACTGGTAGATTGAAAAAGCGTCTTAAAACTATAAAAGACTTAATAGATCACCTCAAGAAGAAGAATTTCATATCAGATAATGCTGTCGATTGCTTAATGGTACATTTTGGACAGTATTCATAATCCGTTCTTATATTTAAGATTGTTTTAAATATGATCTTAAAATGCTATGAATCGATTAAAAAGTCATATTAGTATCTTAAGACAGTATTTAAGATAATCTAAGAATAAAAATGGACTATGAATACAACCTTTGAAAAAATTGTATATAGTAATAAGATTAATTTTCAGTGCACAAGCGTAATAAAATAATGTAATCACGTATACACGTTGATTTTTTTCAGACACAATTACCTGACCCAATGCGAGAAATCTTTAAACGCAAGCAAACTAAGAAAAAAAAATATTTACCTGAATTAAGAGCATTTGCTCTTACGTTAAACTTTTATTCTTCAAAAGCTTACAATTACGTACGAAAGAGTTTCTGTAATCTTTTACCTGAACCCTCTACAATTCGAAAATGGTATTCAGTATTGAATGGACGCCCTGGATTTACTGCAGAAGCATTTGAAGCTCTAAAGTGTCAAGTTGAAAAAAGTGATAATCCGATTATTTGTAATATCGTAATAGACGAAATAGCGATTCGACAACAAGTAACTTATGACGGACAAAGATACTATGGACTTATTGATTTCGGAGTTGATCATAATGACGCTTTTCATGTAGATCATTCACTTAAAGCAACAAACGCCCTAGTTTTCATGCTTGTCGCGATCAACGGCCACTGGAAAATTCCTGTAGGATATTTCTTACTGAACTCGTTAAATGGAGCTGAGAGAGCCAGTTTATTAGAAAAATGCCTGGAGTTGATAGAAATGACAGGAGTAGAAGTGCATTTCGTAACTTTTGATGGAGCTAGCGTTAACATAAATATGTGCAAATATTTAGGTGCAAATTTTGAATTAGGAACTGCTTTTAAGCCATATTTTATCAATCCTGTAACGAAAAAAAAAATCTTTTGTTTTTTTGATCCATGTCATATGTTAAAATTAGTTCGAAATACTTTGGGTGATCAAAAAATTATGAAAAGTAAAAATGCAGATATCCATTGGCAGGATATTGTGCTCCTGCAAAAGCTTGAGGAAGAAGAAGGGTTGCGTGCTGGTACAAAATTAACAAAAAAACACATTTTCTATCAAAACAATAGAATGAATGTTAAGCTAGCTGCTCAAACACTGAGTGAAAGTGTTTGTTTTGCCCTCAAATATGTGCACACAAGTAATTATAAGCAATTCCATTCTCCAGAAAAAACGGCTGAATTTTGCTCGGTGTTTAATAACGCTTTTGATATCTTGAACGTGCGTAGTCAGTTTTCAAGAGGAACGAGTTATAAAGTACCTTTAACGAATAAAAACTATGACGAGTTAAAAGCTCATGTTGATAAAATTATAGAATATATAAGCGATTTAAAAAATGTACAAAATCAATCTATTCTAAGAAGTAGTAGAAAAACTGGCTTTCTAGGATTTATTATCTGTTTAAAAAATATATTTCAATTGTGGAATGTTTTAAAACAATTAAAATTAAATTATTTATTAACATTTAAACTTAATCAAGATCATTTGGAAACATTTTTTAGCGCTCTGAGAAGTCGGGGAGGGTTCAATAACAATCCTAACGCTCAACAGTTTGAAGCAGCATACAAAAGGTTGATGGTCAGGCATGAAATTAGTGCGTCGGAAAAAGGAAATTGCCTAATTAACGATATTCATATATTGTACGCACCTTCAACAACAAAAAAATACTCTGAAGTTCAGAGTCTGAACCAATATACACCGAATCATATGATTCTGAAACAATTTTTGCTATCGACATGTTTGACCATGATTATTTAGCTTCGTTATGGTCTCTTAGTTCGTACGTAGAAGATGTTGTAAAATATATCAGTGGATTCGTAGTAAAAAAAATGACCCGTGATAAAAAAATATGTGAGACATGTGCCTCTTTTTTAACATCTACGAATAATACCTCAAATTTAATTACATTTAAAAATAGAGGAAAATTGACAATTCCCTCGGAAGATGTAATAAAAATTACAAGCGCGTGCGAAAAAATTATAAGACAGAATAACCATATTATTTTTATTAAAAAAAATATTAAAGATTTTTTAGCGTTAAAAGTCTTTAATGCTGTGATTGATTATAGTTTTACGCACGATGCTATGTTTGAACATATAAGAAATCAAGATATTTTTGATAATCATAAGATACAGTTGATAAAATGTATCATTGAAATATATGTTAAAATACGTCTATATCACGAAGCAAAATTCTCAAGTGATGCTGAAAAAAAACAATACATACGCCACAAGTATTCGAAAATAATACATTTTTATCATCAATAAATTATCTATTATAAGTACTTTTTTATAAGTTTCTTGATAATTCCATTATATATATACATATATCATATATTTCTTTCAACATTATATCTCATATTGTATTTATTTTTATGTATTCTTTGTGTCGTTATCTATTTTTGTTCTTATATCTTATTAAATGGTTTTTCCTTTTTAATATGATAGTTTGCAATTATTTCATATTTTTTAAAGCAGAGGTTACAGAGAACTCGACAATTAAAATACCGTGTCTCGCTTGGCACATGCGCAGAGAGAAGAAAAGTCACTGAGCAGGACAGAAATACATCTTCTGTCTCTTAGATGTTGCTCACACTTTCCACCCATTGTTTAGATACGCTATTCCTCTTCCATTTACTATAAGTTCTATGGTCTGGACAGTCTCGTCTTGTATCCTATTGGTGTCGACAAAATATGGCGGAACCAATAAGGTATCTCGAAATTATATTGCATGCGCGGTATTATTAAACTAATAAGAATAGAAGAATTAAACAAAATAAAAAAACAAATTTGTTTTTAACAGTTTTATTTACGTAAAAATGCAATACAAAATAATATAATGTTAATTAAAAAATAAATAATGTTACTGAACAGTAGAATGCATTGCCATAGTTAGATAGATAGATAGATAGATATATTTATTTGTTTCCCTCAGGGTTACAATCTCCCTCTCCTTCTCCTCTTCCATTTACATCCAACTTACTTCTAACTTATTCTAACTTACTCTAACTTACTCTAACTTATTCTATTTATACTCTATCCTTAACCCTAAATCTACATCATGAGTATTCACGAGCGTCTCGTGCCTACCCCTTGTACACACACACACACGCTTTGTGGACTTCCGTTTCCTATTGCATCTTTTAAATCATTATATACTCTCTCCCCGCCTTCCCCTCGCTCCCCCCCTCTCTCTCTCTCCCTCCCCCCTCTCTCTCTCTCTCTCCCTCCTTCTCCCCCTCTCTCTCTCCTTCTCCTCTCCTCTCCTCCCTCCTCTCCTCCCTTTTCCCTTCCATCTCTCCCTCTCTCCCTTTCCATCTCTCTCATCCACCATTCCCCTTCCCCTTCCTCTCCCAGTATTCTTTCCACTACTTCCTGCCAACTTTTCCCTCCTTCCTCCCATTCTCTACATTCCTCCCAAATGTGCTCCCACGATTCTATCCCTCCTTCACACAGCCTACACCTCCTTTTTTCCTCCTCCTCCCAATACCTCCCTTCTCTCACCACACTTCCTAATCTAAACCTCGCCACTCTCTTCCACCTACTTTCTCCCCACCCTTTTTTTAAATACCCCGGTATCCCCTCCCTTTTCACCATTCCATACCACTTATTATACCTCGATTTTTCTATTCTTTCCCATCTTTCCTGTCTGTCCCTCCTTTTCCCTTCCTCTACTATCTCCTTCTCCCATTCCTCTCCCATCTCTCTCTTCCTCTCCACTTCTTTCATTTCTATCCCTCTTTTCTCAAAATATTCCTTTCTTTCCCCCTCCCAATTCGATCCTATTTTTCCTTCCTTACTTCTCTGCATTATTTCCTCCCAACATCTTCTCACCAACTCCCCTCCCTTACCCTCCCTCAATCTTTTCTCATACCTCCACGCTCTTATCCCTGCTCTTTCCCTCAATTTCTCCCTTTGCATCTCCTCCCTCACCATATACCCCGGCGTCCTACTCTCCACTCCTAATATCCATCTCAAATATCTTTCCCCTACTTTCTCCACTTCCTCTCTCTCCTTCCATCCCCAGATCTCCACCCCATATCCCATCACCGTCCACACTAACTTATCAAAAAGCCATATCCTTCTTCCCCAGTCCCTTCCAAATCTTCTTTTCCCTATCCCCCACACCTGTCTCATAACCACCGCTGCTCTTCTCACCCTTTCTCTTATTTGCGCTTCCTGCCCCCCATTTCTCTGTATCATATATCCCAAGTATCTATATTCTTTTACCTCTCCTAGCTTTTTCCCTTTCCACCTCCAATCCTTTTTCCCTATCCTCCCTCCCCTCCTCCTAAACCTTAGGATTTTCGTCTTTTCCGTGTTCAGCACCAAATTTTTTCCATCCAGATAACTTTCCAACCTCCCTATCATGCTTCTCATTTCATCTTCACTCTCCGCCAATAACACCATATCGTCCGCGTACGACATTGTATATACCCTACCATCTCCTAACTTTACCCCACTCCATTTCACCTTTCTCATCTCCTCCTCTAAATCCGCCATCAATATATTAAATAACAAGGGACTTAGCGGGCACCCCTGCCTCACCCCTCTCGTCGTCCAAAAACATTCCCCTGTCCTCTCTCCTACTCTTACTCTGCTTTTAGTTTCTTCCATACTTTCCATACTTCTCTCTATAATCCCCTTTTCAATCCTTCTTTTTTCCATATCTCCTCTCAATACTTCCCTATCTACCATATCAAATGCCGCTTTCAAATCCACAAACAATGCTACCATTTTCCCTCCTTTCCTTTCCAGCTGCCTATTTATCAAATAATTCAGTACATATATATTATCTATCGTTCCCATTCCCTTCCTAAAACCCGCTTGATTCGGTGATAAACTTTCCTTTTCTCTCATTTCCTCCTTTAACCTTTCCGCCAATATCATCATATATACTTTATATGCTGTCGGCATTAACGTTACTCCCCTATAATCCTCTACCTTCCCTCCCTCCCCTTTCTTAATTATCGGAATTACTTCTCCTTCTCTCCACACCTCCGGCCATCCTTCCCCTTTCCATACTCTCCTGCATACACCCCATAGCCACTCCTCCACCTCCACACCTCCATATTTCCACACCTCTCCTGGTATTCCGTCTTTTCCTACTGCCTTTTTCTCCTTCAGATTTCTTATCGCCCTTTTCACCTCCCCTCTACTCAACTCTTCTCCTCCTCCCTCCTCTGTTTCTTCCCTCTTCCTACCTCTTCCTTTCACCCTGTTTTCCACTCCTCCCAACATATCTTTGAAATATTCTTCCCATTCCTCCATTTCTATCTCCTCATTCACTCCCTTCCTTCTCTTTCTCTCTCTATTTATTATCTCCCATACATCCCCCTCTTTTTTTGCCTCCATCGCTCTTCTCTCCCACCTCTTATTCTCCTCTCTCTTCTTCTCCTCACACAATTCTTTGTAGTCCCTTTTCTTTTCTCTATATCTCTTCCCCTCCCCTCCCTCTCTCCTCCACCTCCTCATCTCCCTTCTTAACTCTCTTTTCACTTCCTTACATTCTTCATCCCACCACCCTCTTCTCTCCTCATTCCCCCTTTCTCTATCTTCCCTCCCCATTTCTCCCAATACCCCTCTTATCCTCTCCTCTCCTTTTCTCCATACCTCCTCAATTTCTCCCTCTCCTACCTCCAAACTTGCTAATCTCTCTTTGAATCTCTTTCTCCCTTCTTCATCCCATTTCCCTCTCCATGCCTTCTCCCCTTTTTTGCCTACCTTTCTCCACTTTACCTTCCCTTTTATCTTTATCTCAATCGGCTGATGATCCGACTCTACCCTGCTCCCTATTCTCATTTCTCTCACCCCTTCCTTAGTCCTACTACTGCCCAATATGTAATCAATTACCGTATTTCCCTTCCCCCCCGTGAATGTATATTCTCCTCCTTTATCCCCCTTTACCCCTCCATTAAAAATTTCCCACCCTTTCTCCCTTATACATCTTAACAATTTTTTTCCCTCTTTATCCACCTTCTTATCTCTCGACATCCTCCATCCATCCTCCTCTCCCCTCTCCACACTTCCCTCTATTCCCCCACCTTCTCTCCCCGTTCTCGCATTAAAATCCCCTCCCATCAATATTCCCTCCTCCTCTTCCTCCTCCTTCTCCATCCATCCCTCCAACTCCTCCAATGTCCTATCTATCCCTTCCCTCCTAACGTATACTCCTATTATCTTCCATCTCTTCTCCCCTATTTTTATATTCCCCACCATTATCCCCTCTTTCTCCTTCTCAATTCCCGTCCCATTCTCCAATATATCCTTCCTTATCCCCATAATCATTCCCCCCATAGCTCTTCCTTTCTTATTTACTTTCTTTGCTTCCTGCATCCCCCATATAAATCCTCTCGGTAACCACCTCTTTATCTTCTCCCATCCCTTTTCCCCCACCCACGTTTCTGATAATACCATCACATCCCAGCTCTTCAGATAATTCCAAAATTCTTTATCCTTGTTTCCCATTCCCGCCACATTCCAAAATAATATCCTCCATTCTCTCTCCTTCTCTCTACCTTCCCCTCCCTCTCTTTCCCTTCCTCCACTTTCTTGTCAATCTCTCCCTTCTCCAATTCTCCCCTCCTCTTTTTTCCTTCCCTCCTCCCTCGCCGTTCCTTTCCCATTTCTCAATACTTCATTCTCCTCATCCCATATCCACCATTCCTCTTCTATTCTTACCTTCCCGTACACTCTCCATACTCTTTTTCCCTTTCTTCTTTCCTCTTTCGCTATTTCTTCCAATTTCCACTCCATTCTCCTCTCCCTCCATGTCAAGTCTTCCCTAATTATTTCTTTTCTCCCCCTTAACTCCCTCTTCCTTCTCATCACCTCCCTCTTCTGCTCTTCTTTTTTTAACTTCACCCACAGCGTCTCCGTTCCCCTTTCTATATTCCTTCCTAACCCCCTCATTTCCTCTATCTCCACCTTTGCTCCAATCTCCGCCATTAATCTCTCCACCGCCTCTCTCCTCCCCCCTTCTCCCACTTTTAACTCCTTAATTATTACATTCTTCTTCCTCTCTTCCCTTTCCCTCCTCTCCAACTTTCTCTCCAATTCCCTTACTCTACTTTCCACCTTCCCTTCCTCCCCCACCTTTCCCTTCTTTTCTCCTTCTTTCTCCTCCCATCTCTTTTCCATGTTTCCTACCCTTCCTTCCACCTTTTTAAGTCCTTCTTCCCACCTCTCTCCTTCCTTCCTCCAACTTTCCTCCCTCTCCCTCATTTCCCTCAACTCTCTCTTTAAATCCTCCACCTCCTTCCTCAACGCCTGCTCTTGCCTCCTTCCTTCTTCTATTATTTTCTCCGTTATCTTTTCCTTCAACTCTTTGTTCGCCTTTTCTCCATTTATTTTCATCTCTTTTACCTCCTCCATTAATCCTCTTATCAAATTTTCAATCCCCTCCCCTTCTCCTTTCCCTCTCTCCGGCGACCTCATTGTTTTTTTACATGTCCTGAACACTTCCTCCTCCCCCTCCCCTCCTTCTTCTCTCCTCCTTTTCCACATCTCATCTACACTCACACTCCTATCCCTCATCATTATTTTCCCCCTTGCTCCTCTCACACTCATCTTCTCCCTGTCACGCTTGCGCACTCTCTCTACCTGCCTCTCCCTAGTTACTCTCCCGCACTCTCGCTTTCCAATCTATCTCCTACCTTCTCCCTGACCGACTCGAGCCACTCGCTTACCTCTCTACCTTCCCTATGTTCCGCGCCTTTCACCTTCTTATATCACCTGTCTATTTTCCTTCCTCTCTCCTTGCCCTTATTCTTTCTATCCCTGCCTCTCCACTTTCTCTCCCCTTCACATGCACCTCCACTCACACCCCCTCCACTCTCACCTTCCCTCCTTATCTCTATACCCTTTTCTCACTTAATTTTCTCTCACTACCGAACCACGTATCTTTCTCACTACGCACCGGAAACGGAAGTCTCGCATTGCCATAGTTTTACTACTGAAAATTTTAGTTTTTAATCGCCCTTTCTTGCAATCAATTTTTATGCGAAATACAATAAAGCGTTTCATTATTTTGTTGAACAAATTACAACAAGTTCCCAGCGTATCACAACGAATATTAGCCATTTTTTTTGTTAAAACTATTATTAAATTATAATTTTTACTCTTAATATAAGGTAGATATCTTCTTATGATAACTTTCATCTCATAAAAATAATCGAAAGTTGCTGTGTTAACAAAAAACAATGTTTGTGATCTAAAACACTTAAAATATACTAATTTTGAATATTTAATATTGGCATCAAATGTCCTTGATCCAGCTGAATCAATACAAGTTTTACAAACTGTGGGCAACTTAGAATTTTTATGAATAATGTAACTAGTAAGAGCATATAATACATTTAAATGGACATTATCCATATGAATTAGTATTTTATCAACATAAGTAGAATTACGGGAATTTCACACAATATATTATGATTTTTATCTTTTTGACGTTTTTTTAAGAAATTAACAAGAAGAGAACCATCATCTTGTTCGTAATTAGTGTTTGGTACAACTTGTAAATATTGTGAAACGCTATGGATCTTTAAACATTGTTTAAATTGCAATGCATTGGGCACAGGAAATTTCTTTCGTATGTTTGAAAATAAATTTTCAACACAGTCTTGTGTAAATCTTGCGCCCAATACATATAAATATCCCCGTTCATTAATTAAGTAATTTGTGAGTTCTATGAAAGATGTAGTAGTGAGCATGATACCGCATTGTACGGGTTTAAATTTTCCATCTTGTCCGATTTTAATATTGCAAAACAGATCAACAACTGACTTCAAAAACTTTATACTGCGACGTGAACTAGCCTCGGAATCACGCCAGATCCGAGGGAGCACGCCCAATGGAAATCGGTAACCGCGGTACTCCACGATCTTCGGGAGTTAGGTAACTTACGCGGCGTCGGCAGTAAATGCACGACTCGGTAACTCGCGGTATCGGCAATAAATGCTCGATTCGGTAACTTACGGTATCGGAAATAGATGCTCGATTCGGTAACTCGCGGTACTCCACGCTCGTCGGGAGCAAGGTAACTCGCGAAATCGGCAATAACTGCACGATTCGGTAACTCGCAGTACTCCACGCTCGTCGGGAGCAAGGTAACTCGAGAAATCGGCAATAACTGCACGATTCGGTAACTCGCGGTACTCCACAAAATTCGGGAGCAAGGTAACTCACGCGATATCGGTAACCGGAAATGGACGCCAGGTGCGAGTAATCGCACCGCGGTATCGGTAACTTTAACAGTTCTCTAAAATGTTCGGCCGCTCCCCGCTCAGTATATGGCAGAGGGGCGCAGTTCTTTTATTTAACGTTAGATATCTGGAGTAAGAGGCGAACACAAGGACAACTCAATAATTAAAATTTAACAATGATGTATTTCAGTGATTCGGTTACAAGGTTAAAGATGCTTATATAGTTCGGCCGGAGCCGATACGGCGGAAATAGTTTGATACGGTAGTAAGGCCATTCGCCCAATCAATCGGTAATAAGAATAAAGTTCGATAACTACATGAAATCTCAGAAACGCGATCACGATAATTCGCAGCTGATCCGACGGTATCCAGCAAAACAAATGACTTATCTTACGACCATCCGACGCGGCCGGTGAAGGCCAAATAAATACTCTTTGAACGACGGTAGCCTAACGTCCAGAAATGAGATGTCGCTGAACGGCTATTTTTCGCGGGCTTTCACGTTTCTCGCCGAGACACTAACTTTGCGGTAACAGCAATCTCGCGGAGAACGTTCCCGAACCAAAATCCGCCCGCGGACATTCACCCACGGTACTTCCGGTACGGTGATAACGCGACAAAAACGGTAACAAAACGGTATCGCAAGAAAGACGGTAGCAATCGGTATCTTCAAAAGAAGCGGTAACGGAAAGACGGTAGCAATCGGTATCTTCAAACAGAAACGGTAACGGAAAGACGGTCCGGTAACGAAACGAAACGGCAAACGAAAGAGACTGTCGGCGCTTGATTCCCGCAAGGCGGAGAGACTTTTACGCGATATCCGGAGCCGGCTGGACACACGGTAATTGAGCGTCAATACGCGCTCACGGTATCAAAAATCTCGGTTAGTTGTGTAAGAGACACTAAATACAAAACAGACTCACGCTACCAGCCATAACCGGACGAAACTCTACCCGAGAGGCAGCTTACATCGAGTAGACGTCTTCGGCGTCTTCGGCGTCGTTGAGCTGAGTCCTCGTGATCGTCCTCGCGCACTTGCGGCACACCGAACAATAACTCATTCGGGCTCTGCACGTAGGTCCCTCTCATCTCGCGTCGCCTTCCTGCGCATCCTGCCGATTTTCCAAAAAGGAGGGCTCCTAAGAACCGCCCACAGTTCATTCAGGGCGCCCCCTCCCCCCCCCCTCGTTTTCTGTGGTTTCCTCAAATCCTTCGGCCGATAATGTGTTGATGAGTCGATGTTCCCGGAAGAGACTGGTTAGGCTGGCCAGGCCATACTCCGGTCCTTCCGGGTGCAGCATCTTCGGAGTCCTCGAAGCCGTCTGCAGCCGGGCGAGGTCCGCTGCTGCGTGTCTCTGCGCTTCTTTGATTTTGTGGCTAAAACCAAAGCGGAGTTAGATAGGGCTTGGATGGCGGAGGCGACGGAATCGCGGTAGCTGACCTTTTGCTGTGGGGTCACTAACGCGTGACACCCGTCGATGATCCCCCGGCGTCCGGTCTCTATGGCGATGCTGCATCTTCGCCCTGAGGCACAAAACACGCAACGCCGCCCGCACGGGGTCTCGCCTTACAACTTAAAAACGATCTTAAGAGGATGCTGAAGTCATATTGTTACCGACCGAAACTTCAATTTTCTAAAAAGGGTGGCGTTTTTTATTGCTTTAATAGAATTACAAATCCTTTGGTGTAAATAAAGTACATATGCTAATCTTTCGGCAGTTGGTCAAATTTAAACCAAAAAATAAAAAAAATTTTTGAAAATTTACCGACAATGTCACCTCAAAGAATTATATCTTTTATATCAAAATTATACTGCTTCAATCTGCAAAACAAGACCATGTGCCGAAGAAGAGCGTATGAAACAATAATGGAAAACCAAAAAAATAGAGCTTAGAGACTTATTTTCAAAACGCCACCCTTTTCCAGATTTATGTAAAGCATGTGTGCAATATAGAAAGAATAAGGTAAAAAAGAGCTATAGATTAGTTCCGAGATTTTGGGATAGAGGCGCTATACAGTTCTCAATGCTATCTGTCATATACAGAATCTTTTAGGTTAGTTATGTGTGTGTTAGTTGTGCGTGTGTGTGTGTTTGTGTTATGTGCTACGAAACCCGGCTGAAAAAAATGGGTTGAAGGCACTCTGAAGGATAAAAAAGTGTATGTATTATACATAAATTTTGCAACATTTTTGCAAACATTTATATTATTTAATTACATACATTCATATTCTAATTTCTACAAAATACTTTTATTCATGTGCTTTATGTGTATATATTATGTATATTCTGTGCTCCATATTATGTATATTCACATCAAAGTATCTATGTAAAATTAACTTTTTATATCATCTTGTATATTGTATATCATTTATATGAATATCATTTTGTATATTGTATATATTTTTATAATAAATGTATATGTCATATAACTTATTTATAAAGCATGAAATATAAAGGTATTTTTAGTTTCTTGTATGTATCATTTGTAAAAAAATCTTGATAAAAAAAACATTAATTTTGTGACTTGCAATTATCTGTTTCAATATATACTTCTTTTAAATACTTACAACTAGCCTTATTTTATGCGTTTTCCTTGGTATCTAAAATACACATCAAAATATAAAATTAATTTCTAGTTCAGTAGAAAAAAAACATTGTAGTCTTACACCAGAAAGGAATGGTAAAATATCATGTATATGTAATAACAAATAAATCACTTTTCCACTGACATTATACACAACTTTGCAGAAATAAATTTATTCTGTGAATTTTGAATGTGTAGTGCAGTTTAAAACACACAGTCGAAATATATCTATATTTTTGAAATAATAATTCTGATTTTTCATGAATCACAGTGGTTTTATAAAATGTTCAATTTTAACAGTTTTTATTGGACTGTACTTTAGACAATATTATATTTTGCCATTTCTCTCTGTTGTAAGACAAGAATGTTTCGTTTCTACTGTAATAGAAATACATTTTCGATTTTGATACGTATTTTAAATACCAAGTTAATCACATAAAATAAGGCTAAGTGTAAGTATTTAAAAGAAGCATATAATGAAACAGATTATTGCAAGTCGCAAAATTAATGTTGTTTCTTTTATCAAAATTTTTTTACAAATGATAGACACAAAAAAATAAAAATATCTTTATATTTCATGCTTTAGAAATAAAAAATATGGCATATATCATATACATTTATTGTAAAAAGAGTATACAAAATGATGTCAATTTCTTAGAAAAATATTTTGATATAAATATAGATAATGTGGAGCATATAATATACATTATATATATATATATATATACATAAAGCATATGACGTAATAAAAGTATCTTACAATAAAGAATAAGACAAGCCAGAGGCGGTTTCCTCGTGGACTGGCAATATATAATAAGACAAGCCAGAGGCGGTTTCCTCGTGGACTGGCAATATAGAATAAGACAAGCCAGAGGCGGTTTTCTCATGGACTGGCAATATAGAATAAGACAAGCCAGAGGCGGTTTTCTCGTGGACTGGCATTAGAAAATTCTTATTCTTGTCTTCAAGCCAGAGGCGGTTTCCTCGTGGACTGGCAATATAGAATAAGACAAGCCAAAGGCGGTTTTCTCGTGGACTGGCAATATAGAATAAGACAAGCCAGAGGCGGTTTTCTCGTGGACTGGCATTAGAAGAAAATTCTTATTCTTGTCTTCAAGCCAGAGGCGGCTTTGTCGTGGACTGGCAATATAGAATAAGACAAGCCAGAGGAGATCTTTCGTGAGCTGACAATTTTAAATAAATATAATCAGAGGCGATCTAACGTCAGCTGACAGTTTAGAAGAAAGAGAGCTAAAGGCGATTTATTTGTGAACTGGCAAATTGTAAGAAATATTGTCAGAGGCGATCTATCGTGAGCTGACAATTTTAAATAAATATAGTCACAGACGATCTAACGTCAGCTGACAGTTTAGAAAAAAGAGAGCTAAAGACGATTTATTCGTGAACTGGCAAATTGTAAGAAATATTGTCAAAGGCGATCTATTGTGAGCTGACAATTTTTAATAAATATAGTCAGAGGCGATCTAACGTCAGCTGACAGTTTAGAAAAAAGAGAGCTAAAAACGATTTATTCGTGAACTGGCAAATTGTAAGAAATATTGTCAGAGGCGATCTATCGTGAGCTGACAATTTTAAATAAATATTGTCACAGGCGATCTAACGTTAGCTGACAGTTTAGAAAAAAGAGAGCTAAAGACGATTTATTCGTGAACTGGCAAATTGTAAGAAATATTGTCAGAGGCGATCTATCGTGAGCTGACAATTTTTAATAAATATAGTCAGAGGCGATCTAACGTTAGCTGACAGTTTAGAAAAAAGAGAGCTAAAAACGATTTATTCGTGAACTGGCAAATTGTAAGAAATATTGTCAGAGGCGATCTATCGTGAGCTGACAATTTTAAATAAATATTGTCACAGACGATCTAACGTCAGCTGACAGTTTAGAAAAAAGAGAGCTAAAGACGATTTATTCGTGAACTGGCAAATTGTAAGAAATATTGTCAGAGGCGATCTATCGTGAGCTGACAATTTTTAATAAATATAGTCAGAGGCGATCTAACGTCAGCTGACAGTTTAGAAAAAAGAGAGCTAAAGACAATTTATTCGTGAACTGGCAGATTTTAAGAAATATTGTCATAGGCGATCTAACGTCAGCTGACAGATTTGAAGAAATACGTATTTATTTTAGTTAGCAATTTACTGCACGTGTGGTCTGTTTATATTTTATCAGATAATTTATAAGGTCATTTAACCTTTTTTCTCGCAATTGAAATTCTATCGTATGGCTGAATGATGTACATACGAGACAAAATAGACTTATACAAGGTGTCTAATAGATATAAGTTAGATATGATAAAATATTTTATTTGAAAAATGTATGTATAATACTATATGTCTAATTGGAAAAATATGTTATATGCTTTTCCTATTTTTATTCTTATGTAACAAATACAAAATAAATAAATAAGTTAATTAATTATTGAATACATACATATACATATTGAATATAGTTATCTTTATTTTGTATTTTATATAACTGAAATAATATATACTTTCATTATTTTAGTCATTATCATATAAAATACAAAATAAAGATAACTATTTATTGAATATATGTGTATATGTATATATTAATTAATTGATTAATTAGTTATTTAGTATTTACTACATAAGGATAAAAGTAAGAAAAGTATATGACATTTTTCTTCAATGATATATATAGTATTATATGTATATTTTTTATTTATTATTTTGTCATATTTAGTTTGTATTTATTTGACACCTTGTATACGCTTATGTTTTCTCGGACATTATATTGCAGCTTTGCGACGAAATTTCAGTCGAGGAAACAAGCGCAAGCATCGTTTGTTTACAAACTTCCGATGACACACGTACACAGACCACACGTCAGTGTAGTGAGTCACCACTACAAACAAATGCGTACACACGGACCTACGCGGCATAGGTCCGTAGGCTGCGCCGATAATGTCATTTCATTTTTAGTACCATCGAAATGATGGCGCTTTCGCGTCGGAGTTCGCCCGTCACTTCAGCATCCTCTTAACGTTACAAAATGGGAACGACATAAAAAAAACAACGCGTACAGATTGTGGAGTCTTGCGGGTTGCTCTCTCCACGCGAGGAGCAACACCAGGACTCTTTGCTCCCTCGGCCGGGCTATCGCCCTTGTGACGGCGCTCGAAAAGCGTCACGTCACAATACTATCAACAAATTTCTTATGTGATTTTTCTTTTCCTTCTATTCTTCCTAACGCAATTAAAGAAGTGCGAGAAGTAATCACATTGAACCATTTTGATACAATTTCAATAAATAAAGCGGTTACTTTATACTCGTTTATATTACGTTCTTCTGCTATAAATTGCAATGCACTACTAACATCTCTATTATACAAAGCGGTTGCCTTATTAACTCTCATTTTGTTAAAATTAGTAATAGTAATAATTTGACTATCTAATTTTGGTGCTAATTTGAACGTGAGATTTTCTTGTTCAGCCGCTAATTCTGCGACATGTGAACACTTAACAATACACGAAGAAAGTTCATACATTTCTGCGAAATTCTGTGGCAATATTATAATTTTATTATTTACCAAAGTAGTGCGAAGATTTTTTAAGAGATGTGGAGCATCGGCAAAGAAGAACAGTTTTCGGCTGTTATCTAGTGGATGTGGCACCGAGTTTTTAATTTTCGAATATTTTGTTGCAGATATATTTTCGAAAGCTTTCCACATAGCCTGATTAACTCCTCCCATGTCAGATGTGATGCTATAAAATTTAAGACCTAAATTTTCAGCTTTTTCAATTATTTTAAGAATAATTTCTTTTAAAATTGCACCATTAAATCAGGAGTGTAATAGTAGGCTACAATTTGTTTCCACCGTGTAAATATACCGCAAATCATGCACACCAAACCATGCGTAGCATAAGGCATTTTTCCTACAAATGTACATGCAAACATGCAAGAAAAATTAAAGTGAGGTAAGCATTGTGGAAACACATTCAAAAATATGTAATGCGTAATATGTAATATATTTCTAAATCAGGATTTACCAAATTTATCAGGAATTGTAGCATATCCAATGGTGTGATTGGTGCAGAGATCTATTTGTTCACCTGGTATTAAACTCATCTCATCAAGACAAATCATTGAATCTTTATGTCGTTCATCTGGAAAGTTTGATACCTTTTCCCTTAATAATTCAAAAACATCGTCACAAATTCTATCTTTAAAAGTAATGCATTCTATGCGTCTGCGCAGAGTACGAGTTGAAGGTAAAGAAAAAGAATGATGTAATAATTCCCTATATCCATTATCCCCACATGCATGTTTCAGCCGTAATGCCTTTTTAATTGTTTCATCTGTCCATTTATATATATGACGTCCTTCATGTTTAGCTTTGAGATATTCTATCTGATCTTTATTAAGTATTTTATGCAACAAATCTGCCAAAGAAAATCTCTGTTTACTATGCAACTTAGTAGAATTTTTTGATTGTCGTAAACGCTTCAGAAGAATTCTGTTTTTCCATAAATTTTTACGGATAATGGTATCTGCTCTCTCTAGTTTTTTGTTTGCTTCATCTAATTTTTTTTTCAATTCTTCTACAGTGTTATTATAACTTGTCATAGTGTCATTATTATTTTTTTGTAATCTTTTTGCATCATGAACTATATTAGTATTGATGTTTGTGACAAGTTGTTTTGATGAAGTTGTAAAAGAAATGTCAACATTATTTGAGGGAACCTCAAGACCATCATTTGAAGAAACTTCAAGAATATCATTTGTTGCTTGTGCTGTGTCTTCGTCATAAATCTGTAAAAATTAAAACTTTAAAAATTTTTTTGTTTAAAACTTAGTTTATATAATATATATATATAAATTTATTTAACAATGACCCTATTAAAAACTGCAGTTAAAACCGATACATACAACATGTACATTTCTTTCTACTGGAATGTCTTTATTTTTGGGAGGATAAAAAATTGTTGGAATGGCATTGGTTTTTAGTTTTTTTTTTCCATCTACTCGTACTTTTTCCCACATTTCCGCGGAAAAATGGGTCTATAAAAATTATTCAATTATTCAAGATTATTGTTATATTTCTATTTTTAATCATACAAATAATTACTTACTTCGCATACAAATGAATTTTTAGTTGGTTGCCACTTTAAGGATTGATGGATGTTGCCACTATAGATATTAATATTTTCGGTCCATATCGTTTTCCGCTTCATATTTGATGGAAACTTCCTCATCGAAAAACCTTTCTCCGTACAATTTGAACAATTAGGTACGCAGCAGCCAGGCATTTTCTGCAAAATTGTATGCAACTTGTAAATATAAAATACAATAATAAAGGTTAGGAATTGATTTTTATAGTAGCATGCATTATAATACTTCTTTTTTATATATTTTACTTCATTTTTACAATATTATATTATAAATTACCTATTTTACTTGTTTGTGATATTTTATTATTTAATATAAAATTCACAATATCTTTTTGTCTTAGATCACATCTATATCATATCATCACTGTTTCTGTTTTACGACGCCATGTTTTGTCGAACTAAAAAGACTGTCCAGACTCTTACTATAGGGTCTCTAGTAGATACACGTTGCGCAGGCGGTGAAAAGTTTTCTCGCGATCAAGCATCGATCGAAGCAGTATAAAAGAGCTTCGTCGCAGATTTTTACTCACTCACTCGCTTCAAGGCGAGCTCTCTACAAAGCCCTTGACTTGAGTCTTACTCTGCTTTAGCAGAGCGTAACCAGAGGCAAATTTGTCTCGCAATTTTTCTCACGTTGCCTCGTAAGACACGTAAAAGAAAAACAGAGTCCCAGCTTCAGCCGCACATTTCAACCAAGCGGCCCGCTGACTCATCAGTACCGCCGTCACCTGCTCAGACTCTAGCGTGGAAATTAATTCCCCTAGAGTTCTGCGTCCGATTGACTCGGCCACCAAGGGATATTCTCGTTGCTGACCATATACGAATTCGGAGACCTTTCTCTCCTCGGTACACAGAACATTCTGTTGCACCAAGAGCCAAGACGGTTGCATCTTCAGGCACACCGGAGACTCAATCCGTGGCTATCCAGACTTCACCGCCTAGGGCGTGCTCAGAGAGTAGCTACCAGACGGAAGACCACTTTCCAAACGGAGTTCCTCCAACACCGGGAAAGGGGCTGCAACGAGCTGATTCTATCGAACCGTCCTTTTTAGGACCCGTCCAATATACCAAGACGAGGCCGGTAATTTTTTACCGCGCCCGTCAATTTTTATTTTAATTTATCGGTCTTACACCTTCGCCGAGAAAGCGCCTCTGGCGCAATAAAACATTCAAACACAATACAGCACACAACTTGTACATACTCACTTCTCTGACGAAGAAAATAAAATATATTTTCTAACAAATTGGTTCTCTCAATCTCTCACCAAGTCGAACACATCCTTAGTACGTTACGCCCATAATTAGTAATTTTATTAATATTATTAATAAGTAGTGGTTTTCCGCACCACCTTTGAGGTTCCACTTATGGCGCGTTCGATTTTTTTTAAGTGGATCGTCGCCTGGAGCCCTATTGTACCACTTTTTTACACTTGTTATTTACAGGTTAAAATAATTTACAGTAGTTAACACTGTATCTTTGTATCTATATACTTCTGAAATTAGAAAGTCTTTGTATAAATAAAACCATAACTTGCAAAAATAATTTTTTATTTTTTAATAAAACATGCAATTTTTATAAATATTTTGATAGAAAATATTTTTTTGCTCACCTCGGCTCCCTCGGCCACCTCGGTCACCACGGCCACCTCGGCCACCTCGATCACCCTGGTCAGCGGTCATCTCGCCCTGTTCTTTGTTTGTATCTGAAAAATAAACATAAGTAATTAAAAAGTGCTAAATTGTATTATTTATTACCGATTATTATTACACAATAAATTATTGTTCAAATTATTATTATAGAACAGAAATATTAATTTCAATGAATTTAATCTAAACACTTTTAATACAAGTAGACAAATACCTTTTTTATTTTGTTGTCGTTCAAATGATCTGTCATTTTGATGTTGCTGCTGCTGCTGCAAGTATAACAATTGATACTGCAGCTGCTGTTGATTGCAGATCAATTGCTTTAATTGTTGCTGTGCAGTGACTTTTTGTTCCAAATCTTTTGCAAAAATAAAAAGAATAAATATATAAATAAAATAAAAATAAAAATAAAAATAAAAGTAAAGTTATATATAAATTATATAAATTCTCGACCGTTCGAGATTTATCGAAAAATTTTAACACACTTCCGTCTGTTTCAAAGTTTTGCGTTTACTCACTCGCATTTACGTCTCGCGGTCGACTCTGTACACATCAATAATATATAATGCTTAATATCATAACACATTGTTCACTTTTTAGTTGTTATCGTCGATTACGGTCGATTGAAAATCTTAATTCTTATATATAAGCACATGTATAAAATATTTTTCTATATATGAATAATTATAATTTTATTTTCTACTTATGGGACATTGTTCCACTGCGTGCTGCTGTTGAAACGAAACTGGCGTCTTGAAGAATTAATTCTGTTATCTTATACTGGCAAGCAAACATATTATTTATGTGTTTGTAACATTTTCGTATTCAAACAGTTGACTCGCGTTGCAAGCAGAGGCGGCGTTTTGTATGTGGAATGATGGAGCACTCCACACATGTGAATTTGGCATGTCGAGCTACATATAATATAAATTTTTAACGAATAATTTAGATTTTTTTATGGGTGATATAAATGAACAATGCTGTGCGCTGTGCGCTCTGATTGACTCTTGGCAGAATGTTTTTTCCTTTAGATGACCAATCAAATGTGACAGAATCATTTGGTGTAAGAATATTCTAGTCATGCGCGATGCGCGCACTCAGCGCCACGAACCACGAGTGTGGCGTGTGGCTAAAGCAATACTTGAAAGATACGAAAAAGTGGGGCTTTATATATATGTGTTATGTGTACGTGAATTCTGACCTGCTCGACTCGGTGTGTGCATGCCATTCAGGCTGCGTTCGGAAACACACACTGTGTGCACACCAACACACAATAACCGTTCGGAAACACATTAGTGGTACTTAATGTGCATTCAGGTGAATCGTTCGAAAACGTTGAACGAGTACCACCAGTGTGCCACGAAACCACTCGCTGAAAAAGCAAGAGGAGTCAGTGTGATTCAAGAGTAACGCTTCCGAACGCCTCTTCATTTTTATTAAAACTGAAACATAACCTCTCTCTTCTCTACCTTGAGTGCCTTATTCAAATAACAAAAAATAATGTACGGGAATATAACGCTTGTAAAAGGGCGGCATCAAGTCATTATGAATGGTGATATGCCCATTTTTTATTCAAATGGAAATTTACTTATACAAGATGTACAAGGTGAGTTATTACATTAGAATCAAAATCATAAAAATAGAAATTGTAAAGTTCGCATTTTTTGCTTTAATATGTTCTGAAAATGATGTTTTTGTACTTAATTACAGATAATAACGTTTTTACCTTACCTTTATGTAAGGAGACACTGAACTTTTTTGATATTAAATTAGTTAAAGAGGAAGAAAAAGACAGGTTTTTACTTCAAATGCGAATCTTTCAGCAAAAAATCATCATATCGAGATGCATAAAAAACATTTTAAAGAGGAGATTCTGTACTTTCATACGCTTTTGATCCCAATAAGCTACAATTTTTTGTATATACCGTGCACCGTCGCAAACTCGAACCATTATTTTTCAATTTCGCATGCTCTCGCTTTGTCATCCGCCATTTTCAATAAATTTATCTTGCAACATTGAAATAAATCGATTCTTAAAGTAGAGATTCTAAGGTTTATTTTCATATTTTATAGAACTTTCTATCTTTATTATTTACGAAGTTATCGTCAGTTGAAATTTGATGAATTTTTTCCACATTTTCAGTGTACCGCTTTTTTTTCGGGTGAGTGTATACAGTATATCTAATAATATATATAGTATATATAGTATAATATATGTAAAATATGATAAAATATAGTATATAATATAATTAATTATATATACGACAGCTTTATGTACAAGAGTTTTATAGAACAGTTTTATAGAAGAGTTTTATAGAAATAATGTACAAGTTTTTTCACAGTTCTTTAGTCCCACTTGGTGCCATTTCCTGATATCATATTTTTTTGTAAGAAGTATATAAGATAGCTTTTTTTGAAAATTTTAATATATACGACAGGTTTTTTTGAAAGGTTTAATATATACAATTTTTTTGAAAAGTAAAACAATACTGTTTTGTTTTAGTTGTGACAAGAACGTGTACTTGGCGCCTTTTTTTACCTTTTTTTACCTAGATATATACTCGTCGATGTTCGAGGACGAACAACATATCAGGATGACCAAAAACTGTAAGAATATAAATAATATACATATATGTATATAGTGAGACCATTCGCGACAAGCGTCGGTAGGCCACCTGTGTATTAGGCGATTAATTCCATCTATTAGAAAGAAGGGACAAATCGGAGCAGTTAATTCGGAGCTACGGAATAAAGAGTGTAACGGTGCAGCCCGTAAAGCTGCATCGTTACGGCTACGGACCGTCCATCGTCCGTAGCCCACCAAAGGGCGCATCAAGCGCCGATAAAACTTTTATCGAAAACAACGGCGGTCAACCGCCGAACGGACCCCTACACCCGACCGTTCCGAATTTCCGTTAGTGGGGGCCCGCCGCCGAAACCGCCGATGCTTGCCGATCCAAGTTCAGTCGGCCGCCAGCCGGGTATAAAAGAGGCCCGGCTGTACGTCTTCTCACCAAATCCCGTTCGCTGCTAAACAGCGAACATCACTCTAAAGCCTTGTGTCCACGATACTAGAACTCGGTCCGAGATCTCGGACTGAGGGAAAGTTACTAGAACTCGGATTATGTACACACTGAATTTGGATGCAAAACTCGAATAAGAAGCTCAAACGAAAAAATGCGTTGTGTCCCATTTTTTGGTACGAGTTATTGCGAGAGTTATTAGATTTTACTAGTTTCTTTTACTATCTGTCAAGACAAAATATAAGATACTTATAGTGATACGAGATACTGTGAACAATATAAATAATATTTTAGTAAGTAATTATAGAATTGAAAAAATAAGAGAAATATAATTCTTAAATAAAATAAATTAATAAGATTAATAATTAATAAGATTTACATAAGTAGTTATTATTAGTTTTAATGCAGATTAAATTAGACATTAAAAATATACCTTGGCGACGGTGTGCCACCTTGACGTGGTGCCAGGGCTCCCCGCAAATCCACTCGTGGAGATGCGGGACCTAAGAGCACACCCGGAGAAGCTTAACTTCGTTAAAAAAAACTTGGGGCGCCATACCCAAAAAAGGCTCTGAAGCTTGCACTTCACCTTATGACCTAAAATTTGGCCAGAGAAGTACAACTCTGGAAAAAAACTGAGGGGGAAAACCTCAAAATGGGCCTCTGTAGACTGTTTCCTTTCCTTTCCTTTTCCACCTCCCTTCTTACCCTCTCCCCTTTCTCCTCCGCCAGCCTAAATGCCCTAAAAAGTCGAGGAAGGAAAAACCTCGTTAAACAACCGGGGGTTTGAGATACCTCTTGATGAAAAGTCTCAAATGGGAATAACCAGCTGGCCGGGATCCAGGCTTAACAAAGATCGTCCCGAGGAAGGAAAACCTCGTTAATAAACCGGGGGTTTGAGGACACCTCCTGATGAAAAGTCCCAAATGGAAATAACCAGCTGGCCGGGATCCAGGCTAAACAAAGATCGTCCCGAGGAAGGAAACCTCGTTAAACAACCGGGGATTGAGAATACCCCCTGATGAAAAATCTCAAATGGAAATAACCAGCTGGCCGGGATCCAGTCTAAACAATGATCGCCCCGAGGAAGCAAAACCTCGTTAGATAATATTGCCAGAGAAGTACAACTCTGTAGGAAAAACTGAGGAGGAAAACCTCACAATGGGCCTCTGCGGGTTGCACTACTTGTTCTGCATGCCTTAAAAAGCCGAGGATGGATAGCCTCGTTAAAAAAACCGGGGGTTTGAGATACCTCCTGATGAAAAGTCTCAAATGGAAATAACCAGCTGGCCGGGATCCAGGCTAAACAAAGATCGTCCCGAGGAAGGAAAACCTCGTTAATCAACCGGGGGTTTGAGAATATCTCCTGATGAAAAGTCTCAAATGGGAATAACCAGCTGGCCGGGATCCAGGCTTAACAAAGATCGCCCCGAGAAAGGAAAACCTCGTTAAATAACCGGGGGTTTGAGAATACCCCCTGATGAAAAATCTCAAATGGAAATAACCAGCTGGCCGGGATCCAGGCTAAACAAAGATCGTCCAGAGGAAGAAAAACCTCGTTAATCAACCGGGGGTTTGAGAATACCCCCTGATGAAAAATCTCAAATGGAAATAACCAGCTGGCCGGGACCCAGGCTAAACAAAGATTGTCCTGAGGAAGGAAAACCTCGTTAAACAACCGGGGGTTTGAGGACACCTCCTGATGAAAAGTCCCAAATAGAAATAACCAGCTGGCCGGGATCCAGGCTAAAGATCGTCCAGAGGAAGGAAAACCTCGTTAATCAACCGGGGGTTTGAGGACACCTCCTGATGAAAAGTCCCAAATGGAAATAACCAGCTGGCCGGGATCCAGGCTAAACAAAGATCGCCCAGAGGAAGGAAAACCTCGTTAATCAACCGGGGGTTTGAGGACACCTCCTGATAAAAAGTCCCAAATGGAAATAACCAGCTGGCCGGGATCCAGGCTAAACAAAGATCGTCCCGAGGATGGATAGCCTCGTTAAACAACCGGGGGTATGAGAACACCTCCTGATGAAAAGTCTCAATGGAAATACCCAGCTGGCCGGGACCCAGGCTAAACAAAGATTGCCCTGAGGATGGATAGCCTCGTTAAACAACCGGGGGTATGAGAACACCTCCTGATGAAAAGTCTCAATGGAAATACCCAGCTGGCCGGGACCCAGGCTTAACAAAGATCGCCCCGAGATAGGATCGCCTCATTATCAACCGGGGGTTTGAGGATACCTCCTGATGAAAAACCTCAAAAATGGGAAAAACCAGCTGGCCGGGACCCAGGCTTAACAAAGATCGCCCCGAGATAGGATCGCCTCATTATTAACCGGGGGTTTGAGGATACCTCCTGATGAAAAACCTCAAAAATGGGAAAAACCAGCTGGCCGGGATCCAGGCTTAACAAAGATCGTCTGGGAGGTGAGGGCGGCTCCCCTAACAAGTTGCTTCTGGGAATGGACGACCTAGTACATGTAGCGAAGGTAGCTACCAAGCCAATGGCGCCCGACGACTCGGAGTAACGACCCGGAGAAGGGTTAAAAAAACGTCCAGAAGAAGGATACTCCTTGAATAAACCTGGGATTCTTAAAGGGTGGTGCCCATGATTGAAATTACTCCCTTGTGATGGGGCGACCTTCGGTCGCCGTTTCAGTGTTGTAGGTTGTCGATAAACCTTCGTGCTGGGCCTTCGGGCACATCACTCTTCTCCCCTGAAGGGTGGTAAGGGGAAGGGGAGGGGTGGGAAGGCCCCCCCTCAGGTGCCGGCAAATAAGGCCCCGCAAGGGCCTCCTCGCCCGGCTGCACCCTCATCCAATGGGGTGGGGGATACGTGGGCCACGGTAGTGGGCCGGAGGGGAAAGAGAGCGGAAACCCGATCCAAGGGGCAACCCCCCTCAACGGGACCCACCCGATCCGCTGCCGTGCCGCGGCTGCCTCCTGGCAAAAAGAGGGGGGGATCCTCCCCTACCTCTGGAGCGCCAACATCCGCCGGCGGGACGAAGCGACGGGTACCATCTACCTCGGCGGTCCTTCTCTCTACGGAGAAGGGCAATTACGCCGAGGTGATGGCGCAAGCAATGAGAGGGATCTCCCTGCAGGTGCTGGGGATCCCCCCATTTAAAAACATCCGTCGTGCCATCACCGGGGGTCTCATTTTCGAGATCCCTGGTGATGACAGAGAAAACAAGGCTGACGCCCTTTTTAGGGCGCTCAGTACTTTGTTCAAGGAGGAGCCGGAGGTCCGGGTCTCCCGTCCGACCAAGCGGGCGGAGATCAGGATCTCCGGCTTGGACGATGCGGCCACCACCGAAGGTGTGCTGACCGCGATCGTCAATGCTGTCTCTGGGAAGTGTCTCCCGGAGCAGCTCAAGGTGGGTCCGGTCCGTCCCGGCCCCGGTGGATTGGGGGCGGTATGGGTCCAATGCCCGATGGCTGTGGCCAATCACCTGATCGCGAAGACACGGATCTAGGTGGATTGGGTTATGGCTCGGGTGGCCCTCCTGCCCCCGCGCCCTCTCCAATGCTTTAGGTGCATGGAGAGGGGGCACACAAGGGGAAGGTGCCTCAACCCGGTCGAACGCAGCGGAGCGTGCTACACCGATGCGGCCGATCGGGACATTTGGCGAGTGGGTGCTCTGCCCCAGCAGAATGCCCACTCTGCAGGGACGCGGGCCGGAAGGCCGACCATAGGGTCGGCGGACCGGCCTGCAAGGCACTACCTAAGAAGGGGAGGAGCGGCACTGCCCCTCCCCTCAAACAAGGTGGTGCAATGAAGAAGAGGGGAGCCTTGAACCCCTCCTCTACGCAGGCTGCGACGGTGCCCGAAGGCAACCGTTTCGCAGTCCTGCAGGAAGTGGAGGGAGAGGAGGTGGTGGCGATGGACATCACCCCTCCCCCTCTTTCTCCCTCCGTGGAGACGGGGGAGGTCCTAAAGGGTGCCTTGCCGGCAGGCATTGGCCTGAAGGGGACGGTCGGTGATGGCCAGTAATGGCGTCCAGCCTCCTCCAGGCCAATATCAATCACTCCGGCTCAGCCCAGGACGGATTCGTCCATCTGATGGCTGAGCTGGAGTGTAGCGTCGGGATTATAGTGGACCCGTACAGGGTCCCGGACCGCGACACATGGGCGGTCGATACACACGACCCGCCCCTTGTTGCGGTCCATTGGAGGAGGGCGACGAACTCCCCCCTGTGCTCCCTTCTGAAGCGCTGGGACGGATTTGTCGCAATCCAGTGGAGGACCATCACTCTGGTGGAAGTGTATATGCGGTGTCCTTGGACATCGCCAACGCGTTCAACACCCTCCCGTGGGACAAGGTCGGGGAGGCTCTCGAATTTTTCGACCTCCCCAACTATCTCCGGCTGATCATCTGGGATTATTTCCGGGAGAGATCGATCTACTATGTGGATCGGGCAGAGAGGCCGGTGACCCGGTCAATGTACTGCGGGGTCCCGCAGGGGTCGGTTCTCGGCCCCTTGCTTTGAGACCTCGGGTACGACCGGGTCTTTCGGATGGTCCTCCCCTCGGGCAGCCATGTGGTCTGCTATGCGGACGACACCCTAGTGCTGTCCGAGGGGAGGACATGGGACGAGGCAGTGGCGAACGCCAACATCGCCACACACATGGTCGTGCGTGCCATCGAGGAGATCGGTCTGCGGGTGTCTCCCCAGAAGACAGAGGCCCTCTTTTTCCACGATGGGTCTCTGGGGGGGGCCACCGCAGGCCGACGTAACGGTGGGGACAGTCCGCGTCAGGGTGGGGCAGCAGATGAAGTATCTGGGCCTCACCCTGGATGGCTCTTGGGGGTTTGAGCAGCACTTCGCGGCTCTAGCCCCCAAGGTCGGCAGGATAGCGGAAGCTCTTTCCCGACTCCTGCCGAACATTGGCGGCCCTGGCGTGAAGACACGCCGTCTTTACGCCAACACCGTCCTGTCGGTGGCCCTTTACGGGTCACCGGCGTGGGCGGGTGAGATGGCGGCTAGCGCCCGCATACAAGCCAGTATGCATCGGGCGTTGCAGCTGGCCGCCATCAGAGTCATCCGCTCGTACAGGACGGTGTCGTATACGGCGTCGACCGTGCTGGCGGGGATCCCCCCGGTAGAGTTCCTCGCGGAGCAATACCGGGAAGCCTATAATGGCCTTAGGGATCTCCGCAGGGAGGGAAGCTTCCCTCCCGGCGCGGTCGACCGTATGAGACGGCAGGCCCGGGCTCGGGCCATTTGCTCGTGGGAGCAATTCCTCGGGCGGGTGGCCCGGGTAAAATATCTCTCGGGCCGTAGGGTCGCCACGGCCATCCACCCCCGTCTCCGGCAGTGGCTGGGGCGGAGGGGACGCGGGCTGTCCTTTAGAACGACGCAGGTGCTCACCGGACATAGTTGTTTCGGTGAGTACCTGCACAACATTGGGCGGGAACGCACGACCAAGTGCCACCACTGTGCGGCCGGGCGGGACACGGCGCAGCACACTCTTGAAGTGTGTCCGGCGTGGGATGCCGAGCGCCGGGTTCTGCTCGCAGTGGTGGGCTGTGACCTTTCCCTCCCCACTCTCGTTGAGAGAATGCTGGAGGGAGAGGAAAACTGGAGGGCGGTCTCCACCTTCTGCGAGAATGTTATCTCCCAGAAGGAGGAAGCCGAGAGGATCAGACGGGGGGAAGCCAACCCCCCGGATGATCCTCACGCGGACGGCGCGGGTGTTCCCCGTCGTCGACGGCTGGTTGGCCGTCGGCGGCGACCACCCGCGCATCTACGGGGGGGAGCGGTTTTCTCCGCACCCTCCCTAACGGGTTCCGGCCGGGGGTCGAGTGGGGATGGGGGTCTTCTTCTGAGGACATCATCCCTCCCGCTCTTCCCGCCAGCCGGGCGTCCGAGGGGGCCGGTGTATGGGGCGGGGGCCCTAACACCGACTCCACCCCCCGCATTACGCGAGATGATGCTGGGAGGGGGTAGTGGTCCTCCCAGCAGGTCCTAACTCTCCCTTGGGAGGGTTAGGACGAGGAGCAATGCTCTTAGAGCGTCAGGCAGCGGGGGCCCGGGACGTTATACCCTCGGGCAGTTCCCCGGGTCCCTGCATCATGCCGGTGTAGGCCACTCGCAGGGTTTTAGTGGGTAGGCCCCGGTCGGCTGGCCGGGGAGAGTCCCACATAACCTGCAGTTCCTCCCCCAAGGGCTGCGGGTATCCGTAATGGATTTCTCTGCGTTAAAAAAAAAAAAAATAAAAAAAAAAGACATTAAAAATATATTATAACCTATATATACATATTATTTTTCAAGAAAAGTATAATAATATATAAAATTGATTTTCAGAAAAAACTTCTTTTATAATAAAAAATGGATAATAAGGAAAATGTTAAAATTTTATTAATGTTATATCAACAACATTTTTGTTTATATGTTACAAAAAGTGTTGATTATCATAATCGTATGAAACGAGATCAAGCTTTACAGATAATCTGTAATCAGTACAAAGAATTAACAAGACAACCACTAACAACTGAAATTGCAAAAAAAAAATTAATAATTTAAAATCACAATATCTGGACCATCTAAATAAAATAAAACATTCGAAATCAAGCGGTGCATCACTTGATGATATCTATAAACCAACTTGGCAATATAACATAGATCAGAAAATCATCGTAAAGAATCGTAACTCGATTACAACGCTAACTATATTCAGCCAAGTATAAATATTATTGTTTGAGAACTCGGACCGAGATCTCGGATTGAGTTCTAGCATCGTGGACACAAGGCTTAAGAGCGTTTTCGTAGTCCGACCGAGCGTACTCGGATTCTATGCCTTTTCCAGCACACGAGTGTTCTCGTGTACCGCCGAGCGTCCTCGGTATTCTTGCTTCCGCATACGAGTATACTCGTATACCCGCCGAGCGTACTTGGCTCCTCTAGGCACCGATCTTCATATAGCGGGCATTCCCGCGTACCTAGCCGGACCGCCGTTCTAATTCCGCCTTCGTACGAGCGTCTTCGTACTCCCGCCGAGCGCACTCGGCTTCGCCAGGCACCGATCTTCGTGCAACGGGCATTCCCGTGCACCAAGCCGGATTGCCGTTCTATTCTCGCCTTCGTACGAGCGTTCTCGTACTCCCGCCGAGCGTAATCGGCATCCTAATCCATATATCGCGTTTATTCGCCGAGATTTTGAATCATAATCCATTCGGCAGGCAAAACCGCGTCGACCAATCCGCGCCGCCGAATAGTCCGCATCGATCTATTATCGAACGGACTCGCGACACTCTACGAACGCACTCACCGACCAGCGCTCCGTCGTGTGCCAACCGCTACGACTCGATCACACCGCGCCTGCACCGATCGTTCCGCCGATCGCACTAAGACGCCTCACGTCAAACTTTATCATATTTCGCCGTTGCTTTTATAATCACTTCACCGTTGCTTGAATAATTATTTCGCCGTTGACATATAATTATTTCGCCGATATTTTTATATTTGTTTCACGCTGCTTTAATAATTATTCCGCCGTTGCTTAATAATTATTTCACCGTTGCTTTATATTGATCTCACCGATACTTTTATATTTATTTCACGCTGCTTTAATAATTATTTCACCGTTGCTTAATAATTATTTCACCGTTGCCTTTATACTGATCTCACCGATACTTTTATATTTATTTCACGCTGCTTTAATAATTATTCCGCCGTCGCTTAATAATTATTCCGCCGTCGCTTAATAATTATTTCACCGTTGCCTTTATATTGATCGCACCAATACTTTTCTACTTATTTCGCCGTTGCTTGTATATTCTTTTGCATCACAATCGCACATCTCATTTATACAAATCTCGCTACATCCATCGCAATCATACATCGCATGTACACACAGTCATCAAACATAATTAATTGAATAAATACGTTTTCTAATTTATTATCAACCAAGCGTGTACATTCTTTGGCACACCCCCAACCGACCGAACCTGGATTCCGGCGAGCTATACCGCGCCCGAAAAGCTCACACGGTTTCAAGAGAACGACGAAGAGTGCGTAGAGAGTATCCTTACGGCCGTGCGAGCGTGTACTGGTCCGGAGTTTTTCACAACGTGTTTAAAAGAACAGTTAAAAATAAAAGGTGCGAGCGTGCACCCAGTGATTAATAAAGGTGAGCGTACCTTTCCTAATAAAAAACTATTCGTTAATTTTTGAAAAAGGGAACGTGGCATAGCGCGACCCCCTCTTTTCTTGTGTATTAATTCGTGTGGTAAATATAATACCAGTGTTGTTTTTTCCAAGAAGATTTCCCAGGGAGAAACGTAAAGTCGAATAGATGTCTAGTTGACGTCTATTCGATAGATCTAAAATAAGTTGATTTTTGCATCTCGGTAGACGTCGAAATGGTTTCTATTAGACACATCTATTAGACGTCTTGTAGATGTCTTATAAATGTTGATTAGACGCTTTATATAAAGCTTATATAAAGCTCGTATCAAACCATGCATTAACAATTAAAATTGAAATTTAACTAAACAGAACAAAGAAATTTTAGTCTTCTGTCTTGATTAATTAAATTCCAATCTTCAATCTTTAATACGTAGTCTGATATGGGCTTAACCCAACGGATTGTTAATATATATTAATGAACTGTCAAAATTATAGCCTTGTGTAATGTAATGTCAGATTTATTTATATGTAGTACATAAGTACATTGTTTTATTATAATATGCAATATTGTTTTAAGGATCACTGAAACATATACTGAGAAAAAATACAGCATTGTAGAATGCTTGCGCATTTATATCTTTAATATCATTTGACGCATACACTACAATGCTGTATTTTTTCTTAGTATATGTTTTACTGAGCCTTAAAACAATACTGCATAATATACATTTAACACAGTACATAATTGTAATATATATAATATAATAATATTTATAAGATTTCTAAAGTAGGTACTTATATTACTACAGTAGAATATATTATACGATACATTTCTACATTATTCAAATTTCTTTGCGAATACATACACAATATTTAATTATATTTATTATAAAATTTGTTAAGTTCAATTTTACTAATACTCTAAGATAAAAAATAATTTAATATTTTCTAGATCTAAAATTTTAATAAGACAAAGTTGACAAAATCTTTAAAGAAGTATAATCTAAAAATTGAGTTTATACATTATTAGAAGTAAAACAAACAAAAGGTTTGTTATTGTTGCGTTGCTATTTTGTACACTTGTATACAATTCGCACTTAAAATGAGAAGAACGTTATATTCAAGCGTTGGAGAGAAAAAAGAACTAAAGAGTGTACAATGCGATGCAACGCGAACTTTTGCAAATGCGAACTAACCTAAAAGCATAATATTTTACTTTAAAGTACACAAATATATTAAATCACAAGATAAAGCACAATCAATTTTTCCTTGGGAAAAAAATCGTGCACTTACCGGTTTCTCTTCATTATCCATTTTTTACTATTTTATAGCAGCACACACGAGACACAAGACAGCACAGCACGTAAACACGTGAATAGGTTACGGCATTCGCGCGGCAATACTTGTTGAGCCTGAGCGGTATAAAAGGCAACGTAACCAATCATATAAATGATCGATATTGATTGGTCAATATAGCACCCGCAAAAAACAAAATTACTAAAACAATTTTTCCGTAAAAATATTATATAATATTATATATAATATTATATATAATATTAATATAATATAATATTAAAGAACAATTTATAATCGATTATAATTATATATGCTGCTGACAGCCTCGGGTAAAAGAGGACAGACATAATGCTATCTCTTTCTTTTTGCAGGTATAGCTATCGATCATATATGTAGACATCATTATTAATTTTATAATCTCCAAAATCATGACAGACAGAAATTGATTTGCGCAAATACAAAGTAAATATTAATATTAGACTAAAAATACATTTTATGAGATTATTTTTTTAACCACAAAATTTTTGTGTTTTTATCCTGATGAGGCTATGACTTAGTTTACACCGATTGTTTAGTACGCGTATCAAATACTAAATCTGCTTCTTCGATAGGTATAAATCGTTTAGTGTAAAATCTACACCAATCAAAGAAGCTGATTTAGTATTTGATACGTGTACTAAACAATCGGTGTAAACTAAGCCTATATTGCATTAATATATTTACTTATTGTTAGAAGTCTATTAGACATCTATTAGATGTCGAAAGATAATTTGTAATCTAAACAGTGTTTGATAAACAATACATCGCTATTGTGTAAATATTAAGTTTTAATTTTGTATAAGGAAATAAATGACACAAAATTACATGGCATCTAATTTAGATATTTCTAGACATTATTTTAGACTAAATGGCTCCGACATCTAATAGACGTACAGGATGTTGCATATACATATTGGGCAGTACGACGGGTTGCACAGCATACTTTGCAGGGATAGGCGCAGTTCAATGGGTAATGACAGCATATATGGTATACGTACCATCATAACTTATTGATCGAATTGATTGCGCGCATTTTTACTAATTTTGAGTTTACAGCGTTTTAATTATGACGGACTTGAATAATCGTTGCGATTATTACTAGAGAAGCTAAAACACATTAAAGATGAAAAATTAAATTTTAGAAAGTTAACACGTTAAAAGAAACAAATATGATACAACAAAATTTCTTTCTTTACCGCTCTATCAAAATTTACAACGCTAACACGCGCGAAAAGTAAAGCGGTAAAGAAAGAAATTTTGTTGTATCATATTTGTATCTTTTAACGTGTTAACTTTCTAAAATTTAATTTTTTATCTTTAATGTGTTTTAGCTTCTCTAGTAATAATCGCAACGATTATTCAAGTCCATTATAATTAAAACGCTGTAAACTCAAAATTAGTAAAAATGCGCGCGATCAATTCGATCAATAAGTTACGATGCTACGTATATATGCTGTCATTACCCACTGAACCGCGCCTATCCCTGCAAAGTATGCCGCGCAACCCGTCGTACTGCCCAATATGTATATGCAACACCCTGTATATCCGATCTTGTGTTTCTCCCTGGGTTATTATTTACTAAAGAACCTCTCGATCATCCTAAACCTTACAAATGTAAACCACTATTATCTTTATATAAAAATTCTGTATTTATTACAAATTACAACTGGTTATATAAAGGATATAAAAGAAGACATATATATAAAAGAAACGAAAACTATATAGAGTATGTAAGTCAAAACGTACAAATGACTAGAAATACGGTTTGGTATTTGTGTGATAGTAATTTTCTTGCTTATAAACGTGCAGAAAACGGTACCATTGAAAAGGGTAAAAAGATTTTGAAAACTGACAAAACTTTTATTAAATTTTTTGCTAATAGAAATAATTATATTATAAGTGGCGACAGGTGAGTATTTATTTATTAACTGTGTTTTATGTTTATTTCTTTTTTTTTTTTTTTGACGAAAATTCTTGCAGATATGGTATTATTAACCGCTGGGAAATTAAGGATAATCAAAATAATTTTTTATTTACACGTTTAAAAATACATGATGTGCATTATAAAATTGAACAAATAAACGCAACATCGCAACACATTATAACTGGTTCTGGAAATTTATTAAAGGTAAGGTTAAAGAAAAATTGCTATGTTAATGTAGTATGTAAAAAGTTTGTTTTTTTGTAGGTACTGAAATATGATAGAAAAAGTTGTACGGAAGAAAACAAAATATCTTGTGAAGGCGACAAATCTCGTATAAAATCAATCTTATTTGACTTTTTAGGAACAAAATTTGCGGCTAGTTCCGTTAATTGGAATTCATCGCGCTCTCTTTATGAGTCGTCGTTTCTAATTTACGATATTGATAAAAAGTAAGTTGTTTCAATTAATTAATCGATTTCTACAAATGTTCGATTGAACATTGACTACATTTACACGTCAATCTCAATTGGGTATAGTAACATCCGTACTTATGAAACTCGATTAACGTTACCGTGTAAACGTACTCTTGAGTTATGTTTATACAGACACTATTATATCATCCGATTTAATAACATTTCTAATTACGACTTACAAGGACGGTTTGATAACCCGAAAATTTAAACAAAATATGAAACTGCAGAAATATAATACATATGAACCTAATCAAGTATGTGTATATTTGGAATATATAACAAACTAATGTATGTAAAGGAATTTTAGTTATCAGGTAATGAATAAAAAATGTGATGATTATAGTCAACAGCTACTATGGGAGGATTCTCACTCTATTCTCATGTGTTTTGTTAATTCTATTTAAAAAATGGATTTGAGGTAATAAATCTTATTGTTAATACCAACCCAGGGAAAACAACGTCTATAGACGTCTATTAGAAGTTTCTTAGACCTGTTGTTCTTCCTGGGAATTAGCCATTCAATTTATTTATATTTCTTACTGTGATTTCAGAACATCCGAATTTGTACGTACATGAGATTCTTCCAAATATGGCTGGTTATACTGTTGCTCATCAGATAATATGAACACTTTTATGACAGGTCATTGAATTGGTTCTCTATGGGATCAGAGACAAAGTGTTGCCATTCAAGTTTGTATTATTTTAAAATTTTTTGTATCTTGTACTTTATTAGTAAATTATTATTAACTCTCTTGAAAATTTTTAGACGTATGATGTGGATGACTCAGATATATATTCTCTAGAATTTGATGGTGCCCATATATATGCTACAGGATATGGTCTTTTTGAATTAGACTTTACCAGAAAAGACCACTTTGACCATAAAAAAATAAAAACGTTTTTTGGCAATCTTTATTAAATAAAGGAAGTTGTGTGAAAATTCTTTTTATTATATTTTGATTATTTACATAAATTCAATGAACTCTATACAAACTGGAAAGCGTTGTGCTGCTCAAGATGCGATCACGCAGAGAGCATTTGGATTATTTTATCTCTTTCTATTGTAGACTCTCTATTGAAGTCTATATATGTATATACTCATATGTATACGCCCACTATTACCACTTACGTCTCGTTCCCCAGGGAGAACAACAGGTCTAAAAAACGTCTAATAGACGTCTATTAGACGTTTCTTAGACCTGTTGTTCTCCCTGGGTCTCTGCCATCAGCTTAAAACTGCAGGCTGAAATCATTTATTTCCCCTTTTTTATATTTCCTTGATTTGCAGCCTTCCACAAAACAATATAACACCATTTTTATATATTTAAATTATTGTCAAAGATTCAAGCCGATATCATGTACACCTGATTACACTAATGCCTTAACATATGAAGTTGCACGGATGTCAAGGCATATCGAGTCGGCGTGTTCCGACTCTACATATTTTTACATCATGACTGGTTATGAACATAATGGCAATGCTGTTTTGGTTGTTTCAAAGCAACTGGGGCAATTGACAAGTAAAGGTTAATATTTATAATATTTATGTTTATATTAATATTTATTGTTGGCGAAAAACGAGCAATATATACAGGGTGTCCCATTTTTAAAACCCCACGTGAATAACTTTTCAGAGAGACATTTTCAAGAAAAATGATTTAGACCAAAGTTGTTGGGTTTGGAGGAGGACATATGTCCCTACAAGGGACATTCGATGATGACATTGGTTTAACCTAGGGCAGAGCCTTCCAACTGATCACGTGACTGTTTCCCCACCAAGATTCCGCCGGTAAATGGTCCCCGCCTGAAGTTATCTCCTTCCACGACTGCTTTCTGTATCTCACATCGCGCGCGTTCAGGACCGCCGCAAGCAAGTGTGCAAGTTGTTCAAAAAATTCTTTAAAAATTGATTTTCCGCTCTCTGCCGTGCCCGGAGCCAACGACGTGGATGTGGCGGATACTGGCTCCTTATTTATGTTTTTTAACGGTTTTTTGTCTTTTTTATTTTTTTTATAAATTTTTTTATATTAAAAAATTTTTATTTTATTTATTTTATATTATATTATTTTCAAATTTCTTTATTTTATTACGCGCCCTGTTATTTAATTAATGATGATTAATGAAAAAGAAGTACGATAAATATGACTATTGATTAAATTTAAAACATTAATGCAAAACTTGCGAGCATGCGGCATTTTCTACAAAAGCTGAAATATCAATATCCATCGGTGTAACAGCAATTCGCATTGAATGTATAAGTGATGAATCTGTTAGTGAAGTACGCTTCAAAGATTTATAATGTTTCATTATTGAAAATGTACTTTCACAGTTATATGTGGAGCTGAACATAGAACAAATTCGAAGCCCGAAATCTTTGAGATTCGGATACTTATCTTTTGATAAGAGCTTGAAAAACTCTAATCCTACTTCAGTTTTGGATATCAAATATTCATCTGCCTGTAAATCACATAATTCTTTTCGATACTTTATTTCTTGATCTGGTACCTTGACTTGTATAGGATTATTGAAAATACATAAATCCTTTTTTATTATATCGAAAGCTTTGAAGCGGATTTCAAACTCATCAACGACACATTTGTATAACTATACTAAAATCAACATTAACCAGCTCCTTTTTAATTTTTTTGCACAAGGAAAATGATGGAATTCATTTTTGGATATTTCTATTAAAAATAGATTAAGTTTATTGCAAAATCCATTAACATGACTTATTAAATCAGATATGGTTTGATTGCGTTTTTGAAGTTTCAAATTTAAAATATTCAAATAATTTGTAAAATCGGTTAAAAAAGCTAATTTTTTTCAGAAAATCGGTATTTTTAAATTTATTTTGCAAATCTAATGAATTTTTTATGTGTTCTTTCAAGAAGTCTGGAATTTCTTTTCGAAGCGCAAAAAAACGTTGCAAACATTTTCCTGCGCTTAACCATCTGATTTCGGAATGCAGTAACAAATCATGATTACGAGAACTTTTAATTTTAAACTAGCTTGCTCAATTCCAAATAACCTAAAATGCTTTATAAAAACAGGGAAAGACAATTTAAACAAACTTGCACACTGCCAAGTGGTTTATATGATTCCGTGTCGTGACTGTAGTATGACTGTAGTATTATGTTGGACAGACCAAAAGACAGCTTAACACTAGATTAAAAGAACATAAGAATGACATTAATAAGAAAAGCTGTTCTCCTTCAGTCATATTTAGGCATAGGTTGGATTCCTCCCACGATTTTGATTGAGATAAAGTAAAGATACTTGACGGGGAACTTTTCTATCAAAAAAGATTAATCTCTGAAATGGTTTTTATCAAAAGACAAAATGCAGGCCTTAACAATCATAACGACACGGATCATTTAGTCCTCCCCATCATTAATTTATTTCCTCCTTTATAAATAATACCTCTCCTTCCCTTTCCTTCTATCTATCCCAGACAGCGCAAGACATCCTCAGGATCATCCTGAATATATCCAGGACGGCTCAGGACATTTACAGGACATTTTAAGATATCATTATAAATATATTTTATGAAAATTTAATATGCATGCATGATACTGTCAGTTATATAAAATATTTAATATAATTTAAAGTATAAATGTTTCATAAATGTTCATTGGATAACCACTGGATATCTGTAGGATATCTGTCCTTGTGTATTATATTGGATGTCCTTTGGATATCTGGAGGATATCCTACGTTTGGCGATTAATTGATAAAATAAATATATATATGTAATTAAAAAATTAATGTACTATATATAATCTTTTTTCTCATAACAGATGAGACTCCGACTCCGAGTCTCATCTGGATATAGTACACTATAGTACACTATGTATTAATTAATACATAGCCAATAAGTTAGGGCCATTGCACAACCCTGCGAATCGTTGACGCGCAGTGTACATCACTAATGTAGCAGAGCAAAAATCAAAAATCGTGAGAAAAGATCGTGAGCTTGCACATGTGCAGTAGCGCAAGCCAGCGCAAGCGTCAACAGGCCTCAATAGCATATCACATGTCTGCTAAGATCGTCACGTGGGGTAGTACCGGTGGAATGTTTCCCGATCTATCCTCCATAAGCGCGTCATAGTGATTACTGTGATCAGTGTTGCCGGTTATTTCAGGAGCTCGAAATCTTTTTACAATAAGTGGAAGAATATAGATAAGTGTAATTTCTTTAGCAAATTAATTAATTATTTGTTTTTCAAATTATTCCTTGAGATGAACATTATACAAACGTATAATACATGATATTTTTTTACAGAATAATTTTAGAAAGATTAGGTTAGGTTAGGTTATATTCATTGCTTGCTGTTGTTAAAAATCAGCGTTTAGCAATTATTAATGAATAAATTTTAATTAATAAATGTTTTTAGAACTATCTAAACTTCTAATTAAGCAAACACAAAGAATAACATAACATATTCTTATTCAATGTAATTGTTACAAGACATGTTTTACGTTATAGTTTGAATGGAAAATTATAATAAATTATTATCATATATTGTTATCGTTACTTTGTGTTTGTTGAGAAATAATCATAACTACTTAATGCAATTCTTTGTACATTATTTTAGGTAGATACGTTAACACCAGTTTTTTATCTTGCGAAACATCAGTTTGAAGGTTTTTGGACATAAGCTGATTTCGATATACGTAAGTTATATATAAATATATTTTTATGTAAATAATGTAATCTTTATTAGAGATATATATATATTCTTTTCTATTAAGATAAAAAAGGTCAAAAAGTATTTCTCATTGTATGAAGTATTTATTCGATGAGACTTGATACGACGAGAATTTAGTCTTTATTATACGAAGTAATGTTTAATTGATTAATTTTTTAAATTTTATTATGAAAATTTATTTGTAGGAATATAAAAAATGTCGCGTGAAATTTCTAATAAATACAAACATGTAATTAGTTCCTCATATCGAAGAAAATTAGCTAAGTTAGAAACAGAAATGATAATAAAAGGTTTTGATAGCAATTCTTTTGCTTCTACATCTAATCAAAACACACAATCACACATTGAGAATTTACATAATGACAATATGGTACATAATGATAATATAGTACATAATGACAATATGGTACATAATGACAATGTGGTATATAATGAAAATATAGTATCAAATGAATGCGCATCAAGTGAGTCATTATCCAATCAGGATATTGTACACGACTTTGATAATAATAATACAGAAATTGATTTAGTTTCAGAAAATAATAGTACATCAAATAATACATTATTAGATGGCAGTTTCAATAGCAAATCAGATAGGAGATCAGATAAAAAAAAAAATATTGATTTTAAAAAGTTTTTAGCTCATTGGGCAGTTACAGAACGTTTCCACGATCATCATTACATTCTTTATTAAAAGGTATAAAACAATATACGTGTAAAGATTGTAGTTTTAAAATTCCATCTGATGCAAGAAGTCTTGTACGTACTCCTCGAAATACTACTAATATAGATGTTTATGCTGGTGGCCAATATTATCACTTTGGATTGTCAAAAGCAATATTAAGTATTATATCATCAATTCCACAAAATGTAACTAGTATCAAATTATCTATAAATGTTGATGGACTCCCCTTATCTAAATCATCACAACAACAATTTTGGCCAATCTTGGGATCTATAACTAAGTCTAAAAACGTATTTATTATTGGTCTTTATTATGGTACACGAAAACCATCTAATTCAAATGATTTTCTTCAACAATTCGTAAACGATACAAAAATATTATGTAAAGATGGAATTATTATTAATAATAAAAATATTCCATGTACCATAGAAGCAATTATATGCGATGCGCCAGTCAAATCATTTATATTACAAACAAAAGGACATAATGGCTATTCGAGTTGCACAAAATGTATTACCGAAGGTAGTTTTATTAACGGTAAAATGTGTTTTCCTGAAATAAATGCTTAACTACGAACAGATAATGATTTTCGTTTAAAAAAGGATGAAAATTATCATATTGGACATTCAGTTATCTCAGAGATTCCAAATTTGGATCTTGTACACAATATACCTTTGGATTATATGTATCTCGTTTGTTTAGGAGTTACACGGAAATTGTTATAATGTGGTTATTTGGAGAACTTAAAGTTCGTTTACAAAATCGTAAAGTTGAGACAATATCATTGCAGTTGGAACAAGCATTAAAATTATACGTACCATGTGAATTTGTACGTAAGACAAGATCACTTGTTTTTGTGAAATTATGGAAAGCCACCGAATTTAGAAATTTTCTACTATATATTGGTCCTGTAGTTTTAAAATCATTTCTGCAAAAAAATTTATATAATCATTTTTTAACTTTACATGTGGCAATTAGAATTCTATGCTGCTTGCAGTTTCAAAATTTCATTGATTATGCTCAAGAACTACTCCAATATTTTGTATCAACATTTGCATTGTTATATGGTACTCATAATATTTCTCATAATGTACATGGTCTTATCCACCTAGCACAAGATGTTAAAAAGTTTGGTCCATTAGATGGTTTTAGTTCCTTCAAATATGAAAATTATTTACAAATGTTGAAAAAGTTATTAAAAAAACATGACAAACCTCTACAACAGGTTGTTCGGAGATACATTGAACATGAACAATGTATTATCAATACAGCAGAAAATTCTCTTGAAACATCATCTTATTTTATAGTAGATTTTAAATCTTCTCATGTAAACGGCCCTTTAATAGAAAATTGTTTTAATCCACAGTATAAAATAATAAAATGCTTAAATACAATTATACGTATTGATACATTGGCAGATAATTGTTGTAGTTTGACAGATGGAAGCATTGTGGAAGTAAAAAATATAGCTTATTATAAAGAGCTTAATATGAATGTCATTATAGGCAATCAATTCTGTCATAAAGAAGATTTATATGATAAACCTTGTCCCTCATCTCTTATAGGAATATTTATTGTATATAACTTATCTGCAGAATTGAAGATGTGGCCAATAAAAGATATTAAAACTAAATATGTTAAATTACCATTAGACAGTAATAAATTTGCAGTTTTTCCATTATTGCATTAAATACTTATTATTATTTATTACCATTATTGTATATTATTATGTAATTCCATTATTGCATTAATTACTTATTATTACTTATTACCATTATTGTATATTATTATGTAGTTCAAATTCTATCATGGAGGATTTATATTCTATCGTCGAGTTCGAGGACGGTCTCCAAATGATCCCTAGTTCTTGGCTAACAGAAAATAAAACTGCTGCTCGTTGGCCTCAGTTTACCTCGCATGCAAGATTTATCAAAGCTGTACAAAAACGTATATTATATGATAATAGTTGGTTCTTATATGATGTAAAAAGAATACTAGCTACTGCACGTAAGTAATAAAAGAAATTATTTTTTGTATATGTTGTGTGCACATATATATATATATATATATGTATGTATATGTGTGTAAATATATAATACATATATACATGTATATAGGAAGTACCCGTTTGATCACGTTACAATAGACCGCAGGCCATTCACAGCAACCATCCAGTGGAAAAACTCTAAGCACCAGTAGCTGTGAATGGCTGTGGTCAATTTCAATGTGGTTAATCGTGTGTCTCTCATATATTTATATACATATATATACATATATTTATAATTTATATAACATTAATTCTTCCTAGATCAAAAATTATTTCAATATACACTAATTAACACACACACGCACACACACACACACACACACATATAAAGAAAAAAGTTAGTGTTATATAAATTACAAATTATTTTATATTAAATATTTTTTAATTGTATTAAATATTAATAAAATTATTTTGTGTTTTAGAAACATATGAAAAAGGACTAATAAAATTAAAGAAAGCAGAATTTGTCTCGGATATTAATTCAGAAAGTGATTCTGAAAATTTAAAAAAATCGCGAAAAGATAGAGCTAAAAGAATGATATCAAGCAGTGATACTGATGGAGAAGAGATTCTACCACCTCTTCCTACGATTCCACAAACAAAAACTACATGCAATAAAAAGATTAATTATAGTAAACCAAGCCAGGAGTTAACAGGTAAATAAGAACAACAGAATATTATATATATAGCAGTTTCTATAATTTTAAATACATATTTTTGAAAACACAGAAAATATTACAACTATCCTCAAGGAGAAAGAATTAGAGAAATTGTCGACACATACTAACATATCTAAAATGAAGAGAAAAGAAATACATCATGATTTAGTTGCTGACAATGATGAAGGTAATTTATACATTAAATTAATCAGATAATCAGATTAGTCATATAATTTCTTAAATATGTTTATATTATTTTCTTTTCTACAGAAATTAATGAAAATGAAAATAGTTTGTATAATAGCAAGTCTTTTGGTAAATTTTATAAAAGTAATAACGATGCTAGCTCAAATACTAGTTACTGTAAGTATTGATTTAATTTATGAAATTACGTTTTATATATTTTATATTTTAATTATTTTTTTTTTATTTTATATTTTTAGATACCTTTGATTTTCAACGTTACATAATAAGGAAACTTACAGACATGGGATTTAAAATGTCTTCATTAGATGAACAACAAAAACTTATTAATAATAAATTAAATACTATATTACAACGTATTGAAACATTTAATTCAAATAAAAACATTCAGGAAAACGAAATTAGAGAGCATTTAATGGATAATTTTCCAATTGACACTATTGAAGATTTAGAACAATTCGAAAAATCACTAATAGAAGGCAGTTGTGGCGGCTAAATAGCCAACCACAAATAGAAACAGAGATACCGTCACTAGACGGAGAGAAAGCATAAGTTCCAATATTCACCGCTAGAAGGCTACGACCGGCTAAAACTAACTCGTAAGTAAAAAGCCACGAGCTGCCTATATATGAGCATCGAAAAACGATAATCAACACGTCCTCGGATCTGAGTGAGCTTACATATAGTGGGCCTCAGATCACAGACAAGGTAACCCGGCATTTTACGAGGTGTGCCAACTCACCTTGGCCCTCGAAAATTGTCTTTGAGGCGCGCCAATTAATTTTTGGCCCTCAAAAGATATAAAACGGCACTACGGTGCCAAGACCACGGAAGAGGAGACGTCCCGACGAACCTCCTCAGCGGCTGCAACTTACTCCGAGGGAACCCCCTCTGCAGCCACCTTCCAAGGGAATAGCCGAGGTACCGACAGGACCGCAGTCACTAGACCAGGGAGTCGCACCAGGGCAGGCATTATTACCGTGGACTCTGATACCCATAGAGTTCACGATAGAACGTTCCGATCCACGGACAAGGAAACAACGGCCACCAGCTACTCAGTCCGTAGCCACTCAGACCGGAGAACACACTGCCGACGCCACTACGCAGACGGAACAGGCAGTCCAGTTAAGGTGTCGCTCGCCGAGTCCCGGCAGTACGCCTTCACCACTTCCGCCAACACCAGGGAAAAGCTTAGAGCGGCTGCTAGCCTTCCACAGACTAAAACGTCTTCTTGCACGTCGCAAGAAATTCAAGACGTTATTTTAAAGAGACTCTCGCTAACCACAACACCGGTTGCGAATAGTCTGCGCCTTAGGGCGCCATAAACTTTGTAAAAACAAAATACGATATTAGATAGAATAAACTAGATTGTTACTAGCTCTGACTCCTTTGTGCAAACCTACCCAAAAATATCTGGCAACCGCCACAGCAGTATTAATCGCAAAGAACTGGTGAATATTTTTTAAAAATAGAAGTCAAATATTTATGTAAAATAAAATATAAAATGTATTTTATTCTCTATAATGATATTAATTTTTATAGATCAAACAGTTGTCACAAATTGGTGGAAATGATGTTAGAGGAGTAACATAATCTCCTACGCAAATTAATGTCTGACAAATTAGCTAGCAAGTTTAGTTATGTGGGAGGCAAAAAAAAGCAAGTGTTTTATGACTTACAATTACGAAAGATTATATTCAGTAAGTAAATATTGCAAATATTCTAATTTTATATGCACATTATATGTTCACATAAATAATACACGCACGCAACACACACACACACGCGCGCGCGCGCGCGCGCGCACGCACGCACGCACATAAGTTATATTAATAAATAATTTTATATGTATTAGGTGTTGTACAAAACCAATTTGCGGAAACAACAGATCATTATATTGCTGAACCAATAAAATCATGGTTGCGACATGCAAACGAACGTCATGTAAAGAAAATCGAGTAAGTTTTAAAATATTTCGAAACGCGAATATATATACATATATGCATTTACATTTATATTTTATATATACGCATATATATATATAATGATGTAATAAATTTATTTTCATTTGCAACAAAGAAACTAGAACTGACCTTGGAGTGGAAAATAAAGAATAAAATTAATTCTTTATAATATAAAAAGTACCTATAGCTTCTTAAGTCAGATTTATGATTTCTTTTTAATTATTAATGAATGAAACAACTGTACATACTTTTTAAATTTTTTTAGTTTTTAATTTTTCCAAAGCTTTTATTTAATTGCTACATATATAGAGCTGGAACATAAAATGTTTACAAATATAATTATTTTATTTTTAATAGTTTTGTTTTGCAAAAATTAATGAGTGCAATGTTTTACGTACAAACTATAAATTGCAATGTATTTTGTTCTTATTTTGTGATCTCATTACATTAATAATTTTATGTTATTACTTTTCTTTATTAAGTTTATCTTTCATGTAACATTTTTTAAATTATTACTTTAGTAATAATTTAAAAAATTATTATTTTAGTAATTACTTTGACGTTCTGAATGTACAAATTAACATATATATCTATATAAATATAATTTTTATTTACAAGTTTATAGCTGTAGTTATAACTTTTGTGATATAATTATAATAAAAATAAAGCTTTTGTGATCTAATATAAATCTAATTATAAATATGAACGTAATAAAACATTATTTTTCTGAGAAATATCAATTTAAAAACATTATTTTTATGTCCTATAAAAGTCCTTGTAATGTTCTATACAATATCCTTGGGATGTCCTACATAATATCCTTTGGATGATTCAGGGACTAAAAATGAGCGATCATTTGCCCTTCCTCAGGACATCCGGAAGATATCCCGGGATTGAAATAGGATGTCCACAGGATATCCGTTTTGTCCATACTGGATGTCCTTTGGATTTCCAGAGGACATCCATGTGCTGTCTGGGATCCTATTATACCCCCACCTTCTCTCCTTCCTTACTTACTTTTCCCCTCTCCACTCCCCCCTTCCTCCCATACTTTCACTCGTGAATCTTTATAATTTCTAATGTATATCTCTCTCACTAAAAGCTTGACTTTCAAAATGATAAGACTATTTGTTCTCTGTTTTCCACCTCGTTCTCTCTACTTGGACCAGCGTTTTAACATGAATTCAATTCAAGTATGTATATAATGTTCTCAATTTCCGGTCCACTTATTTCTTATTTTTATAATTTTTTTTGTATTATTCATATATTTCATTTATATTTCATTGCATTTATTGTAGTTCTGATTTTTTCTACTAAACTACAATCGAGTGGAAAGGATGTTTTTTATGTCTTCCACATCTTTCACACTGTCTTGAATTTTGCGAGCGAATTTTCTGTTTTATTTGTATTTTTACTATTGTACACTGAAGAAGGCCTGATGGCAAGTCGAAACGTTTGATGTAAACAATTTAATGAATATATCTTAACCTTCGCACGACTAACCAGCATTATGGCTCTTTACGCTCCTATTGATTTTAATTGATTTTAATAATTTGCTGAGCCTTATATATTATTTAATTTTAAATCATGATAGCTAGCATTAACTTCGTCCAGAAATAAACAAAATTTTCTATGGGAAAGCGATCTGTTGCCACCTTTAATAATATTTGTAATTTTTGTTACAATTTTCATTATATCAGATAATTTAAGCGCTTTGCTACACAAGACTTCTTGATGAATAATGCAATGAAACATTAAACATTTTACATTATTTTCGAAAAGTAATCCTTTCAGACCAATTTTGGATCCAGTCATTGCTGATGCCCCATCAGTAACAATAACCGAACATTTTTCAAAAGAGCCAACAAATTTCTTTACTTGTTCTTGTAATGCATTATAAATGTCGATTCCTTTTCTTTGTAACGGTGCAGCCCGCAAGCTGCATCGTTACGGCTACGGACCGTCCATCGTCCGTAGCCCACCAAGGGCGCATCGAGCGCCGATAAAACTCTTGTCAAAACAACGGCGGTCAATCGCCGAAAACCCCCCACACCCGACCGTTCCGAAATTCCGTTTTGTAGGGGGCCCGCCGCCGAAACCGCCGAAGTAGTATATGGCAGGTATGGGGCGTCACAACAAACCCCCACCACCTACCCCATATTTGACCCACTGACCTACATTTGGTCTGGCGTCAAAACAAATGACGTCATAGGGAGGGGAGAGGGAAAAGATGGCGGCAGTGGGTCCAACATGGCGGACGTCTACAAGATGGCGGCTGTTGACAAGATGGCGGCTGTTGACAAGTGATTTTTATTTTTCGGAATTGAGAAAAATCCAAGCTGGGTTCGAACCTGGATCGCTGGATTTCTAGTCCTGGTCCTAGTCTGCTGGGCTACCTATACATCTAATGATAGTAAAATGGTGTGTCGTATTTATGGCTATGGGACCTGGCAGGGAAGGGATGTATATATGTTGGGACCGCGTCTATATGATGTACCCCGGACTCTGTGGCAGGTATGGAACATGTAAACAAACGACGTCACACAGTCGCCTCTAGTCTGCGAAGGGAAGGGATGTATATATGTTGGGGCCGCGTCTATACGAGGTACCCCGGACTCTCTGGCAGATATGGAGCATGTAAACAAACGACGTCACACAGTCGCCTCTAGTCTGCGAAGGGAAGGGATGTATATGTGCTGGGGCCGCGTCTATACGAGGTACCCCGGACTCTCTGGCAGATATAGAGCATGTAAACAAACGACGTCACACAGTCGCCTCTAGTCTGCGAAGGGAAGGGATGTATATGTGCTGGGGCCGCGTCTATATGAGGTACCCCGGACTCTCTGGCACGTATAGCGAACAAAAGAATGACGTCGCAGCGACGAATGGTCATTCGACTTTTAGTTTGATATTTGGTTTGATGGTTAAGGGGTCGAGCGCGCGATATTGCGTGAACGGGGTGAGCGTCAGCCACCCATTTTCGCAGATTGAGCGTGCTGTAAAAATTGACGATGGTGAGTGGAGCGTGCAGGAACATGTGAAAAGGGGAAGGAAACGAATGCAAGAAATGAAATACAAAATCGTTTATTTGGAATTTTTTTTTAAAAATACATAATTGAACATTACAGTCAAAATATAAAAATATTTTATTCGACTTACTGAATACATTCTAAAAATATTATTTCAAAGCGCGCATCGAGAAATGTTAAATATATGAAAAAAATGTTTTATTTTAAATTTTTAAAAATACATCGTTGAATATTACAATAAGTACTAGTAGGTAGTTTCGTTTGCTCATTCTTTTTGCAAAGAAAAATTTTGCGATATAAGCATACTATCAGTCTGTCGTTTTGGTTATAATCATCGGTGAAAAGACGAAGAAATTGCTGAAGGCTGTAACCAAGAGACAAATAGTAAAGAAACACGCAGCAATATTGACCGCATGTTTGCGAAAAAAATCCTTGTAGCTGCTCGGTGTTCCATCGATACGTGATGGAATTTCGTCGAAGTCGCAGATGAAATCGTTGATCCGAGTGTGGCGGGATTCCGTAACTATCGAAATATGTGCCGGTACCATGCTCGTCGATGTAAAAGGCGACCCAGTGTCTTCCGGGGCGGTCATGTTCGTCTGTATTAGCGACAATGGCTGTCGACCTCGTCCACACCCTCGGTAGTCTGTCGGCAGGATAGACTCCCGCATATCTGACATTGAGACGATGCAACGCGTGTAAGATTTCCAACGAATTCATTTGTCGCGTAACAAGACGGTGCTCGCGTGCGAGGAATTATTTGTATAGTAGAGTCGCAGGGGTTTACCTCCTTACGCAAAGAGTAGACGTTCTCGAATGATTGTGTGTTAACGGGGATGGTTTGTTGAGCGTAGCTATCGGTAGGATATTCTTCTTCTTTCTTTACGTACGGTGTATCTTTTGCAATGTAATAAAGTGATTGATTCTTCTCTTCTTCTTCTTCTTCCGTAGCGTTACGCCACGCTTCGATATTGCGAATTATATCAAGATTTTTATTCTTTTTCATAAAAACAGCACTGTCGGTTTTTTCGCTTACGTTCCAATTCTCATGAGAAAGATCATCGCAGCTCGAAACGATGCTACACTCGCTGCTAGTGTTTTGAGTGACTATCCAGCGTTTCAATTTGCAAGCGTTGCGTAACGCGCAAAGAAATTTGTCTGTAGAGCAAAATCGAAAGCCGTGGTGAGAGCACCGATGTCCGCTCTCTTTGACTTCTGGTAAATTTTTAAATGCCGGAGAAATTCCTTCTAGATTATATACGTTTCTGGAAAGTAGACGCCTCAGATAGTGTGCCTTTTCCTGCCCCCTGCTATAGATGTAGCGCGCTCGACGTGTTATTTCACGTAGTTGTATTACGAAACATTTAAGATCAGTTTCACCATCGAACCACTCGATACCGTGATAATTTCGCGAAAGCCAGTTGTTTTCTCGTCTCGATTTATCGGGTAAATCGTCAAAGGGATAGGGAGGCGTCATAATCCAGTGTCCGATGATTGGTGAGTTAATCGCAACGACAGCTACTTCTTTCGGAATAAACTTCTCGGCGGCATCGCGGAAACCCTGTATATCAATGACTATATCCATAGTTATGTCCAAGTACTCACTCTTTATTTTTAAACGAAGCGACGACGTTCGTGTCTCGAACAGGACTGAATCTGTTTCCGCTGCTTCACACACCATTTAAGAAAACAGACGTGAGGGAAAAATGTGTGTAGTAGTAGTGGTGGGAGGCGGGGGTTTGGTGTTATAAAAGTCTAACCGGCAAAATCGACGATAACTTGTCGAGAGGAGTCTATTTCTAGAATGTTATCGAACTCTGCGTAAACGATACAATTAACGGTCGTGGTAAGCGCCTTTTCAAATTTCACTTCTAATCGCAAACTACCATGTTTCACGAGATTCCAATGTCCGGCGCAATGAGCGGACAAGTCGGGGGTAAGATCAAAAGCGAAAAGAGTGTAGCCCTGGCCATAATCCTCTCTACTTATAGAATTTCCCTCGTTCAAGAAGTGAATGCCGGTTCCCGAGAAGAGCGTGTGGTAGGCTTCGACGTAAAGGCCTTCGTCTTTCGAGAAGTTCGGTTGTAACGGTCTACTGGGAATTTGCATACCATCGGCATACAGAGAAAAGAAATTTATACCATAGTTTTTGAAATTAAACGGATTCAGTTTTCTATCACCATTAAACGCTCTGTTATCGACAAAACCGACTATTACACGTTTTGGCAGTTGTCCGAGTATTACATTATCTATCGATTCCCCTATGAGTCCAGCGTGAATCGTAAATGTTTTAACCTCGACTTTTGTAAGAGGATATTTGGCGGTGGTTTTACTCAACATTCTCGCATGCGAGAGTAACACACCAGGGCTTATCTTTGCTCTTCTAACGAGCAGACTAGCGTCTAGAAGGCGTATTTTTGACAGTGAATTAGATTCCATAAGGCAAAACGAATCTTTCGAGCGAACGAGCCTCATTCTAACTTCCACCCCGTTGATTAAGAATTTATCCTGATTGAAAACGTCGCAGTGAAGATGGCCTATGAGATCTAGCGCCTGTTCGTCTCGAATGTAACGCGAGCGTCTCACGAGAGCCTGATTTGGGGTTTGCGACTCTAGGAGGGCGTCCATTAAACCTGGGGTATCCATATCCCACAGACAGCAGGTCAGATGGGAGTTTTTTGCGGGTGAAGAATAATTTAATAACGCCTCGATGTAAGCCCGATACGCGTAAGCGTTGTTTGGGGGCGACACGAGTTTTTGATTGAAATATATGTCGATTTGGTTGAACATGGAATGCAGTAAATGATTTACAGGGCCTACTTTGAATTCGGGGGTGCCAACGGCGGTACCACCTCCTGCTAGGGGGGTAGATTCTACGCGTACGCGAAGGCTCAGCATGGTGTGCGTGAGATCTAGATAATCTTCTCCATGACCGGGTATGACGAATTCTATAGGCGCGTCGTCCGCGAGCGACGTTACGGGTTTGTAATAAATCCATTGCGAACTCTCGATGCTGGTTTGTGTGAGTGGTAAAGAAAAGAGATCGAGTTCACTTTTTAAACACTCGTTTGAATGTGTATGAAGAAAGGACATGCTCCGTAAATTCCTAATTCACGCACTGATTAAGAGAATATGTCGGCTACACTACGTTTCTTGACTCGACGACGCCTCGTGGTGCCGGATGGCTTTTTGCTGTTGGTCTTTCTAGCCGCTGTGCGAATTTTCTTTTTTTTCGTTGTCTTTTTTTTCTTCGTGATTTTCCTTCGCACGCTGCTATTTTTCGACGATTTCTTTTTGCTCGTCTGACGATGAGGACGACGACACTTGGGAACCGCGATGCGTCTTTCGTGACTGAAGAAAGGAAACTGAAGCGCGGCTGTTTTCGCTGATACATTATAACCTGTACCCTTCATCAAGCTAGTTATTTTTTCTTGGGCTTTTCTTTTGAGATTTCCACTCGATTCCTTGAAACGAGATTTGACCGCCTCCTTGAACGGTGTATTATTTTCAACATCCTCCATCACGCTAATGCCGGCGCGTAAAGCTTCTTTACCAACCGCTCGTACACCTTTACTCAGATAAGGAAGCGCTCTCCTGAATAATCCTCCGAGAAAACTACCGATTCCGTGTCCTCGTTGATAGGGTGCTCCGACAAAAACTCGTGTGATTCCTTCACTCCGACCTCCGTTTTGTATATCGTAATATTCATGGTCCTCCGGTCTAGTCATAGCGTGCGGCTTTTCTGACTGATTTTTTCCTACTGGAAACGTCTAAAGTGCAACGTCACCGTCAGCGTTCCCGATTGGAATGGTATTCTTTTTCCGAATTGATCTTTTATATCTATTTCAATCCTACGAAAATACGTTTGTCGTAATGGTATATAATGCGGGACGGAGAAATGTTTCACTTGATTCGCTCCGTACGCGTAATAATGGCCGTAATGCTGCAGCTCGACCGGTACTATTCGAAGAAGTGGAGTTTGCACATCGCCGGTTATATAAGGTTCACAAATATCACAATAAACAAAGAGTTTATCGGGAATACCGCGCAGCAATCCGTGCGGTTCGAGAGTATAGAAATTTCCAGCGCGCCCTCTTTGTTCTCTTTTAAACCCGAGTTTGATAAAAGGTGCTGTAAAAATATCTTTGGAATTAGGATTAGTTGCAGTAAGTGTTGTATAGAATTCGATTTCACTAGTCGTTAGGGCCCCACCGCAACCGAGTATTCGTAGAAGATTATCGGAAACGTTCATATGATGAACCAGATTGCATTTATTTTCATCGCATGTAATCTCGAACAAGATTTTACCACCACTAGCGTCTTCTAGTGTCAAATTAATATGCGAATTCGCATTTTTGCACGCTGAATTAATAGCGGAGATAAGTTCCTCGATATTTTTGTAAATACCATTCGGTATTACTCCTTGCGTCGACGTTAACGTCGTCCCGCCTTTCCTCGTCTCGCGACCATTTTCAATATCGACGAATCTAATGACATTTTCACCGTGATTTATGTGTAAAAAAGTAGTGGGAAATTGGATCTCGTTAAGCGCGACTTCCCATTCGCCGTGTAAGTGTATAGGATGGGGTAATTCTGTAATGAAGGAAGTGGTTGCATTGTCCGGAAAATAGCGCATACTACTATTGCTGGGAAGAATCAAGAGAAATTGATCCGTCCTCATTTCGAACAAGCGGGGTTAAACTCGAAGCAGGGATCCAAGAATCAAACTTGCTGGGATAACCACGCCAACTAACCAGCACCTGTTTATTATTACCGCGACCCCGACTTCTTATCACACGATCGACGATAAACTCCTCCTCCTGCAAGTTTTTCTCAACCCGAGCCAATTCTTGTTCGTAAAAAATGCCGTCTATGACTTCTCCCGCTAAATCGCTCAGCTCGTACACACGTGGTTTTCGCCAATCGAGTATACGGTGAATTCGAAATATCTCCTCGCTCCACCGTGCCTCGTATCCTTTCTCGAAGACGACTTTTGCTCTACTGATACGAACGAGATCACCGACGTGGTATTTAGCCTTTCGACGTTTCTCGTTCGCTTCGTCGTCGTTGCTCCTCCATTGGCGCGTTATATTTTCACGTGCGATACGTGCATTTTCTCTCATAACGACATACGGTTGCATTCTGGTGCTCGAATGACGGGTGTGATTATAGGCGTTTACGATATTTTGCAAAACATCGATGTAGCGTCGCGTATTTTTATGCGTAAAATAACGCCACATTCGTTCTTTCAACGTTCTGTTGAAGCGCTCGACGATGGCGGCTTTGACATCCGGATTGCGGGCTACACGAAAACGAATGTCATTTTCTTCCAAAAGCTTTTGTAGCGGTCGCCCGACAAATTCTTTACCCTTGTCCGTTTGTAGGTATACGGGTACGCGTCCGTTACTTCTCGAGAGCACGCACTGAAAAGCTCCCATTACGGAATTACTCGTCTTGTCGCGCAATGGTTCTACCCAGACGTATTTACTAAGTACATCGATAATCACGAGTAAATACGCATATCCGTCGTTGTAACTTTTGAGATTTCGGAGTTCGATCAAATCAGCCTCCCACAAATCGTCGATATTCGTTACGTTGTAATGCATTCGTGGAAATTTCCGTCGCAATGGACGATGTAGTGTGTACGCATCTTGCGCTTCGAGCCATCGCGCGACATTGTTACGGGATAAATTCGCCGCGCGAAACAGATTATCAACAGCCGAATAACCGGCATAATGCTCGGGATCATAGTACAATTTTTCAAGACCCGTCATTCCAATTTATTCCAATCGAGCAGGCGTCTCGCTACCGGTGAATCCGTGTTTCTCTTAGGAGTGGAACTCGCCGTAGGACCGCTAAGTTTCGCGATATTTTGCGAAGAACCGACTGCTAATAATTTTTTATTTCTCACTAGTGTGGAGGGAATGTTCAAGTCGTGAAGTAACCGCGCGAACTGAATTCTTCCCACGGCTTTCACGGTTTTTCTATCGCGCATCGCCTCGTTTATCAGGTCTGAGATATTTGAATCTTTTACGACGTTACCGTCTATAGTCACGACTCCTTGCTCATCCCAGCTAATTCTACTCGACGATGTTTTATCGAGTAGGTGTTTCGTTAGTAAGCGAGCTTCGGCACGGTAAGATTTCGGTACGCTTTCCACTATTCTTCCGACGCTTTTCATCACCTCGAGACTTGTGTCGTGTTCTTTCGGGAAGCTTCTCGTACGACTAGAGTCCGGAACGAATGAGCCCGTGAGATCGTGCGCCGGTACTCCTTCACGTGTGTTCAACGCATTTTCGTCTTTTTCTTCCTCTTCTTCTTCCTCGGCGTTACGCGTGTCGTCCTCTTGATTTCGTCGTCCTCGTGCTACTCGTACAAAGTGAAGATATCGCCAAAGAACCTCTTTGTACATCTTCCATCTCTCGGCTTCATCCTTCGGATAGGGTGAATTAAGAATTTGACTCAACTCCGCATCGAGTCTGGATAAAGGGGTCCCGGGAGTTCGCACGGAATTATTATTATTAGCGCTTTCGTTGTTCCCCGATGTGTTTTCCACCAGAGGTACACCGTCGGTAGTCGGCTGCGGATGATGTAATTGACGCTGCATTCTCTCGAGATTTTCCGTAGAAATTAAAACCATTTTTTTCGCTCTTTCCATAACGCTCAATATTATTTTCTCTCTTGTGTTTTAATCCGTCGCCCTGTCTATAAATCGCGAAAATAAGGCCTCTAATAAAGGAACGATGATATAGGATAAGAATCCACCTCGTTGTACCAATAGCTTTCTTTTATTCTTCCAATTTCCACGCTTTGACGCGATACGACGCAGCGCTGTTTTGTATTTGCTCAGACGATTTTTTTCGCGTCGTTCGAGCGCAACGTTACCATTGAGTGTGTTGAAAACGCATTCGCAAATACAGCGAATAAATTTTTCATCCGCGGTTCGCAGGAAGGAGGTGCGTTGATTTTTGTTCAGATGACACAATGCCTCTAGAAGACAAACGTTTCTCTTTCCGATCGAACGTTTAGCGGTTTTCGTTGCACTGTCTGACGCTGCTACCGCTTCTTTCATCGTGTGAAAGTCTCTCGCAACTGACGTCACGCGAACGCAAGTACATACTTTTTATACGCTTGAGAATGATCTGCGCGGTACGTAGACGTAATGCAACGCATCGTCGGGAAAGATGTTTGTCCGAAATCGATATTTGTCCGGAGTCGATTGTTTCAGATCGAGTAATAAATATCCGTGAGGGCGTGAGGTTGCGTCAAAGTATGCTTCTTCTAGAAACTTTGGGTCATGGGGGTACACTTGTCGCGCGAGATGGCGAATTTGAGCGCGATCGCGCGGGTTCTTGAAGACGGTTATGTAGTTAGAATTAAGAGATATGTCGCGCTGTCCACGTCCCTGGTGAAATAGATTTTGCGTGATGAGTATAACACTGAGATTCTTATGATGACTACCCTTTGTAAAAAGATCCACGATTACGTCGCACGAGGATGATTCTCTCATAAGATCGTCGATTATCACCAATTTTGGTGCGAGAGGATCGCAAGAATAATCGTCCGTTTGCGGTAGCCCTTCGCGAAACTCGATTATATTTCTCTTTATTTTACCCTCCCCTCTTCCATGTCCTCCCACTTTCTCTTTTGTTTTCGCAAACATGTATTGTAGTTGACGATATGCGTCTTGCCATTCGGCGTAATAAAATAAGACTCTTTCAAAAGAAACATCGGCCATTTCGGGTAAATATTTGAGAAAGGATTTTACAAAGACCGTTTTACCACAGCCGGTGGGACCGCTGACAATAGCCGTCCAGGGATGTTTCCAGCGTACGTCCATCTTGTGAAATGAACACCGCTCGTGTCTTCACTAACATAAAAAAAGCCGTGTAACGGTACGATGAAGTAAGCTTACCATCGCGGCAGAGGGCATTACGCGGCGGAGGTGCGCGCGCGCCAGCGTACTTCGCGGCGGTCTTTTACGAGCTAATTCAGACCGGAGAAGCTGGACAAGCGTAAATGCTGAACAAGCGGAATTGCTCGCGTCAGCGCCTGCGCGCGCGGGGGAGTGAGTTCATGAGCTTATGATACTCCCCCACGATGAAAAGCTGCTTTCCACGGAAAGAATTGGGCAAAAATAGTCGTTTTACGTGAATGTATGTGGGGAGAGAGAGAGAGAGAGAGAGAAAGGGGAAAATAAACTTGGAGAAAAATCATTGGAGAATTATTTTTTCAGAATATAAATACAAAGCAAAAACGATATAAAATATAAACAATTTTATTATTTCTTAAATCTTTACATGACTTTTTTCTATAATTTTATCATTTTCTTAGCCTATTCTTATTCTATTTTTACAACACAATTTTTATTTACTTTTTACAAAAAAATTTATAAACTTTACATATATAGGGAAAACATGCGTGTAATTATTTAAATAATAAAATAGAGCGAAGGAACAGCATCGTGAAATAACAATTAGCGTTCGGATAAATATCCATAAGGGACGGAACAACGACTGTCGAGAAATCTACGTTTTAGCAACACGGGTGTGCAAGCTTTCACTTCGTCGCGTGTTATTATTTCGTGAAAGGCTGTACGTCGAATTGCTCTGAAACATAGATTTATCGAACGCGATTCTACCGTTGCCGACTCCGTCCCTTCCTCCTCCTTCTCTTGACCTTCTCGCTCTTTACGTAATAATAATTCCCTAATACTATTAAAATTAACTAAGCGTGAGTTTTCGAAATTTAGAGTTATGCCCTTTACTTTGCAAACTTCTCGCGTTTGCCCTTCCGCTGTGCGAACCACGTATGCGTAAAATTTCGGACCACCCGATACAAACGCCTCGATATAGCTACCGCGACCATAGCTCTCGAGTTCGTCCGTCATATCGCCTAGGAAATTACCTTTACGCACTTCGTATTCATCGGAGACACCGCTGCTCACGTAAATACACGAGTCGGTATCGTAATATAAAACGCGACGATTCAATTTATCTAAATATTCGTATAATACAAGACGCGCCTGTGCCGTCGTGAAAGCCGCTATAACTACGTTAGTAAGAGGCGAGGGTACGTCCAGCTCTTCTCGCAGTCGCCACGAAACATACATCACTTCCTCGTTTACGGGTAATATTTCGATTATCTCATGCTGAGGACTCGTGAGTAAACTCGCTAAACGCTGTTGAGTTTTTACGATCTCGGTATTCGGCAGGTTGGATCGTTGACCAAATTTCCCCCAAAAAGAATTTAAACATAGCTTCGCGACCGAGCGCAAACCAGGATTTTTCGCGATGTTTTGCTTATCGAGAACGACACCCTCGGTTTTCTCGTAGTCGCGAAGATATTGTTCTTTAGACACGTCATCCTCACACTCGCTCGGCCATCCGCTGGCTTCTTGTTTCAATTTTAAAAATGTGTTTATATATTCCGTAAATAATCCACCCTGCTGTGTATCGGGATCGTAGCGAGCTGTGGTGTATTGCCAAATCTCACAAACCCTCGTTACGAGATAACCTTTGTCGATGGCTTTGCGCAATTCAAGCGATACCCACGTACCCTCGAATTCTCGCTCGGACGGCTCGTGGGTACATTCTTCGTGTGAAAATGTTTCGCAACAACTGCGACACAACGCGAATAGTAGCTTTCCACGCACGCGATAGGGTAATACGGGGTGAAAGAGATCACTCGGAGGGAGTACCCTGCAACGCACGAGACCTTCGACGGAATCAAAATTGTAACACGGTCCTATGCCAATTAGAGTCGAGCATTCCTCCGCGACGTACACCGTGGGATGTCCGATCGGGAAAACCCCGGTTTTCAGTACGTACGGGTACAGAGAACACACATCCACGTAACGTATCTTCTCCGTATCCGTAATCTCGTACCGCGTCACGATGTTCCCCGTACGTCCACCGTAGAACGCATCGCGCGGGTTGAGCGGCTCAATTTCTATCATCGGGTGATTTTGTAAAAATTCACGCATTTCCCTATTTTCCATCATTTCGCGATCAAAGACGCATTCCCACTTCTCTATCACCGAGTACCCCCGTCTTCGAAGACGATACGTTGTTGCGATGGTGCGCTCATAACGCAAATCAATCGTATCGCCGCGTTCGTTGTTTACCGTTAGTTCCCTATCGCGATTAATCTTAAAACACGACGGACATCCGTGCCAAAAACAACCGTGGAATTGCAACACGTGATAGTGTGTTATACCGTTTTCCACCGACTCGTAATAACCATCGACTAGCGTGCCGTCTTGCAGACGATATTCCCGAGTGCGTCCTGCGTGGGTGATGTTATGTCCGAGCTCGCGCTCCTTCCACACCAGCCACTGAAGCGCCTTCCGCGATTGGGTATTCGCGCGTCTGTACCCGCCCGGTGGAATTATTCCAATTTCTCTTTCACGTAAAAAGTTTTTTCTAAAAACCCTCATACACGTGGAAGCGATTGTTGTGCATTCCTCGAACGGACACACGCGACCGCACTTCAAGAAAATCTTTCTGAAAGACATACACGCGCGTCTCAGAATATTCACGTCGTTGCGACAGTAACGCAATATCTCGCATTCGAAATCAAACACATAATTCGTACGAATCATTTCCGCGTGCCACGCTAAAAACTTTTCTCGCTCGTTCGTATTCATACTATCGGGTGAATAATATCGAATATCCGGCAACGGACCGACATATGACTGATTATCGTTGGTATTAAATAAATGCGGAAAAATGCCTTTGTCCGAAGTATTCGTCAGGCCAAAAGCCTTCGGTAACTCCGATAAACGCATTGGCATATAATTAATACTATCGATAAATTTCGTATGTCCCACTGTTAGTACTACAATTTTCGTCCCGTTTAAGATTACCCGCGGTTCTAAGGCGGTTCCGCTCTCAACAATATAGCGTAGGATAAATTGCGCATCGAATGCTTTCGCGTTATGAGCTATACAAATTATGTGTTTAAAATATTTAGTCGGACGTGTCGCGAAATCTACAAACTCCTTTACAGGATCACGACGAAATATGTATTCACGAATACCGCACCACCGACAGCGCACCGAAGTATCCTCAATCTCGGCACACGTTTCGCAAATCTGCTGCGCGACGCAAAGTGTAGGTACGTGAATATTTACACTCGCGGTACCTTGAAGCGTGTCATCCTGTCGCGTCTCGAAATCGTAAAACACGAATGCGACGCGACTTTCTGTTTTAAGTACGCACTCACCCGCGTTTTGTTGTTGCTCTCCTCCCTCTCCCAAAATATGCTCCGTGTCGTTAGTACGGAAATTAGCTTTGTGAGGGAGAGGAAGCATGTGACAAAGATGATTCAACGGTTGGGCAGAACGACACGTTGAACAGTAAGTCACACCGCATTCGTGTTGTCTATTACGCTCGATTAAACGACCGCATTCTTCGCAAAAACATACGGTGTTGCAAACGCTACGAGACGATTGCCCATCGTATGATTTTTGCGCACGATGATGCTCAAGACACGCGTGATTGAAAAATTCGCGATTACAATTTTCGCAATGAATACGTTCCGCGTCGAATCGCTCGCACGAAGGTACCGCGTAACACCGAGGGCATTTATTTGAGCATCGGTGTCCCCTTACATCGCTGCGGTAACCGACGTTACACGGTACACAATAACCTCGGCTACCCGCGGCGGCTCTTAAATTTAAAATAACGCTGTAATGTCGCAATTCAGCGTGATGTAATATGTTTAAACACGCGACCGGTTCGCGATGTAGTGAGGCTAGTATCGCATTTCCATCAAATAAGACTTTACCCCCGTGACCAAAAGTTTCCGCGCTATAAACCATTATCGCGATGTTTTCCGCGGCTAAATATTGCTGAAAATGCTCGATTTCGCGAATACCGCAACCCTCTTCTGGAATTGTAATACCGACTTTCCTCGTTAAATCACATGCCAACTCACGTTGTAACGAGGAATGACGGTATCTCACGGCGTTCCATCTTTCTTGTAGGCTACCCGTACGTAAATTACCACGTTCATTGTAAATTTGCGCCGTTACGAGTGCGCGAGGAAAACATAAGTTATCCGAGTTGGATATCGTTAAAATCGAGCGTTTACCAGCGATATCAAGCGCATTACCCGCACGACCCGTAGGAGGAGTGACACGGTAAACGTGGATATTGAATTCTTGCGCTACGTTCAAGCCCCCGGAGCTTTGAGCTAACGAACTCACGAGGTTCCAGATATTCTCGTGAGTCAAATCACGAGATGGTCGGAACGAAATACCCGCGGGCCCGTGTGAAAGATTCGGGGAATCGAAACTAAGTCCGATGTAATCACCGGGAACACAGGAAAGTACCGCGTACGCGTGAAGCTCGCGAAACGCGTTTTCTAACCACGCGTAAACCTCCTCCCCCTCTGGTAATGATCGAAGGCGAAAACCAGCCTCTCTCCCTACTACACCGAAATTTCTAAACTCACGCACGTTTTCCCTTATTAAATCTAAATAATTAAAATTATCCCCGTTATGATTCGCGATCTGTTCCGGCGCACCAACCTGATTCTCCGGAAACAACGCTTCCTCATCCTCTTCTCTCTCCAGTCTCCCCTCCCCACGAACTCCTATCTCGTTGTCGTCGGTTTCTTCGGCTTGATTTTCCGCCGACTGCTGCTGCTGCTGCGTGTTTTCTTCCATTTCTCCCCCTCCTCCACCAAACTGAACTGGAAAAATCGAAAACAAACGAATTAGTTTATCTTTAAAATTATTGTTTTTACACTTCCATACTCGAATTTTACGCGTTGTTAAAATTAAAAATAGTAATACATTTCATATTAAATTCTCTCACCTTTATACAGGATTATTCCCTTTCTTGTTCACCGTTGATCGTGTTGATCATTGATCACTAATATTCCGGCGAGTAAGAAATTTCCGGGAAAACAATTCCTAAAAATTTCCTCCGGTTAGAATAAAGGTATTCGAGTATGAAAGCGTTATCTATGCAAAAATGTATAATTGTATTTACCTCTTTCCCTCAAAAGTTCCTCTAGAGTCTGTTCTTCCGTTCCACTCAACTCCTCCCCCATATCTTCCTCTTGTACCTCATTATCATCATCATCCTCATCCTCCTCCTCCTCCTCCGAATCTTCTATTATTATTGTATTTTCACCTTCTTGGTTAAACTCTAAAAAATTCACCATTGTTTTTTAGCGGTTAAAAAATTTTTATCCATTTTCTTACTGCGATAAATTTCTCATTACTCACCTGGTGAAAAAATCTCTTCCTCGTCAAATGAACTCACTTCGTGAGTTCCAACTTCTTCTTCCTCGCTCTCGCTATCCAAGTTAACGAGAGGTGGCTCAGGTGTGAGCTCGATACGTGCACGCCCTAAAAACATTTAATATTTCATTATTTTAAAAAAATTTACCAATATGAAATGCTTATTTTTCATAAAAGAATGTGTGATAAGACTCACGTGAGGGTCCGGCTTCGGGTGAAGTATCAGCCCGTCGCCTTATTCCGTGAGGAGGAGTATACTCTTCAGGACGTGCAATACGTTGCACTCCTCTCACCCCCGCGATCCTGCGAGGCGATACGTTCCGATGTTCTACTCCTAAAAGATTTTACTCTTTTAATTTTTGAAAATTATATATACATATATATATAATAAAAATTGGAATATAAACTCACCGTTTTCACTCGCTTCCGAAATCGATCGATGAAAATAAAATAATAGAAAAGCTATATGCCCACCCGCATCCTCCACTTCTCCATCACCGAAAATACTTCTCATTTCGATAACTTCACCCGCGTAGATTACAAGTCTCTGATAGGAGGCAAAATGCCCCAAGCGAAATAGCACCGCTAGCACTGCACTAGGACACAGCCCCGCAAATTTCGCAAACACTTCAAAATTTTTTTCATCGTTGTCTGATAACAGCGATAAATATCTGCTCACATCGAGTCCGCACAAAGCGCGTGACAGTAGTAAGCATGTCTCGACGGTTTTTCTTAAATTCTCAACCATTTTCGCGTACTCAAGATAATTTCGCCCGAATTCACGATACGAAGAAACACGACGCGTGTTGTCCACTACACTGAGAATTTTGAAATGCGATTTTTCTCCGTCTCAAATCTCCTATTTATACCTTCAGTCGGATCAAAAAAATCAATCGGTTTCAAGTTGTACATCTTTCACAAAGATTTCCGCACATTGGCGGCAACTTTACAAGATGTATATTACTTTAGTGTTCGAAGGGTTTACCAGACAAAAAATACCCTTCGGACGATGTCGATATTCTTTTCCTATAACTTTTTACAATTTAATTGAGAGTTAGTACGTGAGCAAAACTTAATTTCGAAAACTCACAGTAATAAACTTTCACATGTAATATAAAAAAGGTTTACATTTGCTTACCCTATTGTAAATTGCTTCTTTTTTTAACGGTACGGATATTTCCGATCTTTTTTTTGTCTAACCCTTTAGATTCCATATGTTTAAAATGTAATTTTTCCAGGGTCCAAGTGTAAATAAATAGTTTTATCGGATTGGAGATTTATAGTGTTTTAGAGCTTTTTAGGATGAAAGCTCGTAAAAATTCCGTTGACTGCAATATTTTAATTTTTTCTCATTCCTCAGTCCTCAGTTTCTCTTCCTTTTGTACCCTTTTTGATTTTTTTCCGAATAATTGTAATGCGAGACTGTGCAGGATGTAACAGCGCACGAACCGATGTCCTTACTCCTTCTTTTATCAACGGTCGTTTTTAAGAGAATTCGAGAAAATGTAGAAGCAATAAACATCGTATCCAATCAGATGACTCAAAATTTTTATGCGCACGCATTTTCCCACTACTTTTCCGATTTTCTACTCCATGCGATTGGAAAAATTTTAATCATTCGTTTTCTGACATTCGAACGTGCGGGTTCAGCAGCAGCAGCAACAGCAGTAACAACAGCAGCAACAATAAAGAAGATACAGCATTTTTGTATTTCATTTTGTGTCTACGTGAAAACTAGTATCATGAGTAAACGCAAAGAAATTTTAAATTCTGAACATCACGAAGTGCGCGGTGACGTTTCCGGAGCAAGATACTTCAATGGAGAAAAATTTGAGCAAAATTATATGATGTTAGCCAACACCACTTACGGACTCAATTCCTCATATACGAAAAAAATTCATGTTGGGTTGCAAACTTCAATCAACGATGACGAGTTTGATTTCCAACCCGCTGTTAAATTTACTTCCAAGGGAGCCGAGGGTATTTGCTTCAACATGGTGGAGTGGCAGCAATTTCAAGAAAACATGGAACTTATGACTGATTATTTAAATGGAAATAGTGTTAAGTCTAACTCTATTATTATCAAGAAGATAATTATAAATTTCACCACCACCTATGGAGCAAGAGCCCTGCTATTAAAATATCAGGAGCAAGAAGAGCCTTCTTCGGGAAGTAACTTGGCTGCAGAAGAAATCATCCATACTCCGAAGAAACCACGAACATATTCCTACGCAATAGCAATGCAAAAGACTACTTTTCTCGGACTGGAAAACTTACTCGATTGCGTAAACGCTAATTTAAATCAGTTAAATATAATGGCAAACAGTGTTAATGATTGCTCTAAATATCTTATTAATGAAATACAGATAAATTTACCCAACAAGAACTTCATCGAAAGTAACATTGTAAAACACACTATAAACACTAATTGTCACAATATTCAACATAATGTACGTTTGCAACTAAAAGATTTAACATTTCTCGATACATACTTTGAAATAATATTTTTAGAATTAATTGCACTTTACTTCAATCAAATTGTACGGATAATCAAGTTGCAGCGAAAATTGTAATCTATACGAACGTACATTTTTCTTGCATATATGGATTTGTTTATGACTCTCTGAAAACTCTCCAAATAAATAAAATATTTTTGTCTATAACGTTCGACCATGTACTTTTAAGAAAAAAATTGTTGCAAATAAACATATTTTTGTATTCCATTTCTTGCATTTGTTTCCTTCCCTTTTCGCATGTTCCTGCACGCTCCACTCGCCATCGTCAATTCTTACAGCACGTTCAATCTGCGAAAACGGGTGGCTGACGCTCACCCCGTTCACGCAATATCGCGCGCTCGACCCCTTAACCATCACACCAAATATCAAACTAAAAGTCGAATGACCATTCGTCGCTGCGACGTCATTCTTTTGTTCGCTATACGTGCCAGAGAGTCCGGGGTACCTCATATAGACGCGGCCCCAGCACATATACATCCCTTCCCTTCGCAGACTAGAGGCGACTGTGTGACGTCGTTTGTTTACATGCTCTATATCTGCCAGAGAGTCCGGGGTACCTCGTATAGACGCGGCCCCAGCACATATACATCCCTTCCCTTCGCAGACTAGAGGCGACTGTGTGACGTCGTTTGTTTACATGCTCCATATCTGCCAGAGAGTCCGGGGTACCTCGTATAGACGCGGCCCCAACATATATACATCCCTTCCCTTCGCAGACTAGAGGCGACTGTGTGACGTCGTTTGTTTACATGTTCCATACCTGCCACAGAGTCCGGGGTACATCATATAGACGCGGTCCCAACATATATACATCCCTTCCCTGCCAGGTCCCATAGCCATAAATACGACACACCATTTTACTATCATTAGATGTATAGGTAGCCCAGCAGACTAGGACCAGGACTAGAAATCCAGCGATCCAGGTTCGAACCCAGCTTGGATTTTTCTCAATTCCGAAAAATAAAAATCACTTGTCAACAGCCGCCATCTTGTCAACAGCCGCCATCTTGTAGACGTCCGCCATGTTGGACCCACTGCCGCCATCTTTTCCCTCTCCCCTCCCTGTGACGTCATTTGTTTTGACGCCAGACCAAATGTAGGTCAGTGGGTCAAATATGGGGTAGGTGGTGGGGGTTTGTTGTGACGCCCCATACCTGCCATATACTACTCGCCGATCAGAGCTGCCAGTTTTCCCCGGAGAGCTCCACACGCACACAACCGAGACCCGCTGACGTCACGTGTCCGTGTGCGCTCGGCTGTCGACTGGTAGAAGTGGGCGGACCTATGTCTTGTATCTCTTTCCCACCAAGCCTAGCATAAAAACCGGTTTTGACGCTCGCATCGTTTCTTCTGCCAAGCGTTGGCAGCAAAAATGCTTTCCCGAATTTCGCTCCACGCGACTAAGTCGACTAGCGGCGTGTTGCTTTCGCTCGACGCGATATTTTTTCTGAGATTTACAGTCTTTTATGAAACATATATCATATTCATATTAATAAAATATTTTAACATTATGTATTTGCAGAATATAATTTTTCACGTTAATGTATAAAATAAGAATAAAGTAATAAAAATTATATATTGCAATATATAAACAAAACAAGTAACATTTAATATATTATTAATTTATTTATATGTTCCAATTTTACACATTAACGTGAAAAATCACATTATAAATGCATAATATCTTTTGTAAATAGCAAGATACATTGAGAAGTAAAGGAAAGAATTGATTGAAAATAAAAGAAACATGTTTTTACTTAAAAAATATTTATGACTATCTTATTTAACACAAAAGTAATCTGGACAAAGCATACCAATGTGATTATACATCGGATAGTTTAGTATTTTAACTTTATTTTAACCATTTTAATATAGTGGTCTTCCGCACCACCCAAGAGGTTCCACTAATGGTGCGTTAGATTTCTCAAGTGGATCTTCGCCAGGAGTCCTATTGTACCACTTTTCATTTTTCTTTATACATTACCTTTATATAGATATGGTGTCGTTTGCAGACAAGATACTTATCATACACTTGTCGGTCATAAATATGGTGTCATTTACAGACAAAATACTTGTTACATGCCTATCGTTTATAAGTGTGGTGTCCTTTGTAGACATATTAATGAAATTTTATTTATCTCAATTAAAAATGATAAGGGTCAACAAATAATAAAATTATAAAAGGAAAGGAGCAATAGAAATCAAAACGCTAGATTTTAGTGTAAACGAACTTGTATTGAGTTATAATAACACTAGTATAAACAGACATTTCATAACCTGTCATCAGGCTATCCTTAGTGTGAAATAAAAAACGCACGCTGATTTACATTAAGATCTGACAAGGAAAGGGACCCAAGTGTCCCCCTCCGATTTTGACGAGCTTTAAATATGTTGTAAAGTAGTTCAAAATAAGAGAGACGTATTTTTCTTTATGTGCTTTCTCGCACGTTTAGGGTTGAAACAACCCCTACAAGCTAAAACGGTTTTTTTGGTTTTGACTGAATATCGTCAAAACTGTAAGAGGTATCAAAAAATGTTTCGAATAAAAGTTGCATGGTCTTTTATGAGCTTTATAACCGCGTAGGTCGATTTTTAAAAAAAATTATATTTTTTAATTTACTCTTACCCCATCTTATTATTTTTACGAATTTAAAAATTTTTGTTATGACAAAAGTTGTAGCATTTTTTACGCTGAATACAACCATATATGATTTTATTATGTTTCGAAATCGCATCTTTCAGAAATGAGCTGTCAATGTCGCATTATATGCGTCGCGCTTCGATATATGCATATGTGTATATGCATAACGCATCGTTTGTGCCGCTTGTGTAATCGATGTTTGTCGCGCATGTGTAATTGATAAGATGAATAAAATTAGAAATAAAGATCAGCATGTTATGAAGTATTCGGAAAAATGTTCTGATCAAAGAACAAAGTTCACTAAAGTTGTTGCCAAGGCATCCCCTCTATTTTACACTTTTATAGTCGCATTTCGAGTATATTTATAGCGCAGCGCGTTTTTATATCCCGTCAGTGCATATATTACGCTTTAAAGTTGTGCGCTTGTTAGTGATTACGGAAAAACAATATATAAAACAGCATCAAAAAAAGAACAGCAAATTCACTATAAAGTAAGTATTATTTTTTTGTACACAAATAAGGAGAAATATTTAATTGTTACCATATATTTTTCAGAATGGTTCAATTAAATCCATTTAACGTAATAATGTTAGTATACGTAACTTTTTCGGCCCTTAATCTATCAACAAGTCCGATAACATCTGAAGAACGAGAAATGGCACATAAAATAGAATCTATGCTGAAAGAAATGCGCGATGAGAGATACGAAATGGAAGTAGAAGAATCTTTAGATTATGAAAACGATAACGATATTCCAACAGCAGAGCAATTCGAACTAGGAGATGAAGAGGAAGAAGGTGAGCTATTGGACGCAAATCCTAAAATTATATGTACTACAGATGAACGTATTCCGTATGGATATAAAAAAAATACAGTCGAATTTTGGAAAAGCAGTACAACAAGGCCAAGAACATTAGAAGGAGTAGAACAAAGATTTCGGAAAGTATATTCATTACGTCAATTACGACGATGGGAAATTCAAGTGAATCAAGGTGGCAGTAGATTCAAAAAATTAAAACAAATTTCGGAATATACATTAAATAATTTTCATACAGATCTTGAAAATAGAATTATTGTTCACGACGCTGATTTAGCTTGATGAATTATTCGGGCACAGGAAAATTTAAATGTACCAGGATGTAAATCCTGGTACATTTAAATTTTCCTGTGCCCGAATACGTTCATCTGTAGTACATATAACTTTAGGATTTGCGTCCAATAGCTCACCTTCTTCCTCTTCATCTCCTAGTTCGAATTGCTCTGCTGTTGGAATATCGTTATCGTTTTCATAATCTAAAGATTCTTCTACTTCCATTTCGTATCTCTCATCGCGCATTTCTTTCAGCATAGATTCTATTTTATGTGCCATTTCTCGTTCTTCAGATGTTATCGGACTTGTTGATAGATTAAAGGCCGAAAAAGTTACGTATACTAACATTATTACGTTAAATGGATTTAATTGAACCATTCTGAAAAATATATGGTAACAATTAAATATTTCTCCTTATTTGTGTACAAAAAAATAATACTTACTTTATAGTGAATTTGCTGTTCTTTTTTTGATGCTGTTTTATATATTGTTTTTCCGTTATCACTAACAAGCGCACAACTTTAAAGCGTAATATATGCACTGACGGGATATGACAACGCGCTGCGCTATAAATACACTCGAAATGCGACTATAAAAGTGTAAAATAGAGGGGATGCCTTGGCAACAACTTTAGTGAACTTTGTTCTTTGATCAGAACATTTTTCCGAATACTTCATAACATGCTAATCTTTATTTCTAATTTTATTCATCTTATCAATTACACATGCGCGACAAACATCGATTACACAAGCGGCACAAACGATGCGTTATGCATATACATATATGCATATATCGCAGCGCGACGCATATAGTGCGACATTGACAGCTTATTTCTGAAAGATGCGATTTTGAAACATAATAAAATCATATATGGTTGTATTCAGCGTAAAAAATGCTACAACTTTTGTCATAACAAAAATTTTTTAATTCGTAAAAATAATAAGATGGGGTAAGGGTAAATTAAAAATATAAAATTTTTTAAAAATCGACCTACGCGGTTATAAAGCTCATAAAAGACCATGCAACTTTTATTCGAAACATTTTTTGATATCTCTTACAGTTTTGACGATATTCAGTCAAAATCAAAAAAACCGTTTTAGCTTGTAGAGGTTGTTTCAACCCTAAATGTGCGAGAAAGCACATAAAAAAAAAATAGGTGTTTTTTATTTTGAACTACTTTACGACATATTTAAAGCTCGTCAAAATCGGAGGGGGACACTTGGGTCCCTTTCCTTGTGAGTTAAAACAAATATAATTTAAACGCAAGATTTGTTGTAAAATTAATGAAAAAAGTTAGTTTTAACATTGATATAATCAATATTAGCTCGTCGGTTTTACAAATAAAAGTTCGTCGGTTTTACAAATAAAAGATAGAAGAAAAAAATTAAAAATTAAAAATTTGTCAAAAATTTAATAAAAAAAGTTGATTAAAATAAAATAAAATAATAAAATTAATTTAAATTATTCAATATTTTAGGTCAAGTTAAATAAAAGGCAATAAAAAAAAATAAAATAAAAGAAAATAAAATTTATATAATTTGTTATGATAAATAACAGTTTTTTATTATGGTTTGGTTTACTCTTCCCCGACTGCCTCTTCTGTTTCCCCGGCCACCTCCTCTTCTTATTACTCCAGAAGGACCTGGTCTTATATGGTTTTCGTGTTGTACATTTCGTCGAGCGTACCACCGTGCACGCGACCAACCACCTCTTCTTTTTTTTCTGAAAAATAAACACATTTATAGATTAATAATTTAAAACAATTATGCATATGAATAAATCATTTAGTTACAAAAAAATAAATAAATATCAATATATATGAAAGAGGCTAATGGAGCCACCGCTGATTGTTAGTGCGAAATTTTTTATGTTTCTTATAGAAACTTGATTCGTCTGCATTGAGACATTAAAATGTACACTGCTCTCAGATTCGAGACATTAAAGTGTACGAGAATTGCATATCAGCACATCAGCTCTGCCGCCGATGCTTGCCGATTCGAGTTCAGTCGGCTGCCAGCCGGGTATAAAAGAGGCTCGACTGTACATCTTCTCACCAGATCCCGTTCGCTGCTAGACAGCGAACATCACTCTACGAGCGTTCTCGTAGTCCGACCGAGCATACTCGGATTCTATGCCTTTTCCAACACACGAGTATCCTCGTGTACCGCCGAGCGTCCTCGGTATTCTTGCTCCCGCATACGAGTATATTCGTATACCCGCCGAGCGCACTCGGCTCTCTAGGCACCGATCTTCGTGCAACGGGCATTCCCGTGCACCAAGCCGGATTGCCATTCTACTCTCGCCTTCGTACAAGCGTTCTCGTACTCCCGCCGAGCGTAATCGGCAGCCTAATCCTTATATCGCGTTACCGCGCACCGTGATTCATCCACAGAATCCATCCGGCGGGTAAACTGCGTCAACCAATCCGCGCTGCCGAATAGTCCGCATCGATGTATGATCGAACGGACTCGCGATACTCTACGAACGCACTCACCGACAAGCGCTCCATCGTGTGCCAACCGTTGCGACACGATCGCCCGCGCTTGCGCTCTCGCCGACCGCACTAGGACGCCTCACGTCAGACTTTATAATATCGCATAAATAATTATTCCACCGTTGCATAAATAATTATTTCACCGTCGCCGTATAGTTGTTTCACCGTCGCCTTTACATTTATTTCTTCTGCTTAAATAATTGTTTCGCCGTCGCTCTCAAATAATTTCACCGATACTTTATATTTATTTCACGCTACTTGTAAACTTATTTCACGCCGCTTTTGCCGTTGCTAAATAATTATTTCACCGTGGTTATTCTACCGATCGCACCGATCCTTTGTTACTTATTTCACCGTTGCTATACTGATTTCACCGATACTTTTATAGTTATTTCGCGCTGCTCAAATAATTATTTAGCCGTTGCTTAATAATCATTTCACCGTCGCTTGTGTATTCTTTCACATCGCAATCATACATCGCTTGTATATTCTTTCACATCGCAATCATACATCGCTTGTATATTCTTTCACAACGCAATCATACATCGCCTGTACACACACAGTCATCAACATACCTAATTGAATAAATACGTTTTCTAATTTATTATTAACCAAACGCGTACATTCATTGACACACCCCCAACCGACCAAACCTGGATTCCGGCGAGCTATACCGCGCCCGAAAAAGCTCACACGGTTTCATCTTGTATCACGCAATAAAACTAAAGTTAAGAAATCTTCATGAATTGAAAAATCATATTGAATGATCCGCACAAATATTGATAGCTGACTTATATCTGAATTATCAGTGCTCTCGTCTAAACAAAGAGAATAGTATTTACATGTCGCTAATAAGTTTTTAAATTTATCCTCGATGTTCGCGATCGGGATAAGACTCCGATCGGAGCAGAGAATTGCCGAGTGCGCTCAAAGAGAGCGAAGGGTCAGTTTGGCGGAAAGGAAAGTACGGAGCGAGCAACGAAAGGGGCGAGAAGGAGAAAGAACGCTGGCTGTCGCACGAAGCGGCGACCGAGCGAGAGAGAAAGCCAGATAGAAATAAGTGAGCGAGAAGTGAGGACCCGCGGATGCGGCGGAAACGGATCAAATCAAATGGCCGAGATAAATGTTCGTAGAGCGTTAATATTCGCAGAATAATGCACTTTATTTTCAACAACTAATTAAACGAATTTGTTCAGAATTCAAATTGTATTTTTCGGCATGTAGATTAATTGTGTTTGGCCATAAATTGTTTGTTTGACATCCGTTCAAGAATCACGTTATGATTTCGGTATTGACCACGACTATACGCGTGATCACCCGATCTCGTACGCGTGATATTATAAGAATGCGGAGATTCCGGCGTGTTTTTGTGCTCGATTCTCACAGAGCGCAGGCAGTCAGATATTATTCGGCTAGCGATCAGTACACAACGATTCCCGCGTTATCGTTCGGCATCGACGAAACGTTTGCTATCGTCGCACATAGTCGTGTATTATCAACGTTGTTGAAATTTCATTAAAGACTTTTGATTGAATTGTTATTCGGACCAGTTTTGTGTTTTTTCATCCTATACATCTACTCTCGTCGCGGACTCTCCTAGACAGTGGCCCGTAACCGGATAAAAAATATATTTGTAAAATTTTGATTCACAGCACGTTAAGTCGAAGGGCGTGTACAGAATTAACAAAAAGTTCGCTGGCGGTTAAGCCCGTCGAATAAGTTCACGCGACAAGAGTCTAAATCTCGCAATAAGACGAAAGAATCGAGAAACAGCTGATATCGAGGCCCGAAACTGAGCTTTCGTACGCTTGAGAAGAAAGTGAAAAAATAACTAATAGAACTCGGCGACTTGAAGCGTCTTTTCACTCGGAATTAAAGAAAACTTCTGAATTCGTAAAAGTGACCAAGTGAGCGATTGTCCTGTGGATCTGCGTGCGAACGCCTTTTTCACAGCGGAGAGAGGGCCGTATAGTCTCTTATGATTCGTGCAGACCTAAATTCAAGCGCCAAAGAGGGGAACGCTATCTCTGATTGTTTTGAAATTTTCGGCTTTTCAACGCTCTTCTCGTGGCCTTCGTTGTTAGAAAGAAAAATAAAAACAATACCAGCGACTCACTCGAGATTGTTTACCAAGGCATGTTTTTCCGCTGCTTTCTCTAAGCGAATGCTCGAAAGTTAAACATGATCATATTCCGCCCGTTACTAGGAATTTATTACAATGTGTAAGGTAACGAATTAATACAAAGATGAGAAAACTTATAAAGACGAAATGACGCACGCTGTGCGAGATTCAATCGTTAACATACCGCCCGCCTCGAAATGATCGTTTCAAAAGGATGACGGTAATTGGGCATCACAGCGAAAAAGAGATAGCTATTTTACAGATAGGCGAATGATCATTTGTTGGAGGCGATCAGTATTTACATTAAGAACTAGCGCGTTCTAATTTGTCGATTCCATGTCGATCGGTAGGAGACATATTTTCGCTAGCGGTCGTTTGTACTCGCCGGAAATGGTTTTTACTGTGACAACACGCGTGAGGTTGTCAGGGCCCGCATGACATTTTAGAATGCGCCCTAATTCCCATTTGCACAGCGGGAGCAATGAGTTTTTAAGCAATACTAATTGGCCGACTCGGACAGAATCTTTGGCAATTTTTCGCCACTTCACCCGTTGTTGAAGCGTATTGACATAATCATTTTGCCAAAGTTTCCAGAATCGCTCAGTCAGCTGTCGCACTAGCTGCCATCGGGACAGACGATTCTCGTTGATTTCCAATACGGACGGTTCCGGAGGCGCAGTTAAAGCGGACCCTATCAAGAAGTGGCCTGGCGTGAGCGGCTCGTAATCGTCGACGGTATCAGTAAGCGGTGCGAGTGGCCGCGAATTTAGACATGCTTCGATGTTACAGAGCACGGTAGCAAATTCTTCGAAGGTCAAAGTGTAAGACCCGACTATCCTACGGAGGTGATGTTTTACGCTTCGGACACCTACCTCCCAGAGCCCTCCGAAATGTGGAGCCGATGGAGGAATAAAACGCCATGTTACGTTATCCGTGGCCGTGATATTTAGAAATTCAGGCTCGCGAAGGGCCGCTCGGAATGCCATAGATAACTCGCGATCGGCCCCTACGAAGGTAGTTCCGTTGTCGGAGTACATGAACTCTGGAAGTCCTCGTCGTGCGCAAAATCGAGAGTAAGCTCATAGAAAGGCCGAGGTGGCATAGCCCTCGACAACTTCTAGATGGATAGCGCGAGTCGCCATACATACGAAAACAGCGATGTACGCCTTGCGTGATTTAACGCCGCGGCCGGACATCGCTCGAATTGAGACCGGACCGGCGTAATCAACACCGCAATGCAAGAACGCGCGTGCGGGAGGCGCGACTCGCACCGTCGGCAAGTTGCCCATCAACTGCGTTGGTGTCGCCGCCTTTTCTCGAGTGCAGACTATGCACTGGTTTATCACCGCTTTTACCACGCTTCGAGCTCGGATTATCCAGAATTCCCAACGCACTGTTGCGAGCGTGAGTTGTGTGCCGGCGTGAAGGGATCGCAGATGAGCGTAGTGAGCTAGGAGCGTTACCAGTGGATGCGACGCGAGAATGATGGGATGTTTGCGCGGAAGAGCAATGAGAGCGTTGGACAACCGCCCGCCAACGCAAATTAATTTATCTTTGCCCAGGAAAGGATTGAACGAGAGAAGTCGGCTCTTTGAGGACACAGCCTTTTGATTTTGTAGCGCTTTTCGCTCTATTGGAAATAATTCCTCCTGAACGCGCTGGAGCCAGAAATCTCGCGCGGTTCGGCATTCGTTCGCCGACAGGGCGGATGGAGCCTCATCGAGCGTTACATGATGCATCGCCTGATGACGAAGCCGACGAGTGAAGCACATAATGTACGCGGTAACGCGTATGAGTTTAGGCCATGAGGAATAGCGCTTCGATAGATCCCACGGCTCAGGCGGAGTTACGACATGAGCGGCGGCGCAAGGTCGCTATTCGAGAGACGGTTCTGACGAAGAGTCAACTGGCGCGGGCCATTCAGATGTCGGAAGACGCAACCACGTTGGTCCCTGCCACCAAAGTTTGTGAGCAGCGAGCTGGCTGCCGAGAATTCCGCGAGACGCGCAATCGGCAGGATTGTCCCCGGTTGGAACATGTTTCCAGGAGGCGAATGGAATCCGGGATTGGATTTCGGACACGCGATTTGCCACGAAAATCTTTCACCTCGACGGCTGTTGACTCACCCACGCAAGCACGACGGTTGAATCCGTCCAGCAATGACACGAAGCTGTGGTGAGACGGAGAGAGTTACGCACAAATTCCATCAACCGAGACAGCAGGACGGCCGCGGCTAATTCTAACAGAGGAATACTCAAGGATTTGATCGGCGCGACTTTCGACTTTCCGACAAGCAACGCGGAAGTTATTTCCCCGGAAATGGATGTGAGCCGAATATAAACGGCGGCGGCGTAGGAAGTAGTAGACGCGTCAGAGAAGCCGTGAAGCTCGCACTCCATCGTATCGGATCCTAGCTGTATCCAGCGAGCGAGTCGCTGCCCGTTTAAGTCAACCAGCGAAGTTTTTATGGACTCCCAATGGCTGATCAATGACGATGGAATAGCTTCGTCCTAATCCACTTTAAGCTGCCACAGTTTTTGGAGAAGGATCTTAGCTGTAACTGTCACGGGCGTGCTCCAACCGAGTGGATCGAACAGTTTCGCGATGGTGGACAAGATCGCACGTTTTGTGTTCGGAATCGAGAGAGGAAGCAACACGCGAAATTCGAATACGTCCGCAGCCGGATTCCATCTAATACCTAGAATTTTTATGTGCTCATCGGCCTGTAGAATTTTAGTGCAAGCTAACCCGTGATTTTCGACGGCGATGTCGCTCAATAATTTGGAAGAATTGCCGACCCATTTCCACAATTCGAACCGGCCCTGAACTAACAATGCGCACAGTTGATCGCGTATTTGTTTAAGCATCGTTTAAGCTGTCGTCCGCCCCGAAGAGGACATCGACGTAGATGTGATCTTGGAGCACTGAGACAGCCAAGAAAAACGCATCTCCTTCGTCTTGAGCGAGCTGACGAAGCACGCAAAGTGCTAAAAATAGAGCCGACGCCGTACCGTATGTCACCGTAAGCAGCTGATATGCTTGAACACTCTGGTCGTCATCACGAAACCACAAGATTCGCTGGTAGTCGACGTCGCGAGGATCTACCCGTATTTGGCGATACATTTTAGCGATATCGGCAGCGTAAACGTAGCAAAACTGTTTCCATCGTAGAATTACAGCGGCTAAGTCGGTCTGTAATTTCGGACCCGCGAGCAAATGATCATTTAGCGACGATCCATCACTAGTGCGACTCGAGGCGTTAAAAACGACGCGCAAATGCGTGGTAACGCTGCTCTCGCGAATGACCGGATGATGCGGAATGTAGACGCATTGCGCCGAGTCGGGCCCGGGAGACGATATTGTTCGCATGTGTCCCATTTGCTTATACTCGCTAAGAAAGTCGCTATATTCCGTTTTTAATTGCGGATGTCCATTGAAGCGTCGCTGCAATCCTTGCAAAAGGCGTTTGGCGGTCCCGTGCGAGCTTCCAATTTCGATCGGAGGGCCTCGCTTGAATGGGAGACGCACGATGTACCAACCGTTCGAATCGCGCGAATGTGTCGACGCAAAATGCTCCTCGCACTGCTGCTCCTCGGGGCTGAATAGTGTCTGTCGCGGCAGCTCCTCGATCTCCCAAAAATTCTGGAGAAGCTGGTCGAGTGATGGATTGTTTGCGCAATACAGGACGGTGACGTTACGTGAGGCCTTACGAGTCGCCGTCGAGCCCGAGATGATCCATCCAAAGACGGTCTTTTGCGCCACAGGTTGGCCGCTTTTGCCCTTTTGCACGCCCTCGAGAATCAGATTACTATAAAGATCGGCGCCTAAAAGAAGATCAATTGGATCTGCGCTGAGGAGATCCGGATCCGCTAGGGAAAGATCCGCGAGATGATCCCAATTGACGGGAGAGACTGCAGGTGACGGTGCGTAGCTCGTAAGCGACTTTAATATAGACGCGCAAATCTCGAGGACCGGCTTCGAGTTGTCGCAAGGAGAAAGAATAATGTTGGCGGCGTAACAACAAGTGCCAGCGTCGATGCCTCCGACGCCGGAAATGGCAACCGGCGCGCGAACGCGGCGCACTTTCAGGAGCCGCGCAAGTCGTTTGGTCATAAAGGTTATTTCCGAGCCTTGATCGATTAATGCTCGAACGACGATGGCACGACCTGATACTGTCCGAGCCTGGACTTTAGCGGTCGCTAGCAGCACGTGAGGTCGCGAAAAAGTTATTGTCGTCATATTTAATGCAGTGCCAGCCGCAGTATCAGCGGTCTTTGCTTGCGCATCGGAGTCGAGCGGGCTGGCTGCTTCGATTGATGGAGAATCCGCATTGAGATGTAACATCGAGTGATGCTTTCGCTGACACGTGCGACAGGCGTACACCCTGGGGCACGATTTTACCGCGTGTTTGGTGCTCAAGCAGTTTATGCAACGGTTGCTGCTTTTGATAATTTCCGCACGTTGAGTCGGGCTTTTTTTGATAAACTGCGGACACTTGTTTATAAAATGAGCCGATTTGCACAGTGGGCACGAGATTGCAGACGTTGCGGACGCCGTCGCGCTCGTTGCCTTTTGCGACCGTGCGAGTTTCGTCGCGCTTGGAGGCGCCAATTCCTCGAGAGCGCGAGCGCGAGAGGCGATGAAGCGATCGAGGTCTGCGTATGACAAAATAGCCGTTTCGTTCACCCCTTTGAGCTTCCACGCTTTTCACGTAGCAGGATCGAGTTTTTGCGAAACGGTATACACGAGAAGATCGTTTAAAATGTCTTCGGACGATCGCTTGAGAGTTTTCAGCAACGCAATTGCTTGATTTGTTTTATCTCGCAATTCGTTTAACTCCGAAGCTGACTCGCGTAAAACACTCGGAAGATTACACAGCGCGACGGCATGAATGTCGACCAAGCGACGTTTGTTCTCATAGCGCGACACAAAAGTTTTCTAAGCGATCTCGAAATTGTCGGCTGTTACTGGAATGTTCTTAATCGCGTCCAGAGCGCGCCCGGTCAAGCTTGATGATAAGAAATGCATGCGCGCGAACGCGGACAAGTCTTTATTATTGATAATGAACGACGAAAAACGATCGCAAAAACTTTCCCATTCGTCGTACTTGCCCGAAAACGGTGGAATGCTGATGGGTGGCAAATGAGACAGCGAAAAGGCCGACGGAGACCCACTGTTGCGATGATTTGCCGAGTTGGAAGTCATCGGCGGTTCGATCTCCTCGAGGCGCTCCGCCATGTAGTCCAGGGTCTCCTGATAAACGTCTTCGTGCATGTCGAAAAGCTGACTCCGGAAGTAGTCGACCGACTCCCTCTTTGCTTCTGGCACGGCTTGCATCAAGGATGAATGTGTCTCAATGCACTGAGCCCAAGTTTCTTTTAGGGCGGACACTCGCGACCGTATTTTTGCGGGTGTATAATTGTTTTTCCCGACCTTTCGAAAATTGTCGAGTGACCGTGAGATTGAATGAAACAACGCGTGCTGTTTCGCTAAAAGTTCACTCATGGTGATATGCCGAATTGTTACTTATTGTCCACTCACTTTAACGCTCCGCACTGATTGCCCTTAATCCGGTTCGAAGGACCAAATTTATGTTCACGATTGGGATGAGACTCCGATCGGAGCAGAGAATTACCAGGTGCGCTCAGAGAGAGCGAAAGGTCAGTTTGGCGGAAAGGAAGGTACGGAGCGAGCAACGAAAGGAGCGAGAAGGAGAAAGAACGCTAGCTGTTGCACGAAGCAGCGACCGAGCGAGAGAGAAAGCCAGATAGAAATAAGTGAGCGAGAAGTAAGGACCCGCGGATGCGGCGGAAACGGACCAAATCAAATGGCCGCGATAAATGTTCGTAGAGCGTTGATATTCGCAGAATAATGCACTTTATTTTCAACAACTAATTAAACGAATTAACAAAAGGTTCGCTGGCGGTTAGGCCCGTCGAATAAGTTCACGCGACAAGAATCTAAATCTCGCAATAAGACGAAAGAATCGAGAAACAGCTAATATCGAGGCCCGAAACTGAGCTTTCGTACGCTTGAGAAGAAAGTGAAAAAATAACTAATAGAACTCGGCGACTTGAAGCGTCTTCTCACTCGGAATTGAAGAAAGCTTCTGAATTCGCAAAAGTGACCAAGTGAGCGATTGTCCTGTGGATCTGCATGCGAACGTCTTTTTCACAGCGGAGAGAGGGCCGTATGGTCTCTTATGATTTGTGCAGACTTAAATTCAAGCGCCAGAGAGGGGAACGCTATCTCTGATCGTTTTGAAGTTTTCGGCTTTTCAACGCTCTTCTCGTGGCCTTCGTTGTTAGAAAGAAAAATAAAAACAATACCAGCGACTCACTCAAGATTGTTTACCGAGGCATGTTTTTCCGCTGCTTTCTCTAAGCGAATGCTCGAAAGTTAAACATGATCATATTCCGCCCGTTACTAGGAATTTATTACAATGTATAAGGTAACGAATTAATACAAAAATGAGAAAACTTATAAAGACGAAATAACGCACGCTGCGCGAGGTTCAATCGTTAACACTCGAGGTGATTACCAATGACACTGATTCCTCGAGAAACTGTTTGTGATGATAAAGATACGGTATCAAAGTATTGTGCAGTTTCATTAAGATTGAAAGCTTTTGCCATTTCTATGGCTCCTTTTTTTATGAGATTTCCCGTAGAAAAACTTCTTTCCGCAAGCTAAAACCCAAGTAGCAAGGTGACGTCAGAAGACGACATAATGACGTCTATTTTTAGTCATTTTTGGACTATGACGTCGACGACTAATAATGGACGTTTATAAGACGTCATTTCTTAGACCAGCTAAAGACGTCATTTTGAAAACGTCTTAAGATTGTCCAAATAAATTTATAGTATAATTATTTTTACTTCTTAATAGTGTATAATTATAAATTAATTATAAAATAAAAACCACAAAATTAATTGCAATATATTTTTAAAGGCCATTATGTGCTTAATGAAAAATTAAATAAGGAATAAGAAATAAGAAATAAGAAACAAGAAATAAAAACGAGTTGATTAATCATGACTGATCGACTCGTTTATTTCTTATTTCTTATTCCTTATTTTTCCATTGTGTGATAGCTTTAAGTTGTGAAACATGCACTTAAAAAGAATCTGCGCAGAAGTATACGCAATGCGCATTACTAGTTCGACGGGAATTCGGTCACGTACGTTGTTTGCTGTTACACGTGTAGCGTAATGGTTATGTGTGCGAACACATGCAGCTTTTCAAGAATATAATTTACAAGTAAGTAATTTAATTAAATTTTATTGTAAAATTTATACGTGTAAAATAATAACTTAAGCCAGTGCTCGGAATTAGTCTGAACATTTCAGCCGATTTCCGTGGTATACGCCTCCTTTCCTCTCCTTACAGCGCGCGCCGCAGCCGCTAGGGCCAGCGCCGCCGAGCGTTAGGAGCGGCACTATCTGATTAGGTTCTATGAGTAGGTTCTTCTCCCTATTTATTAAAATTTAAAAAAATTTATTAAAATTTATTAAAAATAAATTTTTTTTTAAATTTATTAAGTGGAAATATTTTAATAGATTTCTACGTCACCCATGAGGTACTAATACTAACACGTTTTTCAAAAAGTGGTTTTTATCTACATTATTGCATCAATTGTTTATTCTCATAAAAGGCTAAGAAAATCTAATTAAGAAAATCTCTTTTACATATATATTTTTTTTTAAATTAAGAATTTATTTTTATCTTTAGTGGAATAGGTCTACGGGGGAAACCATTTTTAAAAAAACGCGTCAGCATTAGTATCTCATGGGTGACGTGGAAATCTATTGAAATATTTCCACTTAATAAATTTAAAAATAAAAAATTTATTTTTAATAAATTTTAATACATTTTTTAAAATTTTAATAAATAGGGAAAAGAACCCACTCATAATCAGATAGTGTCGCTCCTAACGCTCGGCGGCGCTGGCTCTAGCGGCTGCGGCGCGCGCGGTAAGGAGAGGAAAGGAGGCGTATACCACGGAAATCGGCTGAAATGTTCAGACTAATTCCGAGCACTGACTTAAGCTAATGTGAAACTAATTTAAAATAAAATTAATAAATTATATTTGTACTAAAGGTATGTACTAAAGTGAGAAAAATTATATTAAGTTAGATTAGGTTAGAGGATGTAATAATGCCGTTTGCTTAGCTGCCGGCGCGGATGGGGGTATCGTCCCTGCCTCCGCCGCGTCGTCATCCGACGTAGGACTAGCCGCGGGGTTGACGTCGAGCCCCGCGGTGGAATCGGTCTTTGATGGTGGACTGGCTGACTCTGTGGAGGAGTGCGGGGGATTATTCCCCCCTCTCACACTTAGGGGGGGTGAAGGCGAGTCGCCCGAGACCCACCCTGTTTCATCGGAGGAGGAGGGGGAGAGGAGAACTTCTCCCGCGGTGGAGGATCTCCCCATACAAGAGTTGTTGGAGGGGGAACTTGGTGAGTCCCCCAACAGCAGGGACCGTAGATCCTCGCCGGGGACGGACGCCGTGCGGCGGCGCGCTACGGCAAGGATGGCTGGCGGGCGGCTCCTCTCACTGAGGAGAGGCCAGGGGAGGCCGCGGAAGGACGGATCTGGTCCGTTCAAACCCGCCCCTCCCCTGGCGGCGTTGGAGTCGGACTCCGACGACGGGGAGAGGGAGATGGGCACCTCGGCGACGGAAAGTGCGTCGGAGGGTGCGGCCGCAAATCAGGACGTTGGGGGCCCCGCGGGGGGCAACCCATTTGCGGAGGTGGTACCACCTAGCTTCTCCGGCCCGCAGAAGAGAAGGGCGGAGGAAGAGATAAGGAAGATGGAGAGGGGCACGACTGACGAGATGTTGAGAAACATCGATCAGGGGCTCCTCTCCATCGAGGAGGTGCGGCAGCGTGCCGCAAACTTAAAAGGGGAGTTGAGCGGTAAGCTCAAGCTAGGGGTCTACGTCCTCAGAGAGGTCGTTCGGACCATGGCCGCTAGGGCCTCTGAGGGCGGAGACCCGGGCTATTGGAGGGAAAGGGTCCTGGCGTTGGAGAGGGACATGGAGTCCCTCAAGGCTGAGAATGGCCGTCTCCAGCGCAGGACCCGGAAACTTCAGGCGGAACTCGCCAATACCAGGGCGGGCGAGAGGCCCGTCTCCCCGGGGGATGACGGGGAGGCCGCCGTGGAGGTGGTTGAGGGAGGGAGGAGATCCCCCCAACCTCCGTCGGGGGAACTTGCGGTGACCCTGGCGGAGATCAGGGACAGACTAAAGGGCCTGGAGGAGAGAGTAGCAATGCCCCCTCCCCTCCTCCAGCCCCTACCTCTTCCCGCCCTCGGGTGTCCCCCACTGGGGGGTAGCTCGGGGTAGCGGGGGGAGGAAGAAGAAGAGAAAAGGGAGGACTGGGATGGCGGTTCCTTGGGGAAGTGGGAATGTTTCCCAACCCCCGCCGGGGTCTCCCGCCAATCCCATTTGTCCCCCCCCCCCTGCTGGGGATGCTAATCCGGCGGCGGTGGCCCCAAATGATTGGAACACCGTTGCCCGAGAAAAAAAGGCTGGGAAGGGGGGAGTGGGATTTGGTCCCCCCACTCCTCCCGGCCGGTTTAGGCAGGCTCCGCAGAGGGTGGCCCCTAAGGGGGCGGCACCCGGGAAGAGCCTGGCCAAGGAAGCGTGGAAACGCCTCCCTCGCTCCGCGGCAGTGATGCTGATGGGGCAGGATAATCTGTCCGGAGCATTGGCCGCCGCGAGGCGGGAATTCAGCGTGAGCGAACTTGGCATTGAGTGTATCAAGACCAAGGGAGTTTTTGGTGGTGGGGGCCTCTTCCTGGAAATACCAGGAGGCGGTCCGGAGGCGGAGGCAAAGGCGGATCGTCTAACCACGGTCCTCCAGATGGCCCTCAAGGAAAACTTTGAGGGCATCAGGGTCACACGACCGACAAAGCGTCTTGACCTCCGGCTAAAGGGGGTTGAGGAATCGATCTCCGAGAAGGAGATCCGCCAGGCAATTGCTGCCAATGACGAATGCTCCGAATCGGAGATTCGAGTGGGTCCGCTGCGCCCCGCTGTGCGTAGGTTGCGCACAGTGTGGGTGCAATGCCCGGCCAGGGCTGCTGTTAAGGTGGCGGAGGCAAGGAGGATCACAGTGGGAATGTGGTTCTCCGTACGGGCTGAGCTGTTGGCTAACAGACCAGCCCGCTGCTTCCGCTGCCTCGCGCGTGGACACACGCAGCGGAGGTGCCCGTCCAGAAAGGGCAGGGCCTCCTGCTGCTTCCAGTGCGGGGTGGAGGGGCACAAGGGGGCAACCTGTGGACGTTTGCCCCACTGCCCCATTTGTGCCACCGCTGGCAGGAAGGCGGATCACAGGGCGGGGTCGGAGAAATATCCTCCGATCCCCCCTGCGCCTAGAGCTCCTCCCAAAAGGAGCAACCTAACTCCCCCCCCCCTGGAGAGGGTGGGGCAACCACGCCTACTGGCCCGGGCCCCGCCTCCCCGGGGGAAGGGGAGATTTTGGTGAGAAGATCTCCCGAGCCTGGTCCCAGTGGGGCCAGTTCTCGGAGAGTCTTAAGGTCGGAGGGGTCGGATGGGTCCGCGGGGCCCTCTCGTACCCCGGCTGAAAAGCGGCCCAAGGGGGTTAGGGGGGACGAGATTAGTCCTCCTCTTCGAAAGCCCCCCAAGGTTTGTGTTCTGGATACTCCGAGGCCATTACCACCGGGTAAACCGGGGCCAAGGAGTAGAAAGGGAGAGAGTGGATCTCCCATGGGCGGGTCGTCCAGCGACGTCCACTGAGGTGGGTGTGTGTTCGCTCCGTCCCGCCCATGGCTGGTGGATTGAGGGAGCCCAGGCTCATGACTTGAGATGCGTTGGAGGGTTGGGGGAGAACTTGGTTCTCCCCACCAACACTGAGTAGCCGGGAAACCGGCATGCCGGGGGGGATGGCTGGATGTATGCGTTTGCGGTTCCCAGTCTCCCCCCACAACGGCTGCTGACGGCTAAGCAACGGGGGTGGGGTTTAGTTGGTAGGCGTCCGGGGGAGAAGTGGTGTCGCAGACCACTCCTCCGGACGAATCCAACACTACCCTCTGGCAGGGATGTTCCCATTGCACGCTAGAGGGTGTCTTTTGGAAGATTCTTCACCTCCGGGGAAGGGCTTGCCCCTCCCAAAAAAAAAAAAAAAAAAAAAAAATGTAATAATGCCGTTCTCTGGCGACGATATGCCACATTGACGTGGTGCCAGAGCTCTCCAAAGTCATGAATCTCCTCATTCATGTGGGAAATGTCTTTCTCGCTTGGATGGAAGGATTGTTAGGGTCTAAGAGCACATCTAGGAGAAGGTTACTCCGAAGATAAACCCGGGCGGGACGGGCTCGTTAGCTCTGATGGCTACCGTCCTAGTGGAAAAAAAACCACGATAAAAAACCCGGAGAAGAAAACTCTGTTAACAAATTACAACTTATGGACTAAAGATGACGACGCATAATGGATCATTACCGCCTCAGGGTGACTGGACACCCAGAGGCCGGCGTGGAGTTGGTCCCGTCCCGGCCAGCTTTGCGTTGTCATCTAGTGACGGGCTAGCTGGGATGTGCCACGCGGGCATCCCAGCGGAATTGGCTACCGCGGGAGGGGCAGGGGTGACGGCCCTGCGCTGTCTCCAGGGGTTCCTGGAGATGGCCGAGGAGATGGCCCTTTTAAGGGTCGAAAATAAGCGCTTAACGGCGCTACTGGGAGGGGCCCACATTTGTGAGCATGTGGCCAAACGTGGCTATTATCACGGAGGAATGCTCCGGTGCAAAAGGGAAGGGCGGGGGTGGCATCTGCCCCGCCTTTCTAGGCTGAGGTCTGTGCCTCGCCCAGGGGGACACCAATCGGGAGGGAAGGGGAAACCCCTCAATCTAGGGACGAAGACGCCAACCGGGGCGTCAAGGGTGATGGAGGGGGTAAAACCCCTCCGAAAACTGTAAAGGCAAAGAAAGGGGAGGAGGGTGGAGGGAAACCCCGTAAGGGAGAAAGCCCTACCCACACCTCCCAAAAAGGTGATGGCGCTTCTAGAACATCGAGGGAATTCCCTTGGTGTTTCAGATGCCTGTGCCGTGGACACATAGGCTGGGCGTGCCTTGGTCCCCGTGACCGGAGCAAACTTTGCTTCCGGTGCGGGGGACCCGGACACTGGGCGAGGGGCTGCACCAGGCGGGTTAGCTGCCCCGCTTGCAAGGTGAGGGGGGTAGATTTCCACCACCGCATTGGGGGCTCCTCCTGCCCTCCGGTTCCCCTGAGGCGACTCAGGAGAGGAGGTGCGGTGAGGAAGCGAAAGAAGGCTACGTGGGGCGGAGGTGGATTGGTTTCGGCCGTCCCCTCCGCTCCTCCTAAAAAGGGTGGGGCGGGGAGGCGGGGGGATGACGCAAGGGGCCGCGACACGGCGGCCACGCCTGCCCCCGCTACGAGGCAGCTTGGCTGCAGAGGCGGGTGGGGGAAGGGACTCGGCGGTAGGCGTAAGTGGCCGTGCTTCGGTGGACGCGCCTGCCTCCGTCTCCGCCTCGCTCCTTGGGTTACTGTTATCTCATCGACAATTATTTTATCGACAATCGTTTCACCGACACGATTTCATCGACACGCGTTTTGCCGACAATATTTACTCACCAACACGTTTAGATCACCGACAATCATTTCACCGACACGCGTTTCGCCGACAATATTTACTTACCGACACGTTTAGATCACCGACAAGCGACAATGTTTTCATCGACAATGTTTTCATCGATAATGTTTTCATCGACACCGAGAGAGTTTCGCCGACAATATTTAAATCCATGATGTCGACTTCTACGACGATCATTATTCACCTTATTCTATAGTACAGACGTGTACGTACATATTGAACGCTATGAATTCTGGACCGAGTCATAATGCTGCGGAACAAGACGTTGAAATTATTTCATCTATTCGCGGGAAACCAAAAATTTGCATTAATGGTTTTGTATACAGGGTGATTCAGAACAACCCAGGTGTCCTTGCACAGACGTATTCCTGAGTTAATTCTGAGACGATTTTTCCTTTACAAAAATTTTGTCCGCCGCTTATTTTTCAAGTTATAAAAGAAAAAAGTTATCAAATCACGGGACGAATACAGAAGATAGGCAGGAGCGGCGCAACTGGGCGCAACTCCATTCGACACGGGTGATTACGGGACGCACGTTGCGATCAAACACACGTGATGAAACACGCGCCACACACACACACACACGCGCGCGCGCGCGCGCACGCACGCACGCACAACTTTCTCTCTCTCTCTCTTTCTTTCTTCCTCCCTCTCGCTCGCTCACTTACTTTTACAAATTCGACGTCTTCATTCCGTTTGACGGATAAATAATTTTACTGGAGATAAGCAATAAAAATTTACACAGCACTTGACATGCAACAAATCCATACCGAGATTTATAAGACATACATTTTTTTGTATCACGTATCAAATTTACTCACGTAAATGAATGATTTATAAATCGATTCATTACTATTAATCACTGCCGAATAATCATATTCCGCTTACTTTTATTAAGAAAAAAGTACACACTACATGCAATTACAGTAATCAATACTTTCACAGATTTACACACACTCACACACGAATCTATCGGTTTGTTATTACTACCGATTAATTATTCGGTGACTAAAAATTATTTGAAGGATACGCCTAACGTTTACACAACGCACGTAGCTCGATGCGGAGACAGTACTCGATGTAAACAATGAACCAGATTATGTTTTTATTGAAAAGTATTGTTACGCCTGTGCTTTTTGCCGCTGATGCTGTGTGTTACAGCTGACGGACCGATCGATAATATCGATCGGTCACTATAAGTTCAAGCCGTATGGCATTTGTAAATAAACAAGTTGTTGCTAAGAGAATGTAAACAATCGATATTATCGATCGGTCCGTCAGCTGTAACACTGTGTGTGTGTGTGTGCGTGCGTGTGCGTGTGCGTGTGCGTGTGCGTGTGCGCGCGCGCGCGCGCGTGTGTGTGTGTGTGTGAGGTGTGTGGCGCGTGTTTCATCACGTGTGTTTGATCGCAACGTGCGTCCCGTAATCACCCGTGTCGAATGGAGTTGCGCCCAGTTGCGCCGCTCCTGCCTATCTTCTGTATTCGTCCCGTGATTTGATAACTTTTTTCTTTTATAACTTGAAAAATAAGCGGCGGACAAAATTTTTGTAAAGGAAAAATCGTCTCAGAATTAACTCAGGAATACGTCTGTGCAAGGACACCTGGGTTGTTCTGAATCACCCTGTATAATAAATCCAAAAACAGGGATACTTTATACTACTGGGTGTGCGAAAAAAAGGGCAAAAAAGGTAATAGCTGTAACTGTAGAGGAACAGCGAATACAAAGCTTGTTGATGGAGTGCACATTATTTGTTCTCACGACATTTCAAAACACAATCATGCTCCGGAAGCATCGCGATCTCAAGTAATAGAAGTTAGTAATAAAGTAAAAGAGTTAGCTAAACTTACGGACGAAAAACCATGTAAAATAGTTAGAAATGTAATCGTAGAAACATAAAAATCCATTCAGCCATATCTTGCTTCCAATGCCTTGAAGCAACAAATCCTACGTAAACGAAGGATTAATAAGCCTAAAGAGCCTCAAAGTATAGACGAAATTAATTTATTTGATGATCTGTGTAAAACCTTAGATGGAAAACCATTTGTTAGAATAATAAAAAAAGAATCAGAGAATATAATATTATTAACTACAGACGACAATATTAAAACTCTAGCAAAAATAAAGACATGGTTCATGGATGGAACTTTTAAAATGGTTCCTAATTTCTTTAAACAATTATATACAATACATGGTCATATTGATAAGGAAAATTTATCTGTGCCCTTAATTTATGCTTTATTGTCATCTAAAAGACAGGATATCTATAAATTGTTATTGGACAAAATTTCAATTTTAGCTGCTACATTGGACATAACTTTATGCCCTGAATTTATACTCGTAGATTTCGAAATTGCAGTGATAAATGCAATCAAATCCATTTTCCCATCTACTACAATAAAAGGGTGTTTCTTTCACCTGTGTCAAACTGTAGGAAAATACAGAAGAATGGATTGGTAAATAAATATGGAACAGATGAATCATTTACTGAACTAATACGAAGTATTCCATGTCTTGTATTCTTACAACCTACAGAAATTTCGAATACGTTCAATAATTTAAAAACTTTATTTCCCCCTGAAGCTAAACCTATATTTACTTGGTTCGATAAATATTATGTTAATAGTAGTATTAAACATAGAACTAATGGAAGACTAGTGATTCAGCAGCCACTTTGCCCGCCTGGGTGGGGACCTGTGGTCCGCTCCCGAGTCTGGGGGACCCAGGCCGGCATGTGGTGGTAAGGGGGCGGCGGCTGCGCCGGGACGCGTTTCCTGAGGGAATCCCCATTCTACCCGAAGGCGCGCTTTTGCGACACGTCGTTGCTCACGATCCGCTGCATGTCGGGCCTCATGCAGGCGGGTGACGGGGCTGGTCTCCCTCTGGCCGGTTGGTGGCGTGCGCCGAGCGGGCCAGTTGCTTTTTGGGGGCCCGCGAGGCGTGCGCGCCGATTTGTGTGTAGGAGTCCGGGACGACAGCTAGCCCCCCATTGCACGAGGGGGGGGGGGCGTGGCGATTCATACCGTAACCCCAATTATGGGGCCGGGAGCCGGTGCTTGCATTGAGCTTGCACAGGCCGCGAGGGTGGTAAAACCTCTATAAAAAGACCCGGGCAGGACGGGCTCGTTAGTTCTGGTCGACAACCGTCCTAGTGGAAGGAAGACCACGATAAAAAACCCGGAGAAGAAAACTCTATTAACAAATTACATATGGATGGATCAAAAGATGACGACGACTTGCGGATTATTACCGCCTCAGGGTGACCGGACACCCAGAGGCCGGCGTGGAGTTGATCCTGTCCCGGCCAGCTCCTCGTCGTCATCTTGTGACGGGCTAGCTGGGGTGTGCCACGCGGGCACCCCAGCGAAAATAGCTACCGCGAACGGAGCAGGGGTGACGGCCCTGCGGTGCCTCCAGGACTTCCTGGTTATGGCGGAAGAGGCGGCCCTTCTTAGGGCCGAGAATAAGCGCCTTAGGGCGCTACTTGGTGAGGCCCACATTTGTGGGCAGTGTGGCCACATGCGGCCAGCACGGAGGGGGCAGGCTCCGGTGCCAAAGGGGAAGGGAGGACAACGTCTGCCCCAACCCTTTTAAACGAACTAGAGCCCGAAAGACTATAAGGTGGGGGAGGGAAATGGGGAGGTTCTCCGGAAGGAGAGAACCCCCACCCTACCTCCCAAAAAAGAGGGGAGGCGTCTGGATCGTTGGGGGGGGGCTATATCCCCCGATGTTTTAGGTGCCTGTGCCGCGGGTACAGAGGATGGCAGAGCCCGGGCTCTCTGTTTAGGGGCAATCTTTGCTTCCGATGCGGGAAGCCCGGGAATAGGACAGGGAGCTGCACCAGGCGGGTGAGCTGCCCCGCCTGCCAGGGAAAGAAGGCGGAGTTCCGCCACCGTATAGGGGGCTCCTGCCCTCCGGTTTCACCGAGGCGACTTGGGAGCGGAGGTGTCAGGAGGAAAAAGGAGGGAAGTGCGGGGGGTGGCAGTGGCGGTGCCGCTGCTGCCTCAAATGCGCTCTCCAAAAAGAAGGAAAGGGGAGCGGGGAGACGTGTAGGGGGCCGCGATATGGCGGCCGCACTGCCCTCCGCTTCTTCTCAAAGTGAGTGTGCCGCTGGAGGGAGGAGAAGAGGGGGGAGGCAATGCCTGGGGACGTCCCCCCCTCTGCTTCAAGGTCTCTTCAGGGCAATGGGAAACCCCTCAAAAAGAGTGGGAAGAGGATTGGGGGGAGGAAGAGCATAGGGGGCCGCGATGCAACGGCCGCGCCTCCCACCTTGCTTCGACGGGAATTGGTTGGGGGGGTGGAAGGGAAGGGGGTTGGGGGACCAGTCCTATAGGACCACTCCCTGGTCTTCCTGTCTCTGCCCCCCTGAATCTCCCTCTGAGAAAAAGGGTCCGTAAGAACTCGCAGGGGAAAGGGAACTCCCCTATTAAAGGGAAAACCCCCTCCTCCCAGAACCCCCTGGGGAGGATCTCGGGAGTGGCCCTACTCCGGTACCTTTAGACGCTGGAGGGGCCTCCTGAGTTGTATGGATGAGGGGGAGGAGAGGGTTGAACCCTCTCTCCCTTTGTGAGGTGAAGGCTCCCTCCCCCAATGGCGGTGGGGCTACCGCGCCAGAGTGCGCGACCCCTGCTGTTGCCGGGGGGAGGGAGCCCAAGAGGAGGAGGCCGCCCAGGGTTTCTGGCGCGGTTAGTGCTAGTGCCTGGGCGGACCAGCTGGAGGCGCTCCGGCTGGCGGGGGAACGGTGCCGAGAGATTATGGAGGGGGGCGCTCAGTCCCCCTCCCCCACATAACCTCCGATGACCGGCCCTCACCGCTCCTTGGATTCCGGGGTATGCCGGGACCTGGGAGCGGCAAGAGGGAGGGGGGATCCCCTGCGAGCGGGTCATTGAGTGGTTTCCACTTCCCCGTAGGCGGGATCACCGGGCTCGACCCGGAGTAGAGATGCGCTCGAGGGTGGGGGGGAGAACATAGTTCTCCCCACAATTTACGAGGCACCGGGCAACCGGCAGCCGGGGGGGGGGTGGCTAGATGTAATGCAGATGCGGTTCCCGGCCACTCCCCCTAACAGCGGCTGACGGCCACGCAACAGGGGTGGAGTTTAGTGGGTAGGCGCCTGGGGGTGTACATGGTGTCGCATACCATAACACACCCCCAGGCAAATCCCACACTACCCTCCGGCAGTGAGTTTCTCGTTAGGAATCCACATCGCCGGAGGGTGTCTTTAGAAGATTCTTCACCCCCGGGGAGAAGCTATCGCCCCCCGCACAAAAAAAAAAAAAAGAAACAACTTATTGAATTGGCATCTAATCGACGTAGAAATCATTGAAAATACGTGTAATTCGATGTAATTTTGATGATTTTGACGTCGATTAGATGTCTATTCAATGAGTTATTTCTCGCTGTATGCGGTCATATATTTCCTTGCATTATACAGTTTGTGGATTTCTTGTAGGATTTCACGATATTTTTATATAGTACCTATAATTAATACGAGGAGTGACAGCATGTCTTATGTTTTAATCGAATTTGATGATGGGGGTGGTAGTGTTGCAGTTGTAAGAAGCACATGGTTAACTCCTAGAAAACGAGAAGTTTTTTGGCCACCTGTAAAAGACCAAAAAACTTTTAATAAAATTTTAGAAAGCATAGTACATGCACATACTGCAACATGGAAACTGTACCCAGTACAGAGATGTTTATTTGAAACTGGTAAGCGCATAAAAGTAAAGCTTTACTAATTATTGTAGAAATAAAGAAATATCAATAATGTTTCATATTTTTTTAATAAATTTAAAATAAAAAGAAAATTTATATAGTAATATATTTGATTAATTAAATTATTTTAGATGATTTATAAAGAGCTCAGCAAAAATGTAAATTATCAGAGGAGACATCCGATTTACAAACAGATAATCAGGAGGCCGATATTTACCGGAAAAGAAAAAGAGTAGTGCCACGTTGATTTTTGTCAAGCGATGAGGATGAAAATGATAATGATGACGTTGATGTTCGCCCTCCAAAATTAAAAAACAAATTTTTAACTACTGAAAAAACTCAAGAAAAAAAGAATTTTAGACAAAGTGAGTTTTTTAGTGTAAATTAATATTATAATTTCAGCAGCATATAATTGCATAATATTAATATTTTATTTTTTGAATTATAAATAATATTGTTCAATGTTATAGCATTTTATCCTGTAACAAATTTGCTCGATGAAGATTCTTCTAATGCAGATTCTCCTAATGTCGATTCTCCTAATGCATCAGATTCTCCCAATAGAGATTTTTCTACACAACAAGCTATACAAGAAGCTATACAAGAAACTCTGTCTAATATTTCAAGACATAACACATGTAATACATCAAGCTTTACTACCGATCATACAGACAGAATTACTAAATATCTTACTTGCAAGACTGCACTACACATCACACCTACGGATAGTTCAACAGAGTCAACAGGTATGACATTTTCTGTTTAGTTGGTCTAAAGTTTTCCTTTACATTTAATGTCCTTTACATTTAATAATGCGAATTAGTTATACGATATGCAATATATAAATTTGAAATATTTGAACATTTACAAAATTTAAACGTACAATTGATATTGACATCCGCAGTTAGAATTGGTCTTGTATTGCATTTTGATGTATGTAAAAAAATTAAAACTAAAGAAAAAAACATAAGATACTTAATAATTTATATATTTTTGACTAAATTTGTATAAATCTCTTTAATGTTGTACAATGCAATAATAGTTATAAATTTTTTCCTAAAACATTGTTTCAGTTTTCCAAGAGAAGATTATTCGTCTTCTAAGTCATCTTAAAGCGCAAAATTCACAGGTCTTAGCCCTTTTACAGAATAAAGAAGTATTGCCTTCACACAAAGACTTTGCTTTTCAATTTCCCATGAAAAGTTTAGATAATGTTAATCATATTGATTAAATATATAATTAATCTATAATTACATAAATTGATTATAGACTTAAATTTTAAGTCAGTAGTTTCTAAAAAAACATTTTATTTTATGAGAATAAAATTATTTTGAAAGAATGTACTTTAATTATAATGTGTAAGAGTATAGGTAATAGAGATATGTAAATACATATATGGTAAGCTAGTCGGTAGGCCACTTGTACATCGAAAACATAAAAGGCCATCTAGAGTATAAAAGAAGACAAAATAAATAAGAAGCCGTTGATTCGGAGTCAGTTTGAATTGAGCAAGCGAAGAGAGACAAACACGGAAAAAGAAAGTCTTTTCGATCGTGTAAGTGTGCGTTCGGTTCGGAGAATTCGCAAATTATAAAAAACGGAACAATTGATAAATGAACGGTGCGAGCGTGCATCTAGTGACATTCAATGCGAGCGTGCATTATTTGATTAAAAAGGTTAGCGTACCTTTTAACAGAAAACTCATGTGAATCAATTTGTTTTGTTAAATATATCTTTATTGTTTTTTCAATAAGATCTTTTCTTTTCTATTATCGGAACTATCGATCATCCTGAATCTTACAAATGTAAATCAAAATATATATATATTTTTTGATTTATATATACATAAAATGTAAGTCAAATTTTTTGCAAACATTTAATTTTTCTTAGTATCTCGCATATCTACTAAAACAATTTTTATTTTCTCATGTTTTTATAATTATATTATAATTTATGTTTGTTTTACATAAATATTCTAAGATGAGAATAATCTAAATATTGTTTTGTTAGAACAATTATTAAATTATTTATTGAAATGTTATTATTTTAAGACAGAAAGAATCTTTTTTGTATAAATCTTATATTAAAATAAACTCTGTAAGAAAACTTAAATGTGCTGTATTATTAACAAAAATATAAACCCTTTACAACAAATTAAAAATTATCAGGAAAGTAGTTTAAGGCTATGCATTCGCTTTGAACGCTTACATGCTTTAAGCGTTTCTTCTTATCTTTTTAAATAAAAAAGAAGAAGAACCAGCATTTAAAGCATGTGAGTGTTTAAAACAAAGTCTTAGATTATTTTCTTGATAATTGTTTAATGTCAAAATTTCGTTAATTAAGTATTATACAATTGGTCATATATTGGTCCTATTTTCGCCGTCTATAAGACGTCAAAAAATGACGTCTTGTGGATGTGACATATCGACGTCATTTTCGAGTCTCATGAGACCTAACTTAAGACGTCTAATTAGTCATTTTACGACCAAAATTTACTGTCATTATAACGTCATGTTGCTACTTGGGAAGTACAGCAACAGCATAAGAAGCTATCAAAGATTGCTGTGATGCAACAATATTTTTGTTAATGTGCTTTTGTAATTTATTCGCATGTTTAAGTTTTAATTCTTGTAATAATTTTGATTTGTATCATTATTATAATTTTCATAATTCTTTTTGTGACAAAGATCATAATGTCTTTTCATATGAAATGTTTCCGCGCGTGACAAAATTTTGGAACAAATTAGACACTGCGGTTTGCTATTTTCCTGGAGAACAAAAAAATAATCATTTTTCCATTTTATTTGCAATTGCAAATTTTTTAACCTTTTTGCCATTTTTTAATAATTTACTATAATTTTATTGATATATACTTTATTTTCTAAATTAAAATTAAATTTTTAGGCTTAGTACAAATTTAAAAGAAAAAAGAATTAAAAATGTGTCTTCTTTGATTTTATCTCAGTCAGACGGATATGTACGTGGCTGTAGTATTAGCGCGTATTCTTTCTAGCTTATCTTTCGGCGGGCGGAACCGCGTCTTCCATATAAAACATGCGACAATGGATTGCCGCTTGCCGCATAGGTAGAGGAAAGATTGAGCCATGTGGAGGGACAAACGCGAGCGGGCGAGAGGCAGAGGGATCTCGTGGCGCAAATTGCACGCCGTGCGCGAGTTGGAAGGCTCTGATCTAGGGTATACATGCCAAGGTCATATGAAGGTGTATAAAAAGGGTTTTAAGATCCCCAAAGAAACATAAAACTATGTGTCGTATGAAAACATAATCCAAATAATAATACTTAATAACGCAAAATAAACATCAGATATAATATCTATAAACAAGAATCAAGAGATATCAGAAGTTAAGATATTAGTTTTGGGTACAAAAAGAAAACATGAAACTAAATTATTTAGTTAATAAACTCAACTCTTTTTATCGAGTTATCAGCAATGAAAATCGTCTTAGTGGACTGTATTATTCTGCAAAAAACATGCTCGTCAATGAGCAAACCACAATAAAAGAAAAGCAACTTATAAGTCAAATGTACCATTCAAATAATAAATCAAATATCTCTCGATTAACACAAAGTCATATCGCAAAAGGTTAATATTATACTGTAATTTTTGAGTCGACTCAAAACGCAAAAGATAATACCTATAATACTTAAGTACTATTTATACAAATGATCGTCAATTATTACATTAATGCAATAATCTTAAAAGAGCACAGCAAGACTCTATCGCAGAAGTTTTACATCAAACGCTATGTCTAGCGATGTTCAAACGTAAATACAATAATAATATTATTGTGTCACAAAGAAATAAAGGTGATAGAAAAGAATCTCAATCATTCCACATTCTTCGTTATGAGGTAATGAGTCGCTCACAAATGCAATAAAAAGGCCGCACCTGACCTTTACAAAATAAAGGAAAAGATACACTCACCGCAAGACAGGCAAATGTACATTAAGTTAAATAGTTCAGTCAAGGCAAATTATTCCGTGCATGTGTGTGCAGGTGTGGTCCAAAGAAAGGCCAAGCATTCGTCCATTCCAAGGGACATGCAAGTGGGATAGGTCTCCAAAAAAACAAAGCAGGCTATCCTAACCTGTTGTAAATCAAGAAAAGAAAAGAAAAGACTTAGATTTTCTCACAGTCTAGAAATCCGCAAACGTAGTGCTGCGTTAACTTGTAAGGTTAACTCAGGCTTTCAATGCTGTATAAATACATCTCATCCAGCGCCTAATGGCGATCGGCAGGAACACGCGTAAGCGTGTTCTGCGCAGCAATGATCAACTCACCTTGTGATGTGACTATATATACAATGGCCAGCAAGGGCCGCAACTTTCTATAAAATGGCCAGCAAGGGCCGCAACTTTCTATGACCAGCAAGGGCCGCAACTTTCTATGACCAGCAAGGGCCGCAACTTTCTATGACCAGCAAGGGCCGCAACTTTCAATGGCCAGCAAGGGCCGCAACTTTCAATGGCCAGCAAGGGCCGCAACTTTCTATGGCCAGCAAGGGCCGCAACTTTCTATGGCCAGCAAGGGCCGCAACTTTCTATGACCAGCAAGGGCCGCAACTTTCAATGGCCAGCAAGGGCCGCAACTTTCAATGGCCAGCAAGGGCCGCAACTTTCTATGGCCAGCAAGGGCCGCAACTTTCTATGGCCAGCAAGGGCCGCAACAAAGAACGACACGCGCGACGAACAACAAAAAGCGACTAGCCTCGTGACAAGGTCTAGGCGGAAGCCGGCATGCAAAGCAGGCATGGCGCGGCCGTTCCTCCCGCTTCGGTAAGCGCCACTCGCGGATCGGGAACGAACCGGCATATAGTGCCGCTCGTGCTGCACGCTTTGCCTTAGTGGCGAAAAAGCGCGCATTTTAAACAGAAGGTCAACTTTGTTTTTATAAATAGAACTCCCTATTTTTTATTCCAAAATCTAATAGCTGGTGTCAAGAGCTTTTCAAAACACTATAATAAAGTTATTTTTTATTAAGTACTTTTCGAGTTATGAGGCTTGTAAATTACAGTATTTTGACATAAAATACAAAATATCTTGTAAAACATTCAGTTTTTGAGAATGTTACCTTAATACTTTTATGCACAAAATAATGAGACAAATAAATTGGTATAAAGAAAACACATTGGTTTTAAAAAAAAGTATGCAGTTGCATGTTGCAAATTACATATTTTGTCTTGAAAGCAACTATGTGTTTTCTTTATACCAATTGACTCGTCTCATTATTTTGTGCATAAAAGTATTAAGGTAAGATTCCCAAAAATTGAATGTTTTACAAGATATTTTGTATTTTATGTCAAAATGCTGTAACTTTCAAGCCTCATAACTCGAAAAGTACTTAATGAAAAATAACTTCATTATAGTGTTTTGAAAAGTTCTTAACACCAGCTATTAGATTTTGGAATCAAAAATAGGGTGTTCTATTTAAAAAAACAAAGTTGACCTTCATATGACCTTGGCATGTACACCCTAGATTAAACCAATGTCATCATTGGATGTCTCCCTTCAAACCCAACAACTTTGATCTAAATCATTTTTCTTGTAAATTTCTCTCTAAAAAGTTATTTACGTGGGGTTTTTAAAATGGGACACTCTGTATACTAAATGATAAAGAAAAGTGTAATTATTTATCAAAATAATAGGAACTTATATAAAGCAATTAATAGATTTTAAAGTATTAGCATGTGATTGTGGTGTAGTCAAGAAATTTGCTGAAAATTTTGAAACTTCTCATGTAAGTAAAAATATTCGTTTAAATAAGTCACAGATAATATTATTAAATCAAAATATTACTTATTTATTTTTTATTATCATGCTAATACTCTCAAATTTGTTAATTGTTTTTTATATAAGTTCCTATTATTTTGATAAATAATTACACTTTTCTTTATCATTTAGTATATACAGGGTGATTCAAAATAACCTGATGTCCTTGCAATGCCATATTCTTGAGCGAATTCTGAGACGATTTTTCCTTTCACAAAATTTTGTCCAAAGCTTAGTTTTCGAGTTATAATTGAAAATAGTTTGCTACTTACGAGTCCGATACAACGGACAGGCAGAGACGTGCAATGCGTTATGAGACGATAGTAAACATTTGACAGTCTCATTATACGTTGCGCGTCCCTGCCTGCCCGTTGTACCAAACTCGTGAGTTGCTACCTATTTTCAATTATAACTCGAAAACTAAGATTCGAACAAAACTTTGTAAAAGGAAAAATCGTCTCAGAATTTGCTCAAGAATATGGCATTGCAAGAACGTCAGGTTATTTTGAATCACCCTGTATATATTGCTCGTTTTCCGCCAACAATAAATATTGATATAAATATAAATATTATAAATATTAAACCATCAATAAATATTGATATAAATATTAAATATTATAAATATTAACCTTTACTTGTCAATTGCTCCAGTTGCTTTGAAACAGCCAAAACAGCATTGCCATTATGTTCATAACCAGTCATGATGTAAAAATATGTAGAGTCGGAACATGCCAACTCGATATGCCTTGACAGTGTCAAGTTGACACCCGTGCAACTTCATAGGTCTGTTTGATTCCCTCCATATTGGAAGGAGAAAGATAAACTCTGAACTAGTGCAGCCAGTTCAGCTATAAAAAACAGACCTCTAATAACAAGCAGTGCAGGGCAGTGCGAAAATCGGGTAAGTTGATAATGGTGGGAAATTTAAAAAGTACACAACCTATTATAAATATTAAAGTATCCTATTTAATATTAAAGTAATTAATAATTCTCTTAAATTTAAATTATAAGCACTGAAATTATACTAATAATCTGAATTTCAGAAAATCACGCTTGATAGTACTAACTTTTATTAAATGTGAAAAGTTTTATCTTTTTAGAGAAGCTAAATGTATATAAAAGTTTTTTATGCTGTATTTGTGTAACATAAAATTATACTTATTGTTAATAATAATTGCAAATTACAGAACAGCTGAAAAATATGTATATATTTATAAAAGATTTAATTAAATATTATCTTCAAAGCTTTGTTTCTATCTAAAAATAATATATACTTTGTAAAGAAATAAATATTTCCAATTCTCTAAATCGATCTATCAGTTCATACGCTACTATCCTCGATAATCGAAAATGCATAATAAAATCCAAATTGTCATAATTATAAACAATATTTTTTATTTAATTATTTATTTTGACACGTTCAATCTTTTGTATAATTCCAAAAATTGGATGTAATAATCGTAACTCATCAAAATTAAAAAAAAAAAATAGTTACTAGGTTAAATTAGATTAGATTAAATTTCCAAAAAATTTTAATTTTATTAATATATATAACAATAAATAATAATACAGTGCACATAAAATACATATCTTACCACCGTCATCGTCATCTAAAAGAGGTATAAATGGTGACATTAGATTTATATTTTCTTCATCCGAAGAATCTAATAATTCATTTACGTGGTGCGTTATGTTGATCACTGCACTAAAACGTTCTTTATACTTACTTACACCAGAGAGAAGACTGAGAGTGGACATGCCCGCATTTTTTGTGTTTCTGTGGGCTAGCGCCTCTATGTGCACAAAACGTGCACATTGAACTACGTAGCCAATGTCCACGAATCCCGTAAGTAATGTCCACGATCTTTTGGGTCTCTTCCGTGCTATGTCCACGACTTTTTGGTTCCGATATGTGCTATATCTACAAAGTGTCGGTAATGCATACTTGTAAAACATGATTATGTATATCAATCAGATTTGAAATATAAATACACACGTATTGTAAATACATGTATTGTAGCATTTATTTTTGCATTTACAGTTTATTTAGCAAAAGATCAGTTATTTTCAATAACCTGTGTAATTTGAAAATGTACCATATATTATTATTTTAATAAATTACTTCTATAATTTTGTATGTGTGTGTGCATGCGCGTGTGTAAATAAAATGTTGCATTTTTGTCAATATTTAAAAAGATGATAAACTCTTATAGATATTTCGTACAGTAATGACCAATAACTTATTTTGAATATTAAAAGCCAGGGTTGGGCGTTTACACGTAAACTATAATAGATGCAAAAATACTCGCATATTAAACACGAATGCAAGCTAAACATTAAAAACAATCTTTTCATCTATAATTTGAGAAGACTATAGTTATGAACCGTCGCAAGAAAGTGTGCAAGTTGTGCACCGCACAAAGTTTCATTTAACAATTAAGTTTTAAAATTTAATTCTATATTCTTAACACTACACATACACAAAATTTTGTGTGTTTGTTCTGGAAAACTTTAATTTTTTCTAAAACAAATATTGTATATCAACTGAAAAAACCGTGTCATAAAACTTGAAACTATATTGGTCGGATCGAATACTTGTTTATTTTTTAAAATATGACTATCCTAAAAATTGCCCTTTTTAAAAATTGTATATTTACCAATCCTTTCTATAATAAATTAATAAATCAGATATTGTCAAAAATTATTTTAAAAATATTTATAAAAGATTAATAAATAAAAATATGCAACAAAAATAAATGAAATAATGAGACAACAAAGGACTTTTTGAAATTTTTTAATTTGGAAATTTATAATTTACAGTTCAATATAACAGAATCGTAAAAAAAATGAAACATTGTGGTTTATAATTACAGAAAAACAGGTCATAACAATTTTTTACACGTTTTCACGTCACAAAATTATTCGCTCACGCTACGAACCGACTAAAACAAATGCAGTCTACAAACTTCGATGGGTATTTGTTTCTGATTGTTGCTTAAGATAGTCAGTATAACATAGAAAAGCATTCAGTAAGCATCGATTTCCATTTTTAACTTCTCGTTTCAATAATTCATTATCATGAGAAGAAAAAGCAAAAAAACAAATCTTGAAGTTAGGAAATTAATTATTTTTTATTGGAAAAATAGTAAATCTTTAAGAGAAATTGGAAGTATTGTTTGTAAAAGTTATTTGACGGTGCGATACGTTATTAAACAATACGAAGAAGGACGAATAGAAAATAAAACAAACCGTGGTAGAAAGAAATTAATAAATTCCTCCTAAAGAAGAGCGTTTGTAGTTAGGAAAGTTAAAGAAAATCCGAAGATAAGTGCTCCCCGAATAAACCCACTTCTTCAAAATTTCTCTGAAAAAAAAAGTTTCCCACGAAACAGTTCGAAGAGTACTACGGAAAAAATACGCAAACATTCTATTACAAGCAAAACTCAGTTGCAAAATAGATTACAAAAGGAATGGCAAAAAATAGACAGCGATTATTTGAAAAAAATAGTAGGATCAATGCCAAAAAGACTTGCCGAAGTTATAAAACAAAAAGGGTATCCCACTAAGTATAAATTTTATTAAAATAATAATTTCTACAAAATGAGCGAATAATTTTGTGACGTGGAAACGTGTAAAGAATTGTTATAACCTGTTTTTCTGTAATTATAAACCACATGTTTCAAATTTTTTTTACAATTCTGTTATATTGAACTGTAAATTATGTATTTCCAAATAAAAAAATTTCAAAAAGTCCTTTGTTGTCTCATTATTTCATTCATCTTTGTTGCATTCTCAACTGAGCAAATATATTGTATATATATATATATATATATCATCGACAGTCCTGAGAGAGATTATAGTTTTATAAAACAATCTCCTAGCACAGTTCTCGGAATTTGTTGAACATTTCTGCCGATTTCCGCGGTATACGCCTTCTTTCTTCTTCTTACCGCGCTCGCCGCAGCCGCTAGGGCCAACGCCGCCGAGCGTTAGGAGCGGCACTATCTATTTATAAGTGGATTCTTCTCCCTATTTATTAAAATTTAAAAAAATTTATTAAAATTTATTAAAAATAAATTTATTATTAAATTTATTAAGTGAAAATATTTCAACAGATTTCCACGTCACCCATGAGGTACTAATGCTGACGCATTTTTATCTTCAGTGGAGTGGACCTACTGGAAAAACCACTTTTAAATAAACGCATCAGCATTAGTACCTCATGGGTGACGTGGAATTTATTGAAATATTTTTACTTAATAAATTTAAAAATAAAAAATTTATTTTTAATAAATTTTAATAAATTTTTTTTTATTTTAATGAATAGGGAGAATAATCCACTCATAATTAGATAGTGCCGCTCCTAACGCTCGGCGGCGTTGACCCTACCGGCTGCAGCGAGCGCCGTATGAAGACAAAAAAAGGGGTATACCGCGGAAATCGGCTGAAATGTCAACAAATTCCGAGCACTGTCCTAGCAAAACAAGTAAACAGCGAGCGTCTTGGTAAAAATTGAGATAAATACGCTACGCTCATAGTCACCCAAGGGTGAGTTCCACTTGGCGATCGCAACGCTCCTAGAATCATTTTATCCTCGTTTAACTTTCGATGAAAAACAAGGATAAAATGATCCTAGGAGCGTTGTGATCGCCAAATGGAACTCACTCCAAGTAGCACATGAAACTTTAAAACGTCTGCGATAACGTTGTCGCATCTTAAACAGCAGCATTTTTGTCTAGCACAGCTACTGCCACAACGTCACTGTAACGTTTTGACAAAATTGTAGCAGCAAAAGTGGGACAACATTTTTAGGTTTTGAAAACGATGTCGCAGCTATTTGGCTGCACAACTATTTTGCTATAAAAAAGTTGTCATAGCCACATTACAGCAAGCACATAAAGCTTTAAAATGTTTGCAATAACGTTGTTGTAGCTTAAACCGTAGCATTTTTGTTTAGCACAGCTACCGCCACAATGTCATTGTAACGTTTTGACAAAATTGTAGCAGCAAAAATGAGACAATATTTTTAGGTTTTAAAAACTATATCATAGCCATTTGGCTGCACAACTATTTTGCTATAAAAAAGTTGTCATAGCCACATTACAGCAAGCACATAAAGCTTTAAAATGTTTGCAATAACGTTGTTGTAGCTTAAACCGTAGCATTTTTGTTTAGCACAGCTACCGCCACAATGTCATTGTAACGTTTTGACAAAATTGTAGCAGCAAAAATGAGACAATATTTTTAGGCTTTAAAAACTATATCGTAGCCATTTGGCTGCACAATTATTTTGCCGTAAAAAAGTTGTCATAGCCACATTACAGCAGTGGCAGTAAAATTACGTAAAAATATTTTTTAAAAAATTTTTTTTTAATTTTTGCTTTAACTGACATTGAACCTATGACATCCCGGAACATTCGCCTCACTAAACTTAGATCAAATTTAAAGATTAATTAATCATTACAAATTACTACAATTTATAAAGTACATTATAAGTATACAAGCGCGGACGCAAATTCATAAGAGACTGATTACAGAACCACATATAGATCTTTAAGTATTAATATTAGAGCCGCATAAATGAACGCATAGGTCCGCTTGACCATCGCTGATACATGCTAAATTTAATATAAAACTGATAGTCACGTTACTCTGCTTTTGCTGTGACATACAAATTACAGCCAGATTACAGCTATTTTAGCTATATTTTAGCTTCTATCCATGCGCATGCGTGGTAACAATTTACGGTGTACGTGCATAATAAACTTCCCAAATTTTCTAAACTTTTGCAAGTCGGTCAATAGTCTTCTTTTCATTTTGAAAACTTGTTACCTATTCACTTTTTAATCCCAAAAGTAATAAAATGGCTGAGGTTTTGACTTTTCTTTATAGTTATCATAATGCTTTTACAACTATTTATACAGCTAAAATAGCTGTGGTTGAATTTTGGCTTTTGTTATTGCTGTTACAGCGACTTTATATCAATTAATACAGCTGAAATAGCTGTGGCTGAATTTTGTCTTTTGTTATTGCTGTCACAGCTACTTCATACTAATTAATGCAGTTAAATAGCTGCGATTAGTTTTGGTTTTTTTGATAGCTGCCACAGCAATTTTATAGCTATTAATACAGCTAAAATAGCTGTGGCTGCATTTTGACTTTTTTATTAGTTGTCACAGCGCTTTTGCAGTTAAAAGTTTAGCAAAATAATATTTGCTGTCAAATAGCTGTAATTAAGGCTGGCAGAACGTTATACTAACTACATTTTTGCTGTCGCAGCGAATATAGCCAGACTGTGTTACTTGGGCAGTGTGCAACGGAAAGTTTGTGTGTTACCGTGTAACTTCATTTCACATTTCTCATTTTGCAATATTATCGTTTTATAAAATATCGTTTTTATATTTTTTTTAATTTCTGTTTAATTGTTATTTAATTTATACAGTTTTTTAATTTTATATTTAAAAAGTTTATGAAACATATTTAACATTTATTAAATAAAGTATAATAAATAATCAATGGACAATGGAAACAATTTATGATAAATGTGCTTATAAAAACTGTCGTAACGGACGATATACTATAGGTTTACATTTATTTAGATTTCCATCAAAGCAAGATGCAAGACAAAAATTATGGATACGCAACAGTGGTAAGTTTTGTTTATAAGTTATTTTTTAAAAGCATACTTTTGCATATTTTTGAAATCGTGTTTATAAAAATAAGAAATGTTTTTTTAAATGATATAAATATATCCAATAATATGTTGATGTATACACATTTAACAGCCAAATTAAAGCATCACCCGTTCTGCCCTCCAAATTTCAAGAGAATTTATAACTTCGTCAAAAGTAGGCATAATAAAATGTTCTGAGAAGCATTTTACAACTTGAAAGCTTTACTTTTGAGATCGGTATTTTAGTAAATGACTTACTGATTTTTTACAAAGCTACATCAGATATAAATAGAGATGCGTCAAATTTTAAAATTTTTTACTTTGAGAAGTTCCAATGCGTGATTTATAAATCGCATACAAATGCGGTTTACATTATTTGAAAGCGTGAATCTTTACCTTTAATTTATTCGTTGAACGTTGTGCAATTTTTTCAACAAATTATTCAATGTTAAAATAAAAAAACCATTTTTGCTTCAATATTAACACTTTCAAAAGCTATAAACCGCATTTGTATGCGATTTTTAATTCATGCCATGGAACTTTGCAAAGTTCATACAAAAATTTTGAAATTTAACGCATTTTGCATTCTTTATTTGTATCCGTATAGCTTCGTAAAAAATCAGTAACTTGTTTACTAAAGTACCAATCTGAAAAGTAAAGATTTTAAATGTAAAATTTGAATATGGAATATTTTATTATGATCATTTTTGACAAAGTTACACTCTTTCGAAATTTGCCAATTTTTAGAGAGCAGAATAAGTGATACTTTAATTTTGCTGTTGAGTGTATACGTAAAAGTAGCAATCTTAAATTTGTTTATAAAATGATTTAAAAATGATACTCTTAATTCGAGTTTTGATATCTTGTAGAGCAAAGTTATTTGATATTTGATTTTTAATAGGCTAAAGAACGTATTACGAATTTATGGATGAAATAAATTAAGACTTTTGTTATTCTGATATTTTCCTTGTAATTATATATTGCACAATAGAGAGATGATCTCGGCATCTTTCGCGCATCAATATGTATTTTAGTGCTTACTGAATATGTAAAGATTTCATAAAAAATTAAACTTTTTGATATAAGAAGTTTATAAAAAAAAACATTAAAGAATAGTTAAATAAAGTACAATATAAGCGCGTGCGGATAAGATCAGCGGGATTTCGAGCCCAAGCACATCTCACGCACACACGAAACGCTATACCTGTGTGACGCGCGCTGTTGCGTGCCGCAACTTATAGTTTCTTAGATTACTCTGTTTATTCGAACCTTCAAACCTTTTTTTATCTTTACTCCTTCTTGATCCTAAACACATGACCCTTTGATAACTGCAACAAACATGGGTTAACCTAAACGCTGTCCCTATGCCTAACGCGTATTTTCTCTTTGACAAAACCGCCTCCTTCCAATAAACATTCCGCCGCTACGATTTTCCTACAGCACCTTAAACGAAGATCATTCTCGCTAGTTCAGTTCTCGATCAAAGCTCAAACAGCAACACCGAATAAAGACTTTTTCCACAAACGTGTCCCGACTTATTCTAAATAATATATTGTAAGAGAGAACTCGTCCACCGATAGGTTATCTCTCTTACACACATTTACTTTTCTTGCTCACACCTTATGTATTGCGCGCGTTGCGGTTGTCAAGCGCCTGATTGGCTGAGTGGCGCTGCACTACAAGAAGCGCCCGCGTGCTCGTCGAATATTGGTCAAGGATGATGCAACCAGCCGGGACATGCGATGCGAGTCTCGGTGATCACGTCTCGGGGCATTGTGCCATAGTCCGTGTGTCAAGACACACGTATTTTCTTTATAATAAAGATTTATCAGTGATGGTGATTATAGTATTGTCTTTAGTGCCCGTCATCCCTTCGTTCCTCATTCGGCTACAAGAACTATTCTGACGTAATACACGTTTTATTCGTCCTAGTACTTTTGATCGCTCACGTGCATTCGCGTCGCGCCTCAAGAGTTTTGCTTTAGCGGACATTAACAAGTTCTAGAGAGTTCAATTAATCTCTGCAGAACACATAGTGTATTTAAAGAACAATTCAGCTCTTTTACACTATTATGTAGCTATACGCTCGTAACAGCCATGATGTAAGAAGATAGGTGTACCATTGCCGTGAATGCGCAGTCGTCCAAAGTAATGATCGCTCTTCGACCAATCAGGAATTGGTCCAAAATGCTAAAAAGTAATATGGCTGCCAAAATATGTTGACACGGTTGACACCGAAGGTTATTAAATATAATAATATTAAAAGATATTTAAAAACTATGCCAACGTGTTGTGTAAAGAATTGTATAAGTCGTACTGATCATACGAGATATCATAAGAGATATTAAATATATGTATTCACACATTTGTGTTGGAAACACTTAATTTTCTATATAATATTTATTAATTGATATTATTTATTATTGTGGGTAATTGTCATTTATTGCTACTGTATTTTATATTGCAAATTTATTATTTTCATAAGATATTTTTATAAATTTTAATTACATTTTAATAATATGATAATTCTATATTAGAATTTCGCGGATGCATTTTGGACCACGTTTGATTGGCTGTCCTATCATGCTGACGTCATACGGCTGCCATTATGCGCAATGGTACACCTATCTTCTTACATCATGGTAACAGCGCTCGGCTAAAAATAAGTTCAGCGGGTCGACCGAGCCCGAGCGTAACAGATAGATAGAATTGACAGCCCGGATCAAAGACTTTGCCCAGCGCTTGAAATCCTGTAAAAGTATTGTCCAAACGTCTCAGAGCATGAAAATTTTGAAAGTCGCAAAATTAATTTTTTTTAATATAGGCTTGTAGAGAACGACGAGACGGAACTTTTTTCTATTTGCAGTTTTTTTGTTCGATGCTTATTTTTAATAATAAAAATAAAAAACTGAAAAATTTTTATCCCCAAATTCAATAAGATTTTAAGAATTTAATATTAGTATTAAGGCTCCAAAAAATAACAATAATCAAAAATAAAAGGCGACAAGAGCCGTTGCAAGATGTTCATGCATAAAATTCAAATTATATTATGAAAAATACAAATTACAATTATATTCAAACGTTTCTGCCTATGTTAGGCCTTCCTTAGTGACATTAGAAAAAATACATAATAAATCAGTGTCTTGCTAGTCGAAACATTGCGAAAGTAAATAAATAAAAACCATAAAATACGCAGTGAGTTCTTCTTAATAATTAAAATCCAATGTTTGAAGATAGACACTTGGAACTGTAACAATATTATTGCCCGTGTAAACTAACATTTTAAGATATAACTAAGATATAACTAAGATTTTAAGATATAAATCGTCGTAATTTGACCAAATTTTATTGAAATTGTTTGAAATTTGGTATACGCATGCAGTATAGTCTAGCGATGCCTACAAAATAATAAAGAAGCTGAAAATCGCCTATTGTTTAATAATAATTAATTGCAAATTGAGGCCAATCGGTAACTACGTTTTTTTAGTTTCGCCGACAAAAAGTATCGAGGGAACTTGAAATTTGGAACAACTTCCAGTGATACATTTGTTCTTCACTATTGAAGGAAGATTTTTGGAAATTTTCAGATTGATTCATTGAAAATTTGCGGAAACCGCTAACATATTTTCTCCCAGGAAAATGTATGAAAGCGGAAGAAATAATGATTTTAATGAAAGAATGCTTAGATAGATTGAGCAAAACGGGTGCTGATGTACGACTTATAACGTACGATCAAGGTCCATCTAATCTAAGCGCTTATGCTCAACTTGGTGTGCACTCAGATAAGACATATTTTATACATAATAAAAAAAAATATTACGCATTGTTTGTGTGATTTTTCACATTTGGTAAAAAGATTGGCAAGTTTATTAAGAAAACATAAATATTTGTATTGTGATAAAAAAATAATAGCATTATATCCCGATTATGAAATAACATGGTCTATTGATAACGCCGCACAAGGAGGTTCAAATTTATTATCGCACATAACAGCAGCACATATTCGACCCAATACCTTTGAAGCAAAGAATGTGAAAAGAGTTTTTCAAATATTCAGTAACAGGTTTGCAGCTGCAATAAAAACAGCAGGATATAGTAAACAGTTACAAATAAATATTTGGGAAGCAATAGCTGACTTTACAGAGCATATGAATAAGATAATTGATGCCTGCAATTCTTATAGTTTGAACATTAAATTTGGTGGAAAACGATTATTGTCTTCCAAAAATCAAGATATTGAAATTTTATTAAGAAATTTTGTTGAATGGTGCTCAAGATGGTCTCTGTCATCAGACAGAATTTCAAAAATTCCTTGTTTGAAAGGTTTCACTTTAACAATACCAGCAATTCTTGAAACATATTGTTATGTCCCTGATATCTCATTATATCGATATATCGATATGTCAATGAGTTTCCTTGGAGACAGGTTGTTGACATCTCACGCCTTTCAGATTTCGGCTGGCTGTCTCGTTGTACGGATGTACTTAGCAGCACGGTCTTCTTTTAAAAGCGTTCTTGTTAATTAATGTGTGTTTATTGTGTTACTGTTGTTCTGAGTTAATAAACTGTTAATAGTTCTTTCTAAAAGTGTTGGTTTATTTGTGTAAACCGCGCGATACGTTTCGGAAACGCAACAATATAAAGGACTAAAAGAGCAAGAAACATTCGAACTTGCTACAGGATTGTGTAATCAAGACTCTGTCGAACATTTATTCTCTAAATTAAAACAACGCGGTGGATTTAATCCTAATCCTACAGCAAGAATGGTCAGACTTTCTTTTAGACATATATTATCTACAAGATATATACAAACAAGCGATAAAGGCAATATTCAGTGTCCAGAAACTAAAACTCTCATTAATCCACTTAGTCAACTTGTTAAAACGATAGAGAATGCCTTTAATGAAAATAATGTTACTATACATGACATTGAACCTGAAAATGAAGTATTTACAGAAGATGCAGAAATTATAAAAAAATTTGATATGGAAAAATCTGAAAATATAAGTTTAATAACATGTTATGATCAAAATGCTATTGCATTTTTTGCTGGATACATAGCACGACGAAGTATTACAAAAACAAATTGCGACAATTGTCGCGACATTATGATGAAAACGCCAATGGATGATGTAACAGAAAATGAAAAGTATATTGAATTTCGCGAATATCCAAATATAGATGAAGATGCTCCTATTATTACAAAGTTAGTAAGACCAACAACTCTTTTTGCTAATGTAATCGAGACACAACTAATGGCATTTAATCGTGTCTGGCAACATTATTGGGCATCTACGCAGATTCTAGATAAGCTATCGAATGAATGTGTTAATTTAACAAATAAAAAATATCCTGAATGGTTAGATAAAAGCAATGCGTGTTATAATCATCGTTTGCAAGCATTGAAATTTATGATAAGGATTAAATTATATTCTTGTACAAGATATAACAATCGCATTGACAAAAGCAGCAGTACTGTTACTAGTAAACCTCATAGAAAACTCAAAAACCTACAAAATAAATAAAATAAAAATAGTATTATAATAAGAAAATTTGAACACAGTTAACCATCTTGCACCATCGAGCAACAGTTTATAACTAACGAGAAAATTAATAATATAAATTAAAATAAGACAGAAAAAAAAGAAAAACTGAGAAGACCAAATAATAAAAATCAAAAGCAATGGTAAATATAAAAATTCAAAAAATGAAGCAACTAAAAATGTTAAAAAATAGTATATATTTATTTTCAAACATGTTGAAATATATTCTTCAACTTTGTAAAATACAAAAATCAGAATACATTTTTTAATAATTTACTGCGCATAGCGCAGAATGCATTTTTTACAATTTACTGCGCATAGCGCAGAGTGCATTTTATTTCTATTCACTGCGCGCAGCGCAGAATGTCTCTTAAGAGAAACGTTTGTTAAATGTAAATGTAAATAATTGTAAACGAATATACTGTAACCTTCGCACGAATAACCTGCATTGTGGCTCTTTACGCTTCTATTTAATTTTATTTGATTTTGATAATTACTAGAGTCTTGTACATCAATTATTTTCATACTTTTTTTTATTATTATAATTGTGGAATAAATAACGTTGAATACAGCGACACGATTGTAAGACACAGCTCGACAGCTCCGAATATTTAAAGGTAGCGTTACAGCGATAATATTTGTGTATTTCGTACATGCGTTTGCCTCGTACTGTTCGGCTTTGAATTCCGACAGTTTGGCGAGGACAGTCAGTCGTCCTCGAGCGATGAAACGATACATCACGACGCGAGAATGTTAGAGAGAACTCTGTAATTCCGATCCTATATCCGTCTGTATTCTTAATGGTCGAAATATATATTATTTTATACTACATAATATCCCAAATAATATACGTGAAAGAGTATATTTCTTAGTAAACCTTGATTTCTTAAAATCTTATACTGACTTTGTGTATATAAACTGTGTACATAAACTGTTGCTAGTAAATGAAATTAATGTTGTTGCTGGCCAAGTCGATTTCAGATTAGGGAATCAAGTGTCATATAAAAGAAAGTAAAAAGTTTTAGACAATATTTTTACTTTTAGACATTATAAGGCGTGTTATCTCGAATAAAATAATATAATATAAGATTATATTAAGATACATACATATATGTAAATAAAATTTATGACTATTCAAAGGTCAGGATGTAGAGAAGAGTATAAGAAAATTAACAAGAAGGAGGAGAAAAAAAAGGAGACGCAAAAACGGAAACAAGAAGACATGGATGTAGAGAAAGAAATAGCGGAAAGAGTGGAAGAAATAGAAATAGAGGATAAAGCAGAGGACGAGATAGAGGAAGAGGAAGAGGAAGAGAAAGAAAACAATAAGAGAAAAAAGAGAGGAGGACAATATTTACAGGAAAGAAACAAAATGTAAGTTACATGCTCCTATAATTTCTTTAATGCATTTTTATCACACACAAATGTGAAGAAAATTTTTATTAGCACTTTATTTGGAAGAACAATATCTCTCGGCAATTTTCAATATTTTGAAGCTTATATGCAAAAATATCTAACTCAACATAATTCTAACTTATTTTGTATTTCCTCTTTTTTATCTCATTGTTAATTAAATATTATAATTATTTTATCTCAATTAAAAATAAAAAATAAAGACAATGCGTGTTCTAGTATAAAATTCATTGAAAGTTTTATATGTCATGATGAATGTATGACTTAATGTATTATTTATTTTCTCTGTTTGGTTTAGATTTAGAAACGCACGTGGAGGAAGAGGAAGCGGAGGAAACCGGTGGAGAGGAGGGTGGAGAGGTGGGTGGATGGGCCCATGGACAGACGAGTGGCGTGGCTCTGGAGGCCAGAACCGTGGATCTGGAAGCGGATGGCGAGACAGATCCAGACGCGGATGGCGCGGGTCTACAAGCGAGTGGCGTGGTGGAGCTGGAGACGGAATGCGAGACCAATGGAGGAAAGGCTCCACTTTTATATTTAACATTACTAATTAATAAATTTAATCTTAATAATATATTAATATCCTATCTTAATAAATGATGTCTGAATACTACATATATAGTATTTTATTAAACTTTAATACCCTCTCATATTTTTATTATCAAAAATCACAAAATTAAAGAAAAATTTAACATAAATTTCTTTAAATAATTAATTAAAAATGTATACGTATATGTATTTGTTTATTTTACATTATGCCGTAATTTTTCGTAAATTGTACCTTAAATTTCAAGATTACAATTTGCACACTTTCTTGCGACGGTTCATAACTATAGTCTTCTCAAATTATAGATGAAAAGATTGTTTTTAATGTTTAGTTTGCATTCGTGTTTAATATGCGAGTATTTTTGCATCTATTATAGTTTACGTGTAAACGCCCAACCCTGGCTTTTAATGTTCAAAATAAGTTATTGGTCATTACTGTATAAAATATCTATAAGAGTTTATCATCTTCTTAAATATTGACAAAAATGCAACATTTTATTTACACACGCGCACGCACACACACATACAAAATTATAGAAGTAATTTATTAAAATAATTGAATGTACATTTTCAAATTACACAGGTTATTGAAAATAACTGATCTTTTGCTAAATAAACTGTAAATGCAAAAATAAATGCTACAATACATGTATTTACAATACGTGTGTATTTATATTTCAAATCTGATTGATACCCTAACAGCACTCGATATCCTGCGTATCATCCCATTTTCATACTCATTCTACTGTGATTATCCGTTAAATACTGAGATCAATCCTATAATATTTTTTGCAGTATTATTCGGTTTTTGTTCGCACACGTATAATCTCAGGTTTGACTCAAACGTACGGAAGTGATACGTACGCACTTTTTTCGCACACATATAATCTCAGGTTTGACTCAAACGTACGGAAGTGATACGTACGCACTTCTATCGCGCGCGTATAATCTCAGGTTTGACGAGACCAGCACTAACCTGCGCCATTTACATACGTAATTCCTTTTCCCGCTTGCCCGGCATCAAGTGACACCACGCAACACCACGTATCCGAGGTTTTACTGATATCGAAGGTAATCCTTTTTTCCTTTAAGTTTTATTTCACAAAATAGTGAATAAAGTGTAAGAACTAGATAGTGTTTGTATATATTTTTTGTAATATTTTTATTATTTTTTATGTACTTGTTAAATTATTTTGCTTAAAATATTTTAAGGTTATGTTCGTAAACTTGCATTATAATTGCCTCTCACCTCTTTAGTTCTTAGTTAAATATACAATACATTTTCTTAATTATTTTTTAAACAATGTCTTAAAAAGATGATTTAACATAAAACTGTTTTCAGTTTGCAGTATCGTTCCTTTGAAGTTCTCTAGCTTAGGCTTCTAGAACTTTATTTTATATTGTAAGTTTTATGTAAATATTTTTACACTTACGGTCGTAATTTTGAAATAAAAATATCAATTAATAAGAAATTGACTGATTAATTAACCTAATCTAAATTATCCTATACAATATATGAACGCGCGCGCGTTTCAACGCTTGGCTGTGTAAATGTGTGCATGTATATGTGATCTACTGCAACATTCCCATTTTTATCCTATCTTGATACTGTCTTTAAACTATAGACCTTCCTGCGAAATTCTATGGAAGATGGTACTGTGGCTGCGTTCCCATTTCGTCTCACTCAGTGCAGTATCCAGTGGCCGCCATTTTGCTGGATACTGCTACTAGAGACAAGATCTATAGAGAGAAGGTTACCTCAGGCAAACCGGTTATGGGCGAGGGACGAAGAAGTAAGGGGGGAGCTAGAAGCAGCTTGTAGGCGAGGGGCGACGAAGTAAGGGGGGAGCTAGATACAGCTTGTAGGCGAGGGGCGACGAAGTAAGGGGGGAGCATGATGATCTCATCGACAAACAATAGCTGTCTCTCTCTTTCAAAGTTCTTCCTTTTCTAACTCTGTCACTCGCTCTCATTATTGACTTTCATGTGTCAAGTTCAAGTTGAAGAGGTTATATAGTAAAAATCGAAGGTACGTATATTAATTATTTTGTCTGTTATTTCCCCTAACATATTCAAATGAACAAAACCGAAGAAATAATTATATATATTTATAAATAATTATATATAATTATAAATATTTAACCCACATAACCTAAACCTAAACAATATTTCTTTTATCTAAAATACATACAATTTTTATAATTTTTAAGTCGATCTGGTATTATTATTGTAATGACTGAAATCACAATTCCTTTACAAATATTGTATTGTGTATTATTATTCTTTTTAGCAAGGATGTCAAGTTGTGGAGCACGGTCAAAGTGCATTGTACCAGGATGTGGCAATGTTTATTGCAAAGCAATTGTAAAGAATCCACATATTCGATTTCATAAAGTGCCCAAGAACATCCAATTAAAAGAACAGTGGGCACATGTATGTGGGAAAAGTCTTGAAAAGTTTACCGGTTTTATCTGCTCAAATCATTTAAAAAAAAATGATTACGAGAGAGGTCTTGCAGAAGCACTGGGCGAATCATCAAAACCTCGATTAAAGTGTACAGGTAATGCTGAAAAATTAATTTGTTTTGTATTAAGGTATTACACTAATTTTTTGAATGTTTATATATAATCGCACTCTATTAATCTCTTTTTCTGATTCTTTTATTGCAGCAATACCATCATTGCATTTACCAATATCTGATGATTTAAATGCAAACAAGGAGAACACTGAATTAAGTGACATAATCTTCACGCAATCTTCATTAGATAAGGAGAACATTGAATCAGGTCACACAATTTTCAAACAGTCCTCACCAACACATGATGAAAATCCATTGCTAAATACATGTTATAAAAATGCAATAACTCAAACAGAAGAACATTTCTGTGATATTATTAATATGAGACTCAACTGCGTAACCAAAAAATTCGAGGAGAGTGAAGAATCTCGTAAGAATTTAGAAATAGAATTAAATAAATTCAAAGTTAAGTACGAAGCAGCGATTACCGAATTGAATGCAACAAATTCAGAAATAATAGAACTTAAAAATAATAATAATCAATTAAGATGTTATAAAGATGCAATAACTCAAACAGAAGAACATTTCTGTGATATTATTAATATGAGACTCAACTGCGTAACCAAAAAATTCGAGGAGAGTGAAGAATCTCGTAAGAATTTAGAAATAGAATTAAATAAATTCAAAGTTAAGTACGAAGCAGCGATTACCGAATTGAATGCAACAAATTCAGAAATAATAGAACTTAAAAATAATAATAATCAATTAAGATGTTATAAAGATGCAATAACTCAAACAGAAGAACATTTCTGTGATATTATTAATATAAGACTCAACTGCGTAACCAAAAAATTCGAGGAGAGTGAAGAATCTCGTAAGAATTTAGAAATAGAATTAAATGAATTCAAAGCTAAGTACGAAGCAGCGATTACCGAATTGAATGCGACAAATTCAGAAATAATTGAACTTAAAAATAATAATAATCGACTGAATAGTTGTTTAAATAAATTATTAACGCAATGTCAAATTGATATAGCACTAAACAAAAAAAATACGTAATTTGGTCAAAAGATGATATATCACGGGCATTTGCTTTACGGTATTATAGTCAACAAGGTTACAGATATTTAAAAGAAAATTACATTACCCTTTGCCTGGAATTTCTTCACTACAGAGATGGGCCTCTACTATTAATATGCGGCAAGGTATTTTGAAAGATGTGTTACATTTAATGAAAATAAAAGGAGAATCTTTGTCCGAAATTGAGAAAGTTACGGTATTAAATTTCGATGAAATGAAAGTCAACGCTTTATACGAGTATGATCGGAAATACGACGAAATTATTGGACCACATCAATACATGCATATAGCAATGGTTCGGAGCTTGTTCGGAAATTGGAAGCAACCAGTATACGTCCAATTCGATACAAAAATGACTGAAACAATTATATATCAAATAATAAAAGAATTGAATGATATTTCGTATTCAGTTGTAGCAATTGTATCAGACTGTGGTGGTGGCAACGTCGGTCTATGGAAAACTTTAGGAATATCTACTGGAAAAACATATTTTCCGCATCCGATAACCAAAGAAAATGTTTATGTGTTCGCAGATGCACCACACATTCTAAAATTAATTAGAAATTGGCTATTGGATACTGGTTTTGTATTAGCAGATAAAACTATAATAACAGCAGAACCATTACGATGTTTAATCGCCGAAACTAATTCTGAGATTAATTCTTGCCATAAATTAACAAATGGTCACGTTTATTGTGAAAAAATTAAACGACAAAATGTTGCATTAGCAGCTCAATTATTGTCGCATACGACTACAACTGCTCTGAAACAATATCGTCCAGGTTTGGATAATAAAGTGGCAATCGATACTGCAAACTTCATTGAACAGATCAGCCAGTGGTGGGACCTTATGAATTCGTATGTTACTGGAGGAAAGGTAGATTGTAAAAAACCATATGGTCTCAATATCAACGTCCAAAATGAAGTTCTCGATACGGTCTACAACATGATAAATGCAATGCGTTGTCAATCGAAAAAAGTTCTTCAAATATTTCAAAAAGGACTTCTTATATCAATTGCTTCATTAAAACAGTTATATGTTGAAATGAAACTTAAATATGGCATATCGTATATTGCTACTTATAAATTAAATCAGGATGGTCTTGAAAATTTTTTTTCGCAAGTACGTGGAAAAGGTGGTTCTAATGAACACCCTACCCCATTAGATGCTCAATATAGAATACGTATGATTATCCTTGGTAAGAATCCAGGTGTAGTCCAAAAAAACCGCAACGTGCATGAAGCAGTGCATGACGAATATATGTCTTCGTCCGTTATTAAAGCTTCAGGTATTCCAATACCTGAATGTGATGAAAAAACTGATGAACCTTCAGATTACGAAGAAAAACCATTCGAAGTCCAGAGTTTATCGACTATTTCCTCCATTACACATTGCGATTATAACGTTATGACAGTAAATATAAAATGTGATAGTGAAGCAGATGGTCTACTTTATTTAGCAGGTTGGTTGGCCAGAAAATATAAAACAAAATATCCAACTTTGGGGTGCTATACATATGAGTCAAATATTGAACATAATTATGTATTCCCGAATTGGTTGCAACACATTTCTTATGGTGGACTGACACAGCCATCTACAGAATGGCTGAACCAAGTTAAAAAAATGGATAAATATTTTTGTAAATTTCATAAAGATGGTTTACAAAAAGGACCTGCCGTTGTTAAAAACTTAACTATGGCAATAGTAAAGAAGAAAAATATCGACATACCTGAGGAGCTAGTACGTGCATTTATTCTCCAAAGAACCTATGTACGTATTAAATTTTATAATACTGCCAAAAAAAATCGCAAGCACGTAGGTAATAAGAGAAAAGCAGATGATAATGAAAGAAGAGTCGCTAATAAATATAAAAAAATTATTAATTAATTTAACGCTAATAAATTTCTTTATATTAACAGATTAAGAGGATGCTGAAGTCATATTGTTACCGACCGAAACTTCAATTTTCTAAAAAGGGTGGCGTTTTTTATTGCTTTAATAGAATTACAAATCCTTTGGTGTAAATAAAGTACATATGCTAATCTTTCGGCAGTTGGTCAAATTTAAACCAAAAAATAAAAAAAATTTTTGAAAATTTACCGACAATGTCACCTCAAAGAATTATATCTTTTATATCAAAATTATACTGCTTCAATCTGCAAAACAAGACCATGTGCCGAAGAAGAGCGTATGAAACAATAATGGAAAACCAAAAAAATAGAGCTTAGAGACTTATTTTCAAAACGCCACCCTTTTCCAGATTTATGTAAAGCATGTGTGCAATATAGAAAGAATAAGGTAAAAAAGAGCTATAGATTAGTTCCGAGATTTTGGGATAGAGGCGCTATACAGTTCTCAGTGCTATCTGTCATATACAGAATCTTTTAGGTTAGTTATGTGTGTGTTAGTTGTGCGTGTGTGTGTGTTTGTGTTATGTGCTACGAAACCCGGCTGAAAAAAATGGGTTGAAGGCACTCTGAAGGATAAAAAAGTGTATGTATTATACATAAATTTTGCAACATTTTTGCAAACATTTATATTATTTAATTACATACATTCATATTCTAATTTCTACAAAATACTTTTATTCATGTGCTTTATGTGTATATATTATGTATATTCTGTGCTCCATATTATGTATATTCACATCAAAGTATCTATGTAAAATTAACTTTTTATATCATCTTGTATATTGTATATCATTTATATGAATATCATTTTGTATATTGTATATATTTTTATAATAAATGTATATGTCATATAACTTATTTATAAAGCATGAAATATAAAGGTATTTTTAGTTTCTTGTATGTATCATTTGTAAAAAAATCTTGATAAAAAAAACATTAATTTTGTGACTTGCAATTATCTGTTTCAATATATACTTCTTTTAAATACTTACAACTAGCCTTATTTTATGCGTTTTCCTTGGTATCTAAAATACACATCAAAATATAAAATTAATTTCTAGTTCAGTAGAAAAAAAACATTGTAGTCTTACACCAGAAAGGAATGGTAAAATATCATGTATATGTAATAACAAATAAATCACTTTTCCACTGACATTATACACAACTTTGCAGAAATAAATTTATTCTGTGAATTTTGAATGTGTAGTGCAGTTTAAAACACACAGTCGAAATATATCTATATTTTTGAAATAATAATTCTGATTTTTCATGAATCACAGTGGTTTTATAAAATGTTCAATTTTAACAGTTTTTATTGGACTGTACTTTAGACAATATTATATTTTGCCATTTCTCTCTGTTGTAAGACAAGAATGTTTCGTTTCTACTGTAATATAAATACATTTTCGATTTTGATACGTATTTTAAATACCAAGTTAATCACATAAAATAAGGCTAAGTGTAAGTATTTAAAAGAAGCATATAATGAAACAGATTATTGCAAGTCGCAAAATTAATGTTGTTTCTTTTATCAAAATTTTTTTACAAATAATAGACACAAAAAAATAAAAATATCTTTATATTTCATACTTTAGAAATAAAAAATATGGCATATATCATATACATTTATTGTAAAAAGAGTATACAAAATGATATCAATTTCTTAGAAAAATATTTTGATATAAATATAGATAATGTGGAGCATATAATATACATTATATATATATATATATATATATACATAAAGCATATGACGTAATAAAAGTATCTTACAATAAAGAATAAGACAAGCCAGAGGCGGTTTCCTCGTGGACTGGCAATATATAATAAGACAAGCCAGAGGCGGTTTTCTCGTGGACTGGCATTAGAAAACTCTTATTCTTGTCTTCAAGCCAGAGGCGGTTTCCTCGTGGACTGGCAATATAGAATAAGACAAGCCAGAGGCGGTTTTCTCGTGGACTGGCAATATAGAATAAGACAAGCCAGAGGCGGTTTTCTCGTGGACTGGCATTAGAAAATTCTTATTTTTGTCTTCAAGCCAGAGGCGGTTTCCTCGTGGACTGGCAATATAGAATAAGACAAGCCAGAGGCGGTTTTCTCGTGGACTGGCAATATAGAATAAGACAAGCCAGAGGCGGTTTTCTCGTGGACTGGCATTAGAAAATTCTTATTCTTGTCTTCAAGCCAGAGGCGGCTTTGTCGTGGACTGGCAATATAGAATAAGACAAGCCAGAGGCGATCTTTCGTGAGCTGACAATTTTAAATAAATATAGTCAGAGGCGATCTAACGTCAGCTGACAGTTTAGAAGAAAAAGAGCTAAAGGCGATTTATTCGTGAACTGGCAAATTGTAAGAAATATTGTCAGAGGCGATCTATCGTGAGCTGACAATTTTAAATAAATATTGTCACAGACGATCTAACGTCAGCTGACAGTTTAGAAAAAAGAGAGCTAAAGACGATTTATTCGTGAACTGGCAAATTGTAAGAAATATTGTCAGAGGCGATCTATTGTGAGCTGACAATTTTTAATAAATATAGTCAGAGGCGATCTAACGTCAGCTGACAGTTTAGAAGAAAGAGAGCTAAAGGCGATTTATTCGTGAACTGGCAAATTGTAAGAAATATTGTCAGAGGCGATCTATCGTGAGCTGACAATTTTAAATAAATATTGTCACAGACGATCTAACGTCAGCTGACAGTTTAGAAAAAAGAGAGCTAAAGACGATTTATTCGTGAACTGGCAAATTGTAAGAAATATTGTCAGAGGCGATCTATCGTGAGCTGACAATTTTAAATAAATATTGTCACAGACGATCTAACGTCAGCTGACAGTTTAGAAAAAAGAGAGCTAAAGACGATTTATTCGTGAACTGGCAAATTGTAAGAAATATTGTCAGAGGCGATCTATCGTGAGCTGACAATTTTAAATAAATATTGTCACAGACGATCTAACGTCAGCTGACAGTTTAGAAGAAAGAGAGCTAAAGGCGATTTATTCGTGAACTGGCAAATTGTAAGAAATATTGTCAGAGGCGATCTATCGTGAGCTGACAATTTTAAATAAATATTGTCACAGACGATCTAACGTCAGCTGACAGTTTAGAAGAAAGAGAGCTAAAGGCGATTTATTCGTGAACTGGCAAATTGTAAGAAATATTGTCAGAGGCGATCTATCGTGAGCTGACAATTTTAAATAAATATTGTCACAGACGATCTAACGTCAGCTGACAGTTTAGAAAAAAGAGAGCTAAAGACGATTTATTCGTGAACTGGCAAATTGTAAGAAATATTGTCAGAGGCGATCTATCGTGAGCTGACAATTTTTAATAAATATAGTCAGAGGCGATCTAACGTCAGCTGACAGTTTAGAAAAAAGAGAGCTAAAGACAATTTATTCGTGAACTGGCAGATTTTAAGAAATATTGTCATAGGCGATCTAACGTCAGCTGACAGATTTGAAGAAATACGTATTTATTTTAGTTAGCAATTTACTGCACGTGTGGTCTGTTTATATTTTATCAGATAATTTATAAGGTCATTTAACCTTTTTTCTCGCAATTGAAATTCTATCGTATGGCTGAATGATGTACATACGAGACAAAATAGACTTATACAAGGTGTCTAATAGATATAAGTTAGATATGATAAAATATTTTATTTGAAAAATGTATGTATAATACTATATATCTAATTGGAAAAATATGTTATATGCTTTTCCTATTTTTATTCTTATGTAATAAATACAAAATAAATAAATAAGTTAATTAATTATTGAATACATACATATACATATTGAATATAGTTATCTTTATTTTGTATTTTATATAACTGAAATAATATATACTTTCATTATTTTAGTCATTATCATATAAAATACAAAATAAAGATAAATATTTATTGAATATATGTGTATATGTATATATTAATTAATTGATTAATTAGTTATTTAGTATTTACTACATAAGGATAAAAGTAAGAAAAGTATATGACATTTTTCTTCAATGATATATATAGTATTATATGTATATTTTTTATTTATTATTTTGTCATATTTAGTTTGTATTTATTTGACACCTTGTATACGCTTATGTTTTCTCGGACATTATATTGCAGCTTTGCGACGAAATTTCAGTCGAGGAAACAAGCGCAAGCATCGTTTGTTTACAAACTTCCGATGACACACGTACACAGACCACACGTCAGTGTAGTGAGTCACCACTACAAACAAATGCGTACACACGGACCTACGCGGCATAGGTCCGTAGGCTGTGCCGATAATGTCATTTCATTTTTAGTACCATCGAAATGATGGCGCTTTCGCGTCGGAGTTCGCCCGTCACTTCAGCATCCTCTTAATATAATATATATGTATTTTTATAATTATAGATACTTATAAAAATTTTATTATTATACTTTTATTATTATTATATTATGCTATTATACTTATTATTATTATACTTATTATACTTATTATATTTATTATACTTAATTTTTATTATAGATAATTATATAATTTTATAATCACAATATTGCCGCATATTTAATGATCCCTAATATATATCCCATATTTGTTTTAAAGAATTATTTTAAGATTTCAACAGAAACATTTCAATAATATTTTATTAGCAAATATTTGAAAATTATTAACACTGTAAATTTTATCATATAAATATTCACATTTGCATTTGCATTCACAAAGCATTTCTATATTAAAGGAGCGAGAGAGAAAACACTAAAGCGTGCGAGAGAGACAGCTACTGTTAGTCGATGAGATCATCATTGCCCCTCTTGCCGCTCACCCCGCTCAGCATGTGCCCCTCTTGCCGCTCACCCCGCTCGGCATGTGCCCCTCTTGCCGCGCGTCCCTCTTTGCGCGTGAGGTAACCTTCTCTCTATAGATCTTGTACTAGAGAAGCGTTCCCAAATTACTGGACTGGCTAGTGGCTAGTGATAGTTTCGCACACGTATTAGCTCATAACCTAAATAAAATTGTTAGTTAATATGTAAATAGTGTTGAAGCAATTATTGCCAGTAAAGATTATTATATTGATAAGTAAATATTTCAATTAGCAATGTATTAATAAGTGTTAGCGTTATTTTTAAATATTATAACGATTATACCGATTATTTGTTTGTATAACTTCACATTAAAACAATAAATTATTGTATATAATGTTTATTGTATATAATTATTGTACATAATTTTATTTTTTCAGTACACATTGATTTTTTTTATTAACGTGTTGTGATTATTCTGAACGAGGTACGATTGTCACTAGCCAGTCCAGTAATTTGGGAACGCTTCTCCAGTGCAGTATACAGCAAAATGGCGGCCACTGGATACTGCACTGAGTGAGACGAAATGGGAACGCAGCCTGTAAGATCGCTTCGAGATTTACCGACAGACGGCGCCAGCTCATGGACGCCCAAAATATGCGAGCGATCAGCTGGGCGTCAATCGATTCTGTGCGAGCGCGATCACGCGCAGATATCGAAAGGAAACCGGGAAGGGTCTCGAAAAGTTCGAGAACCTTCCAAGTAGTTTTCTTTATGGAAAGAGGGATAGGCAAAATCACTCTCTATCGTCGAACCAAACCGAACAGTCGTATAAGCATTATATTATAGAGAGACAGTCGGACCGAAATTAATTCAGTTGAACTTAGTCGAATTCACGCACTTTTGTATTTCAAAGCAGAGATAATTTGTTAAGTACATTATATTAAATTTAGTGTCGATCTTTTTATTTTATTACCATCCTGTCGAACAGTTAAACAGTACGGGATAATTTATCCAATCATTAAAACATATTTATCAACATTATCGAACAAAGTCGTGTCGTATTTGAACGTTAGAATACGTTAAAACTTTGGAATCAAGTCCAAATCGTTTTTGAGACATTATTTTATTGAGAATAGAATACATCGAGTCGAAATTAAGAATTAAGAAAAATCGAGATCTTCAAGATCATAAGGATCTTTCAGTTCAGAAGTGGGATAACGGGCCTTTGAGTCTGTGTCGAGCCGAATAAGTTAAAAGAACTTTGTCGTGTCGTGTCGGAACATTTAACGGACTGAGTAAGTCCGCGTCGACCCGAAAAAGTTATTAAAACTCTTGTCGTGTCGAGTCGAAGCAGTGTACGGGCGACAGTAACCCGCGTCGAGTCGAAAAAGGCAAAATTTGCCGTCGGGGCGTGTCGGGTCGATTAACAGATTTTTCAAATTCGCGTCGAGTTGAAGAGGCCGAAAAAATCCTGATTGGAGTCGTGCCGGGCAGTAGAATGCCGAAAACCAGGTCCATGATGGACAGAGAAGACCTGGAAAAGGCTTCATTAGAACAGCTCCAGAAAGAGGCAAAGAGATACCAATTACCGGTTTTAAACGACCGCGATCTATTGGTGGAACAAATTTTGACTTACCTGGAGAGAGCGGGTCATACCAAGAGGACATTGGAAATGCCGAAGGAGACGGGTGAGATGCACGATCCTGCAGAGTCGTCCTCGAGTCGAGCCACCGAAGCAGACCCACCAAATGCAGGAGCTCTCTGTCATGCCATCACTGAGATGACAGCGATGATGCAGCAGCAGCAGCAGATCTTGCTCCAGGTCTTGCAGAGGCTGGCGCCCCAGGAAGCGAGTGTGCCGATAAGCCAGGACGAGGGGACAACAGGTCCGAGTGGGCTGGTAACCCTGTCAAGGGCAACATCGGGTAATGTACGATCGAATCAAACTAATTACTCGAATAACGGACATAGTAGAATGCTCTCAAATGCGAGCGCCTTACCGGCCGGAAATGCGGTAAGCTGGCTGGCCTCGCAAATTCCGGAATTTGGCGGGAGTGACGATGAAAATGTCGAGGTGTGGACTAATCGCGTAGACAAAGTGACGGAAATCCACGGTGCGTCCGACGGGATAACGCTTCTGGCCGCGTCCAGTAAGCTCGTAAAATTTGCCCGTCAATGGTACGAGATCCAGACGGGCGAAATGATTGAGTCGTGACAAGCATTAAAAATGGATTTGCTAAAAATGTTTAAAAAAACAAGTGCCGTTTCATAAAGCAATGCAGAAATTAGAGGCGCGAAAATGGATTCCAACGAAAGAATCCTTCGATCAATACGCGATCGCGAAGCTCGCGCTCATGAAAAATTTAAACTTGCCGACGAGTGACGCGATTCATATGTTGATTGGCGGAATATCGCAGGGTTCGTTAAGGGCCATAGCCCTTTCGATATCAGATAATTTGATAGACGGATTTCTCGCGAAGATGCGAACAATAGCAGAAGGAAATACAAAGACAGAGAGAAAATCCACGGCGGTCGCGAGTGCGGTAAAATCCGTGCATAATAACGCGTGTAGAAACTGTGGAAAGAAAGGACATTTTCATAAGGATTGTCGCGGAGAACTCACATGGTTCTACTGCAAGTCGAAAGGGCAGCGTCAGTTTGACTGCTCTAAAGTCAAGGATAAAAACGGGAAATCGCCGACGGCTCAGCGGTCTTCAATGGCCTCGGTAGCAGTCGTTGTTACCGTCGAGGAAGAGAAAGAGGAGGTGGTGGCTTGCGTTTCCGTAGCCGCGGGTGGAAATTTAGAAATTGCCGATTACCATTTGCCGAAATCTCGAGTATCTGCGAACAAAAATGTAAAATTCGTGTATTAATCGATACCGGAAGTCCAGTCTCGTTCGTTGAAAAAGGGATTTATTTGAAACAAATCAGACCGTTTGTAAACAATTGTAAGCCGGCAAATAAAAATTTTGTTAATCTCAGCCGGGAACGGTTAAATGTTCAAGGAGTTGTACAAACAGAGATATCATTGAGCGAACTTGGCGGAAAAAAATATGAAGTCGATCTGTATATCTTAAATGAACCGTTGAATAGAGACATAATCTTAGGAAGAGAGTTTTTAGATAAACAAAAACTCACCTTGATAAGACGAAGCCGTGAGTCAGCAGAATTCACGAGTGCTGTTAGTTTATTCGAGCAACTGCCGTTATACGTAGACAAAGAGAATGCCGATGATCTAGAAAAAGATTTTGAAATAGATGGTAGTAGTTTAGATGTAGAAACGAAAAACGAATTGTTTAATTTATTAGATAAGATAGAGAAAAAGAAAATCGTACCGGTCGATGACGATTACGAGGTGAGAGTACATTTGAAAGATGACTCCATCTACGCGTATGCACCACGACGTTTTGCGTATGTGGAACGTATACAGATACGGAAAATAACGGACGACCTCCTGGAACAAGGCATTATAAAAAACAGTGTCTCACCGTATTGCGCCAGGGTAATACCTGTAAGAAAAAAAAACGGTGAAATTAGACTTTGCGTCGATTTGAGGCCGTTAAATAGTCGAGTGATCAAACAAAAATATCCTTTTCCGATAATTGAGGACTGTTTGTCGCGTTTAAGTGGCATGTCGATATTCACGCTACTTAATCTTAAAGATGGATTTCATCAGATTAAGGTGCATGCCGATTCGACGCGTTATTTCGCATTCGTTACACCCGAGGACAATTTGAGTATGTACGCTTACCTTTTGGCTATTCGGAAGTACCAGCCGAATTCCAAAAACGGATCATTCAGATCCTGAATCCGCTCATACGCGCTGATAAGGTGATCGTCTATATAGATGACGTATTGATTCCGTCGAGGTCAGTGCGAGAAAATTTCGATGTTTTGGCCGAGGTGTTGATTATCTTAAAAAATTACAGATTCGAGTTAAATTTTAAAAAATGTTTGTTCCTCAAAAAAGAGATCGAGTTTTTAAAATATATAATTTCGGAGAAAGGGATGACGTTAAGTCCAAGACATTCCGAGTCGGTGAGAAATTACAAAACACCATCTAACGTACATGGTGTTCAGAGATTTTTAGGATTAGCGAGTTATTTTAGGAAATTCATAAAAGATTTTGCGTTAAAAGCGTTCAAGTACTCACTTCTCAATTCCAGGCTATACTATCTACAGAAGAGATTCGTTACGCATAAAATCCAGTGGTCTGTGTACCATTGTCAGAAATGATATTTATTCTGCCATCGATGCTGACATTTATTGCATAGAAGGTTCACTTGACACCCTAGGCGTAAAACTGTCCACCTCTCAAGGACAGCTACTAATTGTATCAATTTATAAACACCCAGAATTTTGTATAAGATACAAACATTGGGATAAGTTATTTTCTACCTTTGTTAATTTCAAAAATATTGTTGTATTGGGTGACTTCAATTCGCATCATCCTTCCTGGGGATGTTCGATTGTTGACTCGGCTGGCAGATCTCTAGAAGAAGCCGCTTCAGATCATGACTTGGTAATTCTAAACAACGGTTTACCAACTAGATTTACAGCCCCCTCTCAAAATAAGAGCGCTGTAGATCTTACTTTAATTAATCCTGATCTTGCACCTATCTGTTCTTGGCAGGTACTGGATGATTCTATGAATAGTGATCACTTTCTTGTCGTGACCACCATACTCACCACCGTCCAATATTCAAAAAGATTCTGTCACAAAATAGATAAAAAATCTACTGACTGGTTAACTTTTAAAAAATTCTTCATTCTTCAAGAAGAAGAAATTTCCTCAAGAATTCTAGATTCTCACATCAATCCTTCTGATCATATAGAATATCTCACTTCGCTTTTTATTTCAGCTATCGAATCTGCAAATGGCCATCCTCTTCGTTCAAACTCTGATTCCCTTTCAGTCCATCACTCAACTATGGGACCTCCTCCGACCCCGTAGTGGAATCACGACTGTGACTCTGCAGCAATGGAAAGAAAATCAGCTCTGTCTAACTTCAGGAAAGTCTCTTCTTTCTTGAACTACTGTCATCTTAAAAAACAAGAGGCCCTGGCCAAGAGGGTATTTCATAAAGCCAAGAGAGAATCATGGAGAAAATTTGGGAGTCTGGCGCTGCATGCGAACGTGAACACACGCAATTATGTAGTGCTCGGAAAATTAATTGTGCAATAATATACGTATTAAGCTTTTAAAGTTTGTTTTTAGTGTCTTGCAGTCTTTTAGCATTTTTAGCTCTTGAAAGGCCAGGCTCAGGCTCTATTGCAGGGAAACCTGCCGCTTTTTGGTAAGAAGGAGGGCTAACCTTTCTGATCCCTTCGCACGTGGCCGACATGCCTCGTTCTCGATCCCGTTCCCGCCTTAAAAGTAACAAAGGAAATTCTAAAATACACGATGGGGTAAGCAATCCTAAGAAAACTACCTCTATAATTAGTGATTCTAGTGATTCCGACATCGACATGAATACTAATAATGAATTAACCTCTAAGGAAAGTACTAATATGTACCTTGACATCACCAACGATCCAAAACGTATTTCCGATATAATCGAGGCTAATTCTTCCAACTTAAATCTAACACACGATCACGCCACTATTTCTTCTGTTTCATCTACGTCTGGGATCAAAAGATCTGCCAATGATGAACCTTATTCGGATACCGAGATCAAAAAATCCATTAAAGTTACCACTTCCAATAATAACGCCAAAGACTCTTCTAGTCAAGAAAGTGAGACAATTAAGGCTATCGATAATCTAATAAAAAACAGATATACACATTCTAACCAAGGTCCATTTTATGTGTATATTCAATCCTCTTCTTCTCCTCCCTCACCTATCCATCCTCTCTACATAGGACGCATCCTTAGTAAATGGGGTAAAAATGAATTTACAGAAGTAAAGAAGTTGGGTTTTTCCAAAGTCTCCGTCAAACTAAAAACCAAAGAAGCGGCTAATCTATTAGTCTCACAACAGCCCTTCAAAGATCGCAATTCAACATGCTTTATTCCAAACTACAGAATCTTTCGTCAGGGAATAATCCGAAATATCCCTACAGACATTGATTTAGAGGATCTTAAAACGGGAATCGAATGCCCAACTGAGATCACTGCCTTGAGGAGACTCAATAGAAGAGTCTCTATAGAAGACGAGTCTGGTGGTAAATCCATCCAATTTGTACCTGCTAGGACTATTGTAATATCTTTTCTAAATCAAATCCTTCCCAAATATATTTATATATTTGGTGTAAGATACGAAGTCACTCCCTTTATACCTAAAATTACTATCTGTTATTCGTGTTTCAGATTTGGCCACTCAGCCACACAGTGTCGAGACAAACCTCGTTGCTCGCATTGCGGACGATCAGATCATAACAACTCAACTCCTTGCTCTAACATCGCGTCCCCACCATTTTGCGCCAACTGCAGAGGAGAGCACTCTCCTATGGACCCCCTCTGTCCTGAATTGGCCATTCAGAAAAATGTTCAGCTACTCGCAGCGGACAGGAACATCCCTCTTAAGGAGGCTAGAGACCTACTCTCAGGTAAAAATCAGAATTCTAATTTGCGGAACGACATTTTCAATTTCCCCCCTCTTGGTGGGAGTCCTTCCCCTGACTCACCACCTAGCTTTTCTCACTTCTCTTCACCTATATTCAGATCTTCTCCTTATACTAATGACTCACCAATCAGTTATAATGGCATATCTTATGCGCAGGCGACGGATAGCTCTAACTCTTATAATAAAGCCAACAAGAGTCCGTTCTCTAACATAAGGGGAGTTCCTACCCCTAAGGCCCCTAACCGTCCTAATCAGGACAGCCGAGGCTCTGGGCATGACTATTTGCTCGAGCCAAATGGCCGATCTCTTTTTAGACCTCCAGACGGGTGTGCTATCCCTTCTGAACGACCCAATATCAATTACCCCCCCTCTCCTCCTTCTGGCTCCCAACAGAGTCAGCTAAATTTTATCCTGCAGCTATTTACTCAGTTAATAGCTGCGGTTTCTAATATAAACCCATCTTTATATAATATTCTCATTAACAGATCCTCTTTGTCTTATCCTTCCAGGGAAAAGGAACTTCCTTTCAATCCCTACAATAATTCTCATAATGGATAAATCTTCAAACAATAATATAAAAATTTTCCAATGGAATGCTAGAGGACTAATTTCTAAAAAGGGAGAACTCCTTAAGATTATCAATAATTATGATGTCATTGCCATCTCTGAATCGTGGTTAAATCCAAACTTCCACTTTCATATTCCAGGTTTTACAATTTACAGAAGAGACTCTCTTCGCAATAAATCTAGTGGGCTATGTCTCATGATCCGCAACGACATCCAATCTATTATCGAAAATGAAATTATACATTATGAAGGAACCTTAGACACTCTTGGAGCTTCTTTTTCAACCGCACACAATCAGTTACTCATAGTCTCTCTTTATAAGCATCCAGAGGTTCGTATAGGATATGATCAATGGAACTCGTTTTTCTCCTCATTTACGAACTTTAAAAATATAATAGTACTGAGCGACTTTAATGCTCATAACCTCTCTTGGGGCTGTGCTACTACCTCCGCCACAGGTAGATCGCTTGAAGAAGCAGCATCGGATAATAATCTAGCAATTCTTAATAATGGTTCGACAACCAGATTAACATCTCCACTTCAAAACAAAAGCGCTGTTGACCTTACATTTGTCAATCCTGATCTCATCCCTGTTTGCTCTTAGCAAGTTTTAAATGACTCCATGAATAGCGATCACTTTCCTATTGTTACTACCATCAACGCTATAATTTTCTACTCTAAAAGATTTTATCACAAAATCGATAATAATGCCACCGACTGGAAAATTTTTAAAGGACACTTTGCTCTCCGAGAAGACGAAATTTCAACTAGACTTCAACGTGAAGACTTTGATGTCTCTGAGCAAATTCACTATCTTTCAAATCAATTTCTCGAGGCAGTTAACTCAGCTAATGGTAAACCTCTTCATTCCAACTCTCAAACATCCTATCGCTCAATAAAAGGCCCCCCACCAGCTCCCTGGTGGAACCTTGATTGTAAGTTAGCTGCTATTGAAAGAAAGACAGCCTTAAAAAATTTCAAAAAAATTTCATTCTTATCTAATTACATTCTTCTCAAAAATAAAGAAACTTTAGCTAAAAAAATATTCTGTAAAGCTAAAAGCGAATCTTGGAGGAAATTCTGTAACGAAATTGAATTCAAAACAGCTCCTGGGAAGATCTGGAAGACTATTAAATGCTTCAAAAATCGTAATCTTTCCGAGGTAAACTACCATCCAAATTCCAATAAAAAAAACAAAGAACTCAAGAGTATTATCCATTTCCTCTGTCCCGACTCCTGTGCTTCTCCTACTCCTTTTGAAAATGTAGACTTTTCTTCAGGGGAGTGTATACTTTCTCGACCAATTTCAGTGTCTGAGGTTTCGGATGTAATAGCCAGAGTTAATTTACACTCGTCCCGGGTATTGACGGTGTTAGTTATCGCATGATTTTCCATCTTCCTAGTTTCATGCATGAACACATCTGCAAGTTATTCAACCAAATTCTTTCTTCAGGATCTTTCCCTCAGGATTGGAGGAAAACCTTGGTTTTCCTAATCCCCAAAGCTACACCGGGTAAATATCGTCCGATATCGTTAACCTCTTGTCTTCTTAAAGTCATGGAAAAAATCATCGCCTCAAGACTTCAATGGTGGTGTGAGCACAATAAAATAATTACTAAATCTCAATTTGGATTTCGCAAAGGCAAATCATGCTATGACAACTTAGCTCTTCTTTCAACAGAAATCTCTACTGGCCTCGCTCTAGCACAGTACACTCCATGCCTTTTCCTCGATATCAAAGGAGCGTTTGATAACCTTCTTCCTAATATCCTAATTCATATCTTAAGGGAACTAAAAATTCCTGGAAGGCTTTGCAAATTCATCTATAATCTTACCTCCTTTCGTACTCTCTTTTTCAATCTAAATGGAGAACTATCTCAACCATATCATACATATAAGGGCGTGCCTCAGGGCTCAGTGTTAAGCCCTCTTCTCTTCAATCTTTACATTAATAACTTACATAAACATATATCTAATAACTGTCGCCTTCTTCAATTCGCAGATGACACGGCTATCTATATAAGAGGAAATGATATCGAGGAAAATCTCCTCAACCTATCTACATCCGCATCTAAAGTGGTAAGTTACCTTGAGGAAATTGGGTTGGAAATCTCCCCTTCTAAGTCATCCTTGGTTATTTTTACCAGGAAAAGGATAGATCCCTTCTCCTGTTGTATTGATGTCAATGGAGGTCTTATTGAATCAACTGATAGAGCCAAATTCTTGGGCATTCTCTTGGATTATAGATTCACAGGACACTTACACGTTAACTATCTTTACTCTAAAGGTATCAAGCTACTTAATATCCTTAAAATGCTAAGAGACGTATGGTGGGGATCCCATCCCTCTGCTCTGCTAAATATCTACAAAATGGTCATACGTGCTTTCTTGGAATACGGTAATTTTGTCTTTTCCGGTGTTCCTTATAATCTATTTCAGAAACTTGAACGCATACAGTTCCAGGCTTGCACTTGGCTACAGGATAACCACTCCTACTAATATCATTCTTGCTGAGACCTGTATATTACCTCTATACACTAGATTCTTGCTTCTTACTCGAAGATACCTAATAAGGGCCTTCTCGCTGAAGAAACATCCGTTGATTACCAAATTGAAAAATCTCTCTGACATAACTTCTATTCACACCAGACATAACATTTCTAATTCTTTTTTTCTACTTAAGGCCTTCTATCACTGTCGTACTTTTAAAAATCGTATTAAATCCGAACCCCTAGCTATTGCTCACTCAATATCCTTTGATGCTCTACTTTGGACACCTAACATCAGAATTACAGACAGATCCAACTTTGCTGAGAACTCTGACTCTAATCAGATCTTTAGATTAATTTACAATGATATTATCAGTGGAAAACATGTCTTTTATACCGATGGATCCAAAAAATCCGACGGTCTTTATGTGGGGTTGGCTGTTTATGCCCCCTCTCTAGAACATTCACCCTTCTATAGAATTACATCTTATGCTTCCATTTTCACTGCGGAAAGTATGGCAATAGATATTGCAATTGACCTCATAGTTTCTAACCAACTTAAAAGCTCAGTTATTTTCACTAATTCGCAAAGCATAGTTCGTTCTGTTGCAAACTGCTCGCTTTTACATTGCAAAAATGATCTAGCAGTTTATCTTAAAAATAAACTTTACTCCGCACATGCAATTGGGCTGCATATTGAGCTTATTTGGATCCTCGCTCATATAGGAATAGACGGTAATGAAATGGCTGACCGTCTTGTAAATTTAGCCATAAGATATGATAATAACTTAAATGCACCCATTTCTTATTCTGATTTTTTTCATCATTTCAAAAAAAAGCATATTCAAGATTTTTTGCCTTTTTGGATCGTTGGAAAAACATAAAAGGATGTCATTACTTTAAATATTATTACAACAGAAACAAAAAACCCTGGTTCCATCCTTTTCAATCTTCAGATCGGAAATTGATCTCTTCCTTAACTCGCATAAGAAGTAACCATTACAATTTAAATGCTTCTCTCGCCAGATGCAATATTATCGACTCTCCGAAGTGTCAATGTGGCTATCAATCTGAAAACATTGAACATGTTTTATGGAATTGCCCACTTTATAACAGTGCTAGATCTGCTTTTCGTTCGGAATTACTAAAAACTGGAATCAACCCCCCTTATTCAACTACTACTTTACTAAAAAATCCAACTCCCGAAGCCTTACACGCTTTTGAAGTTTTTCTAAGAATGTCTAACCTCTCTCTTTAAATCTCCCGCCTCCTTTATCACCCCCCCTTCTGCCGAACCAGATGGCCGCAAGAGGGAAGAACCTTCGGAGCCACGACATATTAAACTAACTAATGGAGGAAATTTTGTAGTGAGATCGAGTTTAAAACTGCCCCTGGAAAAATTTGGAGAACCATTAAATGTTTTAAAAACAGAAATTTAGTAAGTGTTCACAATAACTTCAACACAAATCATAAAATAGAAGAATTCAATAGTACTATTCATACTCTCTGTCCAGACTCTTGTCCCCCTGACATCTCATTTGAGAATTCCGAACTCTCTCCGGATGAATCTTTACTCTCTCGATCTATATCCGTCAATGAGATATCCGACGTCATTTCCAGACTTGGTGCTCGATCGTCTCCGGGATTGGATGGCATTAGCTATCGAATAATTCAAAATCTCCCTATATTTATGCATAAACTTATCTGCCACCTATTCAACAGTATTCTGACCACAGGATCCTATCCCAATAAATGGAGAAAAACTTTATTGTACTTAATTCCCAAATCCACTCCGAGTAAATTCCGACCCATTTCGCTAACACCTTGCCTGCTTAAAATCTTAGAAAAAATAATCTCTTCTAGACTTCAATGGTTTTGCGAGCATAATAATATTATCTCTAAATCTCAATTTGGTTTCAGGAAAGGTAAATCATGCTATGATAACCTGGCTCTACTTTCTACAAAAATTTGCCTTGGACTTGCATATGGACAATATACTCCTTGTCTCTTCTTGGACATTAAAGGGGCTTTTGATAACCTCATTCCTGACATTCTACTTCATACTTTGAGAAACATCGGGATCCCAGAGAGACTATGCAGATTCATTTTTCACCTTACCTCTTTTCGCATCCTCCATTTTATCATTAATGGTGAATTATCACAGTCTTATCATACCTATAAAGGTGTGTTACAGAGGTCTGTATTGAGTCCTATTTTGTTTAACATATACATTAATGCCTTAAGCAAACAAATAACCAACAATTGTCGATTACTTCAATTTGCCGATGACACAATTATCTACATAAGAGGAGAAAAGATCGAAGAAATTCTTCTTAAATTATCCAATTCTGCCACAAAAATCACCACATATCTTGAAGACATTGGCTTGGAGATTTCTCCCTCTAAATCATCACTCGTCATCTTTACTAGAAAAAGAATAGACCCTCTTGTTCTATCGAGGTCAATGGTAATCTCATTAATTCAGTTGATCACGCTAAATTTCTTGGCATTTTTTTGACTATAGATTCACGGGATATCTTTACGTCAACTATCTCCTCTCTAAAGGCAGGAAACTTCTAAACATTATTAAAATGTTAAGAGGGGTATGGTGAGGCTCTCATATGCGGGCACGAGAGGTGGCGGTGCCCCTCGCAGGTGGACCGCAGCAAATACTGCCTCCACTGCGGGGGCGCCGATCACCTAGCAGGGGCATGCTCGCGCAGGAGGGCGAGCTGCCCTGTGTGTAAGGAGGCGGGTAGAGACTCGGCCCACCGCATTGGTGGCCGAGTCTGCCCGATCGTCCCCCCTAAGGGGAGACGAAGGAAGAGGAGGAGGAGGGAAAGGGGGGGCAATACCCCCCAATTACCTCCTCAGGAGAAGGAGGGGGACCACCCCCCCTCCACCCCAATTATGGAGGTGGAAATGGTGGAATCCTCGGGGAAGGGGAGAGTGTGCGGGGGGGGGAGAGAAATTTCTCTCATCCCCGTCATCACGCTCTCTCCCGACCCTGAGGACATGGAGGTAAAGGCGGAGAAGGAGAGGAGGAATTCTTCCCCCCCAAATTCTTCGCCTATGAAGGACGAAGGGGAGAGGCCCCTTGCTAAAAAAGCAAGGGTGTCCTCACCTCCCTCTTCCACACAAGGAAGGGGGGAGGGAAAGATAGAAGAGGGAAGGGGAGAAGAACCCCTCTCTATCTTAAAAGAGGAAGAGTCTAGGAGGGGTACAACAGACACCCCCCTTATAAGGTGGACGCCACCGGGGAATGGGGAGAACACACACTCCCCCCCCTCGGAGGTGATCCTTCAATGGAGGAAGCTTGGCCCATACATTGTAGAATCGGTTGATTCGACGAAAGTTAGGCCAAATCATGACGACATACGGGACGAGGTTGAGTTCTGGTGGAAATCCCGACAGAATAGACACCAGGACATAGACCTGGGCACGTTGGATGCGTGGACAAGGAGGAAAAAATTCCCTGGCTGAGGTTTCGGTGCTGGCCTGGTGATGGCTCTTACCGCCGGACCAGTACCGAGATTCTCAAGAAAACGATCGGGGATATAAATCAAGAGTTCCCTTTATGGCACCTCAAGGCAGAGTACAAGCTTCTCCCTGCAACGGTGCCAAAAGTACCAAGAGCACTGGCAGAGGAAGAGGAGAATATTTGGGAGGAGAGTAGTAAGGGGGAGGAGGCTTCACAAAGCCTCCTTCTTCCCCCCACTATGGAAAGGAAGGAGAGTGAGGAGGAGAGTAGTGAGGGGGAGGAGGCTTCACAAAGCCTCCCTCTTCCCCCCACTATGGAAAGGAAGGAGAGTGAGGAGGAGAAGGCCCCAAGGGGCCTTCCTCTTCTCCCCACTGGGAGTGGAAAGGAGGAGGTGGAGGGGGAGGGGAGGGCTATTAATAGCCCTTCTCTTCTCCCCACAAAGGAAAAGGGGAAGGAGGCAGATGAGGGTCACCCCCTCCCTCAGCCCCATCACCTACCCCACTTTCGAAGCAGGGGAGCGCAAAGCCCCCACAATGCCCGAAGGTGGGGGGGATGATAAAGGAGAAGGGGAAATCACTCGCCAAGGCGAGGATTTCTCCGTCCCCTATCCCTATTAAGGGAGGGGAGGAGGTGAGAGGAGAAGGGAGGGAGAGATCCCCCCTCACCTCAAAAGAAGGGACGACGAGGGGAGAGGTTACTGTTACCTCCCCCCCTGGGAAGGCGACTCCGCCGGGGGATGAGATACGTCTCTCCCCCCCCCCTCGGAGGTCGTCCTCCGTTGGAAGATGAACGGCCCCACCATTTCCTTGGAGGAACGTCCTCTTGAGGAGTGGGAGCAGTGGATGAGGTGCATTCTACCTCAGGGAAAGACGATGGCTGACCACGTCGAAAAGAGGTGGAACGCCCTCAAGAGGAACGACCTAGGCCACATCAAGGTCGGTAAGATGGGGGAAAACCCCCGGAAAAACTGTAGGTGGTTGGTTGTGCAGTACCGGGACGTGATTGGTCGTAGTCACGTCTCCGGTACAAAGCAACTAAGGAGGGTGGCGGCGGACATCGCCCGGGACTTCCCATACTGGGAGGTCACGTCTGAAATCCGGCAATTAGCCGGAGGAAGGACAAACCCGGCGATGCCCAGCAAGGCCGCCAAACCTCCCCCACCTTTGGGGGAGATGAACAAATTCTTCCTGGCCGGCTTGGGGGGGGATGTGGATCTGGATGGATTTGATCCATCCCAGTCCCCCTCCCAAAGGGCCGTACCGGGAAAGAAGATAGGAGGGAAGAGGGGGGCGGAAATAAGAGGGGAGGGCCTTTGCTCCCTCTCCTCTCTGCCCCTCCCTTTCTGGATTCTCCCCTTCTCTCTCCAACCAGAGAGAGAAGGGGAGCCGTAGTTTGTTGGAGGGGCCGGTCAGGGGCGGGGGCCCCTGATCGACATTAACCCCTCAGCAGACACGGGCGAGAGAGTGGGAAGGGTCGAAGTAGCCCGGCCCTTCCCCAAGAAAGGGGGCTATCACATGGAGAAGGGGGACTTGAGAACCCCCCCTTCTCCCGAGAGGAGACCGGCAAACGGTCGGACCCGAGGGAGGGTAAGATGAATGCCGCTGGCGATGCCTTGCCCTCCCTCATTATGGTCTAGGACGGCTACCGGCGGGGGTTTTAGTGGGTATACCTGGGGACTTTTTCCCCAGGAGACTCCCACATAACCCTCGGGCTCTCCCCCAAGACCCGAGGGTATCCATAAAGGATTTCCCCCGCCTCACCAAAAAAAAAAAAAAAAAGGCTCTCATCTATCTGCCCTATTAACCATATATAAAATGGTTATTAGAGCTTCCATCGAGTGCGGATGCTTCATTTTTGCTGGACTCTCTCATAACGTTAGCCAAAAACTTGAACGCATACAGTTTCAAGCCTTAAGACTAGCGCTTGGATACAGAAGCACCACACCAACTAATGTTTTACTGGCAGAATCGTGTGAATTACCTTTACATATTAGATTTTCTTATCTCACTCATAGATATCTCCTAAGAGTTTTCTCGTTGGAAAAACACCCTCTCATCTCCAAACTCGAAAAGCTAACTAACGCCACCACTATTAATACCAGACATAATATTTCTAACACTTTTCTGTTACTCAAAGCTTTCTCCTCTACACGTGTTTTCAAGAACCTTATTAAATCCAAAATCAGAGTTCCCAGCTACTCGATACCTTTTAAAGCCCTTCTATGGACTCCTAACACCAGGATCACAATAAGATCTAATTTTGACACATCCTCTGATCCCAACCAAACATTCAGAATGCTCTATGGTGAACTAATCAAAGGAAAAAATATCTTTTATACCGATGGATCAAAGAAAGAATCTGGATTGTATGTAGGCTTAGCTGTGCTCCCTCATTAGATCATTCTCTTTTCTACAGAATCATCTCCAAAGCATCTATTTTCACTGCTGAAAGCATAGCGATAGACTTAGCTATTGACCTCATCATCTCCAATAAACTATGTAACTCTATTATCTTTACAGATTCTCAAAGTATAGTTCGATCCCTTGCCAACTGCTCTCCGTTGAAATGCAAAAATGAATTGGTTGTTTATTTAAAAAAAAAACTCTACTCAGCCCACCAATTAGGTCTTAGTATCGAAATCATTTGAATCCCAGCTTATACAGGAATTCTAGGAAACGAAATAGCCGATCGACTGGCCAATCTGGCTACCAAACACGGAACTAATCTAAATATACATATTCCTCATTCTGATTTTTATTGTCATTTCCAAGAAAAAGTTTATCATCAATTTTTCTCCTTTCTTGAACGATAGAAAAATACAAAAGGCGTTCAATACTTTAAACACTATTACAACAAAACTAGAAAACCTTGGTTTCACCCTTTTCAATCCCGGGATCAAAAGATCATCACTTCCGTAAATCGTATCAGATGTAACCATTATAATTTAAATGCCTCGTTAGCTAGGTTACACATTGTCGACTCTCCAAAATGCAATTGTGGTTATCATTCAGAAAACATTGATCATGTACTATGGAATTGTCTACTCTACGATAATGCAAGAATCGTATTACAAAACAAACTCCAAAAAATTAATCTAAATCCACTTTACTTAACCACCTCACTCTTGAAAAACCCCTCTACCAAAGTCTTGGATGCCTTTGAATTCTTCCTCAGAAAGTCTAATCTCTCCCTTTAAATTTCCCGCTCCATTCTATTGCCCCCACTCCGAACCAGATGGCCGCAAGAGAGGAGACCCTTCGGAGCCATAATGCATCTGTAAGAGGCTAGTCACTAGAGTGTTGTGTTCCCGGCCAATCTGAAGCGTGAATGTCAGCCTTGAGTCGTCATTGGCTACTTGGGTTTCCCCAGACCAATCCGGTGGGTTCCCGCCAACGGCAATAATTCTATGTTCTCATTGGCTCACGTGATCGAGCTAAGGTGATGTGAGTTGGGCTGCATGAGCGTGACTTCGGACAAGGAAGTCTGAGTCGAACCGTCCAAGCGCTAACATGCGTTGCGTCATTTATTGTATTCACGGTGTATAATACCAAGTAATAAATTCTTTTCATCCTGACATCAATCTAAATTAACTATACACCTTACGGTTCATTTTACCCCAGGCTCCTCCCTTACACATCTTATTTACTTACAGTGCAGTGTGAACTCAGTGCAACAATAAAGAACAAACCTAGGATCATCCTTCGATGTAGTTTGGGCATAAGCGATTCTCGCTTGTGTTGTGCCCACTGAAATATAGGTTGCGTTCCGTTTTGCGCATAGCACGCATCGTTCGCATCGCTAATGCATTGGCTGCGTTTCGTTTCATTATGCGCATGATACATGCTTTGAAACGGAACGATATTGAACGCATTAGAAGCGGAAAATCAAAATGGATTCCACAATAAATTGCGCTATCAATGTGACAATGTTTTTAATTGATGAAATGAGTGACAGTAATAGTAGTGAATCATCAATGACTCTTCCATTATGACTCTTCCTATTTTGACACTTTTTACAATATAACTATCAATTGCCATATGCAATTACGCAATCACATGGAACGCATAAGCTGCTACAACTCAAACTTGAGGTAGCTGATGCGTGTATTATGCGCTGCAGGTGGTGGGGATCTAGGGAATTCTAAGCGCTGTTTATGCGCGCATTGAGTGAAACGGAACGTTTTCTATGTAATTCGTGCGCATAATGTGCGAAACGGAACGCAACCATAATAGGTTTGTTCTTTATAGCTGAACTGGTTGCACTAGTTCAGAGTTTACTTTCTCCTTCCAATATGGAGGGAAAAAGATAAACTCTGAACTAGTGCAGCCAGTTCAGCTATAAAGAACAGACCTAATATAAGTTAGAGAACCCTCTAATAAGAGACTGGCCAACTTGACAGTTGCAACCATGTTTCAACAAAATTCTGCGAGAGAGACAGGAATATATACACCATCTTACTTCAATAGACACATAAGGTTAGTTTGTTTTAGCTGAACTGGCTGCACGAGTTTATCATTATACAAAGTTTATTTTTCTTCTTTGAAAATGGTTGGGTGTGCTGCGCCTTTTTGCAATAACTCTGCAAAAAAGGGTTATTGCATGAAAGTGTTTCCTAGAGATCCGCAACGTCGAGCTTTGTGGGAACAAAATGTTCAACGCGACAATTGGACAGCGACGAATGCTTCATATCTTTGCGAGGTAATTAATTTGCTATATAAAACACATAAAATACATCTAAAAATTTGTATATATATATATGTGTGTATATAAAAGCTGTTGCAGTAATATATATTTTCTATTATATAGATACATTTTTCTTCAGAAATGTGGGAGCAAAGATGTGATGGAAAAAAAAATTAAAATTAGATGCGATTCCAACAATATTTGGATTTTTTTTAAAAAAGGATGTAAATAAGCAAACATCAAATGAATCAAAGCAACATGCTAAAGAAGAGCAAGTGAGTATTAATAGATACATAAAAATTATAAAAAGAGAAGATGACAAAAAAAAATGATTGTATGAATGTATATTTTTTTGCTTTTTGCACATACACAATCACACAATTATACGTATTTTGTCAACTTTTTGCAGGAAAGCATTAAAAATACGTTGCCAAATATTGAAAATGTTAGACATTCTTTGGAAAATAATGTAACAGAACAGATGACAGTATTGACATCTACTTCGGATACATGTATTCTAGAATGTGAGGAAGGAAGTAAGAAACAAGAAGAAAAATACGAAGAGATAGTAAAAGAATCTACACTCACCCGAAAAAAAAGCGGTACACTGAAAATGTGGGAAAAATTCATCAAATTTCAACTGACGATAACTTCGTAAATAATAAAGATAGAAAGTTCTACAAAATATGGAAATGAAGCTAAAAATCTCTACTTTAAGAATCAATTTATTTCAATGTTGCAAAATAAATTTATTGAAAATGGCGGATGACAAAGCGCGAGCATGCAAAATTGAAAAATAATGGTTCGAGTTTGCGACGGTGCACGGTATAAACAAAAAATTGTAGCTTATTGGGATCAAAAGCGTACGAAAGTACAGTCTCCTCTTTAAAATGCTTTTTTATGCATCTCGATACGATGATTTTTCGCCGAGAGATTCGCATTTGAAGTAAGAATCTGCCTTTTTCTTCAAATGCGAATCTCTCGGCGAAAAATCATCGTATCGAGATGCATAAAAAAGCATTTTAAAGAGGAGACTCTGTACTTTCGTACGCTTTTGATCCCAATAAGCTACAATTTTTTGTTTATACCGTGCACCGTCGCAAACTCGAACCATTATCGAAGGTACGTTGCTGAGGCACTTGATTTATCAGTGTCAACCGTGCAACGTGCTTATGCTAGGTACTTGGAGACTAATTCTGTCCAAAGAAGACCTGGTTCGGGACGTCCTCGTTGTACGAATGAAAACGATGACCGATTTATTGTTTTAAATTCATTAAGAGACAGACATCGAACGGCTGTTCAAATTCGAAACAATTTAAGAGATGTCCGCGAATGTAATGTATCCGTTGACACTATTCGAAACGGATTAGCGGAACACGGTCTTTTTCCGCGCAGGCCAGCAAATGTACCTTCGCTTATGCGTCGCCATCGCGTAACTCGACTCAATTTTGCTGTCGAGCATGCAGGCTGGACATATGCAGAATGGAGTACCGTTCTTTTTAGCGACGAATCTCGTTTTTGTCTGTATTCTTCAGACGGACGAGAACGAGTATACCGTCGCGTTGGAGAACGATTTGCAGACTGTACTGTAAGTGAGAGGCCTAGCTACAATGGTGGCTCTGTAATGGTTTGGGCAGGAATTTCTGCGAATGCTCACACAGATCTCCACTTTTTTGACGCAAACATGAACGCAGATGTATACGTGGAAGACGTACTCATACCGTACGTTGTTCCGTATGCGCACTTCATCGGAGAGGACTTTTTGTTTATGCAAGACAATGCTCGACCGCACGTTGCGAGAAAAGTGCTTGATTTCTGCGATGAAGTTGGCATAAATCGACTCGAATGGCCAGCAATGAGTCCAGATTTAAATCCCATTGAACACCTATGGGACAATATTAACAGAAAAGTACGAAATCATATACCTGCTCCTCAGTCATTGCCAGAACTTCGAAGAGTTCTTGAAATAGAGTGGAATGACATTACGCAGACTGAAATTAGAACACTAATAAGAAGTATGCCTCGTCGCATGAATGAGGTAATACGCGCACGAGGAGGTCATACCCATTATTAATATACGCGCGCGCACACACAATTGTACACGCACCACCGGGAGGGTTTGGAGTCGTAAAATATCGTGGATCTAACGAGCCATGAGGTCCTTATCCCAGTGGTGCACGCGCACACACACGCATGCACGCGCACGCACGCGCACGCACACACACATACACACACACGGACGCACGGACACACGCACGCACACGCACACACACACACACACACACACACATACACACGTGCCAACATGTGCACACGGGATCAGATTTCTGCCACGTCCACGCCGTTGATCCTGGGTAACGCCAAGAGCAGAATTGACACTTATAACCGTAAGGAGAGTTTGGAGTTTTAAAATACCGCGGAGCTTGATAACCACAGAATTCTTATTCTTGCAATTCGGTCTGGTTCAAAATTGAATATCTCGGCACGTAATACAGCTAGCAGGATTTTTTAAAAACCATTTTAAAAGTTTGGATGTCTAGTGTTCGAAAATTCATAACGCAATAATGTGTGATAACTTTCTCCAAAATGGCGGATGACAAAGCAAAAGCATGCGAAATTGAAAAATAATGGTTCGAGTTTGCGACGGTGCACGGTATAAACAAAAAATTGTAGCTTATTGGGATCAAAAGCGTACGAAAGTACAGAGTCTCCTCTTTAAAATGCTTTTTTATGCATCTTGATACGATGATTTTTCGCCGAGAGATTCGCATTTGAAGTAAGAATCTGCCTTTTTCTTCAAATGCGAATCTCTCGGCGAAAAATCATCGTATCAAGATGCATAAAAAAGCATTTTAAAGAGGAGACTCTGTACTTTCGTACGCTTTTGATCCCAATAAGCTACAATTTTTTGTTTATACCGTGCACCGTCGCAAACTCGAACCATTATTTTTCAATTTTGCATGCTCGCGCTTTGTCATCCGCCATTTTCAATAAATTTATTTTGCAACATTGAAATAAATTGATTCTTAAAGTAGAGATTTTTAGCTTCATTTCCATATTTTGTAGAACTTTCTATCTTTATTATTTACGAAGTTATCGTCAGTTGAAATTTGATGAATTTTTCCCACATTTTCAGTGTACCGCTTTTTTTTCGGGTGAGTGTACTTTGGATACATGTATTCCAGAATGTGAAGAAGGAAGTAAGAAACAAGGAGAAAAATACGAAGAGATAGTAAAAGAACAAAAGCTACGCATAATAAGAATGCGAAAGAAAATGAAAGAAATGAATAATGTAATACATTCTCTACGAAAAAAATTGAATAACGATAAATACAAGAAGGCTCTAAATGAAGTATTTAATGAAGATCAAATAGCAGTGTTATGTACGAAAACTAAAAAAGGTAAAAATTGGTCCAATAAAACTGTACAACGAGCTCTGCAATTAAAGCTTGTTTGTGGAAGCAATGGTTATGAAAAAATTCGTCGTCAAGGCATACCATTTCCTTCTTTACGAACTTTACGAAGACGATTAGAGGATTTTAAATTTGAGCCGGGCATTTCGGAAAAGATGTTTGACTTTTTAATATATAAAAAGTCTTCCTTTTGTAAAGATACTGATCTGGAATGTGGACTAGTGTTCGACGAAATGGCAATTATACCGCGGAAATGTTACGATCCATCCACTGAAGCAATTGTAGGAGACATAACATTTCCAAATGAAAAAGGTATTGCTACGCATGCTTTAGTTTTTATGCTTGTGGGTATTGCTAGTCGTTGGAAGCATGTAGTGGGATATCACTTTACGGGTAATAGTTTTAATAGTAAAACAGTGAAAGAAATCATATTTCAGATCATACATAAAACAGAAGCAGTAGGTTTTCACGTGAATTTTGTAACATCAGACATGGGTCCGGGAAACATTGGATTATGGAAACTATTAGGTATAAGCACAGGAAGATATAGTCAAATAATCAATTCTATCATACATTCTTGCGATAAAAATAGATATTTGTATATTATAGCCGATCCACCTCATTTGCTTAAAAATTTGAAGCAAGCTTTAATTAGCAATAAAGTAATAATTATTTCAGAAAATACTGTCCAAAAATATAAGTTACCGTCCAACAAAGTGCATTTAAGACTGTAACCGTGCGAGTTTATCTGACTCAAGTGACTAGCGCGGATAAGCTTGCCGGTGCCAGGATTCGGAGATACGGTTGGGGGAGACTCCAAATAACCAGTCAGTGATTGTCGAAGTAACTAAATATATTCTGTTCTCAATTATTTACATATTTACAAGGAGGAAGTAAGCCATAGCTGCGCAACGTAAGAGCGTGGAATAAGCGGCGCTGGTGGTTGTAGCGAAAAGAGCAGCGGTGCTGGTAATAATTAAAGAATAAGCGGTGCTGGTGATTACAACAGATACGAGTTAAGCGGCGCTAGTAGTTACAAAAGAAAAGAGAAGCGGTGTCGCTACGAGCTAACAAATGAGCAGCGCTGGTAATAACTAAAGAATAAGCGGTGCCGGTGATTACAACAGAAACGAGTTAAGCGGCGTTAGTAGTTACAAAAGAAAAGAGAAGCGGTGCTGCTACGAGCTAACAAATGAGCAGCGCTGGTAATAACTAAAGAATAAGCGGTGCTGGTGATTACAACAGAAACGAGTTAAGCGGCGCTGATAAGAAGAATAATGATTTGGGCGCGGATGCCCGAGACTCAAAGTTCGCTGTCGCGGACGACGCGTAAAGGGAGGGTCGGAACGGTGCGGGGCGAAGATCGGAACCAGGTGGTAGGGCCGGGTCAGAGAGCGCCCTGAGTCCGGCTCGGAGTGTCCGCTGCGTGCACACAGCAGACGGTGTTCGGAAGTGATGAATCAGAGTGCGCCCTGATTCCAATTCGGAGTGCTGGCTGCGAGCTCACAGCCAGCTAGGAAATGCCGAGTCAGAGTGCGCCCTGAGTCCAGCGAGGAACGTCTGCTGCGTGCTCACAGCAGACCGGGAATGGTGTCGATTGCCCGGAGTGACGGCCTTTTATACCACCGTGCCCCACTCGGTAGCCGGATCGGCGGCTCGATCTGCGTTGCGCGGTGCGGCGGCTCGGGTGCGGCATGGTGCGCGGCCCGGTGCGTAATGTGCCTAGTAACACGCACGAAGTGTGTACTTTGTGCGTGTTACAAGACACTTCGATGAATTGTTAACTATCCAAGAAAATTCGGAATTATTGTTAACGCCTAGATTTAAAATTGCTGATATCAAATGTACGAACAATTTCAGTAAAATGAGAGTTAACAAAGCAAAGAATGTTTTTTCGAACGATGTTAGTAGTTCGTTGCAATTATTATTATCGCATGAACGCAATAATTCCGAATTTTATACTACTGCGTGGTTTGTACAACTTATACACAAATGGTTTAGTCTGATAACATCAAGAACTTGTAAAATGGCACTTGGTAAAAAAATGGAAAACATATATATTAAAAATATAGAATTTTTAGAAGAAGTTATTGATATTTTTACACAATTACAAATAGGAAATGGTGAATTTAAGCCCGTACAGAGAGGCATTATTATAACTACTACATCTATAATTCAATTAACTGAATATCTTCTAAAGCACAGAAACATGCAATTTGTTTTAACTTCCCGCTTTACACAAGATTGCATAGAAAATCTTTTTTCACAAATCAGATTAAAACATGTGATACCGCATCCATTACAATTCACGCAAGACTTAAAACTTATTTCTATGTCCATGTATATGAAAAATATTAATAATAGTAGTTATGAAAATAACGACAGAAATTATTTAGCTGGATTTCTAGAATACATCACCAATAAAAAAGAAAAAGACAAATGTATTGTGGAAGATGATAATAATAATGTAAATATAAATACGTTTCCTGCTTTTCAATCTTCTAACATAATACAATTGTCTACTCTCGAATTGAATTCGTTGTATAATATTGCTGGATACCTTATTAAATCAATTAAACAAAATTGTAAAACTTGTACCAAGTGTTTACTTTCTGTAGGGTCTAAGAAGATATTTTATTCTTTTTTTACAAAATTAGTACAAATGAAAGCTTACACTCAAAATTCTTTATATTTTGTTAACAGACTTACGTTTAAAACTTTTATACTATTCGAACAAATGTTTAGACATTATTCAAACTATTTTACTAATATAGGAAATAAAAATATAAAGTCATTTCTTATATCTAAATTTAGTGAGGTTCCTGCTAATCATATTTTAAACTGTCATCAATTATATTCTAAAATTCTTAAAAAATTTGTTGTTTTACGATTACGTATTTATGAAAGAAAAAGTACTATGCTTAATAAATGTAGATATGACAGTAAATCTATGACAATGCATAATATCTTTTCTTAATGTGTTTGTATTTTTTTTATATGTTTCTTTCAATTCTTTTAATAATTTTTTTAGTTATTTTAATAATTTTATAAAACACAACAAAAATGTTTTGTTTGTCATTATATATAAATTTATAATATAGTTTGATACAATAAATTACTGTTACGTCCTGATCAGACTACACGATTCTTTTCTTTTCATTAAATACCAGACCTAGTAAACGCGGAACCAACAAAACTCTTAAGAAATATTATAACGCCAGAGCTGTTTTTCTCATGAGACACCAGGAGCTCGAATCTTCTCACGGAGAAAAATAGCATGGATATTTCAAAATACCTTGGCCGCTCAGCGTGCCTATCGTCGCCAGAAAAACCGTAAAAGTCAAAACTTCGCGGTAGCTGGAGTCCTTAACCGACTCCAGACGGTTAGAGTAAGAGATAAAAAGAAAAAACTGGCACCAACTAGTCATACTCTTGGATTCCACCTACGGGAACTCTAGCTAGTAGATAGGGTTTTACCGAGTAACGATCGGGGAATGACCGCAGTCGCATGCCGAGAAGGCGCGACACCTGATACGGCGCACGTGTTTAGTAGGTCTGGGAAACCGAGATGCATTAGTCGCACTCTCCACGCGACACCAAGGGCACGCGACAGTCGTAAACTGTCAAATTTATTAGATCAGTGACCCAAGGCTTTGCGAACTTATATACCGATTCTTAACCACCCAATCCGAAAGCCGAGAATCGGGGCAAGCACTTCTATAGACCACCCATCATTCCATCGTATGGTCTAAAGACTACGCCCACCCAGATCTTAAGACACTGAGATGCACCCCACCTATACTAATTAACACCAACCGGGTTACGCCACCTCAAAAACCTACCCCCATCATATATGGACCCGAAACGACGCTATTCCTTATTCGTTAGGGCCTCTTTCTTCCTATCTCATTTCAAGTAACCTAGTCATCTAAACCCAATCCTATTAGCTAAAAATGACGCCATCCTCCCCCACATTAAAAATTTTCTCGCAAGACTAATTCCTATTCGATCCCCGCTCCAAAAACCTAAGATTTTCCAAAGGGATCTACCCCAAAGAAAAAGTATAAAAACCCGTGTTCTGGTGGCTCCGGACACAATCACACACAGTTTTTCAAGCAGTTTGCGCAGTTATTCCGTTTAGCTCAGTTTCTCGAAACAGTTTTTCGAGTAGTTCGGGGGCGCGAATCAAAGAGTAAAATCAGTTGATACTTTGTCGCGACCATCTCGTGGTGCATCTCAAGTAGAGGGTCCATTACCTTGACGACACCATCCCGCAGTAGGGTGCCCACTCGTTTACAAAAGGGTCCGACGCTTATACAACACCTTCCCTCAACGGGGCGCCTGCTCAGAACCACCGAACATATTCAACGCGATCCGAAACTACTCTGCAACGAGTAAGTCAGTTCATTTCTCTTTATTTTATTATTTCTTCTGTCCTCCCTCCGGAAAAATAAAACACTCACACAATAACACACACACACACGCACACACACACACACACACTTGTAAAGAATACATAAATAAAATTATTAACATATGCGATTAAGAATTAAGTTTTTGTATCCTAATTATAAATTCAATCAAATTAAAATGTTGTCTTTAGTAAATTAAACTTTTGTTCTTTTTCATTTAACCACACCCTCCTCGTTCGTCACCCCCTCACACCTTCCCTCTCAAATTGCGCACAAAGGTTCCGCCCCGGGTAATAGGGATTCAATTCCTTGACCCAAAAAGGGAACCACGAGCGGTTGACTTGTTGACGGAGTAAAAACGACTCTTCCAGTCGCTGACCCGTCGCAAGTCCTAAACGTGCCGCTCGGCTCGTGCGGTCAGGTCCGTTTACGTCGATCGCCGAGCCCAACGAAAAAATTCTACATCTATCAGGACGTAACATTACTATTATTGTATTATTTTTATTCTTTCTTTTCCCTCTTTTTTCATTTCTTCTTTATTTTTTTTTTTTTAAAGTATTGATTCTTCACATGTTTTTTATTACAGAAAACATTCTTACATATGTTTCTTATTACGTATATTTTTAAATTCTATTGCGATAATTTAATTATTACCATTTTCATAATTCAAATATCAGCGGGAGTTGCTGAAAGATGGCGGACCAATCAAAAGTTGCTATCATATGGCCAGTCTCTTATTAGAGGGTCTCTAATATAAGTGGAACACGCACGACCTCTCTACGATGTGTTCGCGAGAAAGAGCGCCACAACAAGGATTTCTGTCTTTGTTTGTACAGTCCCATCAAAAATTCTTTTCATAAAGATTATAGGCGCGCTCGGGCGCGCACGGAAAGAATGCCATCGTTCTATTCTTACGTATAATAAACAATAAAAAAATTAAGTAATACTGAATAACATTGACAGCGTGCTCCTCGAACGCGCTTTATAACCAATTAATTCTATTCTTCAGAAAAGAGAAATTGTACTTTGTTTTTTAGTTTTAATTAATATATGAATATACATATAAATTAATAAAATATTTATGCAAATTAAACAAAATTAAAGATTTATAAAATATGTAATTTAAAATATAAATAGTATATAAAATAATATTTTTTATTATTCTTACATTTTATTTGCCTTTCTTATTCCAAGTAAAATAGTTTTAATATTAATCACACGTTTAACACAAGTTTAAAATGTTAAAAATTGACAAATAAGTTAATTCTAATATTTCTATTTCTATTTTTATTCTATTTATTCTATTATATTTCTATTATATTAATTCTACTATATTTCTATTATAATTCTATTTATTTATTTATTATACATATGTGTGTGAATATAGAGAAAATATATACAATTTTTGCTTTTTATCATTATACCTTGTTGCAGCATACGAAAAAGATTCAAATAGTATGGCTTAACTTGATGGTACCATGAAACCACAAATTATATTTTGATTTGAAAAAATTAAAATATTAATAATTGTGATTAATAATAAAATTTGTTTTATAAAAATATTAAAAGATTAATGATGCTTTATATACACTCACCCGAAAAAAAAGCGGTACACTGAAAATGTGGGAAAAATTCATCAAATTTCAACTGACGATAACTTCGTAAATAATAAAGATAGAAAGTTCTATAAAATATGGAAATGAAGCTAAAAATCTCTACTTTAAGAATCAATTTATTTCAATGTTGCAAAATAAATTTATTGAAAATGGCGGATGACAAAGCGCGAGCATGCAAAATTGAAAAATAATGGTTCGAGTTTGCGACGGTGCACGGTATAAACAAAAAATTGTAGCTTATTGGGATCAAAAGCGTACGAAAGTACAGAGTCTCCTCTTTAAAATGCTTTTTTATGCATCTTGATACGATGATTTTTCGCCGAGAGATTCGCATTTGAAGAAAAAGGCAGATTCTTACTTCAAATGCGAATCTCTCGGCGAAAAATCATCGTATCAAGATGCATAAAAAAGCATTTTAAAGAGAAGACTCTGTACTTTCGTACGCTTTTGATCCCAATAAGCTACAATTTTTTGTTTATACCGTGCACCGTCGCAAACTCGAACCATTATTTTTCAATTTCGCATGCTTTTGCTTTGTCATCCGCCATTTTGGAGAAAGTTATCACACATTATTGCGTTATGAATTTTCGAACACTAGACATCCAAACTTTTAAAATGGTTTTTAAAAAATCCTGCTAGCTGTATTACGTGCCGAGATATTCAATTTTGAACCAGACCGAATTGCAAGAATAAGAATTCTGTGGTTATCAGCTCCGCGGTATTTTAAAACTCCAAACTCTCCTTACGGTTATAAGTGTCAATTCTGCTCTTGGCGTTACCCAGGATCAACGGCGTGGACGTGGCAGAAATCTGATCCCGTGTGCACATGTTGGCACGTGTGTATGTGTGTGTGTGTGTGTGTGTGCGTGCGTGTGTCCGTGCGTCCGTGTGTGTGTATGTGTGTGTGCGTGCGCGTGCGTGCGTGCGTGCGCGCGCGTGCATGCGTGTGTGTGCGCGTGCACCACTGGGATAAGGACCTCATGGCTCGTTAGATCCACGATATTTTACGACTCCAAACTCTCCCGGTGGTGCGTGTACAATTGTGTGTGCGCGCGCGTATATTAATAATGGGTATGACCTCCTCGTGCGCGTATTACCTCATTCATGCGACGAGGCATACTTCTTATTAGTGTTCTAATTTCAGTCTGCGTAATGTCATTCCACTCTATTTCAAGAACTCTTCGAAGTTCTGACAATGACTGAGGAGCAGGTATATGATTTCGTACTTTTCTGTTAATATTGTCCCATAGGTGTTCAATGGGATTTAAATCTGGACTCATTGCTGGCCATTCGAGTCGATTTATGCCAACTTCATCGCAGAAATCAAGCACTTTTCTCGCAACGTGCGGTCGAGCATTGTCTTGCATAAACAAAAAGTCCTCTCCGATGAAGTGCGCATACGGAACAACGTACGGTATGAGTACGTCTTCCACGTATACATCTGCGTTCATGTTTGCGTCAAAAAAGTGGAGATCTGTGTGAGCATTCGCAGAAATTCCTGCCCAAACCATTACAGAGCCACCATTGTAGCTAGGCCTCTCACTTACAGTACAGTCTGCAAATCGTTCTCCAACGCGACGGTATACTCGTTCTCGTCCGTCTGAAGAATACAGACAAAAACGAGATTCGTCGCTAAAAAGAACGGTACTCCATTCTGCATATGTCCAGCCTGCATGCTCGACAGCAAAATTGAGTCGAGTTACGCGATGGCGACGCATAAGCGAAGGTACATTTGCTGGCCTGCGCGGAAAAAGACCGTGTTCCGCTAATCTGTTTCGAATAGTGTCAACGGATACATTACATTCGCGGACATCTCTTAAATTGTTTCGAATTTGAACAGCCGTTCGATGTCTGTCTCTTAATGAATTTAAAACAATAAATCGGTCATCGTTTTCATTCGTACAACGAGGACGTCCCGAACCAGGTCTTCTTTGGACAGAATTAGTCTCCAAGTACCTAGCATAAGCACGTTGCACGGTTGACACTGATAAATCAAGTGCCTCAGCAACGTACCTTCGACTTCTCCCATCTTCAATTAACGCTACAACTTGAGCAGCTTTTTCAGGACTTATCGTCGCCATAATTGACCAATAATTTCAATGCGAAAAGATTAATTATTGTTTACTTTGACGAAGTCGTACGAATAAGTAACGCGTCTCGAAAGAAAAAGATCAAGAGAAATCAAGCACTCTTCTCGCAATGTGCGGTCGAGCATAAACAAAAAGTCAGGGCGGAGAAATCACAAAAGATCTGCAGACATCTCCTTCGGATGCAAAACAATTGATTGAAAAATAATGGTTCGAGTTTGCGACGGTGCACGGTATAAACAAAAAATTGTAGCTTATTGGGATCAAAAGCGTACGAAAGTACAGAGTCTCCTCTTTAAAATGCTTTTTTATGCATCTCGATACGATGATTTTTCGCTGAGAGATTCGCATTTGAAGTAAGAATCTGCCTTTTTCTTCAAATGCGAATCTCTCGGCGAAAAATCATCGTATCGAGATGCATAAAAAAGCATTTTAAAGAGGAGACTCTGTACTTTCGTACGCTTTTGATCCCAATAAGCTACAATTTTTTGTTTATACCGTGCACCGTCGCAAACTCGAACCATTATTTTTCAATTTTGCATGCTCGCGCTTTGTCATCCGCCATTTTCAATAAATTTATTTTGCAACATTGAAATAAATTGATTCTTAAAGTAGAGATTTTTAGCTTCATTTCCATATTTTATAGAACTTTCTATCTTTATTATTTACGAAGTTATCGTCAGTTGAAATTTGATGAATTTTTCCCACATTTTCAGTGTACCGCTTTTTTTTCGGGTGAGTGTATATATATATTACATTTAAATAAAGGAAGAGAAGTAAAAGAATAAAGGATTAAAAGAATTATACCAAGTGCAAAAAAGGAAAGCAAAATATGAAATAAATGTGTAACAAAGTAACGAAAATATAAGATATATATAAGTAATAATATATAATTCTTAAAGAATGAAAAGAAACATTATAGTTATATAAAACACATGCATATCTTATATCAATATATAAAACATAAACATATCTTATAAAATATATGCAGTGAAAACAAAATATACTCAAACATATCTTTCTTTAAATATGATAAAATAAAATAGTTTTACTTAATTTAGTACGCATTGTCGCTTTTTCGCCGAGATATTCTAATGTGTTTTGTTTCGTATAAGCACAAAGCCTTGTTCTAAGATAAGAATCAATTACAAACTTAATGTTTATTTCATGTGACGCTTGACACACATTGACAGTCTGTACAACAGAATGTTCTGATTTAAAAAGCGATTTCATCAAAGGTAAAAAATATGTAATAGCTGCAGAAGTTATTCTGTCTTTTAAATTAATATTTCCATAGAAACCAATCGTGATCTCTGCTTTAAAGACTTTTTCGCAAAATTGAACAATATCAAAAACTACTTTTGATGGCTCTTTTAATTTACCTCTGTCAACGAATGCTAGAAATGCAGAATAACATGTAAAATCAATTTTATTATAGTTATGATGTTTGATGATATTTAATTTCGTCACAATTTGATAACAGTAAAAACAAGTACATTTTTTTAATAAACTTTCGTATTATATATCCTGCAATATAATACAGAATATTTTTTTGGAAAAACGATAATTCTTGATTTTCTAAGGATGCCATTAATTGGTCAAATTGTTCATTTTCCTTTTCATCATACAAATCATTAATGGTTCGTTTCTTTGAGCGAAATTCTAATATTGATGACATTTCAAAATCATCCGATAAACAGTTTGCATTAATACTTGGCTTTACCGAGTTGCGATAAAGAAGTCGTCGTACTGCCCACAATATTTGTAAAACATTAGGATTATTGTTAAACCCTCTGCGAGATCGAAGACAACAGAAATATAATTCTATATGGTCTTAGGAACATTTATAAGTGAGAAAGTACTTTAAAGGATTGTCAAGTTTAGTAAGAAGATCAATTGTTAGGTTTCTGAAACTTTTAAAATTAATTATAAAACCCAAAGCAAAAGTTTTTTTTTATGTTTCAATAAATTTTGTTCTCCTATGGTTAACTGTTGAATATAATTTTCTGAATCTAAAAAAATTTGATTTCAATATTTAAAATTAGACATAGAAAGTGGCGATTTATAAGAAGTACCGTAAGCATTCCTGCTATTTATTATATCAAAAATCCGATCAAACACTCTTATAAATTTGCACGTTGCTTCACTGTTATTAAATTCTTTTAATCCACAAGCTCGTAAAAATTCGATTCCATCAGCAACACCACTGCTAATAGTTTGACTAGCTAAGGAAACTTTCATTTTTTTGTTTTTATATTTGATGTGTGTCGCTGATAATTTGTTAGCAAATTTAAATCCTTCCTTTGTTTGTACGTCATGTAGCTTTCGCACATAGTTAAAATCAACTATTCCATTGGATGATTTTATAATCATATCATGAAAAGTATTTCGACAAAGTTTTAACATATGACATGGATCCATTATAATATAAATATCAGAACTATGACTAGGATGTTTAAACGCAGTCTTCATTTGATTAATATTAAAATCACAGCCTAGTAGCTCTAAAAAAGAAAAATTTGTTTGTGTTCCATCGCATGTTATAGACCTAACAATTATATTTATATCGTAAAGCTTTTGAATTGCAGCATTTATTAATGTTTGCGATGATTGCTTGTGCTTAGCGTAAGTGAACGCGGATTGCTTGGTGAACTATGTGTGAACGTTGACAAATGAACGGAAAAATGATTTCTTTGAAAAATACTGACTTTTTATTAACTTCAGTACAGAAGAATATAACGATGCCGAAAAGACCATGAAAAGGTCAAAGTAAAGTCAATAAGACGCAGAGAGAGCGCCACACCATGGTCTCTTTCGGAACTAAAAAATCCTAAATACATGGGCTGTGTTCCGAAATACACTGCCAGTACTGAAAAGCTGCAGTTTACGTTACGTATATTATAGATTTTCAGTACTGGCAGTGAATTTCGGAACGCAGCCATGTGGTCTAGCCGAAAACATATAACAAAACAAAGGCGCCATCATTTGAAATGGCCAAATACACATGCAGCGTTAACAATTAATTTACTTTGGTTGTCAGCAGTTATGCCTTTTATAAAAAAATGAGCAATTGGAATTTTGAAACGTGTTGTATAGGAAACAATTTGAAAAGCTAACACTTCTGATGCCAATTTTGAAGGATCAAATTCTAAATTAAATTTTTCTGCTTCTTATCCATAGTCTACGTAACCTTTCACCGTATTTTCTTTATTATCCACCATTTCCTGGGCACGAATAGACATTGCATCGAAAATTAAAGCTACATTATTAATATAATTTAAACGGTAACGCTCGTTTTTTAAAAAATTAAATACTTCTGTTATGAAACCCGCCTTACATGATAAATCACTTATTCATCTTCTTAAAGTTGCTTCATGAGGTAAATATTCTAACTTCTGTCGCACAAAATTATACGCTTTCGGCGAATAAAAATATAATGTCGAAGCGAATTCTTTCATTTTTTCTGAATATTTTCTCGTATTTTTTGAAGTTGCAGCGTTATTTATATAGTTTTTAAACAGATCCAAATTAAATCCAGAAAATTTCTTGAGTAGAATGTCTTCAAGTGTATCGGAAGTTTGAATACCTTCTTTCTTAAGTTGTTTTAGCAGTTGCATAACAGTTGTGAGCTTTTGTTTCTGACGACGATTTTGACGTTGACAAATAGTGAACTTTCTTCTTAGTTGTTGTTCTTTTATAGATGAAAGTACACGCCGTGGAAAAGTTTGAGTACTTGCATTATTTCTCTAAAATAAAGAATATTTTAAAATAATTGAAAGCTAATTATGTGTATATAATTATTTATAGGTGTGTATAATTATTTAAAAAATTCAAATACTAACATATATTTTAGGTGGAGGACTTTGGCATTGAATCCTTTCATCAACCGAAAATGTGTGTGGATGACTTTCCACATTTGAAAGATTTGAAGATTTTAAACTTACTTGCTCTTTAATTTCCATAGAACAAGGTGTTTCAACGTCATACGATTGAAATGGAATCTGTATTAAAAATATATCAATATTTTTATGGTTTATTTAAAATACACAATTCTCTCTCTCACTCTCTCTCTCTCTCTCTTTCTCTCTCTCTCAATATATTATTAATTTATTCCTTACATTTTCAGAAATATCATAGTCGAATATTGAAAGGGCAGCATTTTTATTCAATAATCTTTTGCCAGAAATCAAACGATATGAAGACGTATTGAAGTGATTGCTGCAGATCCGTGAATTTTTTGATATGTTATTATTTGTTTGTATAACAGCTTGCCACTTTTTAAATAATTCTTGATCTTTCAGTAGAAAGCTTAAAAAAATAGTTTTTTTAATCATTATTATCATTAAGTATTTAGAAGTATATAGCATTATAGGTTAAAAAATGTATAAATCGGCTATTGTATTTACCTGAAGAAAGACATATCTCTAATTGGACGCCAAACAGTTTTACACCCTTTCACACAACAATTAAAAACCATTTTTTAATTTAAGTATTAACACTTCACAAATAATATTAATGGATAAACTGCTTTTCAATACTTTTCTTGTTCTTTTGTCTTAAACTGTACTCACATAAATTTCAACCAATAAGCATCAACGAAACAAAGACAGAAATCCTTGTTGTGGTGCTCTCTTTCGCGGACACATCGTAGAGAGGTCGTGCGCGTTCCACTTATATTATATTTCAGTGGTTGTGCCCCCACCACTCATGTTGCTTATGTAGGGACTAGTGACTAAATTCCGTGTCCCACTTACTATAGACGTGTCGAGATAGAGATCGAATCACTCGTGTTTAAAAACAACTTATTTATTTTGTTGACTGTACAAGACGAGAGTCAAGATCACAGTGTTGGTGATTGTATGCTTCCTCGCTTGGTAGAGCTCAAGATCACGGACTAAAAAATAGAGGGACGGAGCACAAGCTGTACCGGAGGAGCACGTTTGCGGCGGGGGGGGGGGGGGCCGCCATATTCGTTTAGTAATCACCACACATAGAACTCATTATTTGCGTATGTGTGAGAAATGAAAGTCAGATCCTGCGCACAATAAACAAAATAGGAAATAGAAATAGGAAATAGAAATAGGAATAATTATTAAATATTAGAAATAAGAAATTGGAATTATTTATTTTAAAAATAAAAAGAATAGAAAAAATTAATGCATGAATTAAAAAATAAGAATTGGAACTAATTAATATATTTTATTCTCTTGTTAGATGTAAAATAATTTCTCTTTTTAATATTAAATGATTATTGCTATTTCTAATCTTTTGTCTACTGTATGCAGAGCCTCAGAGTAATAAAAGTTAAAATATTTTATAAAATTTATAGTACAACAATAATAAAACCGCCTAATCTCTTTACGCTTGTCACTCGTTATGTCTAGTGGCACCACTACACGAGTGTAACCATGTCACAGACACAGAATCTCTGTGTGCGAATCGCTACATCAATATGGCGGAAAGCAGTCCCCCCCGCACGCTTGAATTACCATCCCCTCTTGCCTAAACTAGGACTTTAGACTCAGTCCCTCTATTCCTTAGTCCGTGCTCAAGATCTATAGAGAGAAGGTTACCCATATATGTAATACTCCTATATTGCTAGTCTCGTATCTTCACAATGAGAGGGACGAGCCCCATAAAAGAGAGATGCACGAATTCCAAATAAGGGCATGGACGGTCAAGCCTCATTATGCGCAGGCGCGTCTATTGAGTGAGTGTGAGCGAGAGACAAAGCATTAGAAAATAAAACGGAAAGAACGCGAAACAGAGAAAACATTACCCGGTCGCGCCCGAATGTTTATTCGCAACGTACCTCTGACGGATAAATGTTAATTAACGAATAATAATATTTGAAGAGAAAGATTGAAATTATAGATGCAGGGTTTTTCATTTTAATTGACGTTTTAAAATATCTCGAGAATAAGATATGGAATTGGAAAATGTAATCTTTTTATGTAGAAGCGTTTTTGATAGTTCAAGCAAGTCATTATTACTGTTTTAAATAGAACGATCCTAAGATTTAATTTACATCGATTCCTCAGAATATTCAGCGTAAAAAGTTGTACGAGTAAAATAGACAAAAATGGAATACAAAATATTTTATGTTTTAATCTGACGTATTTCAACATAAAATATCTCGTAAATATTTCTTCAAATCTTCATGAAATAAATCATCTCATCAGTAATCTTTTTCAGAAAAGAGAAATGATGGTACATAAGTAAATACATAAAAAACGTACATATTAGATTGGATCAAATTTAATGTGAAATTATAAGAAATACATTTTACTTGGATTTTTTGAATTTGTGAAATGTAGGATAAAATAAAGATTGCGCTCATGTCCACAATTTCTTTTAATCGGTTACGTATATATAATGTTACATTTTTATGAATATCTTTACACAATTAGTCGTGATTAAATAATATTAATTTTGTGTATTTATTTCGAAGATAAACTTCCATCCTTTGCTGCCTTTTTCTGACACAAAAAACAAATTCGCACCATCGCACAGATCACGAATATAAATTATGTGAAAATATCGCCTAACGCTGTTTTAAAAAATGTAACCGCATGCGCACAAAGCAGCTGGACCGTGCGTGAGAGAGAGGCTATTATACGTCTGCCCCGTAATGTTTGGGCTAAGGATCGACACTCTTCTAGCGATATAGGAGTATTACATATATGAGGTTACCTCATGCGCAAAAAGGGACGAGGGGCAAGAGGGGCTAATGCTGTGCGGGGCGAGCGGCAAGAGGGGCAAATGCTGAGCGGGGCGAGCGGCAAGAGGGGCAATGATGATCTCATCGTCAAACAGTAGCTGTCTCTCTCGCACGCTTTAGTGTTTTCTCTCTCGCTCCTTTAATATAGAAATGCTTTGAGTTTTTATCGAAAAAATACTTTTATTTTGTAAAATATTGACAGCACTGGAAATTGCGTAATAAAAATTAAAAAGTAAATTAGAAAGGCGCTATAAATTACATATATTGCAAATTATAGCGCTAGATATTTAACGTTTATAATGTTAAATATCGTTGCAACAGATGCATTTGTAATACAAATTGCTTTGTACTCGTATTTAGACTGTAATATCAATGAAAATAAAATATAATTTGGGGATATACACAAAAAACATCATTTGTAAAGTAGTAAAATAAAAGAAAAAATAGTACATATTTAAAAATTATTTTTAAAATAATAATTTTCTGTTTATATGCATTATTTACAAAAGAAATACTATAAAGAAATTTATTTTTTATATTTAATTGTGAAAACCTCAAAAACTGTCAAGAAATTGTAACTGAAATTCATAAATGTAAGTACAATTCTAGGATAATATAAAAAGCATCATACACAAATTTATTATGATACAAACTTAAATAATGAAATTGTAATATATGTTTCAACATTGCAAATGTGAATATTTATATGATAAAATTTACAAAGTGTTAACAATTTTCAAATATTTGCTAATAAAATATTATTGAAATGTTTCTGTTGAAATCTTAAAATAATTCTTTAAAACAAATATGATGGGGTATATATTAGGGATCATTAAATATGCGGCAACATTGTGATTATAAAATTTTATAAGTATCTATAATAAAAATTAAATATAATAAATATAATAGGTATATAAGTATAATAATAAAATTTTTATAAGTATCTATAATAGTAAAAATACATATATGTTGTATTAATCTGTTAATATAAAGAAATTTATTTGCGTTAAATTAATTAATAATTTTTTTATATTAACAGATTAATACAACATATATATGTGTATTTTTATTATTATAGATACTTATAAAAATTTTATTATTATACTTATATACCTATTATATTTATTATACCTAATTTTTATTATAGATACTTATAAAATTTTATAATCACAATGTTGCCGCATATTTAATGATCCCTAATATATACCCCATCATATTTGTTTTAAAGAATTATTTTAAGATTTCAACAGAAACATTTCAATAATATTTTATTAGCAAATATTTGAAAATTGTTAACACTTTGTAAATTTTATCATATAAATATTCACATTTGCAATGTTGAAACATATATTACAATTTCATTATTTAAGTTTGTATCATAATAAATTTGTGTATGATGCTTTTTATATTATCCTAGAATTGTACTTACATTTATGAATTTCAGTTACAATTTCTTGACAGTTTTTGAGGTTTTCACAATTAAATATAAAAAATAAATTTCTTTATAGTATTTCTTTTGTAAATAATGCATATAAACAGTAAATATTATTTTAAAAATAATTTTTAAATATGTACTATTTTTTCTTTTATTTTACTACTTTACAAATAATGTTTTTTGTGTATATCCCCAAATTATATTTTATTTTCATTGATATTACAGTCTAAATACGAGTACAAAGTAATTTGTATTACAAATGCATCTGTTGCAGCGATATTTAACATTATAAACGTTAAATATCTAGCGCTATAATTTGCAATATATGTAATTTATAGCGCCTTTCTAATTCACTTTTCAATTTTTATTACGCAATTTCCAGTGCTGTCAATATTTTACAAAATAAAAGTATTTTTCGATAAAAACTCAAAGCATTTCTATATTAAAGGAGCGAGAGAGAAAACACTAAAGCGTGCGAGAGAGACAGCTACTGTTTGATGATGAGATTATCATGCTCTCCCCTTCCTTCGTCGCCCCTCGCCTACAAGCTGTTTCTAGCTCCCCCATTACTTCGTCGCCCCTCGCCTACAAGCTGTTTCTAACTCCCCCCTTACTTCGTCGCCCCTCGCCTACAAGCTGTTTCTAACTCCCCCCTTACTTCGTCGCCCCTCGCCGACAAGCTGTTCTAGCTCCCCCCTTACTTCATCGTCCCTCGCGCACAACCGGTTTGCCCGTTGAGTAAAAAGAAACAGGAGGGAGCCATATATACTAGCCATATATACTAGCCAGGACTAGGCAAATCCGCGGACGGATGTACGTCATGGCGGCCATCTTGAGCGACCACTTTTTGAAAGTGAGAGGGAATACTCGAGCATAGCGGCAAGCGGCATACGGTACGCCGTACGCATTAATATGCAGTGTATAGTCTTTTATGCAACAGTGTATGGAAATAAACGATCAAAATGGTATACTGTAGAGCTTGTGGCATAACAGCAGCAGCTCGAAATCATGGAATAACGTTTCATCGGTTAGTATTATCAACAATAATGAGATTTTTATTTTGGAGATTATAATCATATGTATAGTATTGGGAAATTGTAGATTCACAATAATTACTAAATAATTTTCACTCACAAACAGGTTTCCGAAAAATCCGGATCAAAGAAATGCATGGATAAATTTTTGTAAGGACGAAGGATTTAATATAAATTTAGATTTTAGATTTTAACATTGCTCTTATGGAAATACTGCACGAATGCAATCCCAATGAAAAACGCCATTAAAATTTGGTATTATTGTTGCATATTATAGTTATTTTCTTTTAATTGTACATTATTTCCTAATTAAACATAACAAGTCATTCAATATTGGCGCCCTTGAGCGGCCATCTTGAGCGACCACTTTATATAGTCACTTCCGTCCGCACTTTTACGACCAAACGCTCCCTCCTGTTTCTTTTTACTCAATGGTTCTATGTGTGGTGATTACTAAACGAATATGGCGGCCTCTCCCCGCCGCAAACGTGCTCCCCCGGTACAGCTTGTGCTCCGTCCCTCTATTCCTTAGTCCGTGGGTACCGAGTCACTGCCTTGCTGACCGTTTTGTCGAATGGAGGGGGTAGCCTGTGCTCGTTCCAGTATGGTATATAGCATGGTGGAAAGAAACAAGGTGAGTTATTGCGCATAATGGCGGCAAAGAGTTGGGGGACTTGCTTGTCAACCAATCACAGGGGACCCATTTTATGCGCGCAAAATTCAAACGTTCACAGCTGATTAAAAAATCAAAACAGTATTGTAAATAAATAAATACTGCGACTATTACAATTTTTAATGCAACAGGTCGGCATACTGTCTACAAAGATAAAGTCACATAATATTACATATTACACCAAACTCTAAACAAATCTTCATATTATATATTCATTTATTACTTACACGACGGTCACATCGGTCTTTTCCAAATTTAAGAAAACTCTCTGCACGAACACTATATATTTTTTTAAGAGGAACACTGTATACACTTTATATACGTTAATAAAGCATGTCATCAGCCATCAGCCATACTGAGGCTGCGTTCCCATTTCGTCTCACTCAGTGCAGTATCCAGTGGCCGCCATTTTGCTGGATACTGCACTGGAGAAGCGTTCCCAAATTACTGGACTGGCTAGTGACAATCGTACCTCGTTCAGAATGTCGTCGGCCGGGAAATGTAAATAATAAATAATAATAATAATAATAATAATAATAATAAAAAAAATCAATGTGTACTGAAAAAATAAAATTATGTACAATAATTATATACAATAAACATTATATACAATAATTTATTGTTTTTAAATGTGAAGTTATACAAGCAAATAATCGGTATAATCGTCGTTATAATATTTAAAAATAACGCTAACACTTATTAATACATTGCTAATTGAAATATTTACTTACTGATATAATAATCTTTACTAACAATAATTGCTTCAACACTATTTACATATTAACTAACAATTTTATTTAGGTTATGAGCTAATACGTGTGCGAACTGTCACTAGCCACTAGCCAGTCCAGTAAAATGGGAACGCTTCTCCAGTACAGTATCCAGCAAAATGGCGGCCACTGGATACTGCACTGAGTGAGACGAAATGGGAACGCAGTCTGAATTTTCATGAAATGGGCCCCCTATGATTGGCTGTCCGCTCCCCACTACCTTTAGACTACTGCGCAACCACGAGAATAACTCACCTTGTTTCTTTCCACCATGGTATATAGTTCAATGGGTAGAGGTGCGCTTCAAGCGTACAAATATGGCGGACATAAATTCCCCATACTTATGTTGCTCGGAGCTCGATCTTGCATCACTGATATGAAGTTTGTATTTGTTCACTGTTAGCTGAAACTAGTCGTTACTTTTATAATATAAGAGAGTGTTTGCTTCTCCTGCTTACTTCGGTAAGAAACATTATATATTTATTTAAACAAAACGTTTAAATTAACATGTTTTAAGTATATAAACATATTATTTTAAATGTATAAAATATTTTATAAAATATTTTATAAAATATTAAAATTTGCAAAAAAACATGTGTTTTAGGTTACTTTATTTTATCGCATTCTATTTAACTTATCAAACAATAGGAATTATGACATCGAATGTGAATGACATTGTTCAAACAACTGTAACACAAGCTATAGATCCGAATATTGCATTCATCGCCGCAATTGTTTTCGGTTATTGTTTATATAGATTCATTATTATGACGAATAAAAATTCATCGGATGATTTAGATGAAACGGATGCTGAAGTAGATGATGTACAAGATGCTCAACGAGATGATGCAGTAAGGGGATAAATTCTTACTATATATATATTCAAATATTTTAATTCATTAAATTAAAATCAGTTTTAATGATATATCATTAAAAATTGATTTGTGAAATAAATACAATACTTACAATTCTTTCTTCTGTACACAGGTATTCTTAAACACTGGTGAATTTGATAAATATGAATATGATTATTTCAAGTTGGTTCTGGTAATTAGAACAGATTTGAAAATGGGAAAAGGAAAAGTAGCAGCACAGTGCTCTCATGCTGCTGTTGCAGCATATAAAACTGCTAGAAGAGTGTCATCAAAAGCTGTAAAAATCTGGGAAAAATGTGGTCAAGCTAAGATCATTCTTAAGGTATTATATTTAAATTAGCTAATAATAGATATTAATAATTCAAAAAATGTCACATTATAGAATGTAATAAATTCAAATTTTTATCAAACAAAAATTGTCAGGAGCAAGAATAGCCAAATATGCTGGATTTTAGTGTGATAAGTCATATAATTATATTAAAAACATATACAATAACAAACGTTTTGGCCTGACATCAGGTCGTCTTCAGTGTAACAATGATATAAAAATCACACGTAATTATTTAGAAAATGAATAAATTAAGGTATAAAATTGTGTTAACACAGCATATAAATTAGTACAGAATCAGCAGATAAGAAAATATTGTAATTAATATTGTAATAAATTCATGTTTGAAGTAATAACCAAATCATAAAGACATTGAGATGGAAGAGTCGAAACGTTTGTTATTGTATATGTTTTTAATATGATTATATTTGACTCTTTGCTCCTGACAATTTTTATTTGTTTCTATCATCTGAACTTTTATATATTCTTATTATTTCAGATTTTTATATTTATCTAATATTAAATGGCGTCGTGACGCTACCGCATCGCTTGATTCTAAAAATCTAACATTTCCTGAACTATATAAATCATAAGGTTTTGATCAAAAGAGAGAACATATATTATCCTAATATTTAATAAATATTTTTAATAAATATTATCGTAATATAATATAACATATCCTAATATTTAATAAATATATTTAAATACACATGACTGAAATAAATGTTTTATACATATTATACATATACTTGAAATGAAAGAAAAACAAAAACAAGATGTCTATATTAAAGTCTAAAAAAAATTTGTGTGATTCCAGATATTTCCAAAAATTTTTTTATAAAATTTTCAAAAATAAAATATTTTTTTAAATAAATTGTTTTCTTTTGTTTTCATAAAGAAAAAGTTAAGTTTTTTTACATAAGTATTTTAGATATCAGATTTTAATAAATACTAAAAGAATTAAAGATAAATTAACTGATCAGAAAAGAAAAATTCTCGAAAATATATTTCATATTTCCCATATTCTCGAAAACAGATATTTCATATTTCCTATATTTTCCCACCAAATTTCATTGAGTTTTCTCAATTTTTTCAGATAGTAAACATCCTTTAAAAAAAGCATTAATTTTTCAGGTGGATAGTGAAGCTGAACTTATGAAAATAGCGAAACAAGCTAAAGATATGGGCCTCATATCGAACATGATACAGGATGCAGGACATACACAGATACCAGCAGGAAGTAGAACGGTATGCGCAATTGGACCAGGTCCAGCGAAATTGATAGATCAAGTAACTGGTCATTTAAAATTATTTTAATTACTTATTAAATAAAAATTGATTCGGTTTTTTATTGTATTTGTCATTTTGCATCTATTTTTAATGTCCTATTGTCTAGTTTTTAAATTAACTTTGCTGTTGGCTAGGATCTTTCAATCATCATATTTGCAGAATCATGTTATATGCAAAAAAATTTACACATATGTGATGGAAGAAACACCACTTCAATGTTTCAATTTTTTATATTTATGTGTGTATTATATATATATATATATATATATATATATATATATATATATATATATATATATATATGAAAAGCTAATATTAAGTTATGTGTTTATTATTTTTTTATATTGCGAAATAAAATTTTGAGATTTAACATTTTCTTATATAAATATAAATATACACAGTACGACTGGAAAATAATGGTATTGATACTATATCAATTCAAATACTGATTGTATGTCTAAAAATCGTTCATTTTATTCAAAATATATCCTTTCAATATCAGTACATCATTAGGAATAGTCAACCAATACATGGATAGACTTCTGGAAGTTTGCTTTCAGAATTGTTTCGAAGATCTTTGTCACGGTTGCTTAGATGATTCAAATGTTATTATAATGAGTCCCTTTCATCGTCAATCAGTCAAATCAGTCAAAAATTTATGTACGAGATAGAAAATAGTCTTTATAATCTTGGTTCAACATTTGTATCGCGGTTTTATCGAGTTGGAAACAAAACAAGATATTGACTCATAGCTTTTCATGACAAGGTGCACTGAAAGATTGTTGCTTTGAATGCTGTAATATATGTTCGACACTCATAAAATACAGATGCTTGTTAAAGTAAAAAAGCAAAACACTATTAATTATCAGTAAATAGCGCTTACACAAAAAAATTTATAAAAAAATTAATCCCCTTATCTTTCAAACATACTGTGTATAAAATAAATTTTTTTTACAAGCTTTGACCAAAGAATTGTATCTTATAAAGTTTCTTTTAACATTAATATAATACATATTTCCATTCCAAAATACAAACATAGCACTGGATATCGACACGAGACTTTTATATTCTGTGGGAACATATAAAATGCATAACGTGTAAGAAACAACATAGTTAAACAATTGAAACTCGAATGCCGATACAGCCATGATTTTTTATTGTAGACAAGAGCGAGTGTCAGTCATGTGCGAGAATCAACATAAAATAAAGTAGATCCTTAGCTAACATCCAAATATGATCATCTACGGACTCTTGCTAATTAATAATTAAAATCTTAAGAATTAAACGGTTTGGACGGATTTTAATTAAAATTATACTTGAGCACATTAGCGTTTATTAACGAGATTATCTTATACTATATGTAATACAGCTCGTTTCACGAGCTTCAACACGCAACACCCAGAAACACTCTGGGTTACAATCTTTGTCTATTGTCTATGGTATACGTTATGTATAATATAGATAATGGACAAAGACTTTCATCCATAGTGTACATTCTGAACGCACCCCAGTGTAGCCAGATTTGGCTCGGTTTTCCGCGTATGCGCGACAAACACAGTAAGTGCTTTAGTCTAATAAAAAGGAATGTCGTGTGGTACCCGTTCTATCATTTTAAAAAATTATTTAATATTTTCTGAAAAATCAGTAAAAAAGTATATATTTGTATATGATATTACTGTCACTATTAATGCCAGGTGGTAAACGGGGTTCATATTGGTGTTTACCCGCCAAAACTTGGTGCCATTATAATACGCCATGTACATTACTGTATTTTTTGTTGCCGCCGTCACCGCATCACGTATGCGCAGAAAATCGGGCCAAATCTAGCTACACTGTCAACACGTATGAAAAACAAAATATATGCTTAAATGTCTCTAAAAAATGTATTTGTGTAAATATTGAAATATTTATAATACTAGTATATATGTATATATAATTTTCTTATGAGTGTTTTATTTGAATATCATAAGATATTATTGGCAAATTCGTATTAATATGTGCTCGCACTACGCTCTTTGTCAATCGTTTTCCGCCAACTCTGTTCGCATTGCCAAACGGCGATAATCAATTTTTCAATGTGTCTCTCATTCTTTGGTACCCAGTACTATACTCCGCGAACTCTTATATTTTAACTTATAAATATAAATAATCTATATCGGTGGTGCAGGAGCTTTCCGAGGTATCTTATTCGAACTGGCGGCGCTGCACTGCGACTCTGCGATAGATCTACCATCGGCCTCGTCCCTCCGGCAAAGTTCCGGTTCGTTCTGCATCCAATTTTGCGTCTGATTGTGACCTACTACTTTCGTCGATTGCAATTCCTCGTTCTCAGTCACGGTACCAACCTCTTTCAACAATTTCGACAAGGACGGTGCCAGACCTAATCCCAAATTTCGTTCATGATACACTTCGGAGATTGTGGGCGTGAGTTCGCGCGTCAGACTCGTCAGAGAAGTGGCCAGGTTCCTCAAATTCTGCGGATGCGTCTCCGTAGATTGCGTGGCGTCGGTCTGCGGACAAATATCTTCACTCGTCGTTGTGGAATGTCGTGAAATTCTTGACGAATTGATGCCGATCTCCGTTCTTACACTCAGCCTCTCCAACACAGTGGCTGGCAGCGGCGGTAGTGGTTGTCGCCTCAACACAGTGGCATGGCCATTATCCCAATCTGTTACCGAACTGCTCGAGCTTGAACCGGGTCTTACTAAATTTTGATCAGCATAAAGATTCCGAATGCGCGTTTGATGATTCAAATTGAGCGCCACAGGAGGACTGGGTGTGAACGCCACGTCCGATTCATCTGAAATACCAACAGATAATGGAGAAAATTTCTATATAAGATATATTTAATATTTAATATTTAATTTTTGTTGATTTTTCAATGGACCGTAAACTATCTTTCCTCGTTTTGCTTAGTTGCAAAATTTTTCCAAGAATATACGACAAGAATGTTGCGTGATTAGCATTTCCGAGCATTGTTCAGTTCGATTACAAAACATGGATTTCTTCAAAACCATTTGCTTTAGAAATAATTTCCAAGAGAGGTTTAAAAAAATATTAAAAACCCGTTTTTATTTTAAAAAATTAAATTGATCTTGAAATAATCTTGAAAACTATCCTTTAAGTACAGACATTTCTAGAATATCACTTTACGCCCCCCTTAAGATTTTACAACTTTTATTTAATATCATTTTCTATAGAAATATTATTTTTTGAAATAAAAATTGATAACGCTTTATTTTAATATAATAAACTTAAATAGACTTCTATTTGTAAAATAATAAATAAAGAAATAGATTAAAAAATCAAAAATACAAGATTACCGTTTCCCATTTGTATAGTTCAATAATTAAAACATATAATATACATTAGACATTATGACCATGAATTTTGATCATCTGCAGTAAAACAAATGAAACGCACGCAAATGACTTTGTTTACAAAAATAGAAATCGTTTACAAAAAAAGTTAAAATTGCAAATATAAAATTAATAAAATATCTCCGGTCTAAGAACTATATTGTGGAAATGATGGAAACGCGTTGTCGTAAACCATCAGTCAATAAAGTAAAACAAGTCATTACGGTAAACTGTAAGATGACGAAAATTCATGGCAAAACGTCCAATATAGATTATATGTTTTTAATTTTTGAATTATATAGTTGAACAGTGATCTTGCGTTTTTGGCTCTTTAGCACATTTTTCTATTTATTATTTTACGCTTTATATTATTCACCCTGTATAATGTATATTACAGAGAAAAACATCTTGAAATAACGAAATTGCAATGTGTGTTAAGATATTTAATTAATTAAAAATAAATTAATACCTCCATTTTGACATGGCTGTCGCGACGCTGGTATTAGAACATTCGGTGGTTCCATGGTTTTCCCATCTGGTTCGCCACGATGCCGTACGTAACTTGCGAACGCTCCTCCTAATCGAGGGCGCTCTACAAGATTTTTCTCCGTTTGAGCTACGGAAGCTAAACTTTCCATTGAACTGCTGGAGTCTAAGCTAAGACTTTTTGGTGCTTCCTGTGTGTCTATAATCGATATTCCACAATATAATAAATTAATTAGAAAATTGAGACTCAATTGATTTAACAATTTAAATTATAGTATATCAAAGCTAAAATTTTAGCACAAAAAATCAGCTTTGACTCTTAAGCCCTGATACACAGTAATTTAGATAATTAATGTTAATATTTGAATTATAATTTTCTATTATTATAATATTATATATTATATATTTAATATTATATATTTTTATTATTATAATATAATATATATATCTATTTGCAACATATGTGAATTTTAGTTTACCAAACAATGCAAGAAGAGCTTGAAGAGCAAACTGGACAGCTCGACGTGAGGCTTGTTTGCCTGTTCTCAGTGTCACTTCCGATTGCCCGACCTCCATCAAGTCGAAGCCTAAACTAGCGAATAATTCATGTGATCCTGATGCTCTCCAAACATGTACAGGCAAAATAACTTCTTGACCTTCTGTGGCGCAACTGGCTTTTCTCATAGCAGCGATAACGTCCTCCGCAACTTCTGGTGCCTGGAAAATAATTTAAATAATTGTTATAAATGTTAAAACAGGTATTATTTAACTATAATTAAAGAGATTTTCTCATTTTGAAGTCGTAAATTAAAATATTTTCGGGAATTTTTTTGGAAAAACTATGCGACGAATTTTCATATTACAATTAAAATTATGAGTCAGAGTTTAAAATTATAAGTCAATGTTTAAAAATTATCAAAATCCTTTAAACAACAATAAACCACATACCTCAATAAAATCAATAAACATTCATGATCTTTGAAATAAATTAAATACCTCAGGATATCTCAACTGATACAACATGTCTAAAATATAAATGTCAACCAAAAAAACATTAACCTTGTAATAAATAATTAAAACAACAATTTAAAGAAGTTATTAGAAAAAAACATACCTCTTTGCAATCGACTGTATTTGGTATCGAAAGCGTCATAGTAAACATGTAGGATGTACTAAAAACCAAGTAAAAGAAATAGAATCATGGTAGTCAAACATACTTATAAAATATCAAGTCAATTGAATTTTACATACCACCATCAATTCCAATGATCATGAATGTTTACTGATTTTATTGAGGTATGCGGTTTATTGTTGTTTAAGGGGTTAAGCCAACTTGGAGGCTTCAAAAAATCGAATTTTTTTCGTCTTAAATGATACTTTATAATCTTAAAAACAAGATATAATTTATTTCAATACAAAATAAAATTTTTAAAATGAGTTTACAGTCGATTTGGTGAAGCACGTCGCAGCGTCGTCGAGCGACTCGGAACGGCCCGAAGCGGCTCGAAGCGATTGAGCTCATAAGTTTTCATGAAGTCAGTGTAGGAAGATTTTAAGCAACGATGACTCATTAAATCGTTGCTTGGGAGGCTTCACGCAAAATAGTAATGAAAGTTTTAATTCCGTCGTCTGCGTCAATAGCGCCAAAAACATCGTCGAGCGGTAAAATGTTGATATAGCAGTAAATATTGCTGTATGCACTTTCAATCATGGCCTCACAAGCCTCATGGAAGTCATGCAAGTTTTGAGCCTGGCTATAGGCCAAAATTGTTATAATTTTTGCGTCGAGGCAAACGCGCGCCGCGTAAAAGCTGCAGAGCGTTCGATAACGCACGCCGCTAAAGAGGCTCAGAAATCCTTCAGATCGACAAGGAAAAAGGAAAATGAGGCTAATGTTAACTTAAAAGGATAGCTGTATCGGCGCAGGCATCGCAGAGTAAAAGTAAATTTGAAATTTCTGCTTTCATATACAAAATATCGTAAGGCAAAACTTTAAACACGTTTTTCTCGAAATCACTTTTCAAATTGGCTTGCAGCATAACTTAAACAATTTTTATTCAATTCACTTGAAATTTTCACAGCATCTTCTATATTAAATTATCTACAGAAGTACATATAAATTTTGTGATTTATTGAAAACTTTTTTTGCTACAGACAATTTTAAACGAAATTTTTTGACTAAAAACGATACCTTTTTTCCAAATATTCACCAGTTTCACAAAAAACAATATTTTGATCTATATGTACTTCTGTAATAAATGTATATATAGATAACAAAAATTTTTGGTTTTTTATCCTAGGTCAAAGTATACGGCATTTCTACTGCAAGCCACGAAGGTCATCTGAAAAACAGCAAGCGTGGAAGGACTCCAGCGCCGCCATTTTGTTTAAAAAAATAGATAAAAACTTTTTTTATATACTTTAAGACGTGTAGAATAAAGGTCTTTGAACAGATTTTTCATTTATTTCATTATTTCGCGAAAAAAATTAAGAAAGTTACATATGATTTTCAGGTCTCCAAAGTGGCCTAATCACTTAAACAGGGTTGCCACAAATTCAGACGAAATTTTGTGATTTTCCCCGATTTTCAACAATAGTTATATATTTCTTATAGTATTTTCGTCCTGATTTAGAAACCGTGAAATATAGAGATTTGAGAGAAAAGTCACAAAAATGGGAAGTCAACTTTAATTTTAAACTCACTTATTCACAAGTGATACAAGAAACTTACAGATAAGTTTAAAAACACAGACAAGTTTAAAATTCCAGTGCTCTTAGTAAAGCATTTTAAATCTCTATTGAAGTTCACATTAGCTGACTTAACCTAAGAATTAAAATTTAAAATCCTTAAAAAAAATTCAAATTGCAAAAAAAAACTGCAGGTTTACATAAAAATTGCCACAAGACTCTCAACGAAATGTTGATGATATCAATGCCGCTATTTCTTCATCAAGAGCATTTACAAGAGAAGTGCACGAAATATTAATCATAAATGGGTATGTATTTATATATTTATATAGAGTTTAGTTGTGCAATATCTCACTTGAACGGCGTCTCTAGAGGCGCTGTGCACAATAGAAGTTATATAGCTATTTGCGCCTTTTAAAAAACTGGTTGGAGATATTACACAGCTGAAGTCTACTCGCGGCAAAATCTTTCCAACGATAATACATACCCATTTGCGATTAACATTTCATGCACTTCTCTTGTTAGTTCACTAGTTTTCTCAGTCAGAAGTTTTGCCCTCTTAATTCTTTAATTCTGAAATTTTCTGAAGCAAGGATCTCTTTTGAACAGCCTTTGCCCGTTCTTATTGAGAACGCTGCCTTTCCAAAGCTTTATCATACATATCCCTCGCATTACAGTAAGATAAAATCATCCTTTTTCTACTGTAAGTTTAGTGAGGCCACCTGTTGCCTTAAGGTCATCATAAACTTGCCTCTGGGATATTAATGACCTGGGTAGTTGATTTTCAACAACACACTCGTTGTTTATCAAAAATCCTCTTTCTACAAATGCCTAACCATGACTCAAAATTGGCACTTTTTTCACAAAAGTATAGAGATACTCTATACTTTTGGAAATTATCTTGATTCTGCAACAAGTCTCTCCAAAAATGATCAATTCTCTGATCTTTTCTAATGAATTGTTTGCATAAATCAACTTATTCTATCTTATAAGAAAGAATGCTGAATTCTTTCTCAATTATCACAGGTCTGACTAATAACTCAGTTTCTTGCAGAAAACAATTGCAAAGCATTAGAAAGCCTTTTCTTACAGACACTTAAATGACTAGAAACAACTAGAAACTAACACACACAGGATCACAAAAACTAACTGCTTTGCAGATGCTATATTGCAAAGAAGACTTTTTCAACAAGTGTATGCACATTTTGACTAGAAATGTTCTACACTCAGTTTTGAAACCCATCATGTCCTTGTCACTTATTTGCAGTTTCCTCAATTGAGCTCTGCATGATTCAATTTCACTTTTTGAAATGCAATTAAATTACTTTCTTTGTTTGAATCAATATCACAAGTTGCCTTCTGTTTCTCGAGAACTTGCTTCTTGACAATAAGAGACATTAAGTCACACAAGTCACATTACAGCTGATAAATCATTACATAAAAATGGTGACATAGGAGCATCACATTGATATTCTTTCAGGAAAGGAGCTGACTTACACAGCGACATAACCAAAAAAAAAAAAAGCTTGGCAGCTAAAAGTTTGTCCTCAAGGCATTGTTCATGGTTTCAAAACTCTTGGATGTAATTTTAATCTTTTCTTCTTTAACTTCATCAACAAAATTCCTTAGATTGGGAATTATTTTAATTGCAGTTTCAGTTACTTTCTCATTTTCTAGCCAGCGAATGGAACAAAACTTTGTAGGAAGAGATGGTGATTCTGATTGAATCCCAGATAGTTACCTCTCCTGAAAGGAACATCCTTGAAGACATAGTAAGCTGGTCTGAGAAAGGCAACCGTATTCCAGCCACTTTAGTTGCCTCCTTGTAGCTGTTTTTGATAACATGCAGACCACAGGAACCCATAAAAATTTTCACCATAGATCAAATATCACATTCTAGCTCTCTTAAAAAGGCCCAGTTTACGTTGGGACCGTCTACGGATACTTGTAACAAATTCTATAAATTTAAGTCTTTTAGTTCTTCCTTAAAAGCTCCTAACAAGTCCTTGGCTTGAGCGTGACTGAGAAAAGCAGAGAAAAAATAGTGTTTCTACTTGATTACTGTCGTTATTCTATAATCTCAAAGCAATCCATTTGCTGAGTTTGTGCCACTTTATTTAAGCTTTCATCAAAAGAAATCACAAATGGGCCACTGTCACGAACAGCGTCAAGAACTTTCCTAATAAAATAGGGCGCCAAACCAAAAACTATCCCATATGATAGCCCTTTATGTGAGCTATCCATGTAAACAAATGGAAGATGCTATCTTACTATCTGGGAACATAAGTGGAAACCGAGAAGTTTCTTTTCCTGTTGCTGAAGCAGATGCATGATTTTCGACAGCTTGAAGACATTACAAAATTTCAACTCTAGTAACATCATCATGAAGGAAATACTTGTCAATATGATCTGAGTTGGAACGGACTGTCTGTTCGCTATTTGCTCCAACGTGGCTGGGTTGTCAACATTTTCATCTAATGTGGAGGAAGAACCACAAGCCTGAAAAAAAACAACAACATCCTCATCACGTGACAATGTGACAAACACAATTGCTGCTGACTTTTCTTTTGCCACCACTTCACCGCTATACGTCACCACTACTTATGCCGCAATTATACACTACCGCAATTCTCTAGTACAAAACAGCTTATGAACATAAATAACCCTAACTTAGAGCCTAACTCAACATTTCAGACATCAACGGGACGACACACGCGACACAAATTCGAAAAGTTGGAACGCAAAGAGGACAATTGTTCAGGCCTACCTTCGCCGTTGCCAAGTTGTTGAAAGGACGAATGTTGCAGACCTTCTTGCATCCGACACTTTCTTGTCATGCTTGCTTCTCGGCTTCACGTGACTTTATAGTGACTCTATGCCCATGTTGCTCAGTTGTAGAGTCTTCTTACACAAAGTGCAATAAGCCTCTGTCTCCACTTTGCCTTTCTGGATCCCAAAAAATTTGGGTCTCTCCTGCCAGTCGTCATGAAAAACAGTTTTCTTGAACTTGAGCATTATTACGACTAGAGGTGAAAATATCTGCGAATAGAAAGCGACGAACGTCACAACTACCGAGAAGAAAATCAATCGCTGGACAATCAAGAATGAAGAATAAATCGATTCTTGGATCCTGTTACTGATGTGGACAGGCTAGCAAAGTTTTCGTACAATTCAAAAAATCTCAGGACAAGCAAATCAGCAACACACTTGCTGATCACATAACTTGTAAACAACTATTAGCTTACCTTTGGTGTGGACTCCTATTTTCTTCAGAACAAGATATTCAGAAGTTCAGAGCTTAATAAACGCGGCGAACGCCACGCGCACTGTACTGGCTCTACAACGTATGCGACTAACAACAGAGACCCAGCTAGCCAGCCCCCAACCCTCAGCCTAACCTTATCCAGCCAGCAGATCACCGTTTTTCAGAAATCCGGAGGGCCGGGCGGCATGTCCAGGCATGTTGCGAAGCGAAGAAAACAAAAGATGGGTTAGCACAGCACGCAACGATACGGCGACGGAGGCACCGCAATCACGGCGCATCATAACAGAGGAGCCGACCGGCTTACCTGAGGAACAAGCGGAGTGGAACGACTCTATCGGTTGTAACGCTGTGACACAAATGAGACGGACACCGAACCAAGTCAATGCGTACGCTAATCAAAACTGCGTAGGTGTGATGTACGCACATTAAGCGTCTGTAAAGCCAAGAATTTTTATTTTCCAGAGAATTTTGCGAAATTCCCTGACTTTTCCCTGATTTCCCTGACGATTTCCAATTTCCCTGACTTTTCCCTGATTTCCAATTTTGTGCGACCCTATTAAACTTTAATACTTTTTAAACTTTGACTTATAATTTTAAACTCTGACTCATAATTTTGACTTTGTATTTTAACTTCACATTTACTAACTTTCTTTTAAATGTTTAACTTTCACAGCTCATGTTACTTGTTTCAACATCAAGAACAACTACCTCAGTTTATTTCGTCAAATATGAACTTAGCATAATTGCGTTTGCGTTTAATATTGTTATTTAATTCTTTATAACTGCGTTTGCGATTGTATCGGGCTTTTAATTTATACACTGAAGATGACTTAATCCAAAGGCCGAAGCGTTTGGTTTTATATTGTTTTTCACATCAATATATACAATAAATAGTGAGCACCAAGTTCTAGCTCAGACTCTATGTTCGCTTTTAAATGTATGTTAAATTTTTCATAGGCTTTTATAAGTTTATTATATATAAATTAAACTCTTTTCATTAAAAATTTGATATAAATATGTTCATTAATTAAAAAGTTATTAACATTTAGTGAAAAAAAAAAAAAACACTCTGCGATGTGCAGAATTTCTTAGCTTTGAATGATTTTAAACAGAAATTTCAAGAAAGTTGCATTTATGAATAGTTGATGAGGACATAAACCTCAGAAAAGAAGGGAAAGCAAAAAATTACAAAATGACATTAGTTCAAAGTAAAAAATCGGCCTTTTACAGGATATAAAAAAATATTAATTTTTGGAATTTTAGAAAATCCAAGGTTCCTTGGAACAAAATATACTGAAGATGCATGCACAAGATTGCAAGATGATCGGTTCAATAGTTTTCTCGCAATCTTGCACACGCATTTTGAAAACAGTTTCGAGAAAAACGCGTTTGAAGTTTCGCTGAACGCTCTCCACGCGTTCAATTTTGGTGCGGTTGAACGCTCATAGCAACTTCAATTTTTCGAATTTTGATAACATCTTTTAGGGACATATTTTCAAAACTTGAAACTATTAGAATTTGCAAAAATAAAAAAATCGAAAATTTCAAGATTTTTACAGAGAAAGACCTCTTAAATATGATTAAAGTAAATCATTACCTGTAAGAGTCTAGCTAAAGCGTGCAATGACGATTGACCTAATCCTAATAGGGCTTGCAAACTGGCGCTGCATCTTGTCAGTCTTTCTTCGGGGTCGCTTTGTGGGAAGAACACGGAAGACGGTATCCCGTTGCCGGCTGGCTCGAATCTAAATCCCACCGACATCAAAAGTTCTCGCCAACCGGTAGCCGCACCTACTTTATTTTCGATACTGCGCTGAGTCGTATACATCGCATTTTTCTGTCCGCGATGAATTCTCTGCAGCGATTTCTCTACCAAATGAAGTGTCACTCGCAGCGCGTCCCTACTCTGCTCTGGACCGCCGCGTAGTAATTCCGCCAGTGCTTGGCCCATGAGTGCGACCTGGTAAAATGACAACAGTCTCGTTCAACAATAAATATTGATAAATATCGATAAATATTATAAATAAAGCTGTAGTAAAATAATCAAATAAAACTCCATAAATTAATTTTATTTATGAAAAGTTAAGCACCAATCATGTGCTTTGGTACTAAAATTGAAAAACCTATAAAGAATGGAGTTAATCAGTTTGGGTTCTCAGTTCTCAGTAAGCGGCTCAATTGAAAACACTGGTCTACAAAATTTGACCTTTTATCAACAATGCAAATATTTTTCATCTTTTGTTTAAATTTTCTCAAAAACATCTGATGTGATAGACAATTTTTGATGCCGGATTCGGATTCAGCGCACAAAAATCTATAAGAAATCATTATTATTCTCCGAAGAACCAAACCAGACTAATGTAATAAAAATAATGCACAAAAATAAGTTTGGCAAGTGTGCGTTTTATCCATAACAGAATTACATAAGAGGCATTAAGATCCCATTGTATCAATGTTATTAACTTTAGTCGAACAATTGTTTTTCTTTTTGTTCACATTATAAGCACGCTATAATCTAAAAAGCAAATTATCACAAACCAGATTTACTTTATTCCGAGACCGAATAAAATTAAATCTTCCCAAAATAATTTTGTATCATATTAGAACATTTATTAATGGATTAAGTTCATCGTTTTCCATGTAACAAAGTTTCCATAAATATTAAAATATTCCTACAAGATATATATACCTTATTAGATAATCTCGCGTCTCCGCCGATGAGCAGCCAACCAGCCCAGTTGGCAGGGTGAGCAAAGTGTCTAGTGTGCTGGACGGTTTGCATCGCTTCGGCTAAAGCTCGTGACGCTCTAGCGCCTTGCAGCATCGCGCTGTAGAATGCCCGCAGCAGGATGCTGCCGGCGGTTGGCGGTACTGCCCACATACCGATCAGCACACATTGTGCGCCCACGCTCAATAGAGTCTTGGCGAGATTCTGTATGCCATCTGATGTTGCATTGGTGCACTCTACGTTGCTCCAACTGTGGCCGCTGGAAACGACCACTAGGCGGGCGGACATCTTCAGCCTTAACAAATCCACCTGATTTATCAGATACTCCGACCTCTCAGATGGCTCCTCGCACTGATCAGGAGAGAACATTAGACTGCCCGTATTCCAGAAAACTGGCACAGTCAAATGAACGCACTCTGCATCCGGTAGAGACCGCAGAACTGCCGATCTGGTAGCTTCGAGTCCTATTGTGATTATAATTTTGAGTATATTTTTACATCAAAGTGATACAATTAAAAAAATTTATTTACGTAAAATCAAGAAACTATTCGTATGTAAAATTAACAAATGTTCTGTGTGTAAAATTAAGAAATTTTTTATACGTATTATAGCTACATAAGGTTAAAACTAACCGGTCATTGCACGGGCCTCCAACAATTCGGCGACTATTTCTGATTCGGTCTCGGTGGAAGCGACACTTTCGGACCATCCGTACTCCTCTCGAACCTCCTTCGACAAAGCGGGATTCCCGGCAACCAACGCGGCCACGGTAGCACCGCCTTCTAGCACAGGTGTCTTCGATCTTTTTCTAAGAGCCGCAAGAGATGGCACTACCAGCAGTGAGAATCTCTCACATAGATAATCTTCGCCTGGATTAGACTGCAGAGCCGGAAACGGTGCTAAGTAGAGAGATTTCTCTACTACCATGATCAATTCTTTTCGCGGCGGCGGTAGTAGATCTTCGAACGGCGCGAGGAGCAGATCGTAGAGCATCTGTATTGGTAACGGCGCTTGCCATGTGGGTCCCTTCGTTCCTCGTCCCCAGCGAGCACTCCCGGCGCGAGAGCTCACGGAGCCGACGCTGAAAAGGCTGCTCAGACTGTAAGAACTGGCATTCAGATGATGACCTCTTGACGGGATCTTAGCGGATTCCTCGATGAGTTCATTGCTCTCGTCCAGAAGCGCCTCTCGTGCTTGAAGAACCCTCTTTTCCAAATCAACTCCGTCGTCTAAAGTGACTGAGTGGAATCGCAACAGGCCACGTCCTGGCGCCAAGCACCATGCGTGAAGTTCACATCCTACCTCGCTGAAACGATTTCATTCGACTATTTTTATCTTTTGAGAGACATACATCATAAAATATGTTTCGAAAAATGTTAAATTAATATACATATTATACAGTGTTCAACTCAAAATCGATACACGTGCATAAAATTATTAGTCTAACATTTATATTATATTATTAACATTATATCAATATAAAAATTTTATGCACTAGTTATGGACTAGTTTTAAGATTATTATGTTTGATATTTATCCCCCGAAAAAAATGCTGCACCTGTAATATAAAACGACTCCGCGTTGTCGATCAATAATCTCGGAATAATGGGCTGCGTCATCCAAGGAATTACTCTTGGATCGTCTGGATCTCTCTGCCCAATTCAGAGCTTCTTCCGCTCGATTCAGACTGATTAGCACTTTCTGCAACATTCTGTACGTCTCCGACAGCAATTCGGCCCGGCTAGGTTGGCCGCAAACAAGGGACACCGAAGCACCGTCTAACGATTCTAATAGATTCGCAGTCTTCTCTAAGTGTTCCACGGAGATGCTTGCCTCTCCGGCTTCCCAGTGCACGAGACCGAGTCTGTGTCTCAGTCTCGCGACCTCTTCTCTTCTACCAAGACCCTCAGACAAAGATAAACCGGATTGCAAGTAACTTAGAGCACGCGGTAAATCGCCGCATAGATGATGAAGTCGCCCGAGACTGGCGAAAGCTGCTGCTCGAGCAGGTTGATCGCCCGCTGCGGCTGCCAGGCTTAATGACTGTTCCTGTAATCTTATAGCTTCCTCGTACTGCCCCAGTGTTTCTTGAGTCACGCCCAAATTTGCACAGGCACGAGCCTGCAATCCGGCCGCATCCAAGCCTTCAGCGATCGATAACTCCAACTGATGGTGGCGTAACGCGGAATTCGGATCGTCCATCAGAAGATGAACCGCACCCAAACCGCTGGCGGCTTCGGCCTCGGCCGCTTTGTCACCGAGTCCTCGAGCAAGGGCCAATTGATGCGATAAACAACTAACGGCTTGCTCATGGTTACCCAACGCGGCGTGTACTCTACCTAAAAATTAATATTAAGCTCACTGCTAGTTAACGTCACGTTAGACGAACAAACTAATTTGCATAGTATTTATAAGAAGAACTAGAATATATAAATATTCTATATTTCTTTCTAATATATATCTATATTTCTACTTTTCTACCGACTTGTGAGACAATTAATCCAAATTTAATTTTCATACCTAGATCACCGTAAGCGGCACCCCTCGCTTCAGGAGAATCCACTTCATGTGCAGTCACTAATCTCTTTTCGAAACATACCAGAGCTTCCTGCAAGTTTCCGGTCGCCTCGCGAGCTCTTCCCAATCCTCTATATGCCCTTTCCTGATCTCTAATACTTTTCAACTTTATCGCGGCTGTCAATTGCTGTTCGTGGCATTTAATAGCTTCTTCCAAATCACCCAAGGCCTCATAACAGTCGCCCAAGTTTCCGAGTGCTCGGGCTTTGTCAAGCAAAGCTGTACCGGTAGTTAAAGGTTCTAAAGTTGCTAATTGTTGCTCAAAATAACCGATGGCATCCTCATAATGAGTCATATTGAGTCTAGCTATGCCCAAATTTCCTAAAATAAAAAGTAATAGTCAAAGAATAGTAATAATGAAAAAAAGCAGTAGTACAAGTACAAGAAAAGATATTTTTAGTCTTTTAATCTTTAATATCAATTTCCTTGAACAAAAAAGAATTTACTTCAAAATTGAAAATTTATTACATATTTTTAAATTATATTCGCAGAAAAATTATCTTCTTCTCGATTTTAACACAAATTATGTTTCACCTTTGTACATATTACCAAATTTATTCTGTTTTTAAGATTGTCACCCCACTATATATAGAAAAAAATAAAATATAAAAAAAATTATTGGAAATAAATGTACAAAGTGTTTAATATGCTATATATAATTTCTGTAAATTTTAATCAGATTCTGTTGCTATAATCCGAAAAAATAACAATTAAAATTTAGTAAAAAATATATACTTTCTTACACAAAGCTAATTAATGTAAAAACCGTTAAGCATATTTTGAAACTTTTAAAATAGAAAAACACATAAAAATTAATACTCTATCTCATAAGAGGCTTCCAGAAGTGTCAAAATATGAACTTATATGTATGTATATGACTTATACATGTGTATTGTTATTTTCTCGAATCACAGCGACAAAATTTGATTAAAATTTACAGAAATTAACACATTGAACATATACATATTTTTCAATAATTTCTATATATATATATATATATATATATATATATATATATATATATATATATACATATAGATATTCTCTATATAAATTTCTCTATATATATTTTGTTTTTCTATATATATAGCGAGGCAACAACCTTAAATGTGTATTTCAAATGTTGAAAATTTAAATCACCTAATGCTTGAGCTTCAACTCCAGAGTCCGCTAGTTCCTTGGCCCTATCCAATTGTTCTTGATAACACTTAACTGCGTGTGTATATTGTCCTAGTGCCATGTGTACCGCACCCAGATTTCCATGCGCTCTACATTCGCCGCGCAAATCACCGGCTTCTTGCCGCAGAGTTAACTCTTGCGTGTGAAAACCCAACGCCTTATCCAAATTCTTTGTAGCTCGATGAGCGATTCCCAATGCACCGTAGGCAGCCGCTTCCAGACTACGATCGGCGGCTTGACGGGCCAAATTCAACTGGCGCTGATGCATTTTGATGGCTTCATCAACCTCTCCCATGCGCAATAAACAGTCACCGATATTTCCCAAAGCACGAAACTTGCCGACCAGATGCTTGGTCATGTGCGCGATTGCTATATTTAACAATTAAAAATTAGTTATATATCTATGTAAATATTTTTTATTATAGAGATTTTTACAAAGATCAGTGATGTGTTATAAAGAACAATTCTGCTTGTAAATCTTTGAATGCCCCTTCGCGGGCACCCTGTATATATTTTTTAGATTTATATTTATATTCTTTTATTTTATAAAAAAAATTTGTTACTCGTGACAGTTTTACCTAAATAATATTTTTGGCATTCCAGAGCGGTGTCCAGATTTTCCAGTGCTAAATGAGCTAATCCTAGATTGCAATAAGCTCTTCCCATTCCAGATTTATCCTGCAAGTCTTTTGCCAGCGCCAAGTCTTGATCGTAGTATCTGACCGCTTCCCGATGATTTCCCAGGCAATAGTGTGCGTATCCCAAAAAGTGGCATGCTTTAGCTTCACCCTCCACATCGTGCAACTCTTGCGACAGCATCAGGTAGTGCTCGTAATAAGGCACTGCTTCCTCGAATCTGCCGCGCGAGGAGAGGCAGTTGGCGAGATTCAGCAAAGCGCACGCCTCGCCGGCTGTGTCCTTTAGTTCGCGCGCAATGGCCAAATGTGCTCTGTAGTGTCTCAATGCTGCTTCGTGGCCTTGCACAGCCTGATACGCGACAGCCAAGTTTCCGTGGGTGCTAGCTTCTGAACTACGATCGTTCACCTGTGTAAATTGAGCAATAATTGTCATTAATAAAAAATTTTGTAATGATGATGATACATTTTCTTTAATATATTGAATTCTCTTTAACGCATACATTTCTTCTAACACTCAGCGTTAGAAACAATTTACTTGCATCTGGGACTAAATTGGTTTTTTCCCTTCCCTTCTTATTAATTTTGTTTTTTACTTTACTTTTATAAAATTTTCCTTTCTTTTTTATTTCTGCTTGTGACTCATCAATAGTTACGTGATTACACCAAGTAATTTTACATATTCGGGCCATGTTTCTAGGAAAAATGACCACTGGTGATCATACGACGAATGTGTTAAAATATTGAGATAAGAGAATCTTACTTCTTTGCTTATTGTTAATTCTTGTTTGTGGTACTTGATGGCTTGTTCGTAATAACCCAAGGCGTTATAAGCGTTGCCGATATTTCCGTATGCTCTACCCATGCCGGCTTTATCACCTAATGATCTCGCAATTCCCAAGTGAGCCTGATGTAACTTCAAGGCAGCATCATGTTCGCCGAGCAATTGATACACTATGCCCAGATTGCTGCAAGCTCGTCCCTCGGCCACCTTGTCCTTCGTAGTTAATGCGACATCAAGCTGCCTTTGATGCCAAAGTTTGGCTTGCGCTAGATCGCCTATACATATTAATGAAATTATGTTCTTTCTTAATAAAAATTAAAAGAAATAATATATACTAGTGCAACAATACTAGTATCGTTCTAAATTTAGTATCCAATTGGAGTATTGTTCAAATTTTAGTGTACTGTTAGCAATTATTTGCAAATTATTACAAATTAATAACAATAATATAAGAGCAAAAATGCCAACGTAGAATTTTCGTGCCATTTTATATACATATGAGAGGTTCAGAGGAAAAATGGATCAAGTCCATTTTTGTTAATTATTAGAAAATTAATTCTAAAATTAAAGTTATTCTAATTGTGTGCAACGTGTACACTGTTTTTCATAGATACTATAGCTTTTTTTTTTATTTTAACTTAAATATTTGCACTCACTTTTAAATTATTCAGTGAAATCAGTTTTTTTAATTTATATATAAATTTAGAAAAGGTCGATCCACTTTCTTTCTGAACTCCTCATATATTCAAATCATTACATTAGTGTACAAATAACAATAAAAAATGACAAATAATTCAATTTATATTAAATTCATCCTCTTAGTGTCAAAATATAATCTGTCATATTTAAAATCTTTAAAATATATACGTATAAATGTTTAGATTACATATATATATGTCCTTATATATTGGCCCCATCTTCTAATTAAATCCTTTTCGTTACGACAGTTAACAAAATGACATTAGTCGATAATCCGCAAGCTGACATACTTGAATATTTTTGTGCTTCAAATAAAAAGACCAACAATATATATTTTTAATTTTTGATATCACACATCCGAAGATATTTATATGGATCTTATTAATAGATAAGGCCAATTGTACACAGATCTTATGTGATATATTGTTAGTTAAATATATATGTATAAACTGAACATTTATATATATATATTTTTTTAATTTTAAATGTGACTATATTGAGAATGATCTGACGTAAATCGAAACGTTTGTCATGTTATTATTTCTATACTGATGTAACAGTTTTAATATACATATATAAAACACCATGAAAATTCTACATTGGCTCTTTTTGCTCTTATATTACCATCATTAATTGTGAAAATCACACAGAGCCTTACTAAATCATTTTTATTACAAATTAGTTATTACTTACTTCCTAATTACTATTATTATAATTATACATTACAAATTTTACAATTAAATTATCATCATCACCTGCGCATCTAGCGGCATGGCCTAAGCCCGCGTATGCTCTGGTTTCTATCGCCCTATCTTTAAGTTCCTGCGCTATTCTCAGAACGTTTTCGTGATAGGCCATCGCCTGGCCGAAATTTCGCCGATAATGATGAGACGATCCCAAGTTGCTGAAAGCCCTCGCCTCTTCCACACGATCGCCCAGCCGTCTGGCTATCCTCAAGTGTTGCGTGTGGCAATCAACGGCGCTTTCAAACTCTCCCATCGCCAAATAGACTGCACCGACGTTACCAATTTCACGAGCTTCTTGCAGTCGATCTCCCATCTGCTTCACCAATTGCACACATTGTTTGTGGGAGGCCAGTGCGTTCGGTAGATCGCCGATCGCTGTATACACGTGTCCCAAGCTAGTCAAAGCCGAAGCTGCCGCCTGCGTATCCTTGCACTTCATAGCCAAAACAAGCTGGTATCTGTGAGCCGTTAAAGCCTCTTTGAAACTGCCCTTGCTGAAATAAGCGGAGCCCAAATTTCCGTGAGCTCTGCACTCGCCCTGCGTATCTCCCAGAGAACGCGCCACTCCTAAAAATCGATGAAAAATTGTCTCATTACACTTGTAAATTGTAAATCACAGGCCACAGTGCAAAAATTACTTTGACAATAGCAATAATATTCTGTTACTTCCACTTACCTAGATCTTGTTGCATGTAATTTATCGCCTTGTCCAGAGAGTTTAGTGCCCAGTATGCGCTGGACAAAGCCGAGAACACGGAGCCTCGCAATTTCAGGCTACACGAGCCAATGGTGAGCGCGGCCTCCAGCACGCCAGCAGCCGCTCTGTATTGTCCAGCTCCGAGCAATTCTTGACCAACTACGGATATAACGACGAACGGTGACTCATCGAGCTTCATCGCGCGCAACTGTTGGAACGTCGGTTCTAAGGTCGACCGCAACGGGGATTTGAGGGATGCTTCCACTAAACCGGATAATAATTGATGATTGGATGCATCGTGAGCTAATCCCGTACTGAACGCAACGAGAGCTTCTCCGTGGCGTCCTAGGCATTGCAGCGCTACTCCTTGCCGATAGTATGCCTAATGAAAAAAAAAAAAGATTATTATGGATCTGAAATTATGCAATGCACCAAAAAAGCAAGAAAATGTACGTACCTTTGGCCATTGTGGACTCAGCTCGGTGGCTCTGACGGCATCCTGTAATGCGAGTGCGAATAATCCCATTTTGAGCCTTGCGGCTGACCGGTTTGAGTATAATACATGACTAAGAGGGTCCAGGGCAAGAGCCTCCGTATACAATGTCGCGGCGAGCGCGTAATCTCCATTTTGGCATGCCGCGTTACTTCTGCGTACCGTCTCTAAGAATAATGTCCTGGATCCAGCGGCCAAGGCCGACGTACCTTCGGGCTCCACCTTGCAAATCGTGAGATTTAAATGTTTTGAGCATCGCAATTATTTCTTCTGTTAAGCCGCTTCTGTTAAGATATATATACTGATCATGTATATTACTTCTAATAACACAGAACTCTAAAAAAATCAAGATATCTATATATAAATTAAGATAAAATCATGTATAAAGATATACAAAAAAAAGCTACCATAAATAAATATAAAGCATTACTTTTATTCTCAATTGTGGAATAAAAGCATTGGAAAGTGTTCAATACACAATGTTAAATACTCAATCAATAATTTATAAATATAAGATTACATTAAAAAAATTAAATTATAACTTTATAAAATTTCAAATAAGGCCAACAAATAAAGGAAACATATTTTTTACTCCAACAATCAATAATATACATAATTAGCTTCTTATTTATTAAGTAAAAAAGTATTAAGTAAGAAAAGATTAATACAAATTAATATTATTGAACTACACAAGTTAAATAAATTAAAAGATACATAATTAATTGAACAAAACTGATTTTAATAAACATATACAAAAAATCGAACCAACTCAAATCGAAAGGAATCTTTATATAGTAAAAAGAAATCAAAATATTGTATAATAATAATGTATAAAAATGAGAATACTGGTCCAAATCCGGATGGGTCAATTAGGAATCTCGTCATTACCTCAGAGATATCCCTATGAGACATTGTTTAAGACGAGCTAGTAGCATCCTCTGGCATGGGCATCATCTGCGACGCGGCGAACTGGCGTGAAAATCAGGCCTCCAGATTTTGAATGTGCCCGAAACTTCTCTCTCTCTCTGTCCCTCTCTCCCGGTGGGACTTATTTTGGCGCCTTTCCTCGACGTTCGGCTGATTCTCGGCTTCACAATAGCACTCGACGCATACGCGCATTACATTGTTTTACCGTACATAAGCAAACAATAATAGGGGGATAAATTCTTTTCGCTAAAACGGGCAAATGAGACCGATTAATAAAAAAGGAGGGAGACAGGCGTCTTAGGGGGGCACCCACTGCATTCCTCAGGCACAGCCATCTTGGAATGTGACCCCGGGTCCCCCCGTTGGGCCCAAAGCGGGGCCGGCACTGCCGCTTGCCGTTTGCCCGGTGCTGTTTGCTGCTTCTCTATGCATCTCTCTCCTCATTTGGCCTCATCCGGCCTCCAGTAAATCCTGGCCACGATTGCGTTGACTGCGCACTTTGCAACACTATTATCAACATACGAGTGTGTAAAATAAGCACACACGCGTGCACATATATTCACGTATAAAACGTGGACCACGGGTGCGAAAATGTCGGATCCGCAATAAGTCCAAACAGCAGCTGCTCTGCGTTACATGAAAGCATTTGCATTCTAAATATCTTTCAAGGCTTATAAATCTTAAATCTCATTTAAAAATATTGATTATCCAGATATTATATTTCGAGACCACTGGACGCTCTTTGAATTAACTTTAAATTAACCAATGAATTTGTTTCACAATGATTTCTTAATGATAGAATAGCTCATATAAAATAACAGGTACAAATAGAAAAGAAGTTTCTTTTTGTACAGTGAGAGGAAATAAGTTATTTATTTTTATATAAATCAAATTAAAAATTTTTATATTTAAAAAATCAATTAATATTTATTTTAATTAATATTATTTGTTTAATAATTTATAATTGTTATCTTTAATTTTTCTACGTTCAACACGATTTATAATTCTAATTATTCTGTTTTCTGAAATCAAATAGAAGTTGAATACTTCAAGTATATCTTAAAAAAAAAAATTTATACGTCTCTAAATTAAGACAGCAGTTTCTAAATTAGCTTTACAGAGAAATTCTCCTGGAATTTTGCCAATTTATACTAAAAAAAATGTATTACTCTAGAAAAAAAAATTATACATATATAAACCACAGTCGATTCTGGTTAATTGGGTCGGTTAATTCGGGCAGCTGTTTACAAAGCAGCTTGGGGACAAATCTAAAAAAAAAAAAAAAAAAAAAAAAATTTTTTATTGATAAAATAGACAGAGTTTTCTTCGCTTATTTGGGACAGCATGCCATATAATTAGGACACCCGCCAAACCTGGAAAACGTCTCATGCAGGGTCTGACGGGTTCATCACCTAGAAAAATTATAATATTTAACGGTGGATTCGAATAGAAATGGACTAATCATTCTTGTGATAGTAATAGAAATGAAATAAATGTATATAGAAAAGTAGAAGCATCTTAACATGAAAAATATATTATATTAAATTCATTCTTTACACTTTTTTGTTACTTAATTTGTTTAAATAAATAAGTCGTAGCTTTGTGAAATGCAAAATTTATTTTTTTATTTTTTTTGTTTTAAAATCAAACTTCGAACAATTGAGGCAGTCACTTAATTGTCAAAATGATATATCCCAATTAACCGGAATCGACTGTACACATATTGAAACGTATGAAAAGTACACAAAATCAGACTAGCAATCCAAGAACAAAAATATCTGAAATGTGAAACGTTAGATCAACACATTATTTTTAGACGAAATATTTAAAAATAGTATAAAAATACTCTTTGATATTTCAATGCTCTTTTTATACTCTTTTATACTCTGATCAAAAGATATGTTAAGAAATAACCAAAGAAAAGTAGAAATTAACTTAAACTTTTTGTTTTTATTCTTTTTAATATACATTCTCCTATTTTTTTTACCTCTGTAACATAACAGATGTGATCCTTGGACACGAGATTATTTAAAACTAAAACTCATTGGAGTCTTTCTTACTCTTGATTATTAAGTGCCATTTTTGTCTCTCTGTACAAAATTGTACATAAATATATATTCTGATATTAATTCTGTATAAACGCATGTATTGGCATATGATGTAACTTATAACTATTATACAGAAACTATTTTCTCGCTTTAAAAATGTATATGAACGATACACTCATACTCGTAATTCGGAACGAATGTGACTGTGGGAATGTACATTGTTGCAGAATATTGTTCAATACAATATTAAAAATAATTCACGAAATAATTCACGAACAAAACATAAATTCAACAAAACACAGACAATTGTACAATTAAAATAATGATTCTTGTGCAATGCACATTAAATAAATGCATAACTAGAGCCAGAGGTAGTAATGTTACACCATTGTGCAAAACATGATTACGTCTTTCTATGTCGTAAATTCGATTTGCATTTGACAGAATGCATTTACAACATTTTTGTTTTTGTCATCTTTGATGTACGACATAAATATTAATCGCTATTGAATAGCGTTTTCATCTTAAATAAGAATATAAATAAACTTGAATAAAAATACGTTATAATTATACTTTTAAAAGTATCAACGTAAAGTAACATTTGTAAAATCTGGCAGAATGTATTGTATATCGAAATGCGACACTTATCTAAGGCCATACTTTGTTGAAAAGTTCCATGAAGGAATCATATATCATAAATGTTATGGCGACGTCTAAACATACTCTGCTCAATCTCGGAATGGTTCCTTTGTAAAATGCCCTTGGACCCTCATTCTTCCATATCTGAATTGCGCAATCCACGCTACCCTTGTATTTCGCGGCTTCCAATCCCTAAACACAAAACAAATTGCAGGGTTAGAACAATAAAACTTGATAGTGTTACAATAAATATAGATATTAATGTAATAGTCATCTGTAAAGTTATTAATTTTTAATATAAACATATATAAATACCTGCATCCTAGTTTTTACAACGTCAATAGGTGTGTTTCCAAAAACAGATGCTGCGCCAGCAATTGCGCCAAATGCACCAACAACTAACTTAGGAACACTTTTGGTATTATCACCTCCTCTGTACCAGTCTTTTAATGTTTCCATCACAAAAAAACGGATAGCTTGATTGGATCCTTGTTTCAAGATTGTGGGTGCTACTCCTTGATATACTCCTCTAAAACCTGTATACAAACATCTCATATACTATTGTTTATTTTCTATGTAATACTATAATTACATATAAATTACATAAAATATTATGTTAATAACACTTTCATAAACAAATAAAATAGTACGCCTTCCAATTGACAAGTGTTTATTATTGCATAATATGGAGAATTTCAATTTTTAAATATAATGTTTCGATTTAATGAAGCTACTTTTGAAATTCTTTTAACGATAATATAACATTTTTATTGTCCACATATTTAATTTGGAAACAAATTTAAAGCTTATTGCATTTAAGACATATGTATATAATAAGGCTCATTATACTGCTGTAAATTGGCCGTGTAAGCATATGTTGTAATCTGATCCAGTTAAACAATCTACTCGTGGAACTTAATTGGATTTCAAGGTAAAATCATATATACGGTGTTTCATAATATTTTTGGATTACTAAGAATTTCTATATTCTTTTTTTTCAATATCGCAATTCAAATATATTTCAAATTACAATTCCAATGTATTCAAATTTAATATATTATAAATAACTGATATATATATAAATAATTATCAGAATTTAAGAAATAGAGTACTTAAACTAAAAAACTTGCCATGTTCCTTTACAATTATGCGCACTCCATGTAAAAATCCTCTGAATCTTGGTTTAGCTGAGCGTTGATCGTTAATAAATTTCACTTTAATCGTTTCCATCGGCGTTACAGCAAAAATAGCTTCGCATACTCCCGCACACAGGCCTGCCAAGAGCCTTCTCTGTGGATTGAGTTTGCCATCAGCGTCCACCAGTTGCTTCTTCGCTGTCTCAAAAGCACCGAATCGCACCGCTGATTTTGGTATAGAACCATACAATAGCACAGACAAGCCTCTGTATAAACCGAAGAAACCGCGCGTCTTGATGGTTTTTTTCACACAGTCAACTATCCCAGTATATTGTTTGCTAGGGCCAGCTTTTTCATCAAGTTGCAGCTGCGTCTTTACGTATTCTGTCGGATATGTTATGCAAATTTCTATGCCTCCAGTAATACCACCTGGAAGTCAATTGTACTCTCAAGTAATGTGGAAATAAATAATATGTGTATGAATAATATGTGTACGAATTATTAAAGAAGCTTAAGAGAAAAAATTAATCAAGATAAATCTTTCAAAGATTTAAACTCAATTTAAAATCGATAATAAAAAATAATATATAGAAATTTGCTATTAAAATACAAAAAATAACAAATGTCAAATATGACATTTAATTACATAAAATTAATTAATAATGCAATATGCATATTCCATGTAGTAAAAAAATCTATTATTAAAAAATAATGTATTAAAAGTAATTTTGCAATTAATGCTAAAGAAATTAAAATATCTTTATCAAGACTGATTCCATGTAATGATAGAAACCTGTTATTAAAATAATAAAAAATGATATAGTAGAAATGAAAGTTTTTGCAATCAGCAACTAAAAAAATTAGAAGATATAATTGAAATAATTATGTCATTAATTTTCAATATCAAATTTTAATGCAATTTAGGAGCCAAATACAGAAATATTATCATCAGCACAATTTACATTTTTGTTGTGATCATATCACAATTTTTATATATAGAATATGTAGCAACGTATGCAAATCTTATTAAACACAAATTTTATCTGATTATGCTTTCAATCAAATGTGCATCTACACTTTAAAGAAACAAAAAAAGAAAAATGTGTGCAATTAATTTATTACAAGTTATTCATAGAAGTATAGAAGTTATATAAAAAAAAACAAATATAAAAATAGCTTGTTATCGATGCCTAAAAAATGACGATGACCTTGCAAAACATGCGTAGAGGAAAAAATTGATCACAAATTATTCATATAGAAGTAGAAATTATATAAATGAATATAAAAGTCGCTCATGTTATCGATGCCTAAAAAATGACGATAATCTTGTACGGCATACATAAAGGAATAAATACATACACAACTTAGCGAAATCGCGATCGCGCGATCTTTACGTTTTATGCTAGCATAATCGCGCGATTTGCCAGAGTGCGCTGACTCGAAAAAAAACTTGTATGCTTTCATGGTCAGCGAACGTGCCGACTGCGTGAACCGAGTATCCTGACAGGTGTCAAAGGTCGAGGAATTACGTGCGAACGCGCGAGAAAGAGAAAGAGAGAGAGATTGAGAGAGTAACAACATTACCGGCTATGACCCCCTTGAGCCCTAGATTGCCAGAGGCGGCGGCGGCGGCGGCGAAGCCGGTCTCGCTCATCCATGGTCTACGCGGAAATGGCATCATACCGCGGCACGCACTCGCCAACAATTGCTGTTGTTGCCTGTTAGAATCCATATTCGTTGTGGGCGCCACGTTTCTGGCCGTTCTCGTGTTCGCACTATCGTCGTTTCGCGTCCACCTACACCGCTGGACACCGTGGCTGGACTGCTGCCGCCGATACGCCACAGATTGACACTCATGTGTGCGTTCCGATGAGCCTGTAACGCATAGGTTCCCCCCATATTCTTCCCCCTTCTGCAACCGACAACCGACAACCGTAAACGATGACGTTGCTCCGTCTTATGTTATTGCTTCACCTTACCTCTGCTTGCCTCTCTGGCTTCGTCTCCCGCCTCTCGTCTCGCCTGTCATGTATATTGATGTATACTTCACATGCACACTGATTGGAGGACCGGCCATTACAAAGGCTTGTACTAATTTCTAATTGATTAATTGCTTTTGCTTGCATTTTCTTCAAAAATAAAAAACAAGCGTAGCTATGCTATAAAAAAAATTTTTTTTTAATTGGCGTGCAAAAAATAAAAAAAAAAATTAATCAGACACACACTGCTGCATCGATATTTTCAATAGATATTTCACATTTACTGAAGAACTCTGTCTTCTTACTGAAGAATAATTCAGGCTACTCACAATTCCGATCGGAAACTAGAATTTCCGATTGCGATCCGTCATACTTTCAAATTATATATTGTGAATTTCATAAAAATCGAAATTTGCAGTAAATAAAAATGACATAAATGATAAATAGAATAATATGTATAATTACAATTAAAAAATAAAAATATTCAATATTTATCATTGTAATATAAAATTCTTTCTAAGTAATTTCTCTTATAAATTGTTGAAAATATAAAAATAATTTTAAAACTCTTAAGAGAGTGAATCATATTGATCTTTTCGAAATTTATCCAAATTTATCTGATCCATAATAGGATCAGAAACTGAGTTATTCTATTCTTAAACATTTCCGAATAGATACATAATAAATACTCTACTCATAATAGAACTCTCTTGAAAAAGAAAAGCGTGCATTACATTGATATTTTACATAAATATAGAGATATTATTTGATAAAATATTGAATTAGCAACTAATTTATACATAACAAATATATTTATGGAAATGTACACAAATATCGATATCCGAACGCAACTGTCTCTTCTTGTGCAAGTTTTCTTTGTTGTAGCTATGTATCATTCAGCATCATTAACTGAAATGCTGTTCAGCACGATAGATGAAATATCCAAGTATTAACCGTTAACATGTGCTTTGGAATAATTGTTTAACCATGTAACTAAATATAATCACGTGATGTGTGCGTTATACGATTATTGAATAAAATAAACAAAAAGTTGAATCATTATATGTATAATCATTTGGATAAACATTTAAAAAAAACATTAAAAATATATTTGTTTTAATACAATTGGTAGATATGATAAGGTAATTGTAATTATTAAATTTTTTGCTGTCAAAGTTACATGTTACTATTTGCAGTTGTCAGGTTTTGAAATATTACTTAACACATATCAATAACTGCCTTATCGATTGTAATATGCACACATAGGATAGAAGATAAATATTTATGGATACAATTAGATAAATAAATCAGTAACATTATATAATGTTAAAACTCAAAAGTAAATTTAATGTTTCATAAAATAAATATAAACAAAAAACGAAAAATTTACTACATTAACTAAAGAACCCAAAGAATCGTTAAATCTTGGTACATCCAAAATATAGAAAAAAAAACTTAAAAAAAAAAAAAAAAAAAAAAAAAAAAAAACTAGTACAGAAATGGTTCGCAAATAGTGATTGATTATAACTCAGTTATGTTTTTGTAAATACAGCCACATATCTATTACTTTTATAAATTGTCATTTCCTCATATTTTATATTCTACAGAGTGGGCGGTATCGAAATAAAAATTATATAATTTATAAATCTTATAAATACTAGAACGCTAATAATTAAGATGTTGATGATATTGATTAAAAAATGTAAATTGTATGATATTGTCCTTTTTTCTTACACACTGTCTACCAACCAGGTGTTGTGTTTGCTAAACGTCGCATACGTCTGGAAAAAAGAAATAAGAAGACAAAATAATTGAATGCCTGGATCTAATATAAAATACAATTAATATTATAATAAAAATTAAATAATAACTTACCGAGTATTTCGGTCTTGATCGCGTATCTTCTTTTCCATCTCCGCGTCCGTTAAAGTTTCCAAAAACGGTGCCCATTGATCTGCCTCTGACGGAGGTCTGAAGGGAACTTCGACAGTTGGTAGCGGCGCTTCGGAAAACGCGTATGTCCTTTGATGCCATGACAATTGTCCACGTACACTGTGAATATATATAGATCACATAAAATTTAAAAAATGTATCAAATAATTAATGTTTCTCTCAACTTCGCTAATTACTTGTTTCTTTGATAAATTCAACATTCTATTAATTTAGATAATAAAAAATATAGTTAATCTGTGTAGGTATAACGTTATAATAATAGCATAATTGCTATTATTTCATGCACAATTATTTATTTAAAGATTATTTATGTTTTACCTATAAGCAATAGCGGTAACAAATTCTCCACCAAGACCGAGCTCTGCGCAAAGTTTCATTGCAAACTTCTCAGGATTATTTTCTTTCTCAGACATATCCCATTCTACTTGATCTACTAGAGATGTGTTGCCCACGTGTATATTTAACTTAATTATCACTCGCTGATCGCATTGATCTTCCAGAATTGTCTCCTGAGGGAATGCTTCTATTTGCTGTCTTATTGCTTGTGCAATTGCAGGAACAAATGTTAAAGGATTTAAATCTAAATCATCACACAACACTTCAGCGAACTGTTCCGGTGTTATGAGACTTTCTATAAAACAAAAAGATATTGTTATTCTAATTTGTTTTTTTTTTTTTATTATTGGATATGGAAATACATACCATTTTTATTCCAAGTGAAAGTGTCCCTTAACTTCTGGCCTTCAATTTCCATATCCAAACGAATTGGAACAAGCATTTCTTGTTGCGCTGCATTTTCTAAATTTGCTGATGGATCTGTATCGTCAAAACTATAACAGGAATAAAATAAAAATCATAATTACTTGGCCGCTTTTCAACTAATGACACAAGTATCATTCCGTCTTTGTTCAATATCCGATATCGAACAAAGACAGAATAATACTTGTGTCAACTTGTCATTAGCTGAAAAATGTATGTAATTCAAAATTTTTTATACAGAATATAATGACATATTTTTCTTACCATAATGGAAATGTTCTAACTTTTTTATTATGTACTCTGTTACGATTTATTGGCGTAGCTTGAGGAACTGCATCAAGATGTGAACTGTTTGGCAAACTGGGCACCCAGGCCATCGACTTCTTGGTTTTACCCTCTCTTGGTGCTGGTGGTTCGGTTGAATGCACAGATACAGCTTTGTACTTTTCATCATTGCCCTCAATAATATCCTCCACTTCACTAGCTCTCAACAATGAGACACTAGATGCCAGAACATGTTGACTCAATCCAAGTTCCACTAATTTTTTACGTTCATCGTTAGTTATAGACCTCCTAAACATGCCAGGATATCGTTTGTACAAAGATCCACGAAAAAGACGTAGATAATTGCCCACTTCCGATCCAATGCAGTAGTATTCCCCATTTTCTTCTACTTGAAAACTTATCGGTTTGTCTCCATAGGTACGTAATGCCATTTTGAAACTTATCTTTGCTGTAACTGAATAAAAAAAATAGCTACTCAATAAAATAAAAAATAATTAATGCATATAGGATAATTCTACAATAAAAAATATAAAAATATTGATGTATTTATCAATAATTATAAACACTTATAAACACTAAATATTGGAACATAGATTAATTTCCAACTTATTACAATCAAAATTCTATCTTATTCTTATGTATAAAGTGTTGAATTTAAGAAGATTAACTATAATAAAGATTCCTCTTAGATCACTATAAGCAACATAAAATAAATTAATATTGAATCTTGTATATTTTCAAGCAAATATTTTCGAAAAATTTAGAAAATTGTACACATTTAATTTCACTTAACAATAAAAATTTATTCACTCGCGTATTAAATCTTATGAATCATTCCAATCATGTACCTATTTATAGTTTTCCTGATAGATAAGTTAAATAATTTCAACACACACACAATATTTAGATGCCACAAAACAAGACACTTTGCAAGCGATAGCTAGTGATAGCTAGAGAACATGGGGACCAAGTTGGTTTACATTTACCAAAGAAGATTAGATAGAGTGGAAGTGAAAAGTAAGCGTATATTGCGATCAACGCCATCTATTTAATCCAATTTTAATATGTATCGACATTTATTGATAACATCGATATTTTGTATCGATATTCTCAATATCGATATAACAGGTTCGATATTTTTCATGTATCGATATAGTAAATAACAATATGTATCGATACAAAATATCGATACATCTAATTCGATATTCCATTTCTGTTCTACGCCGAACTGGGTGCTTCGGTGGAAACTAGGCCAATAGTGTTGAATAGCAGACCTAATGCCGAGCACATAGATGTTGCCATCTTCTGCGAGAAATAACCAATCAACGACGATTTACTTATCGATAACTTCTTGAGACTTGTCATTTTTCCTACATGTGTACTAAACTTATGCTTCAATAGTGTGCAGCATAGTGTCATACATTGTTGTGTCAGTGCATCACGTCGTTTACAATTAGTTAGAAAATATAAGTTTTTTCGGGGATAGTGGGCGTTCCATTCCGGTTTTCGTGATCGTTCGCGGATAACATTAGATCGTCTCAACCGCCCCTTCGTCCCGCCGTTGGTTGCTATTAAATAGACAGGTAATTAATGAGCCTGGCGAGCAGTCGCGGCGACTCCGCTCCAGATGCAACCGTTCGAGATGCTCCGTAAATGTTTCATGCTTTTATTTCGTCTTATCAGCGTTTCGCGCTATCATGCTTCTTTATCGCCTTTCTATGTCCACCCCCGAAGCATTTCCCGTATTGTTTCAATATACTTCACGTCAAACATAGTCAAAAATATTGCTTGATGACTCGACATAGTTAGCGCTACGACACCATAGATTCTGGACATTGATCCAGTCTTGGTTTGCTATATAGTGAAATCTTATTTAATTCGTTGCGTATTCTCTTATGTGCAGACGTCTCAAAAATATCATCGCTACTCTCGATCACGAGCTTCTCCACTAGTGTAAATTTTGACATTTTGATTAATTGTGCCATTCTTTTTCACTGCTTTAATTATAGTATTAAACACTTTGGTAATTAGATTGTAGTCAATTTTTAAAGTAAAATTTGAAATAAAAAAATTTATATAAAATTATTTGCTGTTAATAAACAATATAATATTGTTACAATTGTTTATAGCTGAATTAAAATAAATATCAAAGATTTCAGATTATATATGTGATACTAGAGATTTTATTCTTGAGTTACAAATTTAAATAATCATATTTTATTACATGCTGCCATAGACAAAATGACGGATTCCAAGTATTTTACTACTACAAAAAAGGGAGAGATATTTGAGCTCAAATCAGAACTGAACAATGAGAAGAAAGAAAAGAAGAAGGAAGCTGTAAAAAAGGTAATAAAAATCTGTCATATATTTCTTTTTTTTAGTTTCAAGAAAATATATTTGTTTTGCAAATGATAGGATAAAATTATGTAAAGAATAAGCATTTTTGTATAGTTCTTATATAAACTATAAATAAGATGATGTAGTTGGATATATCGTTGAGGTAAGTTAAATATAAAAAATAAAAAATAAATAAAATGTGAAATAAAACAATTTGAATTTTGTCAGATATATTTTTGTGCAAGAATATATTTCTTTTCTGTAATGCTCTTTCTATTTTATAACATTTTTTGGTAGTAATAAAATTTATTGTGTTAATATGCTTGAATTTATATCAATATGTTAAGAATATATTAGAATTTGTTGTAATCTATAAAGTAAAAATGGCATGCATGATCATAATTAGTATCGTAAAAGGCATATTTTTTATGCTTGTATTATAATATATACTAGCATATACTTTCATAATATGGAATATAAATTGTATATTAATAATATACAATATAGTAGCAATTATACATCTATGTGTCTGTTTTAAAAAATAATATTTTAAAATGAGATTGATTTTGATGATAATAAAAATAACGAAGAGAAGTCTATAACTGTTAAGAATATTGCATTTGTATGAGGGAAAATCTAAAACTAATGTCTTCAATTGAGAGAGAATGTGGAAACTAAAAAAAATTTCTTTGTTTTTTTATTCTAATTCTATTGTCACTTTTGTAATGATATACTCTTATTACATAAATGCACTTTTAACTGTCTGTCCAGGTGATTGCTTCCATGACAGTAGGAAAAGATGTGTCGGCATTGTTCCCTGATGTGGTGAATTGCATGCAGACCGACAATCTGGAGCTGAAGAAGTTGGTGTATCTGTACCTGATGAACTATGCCAAGAGCCAACCAGACATGGCCATCATGGCAGTCAACACATTTGTCAAGGTAACGTAGCTTAGCGACTCGTCATTCAATTCGTCATATCACAATTTTATTATATAAATGCACTTTTATGTCCTCTACATACATACATACATACATACATACATACATACATACATACATACATACATACATACATACATACATACATACATACATACATACATACATACATACATACATACATACATACATACATACATACATACATACATACATACATACATACATACATACATACATACATACATACATACATACATACATACATACATACATACATACATACATACATACATACATACATACATACATACATACATACATACATACATACATACATACATACATACATACATACATACATACATACATACATACATACATACATACATACATACATACATACATACATACATACATACATACATACATACATACATACATACATACATACATACATACATACATACATACATACATACATACATACATACATACATACATACATACATACATACATACATACATACATACATACATACATACATACATACATACATACATACATACATACATACATACATACATACATACATACATACATACATACATACATACATACATACATACATACATACATACATACATACATACATACATACATACATACATACATACATACATACATACATACATACATACATACATACATACATACATACATACATACATACATACATACATACATACATACATACATACATACATACATACATACATACATACATACATACATACATACATACATACATACATACATACATACATACATACATACAT